>NC_141696.1:438224850-439494424 GCF_964263255.1 Lissotriton vulgaris | reverse complement strand
GCTTCTGAGAGGTCCTCTCCTGTCCTGCTGCCTTCCCCGCCAGAGTCCGTTTCCACCAGATCACTGTTCTGTTGCGAGCCCGTGATGGCCGCCGTCGCTGCGAGCGCATCGCTCTTTTCCGCAGCCATTTGAGCCTCCTGTTTCTCCCGCTGGTGCCTGTTGCGGGATCGGATGCGCTGCGATTGTCTGATCCGGGGTTGCTTAGGCTGATCTCGCCTACTCTTATGCGACCTGTCTGTCCCCGCTCTATACGACTCCAGCCACTGCCACACTTCGTCCGGAGTCTGGAAGAAGTGCGTGGTCTCATCCAGTATGACCCGCAGCTTGGCCGGGAAGAGCAAGGAATATTGAATGCCCTCCTCCCGTAGCTCCTTCTTCACCGCTAGGAACGATGCCCTGTTCTTCTGGACCGCCTGAGTGTAGTCCGGGAAGATCGTGACTTTGCTGTTTTCCACCGCAAATGGGCCCGACATCCTAGCCCTCTGGATGAGGAGGTCCCGGTCCTTATAGTGGAGGAGCCGCACCACCATCGGTCGGGGGGGGCGGCCAAGCCCTGGTGGGCGAGCAGGCACCCTGTGGGCTCGTTCCAGAGTAAAGAAAGGAGTAAGCCCCTCCGGTGCCACCACTGTGCGAAACCAGTTCTCCATGTAGGCCACCGCATCCTCCCCCTCAATTCGTTCCGGCAGGCCTACGACCCGCACGTTGTTTCGTCTATTGCGGCCTTCGGCATCCTCCGCCCGTCGTTCCAGCGAGTCCAGCCGGGCCAGTATGTCTGTGATCTTGTGTTCCGCGGTCACCACCGACGGTTTCAGGTCCAATAGCAGCTGATCATGGTCCTTGACCCTATCCGCCAGCTTTGTGTGGTCCGCTCGCAATAGCCCCAGTCCCGTGGCCACTTGTGCAATGTCCTGGTGCAACGCCTCCTTGGTCGAAGTGATCGCATCGAGTATGGCGTCTAGACGTCGGTTCAGCCGCTGCTCCTGGTCCAACTCCGGCGGGGAAGTCTCACCCATCCGAGACGATGCCGTTGGGTCCCCCTCGCCGCGCTCCGCGGCCACCAGCCCTCCGGCCGCCGCCATTTCAGGGTACTGCGTCACCGGCCAAAAAGCCAGTTCAGCTTCTACACTCGTGATTCGGCGCCAACTCTCCGATACTGAGCAGGATCAAGCGCCACCGCCGATGCCCCCAGGTCCAATGGCCAACGTGGCGAGCACCGTTCGGCTGACCCCCTCGGCAGCCCGAGGGGGGAAGGAAGGAGATAGAGATGGCGGCCAGCGAGGGTCCCCAAAATCCTGGAGGGGCGAGTCACTGTCCCCTGACCTCCGGAACTGTCGTCTCTGTCCCCAATGCCTCGATCTGTCGGCTGCAGGGCCTCCCGCCAGTCGGCGACAACTCGGCTCAAAGTTGATGTCCGGAGCTGCCCGACCTCATCGCCGCCATTTTCTTCTCACTCTCGGCAACACCTCGGCCGTCGCCCAACTCGGTCTCCTCGGGGCCAGCAGTCCCCCAGCAACTGTCCGTCCGTGCCCAGCGGTCCCTTCACACTTCAGAGGGCAGGAGTGTCGACCTCGGGTTGCCCAGGGTGCAAAAAGCAGGAGAATTAGCGGGATTCTGCGCGGAGCTGCGAGCTCACGCCGCCATCCCGATCGGCGTCCAAGCCACGCCCCTCTCTGAAAGAAACAGGTTAGTGTTAGATTCCTTACCTGAGAATAGATACCCCAGCAATACCAACCATCGTTGGTGGGGCTGCAAACCAAGATCACACCAGAAAGTCCTGGAGAACGTAACGGCCGAAAAAGCCATCTCTCCGGACTTGGCTGTCCAGGAAGTAGTGCTTAGCAAACGTGTGCAACGAGGCCCACGTAGCTGCCTGACAGATGTCCTGCAAGGGGACTCCCCGACCCAGGGCAGTACTTGCCGCCGTGGCCCGAGTGGAATGAGCCCTCAGCCCAACAGGAGGCTCCTTTTTCGCCAAGGACTAATAGACCTTGATGCACAACACAACGCACCGAGAGATGGTTCGCTTGTGCACCGCCCGTCCCTTCTTAGCGCCCACGTAACCAACAAAGAGCTGGCCGTCCACCCGGAACTGGCGTGTGCGGTCTAAATAGAACGAGAGTGCACGTTTTGGGTCCAGATGGTGGAGCCTCTCTTTCGAGGAGTGAGGAGGCGCAAAGAAGGTGGGCAAGGTGATGGACTGCCGGATATGAAAGGCTGTAACCACCTTGGGCAGGAAAGAAGGACGAGTTCTCAAAACAACTTTGTCCGGCTGGACAGAGAGGAAAGGAGGCTGAGAAGACAGAACCTGGAGCTCACTCACTCTTCTGGCAGAGGTGATGACAACTAGGAATGCAGTCTTAAGAGTCAGAAGACGAAGAGGGCAATGGTGAAGTGGCTCGAAAGGAGCGCACATCAAATAGGTAAGAACAAGGTTCAAGTCCCACTGAGGCATCACGAAAGGAACAGGAGGGAACATGTGCGTGATGCCTTTCAAGAATCTATTTACAACTGGGGATTTGAAGAGAGAAGGCTGATCAGGAAGCCTCAGGAAGGCTGAAATGGCAGAGAGATAGCCTTTGATAGTGCCCAGAGCAGAGCCCTGCTGGGCAAGAGAAAGAAGGGCAGAGAGTGGATCCACAGCCTTTGCTGTGCACCATGCCACAAATGTATTCCACCTGCAGGCGTATACCGATTTTGTGGAGGGACGCATGGCTGCCAGAATCACATCACAGACTTCAGGAGGCAAGTCAAATGGCCTCAACTGTCGGCGCTCAATCTCCATGCATGTAGGTGGAGACGGGACAGGTTCGGGTGGAGGGCCGTCCCCTGCTGCTGCGACAGAAGGTCCTCCTGAAGAGGCAGACGAATCGGGGGATCGACTGACATACTGAGTAGCTCGGGATACCAGTACCTTTGTGCCCTGTCCGGGGCCACAAGGGTGACCTGGGCCTGGTCTTGTCTGATCTTCTTCAGCACTCTGGGCAGAAATGGTATAGGCAGAAAGGCGTACAACAGACCGCAGCTCCACTCGCGACAAAAAGCGTCTCCGAGCGAGTGCCGCCTTGGAAATTCCAACGCTCAGAACTGATGACATTACGCGTTCCCTTCTGTGGCGAATAGATCTAACCAAGGCTCTCCCCACTGCTGAAAGAGACCTTGCTTCGAGTTCAGATGCCATTCGTGATCCATCATGCACCGACGGCTGAGTTCAGACGCCTTGGCGTTCAGGGAACCTGCCAGGTGTTGAACCACCAGGGTGTTGGTGGTTTTACTAATTTTACAGCCTTGAACATTGACAACCCCTCACAGCCTCCACTCACTCCATAATTGTCTGGCCAGCGATCTGTCTACCATCCCTCATATGCGCGCATACGATCCATGCTTCACCCGTGGTTAGGCACTATGAGCGGCTTAATATTACTATTCTACCACATTGACCGTTGTCATCTAGATATTCGTTATGTTTAATGTACCCCATTAACATTTTGGTCCTTCGTTCCATGCTCGGGACATCTCAACTCTTTATTGACTCGCTTTGCGATGCACACCGCTCCCACTGGGCCCACCCATCCCGGTGGCCCAACCAATCAGGTACTCTCTCTGTGCTAGGTTCATTCCCCTTACGCACACGTGACCTGGACACTCCTCTTTCTGGAAGTCTTTTACTTCCCTACTCTACCCCGTTCCCCTGACAACACCCAAACTCTGCCGCTCCCGTTATTCGTTGCTTCAATCGGCGTTAGGTAAGCCTCCGTCCCCTAGCTCTGTACGCTGCCCTCGTATCGCCTGTTCGCCTTCCCCTATTGATTCCTTGTTTCACTTTTGTTCAGATTAACTCTCCCGACACCGATCCTTCACCCGCAGTTTCCTTTCGGACCACTGGCCACTGCCCTGACGACTCCGCGTCCTGGACAGGTAAGCACCGATCCGTGCCCCTGCCTTCTTCCCAACCCGTACCTTCACCTCACCCACCACGGCCTCTTGTTCTTCTCCCCCCACAGATCGCTCGACGGTGCATTCCGCCCCTTTAAGGATCTCAGACTTCAACCTGCATTCACAGGTATACCTTTACTTCATACCTTCCAGGCTGCCAGCACTTCCCAACCCCACCCCTCCCCTCCCCTCCCACTCTTTCCACCCTCCCTGGCCTGTACACACCTTTGCTTTTCCTTCATGTGTGTCTCCTGAATGGAACCCGGCGACACCCGTGCGGACTTCCTCTTCAATAGCACATCCACCGGGACATGGCTTTCTCAGGCAGATGCATTACCCTAAGCGCTCCCCCACCCGCTCAGTCTTTTCCCAACATGCGCTATTCCTGTTTTTATCTTGGCAACCACCTGACCTAGTCCCTCTTGGGCTCATGCACTATCCCAAGCGCTCCCCTGCTCCCAACTGCCTCTGATTTCCACCTCTCCCACGTGGCCCCCCATCCCAGGATGGACGCATCAGTCATTACTATGCGCTCCAGTTGGGGTAGGGAGAGAGATCTGCCGTTGACCCAATCGCGGTCCGTGAGCCACCACTGCAACTGTCTTGCAGTGCCCTCCGAGATCAGGACGTGGTCGGACAGGTTGTCCTGACGCTGAAACTTCAGGTCCTACTGCAGAGCCTGCATCCGCCACCTGGCGTGATGCACCAGTAGGATGCAGGAGGCCATCAGCCCCAGGAGCCGCAGGCTGAAAGATCAGAATCAGAGCCTGAATATTCCGAACCCGCTGCTCGCGGGGGGGGAACCCCGAAAATGCGCCGAGTAAAGAACCGCTCCGATGAAGAGGAGCTTCTGAGAGGGGCACAGGTGTGACTTCGACACGTTGATGTGGAACCCCAGCAGGTGCAGGTCGGCCGTAGTCTGGAGGTGGGAGAAGACTGTCTGGGGCGAGCCCGCCTTCAACAACCAGTTGTTGAGATAGGGGAAGACTGGAACCCCTGATCTGCGGCCACTGCCATCACTTTCGTGAACACCCGAGGGGCGCTGGTAAGGCTGAAGGGGAGCACGGTAAACTGAAACTTCTCGTGGCCTACCATGAACCGCAGGTAGCGCCGGTGGACCGGCAGGACGGGGATGTGAAAATAAGCGTCCTGGAAGTCCAACGCCACCTCCAGTCTCCAGGGTCTAGGGCAGCTAAGACCTGAGCCAATGTCAGCATCTTGAACTTCTCCTTCCGCAGGAAGCCGTTTACATTCCGGAGGTCCAAGATAGGGCGTAGGCCTCCTTTGCCCTTCTTGGGGACCAGAAAGTAGTGGGAATAACAACCACACCCTACTTCTGGCCCAGGAACGCGCTCGATTGCCCCCTTGGCCAAGAGGGCCGTAACTTCCTCTTTCAGAAGTAGCAAGTGATCCCCCGATATGAGGTGGTACTGCGGTGGCATGGCTGGAGGGGTCGCCTCAAAGGGGAGGGAGTAGCCCCTTCTGAAGATTTGTAGCACCCACCTGTCCGACATGATGGTACGCCAGTGGAGGAGGTGATGGCGAACCCTGCCCCCCACTGACTTCGAATGGGCCTGAAACGCCGGACTAGGAAGGCTTTGAGGCAAATGCTGCGGGGCGGATGTGGATTGACTTTGCTGTTGTCCCCCGGCACCGCCACGGCGATTACCACGTCCGCGACCGCGTTGAGGTTGGTTCTGCGGCCTGTGGCTGCCTGGACGTGAGGGGGCGCGCCCGTTCCTAGGCCACGAAAGGGGCAAAAAGCGGAAGTTTGCTGGCACTGGACTAGGCCCAGGGACTTGGCCGTAGCTCTGGAGTCCTTAAAACGCTCTAGCGCACTATCCGCTTCCTCGCCAAAGAGGCGACGCCCATCGAAGGGCATGTCCTTGAGCGTGGCCTGGACCTCCCCCGAGAAGTTGGCAGATCTCAGCCAGGTGTGGCCACGAATCGCCACCGTCGTGGAAATCGCCCTGCCCAGCGAGTCCGTGGTGTCAAGTCCACATCTAATTGAGTACCGTGCTGCATCCCACCCCTCCGCCAGGGCTAGGGCGAGCCGTGCCCGGGCCTCCTCCGGCCACTGTGGCAGCATGTCCGCAACCGTATCCCACAGAGAGTGGGTGTAACGGCCCAAAAGGCACGTGGTGGTGACAGACCGCAGCCCCAAACTCCGAGAGGAGAACAATTTCTTCCCAAACGGATCATACTTCCTGGATTCAGGATCAGGTGGAGCGGTCGGGAATGCGGTCTGGGGCATAGAGGCCTGAATCACCAGGTTCTCTGGGGTGGGGTGAACGGACAGAAAGCAGGGGTCGCCCAGAGCCGGGCGGTGGAGTTGTGCCACGTTCCAATCCACAGGGAGGCCAGTAGGTGGCTTTGACCAGGTGCCCATCAGAACGTCGGTGAGGGCTTCGTTAAACGGCAGTAGAGGCTCTGAGGAGCTCGCCTGCGGTTTGAACACCTCAGTGAGGAGGTTAGTCCTCACAGCCGCGACAGGGAGCTCAAGAGCCAAGGCTTTAGCCGCCCTGTTTAACACCAAGCTATAAGTAGCCCCCTCCTCCGAAGCCACGGAGGGAGGAGAGATGAATCCAGTGTCGGGGGAAGTGTCCAGACCACTGGCCCCCCCCAGCTCATCTGCCCAGTCCTGGTTTAACTGGCACTGCTGTGCCAGAGGGTCCTCAGACCCCTCCCAGTCCTCCTCGTCATCCATCTCCTGGAAACCAGGCAAAAATGACCAATGGTGAATTGATAAGAATGTATTTGGGGAGACCCAATAAACCCTGTAGGCTTGGGCAAAATACGTGATTATAGTAAAAGGTGTCTACAAGGGATTTTGTTTTTATATATGTCTTTTAAGGTTTGCTAAAGAGTCAAACCCAGCTGTATCTCTAGGATAACTGAAATATTTCAATGTTGTTCTAAATCATACATTCAATGAGATAGCGAAAGGAGGAGAAAGAATTTAAAAAGCACACAACAAATAAATTATATATCAAAAAGGTTTTGTATTAAGAACAAATCATGGGGATATATAGAAATCAATCAGAGTAACAAAGTCATGAAAAGGACTGTACATATAATTTCACAGATCAATTTCATAACAAATCATCAACTCCATCAACGAATGAAGAAAAACCAATTCATCCGGAGAGGATGATGCTGGTCGACGTTTCGGTCTCCCTTGTTGGCATCTATGAGACCATCATCAGGACTAGCTGTTCTAACTGCGACAATCCTTTGGACTACACACCTTAGTAATACGAAGTGACTAGTATTACTTTGTCAGGGGGCTTTCTTCTTAATTTGAAATACTAGTCCTGATGATGGTCTCATAGATGCCAACAAGGGAGACCGAAACGTCGACCAGCATCATCATCTCCGGAGCCCTTGTGCATTAGAAGAAACCTTCTTTCATTTATGAATTGGTTTTCCTTCATTCGTCAGCATCAACGTCAGCTTACTAAACACTCTTAATTTAATATTATTTGCCATAGAATAGAATAGAAGTGGCATTTATAGAGCGCATGGCTAACCCGTGGGAATCCCAGTGCTAGAAGTAGGAAGAGGTAGAAGAAGCTTATCTGGGGAAGAGCCAGGTTTTCAGCAGCTTCCGAAAGGTCAAATGATTGGTTTCTTTCCATAACTGGACAGGGAGAGAGTTCCAAAGCTTGGCGTCGTTATAAGAAAAAACCCGACCTCCGCTTCTAGTTCTTCTGATCCGGAGTACAAAAGCCAAGTATAGTTTGTCCGATCTTAGGGGCCTGTTGGCTTGACAGGGTTATATACAAACTGGACTCTGTAGGTGGGAATGGTTAGGGATGTTGCAGAGGAGCAGCTTCCAGAATTTGTTGTCAAGTGGTGATGGGAGGAGGGGGGGGGGGGGGGGGGTTTGAAGACCTCTGTTCTAAGGTAAGGAATCTAACACTAACCTGTTTCTTTCAGATATAGTATGCTATCAATTATAAAAACAGACCATAATAGCATAGGCTTTTTCTTCATGAAGTCCAGATTTCCTAAACCACCAGGCAAAAAAGATGCCACAAACATGCATTTGAATAGGGTGTTATAAATTAATATCCATCTTACAGAAGGAGCGTTGGATTAGTAGGGTCTGTCCAACCCCCAGTTGATAAATAGGGACCCTGAAAGTGCCAGTGCCTAAAGTGCATAAGGGACTAGAGATTCAGTACAGAGATTCAACAGCTAGTTCGGTTCAATTATCTAATACAATAATAAGTTGAAAAAAGGAAGTCGATCAAATCTTTTGTAGATGTTTTAGTCGACTATTTCTTACTTGTTGCCAACACAATGTTAGATGGGGGTTCTATACTGGTTTCATTTCATATGGGGAATGTTGTAAGTTTAAAAAAAAAGGGGAACAATGACGAAGATCTGAACTTGTGTCGTCCAATTACTTTATCAAACATAGATTATTAAAGAGGGCGTGGCCAAGCCGCAGACCAAGATGGCCGCGCAGCATTGAAGCTCTGCATGCCATCCCGGCACAGTTGCTGTTATCCCCAATATACGCGGCCATGATCGGCACGTCCTAGATGCCGCCAGCCCCTGAGAGCCCGCTGAGACCGGTGCTGCCCTTCCGCCACTGAACGGAGCCTGCATCGCTGTGATCGGAGGGGCACGGCCTGAAGCGGACGAACCTGGCTTGGGAAAATCTCGGCCTACGATTCGGCCGGAGCTCCGGGACGAGTGGGCCCAGCAACACCGTCTCTGCGGCCCAAGGTGGGGGCACAGTGGTAGGTGAGCGGACCGCGAGTGATCCTTTAGAGTGCTGCCCTATCGGCATTCAATAGTCGGTGTGAATGGCGTGACCGGCTTGCGTCCTACTCCCTCCCCCACTGGGCGGCTCAATCCTCCTCCCATCAGCCCTAGAGAGACTGTGGACACAGAAGAGTCCGGCGACGGCGGCCTGAACACCAGAGTCCGGATGACGGGGCAAAGCGTGGAGCGACTCGCTGTTCATTGAGCATGCCAGTTGCTCTGAGTGCGGGCCGACCTACGCCAGTAAATCGGCAAATTTAGCCTATCAACAAGCCCCGCCCTTTCTCCCAACTACATTGCAGCCCTTTTCAGTGTGGTGACTTCCTCTGGCCCCCCGCCTGGACACAGCGACTCGCATCACCGCCTTGGGGCCCCCTGGCACACCGCACCCAGCGCTTGGTGGTACCTGCCTGCAGCAAGGCCCTACAGGGAGAGCTGCAGACGCTGTGGTCCTTAGCTGGTCCGCTCCTCTCTCCTCTGTCCTCAGGCACCAGAACTGTGTGCACTCCTGTGGGGGATCCACTGCCGCACCTTTTTCACTGCCAGAGAGACACTTACATCCCATTGCTTGCTCCTGGAGGGATGCTTCCTTGCTTTCCACTCCTCAGGTGCCGGGTATCTCCCCATTAACTGTGACACGCATAGCTGGGCCTTCATCATGAGGTACAAGACAGAGCCTTTCATTGCCCCCTTTTCAATATCATTGCGCTGCGGCATGGGCCACAAAGACCTCAAACAGAAGACGCTTCCTTTCGAAAAAACTCGCCGACACGGCCTCAGAAAGTAACACTAGGATGGCGGAGGTTGGGTAAGGTGTGGACCAATCAGATGACTCCTGGGTCTAATCCACAGTGTTACTACAGGAGCTGATGGTGGGCTTTCGGGCTCTGGATGGCCGATTTGACGCACTTGACAAGAGCCTTGCCGACATGGGGGCAAAAATTCAGGTACACAATCGATGCCTGGATGTCGAGGAGGCCCGTATATCAGACATCGAAGACGGCACTGCCCAATCCCGCAAGAGGCTAGAACTTATGGAGCGTATTCTTAAGGATGTGACCATTAAAAATGAAGATTTTGAAGCGTGCACCAGGCTCAATAATATTCGCATCATGGGGGTTCCCGAATCTACAGCCACTGGCCGACAGGACACCTTTGTAGAAGAAAACAAGTTACTTACCTGTAACTTTAGTTCCCCAGTATTGGTAACTTTCATAGATTCCCATGCTTTGTATCATTCCCCGTCGTCGGAATGGGAGTCTCGGTAACAAAAATACCATAGCTGTAGGTACAAAAGACAATGGAAAAAGGCCTAGGCCTCATTTCCTTTTGTAGCATATCACCCTCTTTGTGTAAAAGAGACCAAACTTTGGCCTCAGCCAATCAGAAGTGCCTCACCACTTAGAACCTTCCTGAAGGAACCTCAGAGCCTCAGATTTTCGTAGCCGTTGTGTACTTAGACACCATATCTGTAGTAGGCTGAGCTTTTCCAGGGGAGGTGGGTGGGCGCATGGGAATCTATGAAAGTTACCAATACTGGGGAACTAAAGTTACAGGTAAGTAACTTGTTTTCTTACCCCAGTATTGGAACTTTCATAGATTCCCATGCTTTGTATCGGAGTAGTAAGCAGTTGGCAAGATAATCACATTTTGCATTGTAAATATTAGCAGTAGACAACATGACATTAGATACAAAATGTGAAAAAATGGAAGGTGGGAAGAAAGGAAAGCTCACCATTAGTGGAAGAGGTTCCTCAGGACAGCCTGTCCTACTGCTGCATCATCCTGTTGCAGAGATTCCAAGCAGTATTGCTTGGTAAAGGTGTGGACGCTGCTCCAGGTAGCAGCTCTGCAGATATCCTTAATTTGCACCCCCGCGAAGAGGGCTGTTGAAGAAGCCACAGATCTTGTGGAATGCGCTCGTATCTTTCCAGTCAGAGGTTTACCAGCAGCCTTGAGACAATGTAATATAGCGCTTGTGATCCACCTTTAAACACCCTGTTTGGGTAGTGGAAGGCCTTTACTCTGTCCCCCGAAGGCCACAAACAGTTGAGAAGATTTTCGAAAATCTTTAGTACGTTGCAAATAAAATTTTAAGCATCGCTGCACATCCAACGAATGCAACGCTTTTTCCGCTGGCATGGAAGGCTGAGGGAAGAATGTTTTCAGAATGACCGGTTCATTCAAGTGGAAATCCGAGGGAACCTTTGGCATGAACCTAGGGTTAGTCCTCATGATGACAGTGTTCCTCTTGAATTGAAGGAAAGGTTCTTGGATGGTCAAAGCCTGTAATTCTCCTACACGCAGAGCCGACGTGAGAGCAAGGAGAAGAGCCAATTTCCACGAAAGATATTTGATGTCAGAACGATGGACTGGTTCAAATGGACCCTTCATAAGTTGAGAAAGGACCAGATTCAAATGCCATGTTGGAGGAGGCGGTCTCACAGGTGGATAGACCCTGAACAGGCCCTTAAGAAATTGCTTGATTATTCTGGAAGACCATAATGAAGGCCCAGAGTCTGTCCTTCTGAATCGTGACAAAGCAGCCAAATGGACCTTAATTGATGAATGGGCTAGACCAGATTTGGCCAAAGACAGCAGGTAAGGTAGGATCTGATGAGGCTTGGAATTGAATGGATCAATGTTTTGCTTTCGACACCAACAACAGAATCTTTTCCACTTAAGGCGGTAAGTTTTGTTAGTTGAAGGAGCCCTTGCTTGGGACAGAACTTCCCTAACCTCCCTTGACAATGGCAGGTTCATAAATTCTCGCTGTTCAGGAGCCATGCAGTCAGGTGTAACGACTGAGGGTCTGGATGCAAGATCTGTCCTTCGGACATCGTGAGAAGATCCGGCAGAATCCTTAGAGGCAAGGGGGGAGCTATCGACAACAGATGGAGCTCCGTGAACCAGAACTGCCTCGGCCAAGCCGGGGCTATCAGGATCATCCTGCACGGTTCCACCCTGAGTTTCTTGATTAGTCGTGGTATCAGAGGAATGGGAGGAAAAGCGTAGACAAATGTCTTCGACCAGGCTATCGAAAGGGCATTTCCCAGTGAATCTTGATGGGGAAGCCTGCTTGCGTAAGACCGGCATTTCTTGTTGGTCGGAGTGGCAAAAAGGTCGATGTCCGGCCTTCCCCACCGGCTGAAGACTTGTTACAAGACTTCCTGATTCAACTCCCATTCCTGGCTGACCGAGGATGACCTGCTCAGTCTGTCGGCGTTTTCGTTTAGGACGCCAGGCAAGTGTTCTGCCATCAGAGACATCTTGTGTTGGATCGCCCATTCCCAGACCTGCTGGGCTTCTCGTGACAATGGGCGCGATCTGGTCCCTCCTTCCTTGTTCACATAGTGCATGGCCGTGGTGTTGTCCGTCCTGATAAGCCCTTGTGAACCTTCCAGGCGAGGAAGAAACGCTTGCAGAGCCAGTCGTATCGCCCTGAGTTCCAACAGGTTGATGTGGAGGCGTTTTTCCTGGGGTGACCAATGACCACTGACATGTAGGTCCTGCAGCACTGCTCCCCAACCCTCCAATGACGCGTCCGTCGTTATCACTTGTGGAGACGGGTCGCTTGCGAAGGATAGGCCTTGTGACAAGTTGTTTTGATCTGTCCACCATAAGGCCGCGTCCTTCATCTCCGGAGTGATAGCCACTCTGTCGTCGAAAGAACCGTGGACTTGCTTCCATTGATTGTCCAGTTGTTCCTGCAAGGGACGCATCCTCAGTCTGCAATGGGAGATTAGTGGAATACACGATGATATTACTCCCAGCAGAGACTTGTAGCGGCGTACTGAAAGAGACTTTCTTGTTTGCAAGTCTTGGGCCATGGTTTGTAATTTCTGCCTCCTTTCCGGAGTAGGAAAAGCTCGTGAAAGCTTCGAATCCAAGATGGCTCCCAGAAACCGAGCCCTTCTGGACGGGATCTGGCAAGATTTCTCATTGTTTAGAGTGAGACCCAGGTTCTGAAATAAATTGGTACATGCTTGAACCGCCTGTAGCGCTGTTTTTCTGGACGGAGCTTTCAGTAACCAGTCGTCCAGATAGGGGAAGACCTGAAACTTGTGTTTCCGCAGGAAAGCTGCTACTGGCGCCAGCACCTTTGTGAATATTCTTGGGGCTGAGCGGAGTCCAAAGGGTAAAACCCTGAATTGGTAATGGCTCTTGGCTACAGTGAATAGCAGAAACCTTCTGTGCGCTGGGTGAATCGGAACGTGGAAATAGGCATCCTCGAGATAGAGTGTGGCCATGTAATCCCCCGGGCTGATCAGCTTCAAGATATCCTGGAGGGACACCATCCGGAAGGACAGAGAAATGAGATAGGTGTTTAGCCCCCTGAGGTCTAAAATGGGGCGCCACTTGTCGAGCATCTTCTTCACCAGGAAGAACCTGGAATAAAATCCTTGACCTTTTTGGTTTGATGGAACTGGCTCTATCGCCCCTTTTCGGAGCATCTGTTGAACTTCTAGCCGAAGGAGATGCTGGTGTTTTGAAGGAGTGGCTGCCGGGGGCTTGGGTGGCGGAACTTGTGTGAACTCTAAGGTATGCCCTTTCCGAATGATGTTGAGCACCCAACGGTCCGATGTTATCTTGGACCAGTTGTGAAGGTATTTGTTGACCCTGCCTCCAACTGATGACTTCCTGAAGGAGGGTCCAGTAGGAAGAGCCAGGAGGCCGCTATTGGCGCTTGGACGAATCTCGTCCTCGTGCCCCCTGCTTTCCTTTACCGTAAGTCCTGGAGTAGTTGGAAGACTGGCCCTGCCGCTGCTGGTAAGGCTGACGGTGTTGCTGGGAACCGGATCCTGTGTTGGAATAGCGTTGTTGTTGGAATGATCCTCTGTAAGTACCACCCCTGCCTCTGGATCCCTTGACAGGAGACTTTCTGTACTGAAGTGTTCCTAAAGACCTAGCGGTCTCTGTGTCCTTTTTTATATCTTGCAGGGTGTCGTCAATGAGTTTGCCGAACAACGCTTCCCCATCAAAGGGGAGATCCAATACTTTATTCTGGATCTCGGGCCGGAACCAGGTAGCTTTAAGCCACCCTTGGCGACGGAGTACTGCCGCTCCAGCCAGTGAACGGAATGCAGTAGTTGCAATATCCATTGCACAATCGATGATTTCCATCGACGTCGCCTCTCCCTCTTGTAAAATCTTCTTTGCCTCAGACATAGATTCAGGAGGCAGCTGGTCAAGGTACGGGGCGACATCGCACCAGAGTTGACGGTCGTACCTACCCAGGATCGCTAAGGCATTAGCCGCTCGCACCAGCAAACTTGCCTTCGATGAGAATCTTTTTCCCACGTTATCCAACCTCCGCCCTTCCTTGTCCGGAGGAGTTGTCAGTGGTGCCGAAGAGTTGCGCGATTTCCTCTGCGCTGCCTGCGAGATCACAGAGTCTGGTCTTGGATGACCGGTCAAGGCCGCAGCGGCATCATCGGTCGCCTTGTACTTATCGAGATGCAGTAGAACCGGGACCACCGTCGCCGGGTGTGTCATTGCCTTTATGCCCTCTTTCCATAGGTGATCCACAATAGGAATGGACCTGGCAGTCTTCCGAAAAGGTTCCTTAAAATCATATAAGAAACAATCTGTGGTAACCTTAGGCATTGCCAATTTAAATCTTGCCGCAGCTCTCTCCATCAGCTGATGGAAGCCCCCAATATCCGCTGGCGGGGAGTCCGCCGGGTCCGGATTTGGCGAAGCGGGATTGTCAATAACATATTCATCATATTTCGTGTCAGGATTAGAGACATGATCCGACTGCTGGTCCTCATCCGAGGATTCATCAACATCATGAGTCCCTGGGAATCCAGAGGAATCCTGTTGGAAGGACGCTTGAGGCTGTGGAGAAGTTGGAGCCGTTAAAGTAGGTGGCACAAATGAAGCCGAAGTCCTTGAAGGCGTAGCAGGCGTTGACATATTTGGCAGAGGTCTACTGGCCCTAGATTTACAGTCCTGTAGCATCTTATGTAGATCTTGCAGGAAAGACGTTGGCACTGAAACCATTACCTGTTCATGTTGCTGCTGCTGCTGTTGACTATGACCACGTTCCTCGTGGCCGTATTCGCCCTCTGAGTCAGTGTCCTGGCATTTGACAAATAGTTGGGAAGGACTATTGGCATAGCTATATGCATCTTGTTCATCCTCCTCCGATTCTCCCTCTTGAAGGAGCATGGTAGGTAACAGAGGGGACACCGTCCTTGGAGAAGTCATCTCTGGCATGATCCGCGTCACAGAAATGGTAATCCGCTTTTCTGTGGACAATATCGTCAGTTCCCTAGTCGACGGTTGTATGTACGCCGTCGAGATAGGTGTCGTGGACGTCGTAGACGATGAAACTGTCGACACGCCAGCCGTTGTCATAGTCACTGTAGTAGTCGTCAACGCCCTCGTCGACGAGACCGCAGTCGTCGACACAGTCGTCATCGTCGTCGACGGGACTCTCGTCGTCGACACCGTCGTCACCGTCGTCGACGGGGCTTTCGTCGTCGACGGGGCTTTCGCCGTCGACGGGGCTTTCGCCGTCGACAGGGCTTTCGTCGTCGACGGGGCCTTCGACGTCGACGGGGCCTTCGTCGTCGACGGGGCCTTCGTCGTCGACGGGGCTTTCGACGTCGACGGGGCTTTTGTCATAGACGACTCCTTCGTCGACACCCTTGAAGCTGGTACCTTCGTCGTCGGCGTCTTCAGTTTCTCCGTCGACGGCGAGGACTCCGCCGTCGACGGTAGCGACGTCGACGAACCTCCTGTCGACGGAGTCTTCGATGTCCTCGTCGACGGGCCTCCCGCTGTTGACGTCTTCGTCGCCGAAGACTTAGAAGTCCTCTCAGAAGACTGGAATGAAGGTGTTTTGAAGGCTGTAGCAGTCTTCTCACCTGTAGAAGGCGTAGAAGGTCCATCCCTCTCCTTTACACTTCCGTGAGGAGATTTGCTGGGACCTGGGCTCTCAGACTCACTGGGGGTCTTTTTTGAGGCCTTTGAAGATCTTCCCACAGAAGTAGAAGGGGAACCCCTACCCCTTTTCACTGACCTTCTTGTAGAAGACATCGATCCAGCATCCTCACTGTCACTTGAGACAGTATCCTTCCTTGATTTAAGCTTTTGCAGCCATGTCAGGAGCCTACCCTCACGGTCCCGGAGGGTTTTGGCGGAAAAAGTGCGAGAGATCTGACAGTCAGCAGCCTGGTGGTCAGGATAGAGGCAATAAATGCAGTCCTTATGCTTATCCTCCACAAAGAGCCTTTTCTTGCCACAGGAGGAACAAGGCTTGATAAGGGCTTTTTTCTTCTCAATTTCCGACATCCTGGAAGGTAGTAACAATCCTGAAGAGAATCTGGAAGATTCTGAAGAAAATCCTTTAGAAAATCCTGAAGCAATCCTTTTGAAGAGTAGAAGTTGAGCAGAGCTCAAAGGAGACTCCCTAGCACAACGTGCGGTAGAAAATCTGAGGCTCTGAGGTTCCTTCAGGAAGGTTCTAAGTGGTGAGGCACTTCTGATTGGCTGAGGCCAAAGTTTGGTCTCTTTTACACAAAGAGGGTGATATGCTACAAAAGGAAATGAGGCCTAGGCCTTTTTCCATTGTCTTTTGTACCTACAGCTATGGTATTTTTGTTACCGAGACTCCCATTCCGACGACGGGGAATGATACAAAGCATGGGAATCTATGAAAGTTCCAATACTCGGGTAAACTCTCTTAGCTGACCTGTTCGGTAGAGACTCCTTCACACCAGGCTTTGTAGTTGAACGCGCACACCGCTCACTTGGGCCTCGGCCCAATCCAAGATGTCCTCCAAGGCCCATCTTTGCACGAGTCATGAACTAACGGTACCGTGACACTGCACTGCGCCTGGCGAGGGAGCGTGAGGATGCCATCTGGCAGGGCTCCAAGATTTCGCTGTATCCTAACTTCATGAACATGGTGCAAGAGGCCCGTCGCAAATACACAGGTGTCAAATCCACCCTCAAGAACCTTGGTTTAAAATATGGCATGTTATACCCGGCTAGAATAAGAGTGGATGTAAATGGCAAGACTCGCATATTTGATCATCCAACCGAAGTGCAGGAATTTTGCCAAGCATACAGACGGAACAATCAGGCCGTTGGTGACAGTGTCCACCCCTCCCCGCCACACAGTGAGTCCAATGCCCTAGCGCGGAACTCTTCCCAGGAACTGGGTCTGGCTGATTCCATCAAACATTTAGATTTTTTCAATGTAATGTAACTGTTTTGGGATAAGGTCCTTAATCCACGTGAAATAATTCAAATGGCTGGGTAGTTTTTGTGGTGCTACCCCTTCCTCAATTTGGTGTACACCTTGGCTTGGTTTTCTATTTTATGGTTGTAACACTTTTGGCTTCTCTTCAATCCACTGTCAAGTCAATTGGTATTTTGTATACTATTTCCAGTTTTCGGTAGGCTTTGCTTTTCTGTTCGCGAGGTTGGGTGGGGGGTAGGAGGGGGACAGATGCTAAATGTTATTGGATTTTCAAGAGACTATTCACTGTCACGGATAACATGTACCTACTATTTCCTTCATTTATCATACGCATTGAGATCTTAGATGGCCCAGTTGGGTAATATGGCAGGTCCCTCTGGCCTCCCTTTAATGTCCTGGAAGGTACGGGCCTTAATGATAACCCCAAAAATTGACACCTCCTACACTATGTACTCCGCCATAAATTGATATCGCTTTCTTACAGGAGACACCATCCACCCCGCCAAGACTCCACTCACTTCGCATCCAGCTGGGGTAAACACAGATAGTTTGCCACTTATAGTAATTATGCTAGAGGTGCAGGTATTCTCATTCATAAAAAAACATCTCTTCAACCCCAGCTCGATCGTAGGTGATAGCGACGGACAAAACACCATTGCAGCGGGGTCGTTATTGGGACATAAGATAGCTCTAGTGTGTATCTACGCCCCGAATGCTGATTCCCCGTAGTTCTTTCATTCTCTATACGCTCAACTAACAAAAATGTGTCCTGTGCTTTTTCTTGTGTGTGTGGGGGGGGGAGGGGATTTCAATTTGCTTCCAGATCCTTTGTTGGACAGTACCTCCGCCTCCAAACCCCGCGCGCGCCGAGCACTACTCGACCTTTGCGGACAACTTCTCTTACTAGACATCTGGCGCTCTGGAAATCCCACCCACACAGAACACACGCATTATGCAGGTCAATACAACACATGGACGAGGATTGACTATTGGTTGCTTTCCCTAGATTTCTCCGGTTGGTTTCACTCCCTCACGACACTTCCAAGGACATATTCTGACCACTCCCCCAATCTGCTGCACCTTGATGTCCCCCAACCTGAATGGTTTGAACGTCAATGGCGCTTCCCCAGCCGTGCCCTGCTTGATGACTCCTTTAATAATGAAGTACGGGAAGCCATTGAAGAATATTTCTCCATCAACACCGGTTCGGTAGACACTAGTGCGGTCCTGTGCGAGGGTTGCAAGGCGTACATAAGGGGTGTCTGTATCGCCAAACACGTTGGTGTGCTCAAAGATCTGTGCAACTCGCTGTCCCGCATAGAGCATGACCTTGCTGAGCTTGACGCCGTTGTCGGGCGACCCTCCGATCCAGAGTCGGAAAAGCAACAACCCGCCCTTCTCGTGGACTACAGGGAAACTGCGGATCGCAAAATTCTCTTTCTGGGCAAATACCAGGCGGTACGGCGAGGGGGAAAGGCCAGGCCGTGTACTAGCCCAGATGCTTCGTCCCCCGTACAATAAGGCCTACATTACTGAGCTCTGTTCTCCCGCTAACGAAGTACTCTCCACCACTTCAGATATTCACGACAAATTTCTGGACAATTTCAAAACCCTCTATGCTTCCAAAGTGGGAAGTAATCCCAAAGCCCAAGAAGACTATCTGAAATTGCATTAATCTACCTTGATAAATACATGCAAGACTTCTTAGCGGAACCAATTTCCGAAGCTGATGTACTTGCGGCCATCGAAGCCCTTTGATCCTCCTCTGCCCCTGGGTTAGATAGCTTCACTGGTGATTTCTACAAAAATTACCAGGATTTTTTGGCACCCTAACTCATTGAGGTGTGCGCAGAGGCCCTAGAGAATCAGATCCTTCCACCTACCCCGAGCAAGGCTGTCATCATTCTCCTCCCTAAACCAGGCAAAGACCTGCGTTTCTGTGGGTCATATAGACCCCTATCTTTATTAAATCTGGACTATAAAATCCTTGCCAAAATTATCGCCATTCGATTGTCTCAATTGATGGAGTTCATCATCTCCCCAGCTCAATCCGGTTTTGTTCCCCACAGATCCACGTTGTTCAATCTTTGGACTCTCTTCTCTGTTCTCCATAGAATCAATCCAGATACCCCTGCTGCGGCCATCCTACTTGACACGGAGAAGGCATTTGACTCCCTGGAGTGGCCCATTTTTCTGTCCGTCATGCACCGAATGTGAATGCCGATGGGTTTCATTGCTACTACTTCATTGCTGTACAGCCGCCCTGTTGTGCGACTCTGAATAAACAGCACACTCTCCCGCTCCTTCTCATTGTCTCGGGATAGGCGGCATGGCTGCTCACTCTCGCCCCTCTTATTCATCCTGGCTATGGACCCTCTAATTTGCCACTTTCAAGAACATCATTTGCAGCAAGGCCTACAATTTAAGACCGGCCCACTTCTAGTTTCGCTCTATGCGGACAACACTGTTCTCTATGTGAGAGGGCTTCAGATTAATCTAGAGCCTCTCATATGAGAAGTAATCCGATTTTGTCGCTATTCGGGTCTCGGCATTAACTGGCACAAGTCAGTGATTTTCCCCTTAACCTCCAGCACCAAGCCATGGAAGTGTGAATTCCCTCTGGAGTGGTGTGCGGACTCTGTTAAATATCTAGGTAGCGGACGCTGACTACTTATCCTTTACAGTAATTAGGTAAAGTAACTTGAAAATAATTGCCTTAAATAATGATGATGACTAGATTACTTAAAAATTAACAGTCGGTACCACTTTTTCTTCTTTATCAAGCTTCAGCAAACCCTGAGGTGTCAGAAGCCATAATAAGAATAATGGCATTTTAAACTCGGTCGCATCCTTTTGAAAAGACAAAATTAACTTTCGTTACTAGTAGTAAGTATCTACGCTAGAAGATATGTGTATTCAAATTTTGACCAACTTAGAATAGACAATGATGCCAAATGTTTGATATACTTCCTTGTTATGGATCTACTCGGATCCTTCTGAAATCAATGCAACACTCTTTTGAGATCTGATAAATTGCCTGCTCCCCATCATATACGAATATATGAACCATAATAATCCTTATTGGTCATAATGGAATTGACAGATATTTAAGTCAATTCTTTGAAATTATCACTTATGAATTAGTTCATCTCCCCCCTGGAAATTACAAGGAAATGACATAAATAGAGGAGAATAGACTAGTTTGTATATGTTTAAAACCCATGTATGTTCTTCAATACTACAGCTACTAAAAGACAAATGTTTTAACTGTTAAATGTTTCGTGTATAGAATTGTTTATATGTATGAAATTGAAATGATGTACATCTCTATTTTTATAGATATTACGTGGCTACTCCAGGAAGAAGGCGCTGGCCGCCGAAACGCGCGTAGAGTCACATAACCTTGCCACTCATCTATTGTTGATAATAAAAATGTTGCTTACTGTTTAATTATTTTTTAACTTAACAATAACTTTGTGATTCTTTTAAACTGTGTATTATGCAAATGAAATGTTCCCTGTTTTATATATGAAAAAATAAAATATGATGTCTTTTTAGTTAGTTGTAGCTATTTGTTCATTATTCTTTATCAAATAAGTTTACATAAATTTTGATTGCCTAGGTTGTTACTTTGCACATATATAGTTTTCCCTGACCTAGGAATTATATAATTCATACTTTTCAGGGGGTCCTTGTTAAATATACACGAAATATCTAGGTATTCACATCCACCTAGACACAGCCTTGATCATACGCCTCAACTACGGCCAAGCTATCAGCACCTTAGAAACACAAATAGAGCGATGGCTGAGACTACCGCTATCCATTGCTGGTAGAGTGGCGATCCTTAAGATGGTGGTCCTACCCAAGATTTTAGATCTATTTAATAATATTCCGATACCCCTCCCCAAAAGCCTATTCCTGACATTACGATCCCTTCTTATTAGATTAGTATGGGGGGCGGGGGGGCAAACAACTTCGAGTTAGGTGGCAGGTACTTACTCTTCTCTACGAGAGAGGGGGATATGGAGTGCCAGATCTGCATTCATATTATTTGATTGCCCAATGCAGCTACGCCTATGTGTGGTTCCACCCTGATGCCAGGAATCCGTTCCTCCACCGGAGTCTGATTTTGCCCTTTCCGAGAAATGGTCTACGGTACTACCCAGGTGCCTTCCCAGAGACTTCAGAAACATTCAGATGGTGTCCACCACCAGTTGGACTTGGGAAAAACTGAGGAGCATTATCGGTACTGCCACGCTGTACTCTACTTCCCTACCGCTCCCCAATGCTCACTGGTTGCCAATAACTGGGGAAAAGGTTGTACCTAAATTTGGCATTACCAAAATAGAGGACCTTTACCCGGATAGCCATGCCTTCTCTACACAAGAGGCAAACCGCTTCCCAGGCGCCTCGTTCATGGATAGCTTTGTACTGAACCGGATGCACTCGGCTCTACGCGCCACACTGCCTGGCTTTCCAATAGAACCAGACTCATTTGCACCTTTGTCCCTAGTCGTAGAGAGCGAACAAAGTGTTCACATCGTCTCCAAACTCTATAAAGCATCCTCTGGTATAATCCCTGTAAATGATGAGACTTCGCAGACATTGGGAGGAGGACCTTGGCCACCCAATCACTGATGACCAATGGGCTGACTGCTGCGAGGTCACGAGAGACATTTCCCTTAACAGTAGGCACAAACTACATTGCAAGTTTTTGCGCAGGATGTACATTACACCAGCCAAGTCCCACAGACTAGATCAGTCCAGACCCCACAATTGTCGCAAATGCGCAGCTCTCTATGCTGATTTCTCACACCTCACATGGACCTGCTTACTCCTACAACCCTATTGGGAGTCTGTGCACAAGACCCTGGGTGAAATGTTTGGTCTGTCCCTAGTCCCCATTCCTGAAGTGGTACTGTTAGGCTATGTGGTCAATTTTCCCAAAAAGGTGCGGAAATTTGCAGTGCTAGGTTTGTTATTGGCCAAAAGAGAGATCGCAATTCATTGGGGTCGCAGATTTGTCCCCACATTACAGAGTTAACTGGGCAGTCTGGCATCCTGCAACACAAATTGCGAGATATACTCCACCACTTTACCTACTTCTTCTCAAATAGGGTCCATTCAGGACATTTGTTGAGTCTCATATGAAGCAGTCCACTTCACAACTGGAGTAAGGTATAGCCCCGACTGGAGTTTGTTGATTGGACCATTGATATCAGGTAGCATTAATGCTTCCAGTAATGATGATTATTATGTTTGTCTTTTGTTCTTTTGGTTATGATATGACGGGTGGATTTGACAGTGCCGGGGCGGCCGAAGTGATCTACATTGCGGGGCTGACAACAATTATGTGATTTTGCTTTTTGATGTCAGACGGGACTTCTTGGTTATCAAGCTATTTGGTATACTTGTACATCCTTGCATATGTATTGCTTCAAGTGTGGAAAGTGACAATGAACAACTATGTTTCTATTGTTCATGTATGAAAATCCACAAATAAAGTTTTTTAAAAAAACATAGATTATAAAATAATCACACAATTATCAGCCAACTGAATAAACCTAATTGCATCAAAGTTGACTATTGGAGATATGCCATTCCCCATATTAATGCGGTTACACCTTCATCAGAACTAGGTTTGGATTCTGGTGCTAATTTGGCACCCGGTATAGTGCAAAAGTGGGTGAAAGTGGTGTCCAAGAAGCTAGGTGACTTTTGATCTTGTGAGAGATGGTGATGCATGATTGAAGTGCACACATTAGTTCAAGGTGACTTTCTGCTTCGCAGCTCTTTTAGAATGTTGAATAAAGTATTTAGTAATTTAGATTCTAACTAGATTAGCAGTGGTCAAAAGTAGTAACCGCGTTAGTCGAATCTCCCGACCATGAGCGCCCCCGGGCAATGGAAAAGATTGTTCGCCTCCATGAAGGGCTCCGATCTTAGTCAAAGAGCAATCAAAAAATATGAAAAATACGAAGGGTTGGAACTAACAAAAAAGATGTGGTATGAAGTCAATATACTAAATTTTAGTGTTTAGAAAGAAGACAATTGGCACCTAATGCTATTTTTAAGTAAATGGTTGTTATACAGAACGCTGCAATTTCTTGCACGAGTCATTCCGCACTGGCCGGGCCAATGCTTTCAATGTGCCTCAAGGGCTTCTGCAAATTGGTTGCATGTAATCGGTCTGTGTCCCCCTTATGCAGGAATTTTGGAATTAAATATTTCAGTATTTGGAGAACGATTGGCAGGTTAACCAGCTCCAGGGAAGTTCTGGGGTACGATCCCGCTTCTTGTTTAAGGACAGTGGGCCAGATGTACGACTGCTTTTTGCATGTACAAACGGGTTTGCTGCCCATTTGCTCATGCAAAAAACAAACGGCCTATGTACTAACCCTACTTAGCGAGTCGCAAATGATTTGCGACTCGCTAAATAGGATTAGCGACTTGTTATTAGGAAGGAGCATTCCAAGGGGATCCCTTCCTAATAGCAAGTCTGAACCCTATGTAAGACTGTTTTGCGACCGCAATTGCGGTTGCAAAACAGTTGCAGTTTACCACCCTTCTTAGAAGGGTGGTAAAGCACTCGCAAATGGGAAGGGGTCCCCAGGGGACCCCTTCTCCTTTGTGAATGCAGGGGATAATATTTTTTAGGGACGTTCCGTTTTTCTTTTTTTAAATGCATCCCTTTTTCAGTTAAGGAAAACGGGCTGCATTTTAAAAAAAAATGCTTTATTTAAAATTTGCCAGTCGCAAATAACAATGGTCGTACATCTGGCCCAGTATTTGTAAAATTATTATATGTGACAATGGCAGTGGCCAGATCCTTATTACTCCAAAAGTGGCGGACACAGCTGATACCCACAATAGGGGAATGGATGCAAAAAATGAAGCATGGAAGAAATAAGGAACGCGTTAATAAGCAATGCGTTAAGAAGGGATTAAGAAATTCGATAAACTTTGAGGGTGATTTATGGATGAAGCCTTGGGGTAGATCTAAATGCCTAGATAGCACCTTATTGCTTGTTTACCTATTAAGTACTTTATGCACTTTTGGTGGCTTGAACTAGAAAGGAGGCTGTCCAGACTCGTTCTTTGTATTTATGTCATGTGGAGTATTTCAATGCACTTTTTTTGCTGCTGGATTAATTTTGTGATTGAATGTGTTTTATATATGTATTTATTGTCGGTGTATGAATATCATAAATTGATGTATTTGTTTCGCAATTTTTGGATCTTAATAAAAAAACATGGGGCTGATTCAAAAAGGTATGCCTTTGTGAATTGGCTACAAAAACATCTAAAATGGAAATATTCATGTACAATTAGTACAACTATAAAAGGACTGCGCCTTCCCTGCACATTTACTAATAGGGAGTTGGACGTTTCTGGTCAATTCATCAAGGCATGTAAGAATCTGTAAAAGAGTACTGCTCTAGAACTACTTCTAGTACTCAAATGCCTCTTTGACTCTGCTCCAATATTGTCATGTAATCTTATGTTTACTTACCCTTGATGCAGTGCTGGGACTTAAAGCTTCCTGCATTAAAGATATTTCAGGAGGGCTCCTGGGTAAACCATCATCCTCCGAGCTGGTACCAGTGTCATCTGTCCGCCTGGATGGAATTCGTAATGGGGGCGGGCCCATCACTATAGTGCCCTGAAGCTTCAGCTGCAGCACAAAAAGAATAAACAGCACCATAACATTTCACAGTCATGAACCAAAGCAGACATTCTTATTCAGCATTTGAACAATTTATTTTCTACGTTCTTTTCAACAATTAATTCATTCTAAAAGTGTCTGTAATGAAAGGGTGCTGCAGAGGTAAACATCACTTCCTTATCATAATCAGCCGTAGACATAGTCAATGACTGGCCAAAGTCTTATCGTTGAAGGTAGACAACAGGAAAAACAGGCACCGCAAGTAAAATTACGTTTTTTCTACAACTGGAGAGGGAGAACCCGCACACAAAGTCTCTTGGCCACTGCTCCAGGCTCCACCAGGCAGCTGGATGAGGTCTGGACCTCACACCAAGAGATGCCACTAACAACATTTCATGTGAGAATCACACTCTACTGTGCAAGATACAAGATTAAAAATAAACACTAAACAACAAGTAAATTAGCCCATAACACGAACAGTATTTAGAGTGAGTCTGCGTTACACCGCTCTGTTAACCTAACACAGTACAACATAGTAACACCACAGAACACACTGAGAAGTATTTGCTGAACTGCTCAATATCAATTATGTTAAACCACTTACAAGGTACACTGCTCCTCTCCTGTTGCTGTGCTCGTGCTCGCCCATGCACCAGGTTGGACAGACGATCACCGGGCATACTGGAGCCTTGGAAATCACGAAAGCTCACTGGAGAGCCGCTGCTGCGGGGGCCTGACTACACTGAACTCTGAGAAGGAACGCCACAAACTTCCTCTCCTACCCCCGCCTCCCCCATCAGCTCAGATGAGTGCCACCGCCTCATAGAGGGAACAAACTAGGGAACCAACGCTTCTGGAACCCCCACCAGCGAGGAGTCTAGAATCAGAAGCTTCCATCAAAGCTATTGTCCACCAGTGGTGAATCTTCTCACAGCCTAATGCCTGTATGTGGTGATCCTTACCAGGGTACCTTGCCTGTGTACAGATCAGTGGGAGACATATAATGAACTATTTAATAAAACACTGGATTGGCTTGTTCTCCACACACAGGAACTTTGCCAAATCTTTGGTAGGTAATGTACTGCTGACCCGCAGGCAGGTGGATTGAGCCAGGGGAGGTGGACCGCTGTGATGATAGTGTCATAGTCAATTTTAGTTCTCCGCTGCTGGTGCAGAGCCTGCGCTTTGGATATTTGAGAAATCCAATAGCTAGGAGTAACATTGAATTGATGCCTCTAGGATATTTTTATAAGTCTTGCACTCTATCCCAACCAGCTGCGAGCAGCCAGCCTTCTAGGGCATGTAACCTACCAGCTCCTGACCTTGGTCATTTTAGGCACAATATTGATATTTTTTCAATTCCAATCTCCAATTGCTATGATATCTTAACAGGATATGTATATTTTATGCTTTTAGATTGTCTATTATAATCCCAATATGTTTTTATACTGACAAATTAGATTTCTATTGACAATGTGTTTTTTATTTGTATGTGCTTTTATGGCATTTCTGCTGATAAAGTTTGACACTTGAAACTTGCAAAGTCTTTTAGGCCTGATGCTCTTTTAGGCCTTTCATTGTGGTATCTCCCAAGACATGCTCAGCATTTTAATCCCTTATATAGAAGCTGGCAAACGACAATGAAGCAATCTCATACTGATGGCGATGTTAGAAAGGAGTGAATATGTTTGCATTTCATGCCTTAAGGTACTGGAGATTTTCATCATTCCTCTCCTGACTGTGATTAACTCAGATTAGAAAAGGACATAGATATATAAAGTCCAGGTCTTCTGCAAAGTTCTCGAGCTCCACATGGTGAATGGTGAATGACTATGCAGAGTACCTCAGAGATAGGGTGTTCAAAAGATGTTATGCATGTTATATTCAGTGTCATGGTTGGATGAAGCATGTGGATTGGTTTGATGTGTTTATGGTCATCCCTGCTCAATGAATAGCTAGTGTGTCTATAAGCACCCCAAATGGTTGGAGATAGGATTAGAGTTAATGTTTGTCAAACCCAGTGCTGTGTGCTTTGGACATAAGAAAAAATGAGTTTGACTGGCACTGGAAGTTTGTCTCATTGCAAGCAAGGAGAGCGCCCCTCTGCTGGAATCAGTCTTTGAGAAATATCTGCTGGATATAATTAGCAACTAGAAAATAGCATCTGGGAAGAAAGGTTGTTCTATAAAAGCTGTTATGTTCCTCCTGCTTCAATCAATTGTCCTGATCAGACTGGGAGGCAGCATTGTTCATCCTTAGTTTTCGATGTTGTCCCATTGCGGAAGAAAAATATTCAAAAGTTTTACCTTTTTACCTAGGTCTTGTTGGAAGCTGCCCCCAAAGGTGGACACAGAAACATACAGTAGGATGTTGTTTAACAAGGTATTTTTTTCAAACCCTGAATATGCTTCCCTCCACTCTATCCACTTCGCTAACAGTGAAAGTTAAATAGTCAATATTTACTGCACAAAATTTTGATAGGAGGCGAGTCTGCCAAGTTCTCCACACAGCAAAAGTTAAGCAAATATATGTCCACTGGCAAAACACATAAGTGTCAGAAAGGAGAAAATCAGGTTTAAAAACAAGAGCTGTTCGTCCACGCGTAGAAAGCCCTCTACAACATCAGACCAGCATACCTCAATGACCAACTTCAAATCTACCAACCATCCAGACACCTACGTTCTCTCTCTCTCAAGGGTACCCCACACCCACAGAAGCAAGTCAGGAGGGTGCACCTTCTCCTTCATAACCTCCAAGAACTGGAATGAACTTCCTCAACACATCAGGACAGCACCTTCATTTCTCAACTTCCGCAAGAAACGGAAGACCTGGCTGTTTAATTAGGAGCTCAGCAGGGCCTTCGTTCCTGCTTTGCCACCTGGATACCCCCATGGGTGACAGATTGTGTCATACTAACCAACAGGACATGACCACAACAAAGTGACCCAAGAAGAGCTCCAAAATTTATAAAATAAATAATAAATATGCTCTGATTCAGGTCAAAGGTCCACCAAGTTAAGGAAAAGTTTGATGTGTCACTTTAACTATCTTACACAGGGATGAACTGTGCTTGATTTTGACCGAAGATTTGAGGGAGAATAAATTACAACAGGAGATGCAGCAGACTAAATGTTACCTTGATATCTGAATTCATAAAAAAACAAGCAATAGAATCAGGGTATAACATTATGTCGTCATCTGTTTATGGGAAGGTGTGCCCAACTACACACCTTTAATTAACGGACTTATCCCATAGCACATTGCCGCAAGTGAGGGAGTAATCCACTGTACATATACATTGCCCATATTCGGTTTGGCATGACATACTATGAGCAGCTGAGAAATTCGTCCTCAAAAGGATTCAAGCTTATTCCTGCAAAATCAAGTTAACTCTCAAAAATCATTCTGCAACCACTCCCTGAAATGCATAAAGAAAATGGATAAACCATCAATATACTGGCCATGGATCTAACACTCAAACATTAATTTCCCTAAAATGTTTGAATTGCAGCCCCATTTACTAAGGTGTTAACAACAAACTGCTAGAACAGGTTCTACACAACTTGGTTGAATTGCAATTGACCAGGGAATAGGTGATAAGGAATACTTCAGCCACATTTTCATATACACTAAAAGTTCTTTGAGTCATACGTGTCGACTAAGGCAACGGTCAATACCTAATCATATAGAGATGTCACCATGATGAGAAACCTGCACAAACATACGTAACCGATGTAGGGGATGGAAACTGAAGATCACAGCAGGTCTAATCTTAAATCACGACACAGACTTTCAGTTATGGAACATGGCAGTTACATATTGTTTGCCACAGATTCATTCTCCAAGTTCCTCAAGTACCAATATGGCTCTACATGAATTCAGCCATGTAAGTTTAGCTCCATGGCTGCTAAGGCAATTCCCCCTCCTGTGCTGGAAATTGCTATTTTACATTGTTTCATGAGGAGCTGGGCTCGTCATCAGCGTGCGAGAAGGCTACACCATGACGAGCCCAGCTCGTCATGAGCGTGGAAGGGGTTAAAAGAAAATACTGGAGTGTTAATGTAGAAACAGCTAACTCTTAAGAGTAAGAAATGAAGGATCACTGCAGTAAAAAAGACAACAAATGGCCTGACTGCTCATGCCCAGGGTCTCCACATGTTAGAACTTGCCTCTGTTGCATTCTTGCTGAGACAGCCTATCTTCTCTGCTGTCACCTGAATTAAGACAGACTTCACTTGAACAGTTCGTACAGGACTGGGTCCTGAATCAATCAGGCTGGAGTTGACATAGATTTGGATTAGAAATCTAGTGGACACACACATTACAGGATCCAATTGATTAATTTCCAGAATTCTAAATTATACACAACACAATGTAGCAGTGCCGTTTTGCTTCGTAATGCTTCATAATACATTATAATGTTCCAATTTCTGGGATAGATCTCCTGGTATTACACTTCACTGCTATATGCAATACATAAGGGAGATCCTTAATTTGCATACACCTGTAAGGGTCAACTCTAAGAGCATACATTTCATGAGGGGAATTTTCTGTGTTCTTGAAGAGACAACTACCACTTGTAATGTAGCCACTCTACTAATATTTACACTAAACAGAAAGCAGAAAACGATAATAATAAGCGTGCCGTTCTATGCACTGTATAATTAAATTATGTATTAGACTGCACAGCCTACCAAGTTTGCAACGTAACCTAGAAGTGGTGCATCTTATCCTTGTAAAGTAGAACCGCGGCAAACTGGAAGTTTAAGAGACCATAAATGCCCTTTAATTCAACTCTTAATCTTGACAGGACTAATCACGTAATTCTAATACCAACTCGCCAACCTACTTGACCAGTAGAACAGTAAGTGATAGCTAGTGAAAATACACAGGGTACTCTTTAAGCATACACCCTTTTAAGGCCTTGTGTTACTCAACAAGCAACAAATACTTGGGAGTATATTTGTTTGCCATATGGATATGTAGATTGCATGAGGCAAGTCAAAGATAAGGAAACATGTGGAATGCCTTGATGTGAACCCTAAAAACTTTTTTTTCACTCATCAAATGTATGTAATTCTAGCTCCTCTATATTTACAGAATGGAAAGTAAACCAAGAAATGAAGAATAACTAGTGTTTGTACAAATCTGTACTAAGTTTGCACTAGAGTTTGGGCGAACCTCTGTTTATTAAGTAAACCGTATTACTTTAATTCAGTTGCTATTTCGAAACAAATTAAATGTATTCACTTATATCACCGATATTCAACTTGGAAAGCGAGCTTTGACAGAAACTTTTAAGCAAATAAAATGACCATTTCATCAATCAGGGAGTCATTTTATTCTAACAACAGATGGATTCTTGAGGGCTGATTGAGTACGATTTGAAGATTTTGTTTACCCAAGACGAAGGAGGCTTCACTGCTGCAATCGAATCCTAAATTGTTTTTGACGTGTTACTATTGCTGGATAATTGCTATTGTAACCTAACATTGAAAATACTTTTTTTCTAAGTTGTATCTTTGATAGTTACATTTTTTTAATAGTACATCTATACTACTATAATAAAGCAGAAACTTTCAGGCTTTGAGGCGGGTAAACTCAGGAACCACTGCGCCAATCTACACACTGATACACCGTTGAAATCGGCAGGGTGTGTAGATGGTTATAGGCTACATAAATTAAAAAAATAAACGTTATTTAAAATTTTCGATAAAACAACAGTAGTCCCTCAGAAGTAGCGCCGGCCGCGACGTGCGAGGTCACGTTAGGAGCATGGGGAGGAGCGGCGTCCGAGGAGCGGCGGACATGGCGCGGGGGAGGAGCGGTGATGTCAGGAGCAGAGGACCAGCGGCGGAGGAGGAGCGGCGGACATGGCGCAGGGGAGGAGCGGTGGTGCGAGCGGACAGGCGGGAGCAGCGCCGGCGGAGGTAAGGGCACTCATGTAGGGGCAGGCGGGGGACGGGACAGGCCGGGCGAGGACGGGACGCGCCTGGCTGGGCGGGTGGAGGGGAAGCCTGAGGACAAGAAAGAGGAGGCAAACCGTGCACTACAAATGTCAGACAAACGGTGCATTACAGGAGAAAATGGAGGAAAAGTGACGTCTGCAGGTTACAAAAGCATGGCGGGAGGGGGCCCTGAAGTCTAATTGCTCCCGGGCAACGTCGGGACGGGCTGCTAGTATAGTTCTAATTTTGCCAAGAGCAAGCTTAGGTATTCACATAAGCACAGGACCCACAATTGCTGGTTGCAACTTAAAATAAGTGTCAGATGCGGACCATATTTTAGGGTGCAAGTTACCTGATACTAAACAGATATGTATTTCCTTGTGTTTTATGTCAAAAGTAGTTTAATACTGTCCCAGGGGATGAAGGGACTACTGCTGTAGCGGTAGAACACTTATTCTACTCTCTTTTTTCATACATTTTTATTAGCAGTTCTAAGTGGGTATACATGACACACAAAACCAAAATAAAGAGAACAATTTAACAAGAGTTAATTCTGCATACTGGTATGCCCAAATCTGTAACCCAAACTGCACAAATTGCTACACCCCCATCATGACATTATCTCATGGCTTCAACTCCATAACCATGATTCTGGTAATCTTAACCTCATAATATCATGTACTTTTACAACTATCGCTATATGAATGTTTATGTCAACATAAAGAACTCTCATATAGAACCCCTTCATCGGAGGGAAAAAATATACCTTCTCTAGCCCAGTCTATATAAAAGGTCTTCCAAAAAGCAGACAGACTCTGCAGTTATGAACAGTAAGAATCAAAGTCATGGGGGGGCGTGGCTTGGGCGCCGATGGCGATGGTCGCCTGAGAGCTCGGCTCCGGGACTAAGCCCGGGATTATCCTGTTAATCGGAGGCCGCGGGGCACCCTAGCCCCCACAAACCGTTGTTCGGCCCGACTGGAACCTACTGAGGCACCTGGCGCAGCCCGGACGGGTGGTGATCCACCGGAAAATCGAAGTTTGTGGTCCCGAGGAGTGCGACCTAACATGGCGCCCGGACCCCATTGTCCCCTCGGACGGGACCATTAGACTGGAGGAACGTCGCTGGTTACAGCGTGCCCTCCGCTCTTTTGTCTTCCTGGAAAGTGAGGAACTGGACTTCGACCTGATGAGACTCTGGCATTGGAGATTGCGCCTGGATGGTCGGATGCCCCCACCATAGTGAACCCCGGCACACGGACGCCTGGAGGTCCTGACGGTGGTGCCGACCCCCGACGCAGCACTTGGCTGCATCCCCCCGATCGACCCGATCCCATGGGAAGCACAACCCCCTGGTGCCACAAAGTCTCTGGTGGTGTGGGTGGCCCTCGCTCTGGGTCCTCGTTCACCAGACGGGCCTGCCCGGCCTGGCGCCGAGTGTCTCCGCCTCCTCCTCAGTGCTCTCCGACGACGCGGTGGTGGCGCGAGCCGAAACTGTGGAGGTCCACCAGGCCCTGGAGAAGAGGATCGCCAGCCCTCAACCTGAGGGCCAGCAATCGGGAGAGTTATAGCCGACGCCCGCACTCGGTGGCGCCTTTACCTGAGTCCACACTGTGCGCTTCCCGCGACATGGGGAAACCGAGAGGAGCCAAGGGGACTACCCCAGCCGCCTCTGACTCGGAGACCCCGGACAAGGAGGACCATGGAGACCCGGGAAGTGTTGGTGGAGCGCCATTGCAGCAACAGTTTGACCGCGTCCTGGAGGCGATTGCGACCACACGCTCGGCCCTTCAGCAGGACATTGCCCAGGTGGCGACGAGCCTGGGCCTCCTTAGGACGGATCACGGCAAGCTTTCGGACAGGGTCAAAGAAGTGGAAGGCTCGGTGAAAACCTTGGAGCCGGCGCAGCGATCCTTGGCCGCGACAATGAAAGATGCCCTATCCCGGATTTCTGCCCTGGAGCAGCGAGCGGAGGATGCGGAAGGCCGTAACAGGCGCAACAACATCCGAGTGGTAGGCCTGCCGGAGAAGATCGAAGATGGCGACATGGTGGCCTACTTGGAAGCCTGGCTCCGAGACACGGTGGCCCCGGAGGGTTTATCCTCTTTCTACACCCTTGAACGAGCTCATAGAGTCCCAGCAAGGCCACCACAACAGGGCCGTGCACCGCGTCCGGTGGTGGCACGCCTATTGCATTTTCGCGACAGGGACCTCATCCTCAATGCCGCTAGACATAATGGCCCCTTCAAGGTGGAGAACAGCCAGGTGAACATCTTCCCAGATTACATCTATGAAACCCAACGCAGGCGGTTTTCATTCTTGGCGGTCAAGCGCGAGCTCCGGAGCGAGGGCATCCAATACTCGCTCCTATTTCCTGCAAAGCTCCGCATCATTGTCGATGACAAGACTCAATTTTTTGATACCCCGGAGGATGTCTGTAACTGGCTTGAACTCTATAGAGCTGGGAAAGATGGTTTCGCCTCCGCATCTCAGCTAGCGGTGGAGCCGGGACAGCGACGGCGATCTAAGAGGATACGGAGTCGCCGGGGCCGGTCGGGCGGCCCTTCAACTGCGGAGACATCGACGGAGCGGAAGGGAGTACTGGAGGTGTTATCTGCACTGTCTGGTTCACGAGATGATACCATTGCAGAAGAGAACCCTGGTGACGAGGGAGCACCGACTGACTCGGAGGACTCGGTGACAGATAGCATCAACACACCGGTGATCACACCGAAATCGGTTGAGGACCTTCTGGATGGACAGGGTTGACGGGGTGAGCTGCATCCTTTTGGGTGGGGGCCCGAAGCGGGGGTGGCAGGAGCCGATGGTTCAGCATGATCTCCGGAGAAGCGGGGGGTGGGGTGCCTTGCTCTTGCCCCGAGGGTTTCCGATACTGTTTTGGGCTTGCTTTAGTCCTGGTAGCCGGGGCATCGAGGGCCCACTGCCACCACCCAGCCCGCACCTGGCCCTTAAGGCCTTCCTACGGTGGCGACCGTAGGATTAGTTGGGGACGAAGGGTTTTCTGAGGGCATGGTTTGGATGGGAACTAGATGGAGCTATTTGGGTCCTGTTCTGGGGAGGGTGGGCAGGGATTTGGTTAGAATAAGAGTTGTTGAGTTTTGGTTGGGGGAAATGGCCGCCATCAGTGCTGGGTTGATTGTTGTTCGTTCTTTGTTGGGACCCAGATGGGGAGACTTTGCACAAACAGTATGGGACAATTGCGGACGTTGCTAATGTGAAATGTATTACTTGGAACGTGCGGGGGCTTCATACCATGTCTAGGCGGCACAAAGTCCATGCTTATTTGGTGCGTAGGGGAATACAAATGGCGCTGCTGCAGGAGACCCATCTGAACAAGGCGGAAGGGGCGGCGCTACAGCGTAGGTGGAGGGGGCAGGTCTTCTACACATCGTACTCCGCGTATGCCAGGGGGGCGCTAATTTGGATTAGAGCTGGGGTTCCCTTCCAGGTCACAAACTCAGTGGTAGATCCAGAGGGGCGCTACGTGGCCATCTCGGGCACTCTGGGGGGGAGGGACCTGAACGTTTGCTGTGTATACGCACCTAACATGGTCCAGATTGCCTTCCTTTCTAGGCTATCGGGCTCGTTGGCCCATTTTTTCACGGGGCCCCTCCTGCTCGGTGGGGATTTCAATGCGGTAGTGGATGTGGAGACCGATCGCTCGCATCCGCCCCTCCCTGACTCTCCGGTCCGCCGTGTGGCTAAAGGTCGTAGGGACTGGCAGATACGTTGGGGTCTGATGTATATTTGGAGAGCACAACACCCCGACGCCAGAGACTATTCCTACTTCTCGGGCCTACACGAGTTGCACGTTAGGTTGGACGGATTTCTTGGCTCGACTGAACTGGTTTCAGCGGCGGTCCGTTCCGAATACTTGACTAGGACCATCTCGGACCATAACCCCCTCCTGCTGGCCCTTCGCTGGTTTCCTGGGGCGCCGGCGGTGCCCACCTGGAAGTTACGTCCTGAGATCCTCGAGGACACTGTATTCAAAGCGGACTTAGGAGATAAGATCGAGGAGTATTTCGCGGCCAACAGGGGCACTGCGAGCTCGAGAGCGCTGGAATGGGACGCTTTTAAGGTGGTGGTGAGGGGTTATTGCATCACCAAGAAGGTAGGTATGAGGCGGGTTATCCTCGATGACTTAGATGTGGCCGATCGGAGGCTCCGTGAGTTGGAACTCCGCCGCCCCGGGCACCCTGAACTTCAGGGACGCACGGCAGAGGCGAAGGAGGCGGTGGCGGCAGAGGTCGAGCGGCTGCGCTGCTTCGACTACAAGGCCTATACGGTTAGGTCCCTCGCAGAGGGGGATAGATCGAGCGCATTGCTGGCATGGCTGGCTAACCCTACGCGCCAGACCTCACTGACGACGTCCATGCGCATGGCGGACGGGACCATGGTGCACACTCAGCCGGAGATTCTGAGCTGCTACCGGCACTACTACGATCAGCTGTACCGTAGTCGTGCTGCCAAAGACCCTGACCTTCTCGAGGACTATCTGCGGCCCCTGGAGCTCCCAGCGGTGGAGCCTGACGTGGCGAAAGCCCTGGGGTCCGATATTGAACTGGGGGAGATCCGCAGCGCCATTAAAAAGATGGCGCGGAATAAGACCCCGGGCCTAGACGGTCTTCCTGTGGAATTTTACGCGGCCTATGCCGATCTCCTAGCTCCGAGACTGGTGATCGTATATAGAGAGGCGAAGAGGCTTGGCCGACTCCCCGGCTCGATGCGCGAGGCCCTGGTGGTTCCCCTCCTCAAGCCGGGACGGGACTCGGCTGATCCGGCGTCCTATCGTCCCTTATCGATGCTGACGGTCGATTACAAGATTCTGAGCAGCATCTTGGCCTCGAGACTGCTGGGCCACATGAGCTCCCTGGTACACGAAGACCAGGCTGGGTTCATCCCCAAGCGAAACACGACCATGAACATCCGTAGGTTGTTCCGCTTGCTGGGTGAACCGCTCGTGGACGCTCCGTGCCCGGTGGTCCTATCGGTAGATTTAGAGAAGGCATTTGATAGCCTGGAATGGGACTACCTGCACGCTGTGTTATGGCGGTTCGGCCTCGGCGAGGGTTTCATCAGATGGACCGCGGTCTTGTATACCTCCGTATCGGCCAGGGTTCGGGCGGGTCTGTTAATTTCCTCACAGTACCCGGTGGAAAGAGGCACGAGACAGGGCTGCTCGTTATCCCCACTTCTCTTCGCGCTGGCGGTGGAGCCTCTCGCACTGCTACTCCGATCGGGGGCTCATTATAATGGCTTCTGGACACCTTCGGGCCCGCACTACATTTCGTTATATGCCGACGACCTGTTGCTCTTCCTTGAGGACCCAGTTGTAGCCCTGCATGGAGCTGCGACGGCGCTCACGGCGTTTAGGGAGGTCTCGGGCCTCCGGGTGAATTGGGCTAAGACATGCCTTTTCCCGGTTCGCAGAGGCACCCCTAGCCCAGTCCTCAACAGAGAGATTAGATGGGAACCTGACTGCTTTAGATACCTGGGAGTGTATGTCTATCATGAACCATCTGACCTCCTGGACGGAAACATTACCAGATGCAGTCGAGCGCTACGGGGTAATATGGACTTCTGGGCTACGCTACCGCTCTCGATGGCGGGGCGGATCGCTCTGCTCAAAATGGTGGCGCTTCCCCGGTTGCTGTATTACTTCCGGGCGCTACCGATTTGGATCCCGCCGGCCACATTTAGGCTCCTACGGTCAATGATAGTCGGATTCCTCTGGGGCTCGGGCCGCCGAAGAGTGGCCCTTAAAACCCTGATGAGGCCGAAAGCCGAGGGTGGGCTCGCGGTGCCGGACTTTGAGAAATACTATTTGGCGGCGCAGCTCCAGACCCTCACCCAGGAAATCGCCAGGGAATTCCGGGGCCCGGAGGACAGGAGAGGTATGGGGATGGCCCGGCATGTTCTCTCCTTCATAGCTCTACGACAACGTTTGGCCTTGCAAGACCTGTCGCTGGAGGAGAAGACCATTCGCCTGTGTTGGAACCGAGCCCACGCCCGGGGCCAATTGCGAATACCGTATGCGCCTGAAATACCTTTAGGGATGTTGACGGCCTTGCCCCATGGCGGTGATTGGTCACGGTTGGCGGACTGGGAGGACGCGGGGCTGCAGTTGGTGGGGGATCTTTATGAGGATGGGGTGCTCTTGCCCTTTCTGGAGCTCATTGACCGCTTCGAGATTCCCCGCGGAGACTTCCTATTGCACTCGGCCCTGGTCCGAGCGATCCAGGCGCACTGGAAAGGCGGGCAGGAGGAGCCTCCTACGTCTCCGGTGTGCCAATACGTCATGATGTCTGCGGGCACGGTGAAGGCGGTCACTTGCCTCTACGGTAGACTGATCAATGAAGGGCTGACCCCCCTTACGACCTTGAGGGCCCGTTGGGAGGCAGACATAGGCAAGGAGATCCCGGAGACGACCTGGTCCCAACTCGTGCGGCGGGCTTGGAAGGGGACGCGCCACGCCCGCTTTCAGTTGGTCCACGATTATGTTCTCCATCGGGCATACCTGACCCCGGCGAAAATCCAACAGTACTTCGCCACGGGCTCGGCGAACTGCCCCAGATGCCCGGCGCCGGAGGCAGACCTCCTCCATATGTTGTGGGCCTGCCCGGGATTGTCCTCCTACTGGGTGGAAGTGGGGAAGACACTGAAGGAGGTGACAGGGAGACCCTTATCGGTCGATGCGGCGGTGGGACTCTTGCATTGGTTTCCACATACCCCCCAAAACAAAATTTCCAGTAAATTCATTGATTTGGGGCTTCTCCTGGCTAAACGAGAGGTGACCAGGAACTGGAAGGCACGAGCTGGTCCGACTGGGAGCAGGTGGCACAGCGAACTCTTGAAGTGGGCGGCGGGAGAAAGCACGCTGAGATACCAACTAGCTGGGAGACAGCACAACGAAAAGGCACAGGAGGCAGCGCTAGAATGGGAGACACTAGTGCAGGCCCTCAGGGACTATTGCGCCCCCAGCGACTCTGATAGCGAGAGTGCAGCGCGCCCCGAGTCCCGATAGGCGATTGCAATTTCTGTTTCTGATACTCTCCTCATGGGTCCTCTCATGAATCCTACTGCGGCTGCTACCATACACTGATGGCGGGGTTGGGTTGGGTAGGGATTACTTTGGGTTTTAGTGTTTTATGGGAGGGGTTTTCTTTTGGGTTTTATGGGCTTGTTTAGAAAAGCAGATGACGGACAGTGGATTATCCGGACCAGCTTTGCTTTCCTGCTGAGCCCCCACTGGATTTTGTCGCCTGACCTTTGGGTTGTGGGCTGAATGATTGTATATGAGTACATGCTGCTGGGGGATGGTGGGATGCAGTTCATTGATTTTATTGGATTTATAATGCTGGTCGTATATGTAACATTTTGCTAATTCCTGCAATAAAAATATATTAAAAAAAAAAAAAAAAAAAAGAATCAAAGTCATAAATTAATAGTATACAATCTTGGAGCTTCCAAAACCTTCTGTCCCGGTTTCCTCATCAATTTCCCTGAAATCAAGATCTGCTCTCATCCTATGTGGTAATTTTACTGAAAAAGCTTGCATGGCCTTATAAACTGTTGATATTAGTTAAGATGACTTGTTTTCCTTGAGGATTTGACTTCTAGTAAACAGTGTTGAAGCGGCTCAAAGCTACCTCAAAGTTGGACTGTAAGCATACTATTCAACTGCAGTAAAGTATGTATAATTTGTCAGGCCAATCTTTGCAGATGAAGACGTCAATCAGGAGACCAGCTTTGATATGGCCATTTAAAGTACACATTTCCTTTCTTTTTTTAGCCTTTTAAACCAGCCAAAACTCACAGTTCAGGGGGGTGTGGTTAACACCCATCAAGGACTTTCCAGTATCATGCTTTTCAACCCTATTCGGGTTGTTGCTATTTTCTATATGTTGGATGTGGTCTCTTTGGATGCCATCCATACAATACGTGATTTGGTCCACCCAACCCCATTAAGGTCTGCTATTAGTCTAAACATCCATTTCTTTCATACCACTAGACTTGTAAAGTGGATAGTACTTCAGCAGGTCAGATAGCTTAGGTTCTCCTTTCCAAACTGATGTTTATAATGTTACTCCGTCAGAACTCGATGAAGACTTTTGTTAGAAAAGAAACTACTTCCTCTATGCTACATAATTTCAATCTGGGAAAGTCAAAAGTGGTGTTCTGTAAAACAAATAAACCACTGGACAATATAAACTGTGTATGATGGAACCCTTCGTCAATATTCAATGTCTTGCTAAGACCTCTACTGCTTGCTTCAGAAGGAAAAGGAAAATTCTACTTACCAGTATGCATCTGTACTTGGCATGCAGAGCTGCAGAGTTGCACACTGTGCATAGATAGCCACCTAGTGTTGGGCACGGATGTTTGCAGTTTGTTGTTGTCCTGAAAAGTTCTTTGGAAGTCACGAGATAGGTGACTCCTCCTTAGGACCACAGTACGCATGGGCATCGGCTCCATCCCCAGATTGTTTTTCGCCATTAGGGAAATGATGGAGCTTTGCAAGAAAAGGAAGGATGCTCATGTAAAATAATACTGGAACAGACAAGGGTAGCCGGGGAGTCGGTTGGGCGTGTGAAAGTCTGCAGCTTTACATGCCACGAACAGATGCATACTGATAAGTAGCATTTTCCGTTCGAGGCATATGAGCTGCAGAATGCACACTGTGCATAGATTATATAGCAGTACCCACTCTTCGTGGCGACCATCCCTATCTGTTGCAGTAGTTTGGAATAATGTTTTGAGAACAGCCTGGCCCACATTAGCTTGCTGTTTTGTTTGCATATCTACACAATAGTGTTTTGTGACTGTGTGCGGTGTAGCCCATGTAGCTGCTCTGCAGATGTCATCTAGGGGAATGTTCCCTAAAAATGCCATTGAAGCCTCTATTTTTCTTGTAGAGTGGGCTTTAGGAGGAACAGATAACGTACGTTTAGCTTTGTGGTAACAAATCTGTATGCATTTGACAATCCATCTATCTATCCCAGGTTTTGAAATGGGATTACCTTTGTGTGGTGGTGAGAAAGACACAAAAAGTTGTTTTGTCTTACGAAAAAGTTGGGTTCTTTCTATGTAGTATAGCAATGCTCTTTTGACATCTAATGTGTGAACAGCTCTTTCTGCTACTGACTGTGGTTGCGAGAAGAAAACGGGCAGTTCCACAGAATGATTATGATGGAATGGAGAAATGACTGGGCAGGAACTTTGGATTAGTACGTAGAACTACCTTATTTTGATGCATTTGCAAGAAGGGTTCTTGGATGGTTAGTGCTTGTAGTTCACTAACTCGCCGCAGAGAAGTAATAGCTACTAGGAAAGCAACTTTCCATATTAAAAATTCTTATTCACATCTGTGTAAAGGTTCAAAGGGAGGTCCCATTAACCATGCGAGAACAACATTTAAATTCCACACAGGCGAAGATGGTACTCTGGGAGGGATTATTTTTTTAAGGCCTTCCATAAAGACTTTAATGGCAGGCACTCTGAACAGAGATAGATGTTGTCTGTTTTGCAGATATGCTGCTAGTGCAGCAAGATGTAGTCTAATAGACGTATAGGCGAAGTTACATCTTTGGAGATGCAGTAAGTATCCTATGATGTGTTGAATTTACACATTTAGGGGATCAATATTGTTGTTGTGACAATATATCACAAATCGTTTCCACTTGGCAGCGTAGCATGCCCTAGTGGTTGGACGTTTAGTTTCTTTAATGACATTCATGCAGTCTGGAGGAAGGTTCAGAACTCCAAATTCTAGGACTTCAGGAGCCAGATCGCAAGGTTGAGCCGAGCTGGGTCCGGGTGTCTGATCTCTCCACGGTTCTGTGTTAAGAGGTGTGGAGACAGGTGCAGTTTTTGGTGCTGTACTACAGACAGTTGTAGCAGTGTGGTGTACCACGGTTGTCTGGCCCACGTTGGAGCAACTAGGATGAGGGTCAGAGAATGCTGCTGTAGTTTGCGTACTACTAGTGGCATGAGTGATAGAGGTGGAAAAGCATACGCAAATCTGTTTGACCAATTCATCCATATCGCATTGCCTTTTGACAGTGGGTTTGGATATCTGGCGGCGAAGCTTGGGCATTTTGCGTTTTCGTGGGTGGCAGATAAGTCTATTTGAGGTTGTCCCCACTTCTAAAAGAATGGTTGAAGAACTTGCATATGAACTTCCCACTCGTGGGTCTGTTGCGTTTGACAACTTAACAGATCCGCTATAGTATTTTGTACTCCCGGAACATGCTGGGCTAGGCGGAATATGTTTTGAGATATAGCCCACCTCCATATGTCCTGTGCTAGTTGAGAGAGTTGCAGGGAGTGTGTGCCTCCATGCTTCTGTATGTAGTACATTGCTGCCATGTTGTCTGTGCGGACTAACACAGCTTTGTTTGCTACTTGCTTCTGGAAAGCTTTTAGAGCTAGGAATATTGCTAGTAACTCCAGATGATTGATGTGGAGTAATGTTTGTTGCGGTGTCCACCTGCCTTGCATGGCGTGTTGCAGTAGGTGGGCTCCCCAGCCGGAGAGCGATACGTCCGCAGTCAAGATTATCTGAGGAACTGGCTCTAGGAACGGTCGTCCCTTGGAAAGGTTTTTGGTGTTCCACCTCTGCGGAGAGAGAGGAGTCTGACCGTCTACCAACACTAGGTCTGTTAAGTGACCTTGAGCCTGGTTCCATGGACGTGATAAGCCATCATGGAGAGGACGCATCTGAAGTCTTGCAAGGGGTACTATGAAGATGCAAGAGGCCATCATGCCTATGAGTTGCATGAACATTCATGCTTGGAGGGAGAGTTGTAGCTGAAACTTTGTCAGAAGGGTTTGCATGCTGGGTATCCTTGCTGGAGTGGGATAAGCTAGCGCTGTTGAGGTGTTTATTGTGGCACCGAGGTACTGTTGTACTTTGGATGGCTGTAGATGAGACTTGGTGTGGTTTATTGTGAACCCCAAGTTGTGGAGCAGTTGGATGGTGGTATGAGTGTGTTCCACGCATTGGTTATATGAGCTGGCTTTTATGAGCCAGTTGTCGACGTACGGGAAGACATGGATGTGTTGTCTTCGTAGATGCGCTGCCACTACTGCTAAGCACTTGGTGAATACTCTTGGTGCTGTTGTAACTCCGAATGGGAGTACTTTGAATTGATAGTGCTGCCCGTCTATTACAAATCTGAGATACTTCCTGTGAGCCTTGTGCATGGGAATGTGGAAGTATGCGTCCTTGAGATCTACAGTAGCCTGGAAGTCGTTTTGCAGCAGGAGAGAAAGGATTTGTTGGAGTGTGACCATGTGAAAATGGTCTGACTGTATGTACATTTTTAGCGGTCTGAGGTCTAAAATAGGCCTTAGAGAGCCGTCCTTCTTTGGAATGACAAAATATAGAGAGTAATCCCCCTTGTTTCGTTGGTGCAGAGGAACTGGTTTTATTACACTTTTTTCTAGCAGGGATACTACTTCTTGTTTTAACAGCGATAGATGTTCTTGTGACATTGGACGCTGTTTGGGTGGTATGTTTGGGGGGTGGGTAGATGTTAGTTCTAGATAGTAACCTGACTGAATAATTTGTCGCACCCACCTGTCTGATGTGATGTTGATCCAGGCCGGCAGGAATTGTTGAAGTCTTCCCCCCCACAGGAGTGGAATATTGGGGGGAAGGGGAGGAAAGTCATTGGGTAGGGGTAGAGGCAGAGCGCGAGTTGTTGTTTTTGCCTCTGCCTTTGTTGTTGTTACCCCTGTAACCCACTCTCTGGTAGCCCTTAGTGAATGTGGATTGACCAGGAGTTTTGTATTAAGTGGAGGGACTTTTTGAGGATTAGCCTCTTGTGTTGCCTCTGTATGATGAGCGACGAAAGGAACGTCTGGGAGCTTGCTGCTGCAAGGCTCCCTTAGATTTTGCTGTATCGATGTCTTTTTTCATTTTCTCTAAAGACACGTCAACATTTGGGCCAAATAAATGTGTCTCATCAAATGGTTGATTAAGGATGGAGTTTTGTACCCTAGGTTTAAAACCTGAAATATGTAGCCAGGCAGGTCTACGTAGTAGGGTGCTGGTATTGATTGATTGCCCTTGAGGTGATATCTGCAGCGTCTGGGCACAACGGATGGAAGTATTAGTGATATTTTTACCTTCCTGTATAAGTTAATTAGCCCTGTTTTTGTATTTGTCTGGTAGGTGCTGCATTATGGACTCTAGTTCATCGTAATGTGCCCTGTCGTATCTTGCCAGCAACTCTTGGGTTTCGGCAATGCGCCATATGTTAGCCGTTTGTGCCGCTGTTCGCTTGCTGGAGGCGTCAAGGAGCTTAGATTCTTTGTCTGGTGGTGAGGCCTCATCGGATGTCTGGGGATTAGCACATTTACGTGCATTAGACACTACTAGAGAATCTAATTGTGCTGGACCTTTCATATAAACTGGATCTGTAGGGGCAGCTTTATATTATTTCTCAACGCGAAGATTGAGCACCCTAGCCCTGACAGGATCCTTAAAAACCTCTGTTGAGTGCTTGATGACACCCTTAAGCATTGGTAAAATGGCAGTAGACCTTTGTGTGTTATCAAAAGTGTCTAATAGGAAATCTTCCTTCACTGCATTGGTGTGTAAGTCCATCCCATGATATTGTGCAGCTCTTTGGACTAGTAGGTTGAACCCTATAGTGTCCTCTGGTGGGGAAGGTCTGGAAGGGTATACATCATCTTGTGGTACGTAAGGCGCATCAGGGGTGTTGTAATCATCCCATGGATTAGGTGACTGAGGGGGACTATTGGTGCCTGCTGGGTCGTGTGCATCCCCACCTATGTCGTCAGAATCTGTGTCTGCATCATCATCTGGATTAGTAGATGGTGTAGGTGAATGATGTGGTGGAGGAGGTGTAGGAGGAGGAACAATATGGGCAGGTTGTGGAGAAGGGACCCTTAATGGAGAGGTTTGAAATGTCCTTCTTTGGAGGGGGAGGTGCTGGCGCCTCAAGTGGTCTCTTCTTGGAGCTGAGAGTTAATTGTCCGGTTTTAGGATCCTTTACAAGAGTTTTCTGATTGGGATCCGGTGTAGAAAGTTCTTCTGAGTGGGGCAAATCCTTTGGCGTCGAAGTTTTCGGCTCCGTAGGTTTTTTCGGCACCGAGTCGGTAGCTGGTGTCGAGTCTTTTGGCTTAGGAGTGTGCCCTTTTGCAATGTCTTTTACCGGAACCAGTTTTTTCGGTTCCGGGTGTTTTCGGCTCAGATGCGTGTGAATCTGGCACTTTGGGCGGTTTTTTTACTCAGCTCTTAGTGCGGTTTCGGCATCGATGAGCCGCTGCCAGTCTTCAGTGCCGTGTGCTTAGGTGTCGGAGCAACGGTCGGCGTAGTAGAGGAAGATGGCTTCTTTTTCGGTGTAGGTATAGGATTGGCACCGGGAATAGGCTGGCTCGAGCCCAAGCCACCTGAAGGCTTAGTGGGCTTCTTTGCCGGGCTCGAAGGCAGGGCGTGGGAAGCAGCGTCTCATGTGCACCCGGGCCCGAAGGTGAGGGTGTGACAGAAGCCTTTTTTGAGGGTGTCGAGGAAGGGTTGGGGTAGACTGTCTTACTTACGACCCGTTGAGCTGGGGTGAGGTCCTCGACGTCTGAGTCTTCACCATCTGAGGATCCAATACTCTCTTCGTTGTGCTGGTGTTCTGGCACGTCAACACCCTCTTCGAAGAAGTCATCAGGGATCGAAGTTGACAAGCGAGCCATAGTTCTCCAAGCGAGTCGGTCTCAAATGGTTCTCTTGGAGCGGAATGAGGCACACGCCAAACAGTCTTTGGCCTCGTGCTCCGGTGAAAGGCAAAGGTTGCACACCTCATTTAGGTCCGTGTGGGGAAACTTCGACCCACATTGAGGACACTTCTTGAAAGGCGTTCTTTCCATGAGCCAGAAAGCAAGGCCTAGGTAGGCCCGAAGGTCTTCGTCGACGACCAGAATCGAAGACTTCGAAGTAGTAGAAAATCGTGTCGATGTAGCGCGATCGAAACAATACCGTCAAACTGGGTGAGGATTGCGAGCTGAAAGAAAATCGGTTCCAAACTGGAGCACAGGAAACCCATCCGAGCCCGATGGCAGAAAAAAAAACAATCTGGGGATGGAGCCGATGCCAATGCGCAATGTGGTCCTAAGGAGGAGTCACCTATCTTGTGACTTCCAAAGAACTTTTCAGGACAACAACAAACTGCAAACATCCGGGCCCAACACTAGGTGGCGATCTATGCATAGTGTGCAATCTGCAGCTCATATGCCTGGAACACTTTATTTTATCTTGGTGATTTGCATTAAAGATATTTAAAGATGTCATTCTAAGTCCATAGGTGACAGCCCAGTAGAATGGCTCTTCCCCCTAATTTAACTGGAAACAATATCAATGTATTCTAGTTAATCCTGTGACTGTGATATGCAACATGCATTGCTGTGGGCCTGAAAACTGTGTTTTTAATTTAACAAGCAGTTATAAGTCTACAAGACCTCCTGTTCCCGTCCATACAATCACTGGAATCAGTAGCTCAATCACTAGGAAACAAATAGCTGGAATCGGGAGCACCACTATCTTGCCTGGCAACCCTACGGGAAATACAACGAAAGCTGTCTGTTAAATGTATACCAGGTACCAAATCAGTTCAGAGTAAAACCACATAGCTTATAACCTCTTGCTATCTTTGGTTCCATCTAAACTTTCAAATATAAACTTCACTATCCCAAATTGGAAGTCTACTCTGAGTAAAACAAGGTTATTTAGTTAATTTATAATTTTGTTAAATAGAGGCAGCAGAGGTGGTCTGAGAGCACTATGAATGGATGGGAGGCTTACTTGGTAATACAATTAGCACACCAACGATATCCAATGTTGATATTTTCTACGGTCCGCTAATGGAAGAGAAGGAGCAGCAGTATTACCCAAAGGGGTGGGTCCATGAAATGGCAAGCATGAAGAACTGCTCCTACTATAAATACTTTATACAATTAATCTCCAGTCCATCACAGACATGCATATTAACCACAAAGTAAGTCAATGAAGGAGAAAAATACACCAATTAATAAGGTAAGATCTCGATTTAGGGAGACAGAATGTCTAAATGTCTAATGCTACTATCGCCATGTCTGCCAGTTTTCAATGGGAGCTAGGTAGGGACTGTAGATGAAAAGCAGATACAAACAAACAATGGCCAAGTGAATAGGCCCCACCTATGCAAGAGCTATTGGCTTTGCCAATGTGTTTTAGCCATGTTGTACACCACTGTGGCTGTTGTTCAGCATGGCTAAAAGGTAGTGCCGTAGAGGAGAGTGGCATAGAGTGGAGTAGCATGGTGTGGAGTGGAGTCACGTAGAAAGTTGTAGAGTGGAGTTTGTGTCATTGAGTGGGGAAGAGTATTATAGAGTGGAATGGCGAGAGGGAAGTAGAATGGCGTTGAGTGAAGTGAAGTGGCATTACGTGCAGTGGAGTTACAGTAAAGTGTTGTAGAGTAGAGTAAAATGTCTTAGAGTAGAGTGTCGTAGAGTGGCATGCCATAGAGTGGAGCAGAGTTGGGTGGTGTAGAGGGGCACGCTGTTGAGTAGAATGGAATGATGTACAGTGGTATAGAGTGTGAGAGAGTGGAGTGGATTAGAGTGGAGTATGCCTGGGGTGGTGGCGCACTGCCATTATAGACAACATGTGTTCAATTGAAATTTCCTTTACATTTGCACAGACATGCAGTTTTACTGATAAATCTATGCGGCACATGTAGGACAGTAGGATCTGCTTTTATGGTTACCCCCAATTTTTGCTTGCCAACTTTTTACCCAGTTGGACTGGGATCCAGCTAATCATGACCCCAGTCTTTTCTTCTTAAATTGACCATGGTATTCACAATTGGCTACTGGTGTACCCTTGCAAGTCCCTAGTATATGGAACTAAGGTACCAAGGGCATAAGTGCAACCAGGGTCTCCAATGGGCTGCAGGATGTAATGTGCCACCATAGTTGCCCACTTAAACTGTGACTGCAGGCCTGCCATTGCACCCTGTGTGAGTTGGTGCTTGCATCTCTAACGACAGATATAGGTTTTATGGGCAGTGACCTCAGATATAAGGAAATGTATAGTTCACCCCTATGGCAGGCTCTTCAGACCTCGGGGCAGGGTGCTTAGTTAGAAGTGTGAGGGTGCCCTTGCATGAGTATGACAACCCTACAAACCCCGGAGTCGATTCTCCAGGTTTTGTAAGTGAGGTCAGCCGTTTTAATACATGTAGTGGACATCATTCATTTCAAAATGTCTAACTATATAGTGGCTGCACCGAACCCAGTAATGTTTGGTATCAAACATTTTGGAATCATACCCCAACATCGATTCAAGTGTTTGAAGTATGATCAGATGTACTGGGGGGCACCCCCCTGTACGCCTGGTAACAGCCTTTCAGGGTCTGACAGCAAGCTAGTGTTGCTGCCGAACACAGACACGATTCAGCCCTCCTGCTGCTGAGCCAAGCTCGAGCAGGGTAAGGTAGAACAATAGATTTCCTGTCACAGGGAGGTGTGACCACTTCCCAGACAGGACTTGGTGTACTGGGCTGGGGTGGGGGTGCTTACCAGCACCACCAGATTGCTTTGAAGGGTACATTTGGTGCCTTCCTTGCTTACTCCAGTTTAAGCCACTTCAGGGAGTCCTCGGGTCCTGCTCTGGTATAAAATGGACAAAGGACATGGGAATATCAGCCCCTCTGTCCAGCCCCTACTCTGGGAGGGACCCCAGAGTTTACCCAACCTTTTCCCTAGGGTACATAAGGACTTACCTGTAGGTGGATTCGTTGTGGGTCAAGACTGAAGCCTGAAACTATGTCACTCTTCGATCAACTGGAACCGAATCTGCACCAAGGAAGACTCATGATGCTCCTGGTCTTGCTGTTCTTCAAGTCTTCTTCGTCACTTGTGCCTCTTCCAGGTTCTTCAACAGATTTTTGGGGTATCAAGGACAACCAACATAATCTCCCTTGGAGTGAAGGAGTCACTTCCCTCCATCTGCAGTCACCGCAACAAAGCTGACCCGTCTGCTGCTCCTGTTGTCCTAAGGACTTCTTGAGGCTCAGTAACACAGGTGGTGGATCTGCAACTCCCTTGAGGCCTGACATGTCCTTTTTGCAATTGTGAGGCAAGTATCCCTCTCCGGAATCACTGGGACTGAGCCCCTGTGCATCATGTCTACTTGCCATTGCCAAGGCTGGTTGGCTCTGGACTCCAGAGATCTTCGGGCTACACAAAGCTCCAGCCTCCGGCAGCTCATCCCTCGAAGCTCAGCATCCTCCCCACATACTTTGCACCATGGGCCTTCATTCTTGGTGAGCTGCTCGAGGTTCTCTTGCAACTCCTGTGCCTTTTGCCTGTGGGTCCTCCTGAGGGTCTTGTACTGCTTCAGTGAGCTTCCCTTTTAGCTCTAGCCTGCTCTGACTCTTGTGCTGTTTGTGAGTTCCTTGGACCTTGCTGGTCACAACGTTGCTCCTTCTTCGTTTTCCATGCCAGTTGCGGCTACCAAGGCTTTTTGGTGCTACTGCCGGACACCGACCACCAAGTTACCGACATGGACCAGCTCATGCACAGCTCCTGGTCTTCCTCACAGCTGCAGCGAAAAGGTCACGGTCAGCTCTTCTGAACCTCGGTGGGCATTGGGTCTTCTTGCCTCCTCGTCACTCCTGAGTGGCATAGACTCAGTCTCCTCTGCTTGCAGGTTCTCCACTTCCAGGATCCACCCTTGGAATCCACTGGACTCCTGCCTGAACTTCTCCAGAGGCATTTCTTCTAAGTCTTCCATTGTCGTCTACAGAGGTTTCCAAAGCCTCTGCACCCCTATGGACCTGGCTTCCCTGGTGTAGGTAACCTGCTTCCTGGGGCATCCACAGGTGGGATGGCTATCCAACCTCTGTCCTCCAAGATAATTCTTCAGGGACCTCTGGTTCTTATTTTATTCTTTATTTAAGGAGTTTGTAGAGTACACAGCTACCCCCAAAGGGGGTGTCCCGGCGCTGAGGCAGTGGGCTGATGATAGGCGCAAAGGGCTAGTGGCTGGTGAAGAGCCAGGTTTTCAAGGCACACCAAAAAGTGAGTTCTGTCTCTGATAGGTGGATGCGGAGTGGTAGGGCAATCCAAAGTTTAGAGGTTCTAACCACAAAGGCTCTGTCCCCAGTCCTGGCCTTACGAAAGCGGGGAATGGCAAGGAGTGGGTCCTTCTGCGAAACTGCAACTTCTCCATGGACTTCCATTGGTCCTGCGCCTGTGTTCCTACTCTGCACACAGCCTCCGTCGGGCTGCTGGGGACTTACTGTGGGTGGTTCCTTGTGTCCCTGGCTCCTCTGAGTCTCCTGGTCTAAATCCCCAGTCACATAGACTATGTCTCCTCTGCTTGCAGGTTCTCCACTTCCAGAATCCACCCTTGGATTCCACTGGACTTCTGCCTGAACTTCTCCAGAGGCATTTTCTTTTAAGTCTTCCATTGTCATCTACTGAGGTTTCTGAAGTCTCTTCACCCCTATGCACCTGGCTTCCCTGGTGTAGGTAACCTGGTTCCTGGGGCATCCATGGGTGGGATGGCTCTATAACCTTCTGTCCTCCAAGATAATTCTTCGGGTCCTCTGGTAAGGGTCCTTCCTCTTCAAAACTGCAACTGCAAATTCTCCATTGACTTTCATTGGTCACACAGCAGTGTTCCCACTCTGCACACAGCCTCCGTGGGGCTCCTGGGTACTTTTCCGTGGGTGGTTCATTTTGTCCCTGGCTCCTTTGAGTCTCCTGATCGAAGTCCCAACTTCGGTCGCAGTTCGCATTCCACTTTTTTAGGATATGGTTTGGTCTCCTCCTGGAGACCACTGTGCATTGTGGTTACTTATCTAGTTGCAATTGAAGAATTATTGTGTATTTGTATTTATATCTCTGGGTAGGAGATATATCAATGTGTTAGTGAGTGTTGTGTAATAAATAGGCATGTTTATATATACACAGTGTGGTTCTTTTTCATTTAACCTACACTACATGATTAGATTTGGTAAAACAAGCTGCTTACACTCCTTCAAGATAAGCCTGAAGATGCTCTCCATCGCTACCCCCTGGATTAGTGCAAGGTGCATCACTTAATTAAGTGTGCACCATATACTAAGCCAGCCTCCTACAGTGCACAACCAATGTGTGCAAATCAGCATCACCTAGTGTATTGATTTGTTTTGATTGTATTAAAAAATGTGTTTCCACCAAACTTCAGAATTACCAAAAATGTGCTTCATTTGTGCTTTCCAAATTTTCATATATTCTGATATATTTGTACTGTTCATGTACTGGCATTTACATTTTGTTTTATGCTAGAAACAATTAACATCCTACAGCCTTTCTTTTCAACCCCCAGTAACCAGCAAGATTGTCACATAAATTCTCTCACTTTGCAGCCAGAGAAAGAAAAGTAAACACCGACCATCCTCGGCCTAACATTTGACCTCTGTTTTTTAATGCACAGAAAAAGTGACAAGATAAAAACAAAATGTAAAGCCCTGTTTATTGCTCATTTACTTCTGAACTGCGCCATTGTTATTTTGGTTGGTACTTTAGCACCCCCACTCGCCTACTTCCAGCTATGGCATGGGTGTGTAATTAAGCCAGAAGATTGTTTCAGTTATGCTATTAATTAAAAAGGACTGATCAAAATAAACAAGCGCATAGACAGAACATTGTTTCTTACAGGTATGCCAGATCAATGACTGGTAGTGGCAGAGATAAAGAGAATCAGAGAAGCAGAAAGACGGGAAGCAGGAAACAATTTCAAACAAATACACCATGTTTACTGCTGTGAACCAGCATACGTCAGACAATTGAAGACATGTATTCTCCTGGGGTTCCTCAAGAAAAAGAAAAAGGAGTTCTTATAAAAAGAGCACTGGTGGAAGATTACAAGGGGCCAGTGAGAGAGGTGGTAAACAGACAATGCTCTATGGGTGGGAGAAAGATGTGCTGGACAGCCTAAAACAAATAAAGCCAGCAAATAGAAAGCAATCAATTGTGAGTTACAAAACACAAAGCCAGTGGTAAGCAATGAGTCAAACACATTCCTAGGGAAGCTTTCAGCATGCCCACAATATGCCTTTGCAACCAGACAGTTGAGCTGTTTACAAGGCTTTGACCTAAACAAACAAGCATTTTCAATGCAATATGTCTCGCTTTTGCAAGTGTTTAAGCGATTGGCATTGTAAATGACAATGCCTTTTATTTATGTGTTTTAAACCCAACACATATGTAAAAGACATTGTAATTTTTAATGCCAATAGCTCAAACTCTCGAAAATGCGAGAGCACTTTAATGTTGCCGGTGCCCCTTTCTTTAGACCCTACTCCCTATATTCAGGTTACAGTGAGCAGCCCCTAAAGGAAGGGGCACAGACAATATTAAAGTGAAAGGCCATATGGTGTGCTTTCACACAAAGCAAAAACAAAATAATTAATTTAGGAACAATTTGCAGCCCGGCTGCTTAAGTGAAAGAGGCCCGGGCTACTATTATGCGAGGTCGCTAATGTGAAAGCGTCTGCCTGTAAAATAAATTATCAAAACAGCGCAGCCTCTAAACTGAAAGCAGACCACCGCGTAAATGAAATACCTGAATAAGCGCTGCCGCTATAGTTAGAGCGGACCACGTAGTAATTTAAAGAAATACAGTAGTCAAAGCTTGCGGCGTGCTGCGATGTCGTGGGTGGAATAGGGGAAGAGCATTAACGAAAATAGTACTCAACAACTTATATAGCAGACTATGTAACAACGCCAGTAAAAGGTCTAGTCGTTATGGGAGGTAACAAATGCAGACAAGGCAATTCCAAGATTGGACGAATAAGCCTACTAATGACTCGGAAGCCAGCGTTTACAAAGGACAATGACAAGCCAATTAAAAATATGGGCGGAGTGTGGGCGGGGCTTCCAGTGCATACTCCAATACAGCATGCCTTGAAGAGCGCACAGTGCATGCACGCTGCCGCAAGGCTCAACCCCAAAAATTAGATGCAGGGGGAGCTGTGGAGTGAACCAGGGCCATTTTTATGCTTTGAGGCACATGCCATTATTATCAGCTGAAACAATTATGAGGTAAGAAGCAAGGAATGACCACTCGTTAATATGATTCTAAGAACCACCAGCAGCCTGTAAAGAAAGTCCATGGCCAAGGAAATTTCAGAGGCTTAACTAAACATTTCAAAACACAGTTTAGGGAAAAGAGTGTTTGCTTTATTTGCAGTACCTGTAAGGTCCTTATACGATCAGATACATTTTCCTGGGAAAACACACGCCCGGGTATTTGAGGTTCCTGCACAACATCAGGAATAAAAATGCTATCATGTGATAGAGCTCTTCCTCCCATGTGGGACCTACAAAAAAGCAAACATTTGTAACAACACTGGCAAACATTTATTTTAATTTGAACTTCAAAATGAATTCTTTAACATGCACTACATTTTATTGTTACTTCTTAATATGTAATTCCACAGTTAAGTAGCACTGGGAGCCCAGGGTTCCATCCAACAATCAATAGTTAACTAAAGACTTAACACTAGAACATAGGTATCAAAAACATTTCAATATGATAAGTTCTGGAAGTGGTTTTGAGATTTGCATTCATGAAACAATAAACAGAGCATCTAAGTGGTTGTAATCTGATCAACACATCTTGATTGGACAATATTTCTGGGTATGGTAACACAGGGGGAGATGCTGAGCTCTACAAGATGGAAGCGACATACCAGACTGATTGATACTCCCTTGATCCGCTTAGTGACAGATTCCTTTAGTTTATTTGCCACACTTTTTGAATGAATTTTACGAATGTATGTTGCCTTCTTGAGAAAGCTTATTGAAGATATGTTGGTGATGTCAACCAGAGTGAAACACGTCAGCTGTGGCTGCTTCATGAAAAACTGAACTTAAATTGTAAATTTGGTTAGGAACAATACTCTGGTTTTACATTGTTTGAATGAAAATCAATTAATCCTGCCTCACCATCTTTCTTTTCCAGTCCAAAAGTCTGACACTGCCAGAGTCATTGGCTTCCACCTTTCCATAAACTGAGCGGTCAACATCATTTACCACGAATCCGGAACACCGCATGCCATTACAGCGCGGTCGTTACAATTACCCCGTTGTTACAACGCATACCATTACTCCGCAAGTCGGAACAACGATTTGCTCTAGGGGTCAGAAGGTGTTGGATTTACATTCCAACACCTTATCTAGTGTTGCACGGACAGGAGTTGAAATAGTAAATTATACTATTACAACATCCAACTCCCCCCAGAGTAAGTTGTTGTTCCAACTTGCGTTGTAATTATTTTTTTTGTAAAACATGGTTATTGGCATTTAAAAGTATTACATACATCACATCTTTCACTGCCGATGGTGCTGGCATACAAGTGACCCCGCACGGGAACATAATATTTTCTTATGAGAACAAAAGATTTGAAGGTTGTTGAGCTTCTTCACTTGGTCTATTAATCGGCAATGACCCCCGTGGGTCTGTGTCCATCTACAAGTAACCTTCCCGCATGTCTTTCGCCTCGCCACGCTAGGGTTATGATGTGCAGTGTCTCCCCGCACATGAGCTTGTAGGGGTTTTGAAATAGCAGCCACATTCTAACCTTGAACTAACGTGGGGTAGAAAACTAGGATGCACTGTGTCTTATGTTATGCTTGCCAGTATGTTAGCACCTGAGAGCTGCACTAGTGTGGAACATCATGGTGTAGTTGCACCTAAGGGGATAGGAGGAGGGGGGAGGGATAGCGCCAAAAGCTGTGTGCGTGGGGGGTGTAGTGAGGGGTCGTTGGTAGCCATTTGGTCTGGCCCGTCGGGTGCTTGGGCCTGCTGCGCACCCTCCTGAGTATCCTCTGGGTCCATAAGAGCCATTGGGGAACCGCCCCTCCTCATCCCCTCCCCTGTCGCCATTTCTTGCGTGAAGTAATGAAGTAGCATGCCCCAAGGCATGGAAATCAGATGTTTCCGGAATCCCTGGACTTCCTCACCCCGTAGTATTCCCTCTTCCGCTGCGCCCCATTTCTTTACCGCACACACCCAAGCCGCCCTCCCAATGCATAGTTATACACCGTTTGGCCAGGAAGAGCACTAGGGAAGCAAAACGTATCTCTACTTTCATATGCTTGTGATGCTTACAGATACCTAGTAAACCAAAAGATATGCCAGAACTGAGATATTGATTTAACCTGAAGGTTTTGTTCATAAGTTAGAAAAACAGATTCCAACCTACGCTGTTGCTAGTTAATAGCGATTTATTCAATTCTTTTCAAGAGGGAATTTTTAAACAATTTAGTACATTTTATACAACACTACACCATTATATATACAGCACTCATTCATCTAGTCATCCATATCACAAGCATACAAAATCATGCATCCATATATACATAGAATTTAAGAATGATCACGAAGGAGAATTAACAACACAAAGATTAGAAGAGGGAAAACAAAGACAACAAAGGCTGCTCATACAATATTCATCTGTGATATACCATATATCTAAACATATATACAAAAATTAGAGATTAATCATAAACAACTTAAATGATATCACACATTGTATATACACATGTTCAGGGTATCGGAATTCACAGTTGTTTGAATTTTCAGTTTAAAGGGAGCAGCACTCTGCAAGGGGCCTACGCGTTTCGAGTCCTATACAGTGAAGGGACTCTCATCAGGGCCGAGGAAGTTATCCTACTGGTCTGCAAGGCCACTTCACAGATGTAGAGTACTGGGGTGCAGGCGGTCGCGCTCACTGGAGGGTGGCGAAATTACACTTATTTGTTCCGACGGCCCGTGTAGATATTTTCAAGGGTGGCGAACCTTAGGTCGAGCCCAACGGGGTGCAATAACCTCAATCGGTGGGGCTTGGTGCTCGATCAGCACAGCGTCCCACGTGAATTTGGACGAGTGCTGGTAAGAATTTTCTATGAACTCCTGAGGGGATTGGTATCCTTGTGGCCGTCGGCGTCTCCGGAGCGCTGATCCACTGCGCATGCGCGAAGGATCAGCGCTCCGGAGACGCCGACGGCCACAAGGATACCAATCCCCTCAGGAGTTCATAGAAAATTCTTACCAGCACTCGTCCAAATTCACGTGGGACGCTGTGCTGATCGAGCACCAAGCCCCACCGATTGAGGTTATTGCACCCCGTTGGGCTCGACCTAAGGTTCGCCACCCTTGAAAATATCTACACGGGCCGTCGGAACAAATAAGTGTAATTTCGCCACCCTCCAGTGAGCGCGACCGCCTGCACCCCAGTACTCTACATCTGTGAAGTGGCCTTGCAGACCAGTAGGATAACTTCCTCGGCCCTGATGAGAGTCCCTTCACTGTATAGGACTCGAAACGCGTAGGCCCCTTGCAGAGTGCTGCTCCCTTTAAACTGAAAATTCAAACAACTGTGAATTCCGATACCCTGAACATGTGTATATACAATGTGTGATATCATTTAAGTTGTTTATGATTAATCTCTAATTTTTGTATATATGTTTAGATATATGGTATATCACAGATGAATATTGTATGAGCAGCCTTTGTTGTCTTTGTTTTCCCTCTTCTAATCTTTGTGTTGTTAATTCTCCTTCGTGATCATTCTTAAATTCTATGTATATATGGATGCATGATTTTGTATGCTTGTGATATGGATGACTAGATGAATGAGTGCTGTATATATAATGGTGTAGTGTTGTATAAAATGTACTAAATTGTTTAAAAATTCCCTCTTGAAAAGAATTGAATAAATCGCTATTAACTAGCAACAGCGTAGGTTGGAATCTGTTTTTCTAACTTATGAACAAAACCTTCAGGTTAAATCAATATCTCAGTTCTGGCATATCTTTTGGTTTATTATGTTTAAATGCTCAGCCTAACTGATGTAGAGCAAACTCCCCGTTGTTCTTTGAGTACAGATACCTAGGGCACTAGCCTCCCATGTGTTAAGGTCCCGTAGCCCCGTGATCGTTCTAAGTGTAGCATGGACAGTGCGCCAGTAGCTTTGGAGGGACGGACAGTCCCATAGCATGTGGGAGAATGAGGCAGCGGGCACCTGACATTTAGGGCAGACAAAGGAGCCATCAGGGAAATACATTCTGAAGTTTTTCAGGAGTGAGATATGTCCGAATCAGGATATGCAATTGTATGTTTTTGAAGCGGTAATTGCGGGATACCTTCTTAGTGTATGCTAGTGCTTTGGCCCATTCCCCATCATGCAAAGGCCTGCGAAAGTCGGTTTCCCATTGTTCCCTGAGGGATACTAGTGTGGGCTGCTTAAGGGATCGTATGGCTTTAAAGATCCAGGTAACAAGGTGCCGCCCGGGGCCCATCTGTAGGATTGCGTGAAGGACCGGGTGTGTAGGGGGTTCTTCGTCAATTGTGCACCAGTGTTGACGGCATTCATTTAAGAGCTGCCTGTACAGTAAGAACTGTCCCCTAGGGAGCTAAAAGTCGGTCACAAGTGCCTCAAATGTCTGCAATTGTCAGTCAAAATAGAGCGCCCCAACGTCCGTCAGGTCGTGCTCCGTCCATATGTGCAACATTCTCTGTGTAGTGTGTATGACTTTTTGGAAACCCTACTAGCGGCAGGAGAGGAGAGTACTGAGGCGCCTCACGATGCATTTTGTGAATGCGCGCGAGACAGGCACGCGCCGTCATCAGCTGAAGTGGCTTGGTCGGGTGGGGTGCAGCTCTCGGTAGTAGCATACGGTGGATGGCGTGAGTTTGAAGTTGTCCATCCGCGGTGATCAATTCTCTTTGCGCCAGGCCCGCTGTCCAACGGGACACCCATTGTAGTTGGGCGGCCAGGAAGAAGGCCTCAAAGGATGGCGCAGCTAGTCCTCCTTGGTCGAGAGGCAGCTGCAATTTTGCCAGGGCAATACGCCTACAACCAGATCCCCAGATAAGAGTCCCAAGCAGGGTATCTAGTTCGCTGAAAAACGAGCGGGGAGGAACCACTGGGAGGTAGGAGAAGAGGTACAGGAGTCTTGGGACTGGGATCATTTTGGCAATCGCTATCCTGCCCGTGACTGCTAGTGGGAGATATTTCCAGAAGTGTATGGATGATCTGATGCCCGCCATCACCTTTCGATAGTTACCCTCATAGATATCCTGCGGCGAATGATACATTCGGATTCCCAGGTACGGCACTGCCTGGGGGCTCCATGAGAGGTCAATGTTACCTAACCTCAACTGGCACTGGGGCATTGCCTGTACCAAGGGATAGACGGTGGATTTGGACCAGTTAACTCTTAGTCCAGCCACTTCCTCAAAGTCCCACATAATTTGCAATATAGGGGTGAGGTCCTTTAGTTTTACTACGGAGGCAGCTGTCTTTGGGTTTAGAGGGAAAGCGCTATTAATAGTAACATAGCACACAAGTTGTTTGAATGTTTATATAAATTGTCATAACATGTGAGGTTAGATTTTAATATACACGTTTTTTAATCTTGCAGAGAACCCCTGACGAAGGACTTGATAAAGTCCGAAATGCATTGGGTATTTTATGACTTGCAACCAAGGATGTTTTGTTAAATACGTGCATGGAAAAATGCACTGGGCCAGGGACAGACTGATTTGCATATAGCCAGGTTCTGAGCTGGGATGGTGCAGTGAGATAAATAACGGTGATGGATCAAGCCCTGATCTTTGGACTGGGTAAGAGTGGTCTGCTTAATTCAGACACTCTGTTCATCACCACCCCTTTTTCTGAATCGTTTTTGGCCACTATAGGTGTGGCAGGGTATACTCAGACATGAGTCCCTTTCTCACTGCACCATCAGGATTCAAGCAAGCCGGGCCGAAGACGGCTGAAATGCCAGAAACCGGTCCCCGGTAGATTGTCTCCTTTCTGGTGAAGAATTGGCTTGGTAGTTTAGTCTGCCCTGTTCCCATGATGCACTGGGCCAGGGACAGACTGATTTGCATATAGCCAGGTTCTGAGCTGGGATGGTGCAGTGAGATAAATAACGGTGATGGATCAAGCCCTGATCTTTGGACTGGGTAAGAGTGGTCTGCTTAATTCAGACACTCTGTTCATCACCACCCCCTTTTCTGAATCGAAAAAGGCCTGGATGGGCATATCCTATGCATGAGAAGTTGATAAAACAGAAGCATATCACGTGCAATAAGATCTATGAAAATAAAAGGGTTTGAAGACAAAAAGTACATGGACTACATGGAGTAATTGTGATAAAAATGAAAGTGATTTAAAAGGATTTGAGACTACCACATTCGCTGTGCATCTGGACCGGAGTGCAGTTCCGCTCCTTTCATATTGCTGAATTACTGACGTGACAGAGGGCAGTTCACGTAATCCAGGTGGCACGCATATAGCCTACAATTTGGAAATATTTGGTTTCAATATGAGACAACAGGAGTGCTCTGCAACTTCTAACAGGGGCATATACAAGGACATCATCGGCGTATAGGGACACCGTATGGGTGGAATTCGCAATTGGGATTCCCCACTCTTCCCCGCAGTGCGGAGACAGGCCGCCAAGGGCTCCATTGCCATGGCAAAAAGCAGGGGGGAGAGCGGGCAGCCCTGTTGAGTACCGCGGCGAACCGAAAAGGAGGCGGAGACCAGGGGGCCTATTCTCACTCTGGAGGTGGGTGTGAAGTATATGAGCCTTGTATATGCCTGGAGGCGAGGTCCAATTCCCATATGTTGTTAGACCTGAAATAAGTAGGCCCATGAGAGGGTATCAAACAGACTTGTGTTGTAATGGCATGTTTTGTTACAATGTGGTCATTGTAATGACCACATTGTAATAGCATGCGTTAAGCATTCAAGGTAACGTGGCATATTCAGTTGAGCAGGTGACCGAGTGCTGTTCCGGAAGTAGAACAACTTCAGTCTTTGGGAGGGAATGTCTTCTCTAGAATTTAGTTGGTTACACACATTTATCTAGTTAGAACTATTGTGAGGTACATTATATTACTGAACTATACGGAAAAGCTGTTTTGGCAACCACACAAGAGTTCATGGTGAACTGTGAAAGGCAAATTACAGTTCTTGATAGACTGATTCTCATAACTGTGATGAATCTCCTTCAAAGTTATTCTTTTTGTTTTACTGTCAACAAGAAGAAGCAGAATTGCTGGGTTTTACGAGAACGTGTCGCTGGATGGTTTCCAAGGACCCTCCTGACAAGGCAAAACTCCATTACTGTTGATGGCACAACAATACTTGATCTACTCGACCACGGCAGAGGAACACCACCAATGCCCATAAGCAGCCATGAAACGTCTGTGGGAGCAAGGCATCACCAACCATGGGGAGAAGTGCTCTTTCTTCCATGTCACCAACAAATTCTTCGGCTATGTTTCACTCAAGAGGAGGTGCAAGTTGACCCCAAAAATTACAGTCAATCAAGCAAGCATCTGCACCCTGCAATGCCTAAGAGGCTTGGAGCTTCTTAGGAAGGCTACATTCTGTGGTTAATTTATTCTCAAACTGGCAACTATTGCAAAGCCAATGAGCATGCTGACAAAAGTGATTGCTCAATGGGTGTGGAGCCCAGTAGAGGAGGAGGCATTCCAGAAGGTCAAGGCAATACTAATGAGCCAAGCGACAATGGCCCACTTTGACCGAAAGAAAAGGACGGAGCTCATAGTCGACGCCAGCCCAGTCGTCCTGGGGGCAGTACTCACGCAGGTAGTGGAGCCAGGAAGGTGGGCACCCCTGGACTTTGCAAGCAGAGCACTCATGCCAAAGGAGATCAGATACCCTCAAATTGAGAGGAAAGTCCTTGCCATTAAGTGGGCATGATGACATTTTCATCTATACCTCTTGTGGGGGATCATTCCGTGTAATAACAGATCATCAGCCACTAGTACCCCTGTTCAAGGTCACAACTTCCCATCCCCCACCTCGCATTGAACAATGGGGGATTCTGCTACAGCATTATTAATTCAAGGGGATCTACAGACAAAGGTCCAAAAATCCTCTACCATCATCCACCTCAAGTCAATAGTGAGATGGTGGAGGACGCTAATCAAAACGAGGAATACATCTGCCAGGTCTCAAGGAGCTTGCCAGAGAGCACTGAATTTACAAGAGGTTTAGGAAGCGACAGCTGGAGACTCATTCTTGAAAAAGGTCAGACACACTGCAACAAGGATCCTGGCAACTCTTCCTGCAAGATACAAACAGTATGAGGTGTTCCGGACAGGGAACACCTCATGTAGCTATGGAGGATACAGCATAGGCTCAGTGCCACTCCTGAGGGACTTGTCCTATGAGGCCACAGGCTGGGGATCCTCAAAAGCTTGGCACACCGATTGGCCCATGGTGGACATCAAGGGACAGGGAATATGAAGGCTCGTTCGTGGGAGAAAGTGTGGCTCCCAGGACTGGAAACACTGGTGGATGGCCTGGTATGTGTCCAGTGTGTCAGATAACAGGCAGCCCTGAATTGCCTGCCCAAATACTTCCTGAAGAGCCAGCCGATACTCCCAGCTCTAAAGAAAGCATGGATTTTGCCAGTTTGATGGAAGACTCACCATGGTCCTCATGGAAAGCAACTTGAAGTATCCTACTGTAGAGATTGTCGAATCAACGACATTCACAATTGTTGCACTAGCCATGGAAAAGGTGTTTTCCCTGTTTGGCTTTCCTGAAGAGATCAAAATGGACAATAGTCCGCCATTTCAGGACTCTGAGTTCCAAGAACTGCTCAGACATCTTGGCATTAGACATCGCCACATCACCCCACAATGTCCAAGAGCAAATGGGGAGGTACATCGATTCATGTGGACACTAAACAATATGCACAGCACCACCACGCATTGGGAACACAGCCCAGAAGTCAGTCCACACTGATTCCTGCAGGATTACTGAGGGACATCCCATTGCACTAATCAATGCCACACATGGGCTTTGATGCTGAAAGAGCACTGAAGGGACATGATTCCTGTACATCTGGAATGGACTCAACCCAAATATGATCAGGAAGGTGCTCAGAACCACCAATGCCAAAATAACACAAGGGAAAGTATCCGTTGGAGAACAGCCTCGAGACAGCTGGAGCAGGGAGATCACGTAATCCTAAGAGAACACAGGTCTGGATGGAAGTTCAGGACACCATTTGAACCAGGATTATGGGAAGTAGCAAGAGTAGATGGCACAATGATGTCGGCCAAAATGGTCAAAAAGGGAGAGGATGCAATCAACTGAAATATATCATAGTTCAAGAAGGTGGAGCGATCTCATCAGTGGAGTCAGGAGGAAGAAGAGATCCAAGATGTTGCTGCTCCATCGGTGGCAGAGGACTCTCAGGATCAGCCACTGCATGGTGAGACATTGAGGGAACAGTCAACAGGTGATGAGGGGAGTGTCAAGGAGACCGCAATCAAGAAAGTGGCCCAGACCACTCTCAATAGCAGAGATACAATCTGCAGCCGCACCTCAAGCGAACCAAAGATTGAAGATCTTTGTTAAACACACAGCATGCCCACTGAGCCTCCTGAATGCATGGCCTGGATACAATGAACCACTATAATATTAGACCTGACACCTGAGCAATAGTACGGGCAAAGACCATGTGTGGTCAGAGACCTTTTTATTTATAGCCTCTGACCACACCCGAGGATGTACTGCATACGTATCCTGGGAAGTGGGCTTCTCCTGAATTGCCCAGGTGGCTCACTACAAGCAACACTAAAAGATGTTAAGAGATTAAAAACATAACAGTGAATGCTTCATAAAGAGTTAAATATGTTCTTATATTGTTTACTGATTGCAATCTGTGATGCCATTGGACAGCTCAGAACCGTGACAACCTTGGTAACAACGGACTGTGCCTGATGTATTGGTTACTGGAATGTTAAAATAAGTCTTTCTCTGCTGCATTATACCTAGGGCTTGAAGTCACTCCTCAGCCGTGGGGTCAAGAAGGGTAGTTCTGTGATCCAGATTCATTGGCAAAACCAAATAACTTGCTACCCAAATATGAACTCGAACCAACTCACAAATTGAGGTGTTTCAGTATACAAAGCAATAATGAGGAGTGTCTAGAGCATGTGTGTCTGGTTAACAGGGCCACCAGTGATAGGGTGATCAGTGAAAGAAGGAAAGCCAGTCAAGTAGACAGGTCTCTTTCCCACCTCATCAAAGTAACATATCCATAAAGCCAATGACATTGCGGAATAGACTAGGACTCGTGTGCTCCCTGATGTCAACTTTAGGGGCTCATATCTGAAACAGATGAGGAGCAATAAACATTTTGTATGAACATTTTGTATGGTAAAGGTACAATTGGGGCTTGAGTTACCGTCAGGATGGGGCTTGAGTTACCGTCAGGATCCACTGGTTTCTCGCCAGTAACCAGGGTAAAGCATTGATGTAATGTTAGGTGATACCACCTTTAAACCACAATTTCTGCAAACATAGGTGGTAGAAATATCATTCCAACTTCTCAGGATTCATGGCGACATTCATAAATATAGGGTGGGGAGGGGGCAGTGCAGGGCTAACAACAAGTACGGTCTTTGTATAGTCCCATCACATCTTTGACCCTCAGTTTATGTTGTTGCCACTATTTTGAGCATGACCAGCTGGTCTAATATCATTGCGGTTTCGGAGTAGACTCACTTTTGTTAGCTGTTCTTCGTGCAGGTCTCACTCAGCTGTGCCTTGCACTGTCCTCCTGACCAGGGAATCTCCTCTCTACTCCTGGGCAGTGTAGTGGCCCCTCTTATAGGTAGGGCCTAGCAACTGGACTTTTCTAGTGCCTATGCCTAGTTCCAGCTTTTAGGGGAGCAGCAACTTCTAAAAAACCCTGAGTATTAATATGGTGAAAAATCTTTGCTAGCTTGTGCTATAGACCTTCTTTTGAAGTCCAGACAAATACAAGATAATTACACTAGTCAGCCAGTATTCATGGCAAACCAGGCGCACTGGAGGGATGCCAGAGCCAATCATGCAATGGGACATGCCTAAAATCCATTTGTCTGACCAAGTAGTGCTGGGCACAAATTTACTACTATGGGGCAAGGGTAGGGGGAGGGGCACCAGCACCAAAAGGTTATAGCAGATGAAGTTTTGAGAGAGACAGTGCAGATGTCCAGAGGAGGGTTTCACTTGGTGTCAGACAACCCAACAATCAAAAAAGGCAAAAAAACGATACTATTTCAGCCGAAACCACAATTCAAAGTGTGCCAATAAGGAATTTTATAAAATACTCACAAAAGTCCGTAAACCAAATTGAGCACAAGCTACAAATCCCATTTCTCAACAATTTTGGGACAAACTGGCAAATTATCACACAAAAGGAAGCATATTGCATTGTTACTTAAACAAACAAGCATTTGCAATGCAATAGGTCTCGCATTAGGAACGTTTGAGCTATTGGTACTGTAAATGACAATTTTTTTATTTATGTGTTGGTTTTGAAAATAGCAAAATTAATAGCTTTGTCATTTACAATGCCAATAGTTTTAACTTTCGCAAATGTGACACCTATAGCATTTGTAAGGCAATATGTGTTGTATTTAAGTGACTTAGATGTATTGATATTATAAATAAAAATGGCTTTTAATTTTTATAGGAATCAATACTTAAATAAAAGTTATTGTAATTTATAATGGCAATAGGTTTTGTAAATAACTTTTGTTAAGATTATGTTCATTGTATTTTATTGTGACGAAAATCAAAGAACAGAAGTGAAATATTAACATCTTTTTGTGACATTTGTAATAAAGCTTGAAACATTGAGAGAACATATTTGAATCAGTTGTTGTTGAATGGTTGCACAGATTGATGCTGTGGTGACGCTGAGTGATGTGAGTGATGTGATGGCGACGAGTGATGCTGTGGTAGCGCATAGTGATGTTGTGGTGCCCCAGAGTGATGCTGTGGTAGTGCTGAGTGATGCTGTGGTGATGCGATAGATAGATAGAGGGAAGGCGATAGACAGATAGAGGGAGGGCGATAGATAGAGGGAGGGAGGGCGAAAGATAGATAGATAGAGGGAGGGAGGGCGAAAGATAGATAGATAGATAGATAGATAGATAGATAGATAGATAGATAGATAGATAGATAGATAGAGTGAGGGCGATAGAGTGAGTGCGATAGATAGAGTGAGGGCGATAGATATTCAGATAGATAAAGTGTATTTATGTTGCATTGAGTAGAGTGTAAGTATGAGGTGTGCAATTATATGGCACTGAGTGGTATTATGTGGAGTGTATTTACGTTGCATTGGGAAGAGTGCAATTATGTGGCGTGTAATTATGTAGCACTGAGTGGTAATATGGGGAGTGTATGTTGTATTCAGTAGAGTGTAATTTTGTGGCGTGTAATTATGCGGCACTGTATTTATGAGTAGGTAAATCGAGATTACGTACATCTGGCCCATTGATTTGTATAACATTTATATACGTATGTAACATTTCAGTGCTTTGGAAGTAGTACAGTATAGTATAGGTAAACACCTTATAGGTTTATGCTGTACCACATCCTTATAGTTTCACACTTTGACATTCACTATAACAAACTTTTACATACAAACATAGAAATTTATTTCTTTCTTTAACCAGAAGAGGTAGTTCTAAAAAGAACTGGTTTTTTTTTTTGGTTTTGTTTTGCTTGAAAAACGTAGAAAAATGAACTTTTTACACAAAATAATTGTTCAACGGGAACAAACTATGAAATTGAAAGAAAAAAATTATTTGCTGCATCTGTGGTTCCTGTTCGTCTGTAAAATTACTTCAATGGACTGTTTTCCGAAGGCTACTAATTTACTGCAATGTATGCATTGCATCATTAAATTTTTCAGTTCTGGCTGAATGTTCGCCACCATTGAAGATGGCATTGGTGGTACTACGGTTGTTGCTGTAGATGTACTAGGAAAAGAGTCCTCCTCCTGAGATCTTTGCACCACAGCTCTACTCCAATTGTTGGGGTGTATATTTTTTATATGGCGTTCCATGCTGTGGGTTCCCAATGAATATTTCTTATTTGGATTTCCTCTTGATAACACTGTCACAGATCTTGCAGGTGACCAGTGGTGCATTTACCTTCTTTTGATGTTCTGGAAAGCTGAAAAATTTCCAGACTATGGACTCCTTCTTCTTACTTGGGTGAGGGTCCTCTTCCACAAAGTCTTCATTAGTAGAATGGTCAGAGTCTGGATGTTCAGCCATTTGGAAGTATTTTTCTGTCGCTAGGAGCTGTAGAAAAAAGGTGTTACTTCTCTAAAAGCCAAAGAAGAATGATGAACATGGGAGGGGTCTTTAACAATTGGAGTAGGAAATATTATAAACCAATTAAATCTTTTGTTTTGAAGTCACATGGTTGAACGTAAGCTTACGGAGCGCTTACGTTGCGTTTACGTAAGCTTACGGTGCGTTTACGCTCTATTTAGGGAGCGCTGACTTCATCTTACGATGCGTTTACGTAATACGCACCCTCGCGAGATTTATAATTGCCTAAAGTTATATATGGTCTTTAAAATTTTAAACTAACATGTTCTTTATTATCCCAGATAATGTGTACCTTTATATTGTGCAATGAATACGTAGATATAACGATTTCAAGTTTATAAAACTTTCGGGGGTAAGAGCTCGAAGCTTTTACGGTGCACGGATGGTGCTCTTACGTTGCGTGCACGAGCAACGTACCCTCGCGAGATTTATTACTACTCAAAAAAGTAATATACTGTTGTTAAAGGTTTTTAAAAAACATTTTCTACATTTAAGCAGGTATTGTTTACCTTTAAAATCGTAGATATTATGTTTTAGAAACTTAAAAAATGTGTCGGGGTAAGAGCTCAGAGCGTTTACCGTGAGTTTACGGAGCGCTCACGGTGCGCGGCCCGTGTGATCATATAAAAAAAACTTGAAAATAAAAATTATATATCTATTATATTAATTATATATATTCACTGAATAAACCATAGGTTTCAAGCCTTACATAGTTAGGTATTAGCATTAAAAAAACCTTGTAAATTCACCAAAAAAAAAACATAGGTTTCAGGTCATATATAGTTAGGTATTAGCATTAAAAAAAACCTTGCAAATTCCCTGAAACAACCATAGGTTTCAGCTCATATATATAGTTGGGTATTAGCATTTAAAAAACCTTGCAAATTTACTGAAAAAAAATATAGGTTTCAGGTCATATATAGTTAGGAAATAGCATTTAAAAAACCTTGCAAATTCATTGAAAAACCATAGGTTTCAGGTCATATATAGTTAGGAATTAGCATTTAAAAAACCATTGCAATTGCTCCTATATAGCTAGTTGTACTAACTATATTTCGCGCACCCGCAATCCACTGCTGATGAGGTCACATATTACATCATTCATGACATGGTCAGTGACATCACTGATGACATCACTGATGACATCTCAAATGACATCACTGATTACATGATTGATTACATCATCCAGTGACTGAGTTTCTGTAAAGTTTATATATGTTATACATCCACTCATTCTTCATTATGTAAAAGTGTCTGGATAAAAGGTTCAGTAGGTACATGACTGAATGTATAAGTGAGTGATTATATGTGTCTTACTGAATGCATGGGTTAGTAACTAAACTGTATGAATCAGTATGTCTGTTGTTGTGTAAGCTACTGCATGTGTTGATCTGTAGCTATACGAGTGGCTATAGGGGTTATTAATTGGTTGCCCAAGTATTTGTATGGGAGACTGAGTGTGTGTGTGTGTGTGGCTGGCTGGGAGGTGTGTGACTCTGTGCAGATCAATGTGTACTTGTATCAGTGATTGTATAAGATAGTAAGTATGTGTTCGTATATGTTTGAATAAGTAAGGTGTTGTGTGTATAACTGTATAGATGAGGAAATGGAAGTGTGATTGATTCTTTACATGACTGACTAAGTGTGTGAGTAACTCCATGGATGAGTGGCAGTGTGTGAGAGTCTGCATAGGTGTATGAGTGCATATGATAGTGTTGTATTGATGAGTGACTGTATGTATGAGTGATTGTATGGGTGAATGAGTGGATGTGTGTGTAGACCTAGGAATCAGTGAGTGCCTATGTAGTAACTGGTATTGGTGTGTCAATGGTTTCAAGAATGGTAGTCTGTATTTAACACTGGGTGTATCAAAGGTTATATTAGAGTGTGAGGAGGTGCATCGTATTATCACATGAATTATGTCATCAGTGATGTGATGAGTGATGTCAATTGAGATGTCATCAGTGATGTCACTGACCATGTCATGAATGATGTAATATGTGACATCATCAGCAGTGGATTGCGGGCGCGCGAAATATAGTTAGTACAACTAACTATATAGGAGCAATTTCAATGGTCTTTTAAATGCTAATTCCTAACTATATATGACCTGAAACCTATGGTTTTTTCAATGAATATATATATATATATATATTATATTATATATAGCAGTAGTAAATCGTCACACCTCCGACTTCCAGAAAGATGACAGCGGACCCAAAATTAGAAGTGCTAAATATTTATTGTGCAAGACCCCGCGCCTACGCCATGACGCGTTTCGAGCCTCAACGCCCCTTGATCACATGACACGCTGTGGAGTGCTCACAGGCTATTTAAAGTGACAGTGCATTCATTGTGCTGATTAACACATTGAGCGTCATCATAGACATAGAAGTTACAAAGTTGAGTCCTGGTTGTCTCAAACAATTTCAAATAAATATTATTTTAAAAAAGTAGCCTATTTACAAATAATTCATAATGTTCAGGAATAATTTATGCATGGTTTAAAAACGGAAATTAATACTAAAATAGTAATTTAAAAACCACTGTATCATTGATAGTGCAAAAATTGCGCTAGTCCTGCTGTTCATAAATGTAAAATACATGTAACGTTGGCAAATATTTGAATTAACACACCATATGCTAAATTTATAGTGTGTAGGTATCCACACTGACATCCAGTAAGTGAACCACTATTCAGCCCAAGTGGGCAGTCAAGATGAAGCTCTTGATAAAGTGCAAAAATGTGCATTTTTTGTAGTGCAAACCGACCTGTGTAAAAGTATAACGAATGTGCAAAATATACAATACTTTGTAAAAAATAACATATATATACAATGACGGAAAAGGCATAGATGTTAAAATATCAACGTTCATATTTCAGACAAGTCAATGATGTCAGACCTAAAAATCCCTGTAAATGGAGTGAGTTGTCATAAGAGCAAGAGTATACATAAAACCAACCATTTATAGACACGTAAAGAAATCCACACTCGAATTAAGACATGCCGGATATTTACTATCAAGATTTTAAATATAGTGTGTTTCAAGTTTACGTAGGGTCCCCTCTTTGTTTCCACCTCTTCTGAGAGGCATGACTGCATCAATCACGTAAAACTTTAACAATTTCAGGTCTCTCTGATGACAGTCATTAAAGTGTCTGGCGACTGGATATGTTTCATTGCAGTTGGTATTTGCCCTCATGTGCTGGAGCACCCTTTTATGAACCTGAAGATTTGTGCTCCCCACATATCTGAGGGCACAAGGACACTCCAGCCTATATACGGCATACTTAGTTTTACATGCGAGATATTAAGTGATTGGGGTGGCCTTGTCTTTAAAAGGTGTGGTGTAAGAAAGCATATGGACTCCATGTTTACATGCCTTACAGGATGTACATTTACAAAATCCTGTACGTGAGCTGAGCCAGTTTGTCTTAGCCAAGACTTCTGGACTGCTACTGACTAGGCTATTTTGCATTGAAGCCGCTTTTCTCTATGTAATGGTGGGAGAAATACAAGATTCCCATCTTGAGACTAGGATCATTTCTGATGAGCCCAATGCTTACTCATGATGTTGCGTATAGCAAAATGTTGTTTACTATATGTAACAACTAATCTGGTTGGTTCCGAACTAGACATAGAACTAGTGTCTTTCTTCATTGTTTTAGTAGTGAGTGCCTCATCTCTAGTTAGGGCATCTGTACGTTTCATGGCTGCTTTAATTGTCTTATCTGAATAGCCTCTAGCTAATATATATATATATATATATATATATATATATATATATATATATATATATTTATTTATTTATACCCACTATTAAAACTTAAAAGAAATGGCATGTGTATATGTATAAGTTAATTAGTTTGGGGGAAAAGTTGCATTCACCACCACAAGACAAATTTGCCATCAGAGCATATAAATATTATTGATTCTATGTATGTATGGATATTTATATAGGAGGGGTTTACACCAGCCACTAAAACCTTACCAAGTGTAACTTGTAAATATGTATGTATAAGTTAATTTCAGCTTTGTATAAAAACTAAAAACATTTACAAATACTCCCTTCCACCTTTGTCTCATCCATCCTCTCTCTGATTCATCTCAAACCTTTCTGACTACTATGAACTCCCTAATATCTTTCTCAAACTTCGCCCAACCATGTCACCTAACTAACAGACAAGCAAAGTCACTACTTACAAAATCAACTTACTTCTTACCCTTTCAAATCCATTCCCAGCCTTCTATCCCTACTCTAAACGCTACTAAACACACAAGAAGTCAAGAGCACAAATCTAACAACTAATGCAAATGGAAACAAGCTTTGGCAGGGAGCCCGCATGCGCGCTCACACAGCTGAAAGAAAAACGAGCCCTGAAAACAGGAGAATGGTGCACGCGCGCCCGGCATCTGGCTTCAATTACCACGGCCCCTGACAGCTGGTAATGGATGAAATATAGCCTTCTGGTGTGCGTCTCCGCACGGAATATGCAGGAAGCGGAGCAACTCTACAGACTATGGCCTATTGCGTGCTGGCTTGTGAATACACAGCCATGCGAGGGCCAATTGCCATGCAGCTGCCATAAATAGCGAGCGAAAATCACGCGCTTCTTTGGAATTCGTAGGCTAGCTTGTCGAAGTCCTCTCTATAGGACTCTGAAGCCACACCCACTTCATGGGATGTAGGTCGAGCCCTAAAAATAATAAACTCTTATTACTAAACATTAACTCTAATCTTGGGTTCTGGAGTAGTGTGCTACTCGCCATAAAGCAATCCAATGCTTCATCAGGAGTAGTAAACGCTATATAAATACATTTTACAATTACAATCTCCAACTGCAGCACAAACAGGGATGCCACAGATGGCCACAGGAAAGTATGTTCATGTAGACAAAGGTTAGATATCCTGAGCGGGGAAAGCCATATATGGTAGAGAGAAGGACAGAGTTGCCCAGGGGAATTTGTATGCCGAGTCTTCCAGTCCTATAGATCTGAGGCAAGTGCACAGCTGTATGTTTTTCGAACAATTTTTAATCTCTATCTGATCCACCTCACACTAGCTCAATGTATGTAGCAATACACATTCATATGACATTTGCTCATGATATATTTTTTTACCTGTTTATTTTGTAGTGCTATTCCCTGATGAAGGGCGTTTTAGCTACGCCCGAAATGCATTGGATTCAAAAATAACTTTGTAGTTTGTATGAACATATGCACAACCATGAAATGGTAATATGTGAACAACAAGAAATAATGAAATAAGTATGGAATAAAGAAAGAAATAATTCACAAAGAAAATGGTGTTTGGAATTCTCATTCTAACACTGAGGAAAAACAGTGTGCCCACAGGGATGCCTTTAATGCTTCATTAGAGACACGTGTTCATTGAGTCTTTCAGTCCTCCCATACAGGCTACAGAGCCAAGGCAATTTGAAGGGGAACCACTGTCTTGTGCTGCAATCAGAGGACATCATTCATATAGCATACACAGCCCTGAACATATATATTCATACTTCACGTCATTGCTATCATGGCACAGAAAGAGGAGAAGGACCACAGTTATGGAAAATGAATGGAATTTCAATACATGGGGCATTTGAACCTGTCCTACATGTACAAGTAAAGAAGTCCTGCGCTTTGTATTGAAAATTAGGCAACTATCAACGGTTTCCCCGTAGCGTAGTGAAGGGACAGTAGTCATCCTGCATTAAAGGCAGAGGTAAATATTGGGTGTAACCCCTGTTCAGAGAAGGATTTATAGAGGAGCAAACAGTAAATGTGTAGCACTTCCAGTGGACTGTGATATTAAGATCAAAGGGGGGAAATCTCAGAGCAGGCAAGAAGAAAAAAAAGAATCTAAGAGCAGAATCTTCAGAGCTGTGAGAGAATTTCCATACCTACACAGTATAGTACAGATTTTGATTATGGTATTGGCGATTTTTAGCCTGCAGCTAGATGAATTAGAAAGATGACTTTAGTTTCCTGAATTAATGCAAAACCGTTGGTATTCTTAGGAGGAGAAAGGCATAAAGGAATACTTTGATCAACTGATCAGGAAAGCATTTCACAGGATGAAATAATCGTTGTTTATTCAGGATACACACTTCAACTGCATGTGGAAAATAAGTGCATATAATTAAGATTCAAGTACAGGGATGTTGCGAGTAAAAGGGATACACAGCGGACCCCAACCTACTTCTTTAAGTAGAACGTGGTAGTTTGACTTTGTACTTTCTGTCATGCAAGAAGGAGGGAATACACTGCACAAATAATGTCCATCAGCAGCAGACTTCTGTCCTTCCTCTGATAAGACCCTATTAACCATCAATGTGCTATAGTATGGCTCCCAAGTTAAATCTATGGGTCTGAAAACAAGACCTTTGAGCAAGTTCGATTCCAGCGACCCCAGACAGAATTTAGCCGAGCTCAATTTTCTGGACATCTCAGCTCTGATGACCACTCAATTGCCAACTCTAGCCTTCAGTTTGCTCATTCTCAGGCTGGTATTCGTGCTATAAGAGACATCAAACAGGTGTTTTTATAAACCACTTAGATAAAGTAGTTGATGAGCGAGAAAATAATGGATGTCGTCTTACATACAATGATTCTGTACAGAAGATGGCAAGCCAGGTCCACAGGTCTGCCTGTACCACAGCTTGCCAAAGTAGCTCTGGAGATTGCAAGGCTAAGGAAAGTTGCAAGGATACAGGGGGAGAGGGAACTTCTCTCCCCTTCTCCCCTTGTCCTAAGACCCTACATTTTTCTAAATCCAACTACCTCAACACACAAGAGTGTGTTCAAAAAGGGCATAGGAAAAATATCAGTACTCAGAAAATTCTCCCAACACTTTTTATTAGTCCTGATGTATTCTCTTAAAGTAGTATTCTCCCTGGTCAATTTGCTATCTTCCTTGACCAACAGCTTCTTTCCATTCCTACCTTTTCTTCTGACAGAGCCATTAGGTCTTAATACCTTTGCCATTTGGACATATGTTACATTTGATCTGTTATAGGAACAAGGAGCTGAATTAGACAGTCCTCCTATATGTTATACTGTCGGTGATGGGCTTCATGTTATGGCTCTTTCAGGAGGTTACTTATGACAGACCCAAAATAGCCACTATAGGTGTGGCAGGGTATACTCAGACATGAGTCCCTTTCTCACTGCACCATCAGGATTCAAGCAAGCCGGGCCGAAGACGGCTGAAATGCAGAAACCGGTCCCCGGTAGCTTGTCTCCTTTCTGGTGAAGAATTGGCTTGGTAGTTTAGTCCGCCCTGTTCCCATGATGCACTGGGCCAGGGACAGACTGATATGCATTTAGCTAGGTTCTGAGCTGGGATGGTGCAGTGAGATAAATAACGGTGATGGATCAAGCCCTGATCTTTGGACTGGGTAAGAGTGGTCTGCTTAATTCAGACACTCTGTTCATAACCACCCCCTTTTCTGAATCCTTTATGGCCACTATAGGTGTGGCAGGGTATACTCAGACATGAGTCCCTTTCTCACTGCACCATCAGGATTCAAGCAAGCCGGGCCGAAGACGGCTGAAATGCCAGAAACCGGTCCCCGGTAGCTTGTCTCCTTTCTGGTGAAGAATTGGCTTGGTAGTTTAGTCTGCCCTGTTCCCATGATGCACTGGGCCAGGGAAACTGATTTGCATATAGCCAGGTTCTGAGCTGGGATGGTGCAGTGAGATAAATAACGGTGATGGATCAAGCCCTGATCTTTGGACTGGGTAAGAGTGGTCTGCTTAATTCAGACACTCTGTTCATCACCACCCCCTTTTCTGAATCGTTTTTGGGCACTATAGGTGTGGCAGGGTATACTCAGACATGAGTCCCTTTCTCACTGCACCATCAGGATTCAAGCAAGCCGGGCCGAAGACGGCTGAAATGCCAGAAACCGGTCCCCGGTAGCTTGTCTCCTTTCTGGTGAAGAATTGGCTTGGTAGTTTAGTCTGCCCTGTTCCCATGATGCACTGGGCCAGGGACAGACTGATTTGCATATAGCCAGGTTCTGAGCTGGGATGGTGCAGTGAGATAAATAACGGTGATGGATCAAGCCCTGATCTTTGGACTGGGTAAGAGTGGTCTGCTTAATTCAGACACTCTGTTCATCACCACCCCCTTTTCTGAATCGTAGACCCAAAATAGCTGCATGTTAAACCCTTAAGAGGATTTGAGAATTTTAGCTTCTCCTGGAAGTATGCCAACAGTCAATCCATAACAATTGAGAAGCAAACATTACAATATAGCAAAACTGAATCTTGGAAGCTTCTATGCCAAGGGATTTCCCACTGTGGTAAAAATAAAGCTGGCAGAGTTAACATTTATTGTTCATTTTTATCATGGATAATGGTTACTCAGCATTTCATAATCAATCCATGTATGCTATTTTCTCTCCCAGAAAAATCGAACCCTCTCACCTTGGAACTTCAGAAGTGAATGTGGGGATTGTGTCCTGGTTGGAGTATGCCAATTATAGTTATCCAGGCCTTCTGGTGTACTCCACTTGTAAACTTCATGGTGTTCTGAATATGGCTGTCTGATCCCTTTATTGGCTCCCTGCAGCTCAGCAGACACAGTTTAAGATCCTCTGTAATGCCCATAAAGTCTTGCACAATGTAGGACCAAACATCTTTCAGGACAAAATGATTGGATACACCTCAGCATGCTTATTATGGTCTGGGTCACTATGCAAACTCCAGGCTCCAACTTTTAAGTAATCTATATGTGATGGATGTGCCTATTCCATCGTATGTCCCCAACTGAGGGGCATGTTACCTCACAATCTTTGTCTCAGAAAGAATTGCTATTTGTTTCAGAAAGCTCTTAAGACCCATGTGTTATGTCAATGTAGTCATGGTCTTGATTCTCCCCAGTCCCCAAGGTTAATTACAGCCTTAGTGCCACAAACCCCAATGATGAGATTCAGAATTACCTCACTCTCTCTATCCTCCCTCTACTGCTTAGTCATACCATGTCTATTCCTGTTTTGTTCCAAGGATCATTCCTAAAAGCTCCAGGAGAAGCCGCTCAAGGAAAAGACTCACGTTCTAAATTATGATTTTGTCTCTTAAATTTAGCGAGTTTTGGGATTCCTGCAATAAAACAAAGAGAAGAGCATTCCCACTTGTGAGGATGTACCTGTCCAAATCAAATTGCTCTTTTTAATCTCAGATATTGCACTCTAAATTGTAGTGTTAAATGACAGTTTTTATATAGCTTTTAAGCAATTCAAAAAATCACTTTGAGGAGTGCTAGTGGATTATTGGCCAAAATAAAGTGCTGAAAATTCTGAAGAGAGCGCATATATGTTTTGTAATTAGCTGGAAAGGTAATTGGTTAGCACTTTAAAAAAAAAAACACCGAATCAACCCCCCACCCTTTTAATTTTTACACTTTTAGTTCATGATTGGAGGTAAAAAGGCAGTCAGTGCTTAGTCATAACAAGTAACATAGCTCAGTGAGTTACTCGCCCAATGTGGAGCTCTATGTGCAATATGCGTGTCACAGCGGTAGAATTTCAGGCATGGAAAACTCAGAATTTCGATCTTCATCCTCCTCTGGTTGATGTAATGATCATCATCATACTGGGTAATAACACTACTTGCTATTTTATAGCACTATGAAATATGAGTATTTATTTAAACAAGCACTACCTGCAAGGTTACTTGTTGCTATGTTTATTATCATGAAGTCTGCAAAGCATTAATCCTAAGCAGCAACGTATTCCCCTTCAAACTGTTTTCCCAGGCCTCCTCTGGTACCACAGGCTTTCTTTCTGCTTCTAATAATGACACTACTGAGAGAGTAACAAATTATATAACAGATTCCTTAGCAAACTCCATTAACAAAAGGGAGAGAACAATGGGAACAAATATTTGAGAATTATATGCTGCACCTTTGTCGTAGTGAGATTTTCCCAGATCCCTTTTCCCTTTGAAGCTCAGAGTTGAAGTTCAGTCCAAACAGGATTACTGAATGGCATTACTTATGGTTTGTGACTAACGTAATGCAAGAAGGGATCTACTAGCTGCCGTTTAATAGGTGCTGAAAATTCTAGATTATCACTCCCCTGTCCTGCAGATAGAGGGGTCACAGATCATGCGAAGGTGGCTTTCCATGAGGTGGAATCTCATCTTCTATATACTATAATCCTGATGATTCTAGTCATCTGCTGGGCCAGGAGACGTTGGGTTGCCACCTGTCAAGAATCTAATATACGTGATCATGATCCTACTGTTCATGCATCACATTAGGACATTGGCCCTAAAGGTGGATAACTACACAATTTCTGCACCTACAACTAGTACCGGAGCTCGATGCAGAGGAGCACCATCATGCCTGCTGTCCCCACACCTCTCCATGTATCGTGACAGACCTGACAGGCAGCCACTCAGTTATATCAAAGAGTCCTGGAGACCACACATACAAAACCCTTTTAAGGATTGGGGTTGGCCCTATGAATTATAGACTAACAGTTCCACAGCAGGATCCATTCATCAGAGGGGTAATATTAAGGGAACCTACAAACCTCAGAATAAACTTCTAGAGAAGTTCTAGAATCAATATGAAGAAGAATATCCTGAAACCTATCAATCAATATAAGTGTACTGCTGGGGGTCCAGATAAACTGTTCCCTCGTCCCGCAGAACTTCTAAAGATGTTGAATTCCACTAAATAATTCATAGCGAAAAAACAACCTTTTCAATCATGTGGATAGAATTAAGGACAAACTCCTCTCCCTAACAAAGGTGGGCAAAGGACAATTTATTGCCAGGGAGTAAGACCAACAACTGGCCTGAGCCCTCCTAGTTTGTCTCAGTAATCTTTAAGAAAGTAACTAGTTACGTTCCTGCTTACAATTCTGGTGGTCTATAATCACGAGGTCGAAGTAAGCAATCTCCTGTAAAAAATCATAAAACTAGAATATGTTGTGCTTGTTAATAAAAAGTTAACTAATCCCTACACACATTTCTTGATGGACAGCTGGGAGGAAAGCCTTATGAAAAGCTGAGCATTCTTCGATGTGCAGTAAACAGAAAATAGATGTAGAATACACCAGACCAAAGGAAAAATAAATATAGCTTTGTGTACGGAAAATAATAGGTGAGAAAAAAAACCTTGGGAGAAAAGACCCTATGTATATTAACACTCAAAAATTACCCATACTCCAGTTCTAAGAGGCGGACAGCAGGAGAGCCAGGTCAAGGCACATCCAGTGGAAAACCCATGTAGCATCCCAGGTCTTGAGTCATTCTTTTTACAAAAATGATGAAAGTCTCCATACCGGGGCACCACCAGGTGCTTGTTGACCTGCGTGTATTACATGAGCTGGATGTACTACAAATGTTTTCTAATTTAACATGAATAAGTAAATTAAGGAAACAAAGTTTTTGCTTGACAACAATAAATTAAAGCTTGGGTACCTATGTGATGTTAACCGGCAGGATTGAAAGGAAGGTGGCACCAAAACAAGGTTTTGTGGCATTATACTATTAACTTGTGTACTGCTGTAGATATAAGTACTAATCAAATTCCACTTCACCATCTGCCTATCATCAGCAACTTAAGTCAAATGCTTCCAGCCAGTAGTGGAGCTAGGTACTGGGGACATAAGGCAATTGTGGATTTTATTCCAATAACTGGTTTCGGTTGTATGCCACAATATCACAACTAAATCGATCTACACATATATCAACTCCACAAATATCAACTATCAACATGTACTCATGGAGGGCAAACATACTAAAGCACAGATTGACTATTAATAACTCCACATTTATTCACCTTGATGATAGTTGATACTTTGGAGTCGGTAGAAGTATAGATCGATATTTAAACTTTGACAGGATAGAAGAACGCCCTTGTTTCTCACATTTGCATAGTAGTGTTAAATGAGGGCAAGTAGCGGGACCATGAACAAGGACACATTGAGATGCATGCTTTTTCAACTATGTATGCAATTAATCTTTCCCTTTGCATTTTAAATAATAAGTCAAACACGGCACAAAGGCCTTCACCTTTGGACGGCAGATAAGCAGCTGTAAAAAAAATGCCATACCCCGTTTCATCTTCAGAATCATCGTCCATATGCATAGATTCCGGAAACGTGACATCGCTGGTAGACTGGCTTGGTTTCAGCCCACTCTTGTCTAGAGATGGTAACGCCTCTTTACGTTTCTTTATAACAAAGAACTTTTTGAAATTCTTAAACTTTGACTTTTTCTTTCCTGGATGGAGGAAACATAGAAATTCTTAATATTTAAACTAAACAAAGAATAACAGCTTAACATCCTTCAAAAAGATTAAAAATCGAGTAGGAAATCAATACAAACTTTAATGGGGAATTAGACGAAAACTAGGACCTTTTTAAGTGAAGACTTGGAATATCATATACTGTGAATATTCAATTATACTGTAAAGCACTGCAAGAAGAAATCTACCACTTTCTGTGAAAATGGGAATTGAAGGGTATGGTAATAAGCCAACAAGAAGTATAATTTACACACCAAAACAACCCTTGCACTAGCAGACACGTGAGCCATTTCATTCAGATCTAAGCAATACCCAGCCCTGCATGCCAAGTTAAAGAATCTACTACAAAATGGGTTAATAATGAAATGCAGGTGCATGCCCAGCTCAACCACGCCACCCCATACCCTTCCACCATGTTAGGTGGCTTTCAGGTCACCCATCCCTTATGGTACGATGATGACAAAAGGACTTAAAAGCTACTTTACTCAAGCTGACCTTGATACACTCAGTACAAAGTAAAGAAAAAAACACAAGGGACGAATCCCACAAATGTAAGGTAAGAAAAAGAGGGAGAGATAGAGCAGTGGAATTCCAACAGGATATGTTCCCTACTGACCCTAAGATGGGGGTGTCACCGCAAGGAGCAGGGAACAGGAGAAAGCATTCAAAGGTAGTCTCAGTCGGTTATAAAAATAAACAAGACTAGTGAGCTAGATTCTAAACGCAATTCACTGGAAACTGAAGGAAAATGAAAATAAGGCAGAAAACTCTGGAAAATATATTGTTTGTGTGTTCAGCAATGGTAAAGGGAAAATAGTGAAGGGGAGAAGGAGTCACAAGGAAGCAGGAAAAATATTATATCTGCACTTGCATTAAAACTAGCATTGTATAAGGTTGCATGCTATATATCTCTATATCTATATCTATATGAGAGAGAGACTAGGATGCGACCCAAGTAATTACCATTGGCTGAGATTAATTTAAGCATTCCATCCAACCCGTTTTTGTAAGCATTCCATCCAACCCGTTTTTGTATACTTCAGTGCTATGCTCTAAGTGGGGCAGGTAGACCCAGACGTGGATCCAATGCGCACTGTGCTACTGGAACCAAGCTTTACGCGGCTGATAAGCCCTAATAAGGGCAAAACCAGTCTTGGGTTGCTTGGTTCAGGGAAGAATTGACCTGAACATTTAGCCTGAACTGTTCATACTGGAAAAGGGTCAAGACTCGTTTCCATATGGGTGGAACCAAACTGAGGCATCATGGTGTAAAAAATAATGATGGACTGGGATGCGAACCTGAGTAATCACCAGTGGTTGAGCTTAATTCAAGCATTCAACCCATCAATCACAGGGTGAGTGAGGGGCAGAGTGCATTAAAGTGTGAAGGGTGTGGGGGCGTGGCCAACTGCCGAACATGGCGGCAGCTTAACCCGGGAGCTCCGCAAGGCAATCCGGCCCGCACATTAATCCGCATGCACATCCGTATACTGACCTGCCTGAAGGGGTGAAATCGGCCCCGGGAACCGAGCGGCACATAACGAGCCGCTCCCAGCGAAAATCCGACGCCGGGAAGTGCTCCATCCGTCGATAGTGAGAAGAGGCCTACAGCGACTCGGCAGCACCGGCCCTGAGTTCGGGGGCGTGCCGACCGGAAGCGCACCTTCTCCGGCCGGGAGGAGTCGGCATTGGCCGGCGACCGCTCCTCCTTGCTTGGCACCGAGCTCCACCACGGCGCTCCCTTCACGTTGCACTTGGGAACACCTCTAAGCCAAGACTCCAGTGATAGCAGGGACGGTGGAGGCCCCGCACAGCGCCCCGACCACTACGGCGCACATAGGCAGACGGCGCCTGGGTCGGCGCGGTCCCCCCGCAGCACTGAACATTACTCCGAACTGCCGTTGGACAGGAAGGCGGCCTTCACCATAGTGGCACCAGTCCCCGGCGACACACGGCGACCATACGACCCACGTGGAGGAGGGAACTTGTACGGAATCCGGGACCTGTGCACGCCGCCATCATCACAGCGGCAACCTCTCCACTGAATCCAACGGCAGCCGCAATCCGGCTGCACTACAGGCGGGGACGGACCTGGACCCTGGGGTCCCTGCACCTTTTACCGGCTGCCTCGACGACACACATCGGGAGGAAGGCCTGCACGGACACTTGCAACTCAAGCACGCCATCATGACGGGCAAGAACACGAGGAGCATGGCTGCGACGCAATCCAAGCTTGACAAGTTTGCTTATGCCCATAACAGCCACTCACAAGGACCTGGTCGGCACTCAGCCGGTGCTTCCTCTGACACCAACGGGACTGGAAAAGTCACACTGGAGGCCATCATGAGAACTCTCACAGACGTCCAGGCGACGGTTGGCACAATCTCCACGGAGGTGAACCTGCTGCGAGCAGATTTCAAGAAAATGTCGGAGAGGGTGTCGCAAGTAGAGGTGGTCACGAAATCCCTTATTGAGGACACTTCTGACCTTCAGGTGGCGATGGAACGACTAGAAAAGACAACCAAACAACTACAAGAAAAGCTGGACGACCAGGAAGGACGCTCGAGAAGGAACAACGTCCGTATTCTAGGCCTTCCGGAATCGGAGGGAAAAGGTGCCATGGACCTGTACATAGAGGACCTTATCAAGACAAAACTGCAACCTAAAGGACTATCAGCCTTCTTCTCCGTTGAAAGGGCTCATCGAGTCCCCGGGGGTACGCCCCAACCAGGGGCCACACCGCGACCGGTGCTGGCCAGACTCTTTAACTATAGAGACAGGGACGCCATTTTGCAGGCGGCCAGGGTGGCGCCACCAGTGAAGATCCTGAACTCCACGCTGGCGTTCTTCCCAGACTACACGGCCGAGGTGGCCAGGCGTCGAAAATCCTTCAATGCGGTCAAAAAGACTTTGCGAGACAGGGAACTACCCTACTCGATGCTCTTCCCCGCCAAACTGCGGATTGTGGCCGAGGGAAGGACGTGGTTCTTCGACAATCCTGAAGTAGCACGAGAGTGGTTGGATGGCTGGAGACCGGCGGGCAAGCCTCAACGCCCGCGCAAGGACCGCCAGGATCACCGTAAGGAGAAAACGCCAGAGCGCCGCGAGCCCAGCCCAACCACTGAACAGGGCGCAGCCGGGGGCTTAGACTCCGATCTTGAAAGGGATCCCTTTGACTCAGGACAACCTAGCAGGGGATGAATGACTACGCTGGAAGCATCAAGCACTGAACATTACACTCGGGTCCTTGGGCCGATGGAACTGAGTAGGGCGGGTTATGGCCGGTGCCTGTAGGGGACTCACCAACCCCACAAGCAAGTAAGACTAGATAGGGGGGGGGAGAAAAGCACTCTGCCAAGTTGGGGATGCGGGCGGGAACTCGTCCGTGGTGCAGGGGAGCAGGGAGGGGGTGGAGGGATGGGAGTTACGAAGTTCAAGTTAAAGTTAAGTTTCACGGTCATCGTCATCATTATTGCAATCTCACAGGGCATGAATACACTGCACTCTATGGGCGGCGTGCACCGCCTCCACATTCTGACACCCTTCTCCTCCTGATAACGAGGAACACGGTTCATAACTACACATGGCACAGCATGATCGAGCTACACCCGCGATGGGTACCCCTGTCACGACTGTAGTTCCCCCACTGAAGCTCCTTACCTGGAATGTCAGAGGGTTGGGAGATAAAATAAAAAGGGGTTTGGTGCTGCAAACTGTTAAGCGTGCTCGGTCAGACCTAGTACTGCTGCAAGAAACACATTTGGCGGGAACCACCTGTAAGGCCCTGAACAGGCGTGGGTACACCATGGCGGTACACTCCGAATTCACCTCGGGTTCCAGGGGCACAGGGATACTCCTCAGAAACAACTCCCCCTTCCTGGTCACTAGCCACAGGACGGATGACCAAGGCCGGTTTGCAGCACTCTCAGGCCAGTGGGAGGGAAGGGCCTTGAATGTGGTGTCTGTTTACATCCCCCCCGCACTGCACGCTATAACCCTACCGGCGCTTAGCCGATTCCTTATTGATCTCCCCGAGGGAGATGTGATCATGGGAGGCGATTTCAATGCCATCGCAGACCCTCTACTGGACACCTTTCCCCAGCGGGCCCGCCAGAGAGGAGCCGCAGCACTCCCGGGCTTTTTATCTGCTATGGGCCTCACGGATGTCTGGCGTCACCTGAACCCTGCTGCGCAGCATTACACACACTACTCCGCACCCCATAACACCCTCTCCCGCATCGACTACTTTTTCATTCTGGGGTTTGGACTGAGCTCTGTAGAAAGTATTGACATTCTACCGCGAGGAATTTCTGATCACTCCCCGGTCTCCCTTCACATTTCCACCAGGGATTGTAAGCGGGGTAGGTTATACCCGATCTATCCCAATTATTTGCAGGTCCCTGGCATCAAGAAGAAGCTCAAGTTAACCACCACACACTATTTCACTGAGAACACTGGGTCGGTCGCCTCACCTTCAATTCTGTGGGAGGCGTATAAGACGGTCCTCAGAGGGGCATCCATATCAGCCATTACTGGGCATAAGAGGGAATCGAGGGCCACACTGACCAATTTGGAAGTAGCCCTGCACACGGCGAACACTGCACATATGACAGACCCCACTCCTGAGACGCTCCATGAACTGCAGCTCCGCCAGCAACAACATCAGGCACACCTTACCATGATCACTAAAGGGCACCTTGCGAGTACAGCACACAGGATCTATGATGTGGGCGATAAGGCCGGGAAGATGCTAGCGTGGCTAGACAAGCGGGGTGGCAGCAACAAAGGGATTCATGGACTCTATGATACGAACGGCACACTGCGAACTCACCCAGAGCACATAATTCAGACTCTAGCCTGCCACTTCCAGAACATCTACACGCCGACACGGCCAGTCACTGAGCAGGAGGCCATGGACTCCCTTAGCAACATCCAGGTCCCTGTGCTCTCACCAGAAGCACAGCAGGAACTTGAGGCAGACCTCACTGTGGGAGAGGTCCAATTGGCAATACAGGCGCTACAATCCGGCAAAGCCCTAGGCCCGAACGGGATTCCTGTGGAGTGGTATAAGGCGATGGACTCAATCCTGGCCAACCCCCTCCTAGACATGTTCAACGACAGCCTACAAAAGGCGCTGCTCCCACTCGATCAACGCACGGCCACCATTGTGGCTATCCCAAAACCGTCTAAGCCACCAACCGATTGTACCTCATACCGACCCATCTCACTGCTCAACACAGAAGCGAAGGTCCTGGCGAAACTACTGGCCAGCCGCCTCACCAAACATCTCACTACCCTAATACACCCTGACCAATCGGGCTTTATGCCACATAGAAGCACAGCACTTAATCTACGCAGGGTGCACGGGGTGTTGGCAAAGGCGCATCTACTTCAAGAACAGGCTGTGATACTTTCTTTAGATGCTAAAATGGCATTTGATTTGGTTGAGTGGGAATACCTCTTTGCTGTACTAACCCGCATGGGCTTCGGGCCCCTGTATATGGCGTGGGTGCGACTGCTCTACACCCGGCCGATGGCACAGGTGGTAGCGAACGGACGTATATCCTCGACCTTTCCACTAGGGAGAGGAACGAGACAAGGGTGCCCGCTATCGCCCCTGTTGTTTGCGATAGTGCTGGAACCGCTGGCAATCCTGCTACGTGCGACACCGTTATTTAGAGGAATCGCATGGAGCGACGGGTGGGAAGACAAGGTCTCCCTCTACGCCGACGACATGTTGGTATACATGACTGGCCCGACTGAAGGAGTACCCGCCCTATTGGCGATCTGCGATGAACATGGTAAAGCGTCCGGGTATACCCTGAACTGGGCCAAGTCTACACTATATGTACTTGCCGGCCCGGCTCCGGTGTTGCCGGCTACCTGCCCTCTCACAGTGACCGCCTCTTCCTTCAAGTACTTGGGTATTTATGTGACGAAAGATGCTAAACAGTTCTATGTCGAAAATTTGCAGCCGCCTCTGCAGAGGTTGCGTGCAGATGTCCAGTATTGGGCTTCGCTGCCACTGACCCTCCTAGGGCGCGCAGCACTTTACAAAATGATGGCTCTCCCGAGGTTTCTGTATGTACTAGAGAACTCCCCTTATATGGTTAGCCCGCAGTATTTCCGACGAGTAGCAGCATTGGTCTCCAGCCTGTTGTGGAGTAACGGGCCGGCACGTATAGCGCAGGCAAAACTAGTGAAGAGTTGGTACGAGGGTGGTATCGCACTACCCAATCTCCAATTGTATTACTGGGCGTCACAGCTTAAAGTAATTAATCACTGGATTCACGTTTCCAGAGAAGACCCCGCATACAAGGCAGACTGGTCACAACTGGGGACTGAGGGCATGCTCTCGGTACTGTATAATTACCCGAAGGTCAAGACCCTGCTAGGCCCAACACTCCACACAGCGACACTCTGGCACACGGCGCAGGCACGCCTAGGATGGAAGGGGAAAATCACTAGGCTGACGCCCCTTTGGGACACCAAGGCACTGGGCACCCTTAGGGCCTGTAAAGGCTTTAAGAGATGGGACGACATAGGGATCTCGGTGGTTGGGGACCTCTGGGACAAAGGCACGGTTGTTCCCTTTCAGCATCTTCAGCAACAATACGGCCTAGGGCCCACTGAAACATACCGCTATGTACAGATTCGACATGCACTTCTGCGCGCAATCCCACCAGACACGACACTCCCAGAGTCCTCGCCCCTTGAGGATAGACTGCTTACCGAATACATGGAGCAAAAAGCGACCTCGCTCACATACAAGAAATTAATTAATAACACGCCAGATCCCACGCACAAACTTAAAGAGAAATGGGTAGCCGAGCTAGGCGATATGGATGAAACGGAGTGGAATGAGGCATTGGCCTCCCCGAGGGAGGTGGGCATATCAGCCAGGTTCCGCCTGATACAGCTCAAGGTGCTACACCGCACCTACTACACTCGCACACTGCTCCACAGAATTCAAAGGGCGCAGCACCCATACTGCCTTAGGGGATGCGGGGAGGAGGGGACTCTCCTACACACGTTTTGGGAATGTCCACAAATAAGGGAACTATGGCGTCAAATTATGCGAACAGTCTCTCAAGCCATGAATGTGTCTGTACTTCCGGAACCTCGCAGGTGCCTACTGAACGTTTGGGAACCAACGGACTTAAACAGGTGTGAACAGTTGTGGGTCACCCTAGCAATGACGGTGGCCAAACGAGACATTGCACAGAGATGGGGAGCTCCGGAGTTGCCAACGGTGGCAGGGTGGATAAGAAATATGGACCTTCTCATGGTTAAGGAAAGAGCAGTGTATGTCTTAAGAGCCTGTCCCCGCAAATGGAACCGGGTGTGGCTGAAATGGAACGCATACAGGGGTGACCCTTGTGAAGCTTTGCCAGAGGGTGAGGACTCAGACTCGGAGGAGGAGGATGATTAGTGGCTATAGAGGACTACTGTGCACAGGGGAGGGGCCGGGAGGTGTAATGCACGCACTACCACTCTAAACGCAATGCTGACTTTGTAAGCATGTGAGAAGGTATAGATGAACATACGCAGACTCTGTTATCATGATGACGGTTGTTTGGTTTTTTGAATGGTTTTCTTTATTCTTATGAATCCCCGCTCATGCTCTATATGAGAAAACTCAGCCTTCTGCCCTGGAATTATATGGGCGGGATGGGGTTTCGAGGAAGGGGAGACACTGGGCCTTGTACTACATATGTCTATTTCTTAATTTCACCTATTAGGCCCTGCATGAACACGGTAACTGTTACCATACTCTATGTTGCGTACTATCCCCACTTGGGGAAGAAGCTACTGTTATGTTACTGCATTGCTATAATGTCGTACTGCTATCTCTTCTGAACTCCTGACAATAAAGAATTTTCAAAAAAAAAAAGTGTGAAGGGTGTGATATAAAAATGTCTGTCGGAGTCCACTGAAAATGTATTAGGTGGTCACAGCAACATGGTTAAAATGCAAGACGAATAGGGATTCAACAGATATACCCTAGTAAATTACCAACATGTTTCTGCACACAGGCATTCGTCAGGACCTAAATATCCAGTCACTCTGTAAAAAGGTGATAAAAGTGAAATTATACAAGACACCACTGGAACTGTGTGGCCCGATGTTCAACGTCCCTCTTCTTTTCAGAGGGAAACGGGAAATTATTGTGCAAAAAAGTAATGTGCACTCTCCATGTTCTTGGACCATCTTGTGGTGCCCAGCTGAAACTACTTGGAACGTCCCTGAAGGAGATGGCAGACTCTCTGCCCCTCACTCACCCTCTGTTTACGCTCATCCTCGGAGAAAACACTCCAGCTCCTCCCATAGGGGAGTCATAGCCCACACCTCGGTATGAGGAGGGAGCCCATATGATGAAGCATGTCACCTAATGGCGAGTGAGGGTTCTTGTCCTGAGGGATATCTCCCCCTTATAGGTCTCCACAGAACACTCGCCCTTCAGTATCTTTCCTGTTTTCCTCTCACGAAGACTTAGCCATTCGTACTCTATTGTGAATTGTAAATTCTTCAAGGGATTAGTACTTCCTGGCTCTGACAGATCCCATCTGACCCAAAGTGTGTAGTTGGCTTAATGGTTGTATGCCACAATGTCAAACACAAATAGCATCTGATACAAATAGTGTGTTCTAAACATTGTTTATAAAAATATCTTCCCTTTGTGTTTACATTTTCTATTAATAAAGTCAATGGGGCAATCTTTTTAGAGGCGCTACGTGGGACACAGTGTATATGTCTGAAGATATTCTCACTAATGTATTCTGGTATCGTACCAGTTCAATAGAACAAGATGACAGGGTGACTTTGGAGACACCGTGACTCAAATGAGTCAACGACCTCAGTAGGGAATGAGAAGATAATAAACGAATAAGGGTACAGGCATTACCTACTATGGGTTTCAGAAATCCGACATTCAAAAGACTGCAGCACAATATACTGCATCAAACATATTTGATGCTGCAAAGATTACAAAAACTGTACCCTGGAACACCAAGCATATGCCCAAAATGTAAAGGTGAGAGAGGGAACATTACAGAAATGCCCTGGTCCTTTTTGATCATTACTGAAATCTGGCAAGGGATCATCAGACAATTCGATTAACTCACAAATCAACACAATATGTGCAATCCTGAGACATGTCTAGTTGGCTTAATGCCTAGATCCAAGCAACAAAAGACGAAGTGCAGATATACCGAATTGGCATTCCAACTGGTGTTCGGCTAGCCAAAAGAGGTATTGCCATGGATTAAAACACAACTAATTATCAACAAGTATCCAAATGAAGATCTACCTTTAAAAATAGGCTGAAGCTACGGGCACTGTACTATATGTACAGTGACAGAGGCGCTAACGTAGATTATTGGGATGCAGTCCTACTCTCGGGGGCCCAAAACAAAGACATTAAGCCCATATGAAAGATGTTACAACCTAGTATCTATTAACATAGGGATACGCTGAGGCTGAAAACATCGGACTACTTCTACCATAACACTAATGTGTGTGACATGACTACTGAAAAATGTATATTGAGACAATGACACAAGAGTGGCAAGGGGGAAGTTCAGAGTGGGTTTCAGCACCAAATCAGCCCTACTCGGAGTCACAGAATTTCTGAGGCAATAACTCGATTCTGGTGGGACAGCCGCCCTTATCCTCTTAGATTTAAATGTGGCCTTTGATACGGTCTCACACTCCAATCTTTTGGATAGACCGGATCCTTCAGGCATTGTTGGCACTGCTTTGAAGTGGTTACCTTCTTTTCAGAAGGATCGAACATTTCAGGTCTCATCAGCTAACAACAATTCCACTACTTTAACTCTGACCTCGGGGGTTCTGCAGTGGTCTATTTTGAGCCCTCAGTTGTTGAACATCTACTTACGCCCCTTGATGGATGCGATTGAGAAATCTGGTCTTACTGTGTTTTCGTATGCAGATGATTCTCACATTATTTTCTCAGTATCTGATGTTCGAAATAAAGATCCTTTCCCTTTCAGGCAAGGCTTGGCTAATGTCGCCCTTTGGATGAACAGAAACGCCCTCAAACTCAATGGCGATAAAATCGTAGTCGTGATCCTGGGAAATAACCCTGATCTCTGGGGAGCCAGCCATTTCCCGCACTGGTGGATAAAGTTGAGAATCAAGGTTTCATTATCGATAAAAATCTCTCCCTGACACCGCCGGTCTCCAAGCTTACAGCCTCCTGTTTTTCCATTTTGAAATGGCTTAAGGAAATACTCTAGCTGATCCCTTTAAGTTCACAGAGAACATTGCTGCAGGCTCTGGTTACATTCCGACTGGAATATGGGAATGTACTGTATCTGGATGCTGATAAAGCCTTGATCCGTCGCTTGTAGATCATCCAGAACGGGCTGCCCGCCTTTTTCTCCGGTGGCCTAGATTTTTTTCCGTCTCTCCTTTGCTCCATAAACTGCACTGGATGAGGGTTGACAAGCGGATTACATTCAAAGCCTTGTGTTACATATTTCGTACTAGACATGGTCTTGCTCCTTCTTATATCCACAATCTGGTGCCCCCGTATGTCCCAACCCCAGCGCTGAGATTAGCCAACCTTGCACTGTTTTCTGTGCTCAGGTTTCGCAGGTTTCTCAGGGGTTTTCCTTTTCTGTGTTGGGCCCTAAACTTTGAAATTCTCTTCTGAAAACTCTCAGGTCCTGTAAGTCACTGCTACAGTTCCGTAAGAATCTAAAAACGATGCTCTTCTGCAGCCCTGACTGAACCCCTGCCTTCTTAGGTATTCTTCTTGCTGTTCCGTGCTACTGTCCGATAGCGCCGGGAGACCCTTATGGGTAGCTGCACGCTTTATAAGCTTCTTAAAATAAACAATAAACTCTGTATACCTTTGAATGCACTCAATAATTCGAAAGTATAGGCTCTTGAACCTGAACATAGTATTAAGACAGTCAAGAAACAAGTATGAGAACAGTGACTGCTAAGACTAGAGACCTAAACTGCAGAGTTTTTTCCTGCATTTGTGATGATTTTGTCCACCTAAAACAATGTCAACGAAGCTTATTTTAATAAAGCAATCTTAAACAGGGCAAGTAATGGCCTGAAATTGGAAAAGAGATTGAGGTAGGACTATCATCTTTATCATACCAATATTTCCTACCATAGAAATGGCAGGATTTTGCCAGGCCTATATGAAGCTAAGGGCACTTCATACTGTTACATTGCCAAGCAGGAGGTAATGTGTGCTCCTGGGCATAGATAAAATGCTATAGAATTTATATACTAATTTGTTCTAATTCGTTTTCAGAGACTCCACATACTCCTGCCTACAACCATAGGGCTTTGGTGACACAAAAAACGACGAAATTACTATTTGCAACCCCCACCTCCATGTCCTTTCCTTCTCAAACCCAACAGCAGCTTCTAATATGTGTCCTGGTAACTGATACCTCAAGTCATGCATTGATCTGGTTAAATAAAGGGCCCTATTCGCTACATGTTCCCAGCTCCACTTGCTCCATTACCTCAGTGACTATCCAAGGCCACCCCCGCTATCTGTGTAGTTAGTCTCAGGACTCAATATATTTAGGGCAGGCAATTTATGTGGACTTCGTGGACAAAGGTGCTAGGCCGGGTAGCCATGCCAACCACGGAATTTCATATTCTTTCCCGTTTTGTCCATTGTCATGGAGATCCTTTCTATACCAATGATCTCCAAACTTTATATAGCCAGCATCAGGATTCTGGGAGTTTATTTGTCCCCAAACCACCAGTATGTCCTGCTTTGCAGCGCATCAAAATACCTAAATCAACTTTCCCCGGGTGACTTTCGGGGGTATGTGAGTATTTTATCAGCCCCTCTGTCACGTAGGCTGGAAGTCTGATAATAGCGCTCTTGAACATGACATTGATGTCATCCAACACTTCCTCCCAATATTTTACAAGCTTGTGACAATGCTAAAGCAGGTGTTTAAGCATGCCTGTTCCCCCACAATGCTATACATTTTAGCGCTCTTTAGCATACCTATCATTTTCTGGGCGCACTTCTCTATGATCTTAAGTACCACCATCAAAATGCAGCGTTATATCATCAGTGTATAGGAATCTTAGGAGAAAAGGCGCAGTCAGAGCCTTTCTCTATTTTCTCGGTGGCCTGAATCCATCATTTAATTGCACAAAAAGTAGCACACAGCCCTCAATTACATCTCCAGCAGGCAGGAGTCAACTGCACACGTGGATCAGGATTTATCAACACACAATGAAAAAGTCAATATCCTGACAGATGGGCTCTCAATTTAAGAACCTTGGCATTACTTTAGCAAACGTTTAGATAAGTGAATATGCAGACTTCCACTACGGTGGTTATTGTTTCTTGGCATTTAGGTCGAGCTTCTATTGCCAAAATAATGTGCCGTTGTACACATTTGTTTTATGGGCCTGACTAAATGTCCCCTGGTGTCGGGCACGATAAAACCCGACACTGAGGTGTGCAAAATGTACTAGATGCGATCATGATTGCCCATTCCGAGTTTTGTCATAGACGGAGGCCTAACAAATATTTTGGAACTCACCTCACTGAAATCCGCGCGGGGAGCACACTTTATTGCATCTGATAAACATCACACCACTTATAACTAAGGTCTGTGAGCAAACAGTTGTTTCATGTGCCACTAATGATCAGGACCCATGCATTTTGTCAAGAGCGCTGACCCACAAATGTTTGGTTTTGAACTCACACTAGAATCAAAACACTGCAGTTGAGGGTTAATAAGGACCCGTTTTGTCACAATAGTAAGTGCTTTCCTGGGAAGAAATCCATCTGTCTTGGCATGCTTATCCATGAATTTTCAATTTTGAAATGTTGATCTAGGCTGTGACTGTAGTCTCCAAAACAGATCTGTGTGCTCTGAACTGTATGGCCTGCGGTGCGGATACCAGAGTGCGTATTCCCTGGCTCCAAGTCATGGCACTAGACTGCCACTCAGACCTGACGCAATATCAATAACTAGTCCATCGTAAGACCACAACTGCAAAGGGTAAGAGCAGACTATATGCCCTGGTGCTCGGTGCTCTGTTATGGAAGTGGTGCAGCAAGATACATTCTACCCGCAATTGCAGTCAGTAAGATGCACTGATTACTGACAGCTTTGTTGCAGAAACATGTCACAGCCAAATAAATATTACTGCACAATTAATGTGTGTCATGAGTTTGGTAAAATCAAACAAACGCCCCAAAAAAAGCATGTAAGTATTGCAGGTTCTGTTACTTTTAAGACATTGAGCATTGACTGAGCCAGTTTTAGTGGCTTAGTGAGGTTTACCTTTATCTCTGGGGAGCTTCCCGATTTATTTTCCACCCTACTTAACCTCGTTTAAAGCGAACAGCTACGCTCAACTGCATGTATATACTGTTAGGGCAAGTCTCTGCTCTCTTCCTCATTGTATGACTGGAGCCAGCCACTGACATCATTCCTTGGAGCCTTCCTTGGAATTGCGGCCCTGGCATCATCTCTGCTGTAGCCTTCGCTACTTCTCCCATGCCCTTAATCAGTGGGTCTGGTCCAGCTTGGATTTGGGGTGGGCTGGGATACCTCTTTCTTCCCCAGTCTATTCCAGCCCGGTTCCCATTCTTGTTCTTGTGGGAAAATACTACCTTCTGGTGTGCTTATGAGAGTTGGTGGTGATGGAGCAAGGTAAAGAACAAAATTTTGTTCAAACTTGCGAAGTTAACCTCTCCTAATAAGTAACAAGATTAACAAGTTTGTGGTGAAATTATTAATCAATTTAGTTTTAAAGATACATTCATCATGGGTTTACACATGGGATTAATATGCTTTTTGTTGCAAATGCAAAGAAGAATTAGTAAAACTAACCTTGTCTATTGTCTTTGTCAGTATTAAATGCGGCTGTTTAACTAATGGCATGTGCTTATTATATGTGCTTATGTTATGTCTTTTGTGATAAAAGCTTTAAGAGTTCCTGACTTTCGAAAAGGATTGGTAAATATGATGCTGCTTTGTGTGCTAAGCTAGGTAACCTAATTAATTGTGTTAATTAGCAAAGGGGGAGGGAAACAGAATGGGTCTCAATTCTTTAATTAATTGAGGTCTTGTGTTTGTTTAATAATAGTTTCCGAAGTGAGGCCTAAAGCTGGCTCTTAGAAACATGGCTGTCAGAGCTACAGATACGAAAGCTTGTCCAGAGTGATTTTCGCACATGCGCAGCTGTGAAGAATTTGGCTGCGAAGCGGTTATAAAGTAAAGAGCGATTTTCTTTGCTGAGATGAGCGTGTTCACGGAGGCCAGCCAAGGACGGTAAAACGATGATGGCCAAGGCCAGGAAGTAGAAGTGAATGTCCTGAACTTGAAAAATGTATCATTCTTGAGGAAATCGAGGATGCTGAATTGAAAGGACAATGGGCCTTATATGAAGCCCGGATTTTGGACAAAAGTTGGATGATTTATCATGGTCTGACACCGAACAGCCAATGGGAAATGCAGATTCCTATGAAAGAATGTAAAATGTAGAAAGTTTAGCTAGAGAGAAAGGTATAAATTATGAAACCATGAGTGGAGAAAAAACTCTTACTTTCCGACTCCTGAATGGTGTGCGTTATGCTGACGGACCTTTGGCGCACGCAAGGACAGCTGATTTATAAAGTTATATTCCTTTCTAAGTGAAGACAGATTGAGACAGGCTAATTCTTCATGTTTCTGAGTTGACTTTGAAATGACATTTCTAATTTTTACTTCCTTATTAAAAATGCTGCTTTCTTATTTGCTTATGAAATAAAATTCTTAAACCTAAAATGCTCTTTCTTTGAATAATAAAGCTAATAAAATTCGATTTTAAATGACAAGCTGGTCTTGTTTATTCATGGTCTATTTTCCATTAGTTGATCCATCAACCATAGTGGTTTGATTTAATTAAATGTTGTTTTATATATCATGGTAATGAAGAATAAACTGCAGTTGTACATATTAGTGTAAATATTATGTGATTAGTATATAAATCAAATCACATGATTCAGCTGCTCAATAATTGTCTCAGGTGTTATGGGCCTGTTTGATTGTTTTATAAATAATGGGGAGTATCGAGGTGTTAGGTAGCGTTTGTGAGACAGTTTTTCTATAGGAGCGCTGGATCAGTGGTCATCTTGCTTCTAGCGGGAACACACATGTTATTGTTCTCATGAGAGCGAGCAGCCATCTTGGGTGATGACAGCTTTACAAGGGCCCTGCTTTCTTCCCTCATCGCTAGTCAACAGTGGCTAGCCGAGGAAGAAGGAGCCAGCTTTGAGGGCGTCCCGTCCCCACCTGCTAAGAAGCTGTCACACCATTTGGATGATGTGGTAAGCCTTGTGGCCATCTTGGGAGCTGGTAAAGACCAGGTCTTGCATCCGCTTCAGGTTGGCGGATATATAGCTTGCTTGGTAAAAGGTAGTAGGTGTTGAACCGCTTTATATGATTGCAAATAAGCAGAGAAAAGACTGGAGAGAGTGGTAGCACAGGTGAAGGTGGGAGCATGAGACTGATGAGTGGTTTCAAATGAGAGAATGTCTGACCTGCGATAGGTACAAACTGATAACTCAGATAAAGTGATCAAGGTGTGACAAAGACACCTTAGGATCACAGGCATAATGAGTCATTAATCAAGAAGAATCCTGGCAATATGAAGCACTGACAGACAAACACCACGAGACCGTGAGAAAGAGACATTGGTGCAAGACACCATATGGAGACCAGAAATAATAGACATAGGGTCCTAGTATATAGCTGTAGCAAGGGTCTTACCTAAGACTCACATTAGGTACACTCTCTGTGGTCTTTTCTTGTAGTGTATTACATCCATCTGGATGTAGCATCCTTCTTAGTCGCAGACTCGCACCATTCAGCTACAATCAGGACAGACCACCTTTCTTGCAGTTACACTGTGTCCTCGTATGATCCTAAGATTCACTGCACTTCATCATCTTCTCATCTGGCTTTACTTTCTGACATTTCTACCTTAACCCTGAGGTGGTGTGTTTCTTGAGTTGAGCTCATAGCAGCTGCACCAGGGTGAGGGTGACAAATGGCTACATTCTGCCCTGTATGGATGTGAAGGGTCTAGCTTAACAAGCATATATGCATACAGACACACACACAAACTACATCAGAAGAGATGATGGAGGTGACCTGAGCCTAATGTCTGCACATTTGATAGTTATGATCCCTGTTCAAATCCAGACTCCCTGTCTCCACTGCTCTTTACGACATCCGATAATAGTGTCCGCAGAAGATGATGAAATGATTGGTTGTGAGTGGATTTTGAGGCTAAGAGAAATATTTTTAACTTGTAACTTTCAAAGGAAGGTGAGAGAGCCCTGGTGCCACTAGGGACAAGAACTATACCACAGTGGGAAATTTAGGCACCTTTTAGGTGAGGTGCTACGATCACCTATCAATGGTACGATAGTTCACTTTGCTTGGCACACTGGCACTTCAGAACCAGCTTTAATTAAAAAAATAAGGCAGACTTCAAACCCGATGCAGTGTTAACATTGAAGGGTAGCGATGACCATAAAAATCCTGAATAAAAAGAACTGACTTCAGATGGTCCAACCCTGATAAACTGTGACAGAGTGGGTTTTGGTAAAACTGCCTGTTGGAAATGGCCCTTTTTGCAGGGTTATGCACAAACTTTTTGCTTCTTCCTTCTATTTTTTTCTGACCTGCTGTTGTTGGTTTTAGGACTCTGGGCACTTTACCACTGCTGATCAGTGCTTAAGTGCATATGCTCTCTGTGTAAATTGTGTTATGGATTGGTGGTTCCATGATTGGATATTTGATTTACTTGAGTGACCGCTGCGCCTCTCACCAGGCCGGGTCACCCCCTTGCTCCTCCTGCCGCCTCCTGCTCCTGCCTAGCCAGTCTTTGCCGCCTTTTTCCGCCGCAGACGCCCCCCTGCCCCCCCGAGCGGCCCAGCCACAGCTGAGCTGCCCGCTCGCCAGTTTTCCCGCCGCTGCTCTCCACAGGCCCCGCCCACTACCGGCCCATTGGCCGACCCGCTCCTGCCGCCCAGCTGACCCGCCCTCCCGTCCCCCTTTTTAAGGGGACAGCAAGGAATGCTCGGGAGTGACCGCTGCGCCTCTCACCAGGCCGGGTCACCCCCTTGCTCCTCCTGCCGCCTGCTGCTCCTGCCTAGCCAGCCTTTGCCGCCTTTTTCCGCCGCCGCCGCCGACGCCCCCCTGCCCACCCGAGCGGCCCAGCCACAGCTGAGCCGCCCGCTCGCCAGTTTTCCCGCCGCTGCTCTCCACAGGCCCCGCCCACCACCGGCCCATTGGCCGACCCGCTCCCGCCGCCCAGCTGACCCGCCCTCCCGTCCCCCTTCTTATGACGCCACCAGATCGACCGCGCAGCGGACGCGCGCAGCGGGAGCGCCGACTGAGCGCCGAAGGTGCGCCAGAGGTAAGCCCGTCTGCGCCTGGACCGCGCCCAGCGCCAGGACCCCTGGCCCCCGCAGAAACCAGCCCACCCGCCGGACCTACGACCCCACCGAACTCAACGCACTCAACGCCGGCCGAATCCCGGGCTGCTACCGAGCCACCCCGAGACTCACCCACGGACCCTTCTGCTGCCACTCCTGCAAGTTCACCTGCATCTGGACCTGCACTACTCCAGCACCGACCAAGACCAAGACGAGCAACAGCAGCAGCCACCTGAAATGCATCCTGCTCAACACCCGCTCCGTCAACAGACACGCCGTCGAGCTCTGGAACCTGCTCGACACAACTTCACCAGACATCGCCTTCCTCACGGAAACCTGGATGAACGCCTCTTCAGCGCCCGACATCGCCATCGCCATCCCAGACGGCTAAAAGATCATCCGAAGGGACCGCATCAACCAGACCGGAGGAGGCATCGCCATCATCCACAAGAACACCATGCTCATCACGACCAACACCGACGACACCCTCGCACCCGCCGAGCACCTGCACTTCCAGGTCCACATCAACCCCAAGACCACCCTCAGAGGCACCCTCATCTACAGACCCCCGGGACCACGCACACAATTCAGCGAAGACATCGCCGACTTCATCAGCCCCCACGCCCTCCTCTCCGCTGACTACATCCTCCTCGGGGACCTCAACTTCCACCTGGAGAACAACAACGACCGCAACACCACCACCCTGCTGGACAACCTCGCAAACCTGGGACTCAAGCAGCTGGTGACCACCCCCACCCACTACGCCGGACACACACTCGACCCCGTCTTCTCATCCAACAAGGACATCACCTTCAGCCACGCCACCGGACTCCACTGGACGGACCACAGCTGTGTCCACTTCAGCTTCAGAAGGACCACGACCCACCACCACCAGCAACAGGTTGCACGCAGAAGCTGGAACAAGATCACAGCCGACCAGCTCGCGACTTCCCTGAGCAAGAACCCACCCACCAGCCAGCGCAACGAACCCCAGCCAAGCGGCCACCAACCTCACGAAGTGGATCAGCGACTGCGCAGACGACCTCGCCCCCCTGAGGACCCCGCCTAGCAGACCCGGTAGCAAGAAAGCCCCATGGTTCACCGACGAACTCAAGAGCTCCAAGAAGAACTGCCGAGCCCTCGAGAGAACCTGGCGCAGAGACCCAACACCGGACAACATGACGGCCCTCAAGCTCGCCACCCGAAAACACCACCAACTCATCCACGCCACCAAGAAAACTGCATTCAAGGAACGACTGGACAATAACACACACAACAGCAAGGAACTCTTCAACATCGTTAAAGAGCTCTCCAACCCCAACGCCGGAAACAACGACATCACCCCTTCGCAAGACCTCTACAACTCCCTCGCCTCCTTCTTCCACAACAAGATCGCGGACATACACAACAGCTTCAGCACTCAACCGACGCACGCCACGACCGAACCACCGCCCCCCACCCACCACCCTCTGCGCCTGGACCCCGATCAGCATCGAAGACACCGTCAGCACGATGAACTCCATCCACTCCGGATCTCCTACCAACCCCTGCTCTCACCACGTCTTCAACAAGGCCGACGCTGTCCTCGCACCCCACCTGCGGGACATCAACACCTCCTTCAACACCGCTACCTTCCCGGAGAGCTGGAAGCACGCCGAACTCAGCGCTCTACTAAAGAAGCCATCAGCCGACCCCACCGACCTCAAGAACTACCGCCCCATCTCGCTGCTCCCGTTCCCTGCAAAAGTCATCGAGAAGACCGTCAACAAGCAGCTGGCCGCCTTCCTCGAGACGAACGGATCCCTCGACCTCTCGCAGTCTGGCTTCCGGGCCAACCACAGCACCGAGACCGCCCTGATCGCAGCCACCGATGACATCCGAGCACTGCTTGACAACGGAGAAACAGCAGCCCTCATCCTCCTAGACCTCTCCGCGGCCTTCGACACTGTCTGCCACCGTACACTAGTGCAGCGACTCAGCAATGTCGGAATCCAGGAGAAGGCACTGGAGTGGATCATCTCCTTCCTCGCCGGAAGGACACAGAGAGTCCGCCTCCCCCCGTTCAGATCTGAAGCCACCAAAGTCATCTGCGGCGTTCCTCAAGGCTCCTCGCTCAGTCCAACCCTCTTCAACGTCTACATGAGCCCCCTCGCAAACATTGCACGCCAGCACAACCTCAACATCATCTCCTACGCCGACAACACCCAGCTGATCCTCTCCCTCACCAACGACCCCGCCACCGCCAGAGCCAACCTCCATGAAGGGATGAAAGAGGTAGCCGAATTGATGAAGAACAGCCGCCTGAAACTGAACTCGGACAAGACGGAAGTCCTCATCCTGGGATCTTCACCCTCCACCTGGGACGACTCCTGGTGGCCCCCCGCCCTAGGCAGCGCACCCAAACCAACAGACCACGCACGCAACCTGGGCTTCATCCTGGACTCCTCCCTCTCCATGACCAGACAAGTCAACCCCGTCTCCTCGTTGTGCTTCAACATCCTGCGCATGCTACGTAAGATCTTCCGGTGGATCCCCACCAAGACCAGGAAGACGGTCACCCAGGCTCTCGTCACCAGCCGTCTGGACTACGGCAACTCCCTCTACGCCGGAACCACCGCCAGACTCCAGCGGATCCAGAACGCCTCAGCGCGACTCATCCTGGGCATCCCCCGTCGCAGCCACATCTCCGGACACCTGAGAGACCTGCACTGGCTCCCGGTCAACAAGAGAATCACCTTCCGACTCCTCACCCACGCACACAAAGCCCTACACAACCAAGGCCCGGGATACCTCAACAGCCGCCTCAACTTCTACGCTCCCAAACGCCAGCTTCGATCGACCGGCCACGCCCTCGCCGCCGTCCCCCGCATCCGAAGAGCCACCACAGGGGGACGGTCCTTCTCCTACCTCGCCGCCAAGACATGGAAATCCCTCCCGACCCACCTACGCCTGACCCAGGACCACCTCGCCTTCAGGAAGCAACTCAAGACCTGGCTGTTCGAGCAGTAGCGGACCCCCCTCCCCTAGCGCCTTGAGACCCTCTGGGTGAGTAGTGCGCTATATAAATGCTTTGATTGATTGATTGTTAGTCCCTAGTAAAGTCCACTGAGTATGCCAGGTCCTGTAAATCAAATGCTACTAGTGGGCCTGCAGCACTGATTGTGCCATCCAAGTGAGTAGCCGTAAAAAGTAACTCAGACCTGCCATTGCAGAGTCTGTGCGCAGTTGGTACCTGCCATGTCGACTTGGCCAGTGCACACACTTGCCAGTCTCTAACCTTCCAATTTCCTACATGTCAGGCACCCCTAAGATAGGCTCAAGGAACCCCTGTTGGCAGGGTGCAGTGTATGTGAAAGGTAGGACATGCCCTGGTGTGTGTGGCTTGTCCTGACAGTGAATTACAGCCAATTTCGTTTTTTTCACTATTGCAAGGCTACCTCTTTCCCATAGGACAGAATTGGAAGTTTTTTTTATATCATCTTATAGACAAAACTGGCCCGGAGAATTAGGTAAGAAAATAAAAATTAGTATGCCTGAACTCAGAATCTAAATATGCATCTTTTATTAAAGGTGATTTTTACATTCTGTGTTTGAAAATACCACTTTTAGGAAGTAGGTATTTTCTTGCTCAGTCATCCCATGTGCCTCCGCTGGAATGTGGATTGCCTGTCTGGGTTTTGGACGACAGATGGCTAGGAAGCAAGGGTGGCTCCCGATAGTCTAGGTAGGTCACGAAAGGAATGAATAGACCTGGGCTGCGATGGGGAAGAGGGAGGAGATTTCCTTGCACCTCAAAGGGCCAAGTCTGCTTCTGACAATGCAGTCTCCACCCCCTGCCAGGAAATAACACCAGAGAAGGCAGAACTGGTTCTGGCTGGGCACAGACACCCTCTGCTTAGAGGATCAAAGGATTTTGGTTTACAAATACTGGGGCCAAGACCCCTGAACTTTAGATCTATTTTGAATCAAGAAGACTGACAAGAAGAAGAGCTTAAAAGCTGTGAGGGGGACCTACCACTTTGCTGTGTGCTTTGCTCTGTTGGCCTGCAGTGGCTGCTTCTGTCTTGGGCAGTGAAAGGACTGGACTGAACTTTCTGCAATCTGCCTTGTGAGTTTCTCCAAGGGCTTGAGGTAGAGCTTGCCCCCTGTTCAAGAAGTCTCAGGAACAACAAAGACTTCAAGCTCTTCTGCCCGAAGCACTGAGGACTGTGTGTTTTGTGCTGTAACAGAGGAAAAGCAAGTCTATGAAGTCTACGACGCCGCTGCTGACTCAGTGTACTGACGGCACCACAGAGGGCACCGCAACCCTGGTCTCACCGACTACGCCTGCTGACGCCGCCACCGAGCTGATGCTCGCAACGCACTCCGCACCGCCTCGCTTCACGACAAGGCCTTGGCACCGCAGAGGGCACCGTAGCACTGCCACACCGTGACCCTGGTCTCACCAACGATGCCATCTGATGCCGCAACTGAGCCGTTGCTTGTACCGCAACCTGCGGGCACCGCACTCTGGACCGCCTCGCGGCGACGCCTTGATAACCCCTACGACGCCGCTACACGCCGCAATCTACACCGCTGCTTGCACCGTGGTTCGAGGGCACCGCTCGTAAAGTTACACGACGCACCGCCCTCCTCCCACACCGCAGCCTTGGCCTGCCGGTGCCATTGACTCCAGTTAGTCAGCCGACTACATCGCTTCAGCAATGACGACGCCGCTGCTTGCACCGTGACCTGCTAGCACCGTGACGTGCACTGCCTTCATCTCACACGCGACCCTGGTCTCTTAGACGACGGCATCTGACACCGCCACTGAGCCCTTGCTTGCACCGCAACCTGTGGGCACTGCATGCCGCACCGCTGCACTTCGCACCGCAGTACCAGACGCCAGCGCTCCTGACTCCAACAGAGAGGAGATCGACCTGCAAAGCGTGCGACTTAGAGAGCCCCGACGGCTCCTACACCGACCTCCAGAACAGACGCCTGCAGACGCTGTATTTTCGGAAGCTGAACGAGAGTTCACCGACGCCCTACATTTCTAAAAGGTACTGTTTGTGGTTCTAAAAAGGTACTGTTTGCGGGTCTTCTCGACACGGTAGCTGGCTCGCCACACAGCGGTAAGCCAGAACTGTTTGGATTCACTAGATGCTGATGGCACCCGTGATTCACGAGGACCGGACCTCACCTCACTTGGCGACAGCTCATGAAAAAAGGCCCTGCTCTGTCCGACTGTACCCCGGGCTGATACTGAGCTCTTGGTGGAGGCCTCCAGGTGCCAGGTGAGGTGAGGTGAGGTCCTTGTGAATCACAGGTGCCATCAGCATCCAGTGATTTGTGGACGATTAGTATGCCTGGAATTCAGGTTTTCTGGATGTATTCATTCCAACCTTGTTTCAAAAGTTAATAATCTCACATTTTGCTTTTTGACACATTTAGCTTTCTTTTTTCACAAACGTAGTAGCAAAATTATATGCAGTGGTCCTGAGGAAGGCCTTGGACTATCAAATGTCCGGTTGGTTGAAGCATGTAGGCCCAACGTTTCAGCAGTTATTTTATTAAAACTGCTCTTGCACTGTTTTTAGTTTGGATATCAAGAGATACCCATTAAAATATATTATCTCTCGTTATTCAATTTTAAAATTGCCCTTTTTCATCACTTTTTGATCTTGCACTGCGCCCTCCACTCTGAAACTTTAGTTCATCTTTCCGGATAGATACTGTAGAGCTCCATCTATCAGAGTACATTTGAAAACATCTGTGAGCTCCCTTCTGATAGACAGAAGGTTGTAGCCCTTGGTTACCTTAGTGTGTAACCAGGAAGAGATCCCAGATGATAAAGCATGTCACCTAGGTGAGTGATGGGAATCCGTCCTCCTTTTAGGATTTCCCCTATGTTTCTTTGTTCTTGTTAAACAATAGTCATTTTTCCTCCTTTTCCAACTCTTTGTCTATGAGATCATTGCGACTCTGTAAGGTTACTTGGACCTGACAGACCTGTGGGCTTCTGCTAGTGTTAATGATGAACTTTGCTGCCCTGTGTGGCATTACAGTCGTACTGGAAAGAGAACTGTGCAAGACAAGGGGTCCCTCAAATATACAAAAAATATGGAAGCAGAGGCTAGAGAAATTCTTTGGAGCCTGGGAAGAAGACAAACAGCAGATAGCCCATGAAGAGGACTATGAAAAGGATGAGGTGAAGGCCTATGAAGAAGAACTGGCCTAGGCACCCGTCCACGCCAGAAACAGAATATCTGCAAGACGCTCCACAGCCAGTGAAATGGCCATAAAGATGGTGTACGTGGAGAATAAGAAGGCAGACAGAGCTGCAGGTGTACCTGACCAGGCAGAAATGGAGAGCAGTAAGAGTTTCAGCAGGCCACAGAAAAGGGCTGAGAGAAAGCATTAAGGGAAGAAACACAACTTGCCCTGGGGGGTGGAGGAGGGAAAGATGACGTCCGCTAAAACGGAGGTCATGAAGCGGATGGAGATCTAACCTCAAAAACCAACTGCTAGCATTGATGAATAGATGAATAGAGCTTTAAGTGTGGGAAACCTTAGGCCACACATTCCAAAACAGAGGTTAGCTAGTTTGCCAGTGATCTAGAGAATTGGTGCGAGGCGCCTGAGCTGGATTACACCATGCATCAAAAATGAAAGGCTTACTGGGAAGGTAATGTATTGGGATAACACTCAAATTAGATTTTAATAAACTGCTTTCTTTCTTTTGATTCTTCTGACTGCACCCACATCCATATCGTGCTGTTAGGTGATCAGAAATACCCACTAAACAGGCATTAAGCAGAAGCTTAAGGAAATATCTTAACTTTGCCTGAGTTTTCCTACTACAGCCATGCCTGCTATCTCAACACCGGTTCAACATTGTCTAGTTGCAACTACAGATCAATGGATGGTTCAAAATGCACCTAATTTCCTGTCTGCCTTGGCAAAATTGTATGATAGTTCAGTCCACGTAACCTAAAGCCGCCATACCAAATGCCTCGAAATCTTGGAGCAAGAGCTCCAACCGGTTGTTAATATGGGTTGCTGAAGCTTCTAGCCCCCTTCATCAAGATCTGAATAATGCTTGGCTTGCATGATTTTTTAGTTTATTTTTAGAGTTTTCTATAGCGCGAACAAGACCCAGATTACGGTATCAGAGCTCTTTACAAAAAAGAAGAGCAAGTGTAAAACATTTTGCAAAACAAAGCAGAGAAAGTATCAAACATTTTTTTACACGTTTCGGCAGGTAGCAGGACGGTAATAGAGATGATTTGTTCGGAGCAGTGGGAACAAGTTTAGGTAAGTCATAGAGGAGAAGGTGTCATTAAGGGGAGTGTAGAGAGAAGTTTGAAGTAGTGGACTGGAACAGTGCCTTACAAGTCAGTGAAATAGCTGGTGTGCTAGAAGGGCCCCATACGATGAGGCAGGTGTGGAGTTATGGGAGGAATCTGCTCATCAGGAATGATTTTGCTTCCCTTTTGAATAGTGGTGTAGAGTAGATTTTTCTGATGCATGGAGGTAGTGAGTTCCATATTCTTGGTGCCGCTCTGGAGAAAGCTCTGTAGGAAGTATTTTTCTTACTGAAGCTAGAGATTTTCAGGTGTAGGTTGTCAGAGCTCCTGGAGGGTCTGTTTCCTCCTGTTTCTGGGACAGGTACCGGGGGGTCTTGTGGTGAAGAGCTTTATGGGTGATGCAGGCCATTTTTAGGTGGATTCTAGCTTCGTAGGGTAGCCAGTTGAGCGCCTTCAGGTGTGGTGATATGTGGTCTAATTTCCTAGATCCTGTTAGGAGTCTTGCTGCTACATTGAGACAGGCTTTTAGAGGGACTATTGAGATTTTGGGCAGCCTCGCGACGGTGGTACAACCATACTCCAACCTCTATTTGATCTGCTGGCTTAACCCACTAACCTGGTTTGATCTGGAACAATAGGCCTCTTTTCCCTTGATGACTTCGATTCTACACCTGAGATGTTTTAAGGGTTTTCTTACTTAACTCAATGATTACCTTTGGAATTATTGCCACATTTGTTTTATTAAAAATATTCAAGACAACCTTGGGCACCTGTTACTCATTTTACTCAAACTTGCTGTCAATTTTCAAGTTCTTTGTGTCTTAATTGCATTATTGTTTGATAGTGCTGGCACACACCAACTCGGGCATTCCAGGCAGTCTACATCTGGAGGCACCCTGAGGTCATGCCTGCTCCCCTTCCCTTACACTGAAACTTCCAGATTAGGAGCACACAGGAATTAACCAAAGACATTTAATCTTTGCTGCTAAGCAGGCCCACATTCAGCCGGATGACTACCAACATGCACATACAACCAACCAGTCTTGTGCCTGCATTATGATACAGTCACAAATCGTGATGAAATGTGATGGGGAAAAATGAGGACAATCAAGCAGAATTTGTTTACCCAGACTGCTTCGCGTAATTTTTCCCCAGTCCCTATAATACTGTACAATATGGAACCCGAAAATGAAAACACACTGGTATCAGTAATCATGGATGCAGCATCAGCATTCTGGTCCCCACACAAATAATAAGGGAACCGAAGCACTGTGGAAAGTTATTCCAAATGTATAATGCACTTTATGACAAGACCTCGTTTGAATTGTATTTAGTGGCCTCCAACGTTAACTGAGTTTCCATCCAAATTTTTTTTTACCATACCTGCCACTGAGACAGCATTACTTAAGTTGTATCAGTTGGTGTGGAATATTTAACTTCTTATCCCTTCGGGATTCACATTCCACAGTAGGTATTTGCAAACACGATGTTTACAGATGTGTATCATTTTTGTTTACATTTTGCTCAGGCCATTTTATTCCCCACGTGCAAGTTAAGTGAGCACTTGCAAGTCTAGGTGCATTTGACTATGTCACTGTAGGCATTCCTCCACTTTTTCTCCTTAAAATAACAAATACTTACGCTTGTGTGCATGACGGCGTACACACAGGGGGGTGCTAAGAAGAGTCCAATACATTGTGAGCACTGTGTGCACTGCATAAGTTACAAGTTTTACAGACAGTTTAATATCTTTGCTATACCTTTTCTTTACAAACAGGCTTCGAAGCCTTGCTGTTTAAGTGTATAGGGCATTCTCAACACCGGCTTTTCAAGCAAGCAAACACAGCTCCCTTACCTGAGGCGTCGTCTGCCAGCGAGTCGGCTTCCCTCGGTTTAGAATCCATTATCCCTGTAGCCCGGATGTGAAGCTCGCTGAGGTACAAAAAAGAAGAAAGGTGCCTTTTAGCCATGCGAAACAAAGGTTAGATACGAGTCTGCCACGCAACGGCGGCCGCTTCCACCTGGCTCTCTACAGGGACAGGCCACACACCCAGACATAAACAAAGGGTGATGGACACGGAGATATGCGATGCCTGACCAACGGCGCGAGGCCATGAAGCATTATATTACTGCACGTCTTACACACGCACACGCTCGGCATAACCTGCGCGAAGACAAGCATCGCAACCTCCAGTTACTGAATGCGGTCAAAAAGAACAGCTGTAGCTTATAATCTATAACTTACTTAACTTTAAAACAGTGTTAGGTTTAATTTTTCCACTGGCCGAACCACAGTGCTTCTATGAACTATGCTAGATGCTTAAAATAGTGAAAAAACGTAAGATCAGAATTTCGTTCCGTTTTTTAATTTGGACAGGCTACGTGAATGTCATGCATTATTGATTGCACTATCACCTAGCAGCACATTTTATATGTTATTTCATCATGTTCGTTATTTTCGAGGTTTCCTCTGGAAACTGCGGGCAGGAGGGATGGGGACGTTAATGAAATCGACCAGGGAATCTAGAACAAAACTCGTCACTAGAAGGATGTGAATCAGTCGAGTGAAAAACCTGGTTCTGGGTGAGCTCTGGTAATGGTTCTCAAACCAATCGAGGGAAAGAGGAAGACCGCAGCCCTGCCCCACTAAGGGAAGCGTGGTCCACAATGTGCAAACCCTGCCACTGCCCATGCTTCCCTGGTCTCAGGGTTCATGAAGCCATGGGAGGAACAGAGTTTCTACAGGGATTCAAGCTCCCAGTTTACTCTCTGCAGTTTCCACTTCTACCTCCCTTATACATGAGCAGCAAGCAGGAAACAGTTGCAGGGCTAAGGTGGGGCTAAAGGTCAACTCTGTGCAGTCACTGGTAATTATGTGCCATGTGATGTCACTTCTGCTGCCCCAGACATGTCCTTGAATTGGCTGCCCCAGACATGTCATTGAATTGGCTTCCATGGAAGGGGCTGATTCTCTTTTGCTCACTTTGTGTAGATCAACGTGTAGGAATGCTTTGATCTAGATTTCAAGCTCCCGAGAATGGTGCTGGGGTAGAGTTTGCAAAGGAAAGGAGGTCACTGTCATATGATGGTAAATGAAAAATGCACATGATTCAAGAGCGTTCTGTTATAAACATGGAGCCACGGTGGGTCCTGAAGGTAGGGGCATGCCATGTTTTGAATGTGTTGGAGGGAGGTGGTCTGGAAAGCCAGGAGGACGAAGTAGATCCTACTTCACTTGTCCAAGTTGTATTAGTTACCTTGCGGCGGGATGGCTAGATAGACGGATACCTGCTGATTCTATAAAGTGAAAAAACCCAGGTAGATACAATTCGGTGCAACCTTTCCTTGGGGACCAGAGAGTTGTTGGGCTAGAGCAGGAAGTCCATATAACATACCACTGAGGCACGAGGGATATTTGGAGCTACTCGAGCACCGCATGGCATTGTCCTAAAGGAGTGTCTAGCAGTTAAAATTAAGGATACCAGCATTAGTGAAATTGATTTCTTCGTTCAGTTGTTAATAGCCAGAAGGCAAGATCTTGAGGGGATGCAGATGAAAGAAGGAAGTTTTGGCTCAGTCCAGGCATAACTTGCATGTCTTCAACGTACATTTATGCAGACAATCTAAATGTTCTGATGATGTATTTTATTTTGAGTTTCAGCAAATTGCTACACATCTGCTTATGGCAGACTGAAAAGTGTACTAATAGAATGATCATCACTGAAACTATGTGCTCCTCGTGGTCATCAATCGTCCAGTCAGTAGTGCCCTCTACTGTGGAGGCAGTTTTTTTTATTTTTAAACTTTCTTTAATTACCCTTTTTTCGTGTTTTCATAAATAGGACACAAATTCAGAAAATGTCTGTAGAGTCATACAGACAAATCAGTGAGACTGATATTGATAACAAATAACGCCAATAACAAAATGCTGTCTATAATGCAAGAACAGTTTAAAAAACACTAAGTCCTTAGGGACGGTTTACAATCGGCCAGGTGATGAATTTCTTCCAACTCTCTTCACAATCGCTACATAAATTAAATCTATGAATATGCACGAGGCTACACTTTCAGAATCAGCAATTTAATTGTAGTAACACTTGTTTACATGGATGATCCAATTTCGATTGTAAAAATTGCTAATTCTTCACAAAAACAAATATCACACCCGTATAGTGTAAAGCAAACAAAAATGAAACTAAACTTTGACAGATTCACAAACACTCTGTGCGCACAGAAGTACACAATACACTCAAAAGGATTCAAAACAAACCATAAGAAGAAAGGATGCAGAGAGCACTGTTGAGGTCATTAGAAGACTCAATCACTGAAGTAGGAATACTTTTGTTTATGCTTCTGGGATTAGGTACATAATCACCCTTCTGTCCATTACTACTTTCTTCCCAAATCCTGTCCACACTTCGTCTTTATTTAAAAAATCAAACTTTTGCCATTTTCATTTGTTACAGAGAATGAAGCAAGGCACAGTATTAACAGTAAAACGGTATGATGGACATTAATTAGATACATGTGAGTATACTTACTTGGGGTCCTCAAATAACGATTGTGCTACATATGTGATAAGTCTGTGTGGAGGCTGTAATCTGCTGGTTGGAACCATCCTCATTGGATGTAATTATGTCTGGGCAGTGAACTCCGCTCGGCTCGCGGTGTTTGTGGAGTTTTCCACACTCTGCGTTACGAAGAGCTCGCGGAGTTCTGAAAAACTCCTCTTCACGTAGCAGAGCAGAGTATTTTCCTCGCTCGCATTCGTCAATGTCAAGATGGCGAGCGTGAGCGCAGAAAATAAACTTCCCCGCGAGATTTCCCATTGCAAGTGGTTGCCTATGCCCGCGACCGCTCACTTTAAGAAACCATCCTTTCGCGTTGAGAAAGCTGCCCCTCAAGTAAAAATCTACTCGAGCGACAGAAAGGAAGGTGCGCCGGCTTGCGCTGTGCACATTGCTGTACGCGATGATTGCAGAGTGAAATCAAGCACCTGGCACTGAAAGTCACTGCGTACGTCATTTATCTAATGCACTCCGCTGCTCGCGGAGCTCCATGTAGCGTGGTTTTTTGCATTTCGCGAAGTTCCGTGTAGTAGAACTCCGCCCAGGGTTAGTACTGATCAAAAAGAAAGCTTTAGTGAGGTGGAAACTACAGTATCCTACCTCTGGTCCCGATGTAGACAAATGGTCGCTTTCAGATGTCTTTTATCAGCCAATGAGTAACAAGACTAAATTGAATCAGGGAGAGGGGAGAGAGCCCTGTGGTTAAAAACAGAATTCTGGTATAGCAGCGGAAAGGATGTGAGAGAATGACAGGAAGGCTGGAATTCAGTCAAGAGAATAGTGAAAATACTCCGAAGAGAGTAGAGGATGGTATCCTCAGTGAAAAAAAGTTCTCTATTTATTAAACATAGATAGATCTTTAAATAATTTAACACAATATAGTATTGGCATTTCATATAGCCTTTGCAAATTTATAACAAGAATCCGCAGTGCAATAGGTCTAGCATTTACGCAAGTTTGAGCTATTGGCTTTGTAAATGACAAAGCCTTTTATTTAGGTTTTGGTTTTTAAAAAATAAATAAAAAGCATTGTCATTTACAAGGCCAATAGCTTAAACTCTCGCAAATGCGAGACCTACTGCATTCCAAATGCTTGAAGGCATCCCGGAGTTGCCCCCTTCAGTTTCCCATGGACCCTGAAGAGCTCCCCGTTTGCTACGAGTTAAATAAACAAGCCAGTGGTCACAACTGCACATGAGAGACCCTCCTGCAGTAAGAGAAACTCATTAAAGAAAATAGTGATTACAGACTAAAGAACACAGATTTAATAACCAAGGTAAAAGGCCCAGCCCTCATGGGAGGTTACAAATCCAGACAAGGCGGTACTATCGAAGGATTAACAAGCTTAATAAAGAATCCGAAACCAGCATTTACGAAGGACAATGACACAAGCCAATGACCAATATGGGCTGTGAGTGGGCGGGGCTTCAAGTACCTACTCCAACACAGCAAGTGCTGCCCAGACTCAACCTATAAGAGTACCCTAAAAAGAGTCTTGTCTTAGGCTTTGTGCTCGCATGTGCACACTGATCACAGGCCATCTTCTGTTTTGCAAACTAGGTAGATTCTGAGGTGGAGCCATTACCTCTGCAGGTTAGACACAGGCTGAATAACTGATACCTGTTAAAAAAATACAAAAGCTCAAAAAACATCCAAATACCTAGAGGAGGAAAAGTAATGCAGTTTGGCAGGGCAGGTGAAGTTTATAATACTTAGAAAGGGAAGCTGGCAGCCACTAATATGCGAGTTGGGTTCGAAGGTGTGAACTTTCAGATAAACTTTAAGAAAAAAACAAGCATTTGCAATGCAATAGGTCTCGCATTAGGAAAGTTTGAGCTATTGTTTTGTAAATGACACATTTTTTATTTATGTTTTGTTTTTGAAAATAGCGAAATTAATAGATTTGTCATTTACAATGGCAATAGTTCTAACTTTCGCAAATGTGACACCTATAGCATTTGTAATGCAATATGCGTTGTATTTACGTGACTTACACGTATTGATATTACAAATAACAATGGCTTTTAATTTTTTCCCAATAATTAATACTTTAATAAAAGTTATTGTAATTTATAATGGCAATAGCTTAAAGTTTTGTAAATAACTTTTGTGAAGATTATGTTCAGTGTATTTTATTGTGACGAAAATCCAATAACAGAAGTGAAATATTAACATCTTTTTGTTACATTTGTAATAAAGCTTAAAACATTGAGAGAACATATTTGAACCAGGTGTTGTTGAATAGTTGCACAGATTGATGCTGTGGTGGCGCTGAGTGATGTTGTGAGGGCGAACGAGTGATGCTGTGGCGTTCAGTGATGCTGTGGTAGCACATAGTGATGTTGTGGTGCCCCTGAGTGATGCTGTGGTGGAGCGGAGTGATGCTGTATGCTATGCTATGTTTTGTTTTGCTATCCTATGTTTTGTTTTGTTATGCTTTGCTATGTTTTGCAATCCTATGCTTTGATTTGTTATGTTATGCTGTGTTTTGCTATGCTATGCTATTCTATGTTTTATGCTATGCTATGCTATTCTATGCTTTGTTTTGCTATGCTATGTTTTGCTATGCTATGCTTTGTTGTGTTTGCTATGCTACGTTTTGCTATGCTATTATATGTTTTGTTATATTTTGTTGTGTTTTGTTAAGCTATGCTATGTTTTGTTGTGTTTTGCTATGTTTTGTTATGCTATGTGTTGTGTTTTGTTATGCTATGTTTTGTTATGCTATGCTATGTTTTGTTATGCTATGTTTTGTTTTGCTATCCTATGCTCTGTTTTGTTATGCTATGTTTAGTTTTGCTATCCTATGCTTTGTTTTGTTATGCTATGTTTTGTTGTGTTATGCTATGTTTTGTTATGCTATGTTTTGTTATGCTATGCTTGGTTATGCTATGTTTTGTTATGCTATGTTTTGTTATGCTATGTTGTGTTTTGTTATGCTATGCTTTGTTGTGTTTTGTTATGCTATGGTATGTTTTGCTTCTCTTTGCAATGCTATGTTTCGTTATGTATGCTATGTTTTGTTGTGTTTTGTTACGCTATGCTATGTTTTGTTTTACTATGCTATGTTTTGCTATGCTTTGTTATGTTATGCTATGCTTTGTTAAGCTATGCTTTGTTATGTTATGCTATGTTTTGCTATGCTATGTTTTGTTGCGTTTTGTTATGCGATGCTTTGTTGTGTTTTGCTATGTTTTGTTTTGCCATCCTATGCTTTGTTTTGTTATGCTATGCTATGTTTTGTTATGCTATGCTGATGAGGGTGTGCAAGTGTGTGTGAGGGTGAGTGAGGGTAAGTGAGGGTGTGTGAGGGTGAGTGAGGGTGTGAGGGTGTGAGTGTGTGAGTGTGCGTGGGTGAGGGGGGGCGAGGGTGAGGGGGGGTGAGGGTGAGTGAGAGGGTGTGTGAGGGTGAGAGGGGGTGAGAGGGGGTGAGGGGGGTGAGGGTGTGTGAGGGTGAAGGGGGGTGAGGGGGTGTGAGGGTGAGTGAGGGGGAGACGGTGAGGGGGGTGAGTGAGGGTGTGTGAGGGTGAGGGTGTGTGAGAGAGAGGGGGTGTGAGGGTGAGGGGGTGTGAGAGTGTGTGAGGGTGAGGGGGTGTGAGAGTGTGTGAGGATGAGGGTAAGGGTGTGTGAGGGTGGGTGAGAGGGTGTGTGAGGGGGTGTGAGGGTGAGGGGGAGTGAGGGCGAGGGGTGTGAGGGTGTGTGAGGGTGAGGGGGTGTGTGAGGGTGAGGGGTGCGAGGGTGAGGGGGTGCGAGGGTGAGGGTGTGTGAGGGGGAGGGTGTGGGGTTGTGAGGGGGAGGGTGTGGGGTTGTGAGGGGGAGGGTGTGGGGTTGTGAGGGGGAGGGTGATTGAGGGTGAGGGTGAGGGGGTGAAGGTGACAGGGGTGAGGGTGAGGGTGGCTGAGGGTGTGTGAGGGTGAGGGGGTGTGAGGGTGTGTGAGGGTGGGTGAGAGGGTGTGTGATGGGGTGAGAGGGTGTGTGATGGGGGTGAGATGGTGGGTGAGGGTGAGAGGGTGGGTGAGGGTGAGGGGGGGTGGGTGAGGGTAAGAGGGTGTGTGAGGGTGAGAGTGAGTGAGAGGGTGTGTGAGGGGGTGAGGGTGTGAGGGTGAGGGTGTGTGTGAGGGTGAGGGGGTGTGTGAGGGTGAGTGAGGATGAGGGTGGGTGAGTGGGTGTGTGAGGGTGAGTGAGGGTGAAAGGGTATGTGATGGTGAAAGGGTGAGAGGGTGAGAGGGTGAAAGGGTGAGAGGGTGAGTGAGGGGGTGGGTGAGGGTGGGTGAGTGAGGGTGAGGGGGTGGGTGTGGGTAAGAGGGTGGGTGAGAGGGTGGGTGAGGGTGAGGAGGTGTGAGGGTGAGGAGGGGTGAGGGTGAGGGTCTGAAGTAAATGGTGGCAGGGCAGACATCATAAGACAGAGAGAAGAGACTGCGTTGTGCCTGCGTTGGTCAGTTACAGAATCAGGAGGGGCAGAGTCAGCACAGTCTGCAAGGGTTCAACGTATCTAGAGGCAAAGCATAGCGGATGTAGCATTGCAGCTAGCAAGTCGAGTGTTTTCAAGCTGAGTGTCCCTAGAGAAAAGGCAACACAGCTTCAGCATTTGAGGAGCAAGGCTACTGTAAACAAGCACGGTAGGCTTTCACTTTCGTTCAGAAAAAAAAGGAGAAAAGTGTAGAAAACGCCGAACAAAACACGGCTTCCCCGCGAAATGGATGCAAAAAACCCAAGCTCTCGGCATTGCTGTGGCAGGGGGGGGGGGAGCGGGAGCGCATTCCTTTGAAGTCTGATGCAGAGGCACAGACAAATGGTGGTGTGTGATGTGGCTGGCTCTGTGCACGCGCATAGCTCACATGAACTGTACGCGATCCGCAGGCTAGGTAGACTTTTCTTTTCCGCTTACTATAATCTCGCCTGTTTATCCCTACGGGATATAATAGGCGAGACCTAAAAAGGTAGCTACTGGGGGATCTCCCCTACAGATTCATGTACTGATTTAAAGAAAAACTTTAAAACTATTCTCAAATTAGCTGTTTAATGGTAATATATAGCTACCCATTTTATTTTTGTTATGCTAAGGGTTTTTTTTATATCTGTGTTGCTATTTTAAAGTCATGTTTTATATCCGCACCTTTGTTTTTGTCAACAGTGTGGATCACAGCCGAAAGTTTCAGTAAGATGGATGGACAGTGTCCCCAAGTTTCATAGGAAAAACTATGCCAACTTTAGAATGATATAATAAGAAACAAATAACCGAAAACATAACTAAATAGAAAAGATATTTGTAATATAAAACAAATAGAAACTATCAGCCAGATTCATCAAAGACCCGTTTTGCGAGTCTTTAATAGCGATTCATAAGGAATCGCTATTACAGACTCGCAAAACGGGATTCATGTAGGAATCGCAAAAAAAATTGCGATTCCTACACATTCCTTATTTGCGATTAGCTAATTGCTAATTGCAAATAAGGAATAACTCCCCATTCATTCCTATGGGCCTAAGGGCCCATAGGAATGAATGGGGAGTTATTCCTTATTTGCGATTAGCAATTAGCTAATCGCAAATAAGATAGCGATTTCAAGGGTGCCATGGGTGTCCAAAGGACACCCTGTAGCACCCCATAAATGCAAATTTAAACAGGTGTTGCACACACACATGTCCAAAGGACATGTGTGAGTGTAACATGCAACAGTAAAAAATGCACTAAAGTGCTTTTTACTATTTTTTCGCTATTTACCACGAAGTCAGACTTCGTGGTATATAGCGACCAAATATTGCGAATTCGCAATTTAGAATTGGTTTATGAATTGCATTTAAGGAATCTCTAATTGAGATTCCTTAAATCCAATTCCTCGCAAATATGCGATTTCGCAAATAGCGATTTTTGCATTTGGGATGATGAATCCCAAATGGAAAAATCGCACTCGCAAAGGGCCAGATTCTCAGAATCTGGACCTTCGCGAGCGCAATTTAGTTTCATGAATCGGGCTGTATGTCATCATTTAGTTTCTCCTAGTTTTACCCCCAAAAGAAAACAAAAATATCCAAAACTAGTTAATGTTAAAATAAAATATTAACTTCATAATTTAAGCTCAACTTAACAGCCTATTTGGATAATGTTCCTTTATTAGATTAAAATCTCAGCCACCTGAACGAAACAGCTTTGACAGCTTATTTGCATCACGAGAGCAGCTTAGATGCTAAAATATGTTCCATAATATTTTGACTTTCGCTGTCCAGGTGAGCATTGGCAGACACGCCTTTGAGGCAACGCGGCTCCTCACCGCAGACACGCATGACCTGTTTGTATGTCGGAGAGGCCTCTCCTCATTTGCAGTTGCTATGTTATGAAAACATCCCGCTTGTCCAGGAGTTCAGGGTAGGATCGCGCCTATTTGACTGTGGTTTTTCGTGTACGGAGAAAACATCTTCCTCGTAAAGCATGCGATTCCTGAGCCTGTGGGGAAGTGATTTGTGGTTGCAGATTACAAAGTGGAGTTTATTTTTGTGGCGAACAACAGGTGCATTTAAACCACTGATCTCGATCGTTGTGACTGTCCCTAGCAGAACCAAGAAGAATGACGCGCCTGTTCTCTTGCAATGTTAACTCAATGCACAGTGGAGTGTTACCACTGCCCTTAAGTACTGCACAAAACGGGAGCTACTTGAAAAAGTGTATTTAAAGCCTTATACCTAAGCGTGCCTTACTCCAGAAAGTAAAGAATCCAGGGGACCTCATGTCTACACGGTTTTCTTCCAGAAGGTTTTGTCTGCTTGGAGCAGATGACATTTCTGTAAGGAAAACACTGGGTCGGTAGTTCCTAACCCTTTGCCTTCTACAAACATGACTGGGCCGCCACTAGTAGTCAGGAACCCCCAAGCAATTTCTAAGAATGTTACCTCAACAATAGTACACAAAAATACATAAATCAGCAATTTCCCTTGCAACCGAAAAAAGATGACTAAGACAGCAATTTTATAAGAGCTAAAGAACAGGAGCTCATTATGCCGATGCATACTGCTCACAGAGGAGTGGTATTCTTGTATCTGCCTGTAGAAATGTTTCAGCTCGGCAGAAAAGCAAGGACATGGAAGTATTCCACCTCTGCTGAAAAGTGCAGGCATGGAAGTATTCCACCTCTGCTGAAAAGTGCAGGCATGGAAGCATTCCAGCTCTGCTGAAAAGTGCAGGCATGGAAGCGTTCCAGCCTTGCTGAAAGTGCAGGCATGGAAGCATTCCAGCCTTGCTGAAAGTGCAGGCATGGAAGCATTCCTGCTCTGCTGAAAAGTGCAGGCATGGAAGCGTTCCAGCCTTGCTGAAAGTGCGGGCATGGAAGCATTCCAACTTTGCTGAAAAGTGCAGGCATGGAAGCATTCCAGCCTTGCTGAAAGTGCGGGCATGGAAGCATTCCAGCCTTGCTGAAAGTGCGGGCATGGAAGCATTCCAACCTTGCTGAAAAGTGCAGGCATGGAAGCATTCCAGCCTTGCTGAAAGTGCGGGCATGGAAGCATTCCAACCTTGCTGAAAAGTGCAGGCATGGAAGCATTCCAGCTCTGCTGACAGCCTTGCTGAAAAGTGCAGGCATGGAAGCATTCCAGCTCTGCTGAAAAGTGCAGGCATGGAAGCATTCCAGCTCTGCTGAAAAGTGCAGGCATGGAAGTGCAGGCATGGAAGCATTCCAGCTCTGCTGAAAAGTGCAGGCATGGAAGCATTCCAGCTCTGCTGAAAAGTGCAGGCATGGAAGCATTCCAGCTCTGCTGAAAACTTGCTGAAAACTGCAGGCACGGAAGCTTTCCAGCTCTGCTGAAAGGTGCAGGCATGGAAGCATTCCAGCTCTGCTGAAAAGTGCAACCATGGAAGCATTCCAGCTCTGCTAAAAAAGTGCAGGCACAGAAGCATTCCAGCTCTGCTGAAAACTTACTGAAAACTGCAGGCACGGAAGCTTTCCAGCTCTGCTGAAAGGTGCAGGCATGGAAGCATTCCAGCTCTGCTGAAAAGTGCAGGCATGGAAGCATTCCAGCTCTGCTGAAAAGTGCAGGCATGGAAGCATTCCAGCTCTGCTAAAAAGTGCAGGCACAGAAGCATTCCAGCTCTGCTGAAAACTTACTGAAAACTGCAGGCACGGAAGCTTTCCAGCTCTGCTGAAAGGTGCAGGCATGGAAGCATTCCAGCTCTGCTGAAAAGTCCAGGCACAGAAGTAACCCAGCTCTGCTGAAAAGTCCAGGTATGGAAGTATTCCAGCTCTGCTGAAATGTCGAGGCACAGGACTATCCCAGCTCTGTTGAAAAGTCCGGGCACGGAAGTACTACAGCTCTGCTGAAAAGTGCAGGCATGTGCTCTCTCCAATACAAGTACTGTAACTGCTTGGCGTTAGTAAGTGCCTGTGCTGCCCATGTAAAGTCATCAATGGAATAAGGTGCAGCATGGAAGGGACGTCTGGGCAGTTTACCTGTCTATACATGCACAGTTCACTGAGCAGTGGTGACAGCTGTTAAATTAAAGTGGTGAAACAATGTGAGGGAGAATAACAAAAAAATAAAAAAGGGTACTTACCTGCCGGCCGCAGCCTCGGTGTCCAGCTCCTGTCAAGGTAGTCCATGGGCTGGTGCACAGGCTGCCAGACTCTAGTGAGCTCCCCTACGCCAATCCAGAAGCTGCTCTCATGTTGGTAATAGTATTACCCAGCATGAGAGAAGCACCGGGATGGGTGGGAGTGGGCTGGTTTGGTGCTCACTCAGGTCCTGGGAGCCTGAGCCTGTTCTCCACCAGGCTTGTTTTGTGGCCTCAAATTATTGCAGTACGCTATTGTCTTTAGGCCAGCACATCATTTTTTATTTTTTGATGTTTTGCTCCCATCTCGGAAAAGTTATAATATAATACTTTGCCATGATAAAGGCAAATGTGCCCTACTGAATGATTTCAGCTATCCAACAGGTTGCAAAATTTTTCATAATTTTGGCAACACACTTTTCAGCTGTCATGGAATGGAGGAACTTCCGTTCAGAATACTTTGAGGTTTTTTTTGGTCACACATATGTAAACCATTCAGAGGCGTTTTAAGGCACGGGTAAAGTGGGCGCTGGCCCAGTGCTCGATACCTTCATAGGCCCCCCTGATAGAGCCCACTCTTTTCAGAAAACAGTCCTGTCCTGATGTCCTTTAATGATTCTTGAACATATATTGTTTTAAATATTGTTTTTCTTTAATGTGTTTTTGATGCAGGTAATGTGTAGGAGTTTATTGAAGACATTTGCCAAAATGTAGAGTTTGTCTTTTCCAACACCATGCATCATCCATAAGAAAAGCTTTTTCGATCGAAACAGGACCTCACATATGAGAAATGGAGGGGGGGGGGGGACCAGAGATTATTTGCAAGAATATTGGAGAACATCTGCTGTATTACATTAAAAAAACACATTACACTCCCTGAATATTGGATCGACACACATTCAGAATTTAGACCAGTGTGATTGTACACTGTCAGTGACATAGCCAAAGAGTGCATGAAAAAGCTGAAATTGGATAATAAATTCAAAGCGGTTTCGAACAGGGGCCCCCAACATACGTTTGGCCCATGGCGCCCCAAACTTTAAGATGTCTAAGAGCATTAGTCAATAGATACCAAAATGATGTATAAACCATTAGCCATGCATTCCATCTGTCAGGGAATAATACCCTAAGGTGGTTTGCAGAATGGCAAGATTTGTTGTGTAGCTCTGGTCTATAACATATTGTATGTCCTCACACATCCTACGCTACAATTGCATCAATATCAAAGAAGCACACTTTTGTCTGTTGGCCAACGTTGGCCGAGAAAAGGAAGCAATGGTTTTCAAGTGCCATCAGCACCACTTTTTCATCTGGTGTCAGGGAGTTGCCAAGAATAGTGCACACAGCAAAAGGCCATCTCTTACACTGATAATACAGCTGCCCCAACGTTTATCTGTGACATCATGTTTGTTACAGTATCTCCCATGCAATTTTTATTTTGAGACATGGCATTCCTTGATCTGGTAATAAAGCATTGAACTCTCCAGATGAAGAGATTCCTCATTGGCTATGAACAACCTTATATTCTTAATTAAAAGACTAGCGAGTGTATAGCATGGTTGACCAAGAACTGGGCATGGTCCTCTGTACTGCCAGCCTTGTATACTTCTGTGGCAGTGGCCAACTCTGGGTGATGCAAGAAACAACTTACAGGGTTGTTTGAAAGTCCTGTAAAAAATGTCAACATTTGGTCCCTTCAGCTTCCACTTCTCTATCCCTGCTTAAAGGGGAGGAACCAGTGCCTCAAACAATAGGGACAAACACTCTGCAGTTCATTTCCTATAGGAAATGGCATCTGTACAAGTAGAGGTGGAAGCATCAGGAACATCACAAGGTTGCAATTACCTACTTCTCAAACTGGGTGTACCTTTGTTTGGCGGGGGTGTGAGTCCTGCTAGCACTGTGAATTGGATACATTGGATCTTGGAATGTAGTTTGGAACAGGGCCAAAACCAGAATGGAGCTGCTTGTGTTGTCATTCAAAGGGGACACTGTTTGTTATTTAGGGCAGGACTGTTCTTACTAAGGGAGAGGCAAGTGTGATTTGCTTATGGCTGGTCCCCTTCTGAAGTGGCAAGAAAAGAACTTACTGAAATATAGCCCAAGCAATTGCCATTGATTGAGACTTTTACATGCATTCCACTGGCATGACCTAATGGGAGTATGAAGTGAAGTCTAACAAGGCTGAAACTGGTAATAGGATACTTGTGTTCCAGTTAAAAGACGACCTGGACTGCAGTTCAGGTTGTACTGATGTTAGGCAAGGCTGATCCTTGTCTGGAGTAGAATACTGCACAAAGAAGATTACCTTAGAGCCCATTGTAACAGGATCTACCAACCATTAAAGACCCGCTCCAGCGTTAAAGGCCCAAGCTGAAGGCGAGGGCCTTTAACAAGGGAGTAGGCCACGAATGGCCAGTAGATTCCCCTACGAAGGGCTCTAAGGCTATTAGAACATTCCGCCCCTGTAGGGCAGAATGTTCTAATTTGTAAAACAAAGTCCTCACAGAGCCCAAGGGGGTTGAAATCCTCTCAGCTCCGCGAAGCCTTTGTTCACAGCTGTTGCTCTGAACAAACATTGGAATGTTGTAGCTCTAGTCTTCTACCAGCCATTAAAAGCCCAGAGCGCTCCATTGTCTTCAAAGGAAGAGCTCAACATTCCAATTTTCTAATAATGGATTAGAATACGTTCAGAGTTTTTGCCAATGGCTGGGACTTTTATAAACATTCCACCAGTCAGATCTGTATTTCAGTGTTACATTCTACGTAAAATGGTTTTGCCTAATCACAATTCCTATGGGAGTAAAGCTTCATCTCGCTAATGAGCCAAGAAAATGCCAAAACCAGTCTGAGGTTGCATTTTTTCCTGTCAGCCAGGACCTGGCTCAGTGGTCTGTGCAGGAGTGCTACTGTTGGATCAGGACCACATTTGATTTATTATGGCTGTTCCATAGTAGAAGTATCACATGTAGCACAGCTTGTAAAAAAAAAAACTATCGACCCATCACTTTTGTGTTTCATTTTAGACCAGGGCAGCTTTTGGCCTCAATTGCCATTTGAGTGTTTTGTTGAGGTCGTACATGCAATCCTTTATGGACTGTGGCATCTCTGCCCCTGTTGAAATGAACATCGGCGCATGTGATGTTTTATGCATTTTTTTAAATCTCACTTATTTACTAATTACTTGCCTCTTTATTTTTCTTGCAGACATAAAATTCATCTAGTTACAGGGACAATTCTCTTTTAACAGGTTTTTTATAGATTGTTTAGTAGTGGCAAGTCCTTTAAGAATCCCCCAAAATAGACTATCTCCAGGAAACTGCACAGCTTAAACTTTCACCGGGGAGGGTCAGATGTTATGTCTAACTTTCCATATGTCAACTAATATGCCACTAGTACCTAACTCATGCCCACAAAACTCAAGTGTGTAGGCTCATGACAGGCAACCTTTATTTGATGTAGAGTTTACAGCATCTGGGGGAATACTCAGACAGTTGTGCTTTTTGATGTCCATCTCATATATAAGGATATCAGTACTCATGCTAGTTATGCCTGGAATGTTCACAAGAACCTCACTGTGTCATGACTAATGGTAAAGATCTTGCTAATGAAGAGCTGATAATCAGACATGCAGGCTTCAAAACCTCATTCAAGTTTAGAAGATGCTGGGAGTCCGATTGGCATAAATGGAGACCTGGATCCTGGAGTTTAGCTTGATGGTCACCTCTGGGAGACACTGACTACATTACCGGAGAGAAAACATGGGGTTAGTGCAGGCAACATTTCCGATCTGCTTCGGCCCCTTCACTACCTTGCAGTTCATCACCCAGCATTCCGTACCCTTCCCTTTTATGGCTATTCCCATCAGTTCCTTACCCATTCAGACCTGTTGCTCTTCCTCCTTGTGACACCTCCCCTTACATTCGGAATCTTTCCTTTATTTCCTTCCCCCTATATTCCATGGGTTTCTAACCTAGGTATTATTAATGGGTGCCTGGGCTGAACAAGGTGGAGGATTGGGATTTTTGGCTATACTCCTCTTAGAGATTACATATTACTCTTCCATCCTGACATATTGTAGAACATACTGGTACACCTGGACTGCAGATAAGACATTTGTACAAGGGTCGAGAATTCAGTGAAAGTTTTTTTTTAATTTTTTTAATTTGTTTATTGGCATTTAAAAAAAAAAGAAACAATGGAAACAAAGGACAGGCACAGACATCATTAGCATGAATCAGCGACAATGCGGTATATAAACACTAGTCAGAAAGGATGGCAGCAGCTCGGTAACAATAATCTATACTTGCACATAATAAAAGCATGGGCTAATTTCGCGTACCCAGTTAAAGACCACCAGAGGTATAGCTATCCAATTATCTAACCTAGCCCAGGGTCCCCTTGACCAGTCCTACATAGTAACCTATCTACTCTCTAGCTGGAGTAGGCAAATCTCCGTGCGACCCCCCTCCATCATAGTTTTTTCAACCTCATGTGTGTTTGAAATGTCGCGCTCGGGTCTCTTCTCCAGAAACTGGGCCCAGAAGTTCTTGGGCCTATTGCCGGGGGGGGGGGGGGAGGGGGGGCAGTAAGTCATTATATAATTCAGTTTGTGTACAGCAGTAGAGCATTTCTTTAGTCCACTGGGAGAGCGTCAGTACCGGACCGCGCATCCAAGAAAGCGCCACGCATCTCTTGGCCACAAGAAAGGCCATGTCAACCAGCAGTCTGTGCTCTGTCTTTATGGTCTTAAAGTAACCCAGAATAGCCAGCAAGGGAGTTGGGAGTAGTGCAAGTTCCCCAATTCTATTCACTTCCTCATACACTGAGCTCCAAAAGGCTGAAATGCCCGGACAGGACCAGGCCACATGTAAAAAATCCGCCAACTGCACCCCACATCTCTCACAGCGTGGGCTCTACCGGAGCCCATATCGATAGAGCCGTTCTGGGGTGTAGTAGACCCTATTTAAAAACTTAAAGTGCAGCAGCCGGTGGCGACCGTTGAGTGATATTCTTTTGGTATTAGCACAACAGTATTGCCACGTTTCGTCCGGTAGCTCCACAGCCAATGCAGTGAAATAGTTCTAGCATGGGTGAAGGTAGCTCACTTTGATGCCAGGCTTCAATAAGAGGTAAGCATCCAACACACCAGAAATGATGCTATTTAAAATCAGTCATGGGTGGTGCTCTGTTGGAAAAGCCCATGCCTAAACAAACTTGTGTACCTCTCTGGACAGCTTTGAAAGCATAGCTGATGGGGTACCCATTGAGTTTAGTAATCTACCATCTAAACGAATCCCTCCATCTTCGTATCAGTCAGTATTTTTGCAGCTATTGCCATTTGGAAAACGCTTCTATGGCGGCAGAGCAAACAGGCCTCATAGTGTCATTTTACATGCAGCTAAAGTAGTTGAATGTGCCGGTGGGAAGCCTCCTACGAAACAGTTAAGGAAGCACAGTATTCTCCAGTTCACAGCTAAAAGGAAAGGCACCAGTTCAAGGTCTCAGTGGTACTAGAGCTCAGCAGTTTCACAGTGAGAATTATAGCAATAAAACGTCTGTGTGTCCATGCAACACAGGCTCTGATGGTGGCTTAGAACATTCCGAGCAGTGAAAGTGCAAAGTTTTACTAAAAGCACAGACTGGAACTTTGGTTGGCTACAGCTTTGGGCAAGGTTTGAAGGACCAAAATTAGCTGAGAGACATTGTGGCTAACATAGGCAATATGCCCACTTGATATGACAGACGTGCACTGTTTTTGGCCACATGTGGCAGGACTAAGGCCAGAGGTAAAGTTTTCCCCTCAGTTGAACTTATAGGTGTGAGCAGTGGGTGTGCTGCTTTTTGAAAAACCTGCGGCAACAATATGTGCAAGTCTCTAGGACTCCTGGAACATATGTCACCTCTTCAACCAAAATATGGATGATGTCATGTACGTATTTTCAGTTGGTGCTTCTAAGAAGATATAAAGTGCAGCATTACGATCAGTGGAAGTGCCAGCGATTCAGCCAATGGTTACCCAATGTACGCATTCAGCTACCGACTCTGCTAGTAACAAGACTGCTGAGATCTTGTAGATGGGTGCTAGGGATAGTTCAGCAGTACAGACATTGAGATTGTGATTTCATGTGGGTCCCAGAGTACCATTTCCCACAGGTCATATAATGTCTTGGTATTAAGACTATGCAATCTCCGATGATGAAGGAGCCACAGTGATGGACGGCCAGCTGTGATGTAAGCAATGGGAAAATAGCAGAATCCTGACAGTCTAAAGAAAGAGATTCAGATGTCTCCGATTCTAGTGGGCTGAAGTTCTCACCTAGGTGATCTCACATAATCCTGAAGCATAGCTATGTTCCATTTCAAATGCATACATAGTCTGTGCCCGAAAAGGACAACCAGCCACATTGAAAGCCACTGATAACCACTGGATGAAGCTAAAAGCTGGAGCAACCTACAGCAAGCCATGCCTCAAATGACTTGATTAAGAACCAGCTACATTATTCTAGATATGAATAAAGCAAAGCATACAAATGTATTACATTCATACGGCACCTTCCAGCACTGGACAGGACGTAATCTTTTAATCTATGGACGACAATCTCGGGACTATAGCTAGCACCCCTCAGACTCTCAAAGACGCAACTCATATCCGGAATACGGCTGCTGACAGTTTTTGAGGGGTGATAACAAACTTCTGAATTCTCAAGTTATTATTTGGGAGGCAGGGTTAATACATGGCTTAGGATGGACTCCCTCTAAACTCGACCACCATGTTCTAATGTAGTTGTGAAGGGTAACAAACCTTGGTGACTGAATTCCTCGTTATTTTCTCTTGTAATAACAGGCTCAACCTGAGCATACCGACCCAGAGCATGATGAGCCATTCTAATTATACAGGAATTGCACATATAAACAAGAACATCTTCAAAACCTGCGATAGCAACCAGGAGAAGCTCTAGTCATCTAGCACAAAATATCACAGGTGTTAAGACAATTGCAACATTAGTAAAAAACAATATTATTTATCTATGTATTAATGATTTGTAAGGTACTGGACATAAAGCTGAAATTCGTTTCAGAGTGGTAGAAAATAGGGGAAAAGTGAGGGCCAAGAACAAAAAAAGGTAAGCGAAAGGTTGTTAAGGCACAAAGAAATAGCAAGAGGAGTAAGAATCAAGGTCAGCCAGAAGAAGAGTCCATCTAGTGTGATGTAGGAAGCTGACTTTGTATATACTATACCAAAGTAAGGAATAATGTGCACAGAGTCTCGTGGATCCCCAGAGGCTTTACAGAGGCTGCAGTAGATAATACTAAAAGCACTATTTGTGGTAGGGTGGTCGAGCATTTAGACTTATCGGAGGGCTGTGTTAAGCATGTGTTGTACACACTCAGGCAAGAAATTAATACACATACTGTGGGCCCGATTCACAGAACTAACTTAAGACAAAATCCTAAACTTACTACCATTTTGGTATTCACAGAAGGCACTTACTCATTTTGGTATTCACAGAAGGCACTTACTCATTTCGGTATTCACAGAAGGCACTTACTCATTTCGGTATTCACAGAAGGCACTTACTCATTTCGGTATTCACAGAAGGCACTTACTCATTTCGGTATTCACAGAAGTTAGGACTCCTAAATGCCTTCTGTGAATACCGAAAGTCTCAAAGTTAGGATTTTTCTCAGTTTAGGAGTCCTAAAGTTAGGAGGCCTAACTTTACTATGCCTAAACTGAGAAAAATCCTAACTTTAAGACTTTCGGTATTCACAGAAGGCATTTAGGAGCCCTAAAGTTAGGACTACTAACATTCGGACTCCTAAACTGAGAAAAATCCTAACTTTAAGACTTTAGGTGTTCACAGAAGGCATTTAGGAGTCCTAACTTCTTTGAATACCGAAATGAGCAAGTGCCTTCTGTGAATACAAAAATGAGTAAGTGCCTTCTGTGAATACCAAAATGGTAGTAAGTTTAGGATCTTGTCTTAAGTTAGTTCTGTGAATCGGGCCCTTAAAGACTAAATCCAAGACCAATTGATTTGTATAAAAAAGTTATTACTTTGTTATTTTATTTTAGAACCAAGAGGAACTCAGTTGCAGGTAAGTAAAAGTTTAAAAAAATAGCAATACTTTTCAAATACAGTAGGCATTGTGTTGTAAAAGCATAGAAGTTATTTAAAGGAGTATTAAAAATACTTTCGTAATGTCAATCAAACAGTAACAAACTTAGCAAATGTAAGAGATGGACATTTAGTGCAATAGGCAGAGATGCAATGCAATCATAAGGAAGGAAAACAGTTATGTGCATTCACCAGTAAGTACTTGACTTACACATCTAGTCTTCGGGGGTTTAGACCAACAATGGGCAAGGGTCAGATCAAGGAAGTACTGCACCACCAACGGTAATGGGGTGTGCAGAGGTCACTGGGCTCAATGTTAGTCAGTGGACATTGGGGGCACCCACAAGAGGTGCTGGTTGCAGATAAGTACCTGTGGTTTCAGGGCAGAGGCCTCAGGGGCTTAAGCAAGCACAGGGGAGGGGGGCAGGGGGGGGGGGGGCACAAGGCATCACCAACCAAACACTTCCAGCAGCACAGGGGCGGCGAGGTGTAGGATGCAAATTAGCAACGGGCGCCCAATGCAAGTAAAGGGGAATCTGGTCACACAAAGAGGCTGCAGGCTCAGACCAGGAGGCTGGACAAGGTGACCAACAGTTGGGCAAGTAAGTAGAGGTATTGGATGACACCTGGGCACCATCAGCAGGGCTCCCCTAAGTCAGGGCGGAGAATGCAGGAGCACCTTTAGGTGTCAGAGTTTCTTTACCGGAGCCCGTCGCTGTCAGGGGGACCCTTTGTGATGAGGCTGCAGGTGGCTTTGTGGAGTCCAGGAGAGGTCAGCCATTGATGGTGTTGAGGTCAGGATCGTTTGGGAGACTTCACTGGACAGGCGAGCCACTCAGACTTGGGCCATCGGCGTCGGGTGCAGAGTAAGGCAGGAGCTGCGGTTCCAGCTGGATCCAGATTCCTTGTAGTTGGATTCTTCTGGACAGGATCCTGTCCACGGGAGATCTGGTCTTTGTTACAGAGTAGGCAGTCTTACGTGGGGTTCTGGAAGTCGCTGGCCACAGGACAGGAGTCATCTTCTTTGCAGGGGCTTTAAAGCTGGAGACAGGCCGGTAGGGCTGGGCCAAGTCAGTAGGCATCTTCAGGCTTTGCTGCATGGTGTTTTCTTCATCCTTCACAGGTTGCTGGAATCTCAGGATCAAGGCTTAAGGGTGGCCCGAAAGAATTAATTTAGGGGATATAGAGGTAGAGGCAGATGGTAGTCAATGGACTACTTGCCTTTAGGGTGACTATACCCTTCGTATGTCTCCTCCCTTTGGGGAGTGGGCATACCCTAACCGGATCGGCTTAAATTCTTCCATTCAAGATGGAGGATTTTTTAATGAGGGGGTCACCTCAGTTTAGGGCACCTTAGGGGTGGTCCTGGCAGAGAGGGGCACACCTCTCCCTAAGTACTAAGTTTCCCGCCGACATTGCCGCCAAAAGTGGGGCTTGGTCAGGGGGGCGGCATCTACTCTAGCTGTAGAGGCCCTGGTTAGCATATCAAAGGACAGGAAGCCTTTGAGGCTCACCACCCTGAATGCTGTTCCTGATCGGGGTAGGTGTGAAACACCTCCACCTCAAGCAGCCTTTGTTCCTGACCCACTAGAGCACAAGGGAAGTCAGAAACATGTCTGTGTGTGGCAGGCTGGTGCAGATCAGTCAACTGGACTCAAAGGAGTTGGCTGTTTTTTTTTTTAAAAGACATTTATTGTCATGTAACATACTTACACAGAGAGGAGCCTATAACCCTGGGGCCGGCTCCGCCATTACAGGTTAAATCTACACATAGGAGTTACACAGCCATTCAGCCGACAACGTCAGGTCCGGCGGCGGTAAAATGAAGATTTGTTACAATTATACCACCCTTGCTTACTCCAGACTGATTGATGTCTTATTTTCATTTTATAGACAATCATAACCAAACAATTAGTCTCAATATTATATGCACAACTCAAACATTAACTACGGCAGTGTCGACCACTCCCCACACTGATTTTTGATAAAGAGATTGTGTAATCGTGTCGGGTCCCCTGTGCACCGGCTACCTTTAGGCGTCTGTTCCCGGTCGTATAGCTAGCACGCGGCAAGTTTCGCTACCACTATTCCTATATGTCTGTGGAACTATCCCAGTCGTCCTCCCCCTCGTCGTCTGAGGTGTCAATGTCATCTTCCATTAGTGGACTACATAATTCCCCGCGATACTTGTTCCAAGGCAACCATATTTTATTCCACTTACGAGGATTGGCCCTCCTCTTATACACCGCCCTTGGAGTTGGCCGTTTTTAAGGGGGCAGCTCTAAGTTGCCCTCTGAGTGCTTTTTAGATTAAATCCAGCATTGGTAACAGTGTGGGTTTATTATGCTGTGAAGTTTGATACCCAACTTCTTAGCATTCAGTAAAGCCATCAGGGAGCTGTGGAGTTCGTAATCCCAGCCCATGTACTCCATATGGCTTCACTACACTTACAATGTCTAAGAACGGACTTAAACACTGTACGGGCATATTGCTCATGTACCTATGCCCTCACCTGTGGTACAGCACACCATATCCTTAAGGCTGTGGGGTCTGCTATTGGGGTGCCTTACCTATGCCACAGGCAGTGTTTGTGGGCATGGCCCACAGGAATGTGTGCCATGTTGACTGTTTTACTCTATATCAATCAATAAAGGCTAGCTAGTTTAAGGGAAATATTTTAGGAGACTCAGGTACGTCAGCAGTAACAATATGTGGAAAAAACACTGTTTTCCTATTAAAGCCCTCACCCACCGACCTAGTCGGTGGCATGCTTCATCATCGGGCCCACCACAGTGGCACCGAATGTGCCCCGGGTGTGCTTCAACGCCAGGTGACTGCGGAGCTGGTATTTTGCTGAGTGTGCAGTGAAGGGGTGTGAAGGTGAAAAATTAAAATGCTATCCAGGAGGTCCCAGCACCCGAGGGTTTAGCAATATTTAATAAACTGGGCCTCTGGTAGCAGGTTAAAAAGGCAATAGGACGTTTTAAAGGAGAGTTACAATGACCTCCAGCGTCCAGTGTGGTCTACATGTTTCAGCCAGTGCCTTTTAATGTAAGCTGGCACTGCATTTCGGGCGCCGCGGATGGACGAATAGGTCCCAGGAGGAACCAGACCGAACTACTCGGTCTCTTTCTCTGCCAGGCGACCCATGAGGCTTTTTACATTGAAATAACAGAAAAAGCTTGAGGGAATCCCCCTCTAACAGTTACAGCGCCTTAGCGTGCGCAGCACATAGAGAAAAAAACTACACTCACTTAAAATATAGTTTATTATAATTTTGCACCTTTCACACTTCTCTTTGGTCCTGAGGAAAGCCAGTCACCTGGCGTTGAAGCACACCCGGGGCACATTCGGTGCCACTGTGGTGGGCCCGATGATGAAGCATGCCACCGACTAGGTCGGTGGGTGAGGGCTTTCATAGGAAAACAGTGTTTTTTCCACATATTGTTACTGCTGACGTACCTGAGTCTCCTAAAATATTTCCCTTAAACTAGCTAGCCTTTATTGATTGATATATATAATACTGGGGATACAGGCTAGCTTATCTAGTCCTCTCTCTCTTGTTGATCTGTATAAGACTGTTTTACTCTGCCATTGCAGACTGTGTGTTTTGGTGCAGAGTAAAAGTAAATGCGTTAGGTGAGGGGTCTCGGAGGGTGACAATACATGCTGCATGCGTTAGAGGCCCTCTCTGGTCACAAGGCCCTTGGTACCAGGGGTACCTTCTACCAGAAATGTATATGTGGGACCGAGGTGTGCCTATTGTGGAAACAAAGGTACAGTTTTGGGAAAGAACACAGGCACTGGGAAACTGATTGGCAAGGACGCAGTGCACATTCAGTCAAAGTGCTTCAGATATCAGACAAAAAATGTGGGGGGACCATGCAAAAAGGGGCACTTTCCTACACCTGATAACAGCTTGGGCCTTCTCAATGACAGCTCAAGTAGCTAGGCATTCTGGAGGTGATGGCCAATATATGCCTGACAGAAAAGGGAAGTTTTCAGGGCTCTTCTGAGCTTGAAATGATCCTATTGTTGCCCCTTGAGGTAGGGGGAATACTATTCCAGACTTTGGGACACAGGAGCTTAAAGTTTTACAGCTGTCCTATGAGAACGGTGTTGGGGCGATCCAATTGTCGTGTGCCACTCTTAGAAGGTGTGGTCATTTATAAACATTGAGCCATTTATATATCTATTTCAGGTCTCAGGACTATAACACTTGAGTAAAGCACCATCTTGAGGTTAATCCTTTGGAGGACAGGTGATCTAACTATTTTGTATACACAATAAAAGTCTTGGTGCCTCACTTTGTACTAATAGAAGTTTGATCTTCTGCAGGCCAATGTACACTCTGGGGCAGTATTCCATGGGTGACAAAATCAATGAGTGGACAAGATTCACTTTGGAAAGATGCTTAGCATCAGTGTGACTTTCCTAAGCATATTCAAGTGGTGGTGTGTGTTCATTGCCACTGCCTTAACTTGAGGAATGACCAAAAGGAGCTGGTTAAAGAGGACTCAGAGTTTTCTAGCTTTGGAAACTGGAGTGGAACAATGCCCTACAACGTTGGCCAAACTGTTTGCTTCCAGCTTCCAATTTTCTGACCTTGTTTATGTTGCCTTTAGGATTCTGGGCACTTAACCACTGCTAATCAGTGTTAACGTGCAAGTGTGCTGTACTCTAAACATGGTAACATTGGATTATCCACAATTGGCATATTTACTTTACTTTACTCATAAGTCCCTAGTAAAGTGCCCTATATGTGCCCAGAGCCTGTAAACTAAATGCTACTAGGGGACCTGCTGCACAAACTAATGATGGACGGAATGCTGAACAAATCAAACATTCACACTCAGTCAAGAGATATTAGTTAGATCCATCATTCTTTTGCTCACCATGCCACCCCAGTTTGGACCCAGGCATACGCAAATCAGTCTTGACCCTGCTCCTCATGGGAACAGTCCAGCCCCGACTGCCAAGCTAGGTCCTCCCTGGACAGGAAACAAGCATCCTGGGACAGGTTTAGGGGTATCAACCCTCATCAGCCAGGCTAGCTTTAATCCAGTGGCACAGTGAGCAAGGGAGCCACGTCAGGGCATATCCGTCCTACTTAGGGCAAAAAATGCTGCACAAACAAATGATGAACGGAATACTGAACAAATCAAACATTCAGCCAGAGTCAAAAGATCTGAGTTAAATTCATCATTCTTTTTCTCACCATGCCAGCCCAGTTTGGACCCTGCCACCTGCAAATCAGTCTCGACTCTGCTCCTCATGGGAACAGTCCCATGGGGACCGGCACGCGGCGGCTCTCAGTTGTCTGTTACTCATGGGCTCTAACTGAAGGCGCATCACTGTTGGATTGTACTGTTGATTGTCTATGTACCGGTCCAGAGGGACCCATGGTTGGATCCTGTTTGGGGGGAAGTCGGCGCCTGCACGGTACAGAGCTCGTGCCTGCCGGGATCTCCTGTGAATCACCTGAGTCGAGCCAGACTGCAACGAAGTCCATGCTCCCAAGTGCTTGTTCCTTCACTCCCCGTAAACATTACCGTAATCCCCCTAAAGAAAGCGAACGCATTACTAGCACTGAGTTTTCTATATTTATTCTTAAAACATTATACCTTTAGTACTCTTGATTCGATTTTTGTCGTTTTGGTCTGATATGAATATCTAAACTGGTGTGGAGTCTTTTTGGTGGTGTTTTCACTGTGTTACTGAAATCACTGTGTTGCACAAACACTTTACACATTGTCTCTTGAGGTAAGCCTGGACTGCTCTGTGCCAAGCTACCAGAGGGTGAGCACAGGTTATCTTTACTGTGTATCTAGCTTTACCTGACTAGAGTGGTGGGTTCTGCCTGGCTTAGGTGTATACCTTAGCCAACCAGAAACTCCAGCTCTAACAACAAGCACTAAATTGGCTGAGAAGAAGTATTCTATTTTCAAGTCAGAGACGCAGAGGTTATCACTCTACCGTTACTGCACCAAGGTGAGGTATGAGGGGATGTTTGTCTTTTCATAAGCAATTAGGATCTCGGTGTCAGCAGCACAGAACAGAAAACCAGTCAACAGACACAAGTATGTAATAAAGAGCCAAGGCGATAGTGAAGATCCTTGGGATTAAGGGTCATAAATCAGATAAAAGTGAAAACAACGAAATTTCATCACGACATAGGGGATACAAACTTCTTTGGTTCACAGCACAATGGTTAAAACTGAAAAAGCATCACTGGGATACACATCGCTCAATGATCAAGAATCTAGCATTTATGCCATTGAAGCAAAGCAAAAAACGTGTTGCATATCAGAATGACTTTGTAAAACAATTCATCAACTTGAAAAAGAACTTCAATTGTCTGAGCCTAAACGTCGTAGGAATTATATCTTTGCTATCTCTATTATCAGGGGTTGAACGCTAGAGCTAAAGAAGTGTGTTGGAAAATATCTTTACGTCTCTTTGTTGTCAACTGAGTTTCCTAAACTGGATTTACTTACTGAGAAATGATGACTTATAATGGATCCAGCAAGACACGTGGAGCCGGAGCTTCTCAGGGAAATGAATCAAAAAGTTTATATTTAGAACAGGTCGAGCTCTAGATCTAAAGAAGCTTGTTAAAAAAATATTTTTAATTTAACTTTGTTTTCAGCAGAGTCTTCGAAGATGGATTTAGCTACTGAGAAATTAGGACCTTTAATTGATCCGGCAAGACACAGAGAGTGTAACTGTTTATATTTAGTACAATTTTCCACAAAGCCCAACAACCATCGAGTTAGAACGCTTCTATTGAATTTCTGAGAACAAACCGCGAGCGGAGAAGCTTCCTGCCTGCTTAACAGAAGCCAATGAGCTGCAAAATTGCTGATGGTTCAGCAGCAAAGAAACAACTATTCAGACACCTGAAGCAGATGGCATGTAGGTCCACAGTACAACATAGAGCAAGCCTGGACACTCAGGGGCCCACATGAGGCCGCCCACTTCAATGGCTGAGTGACTTTGCTCAGATGTCCTTCTCTTTAATTCACAGAGGAAGCCTGTATTCAAGCATATCCGCGGACAGTGGGATAGGAGGACACAATATGCATTATTGGTGGGGGGGGGCTCAGCTTTACAATCCAAAAATAACAGTTGATGGACATGATGCAGAACAATGTCATACATTCACCCCAGTACAGAGATCTGGGCCTAAATCCATCGCTTTTTTGCTCACCATGCCATTCCAGTTTGAACCCAGCCATATGCAAATCAGTCTTTGAAACCGGTCCTAGGATGCTTGTTTACGGTCCAGGGAGGACCTGGCTTGGCAGTTCGGGCTGGACTGTTCCTATGAGGCACATGGTCAAGACTGATTTGCATATGGCCAGGTCTAAACTGGGGTGGCATAATGAGCAAAATAATGATGGATTTAACCCAGATCTCTTGACTGGGGGTGAATGTTTTGATTTGTTCTGCATTCCGTCAATCAATTGTGTGTCTTCAGCTTTACATTCCTGCATACGCAGATGAGGACTCACACTGTTAAAATCATACAGGGCATGGCAACTCACAAACAGAAATCCCGCTCCCCCCTTAAAATGCCTCATGTAGCCTTGGTGTGCCAGGAAGATACATAAGTTCTCCAAACAAAGTTCAGGTGCTTACACTGTACATATTCACAAGGCAAATTCCAATCAAGAAACAGGAGGGAGGGTAAAGGGATGCCTGTACTGCTAGTAAGGGACAGCAGGAATCTCCCGGAGTGGAACACAGAGAGTCTGAAATGGGTAGGAGGAGACTTTCTATTCAGGACCATAGGCAATCAAGCTTGGAGGGGTGCTACAAAAATGTAGCAATAAAGTGAATTCCTATTTGTAACTAGAGTGATGTAGAGGTAAATGGCAATAGGTGGACATTAGCACTTAGATTATAGATAGCTGGACTATTTCTACAAAGAATAAGCATTGGCATAGACAATCGGTCTTGCTTTTGGGACCTTATAAGTATTTAGTTATGCTGCACAATATCCCTGGTGCAACAACTTCAACTGTTACATGGCTAAAACACTTATTAGGTCCCAATGGCGAGACCTATTGGCTATGCCAATGCTTGACCGCAAAGAAGCCGGCATGGCTCTTTTGTCTGTAACCTTGTGTGGGCAACATCAGTGTTTACGAAAGGTGAGCGGTAGCTCTGCTGTCAGAAACAGGCGGGAGGCAGGGTTGCTATCTTTGATGATTGTGATATCAGCCATCAGAGCAAGACATCGATCGGCCAATAGGGAGGTGTTTTGGGCAAGTGAGGGGCAGACCTGCTGAGTGCTGCAAGTGAGGAGTACCTCTGTCTCTCACAACACGAGAGATAGTTGTGCGGTCTGCACTTAAGAATAAGTCTGGTGAGTAAGAGACAGCGTTGCTCTTGGTGGCAGGTAAAAATGTGGGCTATTGCCCCGGTCTCCGACAAGTGCCAGTCTGTTCCTAAACCGGTGCTGGTCTGAACTCAAATCTCTGCTCAGAAGGACTGCAGGAATAGGCTGCCTGCCACAGCAGCTCCCTTTCACTAATCAAGACATTTAGCTGCAGGTCAAGGCAGGCCTCCTTGCCCTCTTGCTGCTGGATACATTTTTGTGTAGACGAAATGTAAAGCTGGGGAGAGTGTGGCGTAGGGGTTTGAACAGTCGTACTTTAAGCTGGAAAACCGGGAGGCTCAACATCCTGTGATTCTGGGCAAATCCCTTAATGTCCGTGCCGGCCCCCCCCCAAAAAAACCAGAATACATCTGTCCATAATACAACTGGTGCTCATGTACTGGGCCAGATACCTTTAAGTCGAGTTCGCGCTACATAAAACTACAATAAAAAAGACGAGTGAGCAATGAGGTAGAAATATAATGTATTTATTTCACTTGAGTTTAGACTTGTGAAAGGAGATCGAAATACATGAGAAAAGCGTTGTCAATCCCCAGTTCCAAGCAGAAGGTCCAAGGCTGCCTCTGCTCCAACCTAAGAGAGGATACCTGCGTGACTGATCAGCCAATCAGCAGCAGCGTAGTTCCAAAGAGGGTTGTGGATGCTTTCAGAAGTGCTAGAGAACTTTTCGGAGAAATGTTCGCCCATTTCCACCGATACGAAACGTATATTCGTGTCCTTAACTTAAGGCAACAAGGCCTGACCTTCGGAGCAGCGTTCTCTTATGCTAGGTGAAGGACAAAGTGTAGGAACAACAGAAAGTAAACCTGGTTCTAAGAACCTTTCTCATTTTCCAGTCCTGGTTCTTTCTACAGGACATGACACTAGTGGTATCTAGAGCAGTGGCTGAGGTACAGTAGTACAAGCCGCTCCTGCTACCCTTTGTTGTATATCTTCTCTAACCTGAGGGATAGCAGTGCTGTGCCATAGTATATCCTGTGTAACCTGAGGCGTGTCAGCTGTTGGTGGTGTGCCACTATACCTATAATGTTGCTCTGCTATGCATGTACCTCAATTGTACTACTGAAGTAACCGAGGGATATTTCGCAACACAAAACACCGCTTCACCCTCCATCTCCAACGCGGACACGATACCGCTAAGGATAAAAACTGAACCAGACAAACTCTAAAAGAAAGACAATTTCTTGCATCGTCATTATCTATGTACTACCAGTTGAATATTGGTCACGGGTGGAGCAGTAAAAGCAGAAACGTGACCTACCCGAAGCCTGTGCGCCGCCTGTGTGTCACGTGCAGATTGAGGGGGCAGCAGCAGGGCAGGCTTCGCCCGGGGGCTCAGAATCAACACGTCTCTCCACCAAAGTGCCCTGGCTGCTGTGGGCAGGTTTCTCTTCAGGCTAGTGACGTCTGATTGTGAAACCAAAACTGCATCAGCCAGTCAAGACCGCAGTCTTTCTCCGAGAAAAATATTGGATATGCGTTTCATGCTTTAAGTTTGGAACGGAGAAGCACAGCTAGCTTTCAGCAGAACACTATCCATGAAACGACTTAGTGACCTAAAGATGAGAACGAGGTCACATTGCAGCACTTTACAATAACACCAAAAAATAAATAGTTAAACCCACCCTTACTTTCTCTTCCCTTCTACCGTTTTGTATAGACAACTGGCGAGAGAGGAATGCGGGGCAGAGAAGAACAGAGTCCGAGAAAACAGAGAACAAGCCCGGGAGTGGCACATGTGCACGCGCTAAAAGGAATTGAACAAGCAATGACTAGAAAGGGGAGGAGTGGTGGACAAGGAGACAAAACGAGATGCAGGAGCTGCTGGTGTGTGCGCGCGCGGTCGCCACACCGAGACATGTGTTTTGAATTATCGCGCACGCAACAGTGCACGATAATTCAAAACACATGGCGCCCGTGCGGGTAACCGCAACCAATAGGCTATGGCCGGGGCAATGCACCCGCCTTTGCCCAATTGCGTGCTGTCTTTGTTAAAGGCCAATAGCCTGGGACAAAACAAAAACCACATGCACGAGCGTGAGGTGAGATTTCAAAAGCCCTTACATAAAGCCTTCGCCAGAACAGCGCAAGCGCTGTTATCAGCTCGACTTAAAAATCACATCTTTTGAACCGGGGTGCTAAGGCAACATAAAAATACGAAACTATAGCCTCATGATGGAATATTGCACATGCATTATTTGTGAACATTAAAAAATGGAAAAGCTACTGTGCGGCAAACCTGGGGCGACTAAAGATGATAAACTCAGGTAACTCAAGCGATTTAAAGCTGATGGAGATGCAACTTCTGCTCAAGAGGCGCCAAATTGAATGTGAAAAGTATGGTGTAGTATACGCCAATCAGTTACATTATTGATACAACTGAGGATAATTAATTATTTCCTCTGCTTGTCAGTGAAATCTGTACATCAGGAACTTCTGCACGTGGGGCTGCATTTTGGCTAGCTCTGTGCCCTAGAAGAACCATTTGTATAACTTTCTTTGGACCAGGAACCTATTTTCATTCTTTATGTACTGGGACGATGATGAAGTTATGCCTTTGATTCTCCTGTGACTATGCAGAAATAAAGAACACAGCTATTTTCCCCTCCCTTAACACCTCTAAAATTGAAGAATGTCTTAACAGGTGAGGGACTTGATTCAATTGCAAAGAACTACAAACGTTTATTTGCTGAGTTAAGTAAGTGCCTCCATTCACAAGAGTAACCATTCATCACAAACACCTTGCATAGATAGACAGGTATTCAGAGAATTTTCCTTTCAAAGCTAGTATGGTGCAGATACTTGGTTACACAGTACAACTCTGCAATACTGTCTTCAGACAGCGGGTTATTAATCACAAATCACTTTTTTCACTCCAATGAGGAACTAAATCTTTCCTCGGTGTCTGCTATGCCGAAGTCAGTCAGCCTCTTGAGGAGGGTTGACCATAACAGCTCCTAAACAATGAATGACGCTTAAATTGATACACACAAAATTGCAGGTGGTCTTGGCCGTTCGTACAGTGCTCTTTACAATGTACCCTTGCATGTTCATTTATTTTACTTTGTCTTTGTGACCCTGACCCAGGTCTCCCTCTTCTCAAGCTGCTCTCCCTGACCCAGGTCTCCCCCCTCTGGTGTCGTAATTTGACAATGACTGGGTTAGCGCTTAGCTTTGCTACACGTTATTTCCCTTATCTTGGCTTTACTTGAAAACGCCATTTTGAATGTTACGGCGGCCATTTTAGAGAATGAGCTGCCTCGTGGTCAGCTTACCCTTTAGTCCTTTGTCCGTACCTCTGACCACTTGAGTTTGCCCAGCAACAGGCTATTTTTAGTAACGGTCAAGCCCGCACATGCGCAGTTCCGATTTTCCAGTCACCCCTTAGGAATGTTTTGCCAAACTGACCAGTGGTGTTGTAACTCCTCCCATGAGTTGGCTGTGTTCCAAAAATTACCATATATGTACTTTTATTCTCTAACCATGTACCGCCTACCTATTTTATGTTTGTAAACTGTATAAAAGAAGGACTCGCACCGATGTTCGGTGTGATACTTCTTGCATTGCCGAAGGGTGCTGTAGGAATGTACCACCACCCCATGGGGTCTTAATAAACTTGTCTTTTATATTTTCTAGTTTCCGTGCCAACAGTTCTTACGGTGTAGTGGGTATTCTGCAGAGTATGTAGGCCTGGAGAACCCAATACCACAAATTGGCGACCACGAAGGGACTCATCGGCGACTCGGATGCCCGAAGGAGAGGTCGTGACGAAGGATTGGAAACTCGCCATGGACGCGTACGCTGCCACTGAGTGACCCGAGTCTTGGCACCCACGGTGTTTTCTTCCTTTCCTTCTGATCTGACCTTCCAGGTGGCGCCGGTCCCCGACTGAGGTCCTGTTCGTCTGCGTTGCTGTACAGTGCCTGTTTGGCTGATTTGATCAAAGACCTTGGCAGTTGGAATCTGGACATTTGAGATTTGGGTAATAATTGTGATCGGTAAGGTAGTCGGCGGACGCTTACTGAAGTTCTATGAATGTGACTATGATTTGAGTTAAATAACATTTGAGTTTGTGAATTTGAACACATATGTGCAGTGCACTTCACATAGGCAGGCATGTAGAGATGTTTCTCTAACTTTGTTTGTACTCTGAGCGGCACATTTGTGTGAAGTATCGTAAGTGCCATTTTTACGGTATCACTTTTTCGTGGTACTTTTTGAACATGCCTGTTTTAAGCACACTCCGAGGGATGTGCTGTCTTGGAAATGGTACCTCATATAGATTAAATGAATCTCAGCCGGCTCCCCCGGAGGGGACCACTAATCGCGAAATGTATGTGAAATTTGGCCTTCCCCCTATACTGTATAGTAAATTATGGAATAAATATACCAAGTCTGATCCCGAGTTGCAATGGCCACTACATGGGTCGTTTGATTTACGAAAGGTTCAGTTTGTGGAGCAATGTTTGTTTCAGCGCAGGTCTAGACAGGATATGTTTGATTGTGTGCGAATGTGGGAGAAAGCAGTGCGTGAACGTATGAAGCGTGAGATTGCCTTGGCGGACAAAGAGCAGCGCAAGGCTGCTCGAGATAAAGCTTTACAGCTGGAGGAGAAGGAGTTGCAGGAGAAGAAAGAGAGGGAGGCACGGGAACGTAATTTGCAAACGACCGGTCAATTTCCTATTCGACGTCCGCTTTATCCTGTCCTTACTAATGAAATTGATGATTTTTCGTTATTAGATCGATCTCCGCCTCCGTATGTTCAACCTACGGCTCCGGAAGAGGATTTTGGTGATGACCGAGATAGTGCGAGTACGAGGTTAACTGCAAATAGAGCCGCGGAATTACGTGGTTTAGCCAGAAAATTGAATTTGAATAGAATAACTATGTCAGAGGTTATAGCTGAAAGGGATAAGTGGTCGGAACGAGAACTGATGTGTTTTTTAAATACCTTTGCCGATGAAGTTATTGAACGATTCCGTAAGAATTCAGAGGATTTAGAACCCAAGGATATGTCAGTCCATCATGAGAATATGCGTAAAGGTTTATTTGTTCTTGCAGATGCAGATGGCTTTTTCTTACGATTGGTCCAGCTACGGGATGAAGCGTCCAGATTGCGGGAAGTACGAAAGGCATCAGAGAAGCCTGGGCCGGAGTCGACGGAGCAGTCCAAACAGTGTTCTATCCTGGGAACAGATAAGGGTTCTAAAGTGCATGTTATGCCGATGCGTGAAGCTGCACCTTTTTATGTTCCCCCTAAAGGGCAAGGTACCAGTGATGATAAAACGTCCGGGGATGCAAAAGGGTATTTTATATATAATTGGGTGTATACGCCTTGGAATAGGGCAGATGTTATGGCGTTGAAAAATGCTTTACCTGATCCCCGTAAAAATCCGGCAGCTTTCTATGAAGGAGTGGAGGGGGCTATTTCCTCTTGTGTTATGACGCTTGTTGATATAGATCTTTTCTTTGGATTAATTCTTCCCCCTGATATGTGGAGAGCGATCCGTAAGTTCGATGATCAAACAATGTTCGGAGCTACTTGGAAAGATATAAGCCAAGCTGATTTAGACAGGGAGCCTGCATGTAAACCTTGTTGATTGATTTTAGATCTTCCAACAGCTATTTTGAATAAATTGAAAACGCTTGTTCCCCCTAAAAAGATTGATTGGACTATGTTAGCCTTGTGCAAACAGAAACAAGACGAGTCTGTATCTGACTTTTTCACACGTTTTGAAGAAGCATTTCATGATTACAGTGGGCAATTGTTAACGGATGATACGGGTAGGCATCTGTTTGTCGATAAGTATGTGGCTAATCTCCTGCCGGAGATTGCAAAGCGGTTGAAAACGAGTGAAAGTTCCTGGACCACGGCGAACCCTGCGTCTTTGTTAACTATGGCACAGTATTATGAGCGGCAGGAATTAGAGGCTAAGGAAAGTGTAGATAAGAAGGCGAAGTAGTTGAAGACAAAGGTGATGTTGGCACAGGTTCGCGGTACGCAATCTAGAGGGAATGACAGAGGTAGACGAGGAGGGGGTACTGCGTCGTATGGCCGTACCGATATTGCTGAGGATCAATGTGCATATTGTAAAGAGTTTGGGCATTGGGCTGAAGATTGTCCGGTGCTTCGTGAGCAACGTAGTCCGCGTGGTCGAGGAGGTGGAAGGTCGCGGAATAGTTATTCGGGAGCGAGAGGTGGCGGAGGTGATCGTGGTAGGTTTGAAGCGAGGGGTCGTGGTCAGGATGAACGAAACACCTTTGATCGGCGAGGACTGCGTAGGATGGGGTGTGGAATCGGTTGAAGTGCCAGTAGATCAAAGAGGTCCATATGTATCAGCGGGCATTTTGGGTTCTACTGATCACTTTTTAGTTGACACAGGAGCTACTCGTAGTGCTTTGTCTAAAAACTTGGTTCCAAGGGCTCCCCTGTCTGGCGAAACGATAACATGTATAGGGTTCGATGGCACACCCTCTCCAAGCCCATTATCACGACCTCCTGCATTTTGCATTGATAAATTTTTTGTTTTTTGTCTATTTTTGTTGTCACCCCACACTCCAGACAACATTATGGGCATTGATTTGCTCAAATATTTTCGAGCAACGATACGCTCCGGAAGGAGTGCGGGTTATTTTGAATGACAATTACCCTGATTCAGGCAGACTGTGTACAATGCAGGAAATTGAAGCATTAGCCTCTCTCCCGCATACGTTATGGGCGACATCAGATACGGATGTGGGACAGATGCTAATCCCGCCTATTCGAATTACTGTCAAGGAGGGACTATCTTTGCCATGTGTACCGCAGTATAAGATATCCAGAGAAGGTGAAATGGCTCTAACGCATATCGTTCAGGATTTAATAATTGCAGGAGTAGTGGAGGAAGTTCCTTACAATGTCTGTAACAGCCCTATTCTTCCGATCCTTAAGAAAGACACTGATGACAAAGTCTATCGATTTATTATTGATTTGAGAGAAATTAACAAAATTGTCATTCTCCAGTACCCGGTGGTGTCTGACATCACTACATTGCTCACTTTGGTCCCCCCCACTGCTTCGACCTTTTCTGTTATTGACCTTAAAAATGCGTTCTTTTCCATTCCCATCCATCCTGACAGCAGATACCTATTTGGCTTCACGTTAAATAATAAATCGTATAGATTTTGTCGTGTTCCCCAAGGTTACACAGAGAGTCCTAGCATTTATAGCCAGGCTTTAAAAAGACAGCTCGATTCATTTGAATTGCAATCTGGAGTAGCCCTTATTCAATATGTTGATGACCTCCTATTGGCTGCAGACACCTATGCACAATGTGAGGAAAGTACACTTGCCTTGCTCTCCTTTTTGGCTCAGAATAATCATAAAGTTTCCAAGAAAAAGCTACAATACTGTAGACCAAAGGTGACCTACCTCGGTCATCTTTTGTCTAAGGAGGGGCGTGCATTAACATCTGATCGAATTCAAGCAATTTTAGATACACCAGTCCCCCGCACTCAGAGAGATGTACGCGCCTTCATAGGATTAACGTCCTTTTGTAGACATTGGATAATGGGGTTTTCGCACATCATAAAACCTTTGCTAGTGTTATTGTCTAAAACTACACCAATGCCCCTTGAATGGACAGATGAATGTCAAAACGCTTTTGGTCAATTGAGACAGGCCCTTTGCTCTGCACCCGTGTTAGGTACACCAGATTATACAAAGATTTTCACGTTGTATGTGCACGAGAAAGATGGGTGCGCGTTATCAGTGTTAGTGCAGACACACAGGGATAAGCAGAGACCATGTGCGTATTTCTCAGCCATTCTTGATCCTGTAGTGCGAGGGTTACCTGGGTGTTTCCGAGCGGTTGCAGCAACAGCAGTAGCTATACGGCAGAGTGAGGGAATAGTTTTGTCGCACAAACTGTTGGTGCTAGTTCCCCATGCAGTAGATGCCCTGTTAAATCAAACGAAAACACAGTATCTTACAAGCGCACGTGTGACAGGATATGAGCTCACACTTCTGGCGCCACATATCACACTGAAAAGATGTGCTACCTGAACCCTGCCACTTTATTGCCGTATCCGGTTGCGGAGGGCCAAGAGGAAGAACACCATGATTGTGTTTTCCTGACCGAAGAACAAACAAAGGGTCGTGTCGACTTACAGGATACGCCACTTCCAGATGTGGATGGGGAACTGTGGGTTGATGGATCGTGTTTAAGGCTGCCAGATGGCACAACTTCTGCAGCATATGCGATCACGACACTTAAGACAGTGGTAGAAACAGCACGAATACCACAGAAATCGGCCCAAGCAGCGGAGTTGATAGCTTTGACAAGAGCCTGCGAACTGAGTGCTGGCTTATGTGTGAACATCTACACAGACAGCCGGTACGCCTTCGGAGTAGCGCATGACTTTGGCCTACTCTGGAGAGAGCGTGGGTTTTTGACTTCGCATGGAGTGCACATCATGCACGGAGAACTAGTGCGTGATCTCCTAAACGCGTTACTTTGTCCAAAGAAAGTAGCGATAATCATATGCAGTGCACATAAGAAGGTCACTGACAAAGTGGGACAAGGTAATGCCTTTGCAGACAGTATAGCAAGACAAACGGCTATGTCACGAAATGACTCCCCCATGTATGTAGTGAAGTCGCAGGCCGAGCGGTGGCATGATGCTAGAGCGGAGATATTAGACATTCAGAAATCAGCGACTGAAGCAGAACTTGTAACATGGGCAGCAGAGGGGGTGCTGGATGATGAGGGTTGTTGGAGGAGTAAAGATATGGAACGATGGAAATTGCCTGCAGCTTACTTGCAAGCGATGGTCCAGATGACACATGGGTTGGCACATGTTGGAGCTCTTGCAATTACTCAATTGCTAACACGAGTTTGGGAGCATCCTGAGATTGCTAACACGGCCAAGAGAGTAGTGCAGAACTGTATGATATGTTTACAGCACAATCCTGCAAAAGGGACGCATACTCCGAAAGGAGGGTTCGTTCCACCTTCTGCACCATTCGAGGTACTACAAATGGATTATATCCAGCTTGAGCGTTGCAATAACCTTAAGTATGTCTTAGTGGTGGTGTGTGCCTTTAGCAAATGGGTTGAGGCCTTCCCTACGAAGGATAATACAGCTTTGACAACAGCTAAGGTTTTGCTCAAAGAGTACTTCCCTCGATATGGCGTTTGCAAATTTTTGTGGAGCGATAATGGTCCCCATTTTGTTGGGAAAATTGTGGAATATGTGTTGATGGGATTGGGGATTCAGCAAAAGTTCCATGCTGTGTTCCATCCTCAGTCAGCAGGTCTTGTTGAACGGTACAATGCTACTTTGAAACTAAAGTTGGCTCTCCACGCCCCTCTCAAGACACCATAGCCGCGGACAAGGAATTCAATACCTGGGTCACCCAATCGCTTGATGCCATCCTGCCGAAAATCAGCTCCCTGAAACGCACCAAGAGAGTCAACCCATCCCCCTGGTACACCCCCGAACTCAACCTTCTGCGGAAGGTCTGCAAAAGGAACGAACGCCTTTGGAGGAAGGAAAAAACAGGAGAGAAAAAAAGAAATATTTCGTACATCCGTAAGTGCCTACAAAAAGGAGCTACGCAACACCAAAATCGCTTTCTATGAGAGTAGAATCAAAAACGCTGCTTGCTCGGCCCACAAAACCTTTGCCATTCTCAAAGAACTCCTTCACGCCCCTGATCCCCCTCTCAAACCTCTCGACCCCAAAGAAGCGGAAAGCAAATGTACCAATCTTGCTACCTTCTTTGACGAGAAAATCCCAAAAATACTCCTGGCTATTCCTCCCCCTGAACCGGGTCGCACGGATTGGGATCCTACCATTTCTACCATCAACCCCTCCCATCCGCCTGATAGCCCCCGACCTTCCCTGGACGTCTTTGGTCCAGTCACCACGGAAGAGGTAGTGGCAACACTGGCCTCAATCAAAAGCGGGTCCCCCCTCGACCCTGCACCCCTCCGCTTCCTGAAAAAAGTGACAAGCACCATCACCCCCCCCCCCCCCTCACGGCTCTGATCAACTCCTACCTATCGGAGGGCACAGTTCCCCCCAGCTGGAAAGCGGCAGCAGTCAAAGGCCTACTAAAAAAACCCTCTTTAGACCCACAGGACCTCTCCAATTACAGACCCATCTCCCTTCTCCCAGGAAATAGTAAGATCACGGAGAAGTTAGTGAACAAACAACTGTCACTCTTCCTGGAGAGCAACAACCTACTAGGGGTCTCCCAGACAGGGTTTCGTCCAGGTCAGGGCACGGACATCGCCCTCCTGGCAGCAGTGGAGAAGGCCAGAAGCATTCTGGATACGGGAGGATCAGTGGCAGTGATCCTCCTGGACCTCGGTGCGGCCTTCAACACTGTAGACCATCCCACCCTAATCCAACGACTGGGAGAAATTGGAGTAAGGGGTACGGCCCTGAAGTGGCTAAAATCCTTTCTAACAGGCCGTTCCTTCCAAGTCTGGGAGAACGACAGCCACTCACCCCTCATCCCCCTCCGCTGTGGAGTACCGCAGGGCTCATCCTTGAGCCCTACGTTATTCAACGTATACATGGCCCCACTAGAGAAAAAGGTCAGTCCGTTCGGCGTATCAATTATCAACTACGCCGACGACCCCCCAGCTGGTGGTAACCCTCTCACACCCCCATCACTCCCCCTCTGACCTCCACGGTTGTCTCACCGAAGTCCACCGATGGATGAACCTTTCCTCACTTAAGCTAAACGGCTCAAAGACCGAGATACTTATGCTTGGTCACAAGGGGCCCGCCCTGCCGCCTCACCTCTGGCCCAGCTGCCTGGGTGATCCCCCCGCTCCCAAGGATGAGGTCAAAAGCCTAGGCGTTTGGATTGAAAACGACCTGAGCTTCAGAACACAGGCAAAAAAGACGGCAGGTACATGCTTTGGTCTCCTCAGAGCCTGCAGGAAGATCTTACCCTTGCTCCCTGCGAACGCCAAAAAACTCCTGATTCAGGGCCTCATCCTGGCGAGATTGGACTACTGCAACGCAATCTACCTGGGAGCCCCCGAAGCCACCCTCAACACATTGCAGAAAGTGCAAAACGCCGCCGCCCGCCTGCTGACTGGCACACCTGCTAGATCCTCTGCCAAGCCAGCTCTCAAGTCTCTCCACTGGCTCCCAGTCAGAGAAAGGGTCGCTTTCAAGGCTCTCTGTCTGGTCCACAAAACCCTTAATAACAACGGCCCCCCCTTCTTAAGGAATTCATAATCCCTTACAAGGCAGAAAGGGACCTCCGGTCCAGCGGAGAAAAGCTCATTACAGGTCCCAGAGTTAAAAAAGCCAGGACCAGTGGCCGCCGCTTCTCTGTCCACACGGCCAAACACTGGAACAACCTCCCACGAAGACTGAGGACAGAACCTAATCTCCTCCAGTTCAGGAAATCACTAAAAACCCTCCTTGTCCCCCACCCATAATTCCTTAGACTGCTGAAACCCCCAGAGATTCAGGTTTAGCGCTGGGATGCTCTAGGGTTACTACGCGCTGTACAAAACCTTTAAATAAAATTTTTAATAAAAATAAGATTGTGGCATCTACGTCTTTGAAGTGGCCGGATGCCTTGCCGTTAGCATTACTCTCTATCAGATCGGTACCCCACTCTCGAACTGGCCTCACACCTTATGAAGTGGTGTTTGGAAGGCCGATGAATATATGGGGAGTTCCTAAGCCTCGGTTGTTACATGATGTGCCCTGTATAATGATGAATGATTATTTGGCACGATTAACAAATGATTTACTTTCCATTCATCAGCAGGTTCGAGAAGCGCTCCCCGACAATTCCATTGGAGAGGCTCATAATCTTCGTCCTGGCGACTTTGTTCTCTCAAAGGACTTGACCATCACAAGCAGCTTGGAACCGAGGTGGCGTGGGCCCGAGCAAGTACTGCTGGCAACCCGAACGGCGGTGCGAGTGACCAACAGGAAGCGGTGGGTGCATTCTACTCACTGCCGCCGTGTTTCTCCGGACCTAGTGAATCCTACTGTGCTATCTGACTACAGAGATATTTTGGATGAGGAAAAGAGCCCAGCTGTGACGTAGGCCGAATTGGAGGGAGCCTTCCCGGGCCACACTGTTTCTGGACAACAAAGATACAATCTGCGACCACGATAAGAGGGAGATTTTCTTTTTTTTTTGGTGCGGGACTGGTTGAGTTACCGCTCTGAGGTTTGTGAGACGGAAGTCGGGAATCTCAAGGGGGGGGGGGGAATCAGTTCTGCCAAGAGTAGCGACACCCGTCTTGACCCCGGAGAAGAAAACAACGGCTACCTCGGAGCTCAGCACTCATATTTTTATTTTAGTTGTATATTTTGAGACATTGTGAACTTTTTGAACTATGGCGTCTTCTGCAGCACGAGACAAAAGAATTCTTGGTGCTGTATTGTTTGTGTTGACAATTGTGGTGATAGCTGTTATAGCCTGGGTAGTAGAACTTGTGGTACCTGTACGAGAACATTTGCTGCCGACTACCCCGGCTCCATCTGAACATTTTCATTTCACCTTACCGTATCATGAAGAACGGCACCGACAGACCTACTTGAACAATAGCGTCATTCAAATCTTGCATCATACTCACAATATGACGAACACTTCTAACTGTTGGGTATGTGGGATGTTGCCTGGACATCAGAAAAAAGGAGGCACACCGCTTATCCCACTCCCGTTTTCCCACAATGGGTCTTGCAATGCCTGGTACACTCTCCTGTTCACTTTGCGCTGGCCAACAAAAGGGGGGTTGCTTTTCCGTTTAAATAAGATATGTTATCATGATCGGGACGGCTATCCACAAGCTGAGGGTACTCGGTTCGAATGGGAGGAGTACCGCCCTGACAATGTATCTGCACCACGAATTTACAGTAACCAACGGGATATTAACATGTCCAATTCTCCTGTTATTAATGTCATTGATACAAAGGTTGACCTCTGTATACGTAATAAAGGTACAATCCCAGTTGGCAGAAGGGAATGTAACACCACACTTACCTTTGATAGCCCGAATGGCATTTTATTTGTAGCCTCCCGAAATACATACTTTATATGTGGCAATAAAGGTTATCATCGTCTCCAGTTAGGATGGTTAGGCACATGCTACATTTCTTTTGTATTGCCCCCTGTATTCATTGCCCCACCAATGTACCATAATGATTATGTTTTGTATCATGACTTTGTGATAAACAGAGTCAAAAGAGCAGTAGTCCTTGAAGATGTCGATCAAACCGATACTGCACTGCAACAATATGTAGATTTTAACTTGGGTTTGTTTTCTTTTGTGGGAGCTGCTCTAAACAGTCGGAAGATACGACGATTAACTCGTGTTGTTGAAGCTGTTGCCAAGGATACTGCTTTTGCGTTGGGGAATATAACTGAAGAACTTCAAATATCTAGAATTGTAACGCTTCAGAACCGGATGGTTCTAGACGTAGTTCTAGCCGATCGAGGGGGGGCATGCCGAATTATTGGAAGTAGTTGCTGTGTTTACGTGCCAGATAATTCACCATCTGTTTATGATGCTATATCCAAATTGCATAAAATTGCTGCTGAGATACATCCGGACAATGGTACATGGACCCTTTCGGGGTGGTTCTGGTCAATGCTTAGTACCTGGGGCTGGAAGCTACTGACAATCTTATGTATCATAGTTGGGATATTATTCTTCTTATGCTTATGTATACAATGTGGCCCTGCATTATGTTCTATGTGTTTATCAGCTTGTATTCCATCTAGGCGAGCTTTTGCCCAAAATGAATTAATGCTTCATAAAGAAGTGGCCCAGATTATGTCCATCGATATAGAAGATGAGTATCCTGATTATGTCCATTATGAGGTAGCTTCAGCTAAACGCTAAAAGGGTCGTCTGTCGTAATTTGACAATGACTGGGTTAGCGCTTAGCTTTGCTACACGTTATTGCCCTTATCTTGGCCTTACTTGAAAACGCCATTTTGAATGTTACGGTGGCCATTTTAGAGAATGAGCTGCCTCGTGGTCAGCGTGCCCTTTAGTCCTTTGTCCGTACCACTGACCACTTGAGTTTGCCCAGCAACAGGCTATTTTTAGTAACGGTCAAGCCCGCACATGCGCAGTTCCGATTTTCCAGTCACCCCTTAGGAATGTTTCGCCAAACTGACCAGTGGTGTTGTAAATCCTCCCATGAGTGGCTGTGTTCCAAAAATGACCATATATGTACTTTTATTCTGTAACCATGTACCGCCTACCTATTTTATGTTTGTAAACTGTATAAAAGAAGGACTCGCACCGATGTTCGGTGTGATACTTCTTGCATTGCCGAAGGGTGCTGTAGGAATGTACCACCACCCCATGGGGTCTTAATAAACTTGTCTTTTATATTTTCTAGTTTCCGTGCCAACAGTTCTTACAGTGTAGTGGGTATTCTGCGGAGTATGTAGGCCTGGAGAACCCAATACCACACTGGAGCTGCTCTCCGTGGTCTCCCTCCCCTGGAGCTGCTGTCCGTGGTCTTCCTTAGAGCTGCACTCCCTGACCCGGGTCGCCCTCCTCTGAAGCTGCTCCCCCTGGTCTTCTGGAGCCGCTCTCCCTGACCCAGGTCTCTCTCTGGAGCCGTTCTCTGTAGTCTCCCTCTTCTGGAGATGTCTCTCTCACCCCGTTCTGGTGTCAGGATGACAATCAATTTGGACTTCGAAGAGTGTCTGAAGGACTCGCCCAGATTTATGTAAGAACCAAACCCAGACCTGTGGTGCCACCGAGCTGCGCCCTGCTGCTAGCTCTGTGCCCTTCTGCCAGCTCTGTGCCTTGCTCTGTGTGCCCTGCTGCCTCCCTAGAAGCTCTGCTCAGTGCGTAACTACCACTGGTGCAGCAGGTGTAGTGGCACCGGGGCCCTGACAATAGCATATTTTACAACCGTAACAGCAGCCAACGGGGCATTTTATTAGTTTGCGCCAGGGCCACGGCTCCCCTGATACCTCACTGACCCTGCTGCGTCCCACCTGGGTACAGATGCCCCCAAACTGACACTGCTGCCCCAGATAAACCTCAGTTGAACCTTTCCCCCGCTCCTCCCGACCCGTTAACTTGCCCCTGGATGTTGCTAGCCTCAGACCTGACCCAGTTAGCCCAAGGCCTGGCCTGCTGCCACTGAACTTCATTCGCCCTGTTGCCCCGGTTATAAAAAAAAAACCTGTACATGCCTATCGAGTCCCGGAGCAAGGTTTGTATCTGCCACAATTACTGTGCATATACTCATCTGACGACTACATGTACCAGAGCGCAACAGGGGCACGTTACTTCTAAAACTTGTGAGTGTAACCAGCCGCTTCAGGGGGAGCGGGCCTCGGCCTGGTCTGCTATGGCTCTGCTGCGTGACACAATTGCGTTTGGAGGAGCAGGCCTGATCATATGAATTACACAACGTTTGCTGTTTTTTCAACACGTACAAATCACGCAACACAATTTCCTTTTGGCAGTTACTGGTGGTGGGACGGGCTTGCCACAAGACTGCTTCTGTACTCCTTACACCCAGGGCAGGGGACACAAGTGTACTGGATGGTGAAAGGGCACTCTGAAGTATTCAAATAACTTTATGAAGTATTCAAATAACTTTATTTATGCATGGGAAAGCCTCAAAATGTCTTCCATGACAGTTTGGTATTTTGCAAACCTGGGACTACTTACCCATTTTCGCGTTGTAATAGCATGCGATGCGGGAAAACCTGCGATGTAACAGCATGCGTTGTGGAGTCATACTATGTTAACGTTTACGTGATGTGAAATTTGCATTGTTATGCAACCGCAATGTGCGCTCATCGTTGTAATGGGTGTTCGCCTTAATGTCCCCCCTAGGACTCCGTCCCGCACTCTCCTGATAAAATTGCACTGGCTCCCTATTCGTCAAAGAGTTAAGTTCAAAATCTGCTGTACTATTTACAAGACACTGCTTAACTCAGGACCTGCATATCTCTCTGAGAAATTCATGTTGTATGCTCCTTTAAGATCGCTCCGCTAAAGTATGAAATCTCTGCCTGCGGTGCCACGAGTAAGAAGAGCAAGATTGGGAGGAAAGGCCTTATCCCATCTTGGCCCGCGTTACTGGAACGAACTGCCACTGCCCTTGAGGCAGTGTTTGGACCATCTTCAATTCCGAAAGCAGCTGAAGACTACCCTCTTCCTCACTTACTAACTCATTGGAGTTATTCTGCCACCCATATCTCGCTGAAGCGCAGATACCCATTGGGGGTCGATTCTAGCGATATACAAACAAGTAAATAAATAAAAATGAAAAGCAATTCCACAATTTGACCAAATTGCTCTCTTGGTCTTTGACATTAAACCTTATTTATACATTACAAATATAAAATGAATCAACGGGTTGGCGTATAGCAATGGTTATAAGGGGATATTTTCTTTGAAATGCTAGGCACTAGCATAGGGGATCCTTCTCAGGAGTAGGAGTGAAAGGACTCTGGAGGAAACTAAAAGGGTACATTGGCCTTTATGACTTTCCTTAATAGTATATGCATGGGTGAGGAAATTTATGAGTAGAGTTGTTCTCCTCCTTTCAGCAGTCCAGACCGCTTCTTAGTTACAGCCGCCAATTGTCTCAGACAAATATATTCCCAACATTCCATTCAACCATCATTCAGCAATCACGGAGAGCATCTACTTTAAACAATGCATCTGTATCATACTTTTATTTCACCCCGCTTAGATAACCTCTCATGCATCATCTTGCCATACCACCAGAATATCCTTTACTAACCGTACATGTTGAGGAGTCAGTTCATAGGGATCTTTTCCAATAGTGGTCTGAAGCCACACCTGCACAAAAATGGCTGGGAGCCCTACACAACTGTTGGCTCAGTACACCAATCTCAGACTACGGCGATTAGTTTGGTAGTCTCCACTGGCACTGGATAATAATTGGATGAAAAGGCATTCATTAAAATGTGAAACTGTCCCAGGATAGAGTATGTATGAAAACACAGGTCTTTGCGAATAGAATGTCAAGAGGGTGTCTGAACTTACAGCACCATCTTCAAGCAGCTGTGTAGCATTGTTAAAGGCTGCGCACATTGGAAGAGGGAGCAGGGTTCTACAGACTGAAGATAGCATTTACCTGGCCTTATGCTTGCACCCTCACCAGATGTAAAGTGTATATCTCGTGAACATGCCCTTCCTACAATTAGGAATTCATAGACATCTTTGCTCAGTGTATTACAGAAAGAGTATCAGAAGGCCAGGTATAGCTTTTCATATTAGGTTACATTAGCACTGTGCCTTTTCTAAGAACAAAACAAAAAAGATGAATAAAACCAAACGAGAAGTTAGGTTACAGGCGGCGAAACTTCTATGTGAAACAAATAAAATTTGATTAGCTGTACTCACGAGAAAGAGGCCATCCCACAGAAAGTGCAAAAGATGTGCACTTCGAACTTCACACTAACCACTGATCAGAAAGGCATACAAGCAGTACAAAAAAGGACCTTGACAAAGTCCTGTGGTTTATTACGCTTTAACAAGGAAGCTGGTAATGCGATTACTTACATTAAGATGTGAACTTTGAGCTCGGGCACAGGTCGTCCAGTCACAGAATGCAAGGTGGAACGTAACCAGATCAGAGAGGAACCTGCTGCCAAGTTTATATAATATCCCAATATTGCCATTCTTTGCTGTTTCATGAAATGAATGCAAAATAATGGACTCCATATCTTAACCAATAGGAGGGACAGTCTTCATGAAGTACAATCTGGTACAACTGCAAAGAATTATGGGTCTCATCTCACAGTCCTCCTTGATGCCCGAAGAAGAAAGGAGGGGTGGAAGCCTGGCAGTAGAAGGGAATAGCCACCAGGGGTGGCTGGCACAGCTCGCAGGTGGGAGCGCAGGGGCTCGCAGGCTGGTTTTAAAAAATTAATAATAATAATAACAAAAGAAACCTTGCCTTGCCACCGCCGCCAGGTCCAGCGTCTTCTCTCCTGCTCGCCTGTATCCGATTCCAGGTTAGAATAGGAAGCAAGCAGCCAGCCTCCCACCCCTAAGCCAATTACAATGCTCGAATGGGGCATTGTGATTGGTCTGAGCGGGGCAGTAAGGGTTGGCATGTTCTCCATGCCAAACCCGGGGCGCCCCGAGGAAATCCTCATCTCAACAACCACACTTGTGATACACATACATATCAGTTTCTCTTCCAACTGCATCAACATTTCTATCACAATCCAAGCCAGGAAACAAGCAGAATACAAATGACATCTCATGCTCATTACCACTCTACAGTCCTGGCCCCATCAAACATTTAGCACATCATCTTCACACTTATCCTAAATGCCATTTTCAATAATGAATTGTGTTTTTCCCCACAACCACAAACATCCTTGACGCTCTGGTCCCAAAAGACAACAGCAATCAACACCATTGCAGACCAAACAAGGTAGGAGAATATATTGCAGAGCCTCATTGATCATTGTGGGTTCCTCTGCAATATCACAAACTTCTTTCAACTGCACTCCTGCCACTTGAATCTTGCAGCAACTAAGATCCTCCTATTTCATCTCCTTCACTGACTACCAGGACCTAAAGCCAAACTTCCTCATTACCATATATGGATTGACCAGGGATCGTTAAATCCATTGAAGACTGCTCACCCTTATCACTTACAATAGAAATCCATAGAGATTCTGCAACTAGGCCCATGAAAATTTCCTTCGACTCCATGCTGAGGGCCGCTGTTACAACCTAGGACATTAAACGCCCAACTCACACAAAAGGATACTTCCTGGATTTTATCTGCTACAACATTACAGACCTCAAATTCCACACTTCCAGTCAAATGGCTGGTCTGATTACACTATCTTCTCCTTTGCCTTCCACCACATCTTACCCACACACAATGTACAAATTAAACCAACTAATATCCTAACAAGATCATTCAAGAGCTTTCCTGCCAATGCACCCTATGTCATAACCTTCAAGCACAGTTCCAACCTAGACTATCCTTTGCCACTTTCAACACGGCCCTAGATGGCAGCTGTCACTCATGCACCACTCAAACTCCATTTAAAGAGAGTAAAACTATCTATAACCTAGTACAACCAAGAACTCACGGACAGAGTGACTCGATGGACAGTAGGGCAATACACATTGCAGATCTAAACAAGAAGAAGCCCTGTAGATTCAGAAAACCTCTGATATGGTCGAAGAAATGCCACCTCTGCACCCAAACCACCTCTTTTCAAAACAATCATTCACTCAGTGAACCTCACACCAGCTGCTCTTCAAGCCTAAACTACTTAGAGAACCACCATCTTAAAATTTGTTCTTTACAAGGAAATATGACAAAATCAGACAAGACACCTCCAACTATGACACACTCAACATCATCACCGCTACCCTTCCATGCAACACATGCAAATGAACACCTTTGACACCCTCTACTCATCTAACCTAGTTACATTCTTTATAGCTCTGAATGCCAGATACCAAACAGACAACACTGTCCCAATACCCAAAACAAAAGAACTGAATGACTTCACTTTGACCTCTACTCATAAATCCGTAAATTTTTGAGTAATCAATGTTAACAATGCTTAGCGAAAAATGTTACAATGCTTAGCGAAAAATGCCCTGGAAAAGATAAAAAGACATACTGGATTTTTATCTCATGTGTAACAACAGTTAGGTTAGAGTTACTTGGTTAAAGTGGCATCTTAAAATATGTTAAGAAATTCTCGATTTGGAGAATCTATTTGATCACATGTATTTTGGGAAGTTTTAAGTTTACAGTGTATTAAACATAGTTTTATGCTTGGAAGCATACAATGCAAAGTATCAGGCAGAATTATGGGCAAATTAACTTTCAACTGCCCCATAGTTGATCTAGAAGGGTTCACAGAAAGGAGCAGCTCACTCCCTCGGTTTTCCATTAAACAAATCTAAATATATCAAGCCACATAACTCCACTGGGGAATAAGGAGCAACCGTGCACGGCAACGAAGGTCACACACAATAGAAGGTGTAACAGAAGAATAATCTGTTACGCGATAGCTTTCCTTTGTATCATTTCAAAACATGTTTCCCAGAAGCAACTATGTCTCCTGAGATCAAACGTAGGGGCATAGGGACAGCGGAAGAATACTTGCTGTGTGCACCACAAAGGCAGGTTTAATGGTTTAGGTTTCATTAACCCGTTTTAATCGTGACACTGTCAAAGACTTAACTGACAGCAACGCAAAAAGGCAACAAGCACTGGCAAAGTCGATAGGTATCAACTTTGGGACTTCTGGCTTTACCAATACTTTTGAGCCAGGAAGTCTCAGAGCGGAGGTCTATTTACTTTGCCAATGCTAGTTTCTGTTTGCCTAGACCTGCCAATTGACCCATGGCACATGTGGCACCACCAGTCAGTTTTGACTTTTTAACCAGCAGCAACTTTGCATGCTGGGATTTGATACCTCGGACCTGTAACATCGATTTTCCTGTTCAAGTTATGGGTCTACATGTCCAGCATTCAAAGTGCTGTAGGCTAAAAAGCAAACACGGGATGTTGGTGTCCACCACATGACATGCGGCCAGTCGGCAGCTGTGCATCTCCCTTTACACCCAACCATGAACGTCGATTCACCAAAATCTCATAGGTCGTGGAAGTGACATCACACACACTTTAACCTCAATGATATCACAGGAAGTGATGTCACATCACCTTAACCCTGATGATACTACCATAATTATTATGCCTAAAGTGCCATAATTACTGCATGATTAAAATTACAAGACCGGACATATACATGTATATTTTAGATACAACCTACAATTTAGCTTGGTGAGATGACATGTACATTTCGTTTTGTCTTACATGAAAAATTATATTTTTGTCCTTGAAGTCTGGGCACGGGCGGAGGGCACCACCCTATACAGGGAAGAAACGGCAGGGCTGCGTAAGTATCCCATTGCGCAGACCTGGGACGAAATGCTTATAACTCTCACACGCTTTATTTTTATTTATAAAGATTTATATAGCGCGTACCCCCTGTGCAACGAGCGGGACCTGACACCTAACGAGCCACCTAGACGCCGATACCGTGCTGTTTCTACATGCCACACCAACAATTGTTAAGCTGGGCGAGAACCTCACACTCCCTAAAAACACCACGCGGAGGTAGCTCCTGCCACGCGTTACCTTTACAACCATACAATTACATAGAAAACTAAAGTAGCAGCCCACACACTATCCCCGCAGGCTAGCCTGGCCGCATATGCGCCCAGTTGACACACTAGACACTTGATACATATGCCCTTGGTTATTTGAGGTCTCTTTTATTTTGATTTAATATTTACTGTTGTTAGATATGGTTGAATTGTTATAGAAAATAATATCTAGAGAGCAGACTTGACATTTGCATGTACATTGATCCATTTACTTATGACACGTTATATGAAACAATTCAAGAGTGGGATCTAAATGTGAACTGCATTTATCTGTATGCATTGATGTGCTTATGCATTACTCTTGCTGCCATGGAGAGGCGTACTAAACACCTTCACGCTGACCCTCCACTGAAGATGACAGAATGTGCGGGCCGTAGGAGCCCAAAGAGATTTGTATACGCATGTGCAACCTTACTCTCTCGACATTGATGACACTAAAGCAAAGTGAAGGAAATGTTTTGATTTATATGTATAGTGTTATGGAGCAAGTGATATTGTTGCTGACGTGATATGTATCGATGCTTGTAAGCTAATGTACCAGAAAAGATAAAATGCAATAAAGATATTAAAAAAAATAAAAATGAAAATTTATATTTTCGTTTGAAGAGGATGCAGTGGCACAATACACAGAACAAAGCTGGGAACCTAAATTACTTACACAGCAAAATATCATGATTTAATGATTCCAGTAGCACATCCATCAATGAGAAATGTTTTTTTTTTATCTCTCCCTATGATTTATCAATACAAGTGGTTATGTTCTCCTGTAATTGATATTGACTATGGCCGATTCACAGAGGTAAATTCATAACTAAATGTATTTTTGAGGGTGAATTTACCGGTCTTATACCCGCCCGTTATACACAAAGGGATTCCTGGCAGACACAAGCCCCTTTACAGGCACAGAGATTTCTGCCACAAGCGGAGAGCTCACTGCAGCCATAAATGCTACTCAAGCCTCACCCTCTTCAACATCTACATGGCCCCAGGTGCAGCCATCATCAGAAACCACAGACTCAACCCCCAACGGATTCTCTCCCTCACTGACGATCCTACAGCCACTAGGAGCAACTTTCACAATAGGTTGAAGGCAGTTGCCGCCTGGATGAAGGACAGCTGCTTCAAATTCAACTCAGACAAAACTGAAGTCCTCAGCCTGGGCACCAGTCAGCTTGGGATGACTCCAGGTGGTCTGCAGCGCTCGGAACACCCCACCCCCCACACCCAATGACCAAACATGCAACCTCGGAATTATCCTCGACCTCAATGAAATGCCAAATCAATGCCATCTCATCCTCCTGCTTCCACACGCTCCGCCTGATCCTGAAGATTATCAAGTGGATCCCCAGCGAGTCCAGGAGAATGGTCACCCAGGTGCTCGTCAGCAGCAAGCTCGACTACGGCAACGCACTCTATGCCGGCTCCACCCAAAAACTCCAAAAGAAATTGCAAAGCATCCAGAACGTTTCCGCCAAACTTATCCTGGACATCCCCCGCCACAGCCACATCTCTGGTCACCTGAGAGACATTCACTGGCTCCCAATCAACAAAAGAATCACCTTCAAGCTCCTCACAACCGCCTCCAAAGCCCTCTACAACACCGGATCTGCATAACTCAACCACGCCTCCCCTTTTACACACCCACGAAGCATCTTCGCTCTACCCAAATGGCCCTGGCCATTATGCCACGGATCCGCCAGACCTCGGCCGGAGGAAGATCCTTCTCCTACCGGGAACTCTCTACCTCTACATCTAAGGCAATCACCTTCACTGCCTCAATTCAGGAAGGACCTCAAGACCCGACTCTTAGACTGAACTGCAGAATCACTCCCGTGCCTTGAGAACTTAACAGGTAATTAGCCACACTCCATAAGAACCCTGATTGATTGATTGAAGGGGTAGGACAAAAGGGTGGCTCTGGGTTTTTCAATGAGTGATTTGCCTTGGAAGTTGGTGCACGCCTACAAACTAGTAAGTAAATGGGCATTTATTTATAAAAGTTTTATATAGCGTGGTCAAGATCCTGAAGGATATCAGAGGGCTTTACAATATGATGGGAGGAAGAACATAAATGCAATATCAACATCCGGTAGAGAGAATTCAATTTATTTTTAAAAGACTGGAATGTGCAAATGTGCATTCCTTAAAAGGGTCATAATTTTATTCCAGTCAAGTGCTGGAGTGTATTCCTTTACAGGGCTGAAAGAAGTAAAAAGAAAACAAAGGAGCGCATTTGCAAAGGGGAATCCATTCCGCCTGTCTGGAGGAATCTACCACGAAGATCTCGGCAGAGGGGGAATGGATTCCAAACTTGTAAATCATGTGATTTCCCACAGAATCCACATGGAAACCTTCACCAAACGCAGAATTCCAAAACGTGGCAAAACTAGACTCGGAAGTAGGTTTAAACATAAGATTGAAGTTTTACTATTTTTTTAATCAGCCCTATATATTGACTATAAACTATTCTATTGACTTAAATGGTTCCACATGGTTAGTACATTTTGATTTATGGTCACTTGAAACCCACTATCACTCATGAGAAGAGGGAAGATTTTGTTCCAACATATAAGCATTCAACATGGCAACAAATGGTTTTAAAAGGTATGTTTTGACTTGTCAAAATTTTTATTGAATTGAATTATAAAAGTGTGCTTTGCGCTACAGAATTTGTATATTTTACCGAACATAAAAGGAATTCCACCGAGCAGCTGTTGCAGAACGTAAATAGCGCTCATCAAACTCCACATTCAGCTCTTTGAGCTGCCTTTTGACATCTGTCCTGAGGTTGTAAAGGCAGTCGGGTTGCAAGAGGCAAGCCAGGGGACGCCGATGAGACCCCTGATGATGTCCATGAACCTAATGGACGTGACAGAAGATCGAGAGCATTTGCGTTCTGGTGGAGTGGGGTTGCGGTGGGAGGGTCCTGCGGGGGAGGGGTTGGTTTAGTTTCCTGCTGCAGTTTTGCCGAGTGCATTGAAAGTCAGTCCTCATTGTTTGGGCTCTGGTTGTTCAAACATTAAGCGTGTTTTTTATTGCTATAAAACACAGATGGAGCTTGCACCAGTCAGAGCGGACTTACGTTGTTTGTGCAGTACATTTGCTCACTATGACTTTGTGTTTGCTGACTCCAACCACTCCTCTCCACTTTATAGCTGAAGATCAGCAGTCAGTACTTTTTGTGGGTGGGGATGGAAGACCAGGCTCACGGAGGGTGGGGTGGGACAGAGCAACAGGAAGGCTGGGGGGGAAGCAACGCAGGGGGGTGTGCAGGTAGGGGGGGGACATGGAGGGCGCAGGGATGGTAGGAATGGTAGTGAGAGCAAAATGGTGGAGCAGAAACCAAAAAGGCTAAAGAGGGCAACGTGGAGACGGTGGTTTTGGGAAAGAAGAAGGACACAAGGACTAGAGCATTACAGGGGCGCGGGGGAGAAGCACACAAAGGAGACATTAGAAAAACATCTGCACTCTTGTGGAGTGCTTAAACAAAAAGAAAAAAGTTGTGCCTAAAAAAGCAAGCCGTGGCAGGACATGGTAATGTATCCATGCTCTAGGTGCGGGACAAACACAAGAAGAGAAAAAAAAGTCCATACAGCTAATTAAATACGAAGCAAGCAAACGAGAGTGACAATGAAGTCAACCAAAGGTAAACTATTGACGGGCTCCAGCCCCATTGTAAGCTATCGATAAGTCTCACAAAAAACAGTACATGCTCTGTCTCAGGTGTGCCGTAATGAGCACTCAAATCAACCCATGCCCAGCACAGACAACGACGCCGCTGCTTTCAGATGGTGTGCAGCCAACTAGAATCAAGGCTCCAGACACTAACAACTGAAAGTGAAATTAACAATCGAAATTAATAACATTAGTTTTAGTGCATTCATCCACCATTGGTGGCTGCTCCGCTATGGTGGGAAAGCGTTGCCACACTGCTTTCTAGCAGTATGAGAAGCAAAAACATAAAATGGTAATAACTTTTAGTTATTACCATTTTATGTTTCTTTTGCGGCGGGCGGGCGGGGCTGCTCAGCTAACGGAGCAGGGCAGGGGAGGAGTGGTATGCCCACTCCTCAGTGCACAGTGACTGTTTGGTCGGCCCTCTTGGGCCGCCCAAACCAGTCATGCGTACTTTCCCCTGCTCTATGCAGGCTGCATTGCAGCCAGTCATGCGTACTTTCCCCTTCTCCATACATGCTGCACTGCAGCCTGCATGGAGAACATGCCCATCCTTACAGCCCCTGGCTGAGAGCCATGTCACGGCGCTCAGACCAATCACAGCACTGCATTGCAGCGTTGTGATTGGCTTAGAGGAGGGAGCCTGGAGGCCTGCTTCCTGTTGGAGGCCGGAGATCAGAAGCAGAAAAGATGTGGGACCCGGCCTAAAGGTTTTTTTTATTATGACCCCGACCCCCACGAAACCCCCCCATTTCGCAACCAACCAAGCCCACCCCCCACCTGCGAGCCATGCCGGCGCAACTGTCAACTGAATGTTGAAGAGCCAGTCTCCCCAGGCATACTTATCTATGGTCAGACTCTTAATAGGAGCTAAGAGGGAAAAAGGAAAGGGTCACCCTCCTCTCAAAACCTGTAATACAACAACAGACCCAGTCCAAAGGCGTCAAGGCATATCAGTGACTCTAAAGAAGGGGCAGTCAAATATACTGCTACCTATCACTCTCTTATACAATTTACAAGGAGATGATGCACTGTACTCCGCCCACGTTAAAAGACAAACCTGTTCTCCCCGACAGTACCACAGAACAACAAATATTGTGACCCAAATGAGTTGGTCGCAAGAGTCCACACACTAGTGTTGGACTGAATTCTTAATAGAAAAAATGTGTGAGAAACAAGTGACGCCTCACGGAAACACCACCAACGGGGTAACTGGAATGCAATTTCCAGACAAGCCCCTGTCTCATCATCGGTAGTCACTTGCTTCTCAAAGAAAATAAGAAGAAAGGAAAGAAGTGTCCAAAACAAACAACAAAAATTTGTGACAAACAGTGGAAGGCAGAAATCTCTGCTAGTGACAAACACAAAACATAAACAAGTGTAATAAATATATAGATCCAAGTACATGGAAGGTATATAGATGCATAAAGGAAGTAAGTATATGTAGATTAAAGATGCATTATATAAACTCTGATTTTCAAGTGTTGTACTCAAAAAAAATGTAAACAATTATTCTACATACTTATACAAAGAAATAAATGCTTTTATGCAGAGGGATATGCTGTATATTTCTGTTTGTGTATGATGCTTATGTGGGGAAGAGCCAATTCGTGAGTAGTTTTCTGAAGATAAGGGGGTTGTTTGTGGATTTTATTTTGGGGGTAAACAGTTCCATAGTTTGGCTGCTTGAACAGAGAAGGATGTGCCACCCATATTTTTTTCTTGTATCTTGGGATTCTGAGGCGAGGTGCCACTCTAGAGTGGAGGTTCCTTTGTTGCATGTGTTTGGTGATTTTATTCCTGATGAAGAGTGGTCCCATTCCATGTATCGCTTTGTGGGTAATACAAAGCAGCTTCAACGTGGATCTTCTGGTAACCAATGCAGGCCCTTCAAGGCAGGGGAGATGTGGTATCGCGGTTTGATAAGCAAGAGTAGGCTGGCAGCCGAATTCTGAATCTGTTGTAGTCTTTTCATGGTCGTTAAAGGTGATCTGTGGTAGAGGCTATTGGCGTAATCGAGTTTGGACAGAACAATGGAGATGGTAGTGTGGACCTTGTCTGGGAATCCCAAATGGGGGAAGATTGGTCGCAGAGTTTTTATAGTAACAAAGCTTGGTCTTACTAGTTTGTCCACTTGGGCATTCATCGATATCTTGGGGTCCATGGTCATTCTGAGGTTTCTTACTTCCTTTAATGCTTTAGGCGGCAATCCCAGTTCATGAGGCCAGGCGGCAAGTGGGTCATAATGTTTCCAATCGCCACACAGGAGTATTTCCATTTTGGAAGCATTCAATTTGAGATGGCTCCAAGTCACACACTAATCCACAGCTCTGAGACAACTGAAAATTGGCAAGTTTCCAATGTCTTTGGGGCATTTCAGTTGAAGGAGTATTTGTGTGTCAGCTGCATAGTTATAGCAAGTGAGGTGAAATTGATCAGTACCGGTAATGACTTCATGCAGATGTTGAAAAGCATGGGCGAAATGTAGAGCCTTGAGGGACCCCTACTTTTGTGAGTATGGTTTTGATGAGAAAGGTGAGGTATGGATGACATTAGTTCTGTTTTGAAGGTAGGGTGCGATCCAGTCTAGAGGATTCCCCTCTATGCCGGCTTCATAGAGTCCTTGTATCAGAGTGTCCTGGTAAACTGTTTCAAAGGCAGCCAAGAGGTCCAAGAGGAGTAGTGCAGCAACCCTGTTGCGGTCAACTGTGTTCTTCAGGTCATCCCAGATGGCAAGTAGGGCAGATTCTTTGCCTCTTCCCGGACAGAATCCTGTTGGACGTCTGAAAGTATGGCATTCTCTTCAATGAATTGTGACATCTGGGCGAATGCAGCTCTTTCTATCAGTTTGCCCAGGAAAGGTCCATTTGTAATGGATCTGTAGTTATCAGGGTTCAGCGGGTCCAGGTTTTTTTTTCAGTGAAGGGCGTATGTATGACTTTTTTAGTTCTTCTGGAAATATTAAGGTAATTAAGGAATCTTTGATGATTCTTCTTAAAGGAGTGGCAGCAGAAGTTGTTAGAAGAATTGTCTTGAAAGTTTGCAGTGGACACAGTTCAGAAGGGCTACCGGAAGGCCTCCTTGCTGTGACCAGGTCCATAAATTCATTGTGTGAAATGTATTGGAAAGAACGGAGAGGTTGGGTTAGAGTTTTCTTGGTTTGTTGTTTTGTAAAAAGGTTAGTGCTGGTGCTTTGTCTCTGTTTTAAGTATGAGTTAAACATGTCTGCTTTGTCCGTGAAATGATTTGCCAGTTTGTCTGTGAAATCTTGAGTAACGGGATGAGTTCCTTCTAGTCAATTTGTTTTAAAAAATTCATTGAGTATTTTATAGAATACTTTATTTGCACATTTAGCATGTTGAATTCTGTCTGAATAGTACATTTTCTTTGCTTTTTTGATAGCTAACTTGTATAATCTGTTAATTTTCTGTAGGCGAAGTTTGTCTTGTTTGACATTTGTTTTGAGCCAGGCACGTTACAGCTTTCTAATTTGTTGTTTTATGCCTTTTATCCCTGTATTTCTCCAATGTGCTTGTTTTCTTTTGTTCTGTTGTGTGGTTTTGAGTGGTATCTGGATATCAAAAGCTTCCTGTAGCCACTCATATCGTTTTTAATAGAATTTATTGTTTCCAGATCTGTATTGGATGTTAGTTGTGTTTCTAAGTGTTCCAAAATGAGTTTGTTCCACGGTCGATAGGTGAATGCATGTAAGGTGGTTTTAGAGGAGTCCCTTATTGTTGTTTTATGTTGGAAAGCGAGCAAATGAAGGTCTGACGACCATGTGACTGGAGTTAATAGTTCGAAAGGTATCTAGTTCTGTTGAGAAAAAATGACATCTAGGATGTGCCCAGCGATGTGTGTGGGTTTGTGGATGATCTGATGTAGGTTCAGTGCGTCTAGGCAAGTGATTATTGTTAATGGATGTGGCATATTGGATTTGTCAAACCAAATGTGGAGGTCACCCAGAATACATAGGTTAGAGTATATTGTTATCAGGTTTAAAACTCTGTCTTGAAGCGTGTCTGGGAATGTCGCCTTGATAGGTGGAGGTCTGTAAAGGAGCAGGAAGTACTATTCAAGATGTGGTAACCAGTATAGCAATACAGACGCTCAGCAATTCAGGGGAAATTAGCAAACATATAGTTCATCAATGATGCTTTAGGAAGATCAGGAGTTGGTTACCACAACCCCATATATATCCCCACTACAGTGGAGAAACAATCAAAACAGAAAAGTTCCTCCGAGCACTCCACAGTCAGTAATACATTATCAATGTAAAAAGTCTTTCTTCAATCATAGGTTCAGTCGGCATAAATTCCAGAATGGATTTATTAATTCCAAAAATTCCAGATCCAAAGAACTCAGTTCGGCGACACTGTACCGCTACCGTCTCCGGCGTTCCACGCCGGAGAGGGTAGCGGGACACTGCTACGGAGCTGAGAACACGTACTCGTGAAATTGCGGGATGATTATTGGGTGCTGAACGACATGATGGGAATTTGAAGCATTAGCATAGCTGAGATTTTTTAGGTGACTTATTGCCATCTTTTGCTGGGGATTACTGAGAAATTGCAAAGCCTATTGGAATGTTGCCGACTATTGATATTTAGTGACCATTGTTTTGATTTGAGGAAAACTGTTATCGTTATGATTTGAACTGAATTACCAATGAAAGGAAACGTATTACCAAGATTTATACAAGCCCTGAAGAAGTCAATTTCTATATACTGGCAAGACGAAACACGTGTTGGCTGTGCTTATTTCTTCTTTTTGGAACTGGCTGCGCTCATTTCTTTTGAATTGGAACGGAGTTCTTTGGATCTGGAATATTTGGAATTAATCCATTCCGGAATTTTTGCCAACTGAACCTACGATTGAAGAAAGACTTTTTTCATTGATAATGTATTACTGACTGTGGAGTGCTCGGAGGAACTTTTCTGTAAGGAGCAGGAAGTGACTGGAGGAAGATGGTGTAGAATTGCATCTGGTGAGAAAAGCCTCACAATTCCTTATGGGGATGTCATCAACTTTAGTGATATGTAATGTTTCCCTAAACACAACAGGTAGACCTTTTTTGCCTATACGATTTTGGGTGATCGTTTGATTGCCTAGAGGAACGACTTCATGCAGGACTGGAGCCATATCATCTCCCAACCATGATTCAGCTATGAATAGTATGTCTGGTTTTGCATCAGTGAGAAGGTAGTAGATGTGATGTTTATTTTTAGAGAGCGATCAAGCTTTTATTAGCAGACAGTTTAGAGAATGTGCTTTGGTGACAGTGAGACTTTTTTTGTAGAAGAGTGATCAGTATTGTGTGGGTTTGTAGCAGGTGTGTTTTTAGTGCTGGTATTAGCTGTATTAGGATAGCAATCGTGTAGCTGTTCTGTAACGTGTTCCTCGTCCAGCAGGCTAAGAAGGCGTTTTGAGTGGTCTGTGTGTGTAGGTGGCGGAGACGGTGTTCGAGAGTGAGTTGCTGTGCTGTTTTGTGGTGTAACCTTGTTGTGCAGTAAACATGGAGAAGCAAAGTTGTGATATGTGGCACATTGTTTTTATTGTTTGCGTGTGTTTAGGGCGGAAAGTGTATAAGTTAGAGGTGGTGGTGCAGCAGGTGGGTCATGTAGTAAGGTTCTAAACTGTCCAATGGATGAGAAGCAGTTAGAAGAGAGAGTTGCTGTGTTGCTGTTTGTGTGTTAGGTGTGGTGGAAGAGAGAAAGCTTGGCATTGTACTTTGTTCATTTGTGTAGTTTGAAAGGTGGGTGTATGATTGTATTTTGTGACTGTAAATCTTATGAGGTGTTGCACTTATTTTGTTGTCCTAGTGTGTGTGATAGGTTTTGTTTTTGAGGAGTAGTGAAAAGAGGTGCTGCTGTATTTGTTTTTTTAGATTAATTTGTTTGTCTAGTATTGTTTGCGAGTGGAAGTTGTAAGGTAAAGAGGGTGGTGAAGTGTCGGAGTTGAATGTATGTTGTGTGTAGGAGGGGATGAAGTAAAGACCGTCTTAGACTTGATTGCTGCAAGAGTTAAACTGTGTGGTGCTGTGGAGTGTAAGTGTTGTGTTGGTCGGTTATTGTGGTAGCAAGAAAAGGAGGGTGATGATTGGACAAATGATGGAAGGCTGAGTATAGGTGTGTTAATGATAAAAGGAGTAATTAGAGTAGGAAGTGTGTGTCTGGATGGGTTGTAGTTAAGTATGGTATGGATTTTGGTTGTGTTAGTGATGAGTGGATTTGTTAGTGGTATAGGATAGTGTTGTGTACTGTTTTAAGTGATGGTGGAAATATGTCGTCACTGGGATAGAAGGGTATATAGGCGTAGTTTGTGTGGTTTTGTAGTGTGTGCTGGTACACTGATTTGTGCATAGGGTTGGTTTGTAGTAAATGTGTGGAGTACATTTGGTATGAGTGTTACTCTGTGGATGGTGTAGAGTGGGTATTACTGAATGGAAAATGACCAGCATTTCTGGCCCTAGTCCCAAGCAGGCTCAAATAGGCTCAAAAGTGCGCGAACAGGCACTCACCCTTGTCCTCTCCACCCTTAGCCTCAACACCCGTGCTGAGACGCCCTAAACTCTGGCCTTTTATAGCCCTAGTAATCAGGTGACCCCTTCAGCCAATTCAAACCCTTGACCTAACCCTAGCCAATCACAACACTTGCCCTAAACTCTAGAACCAATATTAGACCAAGAGTTTATAACCAATTAAAGCCCTATTCCAAGCACTCAATGAGGCACACACACCTAAACCCTACGTCCAATAGAAGAAGGCCTAGCCCTAGTCCTAGTCCCTACCATAGTCCCAACAACCAATCACACAGGAAACCCCAATCCTGATTTCCAATAGAAATACATTAATTGAACCACTGTCCCAGGAATCCACTCAGAAGCCTCAAATACCCAACCAATGAGAACACAAACTCTAATCCAATAGAAACACCAGATACAACCACCAAGCAGTGCATACATGTACATCCAACCGCAGACTATATAAGGTCCCAGCGACCTCAGGCAAGGTTTGCTGGCCAGGGAGTTGTAGCTCTCCTCTATTCAGAATTTACTAGGCGACAGACAGGGTCAATCCACACTTTGGATTTCTGCAGGTAAGGGCCTAACAAACTTTGTCCTCTAAAAATACTGTTTTTTATAACACTTTACTCACTCTCCTAGCCAAAGAAGGAGTACACAATCCCTATACAACACACCGTAAACAGCTCACAGCAGATTACTGCTGTCTCAGAGCACCCTCTGTGCACTCTCTGATGTAGAATATCCCTGTTGCTAGGGGAGAAAGGGGTGGTCTGCTTTCACTCACTTGCTAACACAAAAGGGGAGCTGGGAGTGGACCGCTTAACATACCGGTCTGAGCACAGAGCAAGGGAGAAATTAGGAGGGAAAAACAGATAGTCACAGGGAATGAGAAGGAAAAAAACTACAAATTTTGGACTGCAAATCACACAATTCAACAGGTTAAATAAAAACAGTTACAGGCAAGTAAAAACCACAAGTTTAAACACAAAACGGGGGAGCAATTATGCAATCACTTGCAGGTTAAGACTACAATGTTTAAACTGTAACAACCACAAGCAAAAACAGTTTAAGAAATGATGCAATCACAGGTAGGGAAAATTGCCTTTTAAATTTTTAGGAAAGAGACAGCACTAGTCTGCCTCCTCACCTCCTTCTGGTCTTTTGTGCACTGCAATCTGGGCACACGGAAACTGCAGCTCACACATTAAGCATGAGACTGGGAAAGGAAGCTAACAGTGCCCTATAATTGTACTTCACTGACAGCTAAGTGACAAAGTACTGTTATATGTACATAGGGCAGAAGGGTTGCCTTCTGTATGACCCCCGTATGTCAGGAACCATGTAAGCAATCATCTTCAATTGGCAGTGTGTACAAGCTGTGTTGCCAGTTAAGTTCCAATGAAAATAATTTTCAGAGCCGCAAATTATATTTTGCCATTTTGGCTTTCCTGTTCCCCTCTCAAGGTATTTTCTGTGGCCTTTTGTTGCAATCTGGGGCTTTGTTGTGGCCATCAGTGGTGGTATTGAAAGACATTTGCTTAAAATGGGCTCAATGCAGCACCAATCCTCAAGTGGATAGCTATTAATGGTGCAGCAGGTTCAGTGGCAGCAGGGTGCAATGAATCCTCAATATTGCTGGTTTTACTACCCAACCAGCAGTAAGGTGGCTTGTTTTCCTTACTTGCAGGTCCAGTTTGGTGTATGTAAGTTATGATCCTCCCCATAAATGTACACATAAACTGAACCCAAACGGACTAGGAGTCAATATATCCCCATATTTGGATAGAAAGTCATTCAACTGTGAAACTATTGCATTGTAACACATTGTTAGGAAGGACATCTAGGTAAAGAAAGCACTTTAGTGTCACACTAATGGTAGAATGCCCTATACAAATGCGGATAAGGTGGCGTATAGAAACTAAACGCGTTATTGATTTTACACTGATTCAACAAATCAATCATTCACTGCTATTTACAGGTCACAAGTATCTGAGAGCCAGATCTATCAAAAAAAATGTTTGCGATTCCCTAATTGCGAATCTTTGCGATTCGCATCTAGGGAATCGCAAAATGGCATGCATGAAAGTGTGTAGAACACTTTCTGCGATTCCTAAGGGGTCACAACTGACCTACCTCATGAATATTAATGAGGTAGGTCGCAATTTGCAACCCCCTAGTAATCGCAAAAATCACAGGGATGGTGGCCTGCTGAGATCAGCAGACCAACATGTCTGTGATTGCTTTTAAATAAAGCAATCTTTTTTTTTGTAAAGCAGCCCATTTTCCTTAAAGGAAATCGAGATGCTTTACAAAAAGAAAAATGAAAAGTTTTCTTTTAATTTTTTAAGAGCAGGCAGTGATCAGTGGGACCACTGCCTGCTGTTAAAAATGCTTTTACACTCCTGATTGTAATATATGGGTTTTTATTATATTCCTCACAACCGTTTCTTGCCCAGTGATACCGGTGTCCCTACAGTGCCTTAATGAGGTCATCGTTCTGTATGCAACAGTTTTTGTATGATGCCGCATTTGGGGGGGGGGACTGTTCTTGTTTTATTCCATAACAAAAATAAAGTTAAAAAAAAAATCTTTTACAAACATCCACAAAGAGGAAGGGGTCCCTTGGGGACCTCTTCCCATTTGCGAATGGGTTACCACCTACTTGAAGTAGGTGGTAAAATGTGAATGTTTTGCGACCACATTCACGGTCACAAAACATTCATGCATACCATTAAGAATCGCTATTTGCTAGGGACGCCCTAAACACGCCCCTTCCAAATAGCGAACTGCAAACCCATGTTGTGATTCGGTAACAGGTTACAGAATCATTCTCAAAATTGGGTTTGATGCATCGCAAAAGCAATTTTTGCGATTGCAAACAGACAGACTCTGCAAATCGGCCTGTTTGCAAGTAGAAAAATGCTTCAAGCTTCTGGCCCTGAGTTTCTAGACCTACATCACAATGTAACCTCGTTCAGTGGGTTTAGGTGCGTACGTTATCTGTGGTACTCCATGTGTGAGGTTTATGATTGGAGTATGTGCATGTAATCACTTAATTCTTTGTAAGTGCATGTATGTACACTACTGTTGGTGAGAATACGACAAATCCTTACACAGTTTGTTTCCTAATTCTGTACTACTGCTCTAAGACTGAAACATACATTTCTGCTGGAATAAAAAAATCAAACTTCCTAGTTAAACACAGGAGAATCATATACATATTTTTAAATGGCTTCATTTTATCTTGACAATACAATAATTGGTCACAGAAGATTAAGCAAATGCTCCTTGTATCCAGGGTGGGACTATGAGTTCAAATCTACAAGAATTGGACGGTATGTCAAGCCAGAGTCCTGCCCGTCTGCGCCCGTCCGCGCACGGGCCGGGCATAGGGCTAAGGACTCTGCTGGGACCAATAAAAGAAATTACAGCAGGCAACAACTACTAGCATTAAAACCAGTCCCTGATTGTGAGCGCCACAACTTAAACCCTTCAGACTGGACAGGTCCGGTGAGCTGCCATAAATGCCACAACGCATTTTTATGGTCTCAGGTTTCCGCCCTTACAACACTTACCGCCCCCACCCATACTTTAAAAGCGGGTTTAATTAACGCTAGATCTCTACCAAAACATGCTCAGCACATACATGACCTCCTTATAGATGACAACCTGGATTGTCTCTTTATTACAGAGACTTGGCTCAAACCCTGGTGCACTCCTGATCTGGTACATGCCCTACCTTTAGGGTATAGTATCCAGAGGGTGGACAGAGGTAATGAGCAACGGGGGGAGTGGCCATTATACACAGAGATATTTTTGGGTGTGTAATAACAGAACTCCATGATATAAAGGATGCGGAAGGGATGGGCTTTAGTCTTAAAATCCATGACAACTTCTCTTTCTCTGGGGCCTTAATTTATCGCCCTCCCGGCACTAGTACTGACTTTTTAGGAAGGGTGGGAGAAGCGTAAGCCCATTGATACTCAGATACTCAAACTTTACCCTGCTGGGGGATGTGAACATTCATCTTGAGTCTATAACTGAGGCATCCACTGCCTCCTTTAGAGAAACCATGGAAGTACTGGGTCTTAAAATATGTGACACCCCAGCCACCCACGAGGCGGGACACACGATCGATTGTATTGCTACCAACTTAGATACTTTATCAATAGACCAGCTGAAACCCCAAATATGGACAGACCATGTACTGATACCTTTTCTCAATCATACCAGAAACCAATGCTAATAATAAGCATACCTGCAAAAATAACCAGGCCAGACAAGAGGACTGGAAAGCCACTATGAAGCACCCCGAATTAATACCAATAGCTAGAGAGTGTAAACCTAAGTCAGCAGGACCCCCAGATCTAAACACCTTTAGGGAATGGATGACGGAACTTAAAAGCATGACCGGAGAGGGAAGACACAAGCGTAAACCCGGGAATAAGAAGAGATCTGCCCCTTGGTTTGACCTAGAGCTAAAAAATAAACAGGGGGAACTTAGACGGGCTGAACGTAGCTGGCGGAAAAATTACCTCAGCACAGAACGCAGTAAATATAAAAAGACCAAGAAAGCGTACCACGCACTAATCAAACAAGCCAAAACAAAGTACTACACGTCAGCCATAGCAACAGCCAATAGTAAACAGAAGACAATCTTTAATATCGTAAAAGACTTTAGTAAACCTAAATGTCTAATGCAGGACATCCCTCCCTCACAGACGCTTTGTGATTCTATCGCAGACTTCTTTGAGGGAAAGGTTAGGGGTCTGACGAAGGACTTTGAGGCTCCCACCCTCGATCAAATATATGAGGACGAAAATACTAGGCAGGAAGTCCCTCAGCTTACAGCTTTCCGTACAATCAGCCTGGAGGAGTCAAAACGGGCTATCTTGGCAACAAAGTCAGGATCACCGTTCGATCCATGTCCTATAGGACTCCTACATCTCATTGCTGATATTGTTAACTCGGACATAAATACTATCGTTAACAACTCTCTGTCCACTGCCTACGTCCCCCCTGAGTGGAAATTGGCAGCTGTAAAACCCTTACAAAAAAAACAACTCCCCGACCCCACCACACTCTCTAATCTACGTCCGATTTCATTACTTCCAGCATTGTGCAAAATCACTGAGTCCACAGTGAATAAACAGCTGACACGCTTCTTGGAAGAGAATGAGGCATGGCACCCTAACCAAGCTGGCTTTAGGACTCAGCATTCCACCGAATCGGCTCTCCTGTTCACTACTGAAACCATCCGCTCAGCTCTAGACCAAGGCAAGAAGGCCGTCCTGATACTATTAGACCTGTAGGCGGCCTTCGACACGGTCTCACATGCTATCTTAATAGACCGGCTAATAACATCTGGCATCAAAGGTATTGCCTTAGAGTGGATAAAAAACTTTCTTAGTGACAGGCGACAAGTGGTGACCTTGGGGGAATTTCATTCCAGTGAGAAGCCACTGTCAACGGGAGTACCTCAAGGTTCTAGTCTGAGTCCGACATTGTTTAATGTCTATACCGCACCCCTGATACAGCTGATATCGTCCTACGGCATAGATGTAATAGCATATGCCGACGATACTCAACTGATCCTGGTCATGGACAAAGATAACCAGGTCTGGGAAGAAAAACTTAAGTGCTGCTTAACGGCCACCTTTGAGTGGATGCGGAAAAACCACTTAAAATGTAACACAGGCAAGACCGAGATCATGCCCATAGGCCCAAATAATGCTTTCATCCCCAGACTGTGGTGGCCCGAGAAGGCTGAAATACCACCCCACACTACCTCCTCGGCTCGCAACCTTGGGGTACAGTTTGACGCCGACTTATCTTTTAAACATCAGGCATCAAAAGTGGCAGGCACCTGCTTCGGGGTAATAAAAATGCTCAGAAAGTTCTTTGACTTGCTGCCCCTCGAAGCTAGGAAAACAGTCACGATTGCATTAGTCACGTCTCGTATCGACTATTGCAATAGCCTGTATGCTGGTACCAATAAGGTGGTTACCCATAAACTCCAGATGGTACAGCATGCGGCGGCAAGGCTGGTTCTGAAATGGCCAAGAAAATCCTCAGCAACCAAAGCCCTCAATGTATTACATTGGCTGCCAATAACCAAAAGGGTCCTCCACAAAGTATTGACAATCACCTTTCGCGCTGTACACAATTCAGGCCCCATGTACCTAAGGAAAAAATGTGTTAAATACTGTCCTAATCGCGCACTACGGTCTTCAAATGCCAATCTTTTGACCATTCCAAGTTTCAGACTCAAAACTCGCGGGGGTAAATCCCTAGCGGTATTGGGTGCCAAAGCATGGAATGCGCTACCCCTTCCATTAACCCCTTAAGTGCTGCTGACGGCCAATGGTCGTCAGCAGCGCTACCTCCCCAGTGCTGCGCACGACCATTGGACGTCCATTCAGCACTGGTTCCAATGGACAGCGCAGCACTGAGGAGGAATGTTTACACGCAGCTAAGGTGTTAAGAGCACTGGACAAGGAATCTGATTTCCGTAAACAATTGAAAACCTGGATTTACAATCTTCCAGACTCAATGGCCAGAGCACTGGTGTGACTCCAGTTTTGGTCTCCTTAAGCAGTAAGGCAACCTTTTTCATCTGGTTGTCCCTTTATTGGCGCCGAGATGCTCCCTGGAGCGATTGTTAGCGCGATATAAATGGACTTTACATTTACATTTACATTTACATGTGTATTTCAGTCCGTAATTTTAATGCTGACTGACATTTTGCCACCTGCACTGCACAGCTTAATTAAACAGTGCTGCCTTTCTATGTGGAGAAATGCCTGTGGGCACATTGTTGTAGGTAGCAGGGGCACGTTAAAAAAACCGCCAAAAAACCTAAGCCATTCACCGCAGGGCAAACACTGGTGTCAAGAGTGACTCTGTAAAAGCTCGCAAATCATATTGGACGGAGTTGGAGTTTGGTGGTAATAGAAATTCTTTACATTTTTGGAGAAGTGCTGAGTTCAGAGGCTCGCCCTCCATCTTAGATATAATATCACATAGATAATTGAACCTGTGGATTCTATTCCACATTCAGCACTTCGCCCAGAGAATTTTATATCACCACCTACTTCTAAATAAGACCCATGATCAACATATACAGTAGTTTTTTTAATACAAACCTGGCCAAAAGGCAGCAAGATGCTACACAAGACCTAAGACATGCATAAAGTCAATGAGTAAAAGGAGAGGTAGCTGGTTTGTAGACTGTTAAGGCATTCTGATGTAGTGTTCTCTTAAGAGGTGAGCCTTCAACTCTTTACCAAATTTGAGCAGCATTGCGGCAGTCCCGATAGATACAGGAATCTTATTCCATATCCTGAATGCATAGATAGAAAAGTCTGCTGTCTTGTTTTATTTCTTTTTCTTACACTTTATAGTCTGCAGTCTGGTAGTGTCCTAGATAGAGGCACTACGATAGATGGTGAGCTTCTTTGCAAGATGCTCAAGAGTGCTGGTCAGAATGGCTTTGTAAATGATGCAGCTCGTTTTGAACATGATGCAAGCTGGCAAAGGAAGCCAATTGAGTTCTATCAGGATGAGGGTGATCTGAACATGTCCCTGGATGCTTAAAGGGTTCCAGTGCGGCGTATGAAAGGCCATTGAGCAGGCAATTAACCCTATCCGGATGTGAGCGTACAAGAGTAGCAGTTCTGTAAGACACTTTCCGGAAGAGTTTTTACTTTGTTCAAAAAAGAGAGCTGGTACCAGGCAATCTTTGTTTTATGGCAATGTGTTCCTCGAGGGTGAGGCTGGTGACCAAGGTAAAACCAAGTGACTTGGCATTTAGGGAAAGTTGGGGGTTTGAAGTGGTCAATGTTCATGTCATTTAGCCAGGTTTGTACTATTTCTTGTTTTCTGTTCTTGGCAAGTAACAGGAATTCTTTCTCGAGTTGAGTTTCAATCAAGTGCTGGACATCCAGGTCTGGATAATGACCAGGTAGTATAGGAGTCGTTGGACATCTCAGGGTGAGGAGATTTTCATTTAAAATTGTGAATCATCAGCATATATGTTGATGCTTTTATCTGAGCGTAGAGCACAGTGCCTTCAAATGGAGCCTGAAGTTGAAAGGGGACCGTATGAAACCCCAGGAAGTCCACAAGTAAAAAGGGATCTTTGGAAGTTCCTCTGTGAACAAACTGGAGTCAATTGGAAAGGTAGGAGGGGCACCACTGAAAGTTATTGCTGGTATATCCCATTTGAGACTCCAGGGTGTGTTTGAAGGTGGGATGGTGAACTGTGTCGAAGGCAACTGAAAGTCCAGCAATATACAGAGGCAAAAGTCATCTTCATCTGTGGTTAGGAGCGCATCGTCTTCGCTGTATAAGGTAACAGTCTCCTTGTTGCGGCATGTTCTGAAGTCAGTCTGGTAGGTGTGAAGATAGTGTGCATTAATGTGACCTTGGAGTTGAACAAAGACTGCTGTATCAATGATCTTGCGTATGAATGGTAAGCGAGTGATGGGTCAGTACTTGTCAAGGCCATCAGAGTCAAGTGTAGGTTTACTTAGGAGCAAGAAGATCTGGCCGGTCTTGAAAACTTCTGGCAAGGTGCCTTGAGTGAGTGAGGCATTGACAATGGTGAATAGGGGGGACAGAGGATCCCCAAAGACAGCTTTCATAAAGGGCAAGGGTAAGACATCGTCTTAAGCAGTGGCTTTGAGGGAGTGAAGTATTTTGGCATCATATGCAGGAAATAGGGCTTTGAATAACGACCACTGCAGGATTCTACAGGAAGAGATTGGTCTAAGAGAAGAATAAGGTTGCTATGGGCTGTTCGGTCATCTGGATTTTTCACTAAAGAAGAGGTTGATGGCATTGCACTATTCTGTGAAGTGAGGAATAAGTGGGTTTGGCAAAGGGATGATGCACTATTTGCTTGTTTTGATAAGCATTCTGCTTCTATTGGTTGCTTCCTTGATGGGGTTGGCATAGTACCTTGCTTTGGCTGATGTGATGGCATGTCTGTGTTGCACAGAGGGGCTTCAGTATCATGAGATCATTAGAAGTTTTTTTTATTTATTTCATTTTTCAACAATTTTCCATCTGTGTATGTATTCTCAATAAGATTCCGCTGCTGCTATCCATTAATGCAGGGGTCTCTTAACTTTCCAATACTGAGAGTGACTTCCGCTCAAGGAAAATCATAGTGAGCTACACATTTCATCACTGTACAAGAGCAACAAAATTAATTAACATTAGACTAGTGACCACCCCATACAAATGTATCAACTCAAGTCATAAATTACTTCACAGATCACCATAACAAGTTTAAGGCATTCATGCTCTAAGGTCATGAACTACTCCTTTAATGACTATTACAGGTTTAAAACTCTCATGCTCTCAAATCGAACATTACTCCATAAATGACTAACACAGGGTTAAGGCACAGACACAGTACAAGGTGCCTCCAGAGTAGGAGGTCAGGGCAAAAAGGTAGTGCAGAGCCCTGTGTTGGCCAAATAATTATTGACGGTAAAACACTCTGAGCTGGAAAACAGGCAGCTAAAGACAACAGGGTCTAATACCAGGACATTGCCCAGTTCAATAGAAGGTACAGTTCGAAGTGTTTAATAGGTCGAATCATGTTGTCTCACTCACTGAAAAAGTGTGGAGCTTATCGAGAGCCAGCTTGAAGATGCAGATGAAGAGTTGCAGCCCTGGCTCAGATGTTAAATGGCTAATTTGATTGATGAGACACATAGTTACAAAGGAGATATTGCAGATCCGGAGTCTTCAGCTCAAAGCACCTCAAGGTTGTGTCAAACAGTCAATCCAGGGCTGGTTAAGACTTTCACGTAGCTGATAGGTGGCTCAAAGACTTGGGGCTCCAGGAGATGCTGTGCAAAACAGTTTTGTCAGAGAATCACCTACACTGGAAAGGCCCACCTGCTACCCAATGCAACAGTGAGAGAATGGGAATGGAATGTGTTGTTGTGAAGTAAGTGGGGTCCTATATGGACAGAGGAATGTGAAGCTATTAACGGCAGTTTCAGTGTACTTGGCACATCTTCTATTCAAATGCTTTTATTGAGCACATGGCTACCCAAAACGGGCTTCCCTGGCCTAACAGTCCTTGCTACAGTAATGAGTGTTTAGACGTACAGATAGGTTTTAAGTTGCTTTCTGAAACTAAGTAGATTGTTGTTTAGCCTAAGGTGGTTGGTAAGGAGTTCCAGAGTTTAGGGGCGAGGTAGGCGAACGAGCGGTCTCCCCCTCTTGCTCTCTTAATTCTGGGGACAGAGAGAAGACTTAAGTTATTTGATCGAAGATCTCTGTTAGCATGGTGAGGATTGAGGAGGTGATGGAGGATAAGAGGACCTACTTTGCGTTTTGTACAATGTGCCCAATATTCTATTGCCCAATAAAGAACTCAACCAATGTGTGTTCTTGTTCCCGTATGCTAAGTGTGAGCGCTTCGGTTCCATTTCCCGCACCGAGTCGAAGGTACATACTGATGCACAGTAGAATTGTTTTTTGCTTTTGGTGCATGTTTATGTGCATGAGTGTGTGTCTGTGTGTGCATTTTAGCAATTTGATGCATGTGAAGAGTCACCATGTCCAACTTGACGATAATAGAAAACAGTGGTGCACCACTCTTGCAATGCCTCTGTTGATTAAAGGTATATCCACAGACTGTAATGTAGGTCCATTATGTGGATTTTCTTCCAGGATGGGAGGATTGCTGCGGTTCCCTCAGATCTGCACCAATCTAAGTGCAGGATGATGGACAGATTTGTCCCTCATGTTCTTCAATCAATTTATCATACGGTAGACCAAATAGATCCAATGATGTGTACCATGAATGAAAGTTTGGATACTCTCTAACTGTCTACTCACGGATCCTTCTTCTTATTGGATGAACTATTACAGGAGTTTTTATTTCACTCCTGAAACCAACATTGGATAAATTTAGGACCCTTACTTTGGATGACAAGCATATTCTTAAATAAATTATTGTGCCCTGAAGAAGTCCACTTTGATGTGGACAAAACACATTGGCTGGCTGTCTTTGACGCATACTTATAAAGCACAATAAAGAGAAGATTTTCTAACAACTACATTACAGTCTGTAGATATACCTTTAATCAACAGAGACATTGCAAGAGTGGTGCACCACAGATTTCTATTATCATCTGTTTACCTAATTTAGGTTGGAAACCCATGGGCAGAGGGTGCTTACAGAGAGTGCACACATTTCCAAGATCTATGTTTTTGGTTAACAAATATAATTTGGGGAGAGAACAGTGAGGGTGCAGCAGCTAGTTGTGCTCCATGGCCCCTTTTTTATTTGCATACCATATCCAACTTGCTCAACTGTTTATTTGTTGCTTCATTCCGGTTTTCTCTGTTTTGGAATTGTTAAAATAAGGCTGCCCTTTTTATCTCCTCCGGCATGCGGAGCTCTAGGTGTTTATGCAACTACTAGAAAAGAATAATAATGCTAATATGTTACAATAAAACCACTGACAACCTAGCAAATAATGGATTAAAGGTTACTTCAAAAAATCTAAAACCTAGTTATTATTTAAATATATCTGAAACTGTTGGGCAGTTCCCTTCACCGTCAGGTATTTTCAGACCAGCTGTTGAACTAGGCATTGTCACAAAAGTGCGGGAAAATCTCTTCTCCAGAAAAGAGGAGCAAGCTTAGGCTCGGGTCGGTGAACACATGGATTCAGTTGCCCCTGAGCATCTTTAATTGTTTCTTTGAACCGAATTTCATTAGAATTTCTCTTTGCAGCGAGAATTCCAGTTACACCATAACAGTGATACTGTCTCTGTCACCTTGACTCTTGGTGTGAGTTCTATTTGCTCTAGCAATTTCTACTCTCAAACAGGTGAACCCCAAAAAGGGACACACAAACATAGATATAGACATAAGCCTACAGATATGTATTTCATATTTATTTCCAAATATATTTAAGAATTGGCCATTGTTAGCGTTACTTCATTTGCATTATAACTATTTCTTGGGAAAGACACGTTGGCATGGAACTAGTAAATCGTTCAGCTTGTGTGGTCTCTCACATATAATGCACCAAGAGTACCCAATAGCACACATATAGGCACATAGGACAGTGTGATCGATAAAAATATGTAGGTATAGGTGGGTAAAATAATGGATAGATGAATGGATGCCAGAAGGGTGTATGGATACTGTCAGGCCTGTCAGCTCTTGGTGTGGTTTTCCCTGTCTTTTTACTTCTGACCTCCTGTTTTTGATCCTGTGCTGAATTTCGTTTTTGCTGGTGTTAGGAATCTGGGCACTTTACCACTGCTGCTCAGTGGTGAAGTGCAAGTGCCTTCTGTTTAAAACATGATGCTAATTGGTTTCTCAATGATTGGCATATTTGATTTATTGATAAGTCACTAGGAAAGTGCACCAGTTGTGGCCAGTCATGTGTGCCAAGGGACTGTAAATCAAATGCTACTAATGGGCCTGCAGCATTGATTGTGCCACCCACAAGTATACCTGCAAACATATCTCGGCCTGCCACTGCAGTGTCTGTGAGTGCAGTTTTAAACTGCCATTTCGACCTGGCAAGTGCACCTACTTGCCAGGCCCAAACCTTCCCTTTTACTAAATGAAATTCACCCCTACAGTAGGCCCAGGGAGCCCCATGGGCAGGGTGCTGTGTATTTAAAAGGTAGGACATGTACTGGTGCGTTTTACATGACCTAATAGTGAAATACTGATAATTTTGTTGTTCACTATTGCAAGGCCCATCTCTCCCATAGGGTACATGGGGATTAACTTGACATATATTGTAAGTGTAATTTCCTAGTGGGAGCGGATAGAGATTTGGAGTTTGGGACTTCTGGACTCACAATTTAAAAAATAAAACTTTTTGTGCAGATAGTTTTTAAATTGTGTGTTTGAAAATGCCACTTTTAGAAAGTGATTCAGAAAAAGGGGTGGTGATGAACAGAGTGTCTGAATTAAGCAGACCACTCTTACCAAGTCAAGAGATCAGGGCTGAATCCATCACCGTTATTTAGCTCACTGCATCACCCCAGTTCATAACCTAGCTATATGCAAATTAGTCTGACCCAGCGCCTCATGGGAACAGGGCAGACCAAACTACCAAGCCAATTCTTCACCGGAAAGGAGACAAGCTTCCGGGGACCGGTTTCTGGCATTTCAGCCATCGTCGGCCCGGCTTGCTTGAATCCTGGTGGTGCAGTGAGCAAGGGACTCATGTCTGAGTATACCCTGCCACACCTATAGTGGCCAAAAACGATTCAGAAAAGGGGGTGGTGATGAACAGAGTGTCTGAATTAAGCAGACCACTCTTACCCAGTCAAGAGATCAGGGCTGAATCCATCACCGTGGGACATTTTCCTGCTTAACCATTCTGTGTGTCTGCCTGTCTGTAGAATACACGTCTGGGTTGGCTGACAGTTGGGCTCTTGTGCATTCACTCTAGACAGTCACACAAAGGGGGCGGAGGTGTGTCTTGCATATCTTGATGGGCCATCACTAGGTTGATGGGCCTTTCTGAGCTAGAGTGGTGGGAGGAGTTGTCACTGACACCTGAATACGGCTTTACCTGTCCTCACACAAAGCTGTCTCCACTCCCATATAGTGTGTCTGGAGTCAGGTCAGGGAGAGGCAGGGTCTTGTGTAATACAAAGACTTTCCTTTGAAGGTTTCCTACTTCAAAGGCAGAAAGGGGTATAACCATTGAACCTCTGACACCCCACAATAAGAACACATCTCGAGTGAGAACATTCTGCCAGGAAGAAGAGATGGATGCTGTAGGATGGACTGCCACTCTGCATTTTGCTTTGTTCTGCTAGCCTGCTGCTTGCTGCTTCTGTCCTGGGAGCAAAAGACTTTGCTTTCTGTATCCTGCTTCCAAGGTTCTCCAAGGGCTTGAAGTTGAGTTTGCCTCCTGTTAAGAAGTCTCAGGGCCATCAAAGACTTCACCTGCCAGTGCCTGGACTCTTCTGCTGAGAGACCTGCCTTGCCAAGGAGTGCTAAATTTAGTTCCTGGGCCATTGGAAGTGAAATCTGATAATCCTAAAGTGAAAATCCATGCATTGACTCCTAGCGCTTGTTTTTTCGATGCTTCGTTGTAGGAGATAGACCCATCACTACTGTCTGATGCTTGACGCATCAAACAAGGCTTTCACAGCAGGCCCCAACTTGCCATTGCAGCATGAATTTTCACCCCCGTGTCACAGACGTCGGTGGCACCTGCTCTGACTCAGATGCATTGCCTGTTTTGCGGCTGTGGAATCGACGCAGTACCTCTTTCGTTGCTGTACGTTGGCACGGCGCATCTGGATTTTCATTGCGTTCCTGGGCACCAAGTCTTCATCTGCACCACACTGAAGTAATGTACTAAGGCTGCGTGTTCAAAAACCGACGCATCACTAAGGAAATCAACGCATCACCTGTCCCCTACCAGTAGGGAACTGAGGCATCACCTCCCCTGCCTAGCAGTAAGGAACCGATGCATCACCTCCCCTGCCAGTAAGGAACCCACGCATCATCTCCCATGCGTAGTAGGTTACCCACACGTCGCTTGGCTTTTCCGGTGCATCACCTTCCCTGTGCCTGCCTCGTCTTTGATGTAAGAAACACATCCATTGATTTCTATGGACTAAAATTTGCCTAATCTTTTGAAAGTTATATTTTGACTTGTGCATGTTGGACTTTGTCATTTTGGTCTTGTTTGATTCAGATAAATATAAATATTGGCTACATGTCTAAACTGGTGTGGGCTCCTTTTGTAGTCTTTTCACTATGTTACTGTGTGTGTGTGTACAAATACTTTACACATTGGCTCCGAGATAAGCCTGACTGCTCGTGCCAAGCTACCAAGGGCGTGAGCAGGGTTTAGCTTAGCTTTGTGACTCCCTTACCCTGACTAGAGTGAGGGTCCCTACTTGGAAAGGGTACAAACCAGTGCCAACTAGAGACCCAATTTCTAACAGTTATATTATGTATGGCTCTTATAGAGAGCCTCAATTGTTTATACAAGTGTCTGAACCTACTCCCTACTATGACATAGAAACAGCTGATTACAAAACTCGTTACCCACAGTGCTATGTCATAGAGGCCTTCCGGGCCAGGTTGACAGGGCTCTCTGAGAGCCTGTCAGCACAGCACTGCTTTTCTGCTTTTACTCAAAAGAGAAACACAGCTGCAGGTGAATGAAGGAAAGCTGGCAAAGTGGTGGAGCTGGTTAAGGATGGCAGATAGTATTAATGTTTCAAATTTGTGTCAGGGATGAGAGGGCATGTTATATAATGTTCTCCGTTACTCCTGTGCCCCTGTGTCCAGTTGACGAGTGGGGCAGGTGATTTTTGCGGGCCATACAAAACATAACTTTATACATGGGGAAAAAGTGAATTACAAGGATGTTTTACATCTCGGGGTTCTGACTAACATCATATACAACTCGAGCTTTGCTCTTGTTGTCCATTTGATGTCACTCAGAACACCTCAGTGTAAACATCCCTGTAATTCAACATTCACAGATTGGCATGTCCTTTGAGAAAATATTTCTACTGGGTGAAAGAGTACTTCACCCTCCATGAGGAACCAGGCTTTGTTCTCCATGCAATTATTATAGGTTTGTAACAATACAGTGAGGTCTGCCTGACCCTTTCATCCTTGGCATCTTTACTATAATCATATTTATGTAGCATTGAAACTAAGTAACTGCATTCCAATGTTAAGAACACGTCATGCTTTTAGTTGCCAGGTCATGCCATGTAAGTTAACCACCATGTACATAATCCTGTTTTTTTTCAAAAATCATTATAATTTGTGTTAGTCCAAATGATGCAAACACAGCTTCAACTCCAAGAATGGACTATTTGTTAGATGAAAACCAAGTGCTGCAAAACCACCAGTTTAGCCTTTCCCCTTCCTTTGTTTGCAGAACTCTGGTCTTTGTCCACAGGATTCATCTGGGCAGGCAAGGCTCCCAGTCTCATTCGCCAAGTGCACTGCATCAGTATATGGGGGTGATTTGGGCATATCGGGCCTCCAATTATACTACTGGGCAGCCCAGACGGTCCAGCTGAGGGTCTGGCTCTTCGGAGAGTGGCATGACTCTGCCTGGCGTTTGGAACTTCCTCTGCTGGAACACTGGGGTATTCATGGCCTGCTCTACAGTGATCGCTTGCCAACCTCTCTCCCACAGATACCCGAGATTCCGCGGTCCTCATGGCGTGCAGCCCTTTCTCACATTAAATGGTGGAGAAGACAAACAGCGCAGACCCCTCCTCTAGGCAGGTAAATGGTTGAGGCAGGTGTCTCAGCTAAAGGGCTTCCGTGGGTGGGACCTTATTGGAATTTAATTGCTGGGCAACTTATGGGAGGATGATCGCATACTTACGAGGGGCCCGCTAGGACCAACAGGCCTCTCCTGTCTATTCCGGTCCCACCTACTCAATGCCCCTAAACCCCTCCAACAAATTTGTGCTCACTGGGTCAACAACCTTGGTAAGCTTGACGATGACGACTGGCGTGAAGCAAAGATGGCTCTAAGACTCATTACCATCCCTTCCAGCCTTCAAATTATATAATGTAACCACTTTCACGCATCTACTATAGGCCGGAAAGACTATGGAGAATATGGAGAATGGACCGATCTGCTTCTGTGAACTGCCTGCACTGTGGGGACATGGATGGATCCTTTTTCCAAATTATCTGGGCTTGCCATGTTACAATCACATTCTGGAACTCTATACACACCACAATCGCAGGTCCCCTCCAGACTCCCACAACACTCAACTCCAATGTGGCCCTTCTTTGGATAATGGAGGGCTGGGCCTCTACCAGGCACTCACAACTCCTACAAAAACACAGCAAGGAAATGAGACACAGAAAGGTCAATGCTGGGAGATTCCCCAATTTCAGGAGACCCTATATACCTTAATATTTCTTTATGTAGTCAATGTAGGACCCTAATAAAAACTCTTGGAAGTCAATTAAAAAATTTGGAAGGTTTACCTCACACACTCTCTGGGTATCATGCTTCATCACCGGCCATCCTACCCTGCCACTGCATTCTCTCATGGCGGGTCGGGTCGGCTCACCAATGAGGTAGTAGGTAGTCTTCATGGACGAAGGATAGGGGTGGGATCCACAGAAAGGTAAAAGTTAGAAATCCCAGCAACCCTCCCTCACGATTCCTAGCCAGCATTAGCTACCTAGTAGCCAAAAGAGACATAGCTAAATGCTAGAGATCTCCTGAGCCTCCCTCCCCCTGTGCGTGTCTGGTCCACGGGTATTGTCTTCTGCTGTTGAGCTGAAAGGGAAATATATAAGTACATGAGTTGCTTGAGCAAGCATCACAAGATTTGTGGGCAGTAGCTCGCTACTTCGTCACACGAAGACACTTGAGTTGACTTAATTATGCTACATCATTCTATATGGGGTAGGGGGGATTTTGATGCTTTCAAACAATTATGAAACCAATAAACAGATATATTAAAAACGAAGAAGTAAGAATACATTGTTTGGTACATAAGTATGGAGCAATCTAGCAGTCTTAATTCCATTGCAAACTACCTTTATCATATTTAATTTCCTTAAAAAATACGCTTTTGGTGTTTATGATGTTGACAACATAAGTCAGCGTAATTACATGTGGTTCTTATGCTGACGTTTTGCAGCACCTTAGATGATAATCACTGACAAAGTCAATAGCTTTAGTATGCATGCACACAGAAACACCGATAAGGCAAATGCCCACAAACGAACGATGCTCACACTGGCCTGCTGACTTTATTCGCTTGGCAAGGTTGTGCCCTGTTATTCAGTCTTACTGGCAACATGTACAAAGCGCCTTATTTTCCATTTTTGATTAGGATATGTCACTATCCCGCTGATTGCACTGTTGGGATATGTTGCAGATTTCCCAATAGTGGTCAAAAGACTTGCACAACTTGCTCTAGTATTGGGCAGAAGCCCCAGCGTCATTGCTTGGGGTTGAGGCCTACTGCCTCGAAACCAGGACTGGCTTTGGGATAAGGATTTCTGCAATGCCTGTGCAGAGATGTATGCCTCCTTACAGCCAATAGTGTCATGGCTTAGGATTATATTGAGTCCACTGCAAAATTGACTTGATATTCTAGAAAATTATACAGCCGATTCCCAATAACATTGTCTGTTCTGATACATATATTGTGGACGGGAAGACTGTTTCATTGGTCACCAAATTTTGTTTAAAGATACGTCTTACGTGCTGCTACAAAAAAAGTAGCGAAATATCACCATACGTTTAACGGAGGACTATTATGGTACTCGAATCATAAATATACCACTGTACTGGTCATTTTTTCTAAATAAAATATATATTTTTAACCTGCATAGTAAGGAAAATACAGAGATTTATGGATGCACGTGTCAACATAAATAGAAGTACTCTATGCACATGGATAGTTATACAGACACATACCTCACATACAAGCACTGCACAACATACAAGCAACCAAAAATGAAGCAAAATACGTACAGCCACCCGACTGAAATTAATTTGAATTGTTTGACATACTCAAACTAGCCCAACTGGTCTGTTTTGACACTAATGTGGGGACATGCAAGAATTTAGCAAATATTTTAACAATTACTATGCAAGAAAGTAAGAACTGTTAAGGCAAAGTACTGAGGAGATGCCAGCCCCCGAGAAATGCTACACTTTAGCTGACCTTCCAGCATATTCACAGTTTTCCGATTTTTGGTCTGTAATAACATCCAAGACTGGGCATAGGGTCCATAATGAGTGACAATAACCGATCCTGCTGGATCCTTGATCTGCAAATGAAGAGACGAGCACTGCTGGTAGCCCTAGCATTAGCAATATTTTAAAATCCAGCCCTGAGGGAAGGACTGATTTCGCCAGCTACATAGAATGCAGTTGTGACCTGTACAACTTTATAAATAGCCTGCCACTTACTAGGAGAACAAGAACATTTATGCACAACTTTGAATCTTCCTAATGTGGGCAGTTGAAGGGCAAGTCCTGGTTTAGGTTTAAGGACACCTTTAACAATCTCTTTTACTTTACACCGAACAGTCAGGCTTCTTCCCGGCCACCGGACAGAGTTGGCACTGATGTCTGTTAGGTAGGCGCTAGGTGTTGGCAAATCACATGGGGTAGCTGCAACAAAACTTGCTACAATACAAATTGATTTACTCTGAATTTATCTCAATAAGGGTCTTTATCCGGTTTTAATTTCCCTGCAGCCAAGAAATTTCTTATAAATTAATAGATTAATGAGGAATGAGTTAGATGGGCACTTCTCAACCACTTTTAAACAAATACCATACTGTAACTCAAGCAAAGGAGTGATACGGGCACACGCTTTTACAGCAAATGCTTCTGAATACTGGTTGATTTGTGGACGTACATCTATTTTTGTCTGGCTCTGGACAACTTTTGCTGTTTTCCATTGGTGGCGATTCACCAAAATACCAGGGTAAGCAGCATGACATCACGTGTTTTGACTCCCAATGAGATCACAGGAAATTATGTCAAATGACCTAAGACCTGCTGTTACACTAACCTCGGATCTCTTTCTCAAATGTCATACTGTTTTATCTCTCTCACACCTGTTCCCTGTACATCTCAAATGCCTTTCTCACTGATCTCACTCGGCTTCCCCTTTCTTGCTCATCTCTTTTTCACCGCTCTCCTTTCTTAGCCCCTTATCCGTCTTCTTCTCACCAGTCTCCGTCTCAAATCACCTTTCTATCTCTTTCCAAATGTGTTACCTTACTTAGACCAGGCTGCTGCAGAGTTTTCATGGGCACGAGGGAGCTGAGAGTCACACAGCAAGTACGACACATTACAGCCTTGTTTAACTTCTGTTTTTGACACAGTCCTTACCGCCTCTAAGGATAGGGGTATCAGGATGCAAGCCAGAGGTTGCAGCAGTACCATAAGCGACCCCCTAAATCATGTCCATGCTGGAGCCCAGAGCTTTCACACGCACAAACATAAATATGTCATTTGTACAGAAAAGGGCTCTGCATCAACCACCTTTATCTATAGCATGGTTTGAAATGTCAGTCACACTTTGGAACATAGGGTGGCAGAGCCCATTGAAGGTGAGGCAGTCAATGATGTATATATTTTTGCCTTTTAACAGCACCTGATATTGTGTAGCATTTTTATGACTAGGCCTCGAAAGATTCACCAAGGGAACTACTTTGTTTTTAATTTCTTCTTATTGTGCATGGGAGAACAATGTTGGATAGAACCATAGCACCAAAAAGCAGCCAGCCCCACAGTACTCACTGGCAGGTGCAACAGCAGCCGATTTGAAATCTGTAACAATCTGCACAATGAAAGCATATACAAACCTGCAGTGAGTAGTAGAAAGAAAACATATCCAAAGAAGCACTTGTAAAGAGATTGATGCCTCACAATACAGCAAAAACAAATCCTCAAATTAGGTCAATGCTGTTCATGCAGCAGTTCAGAACATACTCTGAATACAAACAAAGGTCCCCATTTAAGTGATGTTTCAATAGTTCGTTGCATATTGTCCGGTTTCAAAAAAATTCATTAACTAAAAAAATTACTCAAACATTCTTCAATGGTAACTTCATAAAATAGAGAAAGTTGCAACAAAAAAAGTGGTAAAAAGAATTGCCGGTCAATATTAATTCTTCAAAATCAGCCTCACGTTAGTATGTAGAATACAAAGTACCAAAGTAGTATGCAAGAGAATGCATATTACTTAAAAGGGGCAGGAGTAAAAATAATTAAAAAAAGATAAACACTAAGAGGCTATATTTAAATTTCACCGCCAGAAAAGAAATAAAAACTCCCAAAGGCAAATCATTTATGCTGAGTGTTGGGATGGGAACATCCCCTTCATGGTATGCAGGTAAGTACCCCTGCCCTGCATGTGAAACGGATTTCCTGATTTTTTTTGTCCAAGGCAGCATGATAATACGCTTAGGCCAAGCGTTGTCCATGGTAAAGCCAAGGTCCAGAACATAACCTGTGACCTAGAGGGTGTATCAAGCATACCCAGTGTGTAGATTTGGCACTGCTGGTCATGTCTTGAGTTGTTGACAAACAGCGGTGCTAGCAATGTGCTGAATTTTGAGGATTAATAGTTCTGGACGAAACCGTTTTTGTCCAATTCAGGGGACTACAAGCTACCTGCAAACTTGTATAAAGGTCTGCTGTGAGGCGACAATCCGGCCTTTGCGTTCACATGTCATATGTGTTTTGAAGTCTTGGGTCCAGTGGATGTATGGAAACAGATCTCACACTTCAATGTGTGAGATTTTTGGAATACCTCTGCTTGGAGCCAACACCATCACTCTCTGCTGTGAGAGCCATCACCTTGCACAAAAACTGTGTCTACACTACAGCATAAAAATTATATCTGAAAGGGAACCACCTGAAACTAGTTCAGGACCTTAAGACAGGGGATCCACATCTCCAGTCGGGAATAATAGCATAAAAAAGGGATCCAAACCACCCCACTTTCTTCCAGTTCTACGTTCTAGACCTAGGAAGGCAGTCCTTTGAAGAGTTACTGTATATCCACAACTGATGTCTGCCTGACAGCCGGCATCCCAGAGCAAAGGGGACATCTTCTGAAGGCTGAGTAACTTGCTGGAGAACCTATGGTTCTGCTTAGTTCTTGGAGGGAAGGATGTGCTTTGCCCTGCATAAGAGACTGTTTAGGAGGAGAAGCCTAGCTGTGTTCCTGGTGGAGGAAAAAGAAGCTGATTGTGTGTCAGAGTGCACCAGGTGCCGACCTGAATGGAGAGAAGATCGCACCACCAGTCTTTCTGCATGGTTCATTCGGTGAACTACATGAAGCAACATTAACTTTCATCATAAGTGTCTGGCATCTCCACCCGTGACCAGAGGGGACTGCTTGCCACCACAAACAAGCAGTGGGTTAAGACGTCATCTCTTCTGCAGTTGAGGACTTCTCTGATGGCATGGAGGATGCAACTGTCAAGGAAAAAGGACTGCTGATCCCAGCCTGCCATGCCACAAACCCAATGTGATCCATGAAGCAGAACTACCTTAGTGACCCTGCTCTAGCAGGAGTCTGCTGTGTGAATGCAAAGGGCGTGGAACAACCACAACTCTGAGCAATGCTGTACCCAGGGAAGTAACGCGAAAGTCTGAAAGACCTAGAGATTGCATCTTGCTCTTGATCTGTGGAATTAAACCAAGCCAGTGTGGCACCTGAACTTTTAGCAAGTTACAAGACTGAGTTGACCAATGGGACCCTCTTTCTGAGCCATTGCTCGAATGTCCATAGTAGTGGGATTGCGCTAAGCCAATTCTGGACTGAGATTCCCCTAAATATTCTCAAAAAACAGCCATAAAGAGGCTACTCTGTAGGATGGTGGAGATTACTACCACTGGTCAGAACTCCAGGCACTGTATGCATTAGTTACAGTCCATAGTGATTTTAAGAGCCTTTTAACTGAGCACCATTACTTGTGTAGCATTATGTCTAGTTGGGTTATTAAAGTACTTCTCATTTTAAAAGAAAAACACTTTGCTGGACAGTATCTTATGTATCTGTTGGTTGATTGTTGAGTTCCGAGTTCTTGCCATTCACACTTTTTCCATGAGAAGCATTTGACTGTTTGCTCTTGCACCTTGACAGTCAAGCATGGCAAAGGTGTATGTGGCCGAGAATGCAGAGCCATAGCTGGTCGGACCCCAGAACACCAGTGGAAAAAGACCACACCAACCACAGTTGTGGCCCAGTAACCAGTCTGTCCCCAAGCAGGGTTTGACACTAAGAATTTTCCAGGTTTTGCTTCTGAATTTTTAAGTGCTGTATAAAATGGATAAAAAACTACAAATTGAATGCATATGTGTTTCTCACAAGTTATTTCTGCATTTTCTGTTTGTGTTTGCCTTCATGTCTACCTCAACAGTGAAGGGAAAGGCAAGCATCAACCACAGATACTCCCAGCAGAACTTATACAGGCTGATAAATGTGAAATTTGAGTATGTGTAAATGCGATTATGTAATGTACCGTCCAAAACCCACCTATGCCAACAGTGAGTGAATCGATGTCTTTATAACTTGTTCTTACATAACTGCACTACCGTTTTCAATAAAAATGATTTACAACAATAACAAAAATAAAAACCAAATACGTATAATTTGCAATTTCTTATTAATTGGTGGAATTGCCTTTTCAGTGTCCACTTTTGTACGATATACAGGGTTCAAATGGTTCTGAAAATAGTTTTATGGATGCTCTACTGGGAAAGGAATTCAGTAAAGTAAGTAGGCATGGTATTCTTGCTCTGCTTTCGCGATTTATGAATCGAAGTACACAGCGTGCAGCAATGAGCAGAGCTCCCAGACGCATATTTAACAACTCATAGTATCTTTGCCCATTGTTTAACATGTGAAGAGGACTGCGTGTGCTGCATTCCATCATGTACCACAACCTGCTGCTAAAAGAGGCCATAGGAGACCACCTATCGAAGTTCAGCATTAAATTAATGACTACTATTTTAGTACTGTACTGGCACGGGTAACGCCTTACTAGGCCAGTTTAGAAGTAGAGGGCCTTCCTAGGTCTGGTTTTAATGCGCTAGCACAGGCATGCCAAGATTCTGTTTACATATGCCTGCACATTAAGCAGATGACTAATTAGCATGTGCAACAGCTAACCCCCAATCCCTTGATACGTGACACTTGGCTGCTGCTCTTGCTGCACCAAATGCAAAGCTTCCTTGTTCCATATGGAAAATTCTTGTCAAGTATCACACTAAAATAAAGTAAACATAAAAAACACTCCCTTGATTGCTTAGTCAGCTAAAGCAAACTAAAACGTTGGCCCCTTTCCCACTTACATTTCTGCCACATTTCCTTGGAGTTCAGCCTATCAGGTTATGCAACTTTCCAGCACTCCCATCCATCCCTGCGTCTGCACAAAACACATTAACTAATGTTGCTTTAGTTTCCTGACACTCAGTAAAGGAGGCCTTGTGAGAACGCACCATACAGATCAGACTAGCGACCTAAGAGTATAAAAGCATTACATACACGCTATGGTGCAATTTAAATAAAAGGCAGCGCCCTTTACACCTTTCAGGTATACAAAACGAATGGAGAGAATTCCAGTGTAATTTGATGCAAAAGGCAGCTCAGATGTTTAAAAGCAAAAACTGAAATGGAAGAGTTTGTTTCAAAATGTGGTAATTTACAGTATCTTGTTAGCCCTGGCCCTGCATTTAGTCACTCTTTATGGCTGAAATGTTACTAACTTTATTTACTGCCCTGTCTGTGTCGCCTCCACCCCTGGAGATCAGACGTTTCTTTTTCTGGTTCTCCAGCCTCAAACAGTTTGTACAAATCATTTGAGAGCGCACCGTGGATTCCAGCACATTCCGCGCCCCACGAGACAGCCAATAAACCCGGTGAGCCGGCAGGCTTGCATTCCCTCATTTGTTTTCACTGCAACTGAGAGCAGAGAGGCAAAGGCCAAACTCCTTTTATGACTTCAAAAGAAAGGAATACCTCCCGCAAAACAAACATTCTTCCACTGGCTGTACAAAAAGCACACTGATAATAAGTTCGCATGCCTGAATAAAAACACAAAATCATGTCTGCGAACTCGGAGTTTGACCAGACTCCGTAATTTAGTCAAGACTCGGAGTCTCCGAGAAAGCAAATTCCGCAGAAACATCCACATTCATTCCATGCAACCTAAAAATACAGAATGTTTTAATTGATTATAACGGGGGAAGGTGTATTTGGTGGGAGTAAGACATACATGTAATAAACTGGTATTCTGTGATGTGGTTTAGCATTTTGTTATAAATAACTCCAGGCCAGGGTCACGTATTCAGGGAGAGGCGAATCCACCGGTTTCTAGGTAAACACATAACAAAGGCTGCCTATCGAGAGTGGGTAAAGTTTTAATGTCAGTACTTCCGGTCATTGCACAGTGACTTGTACGAGGAAAATTGACTCAGAATAATGGAAGGAGGAAGTGGACAAGGTTGTAATAAAGGCGCAAACTACGTCACACGGACCCCTGTTTACTATCCCTCGTGATTACTGGGCGCTTCTAAGAGGACGCATGCGCTCTGTGATTAACGACAGGCAAACATTAGGAAACCACAGAGACAACTCACAGCAGGACATCACCTCACAGCCTGAAAACCACTTTACTGAAGAGCAGGAGCAGTTTATAGAGCATGAAGGCGAACAGTGAGTGGTATTCAGGATTCCCATCAGAAGGCAGAAATACTGCTGGTGGAAGGGACTTGGGCACAAATAGCAACAGTGCGCCCCGAGGGACGCAACCGGTGTGACAGGGTGCAGGTGATGCGGATGGATTCCATGCGACAAAACCGTTTTCCAAAACATCTTTTGCTAATTACTTTCCCAAAGATCTTTTACAATAACATAGTTGCTCTATGGAGTCTATTTATCTGACCTCATTTTTTTATTTTTACCTCCTTGAATAATCTTTTAATTTAGATTTTTTATTATTTGTTTCCATACGTTTCTCTCTATAGCTCTGCACACAAACAGACACACAAACACATGTTTGTGCATTTTATTTATTTTAAAATGTTTTTATAAAGTTTTATGTAGTGCGAACATGATCCAGAAAGATATCAGAGCGATTTACAAAAGGAAGGAAGGAAGGTAATAAATGCAATATTGACATCAAAAAAGCACAATAAACATGAATAATTACAATACAAAGGGGTCAAAGGAGAATAAAACAACAGCTAATACATAGCGGGCTAAGAAGGGGGCAAACAATGAGGTAAGGGAGAGTAGCATCAAATGAAGGTCTAACAGTTGTAGGATCAGATTCTTCGAGCAGGTACTCATAACCCATTTAAGGTAAAAATGTGTTCAGTAGGAATCTTTTGGCTTCCAGTTTGAAAGCAGCTGTGGAGAAGATTCTGCGTACTTCTGGAGGAAGAGAGTTCCAGATCTTCGGGGCAGCGCCGGAGAAGGTTAGTTGGCAGGTTCTCTTTTTGCTATAGATTTGTGGTTTCAAGAGGAAAGAGTTCGCACTTCTTGAGGATCTTCCACCCCCAGATAGTTCAAGTTTTTGTGCTAGGTAACTGGGGGTTTTGAGATGGAGAGCTTTGTGTGCCAGACAAGCCATCTTTTGCAGAATTCGAATTTCGTAAGGCAACCATTTAAGGGATTTTAGGACTGGGGATATGAGCAAGTTTCTTTTGGTACCTGTAACCAGCCTTGCAGCAGCGTTCAGAGAAGCCCTTTAGTGGAGCCAAGGTATATGTGGGGAGACCACAAAGCGTAGCGCTGCCATAGTCAAGTCTTGGCAACACAAGCGCTTGGACCACCTGCTTGACATCAGATTGTGGAAGGAATGGTTTGTTATTTCTGAGTCTCCTCATCAAGTGATTAGCTCCCTTGCACACATTACCAATATGATTCTTCATGTTCAGATGCTTGTCCAGGGTGATTCCGAGAGATTTGGGTGAATCTATAATGAGGGGGGGAGCATTTGAAGGTAGTGAGGTGATTCAATCAAAGGTCTGGTTTGGGGATGTGGTTCGGAGGAGAGATGAGAAGGAATTCTGTTTTGGCGGTGTTGAGCAGGAGGTGGTTCTCAGTTAACCAGTTTTGAGTAGACGTTAGGATAGAGTTGAGTGAGATGATGTTATCCGGGGAGGAGAGTTTCAAATAAAAGTGGTGTATCGTCCGCATACATATGGAAGAGAATATTCATGGAATTTAGTGCATTAGCTAAAGTTTCCAAGAACAGGTTGAAGAGTATAGGAGATAGGGAGGACCCTTGGGGGACCCCCCCATGAGTACTGGAGAGGGCTGGGAGAGAGTGTGGTTCACCTTGACTCTTTGTGATCTGTGGTGGAGGAAAGACGAGAACCATTGTAACACCTGACCAGAGAAGCCCATCCTGTTCTTCAGAATGGTAATGAGGTTATCGTGACCGACCGTGTCGAAAACGGAGGAAAGGTCAAGGAGGATTGAATGACGGGATTCATTTTGGTTGAGCATTTTTAAAATTTCATCCAAGACGTGAAGGAGAGCCTATAAATAGATTTATTATGTTGTCCAACTACAACTGAATATATTTAGGTTACATATCGTTGTTGTGCCATTGACCACAATGTTAACATTTGCCTAAGATGTTAGGCCAAAAAGAAATTACTCTACAAGATGTTTTTGAAAAGTCATTTTTTGCAAAATAAGTTTTTGAAAACAGTATCACAGGCTACAGGTGGTGGCATCAAGGTTCAAGTCAGAGGTGCCAGCATGTTTTCCACAGTCCTGAATAGCAATGTACAAGTCCACCTACAGCACTGCCACAATGGACAAACATGGAAATTAGCACAATATTCTATGAGATGCACTAATTCAGAGCTGTTGGTCAGCAGATAGAAATTAAGATACAATTAAACATCACAATGCTCCTAATACGTGCCACTGTAACGTGACAGAAGGGTGGACATTGTCAATTCTCTTTAAAGTACATTTGGACATTTTAAGAGAGCAAAGAGGGGCAGCGGTTTAGCATAGGTATAAAGTACATCATCTCTAGCATTATCTAAAGTCTTATGGGCGTAAACCCAAACCGCCAATCATGAACAAGGGTTGAGGTGGATTAACACAGTTGGAACACTACATATCTTAAAAAGATTGAGTCTGAGCCAAGAACAGGCAAAGTCCTGCAACATTCGCACTATCCTAAGTCCTTGATATTCATGGAAGCAGTAGTTTCACCATGAGAACATGAGGATAAACAGGGAGTGAAAGTAACATTAGTTGCCAACTTCCGAAGCAACCAGCTGTATCGAAGGTGCAGAGAACAACATCGCTTGGAAGTTTACCGCATTTTGTAAGCCTGGCGCTATCCAAGACCGTTTGTCACCAGCCTGATTAGAGAGTGGGTTTGGTTTGCCCATTCAGCCACTGCTTACTTTGGGTCTCATCCCCCCTCCATCAGTCACTGACATTAAAGTGTCTTTCACATTTTCTATCATGGCACTGCCTGCCTGAATTAAATGAGATCCCAGTGGCTGTCAGGCTGGTAGGGGGGACTCATTGCATTCTGGGACAGAGGATCATTGGTGTCAATCGCTTTGATTGAGTCAGGCATGCAGCAACAGGAAACAGCAAAGCTCAGCTTCTCATGGATACAGAGCTCCACTGCATGGCCTGGCTGACTTACATCGCAGAGGCACATTTCCTGTTCTGAGAGAGCAGAGAGCGGACCTGTCTGCAGGGTCAAAATACAGATGAACCCAGACTCTCCTTTTGCCTTCAGGACAAATCGCATCTGTTACCACACATGGCAAAACTGTGTGTGGCTTTACAACCCAGTCAATACCAAAACTGTGTTGTTACCACGAGTTCCATTACAGCGCAATTCATTACACCGACCTGCTTTAGGGAAGCGCCTGGCTTTAGAATAGTTTAAATTACTATTTCAACTCCAGTCGGTGTATCAGTAGGGAAGGTGTTGGGCTTAAAATCCAACACCGCATCCCCTAAAGCAAGTCATTGTAATGGCTTGAGTTGTAATATAGGTTTCCCCTCCAGGACAGAGTAACCCTGCTTTTGAAAGAGTTACAGATGCTGCTGTGTGCTTGCTGCTACTCAACACCATAGAAGCGCCCAGTGCCTGGACAACTCAAGACTCCCCCCTGGATCCGTGGACATAAGGGGCCTGCTCAGCCACTTGGAGAAATGTGTGAAGGCTCTGGGAGGCAGCAGAAAGCAGGTGAAGGGCGCTGCACCGAATCTTCATATGCTATTGCTTGTGATAGATCACAAGTAGAGGATCCCACTGCTGCCAGTGTTGACAAAACAACAGCACTCCAAGCAACGAGCTGTCCCCCAGTCTGGGACCATCCCTGAAACCTGCAGTCCTCTGCAAAGGGGCTTGAGAACTTGCCAGGCTTCAGAAAAGTAAAATGGTGTTATTTTCTAACATGTTCAGGCATTTTTGTCATGATGGGCACTCTGTTGCTTAATTCTTTCCCTGGCTTAATAGTCGTAAATCTTGATATATGCGGGCACTTTTGACGAGAGGGTGCCCATCCCTGAAACCATGTATACACAGGTAAAATGGGGGTAATTCCTTATATTTTGGGCTTTTTAGCGTAATGTTGCACATTTCTTGTTAAGGTCGTGTACTGGCATACTGGTAATAACATTTTCTAGTTCAAAACGTTCCAAATTATTGCTTACAAGAGACATGGTATCTTCGCTCGTTTACCTTGGAAAATTTCCACACTTATCAGACATCAGCAAATTACGTCACTTACTAGACAGTCGCGCTTCATAACTCTACATTGACTACCATTATTATACCTCGTTTTGAACCATGCGAAACGGACCCCTCAATAAACTAGTCCCCTGGCACCCTTTAGGTAGTTTTAGATCACAGACACACTCAGTTGTCAGCTCCGCACACCCGCACGCATTATCACAGCTGTTGACTATAAAGATCTCCTACAAACAGTCCTCTTACGTGGCCCTTGGGACATTGCAGCACCGACCACCTGTGGAGCAAAAAGCTTGATGATGAAGCATGACACCCACATGGGTGTGTAAGGGCATCACTTCCTAACAAGGAAGACCCCCTCACATTCTTCTATTTCAAACAGCTCTCCTTATTCTTTTCCAGACAGGAACAAATACCCCAGTTCTGTTGATATCCAAAGAATAACAGACATATATCTCTGCTTTACTCTGAAGGGAAGCTATTTGGCAAATATCTATTTAACGTGTTATACGCGTAGGCGAATGAATCCAATCTTTTGCCAATACACCAATCTGGATTCAGGCAGACCTGATCAACGACAGACAACATTGTCAGTTTAAAACATCTTATTGATAAAACAGTGCAAAGGGGCCTCAATCTAGGCCTTGAAAAATCATAAAAATGTTACTAGACGTGCAGGTCTAGTGACTACAACAATCTAATCAACCTATTTGTAATGCTCTTGACCCATAAACTGGTTTCAAATGATGTGATTGTGGGCAAAAAATGTAATTCATTGAGCCGCTGTTAGAACTGGCTATTTCTGGTAGGCTAGGACTGACGCCAAAGCCAGGCAGAAACCACCATTCTACTCAGGGCAAGGGAGTCACACGCCAAGATAACCCCTGCTCACCCCCTTGGTAGCTTGGCACGAGCAGTAAGGCTAAACTCGGAGGCAATGTGTAAAGCATTTGCGCCAGCACACAACAGCAACAACATACTAGGCACACCACAAAAGGAACTCCACACAAGGTTATATTAAAATAACTTTTGTATTGTCAAAACACATCAGATAGAAGTCACACATGTACATTGTGCCAACTGGCACGGGCAATATTCACAAGGGATTATTTACAGGACAGGGCCACATGAGCCACTGTCAGAATCAACACTTTTAGAAACAGCACTTCTAGAATAAAGAATAATAAAGAATAAAAATCATAGTAGCACAAATTAGCAACTATGGCACACAACCAGTAACCACTGGTAACAGGAACCAGGACCTCACTAGGACCACCTGTACTGGAAAGAACAACCACCTAAGTATCACACAGCACCTAGGAGTATACACAAGAACACATTACCCATGATGCATGAAACACATTCAGAGGAGTAGTAAAGGAAAACACATGATGCCTAAAAACATTCAGAGGTGTACGGACAACCACCTAAGTATCACACAGCGTTTAGGGGTCTAGGAAAGAACACATTACCCATGATGCATAAATATACATTCAGAGGAGTAGTAAAGGGAAACACATGATGCATAAACCTACACATTCAGCGGTGTTAAGAACAAGGCACATGATGCATCACAAACACATTCAGAGGTGCAGCGCTAGGAGACACATGACGCCTAAAACATTCAGAGGTCCAGCGCAGGGAAAGAAAGACACATGATGCATAAAAACATTCAGAGGTGCCACAACACAACTCAATAGCGCAAAAACACACAGTAGGCAATTGCCATCCTAAACATAGCAGGTAACCACATTGCGCAAAACTTACATAAGCCACCACCTGTGGCAGTCCCTAGGCCAACTGGCCTTGTTGGGGCTAAGACGCCCTGTGTCCAGAATGTCAGGGCGCGCTGCCAGGCAGCGCCAGTCAAAAGTAAAAGCCTAAACGTGGCAGCTGCCCACGAAGTGCTGGGCAGCTGTAAGCAATCACAAAAAGGCCTAAACGGTGCAGCTGCCCACTAATTGCTGGGCAGCTGAGACGTCAAATCTGTGGCATGGGCTCTCAGTAGCCCTTGAACATAAAACTGCGCCACACGGAGCCACACAGGCTCTGAAAACAACTTAGGGGCGTTGGAGCCATCTGGCTCTAAAATCCGCTGTGCCCCAGGAGCCCACGGGCTCCTTAAACCATCACATATGCCCACGAGCCTCTCTGGGCTCTCCAAACACATCTAAAGCAATGGTGCCCCCAGGGAGCCTTTACGGCTTGAAAACAACTGTGCCCAGGGAGTCTCTCGCGGCTTCCAAACTCAAATAATGCCCCTTGAGCCCTTCTCAGGCTCAACAACAACGAGCACGAGATCGCGCTCCTGGAGGGGAGGGGTGGGGGGGGGCGGACACCGACAACGTGCCCCGGCGCCCCCCCCCCTTCTCTTTTGTGGCCGCACTCACCGGTACTCGGACGCTGCAGCTCTCCCTCACCTGGTCCCGCTTCTTGGGGCCGGGTGCTCACACGGGCGGCGGCGGGGCTCCTCTTCTACCACGGAGCCCTGCCGGTGGATGCAGCTGCTTCTCCTGGGTGCGTGCTGCGGAACTGCGGCAGGGGCGGGCACAGGCAATGTGCCCCGCGCCCCCTCCGCCTCTCCTCTTCTCCCGGGGCTCCCTCCAGAACGCGGGAGCCCTGTACCGGGCGGCGACACTTCTTCTTTCCCCCGGGCTGCGGGGCGGGACTTCCGGCCGGTCGCGCCAGGATTTTCCGGCCGGCCAACCACTTCCGGGTCGCTGCGGGCAGCGCAGCGGCCCCGCTTAGGCAGGCAGGCGGGGAATCACTTCACCGAGGGGTGGGCTCCCTCGAGGTGAATTAAAAAGTTAAGACTAGCGGCATGGCCGCGGGGCAAATGCCGGGTGGGCACCGGCTTCGTGGATTAAAGGAATGAGAGCCGCACAACGCAGGGTGGGCACCTGCTATTCCCCACGCAAAATTCGGGGCGGGGAAGCGCGGAAATAAGCAGACACGCGCTTCCAAGGCGCTGGCAGGCAAGCCCCCAGGACTGGCCCCACCAGCGACCAGGGCCCCAGCAACAGGGCGAATCCACACCACAGCACCTCCCAGGTGCTAGGAACACGGAAAGTTCAGCAAGTCCTCCTTAAAGATGCAGCAAGGTCATTCAGGAGTCCAGGACCTCAGCAGTCCAGGAATAAAAGAGGGAGCAGCATAGCCCCCAGCAGGAAAATCCTCCAGCATCCAGGGGCAGGGTATCCAGGGGCTGGGTAGGGCTCAGGGAGGCAAGCCTTCCTCCTGGGCCCAAGCAGCAGCACGCCCCTGGTTGATTCAAGCTGGAAACAAGAAAATTTTTAGAGTGTCACAACACCCTTTTTATACAGAGAAATCCTTTGTCTAAAGGGTGCAGGCAGTGTGAGAACCAGCTAGAACTGGTTATAGGGAACTCCTTTCAGGGTGAGGGGCAGAGGTGACAGTCGCCCAGCAGGAGGTGGAGCCAGCAATGTGGCAGGCAGGCACAGCCCTCTTCACTCCCAGGTGCTATTTCCTCCCACTTCCCTGGCAGCAGATGCAGCCTTTCATCCACGGGCTGACTCAGAAAACCTCCTGTGGCTCCCCAGCCCCTGCCACCCTCAAACCAGACAGTCAATCCACAAGCAGGCCCAGGCACTCCTGGACCAGGCTCACCAGCCAATCACACGCCAGACACAAATTACACAAATATGCCAACTTCTAAAAGTGGCACTTCTACACTAGACACAGACATGCCGCATATATCATTACGCAGCATTCAACCTCACGAGTTCGTACATATCAAACTCGACCCTGCACTCCCCACACATCAGGAACTACCATGGGCATACATATTCCCCATTCATTCCTATGGGAGGGCAGGTCACTCACCACACATACACAAAGAGCTCAAGCACTTTACACAGTACCACAGTGAAAAATTGCGTAGAGGCCTAAAATCACCAACACCAGGTCACAGAAACAGGCTAGGAAAAAGCAAAAAGTCTCGGGGTGAACCTGCCTAAAGAGCCGGGTCCAACAGCTGCCATTTTTCTTCATTATCACATATGAGAGCACCTTCAAATGCATGTCTGCATGTCCCTCAAAAGCATGTCTACTGTATAAAAAACTTTTGTTTGATTTAATAGACTAAACTTTCATTCCATATATAATACAAATCTAGCCACATATAGGATACATATGAGCCCTGACTTCCCTCTCAGTTAATTAAAAGCATTTTCATCAGGGCGGGGCAGGAATATTTCTTAAATCATGTTTAAAAAAAAATCACTTTTAATAAATAAATAAATAACTAAAGCATGAAGTGGTAACACACTGTCATTTGTAATCAGATTTTATGTTGAAATGGTCACAAACTTTCCCAAGACATGCAGCTTTACTGATAAAACTATTTGTGTACAAACAATTATGTTTGGAAATAGAGTTTCTGAAAATATGTGTAATTTTACATCACCAAGTAAAGTGTTCTGGTTTTTGTTTTGCTCCTGTTTTACTCTTTGTTTACATAACATTTCTTAATTACAAAAAATTTGCTTTTGGTATTCCGGATATATTTTGAAATATTTGTAATATTATTTACAGGCTATTTTTTTAAATGTTATTTGTTAGGGAAAATGAACTGACATCTTCAGACAGCTTACTTGACAAAAACCTCCAACTCTAGTAAAAGAGAAATAAACCTAATTTTCCAAGCATCAATTAGTTAGACAAAGTGACATTTGACCTCTTCCTTGAACAGACAGCAAATGTGTCAAGATAAAAACAAAATGTAATGGCATCTTTATTGCTTATTCACTTTCAGAATGAACAGAACACCTGCTCCTTTCCAGACTAAGTTCACTGCAAGATGCGACTAGTAGGTGCTAAAAAATAGCTCAACCTGATAAACATTTACTCACAATTGCAAGTGGGCGAGTAGATTTTTTGAGGCCTGCAATCTATATACATATTTTATTGAATATTCATCAGTCTTTGTTTGGGTTAACGGATCAAAGTTATGGGAAAAATTATCCAACTGTGGTATCAATCAAACATTTCTACAATTTTTGGTTTTGCTGCATGAAAACAACTGGCTCCAAATTAACTTCACTAACAACATGCTTCCCCCAAGATGTCCATGATTAATGGCCTTAAAAAAGGTTGTAATCTTGCACCTCTTCTTTTCTCTTTATATATATATCAGATTTATCGTTATACTTCGAGAACACTAGTGGACTTGCACCAAAATTAGTAAAGCAACTCATACCCCACGCTGACAATATTATTCTTCTATCACTTAACTAATGCCCTCCAAAACCATCTAATGAAATTGGTAAAATTTAAATTATACTAATGATCTAAGGGTCAACCTTGACAACAAAAATTATTTTGGGAAGACCAGAAAAGGTGTGAGGTGGCTTATAAACGAGATTTGCATTGAGACATCACATGACTACCTGGGGGTTACCATCACTGACTACTTATCATGGTCTGCACATGTTGAAAATAGACGAAAGAAAGCATCCATTATCACCAAATCAGTGAAAAGCTTTGCTAGTAACTATGGCAGGAGAGCAATTACACAGACACTTAATAGGATGGATTTGAAATTGACATCAACCTTATTACCCAGTTGTCTTTTACGACCCAATGGGTCTGACTCTAAATTAAATCTACAATAAGGAGATAAAATCTGTTATCTTCATGGTGATCAACACCAGAAACAAGACTTAGACTGGAGCGCTCCCTACCATGTCGGATAAACCAGCAACACATGACTAAGCAAAACTACACATGTGACTGTCTAACAGCGACAGAGTAGTCCTTAAAACGACTCTTTGTGACGAATTGCGCTGTGCCAAAATTATGAGTTCAACGTTGAGTCTAGCATCTGTCAATGTTGTTATCACAAGAAATAATTTACCGCCCCCTACAGGTTTTGGTATCAACATCACAGCTACTTCGGAAAAGCCCGATACGAAAGAATCCAAATACCAATAGGATTTAGGCATGCTAAAAGCATATATGTTTTCTGACTATACCATAGCTTCCAAACAACTCCGGGATACCTTTCATCAACTTTGGCACCATCCTGTATACTCAAGTTTTTACGATTGTGCTCGATTTACATTCTGTTAGCCCAATTTGAGGATGCTTGGAACTTCAATCGCTTGGCCACAAAAGCTTGCCGACTCCATGATTACAAGAATAAAACTATTGAGCACATTGTGTGTATTTGCCCGGCACTCCTTGAGTTGTGGGAAAAAAAGTATCTGAAGCCTTTGTTTATTGCCAGCAAGATACGAACAGAAAAGGAAACGGTAATATTCTGCTTTATAATACAAAACTATTAAACAGTAGAAAGGATAACAACATTTTTAGATTTGATTTACTGCTTTTCATGCCAGACTAGTGGTAAGAATGTCTGGTGAATGTTTACTCTGGAATTTAAATCAGTGTCGTACGTGAAGGAAGTTGTTCTGCTGCTTTTATCACTTTTAACTATTCATTGTACAGTTGTTTTAATACTTCTAATACAATAAACATTCATTAATTATTCAAATATAAAAAACATTTAAAAAATAAACGTACAATAAAGTGCCAAAAATAGAAAAATAAAATCACTACTGCTGCCGGAAGTCTCTGCAAGACTGATGTAACCGATTTGCATCCATATGTGCACACAGCCACAAACTAGTCCAGGCCCCTCCAGCAATCATCCACACACCTACTCAAGTATTCATCCAAACACTCACCCATTCATCATCCATTCACTCACATCTATTAGCTATGCACTCGCTCACACAGCCAAACACGGAGTCAGTCTCACATTCACTCACTCACCCTTCCTGGTAACAAAGTACACAAATGAATCAAACAGTGAAGAAGCACTTTCGCTCAAAATCCCCAAACACCAATCAGTTTCTCAATTTATTGCCAAGCTTCACTGGCTTTCGGTGAGGTAGAGAATTACATTTAAAGCCTTGTGCGCAGTATTTGAAGCACTGAATGAAACTGGCCCGGATATTTTAAAAAAGCGCTTTGCTTGGTACTTACCAACCCGTTCCCTGCGATCTGCATCAGCCAAACTGGTGTCAGTTCCTTGATTCAGACATGTCATCTGGGGCGGGAGATGCTTCGTGTTAGGAGCCTCAAAGGCCTGGAACTATCTCCTATGCATATCAAAGTCCAACCCAACCTTTTGGCCCTTAGGAAGGCTCTCAAAACATGGCTTTTTGTTACGCTCTAACTGTTTGAGCTATTTGGTCTCCTTTCCGCAGCTAGCGGCAAGACTCCATTGGGGGCAAGGGAGGGCTTTATAAAAATTTCTAACATAACATATTAACCAGAATGTACTACTTCTCGAGGACAACTTCGGCCTTGATTTAGGTTTAAACATGGGGTCTGAAGCACACAATTTGCCTCCTTTGTCCGCTCATCATCCGGCATGGACATCACTTATATTTTAACTAGTTTTCCATCCCTTACTTTCTGATCTTTTTGCTGCAGCACACCGCAATACCATCAGGAAGACTTGTTTTCATAAAGTTTATTGGGCACATGTTCCTTCTTAGCTGAATGTGTATATTAAAAGGATGCTTCTTTATTCAAAAGGAGACCATCAATATTACACTGGAATCAATTGCACTTTGGTTTTATTATACAGATAGAAATTAATAATATTTAAAACCACATTGACCCAGAAAAAAAACATAAAAGACAGTAAGGTGAGGCGAGTCTGCGACAGTTGTGATGATCATATTAAACTTGGCAACTAAATGGTTAAAGGAAACCTAGGTATGATACAGAAATGTGTTATTATTTCCAAGTGGTTTTACAAAGGATCTGCGGAAATAGAAAATACAAGTGTCACTCTGCCAAACTATTTCATCCTTGAAAATGCAATGTATTAGATCTTGACCCAGCACAATAAGCTACCAGTACTGGGCTGTGCCAATCCACAATGTTGGGCAAGCTTTAATATTGCCTCAAACATTTAATGACGACAGGCCATCAATGAGGTATCATCTACCCTTGAGATAGTGGGTCATACATATACTCATGATATTCCGCTCCATTACTCATGTATGCTTTGTGCTTGGGGGCAATACTAGACTACTGGGGGCTTCTAGAAGCCTACAAGAAGGATGGATCAGACTTGGCTGAAGCTCAACCTTGACAAGGCGGAGATAATGCATGATGTACCTGAATGCATGCTATAGGCATGACAGAGCTAGACAGCCCTGATTTCTTATAGAGCTTTAAAAATCGATGTAGAAGCATGCCAGAAGTGAGTATTATCTGACAGCAAATGGGGTATCTATGACACCTGAAAAATTGTTATTTTCCCAAAAGTTGGGGTGGCCCAACTGGGCTGTCTGATGATAGATTTTTTTAATGGATAACTAAACACATTTATAATGAACTTTGGAGAATAAAAATGCTTTCAATTTCTTTTTTAAAAACCTTTATATTTATCAGTTTCATGCGAACCAACTTTGCAGCATTAAAAACAGTAACCACAGTGTTGAGCAAGCAAGCATACCATACAGAGATGCAAGCTCACCATTCCCTGTCAAATTTGTAGACACTAGCCATATGCCAGGGCAGATTGGACACATCGCCGCACCCAGGCCAGAGACCCTGCCCAGCCAACGTTAAACCATTTGAGTCAGCACTATCATCACTGAACATAACAGTGTCCGGGGCCGTAAGTAAACCTGTCTCCCAGGTTCCTCCATGTGAGTAGATCATCCCCCACCTTATCACCCCTCTTGCTGAGCTACATGTGAATCTCCTCCACTAGCATCCATTCCTCTACATCTCTATGCCAGTGTACTAGCTCCTGGGTGCGCTCCCTCCTCCATGTAACAGCCACCTTACGCCTGGCAAGGACCAGTGCTAGCTGCAAGAATCTGCGTGACATCATGCGGCCTCTATGCCTACTTATATTACCCAGTAAGCAAAAATGTGGCATGAGGGTGGCCTGCAGCGAAGTGGTACATGTGTGTTCGGCCACCACCTGGACCCAGAAGTCCTGCATTCTGTGATATTCCTAGGCCAGATGAAGGAAGTCACCCTCCTGGGACCCAAAGCGAGGGCACTGGTCAGACCTGGTCTGCGATATCCGTTGTAGCGTCAGGGTCGTAAGGTAGGTATGATGTAACAAGTTGTAATGAACCAGCTTAAACAGAGCATTACTCAAAACAGTCTTTGTGAAGGTGCAGACTCGGGTCCAGTCAACATCCCCCACTGGGGCCCCCATGTCAATGTCCCTGGTCGCTCTGACCCGCAACGGGCCTCCTGCAGCGTCCACCACCAATGCTTTGAATATCAAGGATATCAGACCAGATGTTGTCCTGCCCCACTGGACAGCAGGGTCCCCAGTGTACCCAAAGCCGCCAGTGCTGACGGAAAGGTGGTCCAGGTCTGCCTGGCTAGTTTTGTCAATTGGACATAGAGCAAGAAGTGGCGAGACCCAGTGGCAACTTCACCTGCGCGTCTTCAAATCAAATGAAGTGCTCATTAGGGTATAAATCCCTCAGTAGCTCACAGCCCTAATCTCTCCATGCTTGAAAGGACATATTTTCAGCTAACTGTCGGATCGGCGCCATTATCCATACCAGCAGCTCCAGGTGAAAAGGGGCTGTAGGAGGCTGGCTTAGTACACGGTGCTCACTTATGAAAGTTCATCTGCAGCCCTGACAGGAGCCCAAAGTCGTCCAATAGATGCAACAGAATCTTGAGGGAGACCCGGGGGATCTAAGGTAAAACAGAGCATCATCCATGTATAGCAATATAATATGATGAACACCCCCAAACTCTATGCCCCAGACGCAAAGCTTCCACCGAGCCCACACCACCAAGGGCTGCATCACAACAGTAAAGAGGAGTGGGGACAAGGAGCAGCCCCAACGTGTCCCCCTGCCCAGATCCCAGCTCTCTGAACAGCACTGTCCCACCTGCACTCTAGCAGTGGGCTCTGTGTAAAGCCGCTTGATCCATCCTTGAACTAGGAGCTAAACCCCTTGACCTGCAGGACCTCAAACAAGTTCCCCCCACTCAACAGTATCCAAGGCCTTCTCTAGGTCAAAAGAACCAAATCCATTTCATTCCTACAGCCACCGACCACATGCAGCACATGCGTCAAACGCCTAATTTCTATGATAAACCATCATTGGTCCTCGTAGACCAGGGCGGTCATGAAGGGGTTCAAGTGATTTGCCAGCAATTTGCATAGACCTTTAACGTCTGAATTAATCATAGTGAGCGTCTATACACCGCTGGGTTGGTCTTATCCCCGCTGGGCTTAGGCAGCAAGCAAATTCCCCAACCGTCATGGTCCGCAGTAATATCCATCCACCCCCCTCCTCCCCCCACCCCCCACGTTCCCTATTGCTTCCCGGAAGACCTCAAGCAGGCAGGCCCTGTGCTACAGCAACCGAAAACTCCTAGAAAAACTCTGCTGGGAATCCATCCCCTTGGTTAGCTTTAGAGCGTGAAATCAAACTCAACGCTGCACGCAGTTCCTCAAGCTCATGGGCAGAGTCGAAGTCCTCAGCCACAGCCTCGCTGATACTAGGGATCTCCAGGTCCTCCAGCAATGTTCTAAACCGGTCCTGTATGACCAGAGGGGCCACTCAATACACTTCCTCCTGGTGTCCCCAAAAGGTAGACACAATGCCCAACCTGGATGTCACACTCGCACCCTCAGGGGCCACCAAGTGTGTTGTTTGGGGGTGGCATGTTCTTACTGCGCAAGATCCAGGCTAACAGTCTGCCCGACTTGTCCTCCTCTGTGCAGTCTTTGTCTGTATTGTCCCAGGGTATACCTGTCCCACATTTCCGCTATGTATCTTCGCAAGTCTGTCTCCTTCCTACATACTCCAGGGTCCGTCAGATCCCTCGCCAGCAGGGTAGCCAGTCCGGTCTCATATGCCTTAAGTTCCGTCTGCAACTGGTGCCGTACCACGGCAGTGAGTCCCAGGCATGTCCCATGTAACACCGCCTTCATTGTCTCCCATTCCATTACCCTACGCACAGTGGTGCCCAGTGAAGTTTAATGTAATCGATCAAGGTTCTGGGACAGATTCTCCCTCCCGACAGCTGCCGGAAACCTCCATGCCGCTCCCTTCTGTGCAGATCCCCCCCGTACCTAAGTGTGCTGCAGACCATGGAGCGATTGGAGAGAAATCTGGCCAGGTGTGTCACAGTCATGCACTTCGCAACAGAGACTCCTACCACCAGTATCTTAGCCAGTCTACTGAGCATGTTATGAGCCAGGGATTAGCACATGTATACTCGCTGCAAGGAATGAATCATACACCATGCATCTACAAGCCCGACATTATCCATTACCTTCCTAAGAGTGTTTGCCATCTGGGGTTTGGTGCCCTCTCTGGGCATTACCCTGTCAAGGCCCCCATCCAGCAAGCAATTAAAGTCCCCCAACTCTAATAGGGCTGCGTCAAAAACCTGCACAACCATATCCTGCATCGCGGGGAAAAAGTGCGGGTTATTCACATTTAGAGCGTACGTGCTAAGTACGGTCATAGCCCTCCCATCTAGCACTCTCTGTAGCAACACATACCTACCCTCCACGTCTGACTCAGGATAAGTAAGGGAAAACAGTGTACACAGGGCCACCCATATCAGCACCCCTCTGGTGCACGTAGAGCAAGAGGCATGAAAGACGTGACCCCTGCCATTACCGAGCCGAACGCTCGGCCCTAGCATCATCAAGATGTGTCTCCTGCAGACAGGCTACACTGACCAAATGTCACTTTAGGAAGGAGAGCATCCGGATACCTTTTTGTGTAGAAGCCTAGACCTCTGATATTCCTCATCAGCAGCCGGAAATCACCCCACATCATCAGGATGCAAAGGCACTCGGTTCCATCCTACCCTTCACGCACGGTGATTAATCTCACCCACCGCATGAACACAAACAACATAGATTGAAGGACCCCTCACGGACAAATATAGTGGAACAAAAAATCTACAGATGCCAAACCAATGCATGTGCCAGGACCTGCACAGCTTCCCTACCCGTCCAACAGTGACAGGCCCAACACTCCAGACTCCCCGTCCTACCACTCAGCACTGCTTATATCAATAGCTCAATATTGTCTCGACAGAAGAGGCGATCCAGCCCATCTCTCCTGCAGCCGTAGCTCCAGCAGGCCGGCCCCAAAGCTTCTCAAAACACACACCCCGATCATCTCTCTGAGTAGTCATTCGTCTCCCCGTAGTGGACAGCAATACTCAGCGATTTGATCAGCCTGTCCCCCAGAAGCTCCATCGTTATGGAGAGCCATGTGTAGCATTTTAGGTTCAATTCCACATCTACTCAAAGCACAGCATGTCCAGCTTACAGCCTATCACAGGACCCAGCAGCCCGGACTCTGATCCGGGAATAGGGGATGGCGACCTCCCTCCTGCTGACATCACCGGGGCATCCTCTCCCCGCATGGTGCCGCCTTCTTGAATCGTCACATGCTGGGAGCCCGATGGGCCAGCACCCACGGGGCTCCACCTGTGACCGTGGCGAGGTCCAGCTCCAGGATCCACCTGTACCTCTCCACTAGGGCGAAGCACCACTGTCTTTTCCCACATCTCCAGCCACTCCCAGACCTCCTCCGGGTATTCAAAGAAATGCACCTTCCCCTGGGAGACAACCTTCAATTTCGAGAGGTGCATGAGCATGCAATGCTCACAATTTCTGATTAACACTCAAGAAGTTGCTCCTGACCTTTCCTGGTATATTCCTGGTAGATGGCTATTCTGCTGTTCTCCAACAGGGGCGCAGTCTGTTCCCATGAGGCATGCAGTATTCAATCCCTATCATGATAGTTCAGGATCCCGGCGATCATGGCCCTCGGAGGTGCTCCTTTTGGGGGCACCAGAGCCCTGTGCACTCATTTCACAACAAAGACGTCGGACAAACCTAGTGGCTGAAGCTCTCTAGGAACTCCATTGAGGTCCTTCCACCCTCTTCAGGAAGCCCAGCACTCAGGTGTTACTGCGTTGGGAGCGACCCTCCGCATCCTCCCCCTGGAATTCCAGCTCACTGGACACTGTGGTCAGCTTAGCCATCTGGAGCTTGAGTGTGGTGACCTCTCCCTGAAATTACTCAATACTACTATCGGCCGCAGTGACCTTGTCCACGAATGGCTGCTGGCAGCTTCACCTGTGAGGGCTCCAGTTTCCTCTCCAGGGACCCTCTGGCAGATTCCACCCCACCCTGACGGCTCATCCTCCGGGACAGTTTCCATGGCATTGTATACTGTGTAATGTTATTAGCAGGGTGCGAACACGCCTCCCTCTCCTTTCCTATGGTCTCTCTGCAGGGCAGCCATTGTTCTGTGCACTATTTTGCTCCAGTTCATTTTTGGACAGGACGGGCCACCAGTGCACCTTTGTCTGACTTCCCAGCCAGCCACAAGAAGTTCTGCAGCCAGGTGTGTGCCTTCCCAGAAATGAAGAAGAACCTCCATGCAGTCTCTGATGTTCAATGACACCCACCACTCACACCTTCACCAGCATCTTGGGCACCGCCGCTCCTGCCACCAAGCACCAGTACCTGCAGGTGACCTCCTACTGGCCCTTTCAGCACTCTGCCAGGCCCCTCAAAGTCTCAAGCCATCTAAGTGCCCAAGGAGGGCCAAGGGACACCCCCCTCAGGCCATCCTCACTGTCTTGGGCAATCCACCAGCAATTCAACGGGGGTCCTGCTGGTCAGGGTCCCACCTCCACTGATTGTGCTCTTCTCCACATAGTGACCCCCACAACTCTGGGGCTGGTCTTAGCTCTCCTGATTGCACCCCACTACCCAGGGAGAACCCGCCGGCCAATGTTTGCCACGCTGCTGCCTTCTGGATATGTGGCTGTGTGGGTACATCGCTCCTTTGATGTCCCCAGGGGGGCCGCTATCATCTGCAGCAAGGGAGAAAATGCCTGACCCGGTCCCCACAGTGCTTCAGGGCTCAAGCAGCAATGTCGCAGGCGATGCATGCTGTGGGGTAACACACCTCCGCGGCCCTCACTCTGCAATGAGCCGCCTCCTCCTGGGCCGCATCAAAGCCTTGTGACAGGCTCCCGGCCACTGCCTGCAAGCCGGCGGCCGTCTGCCAGATCATGGGGAGGTGGAGCCTAGTTTGGCTATTATGCTGCTCCTCACGGCTGCTCCAGGCCACGGAGCTCTTGGCAGGCCCAGTAGTCTTCCCGGTGAGCCCTGATCGGCACCATGAGCACCCCGTCTATGACTGCACCCCAAATGGTCTTTTCAGCTGCCGAGCAACTCACAGGGCAGCAGTATTCTTCAGAATTTTGAGTGAACGGGCCGGTAGCTCATGTCCTGTTGGCCATGTTTTTTGGCCATGCCTGATGCTTTTAGTTTTAACACAATTAAGCAGAAGTATCTGTTAATTTTTCATGTTGAGGAAAACAGTTTGCATCTAGGGATTTTCCACCTCAGTCAGAATCCTAGTATCTGAATAATTATTTTTTGTTTCTTTAGAGACTCCTTTTCAGCAGTGTCCTCAACATGTGAAAGCCACTTGCTGCTACAGTAAAGAGTTTAGATTTTCTGGGAATACACTTTTTGCTCCCAATCTGAGATCACGGACCCTTGCGCCCATGTGCACTTTCTATGCAGAGTAAGAGATGTGAAATAGTGAAGCATATGGCCATTTGAAAGCCAAGGACCAGGACTTAGATCAGACACGCCCACTCTCTGTTATCTGCACTGGCTTTACACCAGGTTGCAAATCAAACTGAAAAAATACTTAATGGTTGATCATACTCTGTATAGTCTCAAGTCTATTTATGTACAAGTCAGCTAAACTTCAGCCGTTCTCACGTAATCTGTCAATTACGTGATGGAAGGTAGACCGTTTCTGAGGGCAGAGCGCACAAAGTTGTTGGTTTTCTGTAACAAGTGTTGCTAACGCTTTGCCTTCCTCAAAGTTTTATTTATATCCGTTTATACCATACTGTGTGTGGCAAAAGTCTTGGCAGCAGTAGAAGACATAAGGGAAGCTTATTTCTTCTTGAGGCCGAAGCCAAAGAACCCGCACACAACCAGGTCCTAGTACAAACCACTAATGTAATTGTTAGCAAGAGCTATCTGTCATCACAACTGTGATGGACCATGGAACGCGGTTAGAAGCAGTACAACTACAGTATCCGAGCAGCGAGACGAGAGGCGCCCAGCTAGCTCGAGCACAACAGAAAAGTCAACAATTACAAAAGTAAACACTTACAACAAGGTACACAGTACCATAATGCTCCCTTGAGTGGGGTAAATGTATCATGGTTACAGACACAAAAAGAATGATAAAACCATGGTGCATAATAGCAAACCCCATTAATTACCCTTAGATGATGGAAAGAAGGACACTCTGATCTTCTTCAACTTGTTGGTAACGTGTGAGCAGTAGAACATTAAGAACCTTATTTTCTAATTGTATTTATTGATGCTACAATACTTTTTTTAAATGTCCTATGTAAAGTATTGAAAGCTGTACATACACGTTTGTACATACAGTGGTCTAGTGTATCATAATGGTGTGGAGGACAGTAAGAATATTCGCCTGGCATAATAACTACACTGCATTTTAAGGTTTGGAAACAAAAAAAGAGTTGTAACTGTCTGCCAGAGCTTACTTTAACCCAAAACAATATAAAGAGAAGGAATGTGTGTAATTATATATATATATATATATATATATATATATATATATATATATATATATATATATATATATCATTCACACACACATTACATAGTGGCAATAGCCACCCTATAGTTATAGTTAGAATTCCCACGTTTAGGAATTCCTCTGAATGTTGGTCGCTAATAAGGTTGCCCTTGGTTGATGAATCTCCACTGAAGTTTCCAGACCTATTGCTTTTTCTACATTAGCTGGTGATGGAAAGTTTTGCAGTGATTGGTTAAGGAGGTGTAAAGATAAAAGAGGGGTCCAAAATATGTTTTTCCAGCAATGCATGTACCATGCACCATGTACCAATGCACCATGTATCTAGCATAGCTCTAAAACAGCTGAATGGATAATACAAGAAATGTGGCCGAATTACACATTATGCTGCACAGATGGTACTTTTGTGTAGTACAGGTAAGTTTTTTTTAAGTTGGAGGCCAGAGCTTTCCTGGTCTCAAGATGGCCACAGCCTAAGCAAGCTACCGAGACCGTCAAACTAATCCGGCAGGAATCTGCAGAATCCATGGCATGCTATCACAGGAGAACTATGCATGGCCGAACATTAACCACCGAACGTCGTATTTGCTGTTAAAGCTGACCTCTCCCGGGCTTGTTGGCGGTGGCGCCATGCATCGCCGATGGCGCTGCTTACCTTGCGCTCAGCAGCGCGGACCCAGAGGGCCGAGACTGCTGGTTCCTTGCCTGCCTGTCGTCCACTTGGGTCCTGCGCTCGTTGTGGCTGGTGGGTTCGCAGGGGCGACGGCGAGTGGCTGCACTCAACGAGGCATGAGATGCGGCCCACCTTGCCTCCGGGGCCTGGGGCTGAGCGGTCTGGCCTGCACGTGTGGCTGGCCGACTGCCTCCTGCGCGCCTTGCTTGGGACCCCGCCCAACTGGGAGAAACAAGACTGGACCAGCGACAAGGGAAGGCAGTGCAATCACGCGTTGCAACTGCTAAACAGCCACATAAACAGATGCACTTGTCTATGGAGGACTGGGCCAGACGGTGGCGAGTTATTAGCGCACAGTGATTCGTGGCACCGGCGGGGCTAGCAACCTCGCGCTGCCCGGGTGGAATTGTAATTTACTGTGGTTTATTAGGTGAACATTCAGGCTGGGGAGCACTAAGACAGCTGGACAGCATAATAAAGCCAGGAGCACGATGTAAAATCCCTCAAAAACACATTGCTGTTAGAGGAGCTACATACAGGGCGAGCTACCTGCAACACAATTGGGAAACCAGACAAGAACCAACTAAAGTTACAGTTCGAGCAAGGCAAATCTACCAGAACAAGAGATGAAGACGCAGAGACAGCATTAGCAAATCAGGTTGCCCCGATCACCGAGCTAGGTGGGATTTGCGAACAATACTAACATCTATGTAGCATAGCCTTACCACAATGGATGGCAAGATAGACTGCCTTACATATCGCATGGACCGCATATCAGAACGCATGTACAACAGGCAGAAAAACTAGACATGGTGGATAGAAGGGTGTCGGAGACCGAAACTTTGCAGGTTGAGACCTCAGGGGTAGAGAAACAAATAGAGAAGTTAATTGCAACACTACAGAACAAAGCAGAAGATCACGAAGTGCGATCAAGGCATAACAACCTGAACATAGTAGGCCTGCCCGAAAAAAAAAAAACACAGCAACTGGGAATATGGAGCACTTTGTGGAGCAGCTGCTCACAACTTGCTAGGCCACAACATCTTCTCATCAATATTCGTAGTGGAATGCGCACATCGTTCGGTTGCCCCCTGGCAGCCCCTGGGTGCCCGCCCTATAATAGCCCAACTCATGAATTACAGAGACAGGGATGCAGCCCTACAATGAACCATGGAACTCTGATCACTCCGATGCAAGGGCTCTGAACTTTCCCTTTATCCCGTTTTTACACTTCAGGTACAGGAGGCATGGAAACAACTTGGGCCACTAAAGCGGAAGCTGAGGGAGCTCAGCATAAACTATGCCATGCTTTATCCAGCGCGTCTCAGAGTCACAATGGAGGTCAAATCAAACATCTACACGGATCCAAATAGCTTGTGACAGATACTTAAGAAACACTCATATGCGAAGCCTCATAAACCGGGGCGGGACCCTACCAAAAAGAACAATGCCTCTCACAGTGAATTAGACCAGGAAGACTAAAGTGTACTACACTGCTCAGAATTTGACTTTTCAAATGTGTGCTAACATTATAGTGTTACTGACAGTGTCACTATTGTAGTCACTATGAAGCACAGACAGCTCATAGCAATAGGGATATCCGCCATGTCCAGAATTTTACTGCTGGTCATTGGATAGCAGGGTGAAGGGAGGGAGAGGGTAGGGAGAGCTGGAAATGGGTAATGGACATGTTCCCCTCATATGGCTCAAACGTAAGAGGAATGCTTACACTGGCTGACTGCTGTTGGGATCAGCACCCATAATTAAGTATCCATGATATTGGTTAAATAAGTTGAATGTGTTGCATAAGTTAACAGACGGCTCAACAGTAGGCACAACGGTTGGAGTAAAGCTCATAGGTAATCACCGCCCGAGTGTATTACACACAAGTCTTGGTTTATAAGGTGGGAGGATTTAAGGGTAGGGAATAATGTGCCATGCAACCGGTTGGGAGACATAGCAGGGGAGGGGGGAAATTACACATAAGCAACCAATTGCTTCATGTAGCCAAGTGGAAGTACATAGGAGGAACACGAGTTATATGGTAGACACTGCAGCCCGAAGATGCATTATGAGCGTAGACACTTGGCAACGCCGGATTCAAGCAGCGCCTCCTTAAGTTTTCTGACCTGGAATGTCAGGGGGTTAAATGCCGGTGAAAAATGTGTAAAATTGTTTTGTACTTAGAGACATAATATAGACATTGCTATATTGCAAGAGACAACCCTTGCACCTCACCCAGGGCTGCTATCGCAGCGTAGAATGAAAGGTACATGTGTTGCAGCAGGATTTACAATACACGCACGAGGAGTCCTGGTGTCGGAGCATCATGGAGCAGGCATACAAATCCATGAGGTAGGCATTCATCCTGGGGGTAGATATGTGATGGCGCGCTGTCAGAGATAACTTGGATGTGCTACTAGTAGGCATTTACAGACCCAACTATGACACCCCCAATTCTATCACTCCCTACACAGTAAACCAGCTACATATGTGAATCTACCACAGCTTTGGGGTGGGGACTTTAACTGCGCTCAATCTCCCGAACTAGATAGATCCAGGGGCACCCCCAGAAGACCATCAGCTGAAGCAAAAGTTATAGCCGTGATAGAGGAAGTTGACTGATTGGTAGATGTCTGGCACTATGGATCACCGCAGGGCAGGAAATTCACTCATTATTTCTCAGCATACGACATACACACCTGTATAGACTACTGGCTTGTTTCAAGGAACCTATTGCCCTTTATACGCAATTGCACACATTTGCGGTGCACATACTCGGATCATTCACCAGTAAGACTCACGCTGGTGCCTGGAAACATGCAACCCAGGGCATTCACTAGGCAATTCCCGCAATATTCAATATTAGGCCCAGTGTTCCCTGAGGAACTAGCGCAAACGATAGATGAATATTTCCACACCAATCTAAGGAGTGTATCCCGCATGGCCACCATCCGGGAAGCATTTGAGGCTTACATTCTAGGCGTAAATCTCAGAACATGCTGGGGTGCTCCCGTCCATAAGGTAATGAAATTTGAAAAAGAACTGGCTATACTGGAGTGCACTACACAGAGTGTCCAAGCCTGAGAAGTTAGCACAGATTTGAGGACAGATAGATGAATACAACAAATTGTCACAATCTGAGATCACACTTATGGAAAAATTCTATTGCCAGAATATACGGGGAAGGTGAGAGACCTAGCACCGCACTAGCTGCTCTGACTCAGCCCGAGAGGGAGGGTAACAATGTATTAACACTACAGGATGACAGCGTGCACAGGTGTGTTGTGCCCCACAGATTGTCAAAAGATTCCGCAATTATTACGCAGAATTATATACCTCGCAATACTCCAATACAGATGAATCTACTGAGGACTATTTAGCACACATTGCAATGAAGTGGCTGACTAACACCCACAGAGAATGTTGATGAGCCCCCTTCACCCTACCGGAATCACTGCTGCGTTAAAAAAAAATGCCCAATAATAAAGCACTTGGCTCAGAAGACCTTACGGTGGCCTTTTACATGACATATCAGGATCGGCTAATCCTACACCTAGTCAACCTCTTTGAAGAAATGATCAGACACAGCATTATGCCCCCGACAATGCGAGAAGCTGTATTGATTAAGCTGTTAAAACCTGGCAAACCACCCGAGCAATGCTCCTCATATAGACTATTGTTAGTGCTTAATACAGATGCGAAACTCTTTGCTAATATCTTGGCGAATACGTTGGCCCCTTTTCTCCAGGGTTTGGTGGGCCCGCAGCAGACTGGGATCGTTCCTGGCCATTCTCTCACGAGTAATTTGTGTACCCTGTTTTGCGCAGTTACCCGAATAGCCCCTAACGCTCGTGCTGCGGATGTCTTTTTAGATGCCGAAAAGGCATATGATTCTGTTGAGTGGAATTTTCTGTTGGTGGTACTGAGGCATGTGGGAGTTTGGAGAGGCGTTTTTAAAATTGGTCGAAGTATTATATGCGGAACCAGTGGCGCATGTACATGTGAATGGCTTATTATCAACCCCAATAGCGATCACAAGAGGTACTAGACAGGGATGCCCGCTCTCCCCGCTACCATATGCATTGGTGGTGGAGCCCTTAGCATGTGCAATGCATGAATACCATCACACCATAGTATAAGAATTCCACACTACAATTTAATAATATCCGCATATGCAGACAAAAAAATATTATATATGAGAAACCCACAACATAACTAAAACACCAATGCTGCAGGAGGTTGAGAGATTTGGCAGCCACTCATGCCTACAAATTAACTTGAAAAAATTCCCTTAAATTTCCCCTCACCGCCTCTACCACTCCCATTCAGATGAATACCGTTTAACGAGGACCACTGAACCCGTACACTATTTGGGGGTCCAGGTACACACTGATCCGGAAGTGGTTTATCAGGAAAACTATGGTCGGGCAGTGCAGCGGCTCACGGAAGCTATAGAGAAATGGATTCAGCTCCCACTATCTTTACTGGGACGTATTGCACTCAGGAAAATTACAGTCCTACCATGCTTTTTATTCTTCTTTGTTAACATACCGATCCTCTTACCAAGGACAACACTACTCACCAAATACCATTATTACGGAGCAAGACAGTCGCTGTGCGCAATGCTGCGAGAACAGATGGCAGAGCCACAGGAATTAGCCTCGCTGACGCTCTTAATACTGGCCCAGTCCCCACAGCACGGAATCTCAATATTATACATACTCGCAATAACTAAGTGTAACCCTACTCAGACTAAGTCATGCAGGAAGTGGCAGGACAAACTGGGTGTTGATATAGCAGAGAAACAGTGGTTATACTGCTGTTCAGTCGTAAAGACAATTTCACAAAACGGCTGACATTGTTTAATACATTTCTAATATCTTCACAGAGTGTATTACACCCCAGCTTGACTGCACAAATATGGGTTACAGGAAGATGATAATTGCATGAGATGTGGGGTTGGAGGGACTATTTTCACTCATCTGGCCTGGGACGGTCCTGGGATCCACGTGTTCTGGGCTGCAGAGGTCAGGGCACTACAAGACATATCAGAGACATCTTTGCCTGTTACACCATTAGTCGCGCTATTAGGATATGACAAAGATTTGCCCAGGGCAGCTCGAATATTAGCAGCACTAGGCATACTACTTGCAAAAAGAAGAATCACCATGAGATGGAGGACGGTCCCAATACCCACACTCATGGAGTGGTTCACATACCTATCGTATTAAAATACCTAGTCGGACAAGTACAATGCCCTCAGGCCAATAAGCTGCAGACCACGGAATATCTGGGAAAAATATCAAGCATACTTTAGGCGTAGAGCTGCAGATGAAGCGGAAAGGGAAGGACAAGACAACAGGGAGCAAGGTTAAACCTGTAATGAGACATACGGATACTTCTACTCGCATCCAACAGTAGGGACAGCAGGGGCACTCTGGAGTGCAACACTAAAGAGTGTGGCATGATGTTACAGATATGGCTACTGCAATGTTTAAATGTGTATGGTTGTCACTGTACTTTTGAGAAATTACATGGTATTTCGCTGAAGTACAGCGGTTCCAAGCAATAACATGACGCTATGTGATTGGCTAATGACTGCCTTTACAAATTTTAAAAGGTAGCCATGTTGTTTTTAGGTACACTTTGGCAATGTTCTGCATTTTGCACTTAGATATAGCTAAGTATTAGATCTGATATTTGTCTACAGTTCAGTGGAGCAGCATTCAGTGGAGCGGCATAGAGTGGAATAGCATACAGTGGAGTGGCTTACTCTATGCTCCACTCAATAACACTATATTCCACTGAACAACACTCTATGCCCCTCCACCGTTCCACACTATACTCCACTGTATAGCACTACACTGTACAACAATGTACTTGTCTCAAAGCCAGTGTACAGCATTCTACTTTATAGAAGTTTATGGCACTCAGCTCCACTCTATGACACTCTACGCAAGTCCCTTTATGCAGCTCTACCCCAGTTAACATACTCTATTCTATGAGACACTACTTCACTGTACTCCACTCAAATGCATGCTACTCTGTGCCTTTCAACCCTACGACACTCTAGCCCACCCAACTCTACCATACTGTACTATACTCTACAACACTTTCCGACACGCTACTACACACCTGTCCACTCCACTGTGCCACACCCCTTTGCCCTCTAGAACACTTTAATCCACTGTATACTACGTCACTCGACTCTACTTGACTCCACACCACTTTACTCTAGAACACGTTACTCTATGCTACGCCACTCCACTGGACTCCATTACACTTTACTCCACTGGACAATACTTTACCCCACTATGGCAATGTACAACACTCCAGTTTACATCCCCCCTTGTAATACACTCTACTCCACTCTACAAGACTCCACTACACTGAGCCACAATACAAAAATGTACTCCACTCTATGTCCCTACACTACACTGTACAACCCTCTACTCCATGCTATGCCCCTACATCCCAGTGTACAACACTCTACTCCACTTTCCAACACTCTACGACACACAACTCCACAATGCTGTATACAATGTCACTTCAATTTATAACAATTTACTTCAGTCTACACTTAACCTGTCCACTCTACGCCACTGTACTACACAACATGCTACACCACCATATAACAATGTACTCTACAGTACACTATGCCACTCCACACCACTCTATCCCATTCCACTGTACAACACTCCACTCTATGCCACTCCAATGTACACCACTCCACTCAATGCTATTCTACTGTAAGCCACTGCACTGTTTCACATTCCACTCTGACACTATTCACTACGGCAGTACTCTGTACCACACTCTCCTCCACTCTACCACTGAAATTCAATAAAAAAAGAAAGCTTAAACCTTTGTTAATCTTTAGTCTCTCTATACAAACCAAACTTAAAATACACAAACATTACAAATTCCTAAGTTATATTTATACCATAGGTTTATAATTTACACACCACCTTTAAATTAATATACATGTATTTCTTCTTTTTCTAGGAACTAAAACTTAAACTACACAAAAATTGAAATTTCTAAAAGTATACGTTTAATTTATAGTTTATAAAGGATTATAACTCAAACGCCTCCACAGTGTATTAACCTCATTAACCACACCTCATTAGCTATAACTCGTACCTTCTCCATGTACTGCTTATACCGTTTTATATTATCTCACTTATACTATCTAAAATAATAACATTTGCAATAAAAGTTATGACAGCGGAAATCAAATCTTTTGTGAGAACACAGTGCATGGCAAAGTGGGGAGTTATAGTTAATGTAGTGTGGCTACCAAGTTGAATACACTGTGTATGGAGGTGCACGAGTTATTATATTTTGAAAGTGCTGTGTAAATTATAATTATACAAAGTTTAAAAATAAAATTCTACGTTCCTACAAGGAGAACAAATTGTCTCATTTCTTGTTTTTCAATTTTTAAGGTTGGCGCAGGTTAAAGAATTAAGTTAAAGGTAAGGCGGAGGTACTTATTAGTGCGAATTATCACTTGATTTGCCACACACATAGCTAATTACAGCTATTACAGGATTCCACCCTGGATGAGCAGACGTCGGGCTGCTTAGTCTCACTTTGGTGAGAGAGCTAGACCCCCTCACCTGGTTACCGTGCAGCATCGCCTTCTTATAGCACAGCCCCTAAGGAATGCTTGCATGTATTGCGTGCTCAGATGGTGGATGCAAAAGCAAAATGCACTTGCTGACGGTGGATTACATACAAGAAATGGGTCAAATCGTGCCATTGTCCGTTTTACATTCTAGGCTTCAAGTGCAATTTTAGAATGTTTTTCTGCAAATGTAAGAGCAACACATAGTTTTCTTTTTAAAAATAGATTTAATTTGTATAGTTTCCACAAACAGCAAAATATTAATTTTACCAAAACGCTACTGTATGCATCTGGAAGGTTCTAACACTCCACTGCGTAAAGTAAAAGTACAATGTTTACTTGGCACTCATCCCTCCTAAACGACAAGATAGGAGAAGTTACACAGACGTTACTTAATAGACATAATTGTTGGGTCAGTTTAAAGAACTGCACACCTGAAAGGTAGACACTATCCAACACTAATCAGTGCTAGCTCACACTGAACTTCATAAACATCTCTCACGGTCGAGAGAGAGAGAGGACTTGCAGGAACGAGTAAATTACGTGCCAGCCTGCGATCTTGTTCTTCGTGGACACCACCAGCACCCACCGAAAGCGATCATCTAAAGCGCTCAGCATACGAAGGACCTTGCATTCACTTCCTTCCAATCGGACGCTTAATCCGTAGGCACTCATGGTGCATAAATCTCCCATATACTTGACCTGTTTCTTAACTAAGCCAGAGTCCGACGAGCAAATCTTGTGGTTCATTCGCTTATCACCCTCCATAAAATGTACTGCATTTCATAGAAAAACCACATGTGCAGAAATCCGGAGAAGTGGTTAAACAAGATCTAAAAGTTTTCTTTTTTTGCCAACAACGGTCCTATAAAAAATGAAGGCCATAAGAGTAAAATTCAGTAGTGACAGAAAAGAACATGGAGAACTAATTAGGTTTCCACTAGAAGGCAAAAGAAAACATTTCTGCCTTCAAAACAAGATGAAAAGAAGAATATAGAGTAAATATATTGTTGAAGTATTAATTACTTTTATAGTATGCAGAAAATTAACCCCACTTGAAATTCAACACAGAGGAGATTGTGAAAGTTACTAAAATGTCCTACATTACAGTGTACCTCAAGGTCTCATACAATGGAGAGTGTAAGAGGCCTGCTATTACAGGACTATTATGTGGAAGAAGGTTAGGGACTGTGAGTCTGATGTATGGTATCCCCATCTTTGTAAAGGCTTGGTTGTGGTCTTGGTATATGGACAGGGCACAAATCAGGGGTAGACGTGGGTGTACAGACCCCCCCCCCTACTATTCTTAGACAGGGGACTCCGCTCCCTTTACCGAGTGCCAAGGGACTTAGAAGAGTTATCTTGTGCTACTGCAGCTACTTTTGTTTACAAAAATAATTTGCGTGCAAACTGGCCTGAGGGTGTTTTAAACTCTCCTTCCCACTGGTAGCATCCATTGATTTGTGGGAGAGCCCTGTAGGGAGACATTTTTTTTATTGTCTTACCAGTTAAGTAACAAGGAACTTCAAACCTTTAACCCTTCTATCACATAGGCGGCGGATGCTCTGAAGCACTGCATCCGCCTAGACGGCTGTCTCAACATTCACAAGCGTGCTGACGCCAAGCACAAGCACCTCTTGGCGCTCTACACCCGCGAGGACTGCTGCTCTCTGGTCGCCGAGAGCCCGACGGAGCAGGAGGGCTGGTACCGCAGCAGACAGCCCCGAGCCCAGGGCTGGACTGGCCGTAGCGGGCACTGGGCGTTTCCCCGGTGGGTTGGAATGGTGGGGCTGGTTTTCGACCGGTGGGGGCCAGTTTTTTACTGGGGGCCGGCCCCTTGTAACAAAAAAACGCAGCAGCAGTAGTCCCGCCAGCACCCCAACCCCCCTCCCCCGGACTGTCATAATTGCTTGGGATGGTTTGCTATCCCAGTCCGGCCCTACCCGAGCCAGGGCACCGGTCGGTCTTTTCAATGGGAGGCCCGGCCTTCAGCAAGGTGTGGCAGGTGATCCTGAAGCCCAAGGGGCTGGGGCAGAGCCGCAACCTGACGGGCGTGTACCGGCTGTGCCTGGGCCCGCACACCCTCAGCCTGGTGAAGCTGCACACCAAGGCGGCGGCGCTGGTGCTCCAACTCATGAACATCCATCGCTGCAGCCACTCGGAGGGCCTCTTCTTCGTGGAGTTGGGGCGCTCTGTGGCTACGGGCCCCCGAGAGCTCTGGATGCAGGTGGGCGATGCAGTGGTGGCGGACCTCCTTCTTGCGGATAGTGGACAGTGAACTTCTCCCAGGTTTGGGGGCATGGGAGCCACGACCGGCTGATGGCCTTCGGTGTTGCTCCAGTGGACCCGAGCCCACACGCCTCCTCTCCCTTCCTGACTTTGATTTTCTTTAACTAAGTACCCCCCCCCCCCAGACTTCTCCTGGCTCTTTGGGTCATACTCATTGGGTTACTCTCATGGACTTCTTTACTTTTTGCTTTTGTCCTGGCCGCTATTTTGCTGCTGTTCTCTGCCGCCTTTTTCTCCTGACCCTGGCCCGCCATCTTGTCCGTTCTCTCGGCCTTTACCCTTCTCCCTCGTTTCCCCCTTGACGATCCTCAAATTTTTCTGATTTGCCTTTTCCCATACCCCCGTATCCCTCCCACCCTCCCTACTCCCTATATATAGAGAGAGAGAGAGATAACTCTAATCACTAGTATATGCTGTAGACAATTGTACTCTCTACCATTCCTATGTGACGCTTGGAGTTTATCCATTTGTATCGCTTCTTTGAATGACCCTCTTCCTTGTGTGACTCTACAACTTGTACATTTGCAATTTTTTCTGCTTGTATCTTTTATGTAACGCACGTAACCCTAAGTCCTTATGTATTTGTCGGAGGGATGGTCGGAAATGAAAGCTAGGAGGCCGGAGAATGGTGATAAGTTGTTTTATTGAAGGTTGGGACAAGAAAATTGCTGAGGGTATTAGGGTGTGGCTTTAGTTGTTGGAAAAAGATTACGGTCCGAAATAAAACCAAGATCCGGATATGGCGGGATAACGGTCGGTGGGTCGTGCAGGATGGATATGGTGTCCTTGGCTTCAGGATACAGAGTTCTTCGGGCTGGTGAGGACCTCCCAGGATACTCCGAAAAAAGAAATCAATGGAGGTGAATACACTTGTGGGTCTCTAGGTTACCCTTAACCTCTCCTTGTGCCAATCGTGCTGTACAGGTTTCATAATGGTGAAACACGTGAGGGAGGGTGTGCCGGGGAAAACGTAAAGGAAATGGTGCAACGGATAGAAAAGCCCCAGATAATACCTAATTTTAATTTTCAACAAAAGGAAAGAAAAAAGAATCTGATCAGTCAGATCGGCTTAAATAATGGGCAGTTTTCTTTAATGCAATAACCTTGTATGTGGGACGCTTTACCCAAGCAATCTGTGCGGCGGTTTTCCAGGTAGGTTTGGTGCTCAACCGCCGCCCTAAACCCAAGGCACGTCCCGCAACACCATGCCCCCCCCCCTTCCCTCCTCTCCCTTCCCAATGTCCCCAGGATGCAGTGTACTCACCGCCGAAGCCGTAACTCTCCCGTAGTTACAGCGGCAAGCTTACGTCTCCTGGGGGCGTCCACCAGTCTTCGCTCCATGCCTCGGATTCGTCTTCCGGGGCTGGGGCGACTGGATCTTCGGTCAATGGTGTTCTTTCTTCAGGCTCGGCAGGAATCCTCACCGGTCCGACGTCTTCCTGCTTGGCTCTCGCTGTGTCTTCGGCATACTCGGCTCCTTCAGCTTCAACTTCCGCGTTCGCCTAGTCTTCCCGCGAGAAGTTTCTTTTATCCGCCTTGCTCAGCAGGGATTGGCTGTCCTCGTCTCCATCATCCTGCAGTGGAGAAGGCGCGAGGAATCTATTAACCCCTCCATGACTGGACCCTGTTACTTCTTTTCGTGACCGTCGGGCCCCCGGATGTACAGCGGTCTGCCCTCGTTCGAACTCCCCCTGACATTATTGAAACTGGTTCTTATGTAAAGCGCTCTGACACCTTCGGGTAAAGTTTGCGCTATATAAAATTGCATTAAATAAATAAAAATAAAGAACTGCAAGTGTGCAGCACTTTTTGCTTTGAAGCTGTATAAAGCATGCCAGCATAAAAACATACATCAACAGCACGTTTGACCGTTTAAAAAACATACATCTAGCAGTCTCTAAACTGAAAGTCTTCCACGCACCCAGCAGTCAATAAATACACTGGTGCTCTCATTCCCAGCGGGTCTAACAATGAACGTTATTTGCGACATGCAGATCTTTAAAATCATCTCGTGTGAGTGGGATCTGTTATCTGCAACTACTTCCTAGAGTACCACGGCATCTAGAGACAGGAGACTGTCGGGATAAAATAGCAACCAAATTGCAATCCTCCTTTCCAGACAAAAGCACAAAAGATCGTTTTTATTACCTACTTGCTTGTATTTTGTCACCAATAAAGCACCAATGCATGTTCTTTACAGATCTCAGGCACTTGGGCCAGGGAGTTCAATTAAGGGTCTCAATGGGTAGCAGCTGCTACTCTTGACAAGCCATTATTGTCCCTGGTAATGCCCGTACCAGCTCAGGTTGCAGGGATCAAGAAGGCATGGAAAGAACAAAATATAAACCAGGCTCACAACGTCCTGTTTACTTTCTGTAATATTGACAGGTTATCCTTCTCCAAGCGCCTCAGCAGTAAATGGGAGGAAATCAGCCGCTAAGGATGGACTGTGATATCATCAGGGAACAAACCGTGTGTGACATCACTTCCATTACCCATGTATTTTGATGAATCGATGTCCATGTGTTGGCTTGCTGGTGCATAGGGATAACAACAAACATGAAAGAAGTCGTTTTTTTTCCTCCAAACATTGTGGCATAATAAGCAGTCACTAGTAGGCTGAAAGAGACCATGGCACATTGAAATTGTCAGGTTTGGTTTTTGACAGTTTGTACATGCTAAAAAAAATAGATTTCTACACTTGCTACTTCACTGTCAACGGAGTGTACCTTTACCTTTTTTGAGGTCTCACCTGAGACAGAACATGTAATTGTCGTTTGCGAGACATTTAGTTAGCTTATAGGGGGCCCAGAGCCCCACACTGCTTATAATTAGTTGGCTTCATCATCACTCTCATTTGCAGTCTCCTCTTTGGTCAGCATGTGCTAGTTTCACTCCCTCTTCGTGTTTGTCCCTCCCCTAGAGCTTGGCCTAAGTACTGCTTCCTTTACCACAGTGTGTGTCCTTCCACTGCTCACGCACTTCCCAAGGTAATTTTTGTTTCTTGTTGTTGCTTGCCTTGACATAATTGCTTGCTCCATTGTAGTTGCTTGCCCCTTAGTCAGTGCGTGCCTGACACCCCCACACCCCACATTGTTGCCCTGTCCCTCCAGCCCCCTCAGCTTTGTAATGCTTGCCCAACCCCCTCCTTCCCCACATTGTGTTGCTTGCCTCACCCCCCCCCACCAACCCTCTTCTGCGTTTTTAAGCTATAGCAGACAAACGTGGATACGTAAAAAATGGAGATGTGCATCCACTTACTGTACAATAAAAAAAATGCTTACCTTTACACTACACCCGATATATCTTGCCTTCCAGCACCTGCGCCCTAAGTACTGCTCCAAGGTTCCCGCAGCTTAGGTTAACCCGCAGGTCATCTTACATCCGGTATGTCAAATCCCACACCGATCTCTAATGAACTGGCTTTCTACAGCTGTAGAGAGGGCTGACGCCAAGAAAGTGCCTGCCCGAGGCTACCCGGTGGCCATCAGGAGGGCGGGCCCTTAGTCTCAGAGGGCTGCCCCTTCCCTTACTGTGGTCAGCCACTCCTCCCCAGGGCAGGCGTTGCCCGGCTGGAGGTGGGCGGATCCGGTGACGCGCGTCCGGGGCAGCAAGCAGGCAGGGAGAGGGGGTATAGCTCTCCCCCTCGCCATTGTTTAGGCCTCTTTGCCGCTCCGGACGTTGCGCATACTACTTCGAGGACACTCTTTTCCCTCCCTATCTCTAACCCAGAGTGTCAGCTAGGGGGGGGGGGCTCCTAAGGAAGTTTATTGTGTTCCTTTTTCGTTGCAGGCGGAGTTACAGGGCGATCCGGAAGCAGAGCGGTGCAACACTGTACTTCAGCGGGCACATAGGGGTGTCAGAGCCTAACCTAGAACCTCATGGGAGGCCCAGGAACCCGTGTCGGCGCCCCAGTAGTCCTTCGGGCGGTTGTGGGCCTGTGCAACCAGGGGTTTGCCTAGATACGCCCCGCAAGGGGCGTGAGTAGTGTGATTACCATAATGGTGCAGCAGTTGGGTGGTTCGCCACTGTGCTGATTGGCTCAACAGGCGGGCAGGTGGCGAGAATGCAGCCTGCCCTTGGATCGCCCGTAAGATAACCCACCATGATTACATAATGTTGTATGTAATAATAAACCTGCAGCAACTTTTCCCAATCTTAACACTTGTGTCTGTGTGTTATTTGCGGGATGTTGTATATGTTGGGGCGGGGGGTTCCTGTTGCCCTGATGTGACTATGGCAACTTTGGCTGAGCTCGCTTCAGCGCACTGCTAGTTGAGTCCGTCAAGGAGGATGGATTCTTCTAAGATGTCTGCAGTGGCATTAATTTCTATTTTGGCACTAAAATCCCAGCCAAGTTGAGCTATCTCTGGCAGCCCTGCATCGCTCCAAGGAGGAGTGGGCAGCATACCATGGCTCTGCCTAGCAGATCATCAGAGTCAGAGCTGCCTTGGGCTTCTGTCTGTTCCCTGTCCGTCCCTATTCTCATTTAATGGTGTAATTTCTTACACAGTTATTTTGTTTATGATTATGAACTTTTTTAAATAGATTTTATTTTTATTTATATTAAACGCGCAAATGATGTAATACAGGAAAACGCCACTCTACGCATAACATCTTGAGAAAAACATGGGTAATGCCAATAGGTCTCTCCGATGCAAGATCTACTGGCTTTGTGGATGTTTTTTATGCTACGTTGTACTGAAGCTGCCACAGCTGTGCAGCATGGTTAAATCGACAAAAAAACATGATGAGGAACAGCCGCACTGCTGTACATGGCTAAAAAAAATGGCAACGCTAACAGATCTTGCATACGTGAGAGACTTTGCCTTTGTCAATGCTTGTCATCCTCCGCCGTCGGCTGTCTCTATAGCTTCTGGTGTAGGGATCCCGTATCCGCCCTCCTCCCAAGATACGATTAGCAAATCCCATTACGCTTTTCCTTCCTACCCGTCATTCTAAAATGATAAGGGCGCAGCTGGTCTGTGCTAGGATGCAGGTCCCTGGAAAGCAAGAGTCCACGGAGTCTATATTTAAAGACATGACAACTGCTTTAACAAGCATTGTTTCCATCCGTGCAATGCTCATAACGACAGACTCTATTTAACCTGTTAGGTAAAGAAGTGACAGAAGAATTATGGGTTCTTATATCGCAGATGTTAAGTTACTGAATCAAATACTTATCTGCCGTTAATCTTGCAAAAACAAATAAATCCTTGGGTACAAGGGGAAAAAGTTGAAATCTAAATAACTGCAAAGAAAAGAAAAATCGATGAAAATCGCAATATTTACCTCAGGTAAATAAAGAAACAAGCATGCTGAAAAACAGAGGTCAAAGGACACAGTAGTTACAGGCGGCGTATAATCACAGCAAGCACCCATTATGAGGGAATAACGTGGAAATGTGTGTTGCCACGCCGATTCCAGCATGCTTTTCTAAATGTCCATGCAAATATTTTTACCGGGGTGTGTAATACTCATGGGATAAGTGCGTTAAAAAAGGGCTAAAGTATTACATTATTAATGGTGCTTGTGTGAGTAATGCTAGTGTAGTCTGTTCTCTTCACCTACAACCTCTTCCTTTCTACTCATCCTCTTTCAGGTTCTCTAGGCAAAGAGAGGGAAAGTTAAGGACATCTTAAATTGACGTCATCGCTGTTTGGGTCTGTTACACCAGGTAGGGTTTAGGGCCTGAAACTCTGGCCTGCACTTTTCAATCTAGCCCATCCAGATACACACTCCACGCCACACCCTATATTCTTGCCAAAGCGAATCATATTTGTCCCAAAAGATCTCAGACTGGTGCAGATTAACTTGTTCTTCTGATGAGGTGATCATCACCTCTGTGTAAACCCACTGGCCCACATAGTGTGGTGCCCCAGCAAGGCTCATCTCTACTCCTATACCATAGTTGATTATCAGAGCCTTCAGAGAAGATAGGTCTCTGCTGCTTTTAGCTGGGCCCATATGATACCTGCTCTGATTGTTTACCAGTGTACACTGGGATTTGGCAGTCTGCCACTCATGGGTGAGTCCTGAATGATACATACCCTGGATGCTTATCCGGTGTATAGGGGGGGCTGGACTCTGCCGCTTCCGTCGTGCTAAATAGTGCCCTAGGAAGGAAGGGCCTCAACTATGGTGAACACCTGTCCGTTATTCACACGAACTGTCCGTTATTTGCGGCTAAAGTCTATTGTCTGTAAACAATACTTTAATGGACAGCATTTGTCCATTGCTAAGGCAGTACTCTCCCCAGCGCGCCGGATGATGATGCCCGAGGTCCCAGCCATCCATCACCCAGAGCTCCCTCTCGTCCCCGGCGGCTCAAGTGCAATAGAAACAGCGGCCCTGAGTACAACAGGGCAGGCGAAGTGAGGAGGGGTCCGAAATAGAATTAAAAATAGTCAGAAACTATCTTGTTATCTTTTCAAATTCAGGTAACTTCATATAACAAAGACACCTTGAAAGAAAAACAAATGCAAGTTAAATTAATCGGTTGGAACGACACTCCTTTAGGTTATGAAAGGTGAGATGGTTAATGAAAACACAGCAGATGTTCCCGTTTGTTACCGAAGAGTCACATAATTTAATTATGGTTGCCACAGTGAGGAATTATGACATGTATTTATAGTGTCACAAAGTCCCAACCTACAACAGAAATCACACTGACTATGTAAATCAATGTAATGTTTATATTAACACAGTATAACACGGGCTGCTTCAAAAAGTGCAAAACATTTAGAGTTTAAGTTTAAAAAACTTCTTTGAAAATATATACTTTTAGTAAAACACAATCAGTCTGTACCCAGTGCAACCCTATTTTACAAGTTCCCATTTGAAGAAAGCAGGCCACCTTCAGCTGCTAACACCTTTACATTACCTCACAAAAAGAATAAGGCCAGAAGGTAGGTGTTTTCTGACCCCTAGGTAAACCCCATTTTGTGCAGGGCTCAGAATTAGGAGTTAGGTGGTATTTACCTCATTCGGTAAATATCTCACCCTTCACTACATCTTAGCACATCAAACCTGCTGGCACTTAACAGGGGAAAAGCATACGATTTCTACCAGTGTGGTAAGCCCCAAAATGTGATTGTCATTTCCCTGAAACTTGTAGTAGATGCGATTTATTGAACCCACGAATAAGATATAACCACGTTATAGTTATTTATCTGGGGTGAAATAAAGCACCTAGATTCTGAAAAAAAAAACAGAAATCTGATACGTTGTCAAGCTTCAAATCACTCCATCAACTAAACCACTTAGTGGCTTCCAAGCAGTTTGAGAATAATATTAAATAGTATTTATAAATCAGAGTGAAAGCACAATTTTACAACTGTGTTTCCATTCCTAAGCACGCCGACTTACACATGATCGGGTTTTGATCGCCTTAATGAATATAAGAAAATTCGAAAACCCTTCATACTACTAACTTCTCAATTTTTGCTCTGAATTTTGATCCTTTAGCCTTAACATTTTATAGTCACCGCCCAGAATGTGCCTCCGTGCCAGGTGGTCAACCTAATCTCTACCTCTTCAGGGTGGACTCCATGTGACATATAGCTTACTTGTTTAACAGGGTATACTGGAGAAGGTTTTGTAATGGGCATACAGGACCTGATTTCGAACCTGACAGTTCATAAGGTGGTATTGGCAACAGTAGTACTAGCATTGCCAGCAGCCAGTACCACCATATTCGGAGGAATAACTAACAGTGCATGGTTTCCTCCGTTCACTTCTCCATTCTCCCTCGGTCAGCCAGGGGCATAGCTTGGTCAGTAAGATTAGAGGGGTGTAGGAGGTTGAGCATCAAATATCACAACAACCACTGTGGCATATAAAGGTAAAATACATTATTTGAAAAGCAGAGCATGAGGAGGCTTAATGGGCAGTGGGAAGGGATAGCAGTCTAGACTGTTGGGGTTACTTAAAAGACAATATATTGTAAAATAACCAACAGTTTAAAGAACTTCACAACAGAGAAGAGAGTGTGTGTATGTTTTTGTCTGTGTGTGAATGTAAAAATCCTAGGTGAAATTCAACAGCCAACTCACCATACCCGACTGAAAGCACCTGTACCGAACTATATAGTAGAAAATAAATGTATTGAGGGGGGGGGTTAGCTCTCCAAACACCACCCTTTTAGCTACACCCCTGCTGTCAGCCTTAAGTCGCCAGAAACATTTGTTGACTTTCCAGGGAGGTGTGCAGATGTACGGCTCCCCCACCATCCCGTGAACTTCGCAATTGTTGATATGAAAGGAGCAGAAAATAAATCATGTAACAATGTTTTCTGCACCTCTGCGTTGCCGGTGGTTTCCAAATCACACATAATGTCGCTGAAATTAATTATTCAATGTATATCAAGATGCATTTGGAATGTGACCATTACACAATTGGTAAAGCCTTAGTGTGAACAGTGTTTACAATGCTATAAATGTTGATTGGACTCTGGCGTTTGCTGTGGCAAATGCGCTGTTTCGAAGCTCTGTAGACACCAATAAATGTTATTAATACCCAACTAAGTTATCCTCAATTAATCGTATTTGGAAGGATATGGAGCTGTGTCAGCCCTGCCAGGATTCGAACCTGTAACTTGAAGATTGCATAGGAGCGATAGCAGAACTATTGGAAAGGCGGGGCCGACATCGGCCCCACCGCACTTATGGCGGGGCGCACCGGCCCCCCACTCGCCCCAGGTTCCCTGGTGACCCGAGCCAAAAAGGGTACAAAGGCCAGGCTGGTTAGATCCGACCTGGTCTGCGAGGGGTTAAAAGGCCTTAGCAGGACGGGAGTCGGCCTCTTTGACTCCTGCGCGCCACGGCCTGTACCTTCCAGCCTCTAGGAGGCTGTAATTAATTTTCTTTATTTCTGTTGCAGGTTGCTCCGTGTTTTTCGTGCTCAGTTGCTCCGTGTTCGTATTTGCAGCCTTGGACCGGTATGGAGAGTCCAATGGTCCTGTTTCGGGACGAGGAAGGATAGGAGCACAACGTACTGGATCCGGGGCAGCGGTCGAATGTGTTGAGGGAAGCTGAGGTTTTCGTGCTCAGGCCCTGAATGGTGAGTTGCACTGCTCCAAGTGACATTAGGGGGCAAGGCGGTGAATGACTTGTGTGCGCACTGATAACATTTATGTAGCCTGAGGCGCAGTGGGAAGCGTTTATGGTTAAGCAGTAGAGAGGATGTAGCTCAGCAGCGGTGCGTCCATTGGGGCGTAGCCCCACCAGCCACCATGGACGCATCGCGGCCGCCAGCCTATCTAATTAAAAGACATTGCGCTGAACAATCAGCCGCCTCGAATGTGCAGGGGGGGCGGCCTGCTGCAGCTTGAGTGACAGACACTCAGGCTGCAGCAGACCGTAGTGGGCAGTCCCGCTGGGGAACTTATAGTGCGCATGCTTGGGAAAGTTGGGTACTTCCTCAAGCATGCGCACTGTAAGATCCGCCTGTTGTACACGGGCTGCTTGGTGAATAAAAGACTGCTGCTGAGATGAGATGATTTGGATGGCATAATTTCAAACCTGCAAGGCTGACTCAGCCTTCCACCCGTTCGATGACCTGTCTGCTGGCTATTGATTCGGCTGGGGTTCAGGCAGCCATCACTCAGATGCCTGCTCTCTGCAGCGATAAAACATGATTATCTGGAGCCCACGTGAGGATCTTCCATTACCGACATGTTAGGACGGGTGGAGGAAAGCACACTGTAAAATCAATCCGCTTCCTCGGTCACTGCATTTTATGTCTGATACATGATGATTGAAATGACAGCAGAAATAACAACACAGGTTTTAAATCGTGGTTTAAAAATCATTTCTTTCTACCAATCCCAACAATTACCATAGGGCATGTGAGCAAATTTTAGTACATAAGGTCGTTTGACAACAAACAGTTTGCTTTTAGTTGCACAAAAATTACGTGAGTAATACAGTATTACTAAACTGGGTAATGGCAACAGCTGGTATTTACAGCGGCTTAGAAACAGCACAAGAGCGGTATGAAGCGCTTTATTAAAAGGAAATTATGGTTATTACACTGAAAAAATAGGTTTCTTCTACACTGTGGTATGTCCATGTTTATAATATGACCAACATCTCAGGGGAGTAAAAAAATATTAATTTGACTTTAAAGAATAAGTGATTATGTCTGCTCATAGATAAAAGCTGGCATTTTGAACGTACACAGATGATACGTTTACAAAAATGGCTTTGATCCGAATGCCTCAAAGCACTTTCCTCTTACACCAGGTGATTAAGCCACCATTCTGTAGGCATGCTTGTGCTTCACCTCCTTAAAGGTGAAAACCACATGCTCCCCTCAATAGCCGTTTGCACGAGTCCTCGTGTCCGCTGCTACAGGTCAACGTTTACTCAAACCCTATTAAAGCGGCCAAATGAAAACAGCTGACCTTAACAAATGTGCTGCTAGCTGGTGGCTTAGAGTTATCAAAGATTTGCAGAATATTGGCAACGCTAATACCGGGTGCGAGGGCATGGACTTCCAGGTCATGCCATTGCCCCGACTTGATGCAACTACAAAGCTGCTGGTTTGAGCAAGACATGGGTCCAGATTCCATTTTGACATTATGTGATTTGGGGCATATCTATCTCAATGTGCACAGAACTGTAAATGTATATGTTGATGTGCTTTGAGTTACGTGCCGACTCGAGTTATATGCCAAGTACATGTTACTGCGTCTCTTCCATTGAATCTTCTCAGCACACATCATGCTGTTGTAGCTACCGCACCCCATACCCAGCATTTTTATGGTAGAGCGTTTCAGGGCCTTTCAACATGGCAGTGCAAAAATAAATTTGCAGATGTGTGTACCAGCGATGAGGTTGATCAAATCCATGTGTTGTGAGGCAGGAGGTGGGTCTTGCAGTGGGGTTTAAGGAACAGGGGCAGCGGGACCCATGGGAGTAGGAATGTTACCAGCATCTGAAAGTGATCCCATGCAGTAGTCTGAGCTTGGTGTGGTGTGTTCTTGTTTGCAGAACTGCTGGCGAGAGTTGTCTGTAAGCCCTGTCTGCGCAGTTTTTATATGTACGTCATGTTTGCTGTCAGTTGACCTCTGTTGCAAATGTATATTAAACAGTTTTGGATGGTAAGGGAGTTCTGCCGAATCCTAGGATAGTACCTATTGTATTACGAGGGAAACTGGGAATTGCATTTATATAGCGCCTACTACCCCTGGCCATTCGTTGGGGCGCTACACTTCATGTATCCAGTTGTTCCGACTACCGTCCTCAATGTAGCATCCTTGTTGGCTAGGCTACCCCGGCATTCGATGGCGGCTGTATAACTAGTTATTTTTATGTAATTAAAATGATAATGGAATCGATTAGTCGTTGACTGCGAAAAGCAGAATTTGTATGATTTCCAAAGTCGTCCTAAAGAACATTGTAACAGAAAGGTGTTTTTTTTCTCACCAGTGCACTTAAATTGGTGTGAAATCCCCTTTTATTTAGCTCTGCGGGTTAATACATCTGCTGCAGAAATATGCAAGTGCAGATCGATTTGAAGCGCCCCAAAGGGCTGACTAAGAGGTTCGTTCTTCTGTACTTAGGAAGATTTCCTTTTTTTACTAAGGGGGGCGAGTATATCTTTTGCGACCGATACCCACATCTGGGTACATTGCCTTCCTTCCCAAAATCCCATCAGTGCCCGATAAATGAGCCGAACAAAGGGTTAACACAAGCGTCTGTAAATACGCGATGATATGTAGAATGCAGGAAAGCGATTATCAGCTTTACTTTGAGACGCCTTCACCGCACCTTGGTGTAAAGGTCACTTCTGGGATTGTGGTGGTTCTTTCGAGCTTGTGCCGCATACTTGGCTCTGGAATCGACTAGAAAAGTCCGGGGTGTCTGAGAGCGCGAGTGAGTGGGTGTGTGAAAATTAGATGCACGCTGCTTCCAGCGCTGCAGCCGCGCCATGTGATCTTGTGCATGCCCATCCCCCACTGTGACCCCTGTCATTCTTTGTGCATGCTTACTGTAGTTCGTTGTCACACTTGTTTCGCTTTTGCCAAGAGGGACATGTTTTTAACGTGCCTTTTTATTCTTCCTTTTTAGTTTGAAAGATTGGAAAGCCCGCATGTACTACTTCCTGCAGCATTCCCCCGCTTCCAACGACTCCCCGAAAACCGTCCAGGGCAAGAAGGGCAAAAAGTACGCCTATTGCAGGTAAGAGTGCCACTACCTTGTGTGTACATATTGCATCTCGGGTGCTGAAGTGCACTTTATACTTTGCTTTTGGGTGACACCAAGTATTGCTGGTTTAATTGGATTTAGTTTGCTGACTTGTGATGCACGGCTTGATGGGTGCATGCGTTTGTTTTCCTGTGACTAGTTTGTTCTGATATAATTGTCTTATTTGCAATAGTTTTCAGTACACAATTTGCTCAATCAGTTATGATTTTGTGTGACTACCTGGATTCCTGGAGTGCCTCTGACTTCGTTCTGTTTCTTTACTTTTTGTGACTGTTGGTCCTGCGGGGAAACATTTTCAATTGATGTTGTCTTGTTTACTGGGAGCATTGCTTTTATTTTCCTTTAGTGTAATAGACTGGCTGGTGAAGTGCACTTCCCATAGTGTGCAGTCACTTCAATTTGCCTTTAGGTGACTACCTGGCTTGATGGTGGTTTTCTATTTGATTTCATGTAAATCCTTGTCTTGATGAGTGCATTGGTTTTAGTTTGTTTGAGGTAACTGCTTCACATGCTGGTTTCATCACACAGCTGACACCCACCCTGAGAAAGCCAGAGCTGCCCTGTTAGTGGTATCAACACCAGTGCGCTTAGGTTCCTTACAGCTCCTTCACTTGAAGTGGGTTACCACCTACCCATTACTTTTTGTATCCTGCTCGTACCAAGTCAGATCCAGACCCAGACCAGTCCCCACAGTTGCTCCGGATTAAGGGACATTGTCATGTCATCTCAGGCGCGATGTAAAGACTCCCAGTGAGCTGAGTACTCTTGGCTCAAGAACCAACCAGATGGAGACACTTGTGGTTGTTTAAAGATTTAGGATCAGCCTGTAACTCAGTCTTGAGCTGGGTGGGTGACCTCGATTACAAAGTGGCTGTGCCAGATGTCCCATTATGACCCCTTTTGCCTGTCTCCCCTTCAGACACACAGGGCATAAAAGTGGGGGGTGCTCAACCCTGCCAAAAAACTGAGGGGTGACCCTAAGAGCACAGCTGCCATCCTATCAGTGGTGGGATGCTTTGGTGTGCTGGTCTGGTTTTCTGGATGCATTGGCTCAAGTTTTTTCCCATGTAATTGATTGGGTGTCTTGGTAAGTTGCTTTTATGTGAATGTCTGACTAATGACTGCGCATTCCTTTCAGTGTGCACTTGCTTCAGTTTACTTTTTGAGTCACTGTCTAGTTTGCTGGATGTATTGCTTTCATTTTTCTTTCATTAAACTGTTTGACTTGCTTGGTGCTTTTATGTTGGTGCCTGCATGCTGAGGTGTACTCTTCTTCAGTTTAAATGTATGTGACTGGCCTGTTGACTAGCACCCTGCTTTCAAAGTGAAGGTTCACAGGTTCACACTTGCTTTAGTTTACTTTTGTATGGTTGACTGCATGCACAGTTTTGCTGGATGCATTGCTTTAAGTTACTACTTGATGCATTGCTTTCAGTTTGCTTTCAAGTAATTGCCTCTCATTTTCCCAATGCTTGTGAAGGCTGTTTCCCAACTGCTGTGCAACTTCTTCTACTCTTAGAGCTGAGATTTTCATGAAAGTCTTATAGTCTGAATTCAGCACCTGAGCGTAATAGGACGGAATGTATGAAGCTCTGTGGTTATACTGAATAAGCAGCTACCTATGTTATGCCATCTATTAATGTAATAACTGGCTTTATTAACCTTCCTGCTTTCTCAAATATGCTTGAAAATGCACGATTTGTCTTCTTTTTTTTCAAAATTTTCTTGGTGGGGTTATCCCCCCAAACCCCCCTTTTGGGGTTCGGGCTTGCTCGCTGCGCTCGCTCGCTACGGTGCTGGATGCTAATTACTTTGCGCCCCACCACTTTCAAATGTCACCCACCGCTACTGATGTAGCTCAGTGGTAGAATGCATGCTTTGCATGTAGGAGGCCCCGGGTTCGATCCCTGGCATCTCCAGGAGACTCTGTTCTGTATCCTGTCTTTTAAAATGCGATCACAGTGTTCAACCGGCTGTTTCACAAGATTTCAATACCATGGTGGATTTAGGATTGCCAATTTGAATTGGGCGATTCGGCCTGGGTGGCAGACTACGCCGCAGCGCTTTGAATTCAGCGCAAAGACATTTAATAGCGCTGACCTGGGCTTCTGAGCAGAGATCTGGCACCTTCTCATTCGTTTACATAATAAGCACTGTGCAGAGGTCAGCTAAAAGTGGTACATGACCCCTACGTCTTCAGGCCTTTGCTTAACCGGGCAGTTTCATTCCCTTTCTGAAGCTCGGTTTCGGTATCTTTACCAGCTTAAGGCTCTGGACTCTCAGCATTTCCCCGCATGTTTTATCGTTGGGTAATGAAGTTTGGAGATGATAAGCACGGGTTTATGTTGGGGTAGGTAATGCATGTTTTACACTGCACCCAAGTGCATCCGCCATGTTTTAATACGATTACCTCGCACTGAGGCAAGCGCCTGTGTTTGGACGTAGGCAATCTCCAGTTAGACCAGAATAAAATGCACGGGGTCTAAGAATAAAGCAATGTGAGAAAAAATGCCAGCAATGATTCAAACCTAAAAAATGTATATTTGTATTGAATGCCACTTTGAATTACATTAGGTTTTGACAAGTATGTTTACATTTCCTATATTTTTGCCAGTTTAGTCAACATCTTTGTTAATTTAATGAGAAGTTAACTAGAACAGCCTGTGTTTTCTTGACAAAGAAGTTTTCACAATCTGTAAAACAATCGCCCAGCTGCACGCAGCCAATGAACGCCGTGGATCTTGGCAGTGGCGCAGATGCTTCTCTTTGGCTCTCTCCCGGCCCCATCTTTTTAAAACGAAATAAAAATCGGACCCTTTCAAAAGCACTCATAGTAGAACCAGGGTATTGAACCAGCTTAGTAAGTTTACTTGACACTTGATTGCACTAGCAGAGTCAATTGAAAGGTGCAAAGAAAAAAATTATACAGCGAATATCGGAGGTTACTAATGAGGGATAATTTCGGATTATAGTGAGGTGTGGCAGGTACCCGGAAACAGTAATGTGTTAAAGGGAGCTGAACAGTTGGCCTTTTTTATGCAGTTTCACTATCGCTGTGAAGACCACTCTAGTTATCTTGTAGGCGACAGTAAGGGGTGGCCCCTTTTTTATGTCATAGGCCGGAGAACAGAAGGGGGGTAGATTTTAGACTAGGTTTGACCTACCCGGCCACTAGTAAAAGGCCATGAGTTCTAGACTAGGTTTGACCTACCCTTATTCACCTGTTGGATTACTGTTTTATGTCACGAAAGAGCAGTCAGATGTTAGCGGGTTTCAATATTATTACAGGCCGTGGTTGCTGCTTATTTATCGCAGGCAGCGAACAGCCACTGACAAAGCCAATAGTCCTGACTTATAGGTAAGATACTTGTAGCAGAAAATTGTCGTGGTGTCCCCAGGGTTTCAAATGTTAGCATTTTTTCAATCCATACTAATATAATAAAGAGAGAGCCCAAACCTTTGCGGCGGGTAATCTCAGGAACCACAGCACCAATCACAACACCCAATACAGCGTTGAAAAGGGCAGTTGCAGCAGAAGGACATAGGCTATGCAGACGCCCACCATATACAGTTAAAAGGTAAAAGAACCGTGCCAGCAAAGTAGCCCCTTGTGGGCCTGTCTGCGTTGTGCTGTGGGCGTGTGCTGGGGCGTGACAAACGCTGGGGGCGTGTGGTACGTTCCGCCCTTCATGCCATGTCTCATATAGTGTGCTAATCCCACCCTGCTCCCTTTAAATACCCCTGCACTCCATAATTATAGCCCACCCTTACTCCTTAAAATACCCCAACACCCTTAAACACAAACCCATCTTAACCCTATAAATATACCCTGTACCCCAAAACCCAAACCTAGCCCTGAACCCTATAAATACCCCTGTACCTCAAAACCCAAACCTACCCCTGAACCCTAAAAATACCCCTGTACCCGAAAACCCAAACCTAGCCCTGAGCCCTAAAAATACCACTGTACCCCAAAATCCAAACCTACCCCTGAACCCTAAAATACCCCTGTACCCCAAAACCCAAACCTAGCCCTGAACCCTTAAAATACCCCTGTACCCCCAAACCTACCCCTGAACCCTAAAAATACCCCTCTATCCCAAAACCCAAACCTAGCCCTGAACCCTAAAAATAACCCTGTACCCCAAAACCCAAACCTACCCCCAGAACCCTAATACCCCTGTACCCCAAAACCCAAACCTAGCCCTGAACCCTTAAAATACCCCTGTACCTCAAAACCCAAACCTAAACCCTAAAACTACCCCTGTACCCCATAACCAAAAACTATATCTGAACCCTTAAAATACCCAAACACCCCAAAACATACACCTCAGTACCCCAAAACATATACCCCTATACCCATACTTACCTTATCCAAACAATAAGAAAAAAACATGCTTTTACCATTCATGCATTTACAACGAATTTCGTTGTAAATGTATGTGTGGTAAAAGCATATAAAATGTAATGCCAAGCGTTATAATGGCATTGCGGAGTCATGGTACTTTTGTAATGAAAGTATACGGAGTGATGGTATGCGGAAAGAAAGTTGCGGAATAATGGGTGTTAACCCTCCCCCGATAAGTACATTGGTGGCACGGCGGCCCACATCTCCTGCAACATACTCATATTTTTTCACCACCCATTTGAAAAATGCACAGGTCTCTCTCATTGTTGGCCAGCACCGACATACACTTTTAGACACACCTCCCGCCACAAGTTCTAGAATTGCGAACTTTAGAGCTGGGGAGCTACGTTCGAATCTCGGCATCAGCTCAACATCCTGTGATTCCAGGCAAATCGCTTTGTCTCCCCGTGCCTACCACAAATGAATGTGTTCTTCTGTAATGTAAATTGTGCTCATGCCATGTTGTCGAGTTCGCGCTATATAATATTGCAAGGAAAAATAAAGTAGGGAAACTCGAGTTCACACACTACTGAACGCGCGCTCTTAAGTGCATCAGCAGTGCTCTGTGAATCAGAGCTTTTCACAGGCCTGTCAAGAAATGCTATCAAAACGAAATCCTACAAAACAATATACTACTGGCCGGCAGTAATTCATACCCGGACAACGTCGGGACGGGCTGCTAGTATTATATAAAGGCCATGGTTGCTGCTCATTTATGTTACGCATCAAACAGCCACTGACAAAGCCAATAGTCCGGACTTAGAGGTATGATACTTGTAACAGCAATATTGTCGTGGTGTCCCCAGGGCTTCAGATGTAAGCTTTTTTTTTTCCAAAATTATATTACAAGTCATGGTTGCTGCGGATTTATCTTAGGCAGCGAACAGCCACTGACAAAGCCAATAGTCCGGACTTGGAGGTATGATACTTCTAGCAGCAATATTGTCGTGGTGTCCCCAGGGTTTCAAATGTTAGCGTTTTTTAATATTATATAAAGGCCATGGTTGCTGCTCATTTATGTTACGCAGCAAACAGCCACTAACAAAGCCAATAGTCCGGACTTAGAGGTATGATACTTGTAACAGCAATATTGTCGTGGTGTCCCCAGGGCTTCAGATGTAAGCTTTTTTTTTTCCAAAATTATATTACAAGTCATGGTTGCTGCGGATTTATCTTAGGCAGCGAACAGCCACTGACAAAGCCAATAGTCCTGACTATAGGTATGATATTTGTAATATATAGCTGGGGGAAATGACAGAAAGACTACAAGTGCGCAGCACACTAGGCTAGACCCCAGTGTTTGTCGTTTACAGTCACTGCACCTTCTTAACTTTAGTTGTTACTGCAGTGGAAAGCCATTAAGGGATGATAATATTTCATTCAAAGGCAAATAACACCGTGGTGGGCATAGGAATGAATTCAGTGTGATGTATATATGCGGGAAGTAAACCATTACATCAATAAATAAATAAATACCACCAGCTGGGTTCCTATGTGATTTAGCACTTTTGTCGGTAAGCACTTTACCATACGTGCACTGTGTTAGAACGAGGCCACATGCCCGTGTCCTCTTGATCCTTTTTTTTTTTTTTTTGGTAAGTAAAGGACCTTTAATCTTAAATGAGACATTCACAGGCCTACCTTAAGCAGAGATGATTTTCGTAGGAAAGTGCTTATTTCAGGAACTGTTTATGAGGAGCCACTACCAGAGTGAAATACATAAAGGGATACATGTTGAGGAATTTTTAGGGCCTCGCCTTGGAGCAATGTAACCTTAGCTGGACTGATTATTTCAATTTACTTGTGATCTACATTTGACCTCTGTTCCCCTTTTACACAGTGTCTTCAAATCTGAAATGGTTCACAATTAGGTATAGTGAATATAAGTGGTGATGTCCCCCTTTTGACACAGTTTTCCAATATAAAACGTTTTAGCTTCAGCTCTATTTAAGTATTACTAAAGTGCTATTATGCTCAACTCTGTGCTCCAGGTATATGCTTTAGGGATTCTGCTTTGAGTTTGACCAAACGTTTGAGTTTGACCAAACGTTTGTAGCATCAGCATTACCTTAGGTGACCTCAGGTGAGGTTGGGCAAGTCTGTGAATCTCTTGCAGCGGTATACGGAGGGATCCCCATGTAGTCTGGCTGGTGCTTTAGTAAGCACTGTCACTGTAAGCCTAATGTCACTGTTTTCGCGAAGCATGCGACTGGTGCAATGCTAAGCTTCCTCAGTGGGGGGTCTGAAGGTAATCTGAAGGTAACACAATGGATACTAGGCTAGGTGCTCACATTGAAAGCCTGATTTCAATCGGCCTCCAGGTACGGCAAGCACAAGGTAACCCATCATGTCTGATTTTGCCTTGATTAGGATGAAGCCTTAGGAAATTTTGTGTGGGTTTAGAGGCATTGATGATGCACAGGATGCCGACACACTATTACTAACAGAGGACAGGGCTACGCCACCTATAGGTATTCCATGCTATTGCAGACACAGTGATAGGATTAGATCCCTCACTGGGGTACTGTGATGTGCAATCTCAGAAATAGCAGGGAGGGTCACTCAGGTACCCTCCCAACACTGATGACGTCAAAGCAGTACACATCAGGTCATGTTGTCATACCTTTAAGGGTATCCCTGCGCACAGTGCAGCGGTACTTAAGAATTTGGGGAGCTGTGTCTAAAGCCCTTGGCACCAACTGCTGGTACACGTAAGCTTTGATGGGGTGTCATGTCACACACATTCGCTCATACACGTATGTGTTGACGGACTTCCGGACTACCGTTAGCATGGGCCGGCTAGAAATGTCCTTGTCTGCAGCATAATGTTAGTAACAAAGATATGCGCTGTGTCATGGCACTTCACACTGTGTATCGTCCGTAAGGAGTCATAAAGGCCCTATTGTATTCACTGTGGACCCCAGGTCTATTATTTAATAAGGGTCATACTACTGGGCACCCTATCTGTAACACTAATTCAAAATACTCCGCATGTGACACAGACTGATGCTATGCTAAACACTTGCAGTTGCAAGCTTTATGGGACTGCGTCTGGTGCTAATCTTAGCAAGGCTTAGCATGTGATGGCAATGTAATACGGGCATGTGTGCTGCAGCTTTTGTCAGGAAGCCAGAAACACTAATCGTTTGTGTTTATCTTTTCCATTTATGTATGGCCGGGTCCATGGCGGATATCTGGGAAGTGCTCCACACCGCAACAACTGCAACAGGTGGACAGCCAAAGGGACGCGTACGTCAGGTACAGGAAAGGCAAGCAACGACGTCAAGTGTGATGGGCGATTGATCAAGGACCCAATGAACAGGTACACCAGGACGCTTGGGTAGAAGGGGGGGATCAACATGTCGGTACTCTGGGTACACCCTGGCGCGGACATTTCAGATCTCCTGAAGTGGGGAAGCGAGTCTGTGCGGCCATATTGTGCCCATGGAAGCAAATACCTAGTAACAGAAGTGAGGCTTGCTAATTGTAGACTGTAGCCCAGGGGTGCATCTGGGGGAGTCGTGCTTCTTGAAAGATGGTGTCCGTTGGTACACGTCTAGGGTTGAAACCATTGCAGAGAATTTTCTTGCCTACGAAAGGGAGTATAGGGAGAAGATATGATCTTGCAATGAGTTGGTAGGGCCCGATAGTTGGACTAAACATATGAGGGCTAAGTGTGAGAGTTTAAGGTTAGGGTATGACCTTTCAGTGTAGGAGGGTAGGGGGGACCCAATAGTCTGTCAACTACGCTGGCCTGTGGCGGTAAGGTCATGATTGATGAGCAGTTAATTCAAGGTCCTTAGTGGGGTGGCGCCATTCTCGAATGGGGTCGCCCATAGGGAGAGACAAGTGGTCTCTCATATAACTCCAGGGGCAGGTACAGCCTGTTGGGTACATGGGTGGGGGGGAGACAGTCACGCTTTCTCTAGGCTCTTTGGCCACCCCGCACGTGCATAATGACGCCAGTAAACGGCGCAGAGATGCAAGGACCCCCTTTAATGGAGTTAATGGAGCGTACGGGGTAACCGGGGGACCAAAGTAACCTCACGGTAAGCGGGCCCTCTGCGCATGCGAAAATATTAGCATATGCGGATGATACGCAGCTCCTGTTCACGTGGCCAGATGCGAACACTGACACTGAGGTAGTGCGTTCATGCCTTTCCGCTGTGTTTAACTGGTTAGCAGCAGCACAGCTGAAGTGCAATGAAGATAAAACAGAAATCCTGCTATATGGCCAGTTTCCGCCCAATTTCAGAGAAACTCTATGGCCTTCTGATTTTCCCCAGCCAGGCGCTGTCAATATCCCTGCTAAAAATTTGGGAGTCTGGTTTGGGGAGGATTTGCGATTCGAGGCACACATAAAAAAACTCACTGGGGTGTGCTTCGGGTCCCTAAAAGCCATGAGGAAGATTTTTCCTTATCTACCTTCTTCAGCAAGAGAGTCGGTCGCAAGAGCCCTTATTCTATCACGACTCGATTATGCCAACTCTCTGTTGTGTGGCTCTCCGGCTTTTTTGGTCTCAAAGCTCCAGATCATCCAAAATGCGACTGTTCGCCTACTGTGCAATGTGCCATATAGAGAAAGTCCTCGGGCTCACATGAAGGAACTACATTGGCTGCCAGTAGCACAGAGGATTACCTTTAAAATTCTTACTATAGCTTTTAAAGCAGTTCATGACCTTGGTCCTTCTTATTTGAGAGACAGATTTTCCCGCTATGTCCCTACTAGGGCTCTGCGTTCTGCAGATTGTAATTTCTTAAGAGTACCTCGATTTCAGCGAGTTCGTTTGGGAGGCCAATCACTTGCTGTCACCGCGGCCAGGACTTGGAATATCCTCCCTCTCTCCCTGAGATTAACTGAAAATTTTGTGACATTTAAAAAGGCACTTAAAACATATCTTTTCAGAATGGCTTATTAATTTCTGTTCTCTTCTCTCCCTCTGGCCACATGCTTGTTTCTTCTTACGCGCCAGGACACTCTGGTAGTATTTGAGCGCGATATAAAACAGCTAAAAATAAATAAATAAAATAAAATAAATGCGCACTTCGACAGAAGGGCGTGGTTTAATAGGCCGTACGGGGGTAACCGGGGAGGGGATGTGCCCCCATGGTAAACTGGCCCTCCTGCGCATGCGCACTCCTTCAGGAGGGCGTGGTTTAGTGATAAGGATCTGACACCAGTTATTGACCTTGCCGTAGGCCCAAATAGGTACGCAGAAAATGAACTATTGTATAATGTGAATTGATATGTTGGTTTCAGATAGGAAATACCTTGTACTAGAAATATGTTCAGGTTAGCCATCTGAATACCTGTACATATCAATTGTAACATTTTCTGCGTAATTGTGTAAATATTGTTTATTTCAATTTTTGATTTATTTTGTATATTTTAATAAATACAGCCGGGGAAGGGGGGGGGGGGGGGTTGAAAGATCCCCCGCCTTCCAAAGAAAGCCCTCTCACGTCCTGTTAATAATGTTATGTTGTTTAACAGAAGGGTGGGGGTCCTCCGGCAGTCCCTGGCCATATGGAAAGGCGGGGCCGACATCAGCCCGCCGCACTTATGGCGGGGCGCACCGGCCCCCACTCGCCCCGGGTTCCCTGGTGACCCAGAAGTGATTGAGTCACTTCCGGGCCAAAAAGGGAACAAAGGCTAGGCCGGTTAGATCCGGCCTGGCCTGCGAGGGGTTAAAAGGCCTTAGCAGCGCGGGAGTCGGCCTCTTTGACTCCTGCGCGCCATGGCCTGCCCCTTCCAGCCTCTAGGAGGCTGTAATTAATTTTCCCACCCACCATCCCCTAAAGCAGATGATTGTTATTGTGTGTTATGAAGGTTTTCATAATTTGGTTACAAGTGTTTATGTATGACAAAGTGTCTGATTAATACGTTTTGTTCCTTAGAACTTTCTCCCGTTTTCAGGTCATCATTCGTCGTATTTATTACTATGCCTTGGTCAGGCGGTAAGGTCACGATTGGTGAGCAGTTAATTTAAGGTCCTTTGGGGGGCGGCGCCATTCTCGAATGGGGTCGCCCAAAGGGAGAGACAAGTGGTCTCTCATAGAACTCCAGGGGCAGGTACAGCCTGTTGGGTACATGGGTGCGGGGGAGACAGTCACGCTTTCTCTAGGCTCTTTGGCCACCCCACACGTGCACAATGACGCCAGTAAACGGCGCAGAGATGCAAGGGCCCCGTTTAATGGAGTTAATGGAGCTTACAGGGTAACCGGGAGACCAAAGTACCCTCACTGTAAGCGGGCCCTCTGCGCATGCGCACTTCGACAGAACTGCGTGGTTTAATAGGGTGTACGGGGGTAACCGGGAGGGGATGTGCCCCCACGGTAAACGGGCCCTCCTGCACACACGCACTTCTTCAGGGGGGCGTGGTTTAGTGATACGGATCTGACACCAGTTATTGACCTTGCCATAGGCCCAAATAGGTACGCAGAAAAATAACTATTGTATAATGTGAATTGATATGTTAGTTTCGGATAGGAAATACCTTGTACTAGAAATATGTTAAGGTTAGCCATCTGAATACCTGTATATATCAATTGTAACTTTTTTGCGTAATTGTGTAAATATTGTTTTTCAATTTTTTATTTATTTTGTATATTTTAATAAATACGGCCGGGGGGGGGGGGGTCGAAAGATCCCCCACCTTCCAAGGAAAGCTCTCTCACGTCCTGTTAATAATCTTATGTTGGTTAACGGAAGGGTGGGGGTCCTTTGCCAGTCCCTGGCCATACTTACTGGCCGTTCCCGTAATGTCACGGTAGCAAATCACAAGAGATCTCCCATATCCTTCGCAATGTTTCCAATAGGCATTTCGTTATATTTCTGAGCTCTTTCTTCTGATTGGGTTTTTCTGTGCCTGTGCGGCACTCCCACGTGCATTTCACAGCCGTGCCCTATGACACCACTGGCAGGGAACCCACAGCAATGTCCCGAGGCCTGGGCAGTCTGTGCTGCGGCCGATCGGCCATGAGTGCACAGAGCTGAGATTCAGTTAGGTTGCCTCCCAGCCCAGGATAAGGGAAGGCCTTGTTTCATGAACGCAGGGTAACATCTCTGCGTCACCCGAGGACATCCACACCGATGCTTTTCTCCTCAGAAGAAAGCATGAGCTCAATCGATGGAGGCCCTTAACACAAAAGAATGCTAGACCTCGACCGAGAGATTAGCATCCAAACAAAGGGACGGTTCCGTTTTTTTTCCAAGGAGGCCCGAGTGTCCCACAGGCTTTCGAATTAAAGTAACAAGTAGGGCATACTGACCCCGTCTTACATTTTTGGTCTATATAAACTGGAATTAAATTATATCCATTGTCTTTTAGGGCAATTTCAAACCCAAACATTGAACCGGATTCAAAATCTACAGTGCATGGCTTGGGGACTCGTCATTGGTGTGCCTTAAATGGTAAACAACCTTTACAACAAAACTTTTACAACGCACTACCATTACGACGCAACTTTTACAACGCAAACCATTACAACGCATTGCGCTGGGGGGCGCTCTAGGATAGGGAATAGGTTAAATGTACTATCCAACACCTTCCTTACTATCCACGGGGACTGGAATTGGAATAGTAAATTAAACTATTCACTTTCCAGCGCCTCAAAGCACTATGCGTAGTAAAGGCATGCGTTGTAAAAACCGCGTTGTAAAGGCATGCGTGGTAAAAGCTTGCGTTGTAACGTCATACATCCGCCTTAAATGTGCACTCCTAACTAGCAGCTGATGCAACACGCATGCTGGTTCCTGCAACGGATTATCAAAATGGCCCAGCTGAGGCCTTTCGGCTGGAGCACTGCCTGCCGCACTGCAACACAGATAGTAATCAGTCTTAATAGTATTTATAAGAACCCTATTTCTTATGGTGCGTTTTTGTGGAACTAAAAGCATTGCCAAAACAGGCTTTCTCGGACGGTGCATCAATGATATGTGGAGTATTTTTGAGTTAATATCAAGACAATTAAATTCTGAGAACAGGGAGGTACCAGCACTTTAAAGTATTCAGACTATGGGTGCGAATGAAAATCAGGGTTAGCAAAAGTGTTGAAACCAGTATCCGTTCTGCGGTAGGCTTGACTCAAATGGGGCCCTGGGAGCCTGGTTGGCTCCATAGCAGGCACCCCTAAACCTGCAGCCTACAGGTGGAATGGCAGAGTGGCAAACCTGGCCCTTAAAATATATCACAGTGAGCTACATTCAATTAGCATTGAACTAAGCTCTCACATAGCTTACATTGAAGGTTACACTAACGCCTGCAGTGCACACAGCTTCCTGGGGAAGTGAGCCCCACAGGCGGCGTGGCGGTAAAAGCGGTACATTAATTGGTAAAGGAGGCACACTGGAGGGCGGTGTGCCGGAGGGAAGCCACTTACCTTGGGATGCCTTACGGCAGGGTAAGTAGGCAGATGGGGGAGTAAGCGGAGCACGGCAGTCGCAACCCAGTCCTGCTCGTAGATAGGGCACAAAATGGACAGACTAGGTAGCGAGTTGATCCTAACAGCAGTAACAGGCTACCCCGCCTCACAGTCAGAGAAAGAACAAAAGACCAACAAAATATTATGACCCCCAAAAGGCAGCATGGAGGATGGCCTCAATAAAAGGTATCAGAATTTTGACAAGCAAATGACAAGGACTTGATTGAGATATGGAAGAGATGATGTAAGCCATGTCAACCATTGATGATTTAAAACCTGTCACGCAGGGAGGTTTTATGACCCTGTTGAACTGATGTATCTATTGGCAGAGACAATGTATGATCAATCAACTGTGATTCACGACCGGTCTCGTAATTATGATTTGTGGTCCTGTCAGAATGATTTGTGACACTCAGAAGGAGTTATGACGCGGTGATAATATGTTATGCCTTGTCATCTTAAAGTATGACTGACCACTGTGATTTGCGAGGTCAATGATGTAAAGCATGGTCCATGCATGTAGTAAAACTGCGGCCAAGTATTCCCACAGAAAAATGGAAACACAAGGTTGGTGAAAGTTTATTCATAAATGTATATGTGGAATGCTTACTAATTGGAGTGACCAAGAGCGGAGGTTATGAACTTTACACTAACATTTGCAGTGCCACTGGCTTCCTTGCAAGAATACTTCACGGTTGTTGAATGAGAGTACTACTGAGCACAAGAGATCTCTGCAGCCCACTTTGTCCTTCTGCAGTTGTTCTCGGTTCACAGAAACCCACTTCTAGCTCTCGTAAATCGTTTTAGCATTCTTTCCAAGTACAGTATTTCATATTGTTTTATCAGCCACTTAAAATATTTAAAATGCATGCCGATTTCATCCAATCTAAAGCTATTTATGAAGTTCTTCACCACTATAGAAATTGCCTATTTCGGTCAACAAGACACTCGCTATTTGCCATACCCATCACAACACACATCATAGGAGGGCTGCCCCAGGTAAGAAAGAGCAGGTGGAGAAACAGTCTGGCCTGTTTGCACCTTTAGGCCACAGGGCCAAGATCCAATTTCAACAGCCAGGTGCGAGCATGCAAAATATTCAGCAGAAGCAAGACAACGTTAAAACAGTGTGCACATACGAGTATAAAAAACATTAAATAACCACATTAAAACTGACTGATGAAAAAGAACAAGAAAGCACTCCAAGACAAGTAACTTCACATTCAGTGAAATATCTGAGCAAGGGGCGCCAGCTAGTACATCCTCATCATTGCTTGATCAGTTTCTTCTGCAAACAATGTGGCCCTGACCTGGTTCCATCTTTGTATTCCAGTAGGGATATTAAAGTGGATTTGAGAGCTCCCAGCGGATCAGAGTTAGGAGCTTGAAGTAGTGAACACATTAACAAATTCAAGCTGCCACACCCTGCACATGTTGAAGCGTGTTAACCACTGTTACTTCTGTTCAGAGCACACCATTTTCTGAAAACGTATACAAATGGATCCTGGTTAGGTGCACAGAAAGAGGACGCAGCATCACAAACCAATAAGGTGAGAGGTTGCCAGTAGCATGGGTATCAAATACGCAAACCTTTCAGTATCCCCATGTAACTCAAGAATAATCCTATGGTACTCCAAAGAGAAAGGGTGGCCACTTACACCCTTAAATGTGGTGAGGACAAATCCCCCAACATGGACAGAATTCTGAGACCCCCTGAGCAACACAACATTCGAAAGTTAGTACAAAAACAGTTCTAGTTCTTTAGTTGTATTCCTTGGTCTTTTTATTCTTCCATCTCCACAAAAAGTTTAAGCCACTTATGGAATTCAGTATTCATTCCAGTCAATACTATAGCGAACACGTGTTTCGTCATTGGTACATAAACCAAATTTACTTCATCAGGGCTGTTAAACGAATTATCGCAAATTATATAGCATGGATTCTGCTGATAACACAGACCTACGTCATGTCCTGTTGAAACAACAGTTTCTTTTTCAGATCCACAATTATTTCATTCTTGTTCAGCATTAACATCAACCAGATTTGCTGCGTCCACATAGAGACCTTCGTATTGTAGTAAAAGTACCTCTAAGTAGTAAGGAAAAGGTAATGAGGACTATCAACACATAGCTTCCCTTGTAGTTATACCTCCAAACCAACTGTCACTGGCCTTCCATATACAACTTACAGTAACGAGGAGCACAAGAGCTTCTGAGACACTACAGATAAGATAAAGCCATTATGCAACACCCACACATATAAAATAACACATAATGTAGGAAGGAGCAATCCCTCCTAAGAGCAGCTTCTCTTTTATCTGTGAGGCACTTCAGCACTGCAAGAGCATCCAATGGTTAATGGGATCAAAGGGGACATACAGATGTAAAGTGACAAAACTCTGAAACACATCACTGTCCATGTCCATCTCCATAAGAGGGCTCTCTGGGCATACAGAAGTCTCTGGCCAAGCCAGGCCTTAAACTCACAATAGATAATATGGGTCTGTAAATACAGTGTGGCCACTTTCTCCAAAATTTTACCCAAAAAAGGTAAACTTGAGATGTAACGATATTTACTCAGGAGATCAACAGTTTTCTCGACAAGTATTTTAAGTCAAGACAGAATCACACCCTAAAAGGGGTGTGTGTGTATATATATATATATATATATATATATATATATATATATATATATATATATATATATATATATATATATATATCCATATCCTCAAGAACAACTCGGCAAGATCCCCACCAGAGTATTCACAGCATAGAGGGAGTCCACAACGTTTTCTTTGCAGGTATTTTATCCCATCAATATTTTATTCCATCAACACTATGTGCAAAACAAAACTTCCTCAGGACAAGTGAGGCGAGGCATGAAGCCGAGATGCAGAATGCAAAAAAGTCTCTGCAGAGGCAGAGGCGGGCTAAAGGTCTGAGCAAATCAGTCAAAATTACCTTAATGGATTTCTTTCATGGACGTTAGATCTCCACCAGCCGGTTGGAGCCTGTGGCCAGTCAATGTGCATTTACGGAATCAAGCCGCGTCCTGCCGTCTCTCGCTCTGTGATGAAGAGTCCCACTTGTCCTGAGGAAGACCCACTCAGACACATCACACACTGCGCTATAATTTGGGTTGAAACGTCGAAATGTCTTTACACTGCCCATGAACACAAGGAAACGATTGAATTGACTCTGGGCCATCCGTACAAAATTGTCCCCCTGTTCACTGCACTGCAATTTTTGTACTGTATATAGTGTGTTTTTCATATCACCCATCACCACAAGTCACTACAGTCAATTGATTCCCTCTGTGCACAACTAAATATGTATATTGCTTTAGCCTTCTATATTTGATATTAATCTTAAATATATAATCTGACACCGGTGTGTGTTACATTGTTCTTTCACCAAAAGGCTTTTGGATTGTGATTATAAGCGAATACTGTTTTGAATCCAAAATAGAAATTGATATACCCAACAGAACCATTATTTTTGTTTACTATTCCTTGTCCCAGCAATTTTCAAGCATCAATAAAAATGTCAGATTAGCTCCGGTGATTAATGTTCTTCCTGGAGAAAGACCGGATCTTTGTCTGGTAAAGGAAATTTTGACTCATCATAGCGCAGGTTAATATGCCTGCTGAAAAAAACGTGTCCCATTCAGATCACAAAATGCATACACTATAAATAGGTCAATGGGTTATTGCTTTTATCAGAGAGATCCTTTTGTTACTTGCAGTTTAAAAGTTAAAATCCTAACACAGTAACTGTCCTCAAAGAGCTGCAAGCAAACTGCAAGGAATATATTACAGCTACATATGTTTTGCCCAGTCTTTCCTTATCCTAATATTGCAAAAAGGGTTCATTTGGGTAGAAATCAATGTCTATCGTCAAAGAAAACCCCTAACGATGGAGTTACATTTTAAATTCTGAATTTGTGTTTTTCCAGACCAAGGACTCTTAATATATACTATACTACCAGTAGGGATGACGTGACTCCTACACCTTGTAGGCCTCGGTCTTATGCAACATTTTCGATTCACAGATTTACACACGCATGATTGTCTCTGTGCAACGTATGTGTGATGTAAAGTGTTCTCACGCCCTAAACTGGTATGAGTAGGGCCATAAAACTAAAAAAATCTGAGAGACAGTGGTTCTGGAGACTTGGGGGCATTGTTAAATGGTGGTAGTGAGGACATCCGTGGCGAGGTAGTCATGGGGGAGCACCAACAAACATGTCGCCAGGGCATCACCAGGACTAAAGCCAGCCCTAGCAGCACTTTTGACTTACAGTGCTTAGGAAAGGCACACACTGTGACAGGCAACACTACATGGAAACAACGTATTGCTAGCTCAGATGGGAACACAACGAGGAAAGAACATTTACCCACAACTCACTGAGGTAAACACGTTCACGTAACATAGGAAGATAACTGTCCACACCACTGACAGCACTACAAGAATCGGACTCTAGTGTGCTAATGAAATCTCAGAACTGTCTGCGTGAAAAAGCTGGGACCCTGTACCAGAGGCATGAAGTGCGCCATACAAATGCCGATAACATAATGACCTGAGAGTCCCACGCCGCTGAGAACTGCCAAGGCTCACACGTTCACATTTTAATAAAATAATTGCGCACATCAGCAAAAACCTAACAATTAAGTTAATGACAGGTATAAAAAGAGCAAAATGTCTGAAAACACCAAGTCTACAGCACCCGACTGCCGAACTTCTTAGCTTACAATGGGAAGTTTAAGTAAACCTTTTCTATATTTGCTATGCTAGGTACAACTCATGCCTTGGGCTGCAGGACTCCGACTGCACGAAAATATATATCTCGCAATCCATTTTAAAGGTAATTCACCAGAGAACACAAAGACGTATTTTGTACTTTTTTACTGAAATCCTCCAACATCATTACAAAAGGTACGACCTCAAAAGTAGAACGAAATGTAAGGCTGTAGCGGTGCCCCACACAGAATGTGAAAAGTAACCGTATACGCAGTTCAGTACTGTAAAAAATACACTCTCTTGGTATTTGAAAAGATAAAATGCAAACTTGAGTTTGACGTCGAGCAGCGCGAGCAGGCGGCGTTGCGTAAGGCCACGAAACACCTGTGCAACTGAAGACTCAAACTCCAGCTGCGCTCCCGGCTTTACCCTGCACGCGCGCGACGCCCGCTCCACCCTGCCGCGCTGTTGATCTAACCTGGAGTCGCCTCGTAGGCACTGGTAGAAAGTGGCCATGTTCCCCGGGAGCAGTGCTTTCCCGTCCTCATCCTCTCGCCCAGCGACGGTGAAGCGCACACCGCACCCAGGGCGAGTCGTGTCTCCGCCCGCTACTTCGGCGCTCCTCTCCTGTCTCAGCAGCTCCGGTTCCTCCTCTGCCCCAGCAGCCAACGCTCGCCCCTACGCGCAGAAATCCAGGAAGTGCCTCCAGAGTTCAGCTCGCTGCCAACGCGATCTCGCGCCCGGTCCCCCAAGCAAATAAACGCTCCCTGGGCAATAGTTCATTTAACAATGTGCAGCTGAGAAACACGTTCAACTCGTCCTGATTTCATTGACAGCAGTGACGCCCACAGACATTTTTTTTACTACTTTAGTTGCTAGTCTTCTCCACGTCATATATTTGTAATGCGTTGAGATATTCAATGACATTTAGGTAAATTAAATGATTCGCTTTTAAAAAGTTGTGCCATGTTAAACTCGGACTCTATTTTAACAAAATCAAAGCGTGCAATTGTAAAACTATTAGTATGTTTAGAGAAACAGGCTTGGTAAATAAAAAAAATATTTAATATAATGGGTATGTGTGTATTATCGCAAGTGTACACATCGGTATGGGGTATACACACAAAAGTAAAGCAAAAATACCCAACTACCCGAGTGTTTCCCCTGCATCTTGTAGGAACTATTGATTCCATGCAGACAGTGGCTGCTAGTGACTAGTGAATAGTCTCCAAACAAAATCTTACCAAAGTGTGCGTCTTCGACACAATTTTCACATACATTTGCCTGAAAGCAAAGGTTCGGGGAGGGACCCCGAAACAAAACATTTCATTCGTTTTCATTTTGAATAAATACAGATTTGGTGCAGAAACGTAAGTTTTTCATCTCATCAAGTACTTACATGTGCTTCTGCCACACCTTCCTAGACTTTGCTCTGCATGCCTATGTATCACTGTATCGAGCCATGAAGGCTCAATCTATAACAGGAATTACTATATGCCAGAGTCCGTGTTACAGGAAAGGTTGGCATCGTCACCCCATAGATGCTTACAATGTTTTCATCTCATTCTTGAGAAAAAAACAAAACGCAAAACATGATTGATACCTGGATGGGGAAACCTTATTTGAAAGCTATCTAAATTCAGGAAAGCCCTTTCCCTAAAAAAAATTCGAGGAAATTAAACATCATATATCAGAAAAAGGTGACAGAAAATGGCACAGGTAAAGCGTAAGTTGAAAAAGAAGCAGGAGGAGTGCTTAATTTATAAATGAATGTGTACCTGGACCAGACGCTCTACTCAGAAGCCCACTGCCCATCCAATTTAATGTCAGTGCACCAAGTTCCAAGGCTACATAGTCTTGCATCCACCTCAAGCTGATCTAATACACTCTCTGCCCCTTTATCTCACTCTTACAGGGTCATTTTTTCTCCATTTATGGCAGTGTTTCCATATTTCTCTTCCACCATCTTTCAGCTTTGTTTGTTTTTTTCCTCTTTTGCTCTCAGTAAATGTCTGATGCAGAACACAAAGTGCTGGTGCCCAAAAATGAGTGGCATTGACACCCACTGCCTCAAATTAAGCACAGAGTAATGGAGAGAGGAGAGGGGGATAGATACACAAGTGTACAGCAGGTTAGAGGCACTATGGAAAAGGCAGAGGTACTAGAGTATCAAGAGAGGAAGGGGTACTAGTGTATGTACTGGGGAGAGGTAAAAGGATTTAGGCAGGGTTAGAGGTACTAGGATATAGGTAGAGAAACAGGTACTAGTGTATAAGTAGAGGTACAATGGTATAGCCAGGGGTAGAGGTACTGCTGTATTGGTAGAAGCAGTGCTTAATTTGTAAAAAAAAAATTGCTGGTGCCCAAAGTTTTCTTCAGAAGCTCGCAGCCAGCGCTATCGAATGTTGGGGTTGCCAAATACCAAGACTGCATAATCTTGATTCCACTTTATGCCTTTTTCATCCACCACCAGACTCTCCTTGTCCCTTTTATCACTCTTTTAGGTTCTTTTTCATCATTGCTTTCTTTCTTTGTTACTCTTTTTCCATCTTTATCTTCCTCCTTTTTCCCTGTTTTGTGTTCTCTCTCTCTCTTTGGGTCAAAATCTGATGATGATAAATGAGTGTCAGTTAGGGCTTGTAGGTGGCTGGCTTAGTATATGGTGCACACTTACTTAAGTGAAGCACCTTGCACTAATCCAGACAACCCTTATGGTGATTTTAGTGGCCTTAGACAACCATAAACAGTTCTCTAAGTGGTAGCTGTGAAGAGCAGCATTCAGGCTTAGTCCAGAAGGAGTGTTAAGCAGCGTGTTTTACCAGAAGTAATCATATAGTGTAGGTTAAACGAAAAAGAACCACACAGTTTAGTTATGAAAATAACTATATTTATTATACACATTCACTAACACATTGGTATATCTTCTACCCGGAGATATAAAGACAATACACACAATATTTCAAATGTAAACAGGTAAGCACAAATGCATACTTGTCTCCAGGGGGAGACCAAACCATATACTAAAGAAGTGGATGCAAACTGCGACTGCAGTCAGGACTTGGACCAGAAGACTCAGAACAGTTGTGGACACAAGGAACCACCAGAGGTAAGTACCCAGGAACCCCACGGAGGCTGTGTGTAGAGTGGAAACAGCCACGTACTCAGTAGAAGTCAACGAGAAAGTCACAGTTGCAGTTTCAAAGAAGATGGACCCTTCCATGTGAACCCTGAAGAAATCCTGTGGAAGATAGAAGGTTGGAGAGTCACCCCACCCATGGATACCCCAGGAACGAGGATACCTACACTAGGGAAGCCGGATGCATAGGTCCAAAGTGCAGTGGTGTAACGAAACTTGAGTGGGCCCCCTGCAGAGTACAAGAAGGCGGCCCCCTTGGGACTCACTTAGGAGTTCTCTCAGGAGGAAACTGTGCTAAGGGGCCCCTTGGAACCTGCCCCCCCACTGCAGGAGAGGCAGGGGCCTTTGCTATGCCACTGCCAAAGTGATGTAAGAAGCTGCTGTAGACCACAATGGAGGACTTCAGGAAAGATGCAGCTGGCAAAGAAGGTGAAAGAGTCCGGTGGAATCCAAGGATAGATTCTTCAAGAGAAGAACCTGCAAGCAGAGGGTACAGAGTTTATGCCTCTCAGGAGGCACGGAAGACCAATGACAGAAGATGCAGGAGTGATGACATTGACCTTGTCACTGCAGCTGTGAGGACCAAGCGATGCTGAGGAACACCCAGAGCCATTCAAGAGCTGTCCAACATCGGGAGTCGAGAACCAGGGGGTTGGTGTCCGGCGGAAGCACCAACAAGCCTTAGCAACAGCAACAGACGTGGTGCAGCATTGGGACCAGGATGTCCAAAGGACTCACCAAATGCAGGAGAGTCCGAGCAGGCCCGAGCAAGCTGGGGAGACCACTGATGCCAAATAAGACCCTCAAGAGGACCCAAGGCACAGGAGTCGTAAGAGGACGTCGAGCAGCTTACTAAAGATTTCCTTCTCACCTCCATGCTATTAGGTGTATTTGTCTGCTTTCTAGGAAGCGATTGCAGTGCAATGCATGAGGTGCATTGTTCTCAGGAGCAGAATTAGCTAGTAGGAACTATTTGCTTGAATGTAGAAGCCATCTTGAAAACAGAGATTCTTTCATTTAAAACAACACAATTCTACATGATGAACTAACACTTATTTGAAGTATGATCTGAAGAAGTATGTAAATGTGCTGAAATAAATGGCAGGTGTTATTATTTTTTTGCGTACTACAATCGCTCCATCAAATATACAAAAACATTAACTTGATCGAAAAATAGGACTTGCCAAGAACTAGTGTATACTTCCATAAAAACCAAGCTCATAGTAAGCATTTATTTTATTGTTCTGTTGGTTGTGTTGGTTTCAGTATGGTAAGCTGCCTTTCTGCCCTCTTTTCTATGGATTACTCATTTTACACACTTTGACCACCTCTTTACCATTAATCCTTCCGCCCGATCTCCCTTTTGGATAACACACAAAAAATTTTGGGACGAGTAATTTATAATAGAGTACTTGAATGGACTGAAGACACAGATTTCCTGGACCCGTGCCAGATGGGATTCCGGAGTGGGGTGGGAACAGTGGAGCAATGCTTGAATCTGAAACTGATAATCGATAAGTATAGCATTGCTCGACTCTCTCCCACCTATCTTGCTTTTATGGATCTTTCATCCGCTTTTGACCTAGTGAATAGATCCAAACTCTGGACAATCCTATTAAATAACGGGTTAGACGATGCTCTTGCCGGGTTCCTGGCCTATTTCACTCTGATCTGAAAGCACGGGTCAGAATTGGGATGGGTGGTGAAGTTTCTGGAGCTATTGATATAGGCAGGGGTGCGTTTTAGCACCCCTGCTGTTTATTATTTACAATAATGGTCTATCCAATTGCCTGAAAAAAGTTACTAGCGATGTGCCGACAATTTTAGGGAAACCCTTACCAGTGCTTTTATACGCAGATGATGCGGTGCTTATGGCCCGCACACCAAATGCCCTTCGTCTACTTGTCCACAGCTTTGTTCATTTTATGGAGGGATTAGATCTGCGGGTTAATTTAAAACAATCTTTTATCATGTCCTGTGGCCCCGGGAAAAGGAAGCTCAATACTATACAGATAGGCACAGATAAACTCGAATCTGTTCCCACATTTCCTTTTTAGGATTGGTTTTCGCTGCGAACGGCTCGTGGAGTGGGCACTTGACCCACGCCACGAGCAAGTTCTCGAAAGCAACCAATTCTGTCTTGAGCTTGCCCCGCCCGAAGAAAATAGGTGCCACTAAAGCTATTTAAAAATTTTTTCAACTACAGTGCTTACCTGTTGCCTCCTATGGAGCCGAGGTTTGGGGGTTGGGAAGCAGCCCATGTATTCAGCGGGAAGAAAGCCGTTTTTGTGAGAAAATATTGGGCGCTCCAATTACATCATCTGATTATATTTGTCATAATGAACTAAACCTTCCATATGTAAGCGACTTTATTAGAGCCAGACCAGCACTTTTTTGGATCAGAGTTTGGAGAAACAATGCTTCCATCCTCACACAAAATATCATAAAAGACTGCTTAAACTGTGATCATGGCATGGCGATTCCATGCCTCTCAGGAGTTTTTAAAACCCTGAGCGCAGTGGATAGAGGCAACTTATTTACAGATCCTACTATGATCGAATCTAAGGACAATGTTGAGGTTAAAAATGCACTGTATGCACTTTATAATACTGAAAGGATGGGAAGAGAATCTTTGAAATCAACTGTCGCGAAATATTTGGGGAATGAACTGTGTAGACAACCACTCCCGCCCTACCTATGACTAGCTGGGAGAGATCACTCCTGTTTCGTTTAAGAGCGGGATCAGTGAAATTTCTGTTAGCTTTCCCACTGGGTTACCGACACAGTATTGATTATAACCCGTGCCCCTGCGATGGTGTTATCTCACAGGATGATTTGCACTTCCTATTTTCTTGTAAATTTTATCTCAGATACATTAAATGGTTTTTAACTCCTTATTTTAAGAAACATAGACCACTATCACTTAATGAATCTTATAGAATGTTGGTTTCCCTGGATTCTGATGAACTAATTTTCCGCACCAGTACTTTTCTGAGACTGATAACACGAGTGCGCAAAATGATGGAAAATCCCTGAAATTAGTCCTAATAGAGCTGAACCGATTTATATTTCAAACTATGACATTTTTAATCACAATATTTTTGTAATCATGTATAAATGTAAATGAATTGCTGTTTTAACTGTGGTACTTTTATGAATTTTATGACATTCGAATAAAGGTCTTTTGAACTTTGAACTTGAACATTAATCCTTCCTTATATCTGAAGCATCAGTAGAAATTATGTGATTACATTGTTCTTGTTTTAGCAGCAAGACAGAAATGTGGACTCTGTTATCAAACAAAGGACTCCATATTAAAACGTTGTGGACTACATATCAAGATATTAGGCCATTGGTGTTCATGGGTAAAACTGTTGTGGGATTTAGCAGAAGACTTCAAAGTGTGCTTTGCTGGTGGCCAATGGGCATGTGAGTACCAGGAGGATTCACCGGAAAACGGACAGAAACTCTTGGAGGAGGCTATCTTTGTACATAGAAAGTACAGTTGACCGTAGTGAGAAGGTGAGAGGTGTAGAGTTGTTTTATGTAAGAGGATAGGGATGTTCTTAAGTTATGAATGCTTGGACCTTTTCCGTACTGTATATGCAACAGCCCACTTCAGTGATGGAAAGTAGGAAAGGCGACCAAATGACACATATACTCCTTGTAGGAAGGCGGATATCTGACTATGGTTGCCCCCAACTTTTTGCCTGGTGTTTTGCTGGTTTTTCGACTTAGTTGACCTGGGGCCCTGCTATTCAGGACCCCAGGCCCACTGCTCTCTCTGTAAAATGGATTCCATGTACCTTAGGTACATATCTAATTGGATACTGAGTCACCTTATCAGTCCCTGTATAGTGTACCTTAGGTACCCAGGGCATAGGTGTACCCAGGGCCTACCAGGGGCTGCAGCATGTATTATGCCACCCCTGGCTGGCCATCCAAATCTGACACAACTGGCTGCACGACAGCTGGGGCAAGGTGGTGTAAACACCCTTTGCTTTAGATATAGTTTTCCTATATCTAACCCTAAAATGGACACATATATTCCTATCAGTCACTCCTATAGCAGGCCTTATCAATCCTGAAGGCAGAGTGCTTGGAATTATGTGAGATGGTGCTCTGGCATGAGCTGAGCCCGTTTGCAGCTTGCGGAACCAAGTCCTAATAGCTGTTCCATGATAACGCGTACCATATACTCTTCAGTGCATTATAATCCTCGCGGTTATTTGCTATCTTTGGTATCGCTTTATCAAAACATGTCGAGTAAGGTGTCATACGAATTGGAGTACTAACCCCTCGCCAATTCTGGCGACGGGGTTAGCATTCCACCCTTCTAGAGGGACACGACATGTATGTAACTGAGAACCCCGGTTAAAGCTAACTCGAGCCTCAGCATCACAAAATGGATGCTGCCACCACAGACACAAGTCTGGCCTCCTGCTGCTGGGAGTCCTTCCAGCGAGGAGAGCTTGGACAAAGGGTTTCCTGTCAGGGGCGGTGCTAGCACCATCCCAGACAGGGTTTTGTGTATCCCAGGTAGGCAGGGCTGAGAGGAAGGTGACTGCAAGTGGCACCCCGGTGCTCACTGTGCATATGCCGGCTTGAACCAGTTCCAGGGGCACACCAGCCCCTGAGCTGGGGAAAGTCCGGACAAGGGAGAGGGGTGTAACCACCCCCCTCCTGGTCCCACCCATGGGCAGGACCCAGTCACGTGCCAGCCCCTTTTTTTAGAATAAAGGTAGGAGCGGGCCCCCTTCCCAAATTAGATAATTCTGAATCTTGACTACTTTCCACGAAAGGACTCTTGACTATTTCTGAAGACTCTCCCTTGTGGCTAAGGAGTAGCCACCCTGCACCCGCAGGCACCACCTAAGCATCGCGGTTTGCTGTAAGTCCATCCTCCGGATCAAGACTGCCCAGCTCGACGAGACCCGGATTCCCCGCCATCTCTGACCTCTACCTACATCATCAGCCCAGCTGAGATTCGTGGGTGTGACGAGACCTGAGGGACCGGCCATCTTCTGAAACTGCACGACACTTAACCAGCACGACCGCCGAGGGATCCTTGAGTGAGTGCTTTGGGGTTTGAGAAGCCCTAATCCTGAGCAGCTCCAGCACCGAAGTCCAGCCCCCCAGCATCCACGAGATCTGCGTGGGGCCCTTCTGCTCTTTGCTGCTCACCGCGTAGTCCGGTCACTTGCCTGCTGGCTAGTGGCCCACCTGACGACGCACCACGACGATTACACTGCTGGTCTGGTTGCTCCAGACTGGCCCTTGCTCCCTTCCAAGAGAGGAGCACCCCGGACCCTCCTGGTCCACTCCAGACGCCATCTTGACTCCACCGCGTGGGCTTGACTTTGCCAAGGTTTGTTGCCCCAATCCTGGGTCCAGCATCGCCGACAGCAGACACCTTCGTGGGACAGCTCGCCCCTCCAGCCTGGTCGCCGACAACGCCTCCGGGTCCGAGGGACAGCAGAGTCCAGCGTCGCCCACTCACCTGGTCGAGGTGACTTCATCCGGTGCCATCCTGGTGCCCACCTAATCACTGGCTGATTAAGAACTGAGTCCCCTCTGCTTTCAGGTCATCTCCATCATCGATCCAGGCTTGGATCATTCCGGACATCTTCACTGGTCGCCTGCCAGCAACTTCTTCTTTCAGGCTCCATAGACTTCAACGAGGATTCCCGACGTCTTTTGAACCCTATGCAGCCGCAGCCCCTGGGCTAGGTAACCTGAGCATTTCGGTGCTCCAACGTAGGTTCACTATCTAAGTGTCCAGATCCTTTGTCGTTTTCAGTCTATCTAGTCGGATACGTCCGATTAAGGTAATTTTACGAATACTAGCATCCATAGACTTTGTCCCGCATCCCGCGTGAGAGTGCACACTCTGCACCCGATATCCCTAGGCCTCCTGCTCCTAACCTTAGGGTTCAGTAGTGTAGTCCTAGCGATCCTGAAGCCTCTGGATCTTGTTACTTACCTGCTAGTATTTCGCATTCCACTTTTAGTGTATATGGTTTTTCGTGCCTGTTAGACCTGTCTGCATCTGGGGGTGTTCTAACCATTATTATTTATTTTTGTCACCCTTAGCCTCCCAGTGTTTCTATTTTTATTTTTAGGTTCACCAGGATTTTTCAGTGCTGTCAGGGGGCTAGGTGTTCCTTGACTATGACGCCATTTTCCCCTTCATACTCTGTGAGGCCTAGTTAAGCTTCTGGAAAATCTAGGGACACTCAGGAACCTAAAATGGTGTCCACCAACTGCCATAACGGACATCCCAGGAAGGCAGACCCATAGGCTAACATGAGGAAGGTTCCAGAATCATCTAGTGGCTTCCAGGGGTCTGAGGCCAGCCTATAAAAGGCCAGTGACCAGCAGCCATTTTGTGCATTATCAGGAGTGACCAGTGTGGAGAGAGGCGACTTGAGGAGGAGGTTTGCGCACTAGTAGTGACAAGATCGACCTTTGGGGCCGGCTGCCGCTCTACTTGGAAGTGCCCCCTCTTAGGCTGACCAAACCCCACTGTCACGGCGACCATAACCAGTGATCAGAGACTTTGTGCCGAGTTTTGGAAATCACTACAACTCTTGTAGTGCAGCTCTGGAGTGACCTGTCCGCCCCGCCCTGAGGGCCGTGTGCAGAGCAGGCGAATTTGGACCCAGTGACACGCTGACTGGCCCAGGAATTAAGGGGGCAAGGAGTAAGATCAGCTGCAACTGCAGCACCCGAGTCCGATATATATCTCCTGAAGAGGAAAGCGGTAGAAGCAGCTGTGGCTCTTACCTGTGAGAGACGCTGCCGCCAAGTCGATCCCTGACGCGAGATCGGTGGTGAAGGAAGTGCCCAGCTGACCCGTGTTGTTGACGGGAGGAGTCGACGCGGAGGGAGAGGCGGAGTCCGGAGACGGGAGGAGCCCGGCGGCGTCAGAGGAGGCGCGCCTGAAGCCAAGTAAGCTGGTCGGAAGAGGCGGAGCTTTGGCCTGAGGGAACGCGGAAGGAGGTTGAAGCGCCGCCACGGACCCGCCGGAGTAGCAGCGCGGACTGGAATAACCCTTTATTCCCCCCCCGTCGCCGACTCCCACGGAGCCCTCATCTTCGGCGCTGGATCAATTCACCGGAGCGTGTGGGCAACTCCAGCCGGGTTGCCCCTTCTGAGGAAGTAAGCGGGGAAAACCGTGGGAAAGCGGGAGGCGGCACAGCCGGTGAACAGTGTCCCCTGTATCGCCGGCAGAGAGATTAACTGTCGACTGTCAACCGGTTTGTGAAACAGCAACTTAAGAACCTTGATTTCAACCCTCAGAGAGTAACACCAGGATTGGGGGAGTTAGAAGGGAAACGGAGTAAATGAGCTTTAAGCAAGGGTATTGGAAGCTGGGCTACAGGGTGGCAGTAGCAACCGGAGTTCGCCCTGAAAACCCATCCAGGCAGTTAACCCTTAAGAGTCAGAGCATCTCCAATAGGGGTAGAGTAATAGAATAGACACAAGAAAGCATATTTAATTTGCCTTGTCTTCTTTTAGCCATATAGCTGGCTGCGAGCTTTGTGAGGAACGCTGCTGGGGGTAGAATTCTGTGGAGCTGTGAGCTCGAGCTGTTTTGGACCCTGAGTGCAGATGGGTAATGTACATGCCAGGTTATGTAAAGTGGCGCATTGAACCTATACAGTGAATTGTCCCTTCTACATTAGCTAATTGAGGAAGCAATATTGATGTAACTGATGGTGATTTATTTCAAATGTAATGTACCTTTGATTAATCTTCGCTGAATTGAGAAAAGTGTTGAAGCTTGTGAATTGTAAATGGAAACTTATGCTGAATTGAATGTATACTACTTTTGACTAAGAAAAGACCAAAGAGAACTTTTATAAAAGGTACTGGTATTTTTCTAAATTTGTGTGGTGTCCTTTATTTTTAGTGGTAAGTCATTGGGTTACTGTGAGTGGGTTCTGTAAGCACTTAACCAACGCCTTGGAGTTTAGCTGTTCCCCCTACTGTGCCAGGCTACCCTATGTAGTCTAGGATTCCCTAGGTCTAACATAATTGGTGTTTCAGCGGTGGGATTACGGATTTGTGCTTGCACTCACTTAGTAGTAACGCAGTGCTTACCACGGGCCTACATCTGGAGTTTTCTCCCTGCGGCCCTCCAAATTTGAATTTTGTTTTTTCTAAATTTATTTCTGGTGGTGGGTGGAGGTTAACCCCAGGTCATTTTTTTTGGTTCTCCTGTGTGTTAATTTTATTCCATAGTGAAAATGAAGTTAAATTTGGAAGAGCTGGAATCCTATACCGTGACCCAACTTAAGGAATGGTGTCAGCAACAGGGGGTATTCTTTAAAAAAGGTGCCAGGAAAGGCGAGTTGCTGACAAGCATAAGGGCATGGGTGGAGGCTCATTCCGGGGAGGAACCGGACCCAGAAGGGAGTGACAGGGACACTGTCCTTGAGACTGCAATGCTGTACCAAGCTGGAGGGGGGAATCTACTGACAGGTCCCAGGACACCTTCGAGGGTGGGCAGCAGCGTCTCAGAGAGGGGTTTGACCGACGCCGAGCTAGAAGATAGGAGGGAGGAGAGGAGGATGAGGTTGGAATTAGCCAGAATGGATATGGAAAGGGAGAACAAGAGGTTAGCCCACGAGCGAACCATTAAAGAAATGAACCTACAAGCTTTAAACCTAAGATCTTCCAATTCAGATAATGGTGGCAGCGAAACTAAGGTGAACACCAGAGAACCCAGACCCTACTTACCCAAGGATGTCATGGCTAGCTACGCACCAAGTGATGATATTGCAAAATGGCTAGCCGCCTATGAGGTCTCATTGAGGGCCCATGGGATCTTGGAAGCCCAGTGGGGGGGTGGGTTGTATAAATACATGCCACCTGCTGGCAGGGATACCTTGTTGGCCCTGGAGCAGGGTGAGCAAACCCACTACCCTACAATGAAGGTGGCACTGATAAGGAAGTTTGGGCTAACCCCTGAGAAGTATAGGCAGAAATTCAGGAGTAGCCACAAACTAGGCACACAGAATTGGGTGGACTTTCTTGATTACGCCAGGAAGGCCTTGGAGGGTTGGGTGAAAGGCAGCGAGGTAGGGGACTATGAAGGTTTATATGACCTCATACTCAAGGAACACCTACTCGAGAAATGTTTTCCCGAGCTGCGACAGCATCTGGTGGACAGCAAGCTGACCAGCCCCAGGAAGCTTGCTGAGGAGGCGGACATCTGGGCTAGTACCCGGGTGTCATCGAAGGGGACTGGAGGGGATTCCCAGAAGTCTGGACAGGGCGCCCCCCAGAAGAAAGAGGGGGGAGATAATAAGAGGGAGTTCTCAAAAGGTCCACAAAATACTTCACAAGGAAGGGGCAGAGGATTCATCCCTAAGGGTAACCCCCCCCCCGCAACCCTAATCCTGGCCAAAGCCAGCAGACAAGGGTTGTTCATTGCTTCGAGTGTGGTGGTGTGGGACACTATAAAGGAGACGTGAGATGCCCAAAAAGACCACCCCCTCCCACTGGAGGAAAAGCCCAGGGAATAACTAGTGTAGTGCTCGGGGAGGAGATGCCTTTGGGTAACGGAGGGGAGCGGGCGGGTGTCACTTTAGTGTCCCTGGGTGATAAGGAGATGGTACCAAAGACCCAATTGCCCTCCAATACTACCAAGTATGAGCAGTGGGTCACCATCAACGGCCGTAGAGGGGAGGCTCTGAGAGACACAGGAGCCAGTATGACTATGGTAAGGAGTCAACTGGTGTCTCCAGAGCAGGTCATCCCAGATGTACTCCATCCCGCCGTGATGGCTGATGGCAGATTGGGCCACTATCCCGTGGCCGAGGTACCCTTTGAGTGGGGAGGGGTTGCAGGCCCACTTCGAGTTGCCGTAAGCCCTGCCGTGCCTGTTGATTGCCTGTTAGGAAATGATATGGAGCACAATGCTTGGAGGGGGGTGGAATACCAGACTCATTCTGAGATGTTGGGAACCCCTGACTGGGCCTGTGTCAGCACAAGGTCCGCGACTACCCGGAGGGGGAGTTCGCTTACGCTGGAGCCTGGAACAATGGCCCAGCCGGCTGCCAGAGAAGAGAAGGACAGAAGGCCAGAGGGCCCTGCCTCGGCATCTCTACCGCGTGGGACAGACAGGCCACCTGCAGAGGTGGATCTGGAGTCCACAGGGGAGAATGTTGCTTCCTTGGAGAACCTACCCATCCCTGCTGAGTGGCATGTGGAGGGAGGTCCTTCCAGGGAGGAATTCTGCAAAGCTCAGAAGGAGTGTCCTACTCTTGAGGGGCTGCGGCAACAGGCCAAAGCCCAGGCAGCAGGGAACATTGTAGGGAACTACCAGATTTACTGGGAGGATGGACTCCTCTACAGTGAGCCCAAGGCACCCAGACATGGTTCATCCAGGGCCTTGGTGGTCCCTCAATGTTTTAGAGCCTTTCTTTTGGAACTGGCTCACGAGATACCATTGGCAGGACACTTGGGACAGGACAAGACCTTTGCCCGGCTTGTCCCCCACTTTTACTGGCCTCGGATGAGAGTGGCGTCTGATACATATTGTCGGACGTGTGTGTCTTGCCAAGCCAGTGGGAAAACAGGGGTGAAGCTAAAAGCTCCCCTGGAACCACTACCTGTCGTTAGCACCCCCTTTGAAAGGGTGGGCATCGACATTGTCGGGCCATTGGATCCACCAACTTCAGCTGGTCACAGGTTCATCCTGGTTTTAGTGGATCATGCCACACGGTACCCAGAGGCAATTCCTCTGAGGACCATCACTGCACCCGCGGTGGCAAGGGCCCTGATGGGGATCTTCACCCGAGTGGGTTTCCCCAAGGAGGTTGTGTCCGACAGGGGGACCAACTTCCTATCAGCATATATGCGGGCTATGTGGAAGGAGTGTGGTGTTACCTATCGGTTTACCACCCCTTATCACCCACAAACCAATGGACTTGTGGAAAGGTTTAATAAAACTTTGAAAGGTATGATAAGAAGTCTGCCTGAGAGCCTGCGGAGGAAATAGGACGTCCTCCTACCCTGTCTCTTGTTTTCCTACAGGGAAGTGCCACAGAAGGGAGTGGGCTTCTGCCCCTTCGAACTTCTGTATGTGCACCCTGTAAGGGGTCCTCTCAGCCTGGTGAAGGACGGATGGGAAAAGACTCCCAGGAAGCTTCCCCAGGACGTGGTGAGCTACATGCTGGCCTTCCGGAGCCAAATGGCCAAGTTGTGGAAGCAAGCTTCTGACAACTTGGAAGCCAGCCAAGCAGTTATGAAGGAGTGGTGTGACCACAATGCTCACCCAGTGGAACTGGAGCCTGGACAAAAAGTGTGGGTGAGCTAAATGCCCTCCAGGATCGTTGGACAGGCCCCTTTGAGGTATTGGAGAAAAAGGGTAAAGCCACTTACTTGGTGGATCTTAAGACCCCGAGACAGCCCCACCGGGTGCTGCATGCCAATCGCCTCAAGCCACACCATGAGAGGCCCGAGGTTGTCTTAATGATGGTGACCGATGGAGCAGAGGAAGAGAAAAGCAAACCTCTCCCTGATCTTCTCTCGTCTCAAGAAAAGGATGGGTCGGTGGAGGGAGTGATTCTCTCACCATCCCTGACTCCGGAACAGCAGAGAGATTGCCGCCAGATCCTGGAGCAATTTTCTTCACTGTTCTCCCTTATCCCGGGTAGGACCCACCTGTGTACCCATGATGTGGACACAGGAGACAGCCCACCTGTGAAGTCTAAGATCTACCGGCTGTCGGACAAGGTGAAGGCCAGCATCAAGAGTGAAGTCGCTAAGATGCTGGAGCTAGGAGTGATTGAACCTTCTAGTAGCCCTTGGTCTAGTCCGGTGGTTTTGGTACCAAAAGCTGCCCCGCCGGGCACCACACCTGAATTGAGATTCTGTGTGGACTACCGAGGACTAAATTCAGTAACCAAGACTGATGCTCATCCCATCCCCAGGGCGGATGAACTCATCGACCGGCTGGGAGCTGCCCAATACTTGAGTACCTTTGACCTTACTTCAGGGTACTGGCAGATTTCCCTTTCTGAGGGGGCGAAGGAAAGGTCAGCCTTCTCCACGCCTCAGGGACACTACCAGTTCTGTGTGATGCCCTTTGGGCTTAACCTCTTCGCCGCTAATGACAAGGGTAACTCGTCATGGACTTTATATTGATTTCAATGGAAATTAAATACAAACTAAAATAATGCCTTAGCAGCCAAGTGGTTAAGAACGCCCCTGCCACTTTTCAGCGGCTGGTGAACAAGGTCCTTTCTGGTATGGAAGCTTTTTCTGCTGCTTACCTGGACGACATTGCTGTCTTCAGTAGCAGCTGGGGGGACCATTTGCAACATTTGCAAGCTGTTCTTCATGCCCTGCAACAGGCTGGCTTGACAATCAAGGCCAGCAAGTGTCAGATCGGGCAGGGGTCGGTGGTGTACCTAGGCCACTTGGTGGGCAGAGGGTCGGTGCAGCCCCTCCAGGCGAAGATTGAGGCTATCATGGCCTGGGAGCCCCCCAAGACTCAAACTGAGGTCCGAGCCTTCCTGGGCCTCACTGGATACTACCGTCGCTTCGTGAAGGGGTATGGCACCATTGTGGCACCCCTCACTGAACTTACCTCTAAGAAACAACCCCGACGGGTAGTCTGGACGAAGGCTTGCCAGCGAGCCTTCATGACCTTAAAGCAAGCATTGTGTACTGCTCCAATACTCAAGGCCCCTGATTTTTCTAGAGAATTCATTGTCCAAACAGATGCGTCAGAACATGGCATTGGGGCAGTGTTATCGCAACTAAATGATGAGGGCTTGGATCAACCAGTGATTTTCCTGTCTAGGAGACTACTCCCCAGGGAACAGAGGTGGAGTACCATTGAGCGAGAAGCCTTTGCGGTGGTTTGGGCTCTGAAGAAGCTGCGCCCATACTTATTTGGCTCGCACTTCCTGGTTCAGACCGACCATCGGCCCCTTCGTTGGCTGATGCAAATGAAGGGGGAGAATCCCAAGTTGTTAAGGTGGTCCATCTCCCTACAGGGAATGGACTTTCGGGTGGATCATCGGCCTGGAATTGACCATGCCAACGCAGACGGTCTATCTAGGTATTTCCGCCTTAGTGATGAGAACTCCCAAGGGATTGGGTAGCTCTCCCCACTTTCAGCTGGGGGGGACGCGTGTTAGACCTGTCTGCATCTGGGGGTGTTCTAACCATTATTATTTATTTTTGTCACCCTTAGCCTCCCAGTGTTTTTATTTTTATGTTCACCAGGATTTTTCAGTGCTGTCAGGGGGCTAGGTGTTCCTTGACTATGACGCCATTTTCCCCTTCATACTCTGTGAGGCCTAGTTAAGCTTCTGGAAAATCTAGGGACACTCAGGAACCTAAAATGGTGTCCACCAACTGCCATAACGGACATCCCAGGAAGGCAGACCCATAGGCTAACATGAGGAAGGTTCCAGAATCATCTAGTGGCTTCCAGGGGTCTGAGGCCAGCCTATAAAAGGCCAGTGACCAGCAGCCATTTTGTGCATTATCAGGAGTGACCAGTGTGGAGAGAGGCGACTTGAGGAGGAGGTTTGCGCACTAGTAGTGACAAGATCGACCTTTGGGGCCGGCTGCCGCTCTACTTGGAAGTGCCCCCTCTTAGGCTGACCAAACCCCACTGTCACGGCGACCATAACCAGTGATCAGAGACTTTGTGCCGAGTTTTGGAAATCACTACAACTCTTGTAGTGCAGCTCTGGAGTGACCTGTCCGCCCCGCCCTGAGGGCCGTGTGCAGAGCAGGCGAATTTGGACCCAGTGACACGCTGACTGGCCCAGGAATTAAGGGGGCAAGGAGTAAGATCAGCTGCAACTGTAGCACCCGAGTCCGATATATATATCTTGAAGAGGAAAGCGGTAGAAGCAGCTGTGGCTCTTACCTGTGAGAGACGCTGCCGCCAAGTCGATCCCTGACGCGAGATCGGTGGTGAAGGAAGTGCCCAGCTGACCCGTGTTGTTGACGGGAGGAGTCGACGCGGAGGGAGAGGCGGAGTCCGGAGACGGGAGGAGCCCGGCGGCGTCAGAGGAGGCGTGCCTGAAGCCAAGTAAGCTGGTCGGAAGAGGCGGAGCTTTGGCCTGAGGGAACGCGGAAGGAGGTTGAAGCGCCGCCACGGACCCGCCGAAGGAGCAGCGCAGACTGGAATAACCCTTTATTCCCCCCCCCATCGCCGACTCCCACGGAGCCCTCATCTTCGGCGCTGGATCAAGTCACCGGAGCATGTGGGCAACTCCAGCCGGGTTGCCCCTTCTGAGGAAGTAAGCGGGGAAAACCGTGGGAAAGCGGGAGGCGGCACAGCCGGTGAACAGTGTCCCCTGTATCGCCAGCAGAGAGATTAACTGTCGACTGTCAACCCGTTTGTGAAACAGGAACTTAAGAACCTTGATTTCAACCCTCAGAGAGTAACACCAGGATTGGGGGAGTTAGAAGGGAAACGGAGTAAATGAGCTTTAAGCAAGGGTATTGGAAGCTGGGCTACAGGGTGGCAGTAGCAACCGGAGTTCGCCCTGAAAACCCATCCAGGCAGTTAACCCTTAAGAGTCAGAGCATCTCCAATAAGGGTAGAGTAATAGAATAGACACAAGAAAGCATATTTAATTTGCCTTGTCTTCTTTTAGCCATATAGCTGGCTGCGAGCTTTGTGAGGAACGCTGCTGGGGGTAGAATTCTGTGGAGCTGTGAGCTCGAGCTGTTTTGGACCCTGAGTGCAGATGGGTAATGTACATGCCAGGTTATGTAAAGTGGCGCATTGAACCTATACAGTGAATTGTCCCTTCTACATTAGCTAATTGAGGAAGCAATATTGATGTAACTGATGGTGATTTATTTCAAATGTAATGTACCTTTGATTAATCTTCGCTGAATTGAGAAAAGCGTTGAAGCTTGTGAATTGTAAATGGAAACTTATGCTGAATTGAATGTATACTACTTTTGACTAAGAAAAGACCAAAGAGAACTTTTATAAAAGGTACTGGTATTTTTCTAAATTGGTGTGGTGTCCTTTATTTTTAGTGGTAAGTCATTGGGTTACTGTGAGTGGGTTCTGTAAGCACTTAACCAACGCCTTGGAGTTTAGCTGTTCCCCCTACTGTGCCAGGCTACCCTATGTAGTCTAGGATTCCCTAGGTCTAACAGTGCCCCTCGGGCATTTGTGTAAATTGTGCAACTTAAAGTATTTTCATAAGAGTTTTGTTGTGTGCTTAGCTCCCTGACTCATAAAGAGATCAGGGTAGACTTGTTATAAATAAATATCCTTTATTTTCATGACAACTTGTGTGGTGTCCTTTCACTTGGTGTTCAAGGGGTATATGTGATGGTATAACAGCTGGCTTAACACGCCCTCTAGAGTTTAGCCTAAAGACTGCTCTTGTCCACGCTACTAGGATAGGTGGTCTATAAGGTTGACTTACAACCAATCATCAATAAGGGTCGTTTGGTATGACACACAGTGATCACTAGAATAGTGAGCACTATATATCAGGCCAACTTCTCACACTCCTCACTGCCTTGGTCTGTCAAAGGTCTCTGTACTTTAACAGTGGCTCAGTCTCTCAGGCCTGTGTGGAGAGCTTTTCATGAGGTTTCCACATCTTCAGCAAAAGCCCCATAAACAAGCATTTGAAACGCTATTAGGTTTGGCTTTGATGTGCCAATGCATGCACAAATAAGCAGAGGCTGTTTGTGGCCTAATTAAACTGCCTCTGTATGAGCTTTCTGTGCCTGCGCCATGCTTTTATTGCTCAATCCAGTGGTGCTGCCCAAAGCTTGTTTTTACAGCCAATGCTTTACACATTGACCTAAACTTCATTCAACTGTGTAATTACACAGAGATTACCCTCTTGTGATCCGATTCTGCAGGTGCATTATATTATTATAATTAGACTGGTTAATGCTGTCTGTTGTCTATGTGTGTTCATGTCTACATTACATGTGTGCGTGTTTGTGTGTGTGTGTAAGTAAATGTATGAATTTTCATTCGTACTTTACTGAGTGTGTATGTTCCAGTATGCAGTGCATGTAGTGTTGCCAGATCTGTGTATGCACCAAAGGAAAGTCAAATCCATAGGCTTTGCCAATGCTTGTTGCTACCTAACTTTTGGAAACGTGTCCCTCTCAACATTCTGGATGGCCTAAAATCTTTCTGTTCAAGTAAAACAGCTTCATACAATACTCCATAGACCCCGAGTAGAGGTGCACACTTAGCAGTGACTCCTTATAAAATAAAATAGAAATACTAACCATAGAGAAGTAAGTGGAAAAGTCACTGCTGAGATATGTGCACAATCTGCAGGTCACAGGTTCAAACCCAGGCCCTACTGCAAGCATGTTTAATCTTTCAGTGATTAATAATGAGTGTCAAGGAGGTGGCAATTGTAACATTTTTCACAGTGCTACAAAATGACGAATAACAGGTAGCAAGTGACCCTCCATCCACTTTGTGGGCTGTTTTAAAATGTATTTGTAGGAAAGTAGGATCTGCCTCTTATGGTTACCCCCACATTTTGCTTGATGTGATGCTGTTTTTGACTGGGATCTTGTTAATCAGGACCCCAGTCTATCTACTTTCTCCCTAAATTGGTAAGTTCAGTACTTAGGTACGTCCCAGGTTGGATACTGGGGAACCCTTGTCAGTCCCTAGTATATTGTACCCATGTACCCAGGGCTTAGGTACCCCAGAAGTCCATGGGCTGAAGCATGCATTATGCCACCCATGAGAGACCATGGAAAATGGAACTATAGGCCTGCCATTGCAGCCTGTGTAAGTTGGAGAAATGCACCACTTACTAAAGATATAGGTTTGCGCTATCTAAGGGTCACTGCAGTTAAAACCTATAAGTCACCCCTGTAGCAGGCCTTTACAATCCTGAGGGCAGGGTATTGGTTCTAAGTGAGAGGGTGCCCCTGCATGAGCAGGACACCCCTGCAGCCTACTGAGTCCATTCTCCCGGGTTGTCAGTGAAGCAGCCATATACTACATGGATGGGCACTGCATAATTAAGCGATGCCCATCTTGAAAACGGCTGCAATGAATCCTATCATGTTTGGTATCAAACATGTTGGAATCATACCCCCACCAATGTAAAAGGTGTGGGGTATAATTCCAAGCACTGGAAGAGCCCTCCGTTAGGCTCTCAGTGTTCCTGGTACCAGCCTTCTCGACCCGGACAGCACAAAATGGTTGCTGCCAAAAAGAGACACATTTCTGCTCTCTGCTACTGAGCCAAGTTCGAGCAGAGGAAGGTGGAACAATAGGCATCCTGTCACCGGGAGGTGTGGCCATCTCCCAGACAGGATTTAGTGTATTAGGGCTGGTTGGGTGCGCTTGCCAGCGCCAGAAAGTCTGCATGAGGGCCACATTTGGTGTCCCTGTGCATAGTCCATTTCAAACCACTCTGGCATGAAACTAGACATGGGAGTAACCTCCTCCCCCTGTCTAGACCCCTGGGAGGGTACCCTGAATCTTCCCAACCCTTTCCCTAGGGTACTTAATGGCTTACCTGGGTTTAGGTGCCTAGATTAGTTGTGGGATAAGATTCATATCAGATACCATTACACTTCTACCGTCTGGGCACTCTGGAGTTCGCTGGACTTCGTTTGGGCTTGACTTCATCTCCCTTCCAGTCTGCTGCATCGTCTGTGCTTGTGCATCATACAGGAACCTTCCAAGACCTGTGAAACATCAAGGACAACCAAAGTAATCTCCCTTGGAGTGAAGGAGTCACTCCCCTGCATTCGCCGGCACTGAAACTAAGTCAACCGGTCTGCAGATCCTGAGCTCCACCTGACTCTGTGGGCTCTGCAATCCAGGTGATAGATTTCCATAGCCCCTGAGGCCTGCTCCTCCCTCTCACCAAGTTTGAGGCTGGTAGTCCTCGTGGGGGTTGCAGTAACCGAACCCCTGGGTACCGCGTCCCCTTTGCAGTTGCAAAGGCTTGTTGTCATCTTTGCAAGAAGATCTTCAGGCTCCAATTAGCCCCAACCTTGAGCACCTCCAGTGACCAAAATCTTCAGCCACACTGCACTGTGTGCATCTTGGCCTGCTTCTTTTTGTGAGCAGCTTGAGGTCCTCTCACGAGTCCAGTGCCTTCGGCCTGTGGGTCAACTTGAGGGTCACCTTTGTTTTCTTTGGGCTCGCCTGATTACTCGGGTCTGCCTTGTCTCCCCTGTTTGTAGTGAGCCATCTGGACCATGCTGGTCCCACCGTTGTACTTTCTTCACTTCCTGCTTGGGGTGCATTTGCCAAGGCTTGTTGGTGCTCCCGCCGGACACCGACCCCTCAGCACTCAACATCCTTCGTGGGACAGCTCGTATATGACTCCTGGTCCTCCTCAGCATTGCCTGATCCCCACAGCAGCTGAGTCAAGGTCATCAACGTCATCGCTGAAGCACCCGAGAATGGGGCGCATTCGTCTTGCAAGTCTCCTGGTCACTCCTGAGTGACATAGACTCTATCCCCTCTGCTTTCAGGTACTCTTCTTCAAGAATCCACGTTTGGATTCCTATGGACACTTTCTCCTCTTCCAACAGCGGCACTTTCCTGAAGTCCTACACTGGGGTCAACAGCGGTTTCCAACGCCACTTCATACCTATGCACCCAGCTTCCCTGGGATAGGTAACTTGGGTACCACGGTATCCACAGGTGGGGTGGCTCTCCAACCTTCTGTCTTCCACTGTGCTTCTTCACAGTCCACTGGGAAGGATCCTTAATCTTTAAAACTCCTAACGCGGCTTACAAGTAGAGTTTTACGGAGCCCGCGGTCGTGCTCCCACACTGCACATGCTCTCCGTGGGGTCCCTATCTACTCACTTTGGGTGGTTCCTTGGGGTCACACCAATCCTACATTCTCTCGACATTGTCCTGACTCGAGTTGTGGTTCATACACCACTTTCTTACTATATGGTGTGGTCTTGCCCTAGGCCCACTGGGTATTAGTGCTATTTACTGTGATTTCTTTGCTGAAGTATTGTGTGCTTTGTGTCTATCTCCGAGTAGGAGATACTGTAACATACTAGATTGTGCTATATAATAAATACATATTTTAAAAATACTTTGTGTGGTTCTTTTTCACTTCATCTATGCTATAAGATGTCATTCTGCTAAAACAAGCTGCTTTACTCTTATTCAAGACTAAGCCTGAAGGCTGCCCTCCACAGCTACCACTTAGAGAACTTCTAAGGTTGTCTAAGACCTCTTAAATCACCATACGGGTTGTCTGACTGGTGCAAGGTGCCCACTTACATTTGGCAGTTCGATCTGGACTGTTCCCATGAGGCACAGGGTCAAGACTGATTTGCATATGCCTGGGTCTAAACTGGGGTGTCATGGTGAGCAAAAGAAGATGGATCTAGCCCAGATCTCCTGACTGGGGTGAATGTATAATTTATTCAGCATTCCGTCCATCATTTGTTTGCGTAGCACTTTTCACCCTAAGTGGGATGGGTATGCCCAGACGTGGTCCCTTGATCACTGTGCCACTGGATTCAAGCTAGCCTGGTTGATGAAGGGTAATACCCAGAAACCGGTCCCAGGATTCTTGTTTCCGGTCCAAGGAGGACCTTGCTTGGCAGTTCGGTCTGGACTGTTCCCATGAGGCACAGGGTCAAGACTCATTTTCCTATGGCTGGGTCTAAACTGGGGTGGCATGGTGAGCAAAAGAAGATGGATTTAACCCAGATCTCTTGACTAGGGGTGAATGTATGATTTATTCAGCATTCCGGACATCATTTGTTTGAGTAGCACTTTTCACCCTAAGTGGGATGGGTATGCCCAGACGTGGGTCCCTTGATCACTGTGCCACTGGATTCAAGCTAGCCTGGCTGATGAAGGGTAATACCCAGAAACCGGTCCCAGGATTCCTGTTTCCGGTCCAGAGAGGACATGGCTTGTCAGTTTGGTCTGGACTGTTCCCATGAGGCACAGGGTCAAGACTGATTTGCATTTGGCTGGGTCTAAACTGGGGTGGCATAGTGAGCAAAAGAAGATGGATTTAACAGAGATCTCTTGACTGGGGGTGAGTGTATGATTTATTCAGCATTCCGCCCATCATTTGTTTGCGTAGCACTTACATTAGTGGACATCATATACCAGGCCAGCTTCTCACAGTATTGCATTTTGTTATATTGCACTTTGGTTTCAAATGGGGCCATGAGGGATGAAACACGGCTTCTTCCCCCTTGTGCCCCCCCCACCCCACGGGTGAGAGCACAAAGCACAGAGTGACAGGCCACGTTTTCCCCACCAGCTAGGATGATTCACCGATGAGTGTGTGCACTTCAAAGTGTTGTGGGCACATGTTTGTGACTTGGCCTCCTCCTGTCTTATCTCTGGCTCCTCAATGCGGTTGCGCTGGAAGAATTTTAGACTGGGGTGCTGCTATCAATGTTACGTCACGGAAACTGTAACATGTGGAAATCGGATATCTGAGCATATTCTCCTTTGCGCATCACACAAGTAAAGTTCCTTTGTTTGTGATCTTTGTTAACATTACACTTCAGAATTATAAAAAAAACGTTTTACTAGAAATGCAATGAACATCTTTCTAAATTAACTTGCACGAATATTGATAGGGAATCTTAAGAATGCATCTCTGTTCTTTTTTATGTCTAAAGACACCACGTTTTTATTGAAAGTATTACTTATAATGTTCGTTATTTGTCTATATATTTTCCCTATTGTACATTCACATGAATTCTGATTCTCAAAATCTGGATCTGTTCAAATAAAAAAAAAGAATTACAAAAAAACATTGGCATCATTTGTACTTTCTATGCTGCTAATATATTTTCAAATAGTTGTAAAGTTCATTTAGTAGTATTTTGAGGTGTCTTAGAAAGCATTTGCTATCCTACAGCCTTTCCTTCCACAATGTACTCCAGCAAGATTGTGATTTGTTACATTACAAAATATCCTTATTGTGTAAGCAGCAAAATGCAAAATAAACTCTAATCTCTGTGAAATATGCAGCAATTTGTCGGAAGACATTGTTTTACATCTGACCTCAGCAAATGTGAAAAGATAAATGCAAACATTTAAAGATCTCTTTATCGCTCATTCTCCTTCTGACCTCCTTCAAAAAAGGAGGTCAGAAGGACCTCCTCTCGCACCCCTGCCTCAATGGAAGGAGGTACTGATTGCAGCAACACTGTCCCATATTAAGGCTGAATATTGTAATGATTTGCTCACGACGTACATGCACCACTGCCCAGACCCACTGAAGTGTGGAAGTGCCTGGTGAAGTGAGTGATTTCTGAGTGGGTGCCGGCTGCCAGCCACCTGGCAGGAGGGACATGAGTGATGTAAGCGGCCGGGCTACGTGGGAATTTTAAGAAGAAGAAAGATGGGGGAAATGGCACAGGGGCATGATTGAGATGAGTAAGAGAATTTAGGGTCAGAAGCAGCTTTAATAGGAGTTATAAGAAGAGTCATCAAGGAAGGCAAAGGCAAAGGGAGGTTCAAAGATACAGGAAAAGAGTGACTCAGTGCTTAATTAAAAAAAAATTAATAATAATAAGTGCCAGAGCCCTCGTCAGGAGGACACCACACCTATCACCACCCACTGTCAGCGCTGCCAATGACAGTACCTACACAACTACTAACCATCACAGTGCTGTACGTGTGACTGGGGCTTTACGTGGGCCGAGTCTCACCCGTGCTGAGCACCAGCACTTTTTTGAAGGGGGACTCGAAACGGGGCTCTATTCGGCTCTGTTTTGTGCCCTGGCACAGGCTGTCCGTTTTTTTCCAGACTGCAGTTAGAGCAGGCACATCGATGTGCGCGTGCTCACATTGCTTACTTCTCACTAGTGGAGAAGTTACGGCATGACGTCATGCCAGGTGAGCCTTGTAGGGGAAGTGAGATCCTTTAAAGAGATTCATTTTCTCTTTGGATTTTCCTTCTCTTTTTCAAACTCGGAAGCAGCAACATTGTCGTGGTGTCACCAGGGCTTTAAGTGGAAGCTTTATTTTAATTTTATATACAAGCCATAGTTGCTGCTTATTTATCTTATGCAACTAACAACCAATGACAAAGCCAATAGTCCTGACTTGTTGTAGGTATGATGTTACTTGTTGTATCATATATCTGGATGTACTGACAGAAACAGCAAAATACAAGTCGGGCGACACACCATGCTAAGCACAGATTTTTATCTTACATGTTTTTAAGCCATGCCCTTAATTACATTGGCCATGCCACTTTGAGAGACTGAGGTTCCGTGACAATTGTAAGTGGTGTTTTCGACTCGCACGAATATGGTTGAGTCTGGTATCTATGAACCGCAAATGACGAGTTTAGTGGGTGTACGCGTTTTCGCTGTGCTAGCCTAAACCGTTTGTTTGTTTCGTGGGTTTCTTCATCTGAACCCACGGGTTCCATCTTAGATACGGCATCCATTTTGTCTCTTGCCCTCAAGTAGCCAGCGAACAGACGCTGTCCGCTTCGCGACCCTGGGATTCCCAAACTCCTGCGGAAGACACGTGTTCCTTTGAAAGTGTCTTTATGATGAGGTGGATGACGTTGTAAGGCAGATGGCCCCGCCCGAGGCTCATCTTGCCGTGCCGGTCTACTGTCTCAGTTGTGCATTCATTAGGCACGTCCCCTTTGATGCCTGCAAACTCGTGTTTCCTGATACCACCCCTTTTTACACCCTTTTCGATCTGTTCACTGTCCTCGTCTTCCTCTGCACCTGTTTCTGTCTCTTCCTCGACTCGTTTACTATTGATTGGAATGTACTAATGGTGGGAAGATGTACTTTTACAGTTGGGAACCGCCAAATGTTACTGTAATTATGTTCCGGGCCCTGAATACATGAAAGCGACCCCTCATGATCTTTACGATGGGAACCAGGTTGTAAACCTTTGTGCACCATGTTATCCTATGTTCAAAAACTGTATAAGAAGAGCGATCCACAGATACAATTTGAAGCAGTCTCCGTGAACTTACATGCTATGTACTTCTCGTGACTTCTGTGTTCCCTGCAGTAATAAACCTCGAATCTTTGACGCCGAAGGAAGTGTCCCGTGTCTCTGTCATTTGTACGCCGGAACAGGTTACCCACGAAGGTTTTAGGTGTTATCCCTGGCACCGCTGGGTCTTAGAAAAACCCAGTCCTTCAAGACCACCACAGTTTTTTCACCCCACTTATAGCCCTGCATGTGACATTTCAGACTTTCGAGGCCCCCAAAGATATAAGAATGGTTTGAGCAGCTGGTGGTAGTTGTTTTTAATTTATATTGACTTAATAAGCAACTATTGTACTGCTCATCTTTTAACTGCGCAAATGGCGCCACCATGTAGCAGCTGTTATAAGTGCCAGTGTTAACAATTAAGTGCTGAAGCCGAGCTCCGGAAACCACGCCACAAATTAAGCACTGGCCGGCATTGCAGCTGAAGGGTAACTGCTGACTTTAAGATTGGGCAGACAGGTCCCTGCTAGAAAATGAGTCAGGAGTGTTTCCCTCTACCATGAACAGACCCCGCTTGGAAGCGGTGTCTACCAGGGGAATTGCAGGCAAGATAAAGATAGAACAAAACAGCAGTAAGGGATACTTAAGAGCCGCACCAACTTGCTATACACAGATCATAAATTTACTCATGAGTTATGTTGCCCACCTCCTCAGTCCACTGCCAGAGGACCCAACAATTATGAAATAGTACAAGACGTGCCATTTCATCACTTTACGCTATCAGTGGCCCAAGAAGCTATTGAAGGATCATCTTTTGAAATTACTGAAGAGTCCGGATTGTTTGATGTTCTGTGCATTTATGCTTTAAAAATATCATGTTGCCTCTCTGTGCATCTTGTACTATTTCAGAATTGCAAGACACCACTTCAGGGAGGGACAGCGTGATTTCTAAAAGAAGCAATTGGCAATGGGGTGGGCTCAAGGTAAACACAACCTGTAGTGTTGGACACATCAAAAGAATAAGATTCCTTTGGAAGAGGAGGCAGTTGAGCTTAACTGAGAAGAGAACAGGGAGGTGATATCCCCGTTCCTGGACAGGCAGAGTGGCTGGTTGAACTGGTCATGACCTTGAGATCTACAGAGGAAAGGGCCCCTTGTAGGCTGATGTGCACAGAACTAAGATACATAAAGGAGGGTCGAGTGGTCTGAGCGTTTGTAGATGAGGCGGTAGAAAGAGGGATGGGGCTTGAAGCAAACCAGGGCGAGGTGAGTAGTTTTCATCAGTGAGGCAGTTGGTAAGTGGCAGTGGTAAAGGGCCCTGTATTCGGCCTAGAATTGGAAATGGCATGCGGAAAATTACCGATATTCCTCATTCCTGAGACAATAACTTGTTATGGCTGTTTTAAGGTGCTGGGAGACCTCCTGGAAATGGAGTCTCCAGCCCAGAGGAACCCCACAACAAATACTGGACTACTCGTGATGAGGCCCATGGTATCCCATAAAAATTGGAATCAGATAAAAAAAGTTTAGAATGAATGTTCTCCTTATATTATCATTTCAGGAATAGTATGAATGTCCACATAGAACAGTAACAACTCTATACCCTGCCCCTCTCCCATTAGATCTACCAAAGGATGCAGACATCCCTCTTGCTGCCTCTTTCCCTAGCTGTTCAGCTGTTTCAATATTCCCTATCTATTTTTCCTTAGCATTAACGAACCAAATATATACGAACATTCAATTTTGATCCCGAAAATTGGGAATCACTAAACTGTATATATGTATGTATGCAAAAGGGCATGGAATTGTGATTTGTTATTATCTGCATTCAGAAAATAGAGTATTGTAAATTGAAATATGGTAAATGTTGCAAATAGTAACTCCTACATTGGCGGATACTTATGACATCAGCAAAGTGAGACCATTCCCATGTCAAAAGAAAGCTCTGATTGCCAGCACTTCTACAGTGAATCTGGGAGGCCAGGCGTGTGAGATATGCCTATAGAAGGCACAGCACCCACAGAGGAGGAAAAGAGGAGGCATGGAAAGAAGTTTCCTTACAAGGAGCTGGTCGTGCTAAATCTGCACAAAAAGATCAGGTCTTTAGCAAATTCTGCAATGAAAAATGGAGTACTATCCAAAAAAACTTGTAAATGCTGTGGTAAACAACCAACTCAGTTTTGAAGAGTTGTGGAAAAGGTGGATGGCATTTGTACCAGGAACAGGGACAGGCTGGTTGCAAAACTGTCTCAGGCATCTGTGGGTGGACAAGGAAGACGCGATGGAACGATTCCCACACCAACAAAAGAGATGGAAGAAAGCACTCTAGGGCCAGATCCAGGATGTAAACCAGCTGCCACTAACAGTACACAAGATGATGCAAAGTTGGGTCTCTCAAAAGGTAAGTGCACTGTCATACAGAAGATACCGACTTTATGAATGTCTAAATACAGACATAGTATTGCTTCCTTAAATAGATCCGATAAAGTATATAATACAGGCGCTTGTACCAATACACATGTAACTAATATTTTTGAACAGAAAAATTTATATGTGGCCTTTTGTAAATGTGATATAAATACATGTTGCACAACACTGTTTAATTCAACTCATTCTTGAACAAGTGGTAGTACCTCATCAATTATTTTTTAGCCATGATGTTGCCTGGAGTAGTGTCCAACCCATTATTTCCATAATAGTACAGGTCACGTGTACAAACATTATCAGTGGACTGAACAATCTTATTGTGCATAGCACTGGGAAATCACAACCAGTTCGGTGTTTATTCCCTTTTCGCTGGAACTCTTTATCGTTAGATAACCGGGTAATCCCTCCTCTGGAGGAGTTTAATAAAAAATGGAAACACTGACTGTTGCAACTCTAGATGATAGAGAAGTTTGTGTGTTGCCCGGTTAAATTTACAATGCTGAAATTATGTATAATGCACATCTAAATACAAAGCAGTGTTAAAAGAATGTGTGTCTGTCTTTGCTTATGATACTCATACAATTTGACATACGCAATCCATTACAGAAAGTATCTTTTCATAAATGTTAACCATCCTACCGTCTACATATCACTCAAGGTACAGTTTCTAGATAGTGTCGTAAAACATTTCTGAGAAAATACTAGAGTTGCTCCTCGTCATTACAGGGGTCATCATAGCTCAGCAGTTAAACTAGTATAGGTCATATGGGGTAGACCCAGGGCACAGATACAGCGATGAGTATTACCCTGAGCTACTGTTGACGATAAACCACTGACACTACTAAGTTAAAAATATTAATACTCATTAAGTTAACCTATTGATTGAGCCTCTCAATTTAGGCGTTTCCTATCCTGCCATGACCATTGGTTTAAAATTCAGGTCAAAGCCCATTCTTGCCACCACTCTGCCAAAAAAAGCACCAGTCTACCCCGTTGAAGGCCTTTTTGGCATCAAGGGTTACAAGCACCAATGGGCCTGCTTTCCTTTTCGCCTTTGCTACCAGGTGGAGCATGTGCATAATATTATCATGGATCTGTGTCTGTTTATCGAATCCAGACTGGCCAGAGTTAATGAGTTCCTGACTGCTGCATGACCAGTAAGATGTTTGTATAGATCTTCAAGTCAATATTTAGGCGTGCAACTGGTCAAAATGAGGAACATAATTTAGGGTCCTTTCTTTGTTTTAATGTCAATGATAGACTAGCCTTCACAATCGATGGAATAATTCCCAAATCTTGTGAGACAGTTTTGATCAATGGTATGAGATGAGGCGCTAATACAACAGAGAAAAATGTATAGAACCCCTCCCCCATAAACACGCCTGAGTCTGGAGATTTATGGAGATTCAGAAATTTAATGGATTCAAATGCCTCCTATATAGAGATATGGGCTTCCAGGTTCTCCTGTTTGTCTGGCGTTATCTGTGGGATAGAACACATTTCCAGCTAATTCTCTTAGCCTACTTCAGACAGTGGGTTGGTGTATAGAAAGTAGAATAGAAATCGAAAAGTCCCTGTATTTATCTTTGTCCCTCATCGCTTTTGTACCATCAGCTCGCTGACTTTATATGTACCCTTTCTCCATTTTATGTAGTATGGCCAACCCTGCTGTCAAGAGTGTAGTTTGTAGGCTTTATGTGAAGTAGGGACATTTTGGCCTTATTTGTAGTGATTGCATCACGTTTACCTCTAATAGCAGTAACTGTTCTCAAAAATCGATAAGTAGGCTTAGGACTTTGATCTATCTCGGTTTTGCACAACTGTTCCTCCAATTAGTCTTTTTCACTATATCTAAGTATTTTAACATCAGCCATAAGTTCAATGCATACACCTTGTATGTCAGCCTTAAAGGCATCTCATAGTCCCATCGAAGGTCTCCCCTATATTGTTGTTTTGAAAGTATTCTGTAATGTGTGTTCGTAGATCCTCCTAAGCACTGCATCTCACATTAGGATGGGATGTAATATCTATCTACCACTGTTGCATTTCTTGCCTGCCCAGTCACTATCCATAGCATCTCTAGGTCCTAATGAGGGCAAACAGTGCGCTATTCACGATTACTTAATATAGTCAAGAGTAAGTTCTATGAATGTGAGAGAAGAAAAGATTTTCTAATAGATCCTAATGCTGTTCTACACATGCATCTCTCAGGCCCAGTTCTCATGGTGTGTTTTTTTATATTGGAGAGCTGGCCAATGTGTTGAACATCGCTGTGCATCTCCAACCTTTCTCGGATTTCACAGTAAATTAAGGTTATCCAGCAATATTATATCCCCTTCAACAAATTCCACTAATATGTATAAGAAGGTGATCAAGTAGCTGGCTTTGGAAAAGGGGGTGGTGATGGACAGAGTTTCTGAATGATGCAGAATACTCTTACCCAGTCAAGAGATCAGGGCTTGATCCATCGCCGTTTTTTAGCTCACTGCACCATCCCAGCTCAGAACCTGGCTATATGCAAATTAGTCTGTTTCTGTCCCAGTGCATGATGGGAACAGGGCAAACCAAAATACCAAGCCAATTCTTATACTGGGAAGGAAACAAGCTTCCGGGGACCGGTTTCTGGCATTTCAGCCGTCGTCGGCCCGGCTTGCTTGAATCCTGATGGTGCAATGAGCAAGGGATTCACGTCTGAGTACACCCTCCCACACATAGTGTGGACAAACCGATTTTGGAAAAGGGGGTGGTGATGGACAGAGTTTCTGAATGATGCAGAATACTCTTACCCAGTCAAGAGATCAGGGCTTGATCCATCGCTGTTTTTTAGCTCACTGCACCCTCCCAGCTCAGAACCTGGCTATATGCAAATTAGTCTGTTCCTGTCCCAGTGCATGATGGGAACAGGGCAAACCAAACTACCAAGCCAATTCTTATACTGGGAAGGAAACAAGCTTCCGGGGACCGGTTTCTGGCATTTCAGCCGTCGTCGGCCCGGCTTGCTTGAATCCTGATGGTGCAATGAGCAAGGGACTCACGTCTGAGTATACCCTCCCACACATAGTGTGGACAAACCGATTTTGGAAAAGGGGGTGGTGATGGACAGAGTTTCTGAATGATGCAGAATACTCTTACCAAGTCAAGAGATCAGGGCTTGATCCATCGCCGTTTTTTAGCTCACTGCACCATCCCAGCTCAGAACCTGGCTATATGCAAATTAGTCGGTTCCTGTCCCAGTGCATGATGGGAACAGGGCAAACCAAACTACCAAGCCAATTCTTATACTGGGAAGGAAACAAGCTTCCGGGGACGGGGTTCTGGCATTTCAGCCGTCGTCGGCCCGGCTTGCTTGAATCCTGATGGTGCAATGAGCAAGGGACTCACGTTTGAGTATACCCTCCCACACATAGTGTGGACAAACCGATTTTGGAAAAGGGGGTGGTGATGGACAGAGTTTCTGAATGATGCAGAATACTCTTACCCAGTCAAGAGATCAGGGCTTGATCCATCGCCGTTTTTTAGCTCACTGCACCATCCCAGCTCAGAACCTGGCTATATGCAAATTAGTCTGTTCCTGTCCCAGTGCATGATGGGAACAGGGCAAACCAAACTACCAAGCCAATTCTTATACTGGGAAGGAAACAAGCTTCCGGGGACCGGTTTCTGGCATTTCGGCCGTCGTCGGCCCGGCTTGCTTGAATCCTGATGGTGCAATGAGCAAGGGACTCACGTCTGAGTATACCCTCCCACACATAGTGTGGACAAACCGATTTTGGAAAAGGGGGTGGTGATGGACAGAGTTTTTAAAAAACGGTGATGGATCAAGCCCTGATCTCTTGACTGGGTAGGAGTATTCTGCATCATTCAGAAACTCTGTCCATCACCTTTTCCAAAATTGATTTTATCCACACTAAGTGTGGGAGGGTATACTCAGACGTGAGTCCCTTGCTCATTGCATCAGGATTCAAGCAAGCCGGGCAGACGACGGCTGAAATGCCAGAAACCGGTCCCCGGAAGCTTGTCTCCTTCCCAGTATAAGAATTGGCTTGGTAGTTTGGTTTGCCCTGTTCCCATCATGCACTGGGACAGGAACAGACTAATTTGCATATAGCCAGGTTCTGAGCTGGGATGGTGCAGTGAGCTAAAAAACGGTGATGGATCAAGCCCTGATCTCTTGACTGGGTAGGAGTATTCTGCATCATTCAGAAACTCTGTCCATCACCTTTTCCTGAATTGATTTTATCCACACTAAGTGTGGGAGGGTATACTCAGACGTGAGTCCCTTGCTCATTGCACCATCAGGATTCAAGCAAGCCGGGCAGACGACGGCTGAAATGCCAGAAACCGGTCCCCGGAAGCTTGTCTCCTTCCCAGTATAAGAATTGGCTTGGTAGTTTGGTTTGCCCTGTTCCCATCATGTAAATGTAAATGTAAATGTAAATGTGCTTCGATTTATATAGCGCAACACTTTAACCCAGGGGTCTCAAGGCGCTTGCTTAGGGAACCCGTCCTGGTATTCCCCTGTGAGATACCCCAGCCGGGTATCCACAAGGTGAAAGCCAGGCATCCCACCGCGAGGGGCCGTAGTGGAGATTAAGCAAGCTATTGCCCAGAGTCGCAGAGTGTGACCCCGTGAGTCGAGTAGGCACCGGAGCGAGAATTGTCGACTCCGTGGAATTTTGAGCCCGAGACCCGCCGAGGCGGGGAATCGAACCCTGGTCCACGGCCGATCTCAGCTTCCGGGTCTGCCGCCTCTAACCACTGAGCCACGCTTCTCCACATACACTGGGACAGGAACAGACTAATTTGCATATAGCCAGGTTCTGAGCTGGGATGGTGCAGCGAGCTAAAAAAAGGTGATGGATCAAGCCCTGATCTCTTGACTGGGTAGGAGTATTCTGCATCATTCAGAAACTCTGTCCATCACCTTTTCCAAAATTGATTTTATCCACACTAAGTGTGGGAGGGTATACTCAGACGTGAGTCCCTTGCTCATTGCACCATCAGGATTCAAGCAAGCCGGGCCGACGACGGCTGAAATGCCAGAAACCGGTCCCCGGAAGCTTGTCTCCTTCCCAGTATAAGAATTGGCTTGGTAGTTTGGTTTGCCCTGTTCCCATCATGCACTGGGACAGGAACAGACTAATTTGCATATAGCCAGGTTCTGAGCTGGGATGGTGCAGTGAGCTAAAAAACAGTGATGGATCAAGCCCTGATCTCTTGACTGGGTAGGAGTATTCTGCATCATTCAGAAACTCTGTCCATCACCTTTTCCAAAATTGATCAAGTAGCTTGCCTCACTAGTGTTGGGGGCACATACATTTGCTAAAGTGATGCTTTTGCTTTCCAAGAATCCTTTCATCATTATGAACCTACCATCTCTGTCTTTATTATGGGATACAGGTGCTAAGGATACTGATCTATTGATGAAGAGCGTTACATTGCTGTGATTAATATGGCTGATGAGTAATAAAGAGGCACTGTTTATGTCAAAACGTAGCCCCTTTTAGTCGCTAAAGATGAGTTTCCTGGATTGCAACCAGGCGCGCAACACCCATTGGCCTCAAAGGGCTTCAGGCCACCACGCGTCGTGTGTGGCAGCCCGGGATGAGACACTTCCTGGGCCCGCTCACAGCCGCACCCGAGAACTTCACAGGTCCTTTAAAAGACCTTGTGCATGTTAATGGGGCTTTGTTGTTGTTTCACCCCTTCTATGAGCCCCTGCAGCTCCACTCTGCCGATTGCCTAAAGATTCAAACCCCTCCGAAATTCTTCTTAGCCCCCTCCAAAATTTTACACTAGTTGCGCCTCTGATTGCAACTATGTCGAACCTTTGTTTTCAAATAGAGCAAAAAGATCCTTTTGTATTTAAAGAAACAACATTAATCATGGTCTACTGAGTGTTAGAGTTCCTCTGGGTATAAGTATCATGTATTCCTGGGTGCTTAACTGCCTATTGTCAATTAAAAATGTGTGGGAATCTGAGTCAGTTATGTAAAAATTGCCCCCAGCTTCAAACCCCCCACTTAACTTGAACGTAATTATTGAAAGTTAACACAATTATTCATTTTAATATCTAAATTAATGTACCCATATGTAGGTACACAAACTAATTTTGGACTTTTTTCTAGACCCTAAGTGGCAGATTTATGAAGGACTTGCGCCGCCGGTGCGTCACTTTTTCCCATGTTAAAAATGACGCACCGGCGGCGCAAGGCCTTCATAAATCTGCCCCCAAGTGTCTCGGCTAATAAACACACTATATTAGCGACAACAACTAGAATATTCTCGCCTGATCCACACTCAAGCCTTTGAATCTCTACATGCTGCATTTTAGAAGGACATGGGATTCAAATTAATTATGAAATTCAAAGGCATAAGCAACTCCTTTATTGGCGTTTCCAGACGTTTACATCCATACGGACCATCGCACATGTTGATCAGGAAAACTGGGATGACAAGGGTCCACATTACGAATGTTTCCCCAGGTTATGCGATTTATATGGCAGAGGGGTGAGCCATTTATTGTTCTTCTGTCTACTATTTCATTAGCAACTAAATTTAAGTGAGCCATTTCCTCCTGTTCATAGTCTGTTTGAATGCTTAAGACCTGAACTGCTGTAGATTTGCTGAAGGTTTGTTTTCTATTCAAAGCGATGTCAGAAGAATAAACCCGACAATAACACACCTTTTCCCGCTTTGAGTTTGCCTGTGATAGGCCTGAATTGGTAGCGGTAAGCCAAGGTTGTGGGGTCAATGTTATGAAATAAGGAACACCATACTCTTGTAGCTTAGGTGATCTTTGCTCTGCACAACTCTCAAGACATTTTCTTTTGCCTGAAAGTTTTTCAGCATATCTCCTGGACTCCTTGCCTTTCCTATTTTTTTTGGCCAACTATATGCACTCTGTCCAGATGGCTCTATGTCTGATCTTCTTCCAGAAACTCTCTAAAAAGGCCTCTTACAAAAAGATTCCACATTTGTCTCCTCAGCCCTTTCCTGCAGGTGGTGCACTCTTATGTCTTCTATTCTTGTGAAGTTTCTCAGGTCCTCAAACTTAAGGGCTACTGAGCTTGGCGGGAAAGTAGTTTGTTAGTAAATTCAGCTTTCATTAATTCAAGCGACTGGGCTTTAGATTTCACATCTAAGACTCTTTTGTCAATCTAATTATTGTGTTTTGAAGTGCAGTAATCGTCTCCTTTGGTTTAGAGTATAAGTCTGCCATGCCCCTTGCCAGGTCTGACTTGATCTACTCGCTAAATTAATTCTTAAAGTACCATAAGGGGGCCAGCAAGTCATCTTTGGTTAACGTCATTCCATTTGTGCTTGTGAGCTGCCTGACATGGCATCCCGTTTTGGTACCCCGGCTAGCAGTCTTGATACCCCGGCTAGCAGTCTTGAAGAAGACCAACACCTTAGTTGTGATTATTTTGTTTGCAGTATGTGCTATGTTTTCAAATGACAATCATCAAGATCCCTCAGTGTATTTTCTAAACTCATTCCATTTGACTGCAGCATGTTAATGATTGTTTTAAGGGAATCTTATAACTTGTATTTGGTTGGTCTTTTCCAATTGTGGGGTGATATTTTCAACAGGGACATTATGCTGCCCAGTACCTATTATTCTCTTTAGATATGTGGAGTTCATAAATCAAGGCAGGGCCATGCCATGGAGTTTTCAGGCCCCTCTGGTGGGTGCATGAGCAGAGAAAAGCCACTTCTCAAGGCGGCTTGGGGTCACCCAACCCAATGCTCCGAGAGCCGCAGCTCGTGCCCGGCGGGCATTGAAATTCTCTCCCCATGGACTCGGTGTGCTCTCTCCTACCCACCTCAAGTGAAGCCAGGACTGACCGGAAACTTTAAAACTCTTAGTCCATATCCAGGCTTTATACCAGTGCTTAGGAACCTGGAATTTTTGATGAATGAGAAGCTCTTCTTGGAGCCTCCAAATTCAAGAGTGGCTGAAGAAGATTTTCCCATCTTACCTACTTAGAAGTATCCTCCCAGTCTTGAGCTTTCCACAAATTACGTTTGCTGTTGTCAATGGCACATCACGCAATTGAGCCCAGGGTGCTCTCAAGGGCTACAAAATGTGCAGCCAGATTTTAGTCACACATCTCTGGGGTCTGTGTTCTCTATATCATCTGCAAATGAAGGGAAGGACATGCTTCAAGGCCACCTGCATAGAGCTGTTCAGAATAAAGTTTGACACTTACTCTACAGATAATTCAAGAAAATGCTCCCACACATGAATGACATGAAATGAAATGAAGGAAATGAAATGAAATTTGATTTGTAGAGCGCATGGCTGCCCGAAAGTGTCCCAGCGCTTGCTTAGGGAACCCGTCCTGGTATTCCCCTGCGAGATAACCCATTACTGGGCATCCCCAAGGTGAAAGCCAGGCATCCCGCTGCGAGGAGCCATTGTGGAGATTAAGCAAGCTATTGCCCAGAGTTACAGAGTGGGACTCTATGATTGGAATTGGCACCGAGGCGAGAATTGTCAGGTCCGGGGAAATTTGAGCCCAAGACCCGCCGAGGCGGGGAATTGAACCCTGGTCCAGGCCAGACCTCTGCATCAGGGTCTGCCGCTCCAACCACTTGAGCCACACTTCTCCACTACATCATTTCTGAATGCATCACTACATCACTTCTGAATGCAAAATAGTGACGTTAAATTGTCGTACGGTTTCCACTTTCTCAATAGGAACTTTTCGTTTGTTGGACAACATAAACGTTGGGATAGTGCCAGACTGATTCTAAGCACCCCCTCATGATATGTTGGCCTATAGTCGTGCTAGCTCACAGTACCACCGTAACTACCCCTAAACCTAGTAAGGTAACAAATGGTTTGGGAAACCTCAGAACATGACAACCCTGACTACCCGAGGAATCGTGGTAACAGATCTAAAACCTTTTTGCTCAATCGCTCGTTCATGCTCAAAAAAGTTACACAAGAAAAACACAAAGGGGCGTTTCAATATTTATTGAATCATTGTGATCCTTGTATAAAAAATGTGCTGCAATAATTAATAGGCAGAAGCAGATGAGAGTGATTATAAGTATAAGAACAGTGAAAAGGATAAATGAGTCCATCATTGTGCTATAACAGTGTATATATGCTGCCATATAAGTACTGTGTATAGTGTACTCCAACTATGTGCTCCCTAACCTAGGTACCCAGGGCGGGAGTTATGTCAAGAATTCCCTACTGGACGATGTAACTCTCCATTACCTGAAGCAGAGTGTATGCAGGTCCCGGTCTTGGACACAAGTTGGACATCCCTCCTCGCGGAGGGCAAACATGAATCAGCTGGGCTGAGACTCCGAAAATAGCGACCTCGCAATGACAGCAGAGTGCTCCTCTGATCTGAACATGGAAATGCTTGTGTATTTATAATAACAGTATCCATGCTTCTGCGCCGAGGCTTCAGACAGGCTGACCATGTTTATTCTCTTGTGATAGATATGTCGCCTCATGGACGAATAACAAACAACATTTGAACGATGTGTGTACAGGCCTTGTACTAAATGTTCAAGGTGTTGTGATAGTGCACTTACGAAGTGGAATTATAAGCAGTGTGGTTTCAGAGAAACTAATCCTGCACTGTCACACAAGCAAATATGTGTCAAAAGTCATTGTGCAAAAATGAAGGCAACGTAAGAAACGTGCGCATGTAAAAATGGCAGTGTTTCTTTTCGGGCCTACGGTAGCCACATGACATAATGTCACTGTCAGTGTTGAGCTCAGGTATCCACACAACCTTTAAACCCACATGAAAACGAACACATTTCAAAATATTCCACCAACCACTATCAGGAAGGGTCAGAAGTTTCCAAAAGATATTATGATTAACATTCCCTGGAGCTGTAGAATGGTCTTACTCGCCTGTTCGACGCCTGGAAGCCAATTTTAAGAACTGGTCACAGAGGAGCAAGACAACAGAAATTGGCGTATCAATGCTTTCAGCAATCTAAATTTAACTAATTAGTGGAGTACACAAAGGTTTTTTTACCTGAATCTTGTAATCGGACATAAATAGCACATCTTTATATCCATTACAAATATTTTGCCCCACTGATGTTAATATTAGAAAATCTGCACCCAAATAAACAACAATTGTACAATATTTAGGATACATACCAATAAAGAGAGATTTATGATTATGATATTCTGATTTATAACCTAGTTAACCCTCTTGGCAGAATGGAAGCACCCTCAGAAATGCTGTTATTTGGCTCTTGAGGTTTCACGTCAATTGTTACTTAATATAGAAATGGTCCCTATCACCTTTCACACATGGTTTAAGGCATGTAAAATATTCAGAAAACCCACAATGGACCAAGTAAATAAGGCATGCTGAGAAGCTTACAACTTCTTCCCACTACCATGTGTTGTACAGAGGAAAGAGCAGGATTAAAGAACGTTCATTATTACTTTTAAAAAAAGATTAACGTACACTTTTGGAACTTAATAAACTTGAGAAATTATTAAATCAAAATAAAATGCTCAACTGAGAGTTTGTTCCAATACCAAATACACAGGTTTTCCCAAAAATCGGAAATAGGCAACTTTCTAAAGCACTGCACATTTGTTCTGCCTGCGGAAACACCTACAAAAACAACGTTTCTAAATTCAAACCTGTTCCACATAAAACCCAAGAATTTCTGGTTATAACTTATCAAAGGCACCGGTAACTTGCCTATTGAGTCTTCTCCCCAAACACAAGTGTAACTTAATAAGGCCCAAACTCAGACTCTTAACACGAAGTGGCATAGGTGCATCACATGGTTGAGCAGGGATCCCCTCCAATCAGAAGATATTTGTCCAATGTTGGGGCTATGCACATGCGCAGAACAGGGATGGATGAAAAGTATATAATCTTAATAAGTGGAGATTGTCTGAAAGCCCTTCTTTCCCCCCCCACGCCCCTCCTCCAAGTTCGACAACTGCACCCTAGTATACTTTATATGTCTTTGTAAAGATTATGAAACACACCTATGAGAGTGAACATATTTGTTTTTGTAACTGAACCCTGAACCCCACGCCTATGTGTTGCTCTATGATTTCATACCAGCATGAACTGACCAATGTGTAACACGGCCGCTTATGTCTTGTAGCGCCTTCGCCACTATCTACTTCTTTAAAAAAACAATTGTGTTCTACAAAAATGGTGCGAAATAGTTTATTAAAGAACCATCTTAACTTTAAACAAGCATTTTTTCTAAAATTCAATAATTCGCTTAGATTAATAAGAAACTGTCCCATTCCTTACATGCCTGTGTTACAGTAATTCAACCCATTTTACGTTTCGAGATGTTGTGTAATATTAAAAACTCAACCAGCCTGCATCACTGATTTCTATTCATGTTTTCAGAGTTTTAGTATCAAACCCTCTTGTTTCTTGTCCCTTGTGTACAGAGCATGCCGACCGGATGATACAGGTGAATCAACGGACTGGCCGAGTTGTGTATTTGTGACGAAGGGGGTGCAGCACAGGTATGTCTTTGCCAAGGAGGTTGCTGAGCTGGCAGAGCAGTGTGAATATTTGAGAACATTCTTTAATTCCCAGTATATCTCTGTCTTCATTTACAGAGGCAAAGCTAGGGGGTGGTCCCCCAGGGTAGTACTTTTTGGGGGGCGGCGACGTGAGGTGAACAATTTTGGCGCCCTCAGGTAAGTGATTTAGTTTTTTACATTTTATTTTCCCTCCTCGTTGTCTGTCGACTCCCCGCCCCCTTACCTGCACCGCCCGTCACTGGGTGGCAAAAGCTCTAGTTACGCCACAGTTTATCATCAGTTAATGGGAAAAGTAGTTTTCACTGGGTCACAATCTACCACTAGAATATTTAACATCTCTTCACCATTGACATTCATTTGTCCTAAAAGATCTCAATGGTCTGTAAAGCCTGCACGGCTACTTGTACATATAGAAAAGATGGGGCATTGAATGCGAAACCATAGAATGAATGCATTTAAACCCCTTTCGCCTTGGTGCTAGCTTTGAGTCCCCACAATCAGTAATTGATTGTTCATACAACAGCACTTGGGTTACTTTGGTAAAAGACAAGTGTGACAGTAAACATTACACATCAAAGCTTGTGCAGAAGAAAAGACAGACTGCACATGAAGCTACACTACAACACTTTCTCCCTGTAATCCTTTATTGGTGATATCCCCAAATTTAAAGCTCAGATAGAAGATGGGAGAATGCAGAATATTAATAGTACTTCTTGTTGATAATCCGTATACACATAACTTCTGCAGTGAGTTTTAAGTGAAGGTCCTTATATTGAATTTTGTGTGAAGGTCCCTTTTAAGGGGTTGCAGGAGTGTCTCCTGTGTAGGTGGTCATCTGGATATATACTTTAAAGTTGATAATTTCCCCAATTTTCTAACTTTCTCACCATGTCGCTGAACTTTGTTGACAGGACGCTGGGACTCTATTAACGACACTTGGAAATAATAGTTGTATCTTAAATAATCATATCAACTATTCTTCTCACTCAGCTCTCTGTATTCTAAATTTCTGCCACCTCACCTGCAAAAAAACTCACCAACTTAAAAGGGAAATGCAACAAATGAAGCCACATCATCAGTCATTAACAAGGTCGGACTGGCAACGCAAACAGCCCTGGCAATTTTGACGGATCAGCCCCCCTGCTTCTTTTGTTTCTGGGGTTCGATATAGCAGCAACACTGCAAAACCAGCCCTCAGTAATGAAAAACAAAATCCTCCCGATCCTCCCAGGGAAATTCCCGATGCCTGCTACGGCCAGTCTGGCCCTGGGCTTGAAATAAAAAAGGGCAGAAAGAAACAGGCAAAACGTCAGAAAGTAATAATCCAGAATGCTGAAAATCACACCACACATCAAGTTCGTTCCTTCACTTCTTTTCGTCAGAAAAGAGATAAAAGCATGCAGGTGTCATCAGCTGAAAAGTGCTCTTTTGAATGCAGAGACTAGGTCATTCCAGTGGTATCCATTGCTTAAACGACATAGACATCTGTGCATGATCATGTGGCCACTTTGTGTAAACATGCTACACATGGCCATGTGTATTTCAATGGATTGACTGAACAAGACATGGGCTCCAGCTTGCACAGGGCAAGAGAATGATTGCAAAACAAAATGATGATGGTCGGAATGCTGAACATTGCCAAACATTCATCCCAATACAGAGATCTGAGCGTAAATCCATCGTTGTTTGCTCACCATGCCATTCTCGTTTGGACCCACCCAAATGCAAATCAGTCTTTACCCTGCTCCTCATGGGAACAGTTCAACCCGAACTGCCAGACCAGGTCCTCCCTGGACCGGAAAGAAGCATCCTGGGACCGCACATCAGCCATGCTAGCTTGAATTAAGTATAATAGTGAGCAAGGAATCCATGTCTGGGCATAGCCTGCCCACTTAGGGCGACTATAGCAGCACAAAAAGATGATGGACGGAATGCTCAACATTGTCAAACATTCACCCCAGTACAGAGAACTGGGCCTAAATCCATTGTTTTTCCCCCTCACCATGCCATTCCAGTTTGGACCCAGCCATGTGCAAGTTAGTCTTGACCCTGCACACCAGGGGAAGAATACAGCCCAAACTGCCAGGCCAGGTCCTTCATAGACCGGAAAAAAGCATCCTGGGACTGGTTTTGGCGTATCACCCCTCATCAGCCAGGCTAGCTTGAATTCATGGCATAGTGAGCAGGGGACCCACTTCTGGGCCTAACCTTCCCACTTAAGGTGACTATAGCAACACTAAACAATGATGACCGGGATGCTGAACATTGTCAAAAATTCACTCCAGTACAGAGATCTGGGTCAAAATACATCACTTTGTTTCTCACCATAACATTCCAATCTGAACCCAGCCATATGCAAATTAGTCTTGACCTTGATCTTTTGTGTTGCAGGGTCAAGACTGATTTGCATATGGCTGTGTCCAAACTGGGGTGGCATGGTGAGCAGAAATGCAATAGATTTAACTCAGATCTGTGACTGTGGGTGAATGTTTGACAATATTCAGCAGTCCGTCCATCATCATTTTGAGTTGCTATAGTGGAACCTAAGTGGGATGGGTCACATGCTCACTGTGCCACTGGATTCAAGCTACCCTGGCTAATGAGTGGTAATGCACCAAAACCAATCCCGGGATACTTGTTTTCAGTCCATGGAGGATCTGGCCTGGCAGTTCAGGCTGAACTGTTACCATGGGGAGGAGGGTCAAGTATGTGCCCGTATGATGTGGGCCCACTCAAGCACCCCAAAACAGATTTTTGTCTCACAGTATCTGCGTTATGCTCCTTTAATGGGAAAATATATGCCGTTTCTAAGCTGTTAAAACACAAGATAGTGGTATGTGCTATGGTTTGTCTACAGCAGAGTTTTCATTTTAGCTGGGCTTGGAAAGCATTGTGGAAGTGTGGACCTTTCAGTAAAGTCTAACTATGAGGTTTTGCGTTGTTTTTGAAATGCAACAGTTTTCATGTTACACTGATTAGCGTTTTCAACTATGCTATGACACAGTGAAAGCAATTACAAATAATTTACCCTTTCCTTATGCACATCCCAGATCCAAGTATCAGCATTTTTTTCCAACTGCGCCCTCCCCTCTCTAAAACAGTGGCAACTTGGCTGAATCGTAAAACCATTTCAATGTAATTATATTGCACTTTAAAATAGTTAAATAACTGCTAATTGGCGAAGAATAGGGACAGTTATTGATCGTCTGGGGAGGACTCATTTGTTTATGGGATATAGGATTTGTTGAGATTCAGGACTCCAAACAGTATCACAGCCACTTCAGACACTATTTGATATGGTAAAAATCTATTCCTTTTCTTCATTTGAGGTAACTGAAGTGATGCTCCAGAGAGACTGCAAATGGAACTCTGCAAATATGGTCAGTGATTTATCTGTAGCTCTTAAGCTATGCTGAAGAGGAGTAGCATCAATGTAAATGTAAATGTGTTTCGATTTATATAGCGCACTTTAACCCAGGGGTCTCAAGGCGCTTGCTTAGGGAACCTGTCCTGGTATTCCCCTGTGAGATACCCCAGCCGGGTATCCACAAGGTGAAAGCCAGGCATCCTGCTGCGAGGGGCCGTAGTGGAGATTAAGCAAGCTATTGCCCAGAGTTGCAGAGTGTGATCCCGTGAGTCGAGTAGGCACCGGAGCGAGAATTGTCGACTCCGTGGAATTTTTGAGCCCGAGACCCGCCGAGGTGGGGAATCAAACCCTGGTCCACGGCCGATCTCAGCTTCCGGGTCTGCCGCCTCTAACCACTGAGCCACGCTTCCCCAATGCAGAACTTAGACCAAAGCCACCTGTGTGCACCACTTTATTTGTGCTGGGGATTGAAGAATTGCATTGCTTGGGATGATGAGTTCAGATCCTTAACAGTAGAGAAGTTAAAAAGCCCTTAAGATAACCCATCCTAACAAAAACATCTTTCCAGCTACCATACACAACTGCACATCAACTACTCAAAAGGTCATTAAGAGTACACAATTGTACGGAATTCGCGCCACCTCTTTTCCTTCCTTGAGTGGTCATTAGAATAAGTGGTGTACAAACACAAGAGAGGCACACAATGAAAAGAAGTGGAACTCGAACAGGAATCCTCCTACCATCATGATGAAGAATCACAAGGAAAGACTTGTGGGCGTCCTGTGCACCTCCAAACAGTCGGGGTCCAGTGGAGACACCAGGTAGATCCAAAGCGAAGAAGACAACCCAATTCGTTCTCTGAAGTACGTGAAGGCTGCAGACGAGATATTACAAAGAGCTAGCCCAGCAACTGAGGCCGAGGAGTTTGGTTCAAAGTCCAGACTGCAACCTCGAGTTCTGACACACATTAAACTCTAGTTAACATAAATACAACACCGGATCCCTCTGACCCAAGGAGATGGCCGTCCGCTGAACTTTGACTCCTACTTTATCGAGTCCACTTTTTAAACATCAATTTTAGATTTTTTTTGTCAAGAGGACAGTTATGGAAAGTGCATCCGCTGTTATTTACAATTTGAATACTGTGCGTTCCCTGCTGTTTTGCACATTAAACTTAGAAAATAGTGATATAGCTTCTCAATTACTCTTTTTCCAGGGGCGGCTCTAGGCTCATGGTGGCCCTGGGCAGGGATCGTAGGTAGGGGGCCCCGGAAGAGGGTTTCCGGGCGGGGTGGAGGCCAGTGAAGAGGGGGGGTTCGGGTGTTTGGAAGCGGAACAGAGTCGGAGGCCGCCAAAACCCTGCCAGGGGCCGTCACGCAAATATGCATCCATCCTCAGAGGATTATTATATTAAGGATATATATTGGCATGGTGGCCCCTGGGGTTTGGTGGCCCTGTGCAGGTGCACAGCTTGCACATGCCTAAGGCTGCCCCTGCATTTTCTCATTCAAAAGGCAGTGTGTCAAATCAGGGTTACCACAGATGGGCACATTTTAAACAATACACAATATTCTGAGTTTTGCAGCTTGGAACAAGAAATAAGAGCTATTTACATGTATTATTTCCAATTCCGAGGTACAGAACTCATAAAGGGGAAGGACGAGGGTAATGCTAAACCTGGTAAATACCACGATCAGCTCAATTGATAATCACTAGATGCAATATTCCTACGATAAGTAATGGTAAAACTAGGATTGCCATCTTTCTCAGGGAAAAATGCTAGCTAGTTGTCCATGTTTTTAATTCCTGAAGATCCAGGAGAAGTTTCATAAATGAGAATATTTGTTAAATTCTCTGGATTCCTTCATCTAACTTTGTGACTCTGCCTTTGCTTGGGGGTTGTAATCATTTAGAAATAGTTTAGAAAGCTTTAAAACAAGTTTGAAGTGAATTCTTCTGGAATTTGCGATTTTAGTTTTAAGTGAAAAAATGTTGACCTTTTTTCATTTTCCCTAGACTTTTGTACATGCAATGACAGTACAATACAATCCAAATGGGAACCCTACGGGCCAACTCAGAATTAAAGAGCGAGCATAATATAGCCTTATAGCCCGCTACAGGGCTATACCGGTTGTTAAAGGCCCTGATACCGAGTCGAAAAAAGGGCCTATAAAAAGGGAGAGGGCCTTCCAGGGCTTTTAACAACCGGTATAGCCTGAGATAGAAGGGCTATTAGGCTATTAAAACATTCCACCTACTGAGGGTAGAATGTTCTAAATTAAAAGGGAGAAACAAAAAGGCAAACATTGGAATGTTGGAGCTCCGGGCTTATACCAGCCATTATACGACCGAAGGTACTCCATTGTCTTCAATGGAGCTTTCAACATTACAATGTTCCAATACTTTTAAAGATATTTCTAGGAATTGACATCTTTTGCTAGGCCACATACATTGCAAAACATTGCGATAGTGCAATTTGAAGCTGATTATAATGAAAATGGCGCACTACATACAAGGCCAGAAACTACCAGTGAAATGAATAATGAATTTTCACAGCAGTTCCATCTGTGACTTTAGCAAGAGAATTAATATTAGAAAGGTAAGAACAAAATCAATACAGCTGCGAAGGATTTTAAACATAACTAAACGCACTTTTATCTTGCACACAGTTTATTTAAGTCAGTTTGGCTGCTATATGATTTGTGTTTACCCTATTTTTAACCTGTATCAAATTGGACTACTTTTTATCTTTGTCTCTGGTGTGAGGGGAAGGAGAAATTGTCTCGGTTGGGTCATTGCCTGCTTGAAAGATCACACTGCTTTGGTGATAATTATCCTCTGAAATTAAAGTGAATTGATCCAGTCTTCCCATCAGTCTCAACACCATTTCCCCTTTGTGCCAGCTGACCTTTACAGCAGCCATTTTTGTGGCAACTCAAATTTTCAGGCCAATTTGCGGCTGTTTGGGTTGAGGAGGGTACTTAAAGCAGTCCATAGTGTGTCCATACAGTGGATGCGCCAAAGGCAAGTCCGTCTGTGCCTGGATCTTGGCCTGTAGCCCGTCATGCTGACATCCACTGGTGCAAGCAGGTGAGCAATTACTCCGCTCAATCGACTCCACTCATTGAATAGAGATGCTGGTTGCATTAACCAGTAATTACTTTTTTTGTATAATCCAGCAGCTTTTACTCCTCCTCTCGACCTCAGGTATTTAATTGCATGCTATTTCAATCAATGCCCATTCTGCCATTAAAATGCTCAGTTTATTAGAGATTTTATCACTGACCGTAAACCAGACTTAATGGCCAACTCCTAGACCCGGTTTACAGATCATCCTTTCGAGTCCCTAAATTATATCGCTCCACCAAATTATACCCTGTTTGAGGCCCATCAAACTAATAAGTGGAGAGGTGGCATGCATTTGTTGTCAAAGACTATTTTAAATGCTGCAAAGTCTGGGACTCTGCATTAGAGACCCTACCTATCAACATCTCAGGCAGTACCCTCTCAATGGTTATTTTGGCCTATAGACCTAAGTCAGCAGGCGTGAGGCATGTGAATCCATTGCATCTGTCTTATGCCAGGTAAGTATTGCAGATTCACAGTTTATTATACTTGGAGATCTGAATGTCCATTTACTCAATCAGTCAATCAATCAATCAATCAATCAACCAATCAGTGTTCTTATAAAGTACAACTACTCACCCCTGATGGTCGCAAGGCACTGAGTGGGGGGGAGGACAGTTATTAATTTACTCTCCCTTCGTCATCTCTGAAAGCACATTGTTATGATCTGCTGGCTGTTTTTAACTTAAAGATGTATTTCAGTCTTCTCAGCCACGTGAAAGGACACCCTTTTGATATTGTTTATTCTAAATCCCAGCGTCGTCAATCATACCATCAGATTCTAGCACCATTGCCTGACCATTTTGGTCTTCCTTTTTTTGCTGTGAGTTCAGTAGATCCTTTATATCCAGCCGGGTCTCTCTGTCAGGCACTAAGTTTATGAGGTAGAACACCCTATCTACTGACTCCCTAGATGGCTCTATTCCTTCTTGCCTCAGTGTTGATTCGTGTAAAGGTCCTGCCAGTTTGCTGAATGATTGCCCCGACTCCATGCAGTGCCAGATAACGTAGCACTTTCAAGCATAACTGTGACCCTCTTGGTTCAACAGTCTGGGGTGCACAGCCTCAGAAGGGGGCCCTTAGGCCCTTGAAGTGCAATATCCAATCCAAGTCATCATTGCTTTTCAACATTTCTTCTAACTATTCTTTTAACGTTCTTTTCCCATTTCATCAGTTCAAACAAGCTAAGCTCAAAGACATTCACATTTCAAATACTTTATTGGCCGTATACTCTTTCCAGCAGCGATGATAGTAGTCACTCTAAATCAGTATCTCTCCCCTCAAATTACCAAGCCCTCTGTAATTATCCAGTGCATCAAATATTAACAAAACCTAGCCTCCCTGAAAGAGAAAAATAATAATAATTTCTGTGCCTTAAATACAGCTTCCATCACTACTGACCAAAATTCAAATTTAACCCTGAACATCCCTGCTACATCTTGTTTCAAAACAACCATCTGTTCAAAGCAGACTAAAACGTAACATGTAACATGCAACTAGTTAACACATTACTCCAACAGGCAGGAAACTTAAACAGTTCTTGCAGACAATACATTTATCCATGGAAAACGGTTGATATTTCCCATTCCGGATCACATGGGAAAACGCTTTACTTGTTTTAGTTGACACAGTCTTCAACCTTGCTTATCAAAACACTCCACCATTTTATGACCTGATTCTCATTGTTCTTCTCCCCACTTTCTAATTGGCTACTACCTGCCACTCCTCTTAACGCCCCTAAATTGTGTATTTAGGTGGCACCACTAAACCCAAGAACTCAGATTGATGGATCAAGAGAAGAAGGATGAAGAAGAGTCACTGCACTGTGAAAGCAGCAGAAGAGCTGAGATCTTTTGGTGTGAAACCATGCCTGCTCGCAACTCTCCCTCTACAATCGCAACAGAGTGACTTTTCCTGCAAGCCGGTGAACTATCAAAGCCTTTGGTAGACTGCCAGCACTTTGAAAATTGCCTACAGCCACCCTTGGAGTAGAGGAGCTACTCCCCTGCAGTCTGCAGGGCCCAACAAGCAGACTCCCGTCCACCGCCTTGACCGACCGATGCAGCAGATAGCCAGGACCAGGCACTCGTGCACTGGAAGGTCAGATCTGTCTCTCCACTGAGTGTAAAAGACACCAGGACCAACCGTAGCCATGCAGGTCCAACCCCCGGGCACTGTATCCCCTGCACCAAACACCAACAGTGAGAGTCTAGTCCGGATTGCCACTGCACCACAACGGAGCAGCCATCGAGGGGTGAAAGCCTCACTGACACCCACTTTGTGAGTGGCCAGCTGTCCTCATTTTGCCCCTGCCAGTGTTTTGCCTCAAACCGTAACGAGCATCTTTACACACCAGCCTAGCCACTCTAACCACTCTGCACCAGAGCTGCTTGGCCGGGTACTGAAGAACAGGCTGTGACTCCTTGCTCCAAGACTCCTTGCGACTTAAGCACCCATTTGGAGCTCTCTGCCCCAAGTCCCCTGTGCTACAGCAGCCTATTTCCAGGTGGCCCACCGTAGCGGACCCAGCTACAATCTCACACACATCCTGCTCCCAGTAAAACCTGGAGAGTTCCTGAAGAACTGTTGGTAATACTTTGGAACTTGGCTCACTACAACCACGAACCCTGAAGGTGAACCCCTGAAACCGACTGTACCTACCTTTATACATCTCTGACTTTTCCTCTCGTAGGACTGCATTGTGCATAAAAGCGCACAGGTTGGAACGTTTTACTTACCTGTGAAAATTTCTAACAAACACAGTACTTCAAACATATATAAAAGGAAGTGTTATTTTTCTAATTTTGGTCTCGGATTTATTTTATGAATGTGTGTCTCATTTATTGCCTATGTGAGTACAACAAATGCTTAGAACAATCCTCTGATTAGCCTAATGGCTCCCCCACACTACCATAAAAGAGAGCGTTAGTATTATTTACTTTAGCCTCTGTAAGCCCATTGGGGACCCACTGGACTCTCTCTACACAGTATACTTCTTTTTAGTGCACTATATAGAGAGCCAGGTTTCTTTATTAATCTATTGTACAGCGCATGGTCATGTGTCTTTGTCTGTGTGGAGGCTTCATGAATAATATCAAAATCCTATATTTGCTCCCAGCAACACAAGATCCTCAAAGTACAGAACATATGGCTGAACAGAATTAAACCAAACTTGGCATTTAAATATAGCTTTAATAATGGAAATGCCTTTACTTGGTTTAAATCTGTTCAGTAGCTTTCAGGAAAATAGATTTAAAACAGTGTTTTTGTCTGTGCATGAAGAGCCTACATTTTAGAGAAACGTAGACCAATAATTTGTGGATCCTCTGCTGATTTGTGAATCCATGGAGGATTTGCACAATAACAAAGGCAGAAAGGAACACCATTGGCCTAAGGTGCTTTTCTCCCATCTTTTACCGTGGAGGCACAAATCTGGCTGCAAATTAATCAGTCCACTTTGCTCTGATTGGCTGGCCATTACAGAAAAATTGCTGTTGTGACCTCCATTTCCCAACAAGCACTGAGTTGAGAAAATTAAAAAGAACATTTTCTCAGTAGAAAAAGGTACTGTGGCGTAGAGAGCACTTGAACCTCTATATTTATATATCAAGCTCATGGCACATGAGATGGCAAAACCAAGTAGTGACCCGTGTTGTCACCAAAAGATAGAAGCAGGCATTGGGTGATCACCCTCAAAGATGCCTAAGTGATCTGCAGAGGGGTAGAAGTGTCCATGTTCCCAAAACAAGTTAAATTAGCCAACATTCTTCCATGTCCAATTTTTGCCTTGCCAGCTAACTTGTTTCACTCCCTGCCACACTTCCTAAGAGATGGTGCTAATCTTTTGGCCTCTCCTCCATACTGCTGACCTTGCATCTAATCCTAACTATAACTCTGCACTACTACCAGTAGGCACAGCATGTATGGCAGGGATGAGGCACATGCTCTGCGCCCAATCAGGGCGTAGCTAAGGGACATATCGGGGACGAGTCATGAATCGGACCTGCAATAACTTCATTGGGGTGAGCCAGAAAGGAGGGAGGGTTGTTATGGGTGGTTTTCTGACTTTAATGTAGCAGTTAGGCATTAACTGACAGCCTACTGCTGTAAAGCCATAACACCTTGAGGATACAAAATACTAATGTATTGCACAGGCAGTAGCCTGGATTCTGAATGTTTTCTGTACAAATAAATATTTTGTCCTTAACCACATGCATGCGGGGGTTATTTTTGCGCTGTGCGGCTTTTTTCTAAAAAACGCGTTACATGACGAGCTCAGCTCGTCATCCGCACACGACCACCGTGGCTGATGACGAGCTGAGCTCGTCATCAGCAGCGAAGGGGTTAATCTATTCGCTGCTGAATTGTCTGTACTGGGTAAATCCATGCCCATGCATGACGTGGCAATTTGTAAACTCAATAAAGTATGTTTAAAAGAAAAAAACAGAGGTGTAGCTTGTTTAATAAGATTGGGGTGGGGTGTGCTTCTATTTTCCAACAGTCACGCTGGGATATCTTTTTAAAACACATTATATAAAAAGTAGAACATGAGGGGGGGGCTTAAGGGGCTGTGAAAAAAGAGAAGAGGACACTTAAAACACAACATTTCTCAAACTAGTCAAAATATTTGAAGGCCTTCAAAACAGAGATGAAAGTGAGCAAGTATGTTTTTGGCAGTGTTGGCATGTACAGGTCCCAGGTCTTATCTAACAAACACTTCTCCATACCTGACTGAAACCTCTTGTACCCGACTACTTACTAAAGAATACATTTTAGGGGGGTGCAACCCCCCAACCCCCCCCCCCCAAAGCTACTCCTCTGCTCCCAATACCAGTTATTATTTGATTTTGGAAATTTGCATGCAGATTTATCAAAAAGGGGGATCTTTCGGGTCTAACCATTAACATTTCTTATTTAAATTCAAATAAAGAATTCTCGAAAAGAAACAATGCTACTTTAAGGCCATGCCCAGGTGAAATTGATGTCATGGGTACTGGGCACAGGGCATGGCCTAAGACCAAGTCCTTTGCACAATGCCTGCTGGACACAGCCTCAACGTGTGACAGAAGGTACAGTGAGTTCAAATACTTAATGGGCAGCATTACTGGGTTATTATGGTTGGCTGCTAATGCTGCAAACAAATACATGTTGCAAAAGAACAAACACACATTTCTTTAAAAAAAAAGAAAATCCGGTGAACTGACGTTAGGGCTACGATGCAAAACCCAAAGAACACGAACATTTCTGCATTAAGGACATGCATGCAACCAGATCCCCCTCTATTCATGCACTGCTAATTACATCACCCATGATAGCGCAAATAGCATCGTCCATGACATCACGGACGACCTCGCCAATCATTTCAAAGATAACAAAACGGATGTGCCACCACTTTTGTCAGAGCTTGGTGACAAAAGGCTGAAGTTCAACCTACAGCCTACAATTTTTTTCACAACATATTACACAGTGGTGAGATTAAAATAAACTAGAATTAGACTGGGTTGTAGTACAGTGACAGCAAAAGATGGTGTCACAGTTATTACATATATGTGAACAAAATGCAATTTTACAGATCTCCAACAGATGCCCTGTCGGTAAGGGAACACGGTGAAAGGCTCCAGCTCCAGTAACAGGACTAATTAGATTATCAATTACATTACGGCTAACATGAAGGAGTGTGTATTTAAATTGGATGGCATAGCCATAGAGCTTGATATTTTTGGGAGTGCATTCCTGCGTTTTTTGGAGATGTTAAGCTACTTGAAGCAGCTATAGGAGCATGTCTTGGCCATTAGACACAAACATATCGCTGACGAAGACACTTGTGTAAAATAAGACACACATTTGTGAAAACTGTATGGCTAATAACTCTAAGGCTATATATTAACTGCAGGATTGTACATTAGCATTTTCCCTACGGGGAGTAAAAACAGCATACTGTGTGCAATTCCCGCATGTTAATGTATCATTGGGCTTTTTTTTATTTTGTAAGGAAATGCTTCTTTATGCATGATCACCCCCATGGTTTCGTACTGATGCTGCTGGTTTTTCAACTCTGAAGGTGGAATGAGCCCTGCCAAAGAGGCATTACTGTCAGTGCTTTGACCATTAAAACATGTATTTTCGATTGATTCATGCACAAACGGCATACATTAACTTACTTGTAAGTCTCCTAGTATATGGCACCAGGGATCTCTAGGGCCTGTACGTTAAGGTGTCTCTTGGGGACTGCAACACTTATTGTGCAACCACAGGTGCGACAAAGGAAAGCATGACTCCCAGCCTGCCATTGCTGGCTGGCCGAGCAGTTTTCCCAACTGTTAACCCGACTTTGCCATTTAAAGTAATGACAATGCCCAACCCTCCCTTTTTAATATTTATGAGTCAACCCTAAGGCTTCACCGGTCACATATGTAAGTGTGCTCATGCGTTTGTTCAATTTTTTCGTTTTGTCACGCACTATACACTCGGGGAAGCATGTTATCACTTTCGCTTTTTCACCCGTTGTCATGTCACTTCACTGTTTCACTGATATTTATGCATGCTATGTTATGTTGTGATACAAGCATTAGGAGAACATTTGTTCACTGCTATATCTTTATGTTTTAGAGCTCCCGGATGAAGGGCTCTTCAGCCCGAAATGCATTGGAGCGTTATAGGAGCATTTGTACATCATGCAACTGTGATTGATTATTGTGGAATGAACTTCAATTCCAACATTCTAATATGATGAACTTTTGAATATTTACAAATAAATCCAAAGAACATTTCATTACTTTAAGGGAATCTTCTTTTGAAGAACCAAAGGCGTGCCCGACCTAGGGATGCACCCACTTCCCATTGGCTGCACTTTTTATGATTCACTTTTTTGGCGTGCCTGGACGGACAAGTTACCTAGAGGAGCACCCGACCTTTTGAAACCCCAAGCTATTTGCGTTCACGCAACTTTCTTCACCTAGATACAGATTGGCTGTGCACCCCGTTCACTATTATACTGGCATTTTCTTCTTACTCAATTGTTTTGGAAGGTCTTAATGCTTTAGACTTGTTCATTTGATTAAGCCTGAATGCTCAGAGCCACAGCTACCGAGGATTGAGCTAAAGTTTTTTAAATGACTCTGACTGGACTCAATAGGGGTCTGTGAGTTTACTACACAGTGAGGTCGCACAACCACACCATATTATAAACCGTTTGCCCAATGACGCCCTCAAAAAGCACTTTTAGCACAAACTTGCTATGACAAGGATAACACTTGCAGGAAATACTGCATTTACAGAAACATTCATGACATTTACCTTTAACATAGAATAATTCCACAAAGTGCATGACCATGGTTCTGTATTGGGATAGACGATTTCTGGAAACATAAGTATCAAAGTGGACAAAGGAGCCATGGTTCGTAAACTTCCCCAGAACCCTCAAATAGCATTATTGAAACATAATAGACAACATACATTTTGTATTTTTTAAATTATATACAATTCATTTTCTGTATTCCTATCTATGAAACTAAAATAAATCAGTACAATTAAGTGTTTAGTCGCGTAAACTGCACTAAAAATGTAGTCCAAAATTGCTAGGTCACATATGCAATAAATACCTGAGGAAAAAGTCACAATTGAAAAAATGTGTCAGAACAGCTTTTACATCTAAGGCGATTGTGGAATGCAGTAAAATCCAACCCAGAACACAAACATGACCACACAATGAGAAGTTAAACCCCCTGGCAGCTCAGTCCCAAAGTGAGCCACGAGGAGCATTGTTTCACACTGATGGACCGTAACCAAGCAACACCCCTCTTTTCTTTCCAGTTTGAGGCTGATCAGGCCTGGGAAGAAGAAATGCCTTTCCATACAGAGCACACCAGCACCGTGGCATCTGATTAATGTTTAGCAACTTTGTTTTAGCCAAAACCAAAGTTGATGAAAACTGCCACTACCTTGCCAAACTGGAGAACTAGTAGTGACCGAAAAACAAAAGCTGCATTTTAACAAAACCTTTATTATTAATTTTAAAACACCGAGAAATCGTGACAGTTTATCTATCTAATGCAATCACTAGGCGATCATGTTAAGGGTAGTACAAATAACTATACTTCTTTATGGAGGTTCATTTAATAGGAGACAAGGATGTAAATCAAAACTTTCCAAACAACTTTAGAAAAAAAATGTGATGTAAATCAAAACTTTCCAAACATCTTTAGGAAAAAAATGTGATGTAAATCAAAACTTTCCAAACAACTTTAGGAAAAATATGCGGTCACTCCATCCTTACTGCAGCCTATACTAAAGTCATAACGCAAACTGATAGGGGCGATTGTCAAAACCTGTCCATTGATTCCTGCCACTAAAGTGTAACTGTTTCACTGTTTAGCACCAAGCATTTAGTAAGTTCTTCTCACAAATGTACAGAAGATGTTGGATGAGAAGGTCCCAGAATTGTTGGGGCCCCATATAACACCACCACCACTTCTTTTAAGTGCAACAGTTTACAGTATCAGCATGGCTGTCTGTGTCTAGTACAACCTGTAACCCATGGGGTGGAAAGGGTTTCAGCAAGGATCCATTTTTCACAATCTCTGACCATTCCTCAACGACTCCCACACACTCCTTCCCTATTGCCTCTTTGTCTTTCCCTCATTCGCCCCGTCATTTCTACTTTTTCCCATAATCTAGTTCAGTCCTGCTCAGGTTCCCATCTAGAGCCTGCCCTGTGCCCTCCCGCCTAAGAAACACAGTCGATTGCCCAGGGGACCTCTCTTTCTCTCTTTTGATTATTATTATTTATTTTGCAGTTTTATGTTGTGCGAACTCGCCCCGAAGGTATTGGAGTGCTTTACAAGAGCACCAGCTACGTTACTCATTCATTTTTTGTAGGCACGGGGAGATAAAGTGATTTGTTCAGAATCATAAGATGTTGAAGGAGACTCAATCCTGGTTCCCCAGTTCCAAAGTCAGCAGCTCTGGCCATTACACAACATTGTCTCCTCCAAGTCCCTCTTTTTTGCTAACCCAGCCACTTGAAGTCCCCCTTCTTCTCCAACCCAGCTAGTTTAGTTATTTCCATGAGTTACTTCACCTATTTGAAGTTTTATTTGGAGGTAACCTAGAAAGAATACAAGTTTACTGAGAAAAGAGGGAGCTAAGCATCATCTGAGGCTTAGAATCACTAATTTTGCTGGAGCACTTTACGAGTTAAAGATAAGTTGTGGAGGTAGCATAATATACTGGGCCTACAAAAAATAAAACTAGCACCTTTGAGGGCTACTTTGAAAGCAGTTGCTCGGCTTATCACAGGCTCGAAAAACATTTATCATATCATCCCACGCCTACAATCACTGAACTGGATAACTTATGAGGCTAGGGTCCATCTAAAAATTGCTTGCATGACTCATAACGCTCTTCACCACAACACTCCATCCTACATGGCCCACAAATTGACCCTCTCTGGCAGTAATATATCATCTGGCAACACAAGCTCCCTACTACTGAAGCCTCACAATTTCAACAAAAAGAAAACCTACAAGCGGGTCTTCACCAGAATTTCTCCCAGAAATCTGGAACACTTTTTCTCCTGAGACCAGTTACAACCCTTTAAGATCCTTCTTCAAAAAAGAAGTAAAACTTTTGCTATCAAACAGATTCCTTCCCTATTGATGCTGTAGCTTTCTCTTCCTTTCCGCTGCCACACCGCTAAGAGTCTATTTGCTCCTGTTTAATTTTTATTTGTTATTTTTCATGCTTGACATTCTATCAATTATTTCTAAGTCCAATACCAACAGGGATCTTCGCCGATCTTTTGTCTAATAACCACCTATATGTATACTGATGTACAACGTCCAGATACCCGAAAGAGTCTTGTTCACGCTATTACCTCCGAAAGACTGTATTCCTGTCTTCATATTCTTTGGTATTTTCCATGTTTTGCCACTGTAACTATTACTTCCATGACCAATACCATATATAGATCTGTTATTTATTGCTTGTATCATAATTGCCTATCTATATACTATTGTACAGTTTTCTGATACCCGAAAGAGTCTTGTTCACGCGATATAAAACAGAAAGTTTATAAAAATAAAAAAAAGAATACTAGGCAGCACTGGTAAGGTCAAGAGTTGTCTGTTGTTTCCCAGTCTTTCTGCGCGTCATCTTATATTCAAGCACAGCTTTGTGGGCAGATTCCCAACCTTCAGTCATTTACACCAAATAAAGTAGATTGAGTTACCATGGAGAGATGTACAAAACTCGTTTTAGTTACAATCCCTCTTGTGATCTGTGTGCAACTGTAGACAGATTTCCATCAACCCCAGTTACTATGAAAACACCTCTCTTGTACCATTCCTACACACAGCCATGATTGTTTGGGCTGAAACATAAATCCTTTTACTGCACAACTTCTTTGTCCTTTTCAGCTTTGTTCAGTAAACCGTCATTGAAGCGGCATTGTGAACTCGCCGCTCTAGGGAGTGGTGCCGCATTGGGACAAACACACCCAGGGATCTCAGTGCACATGACCTACTTCTGCAACACCTGTGAGCGTGTTTCTAAAGAATTCAGCAGCACCAGAAACAAGAACAATGAAAGAAGGTTCAGTGGAAATGTGCTAGACCTCTTACCCTGAAAGGATAGCCGCTATCAACATCTAAGGAGACAAGGTTGAGAGGATGTAGCCTTGGGGCTAGAGTGGTTGACCTCAAAGCTGGGGAACCAGGTTCGAGTCTCGGCAATGACGCTCAACATCCTGTGATTCTGGGCAAATCACTTAATCTCCCTGTGCCTAACAAAAAAAACGAAAGTGTCCTTCTGTAACAAAACTGGTGCTCATGTAAGGCACTCTGATACCCGATTTTCTCAGGTCTTGTTTGCGTTAAGTAAAACTCCAAAATAGTTATTAGAGAGATTTAGCATTGGCAAAGCCAATAGTTCCCACCTGTCTAAAATCTATGAGCTTAAAAAATTTCTTTTAGCCATGTCGTACGGTATTGTGGCTGCTGTTGATTGTAACTAAATGTTAGCCATGTGGTGTAGAGGAGAGTGAAAAGAGGGGAGTTGGATAGTATAGAAAGGAGTGGCAAAAAATGGAGTGGCGTAGAGTGGAATGGATTAGCGTATGGTGGAATGGTGCACAGTGGAGTGGCATAGAGTAGAGTGCCACATAGTTGACAGGTGCAGAGTAGAGTGGTGTACAGTATAGTAGTGTGGAGTATAGTGGCATAGAATAGAGTGGCATAGAGTGCAGTGGCATATAGTGCCAAAGAGTGCCATAAAGTAGCATAGAATGGCATTGAGTGGAGTACAGTGCACTGGGGTGCCATGGAATGGCATAGAGTGGAGTTATGCAGAGGGGAGTAATGCAGAGTGGACTAGAGTGGTATAAAGTGCATAGAATAGATGGCACAGAGTGGGGTGGAGTGGAGTGCACTGTAGGGTCGTAGAGTGGTGTATGTAGAGTAGAGTATAAAAATAGAGTAGAGTGGAGTGGCATTAAGTGGCATATAGTGATATAGATTAGAGTGGCACAGAGTGGGGTGGAGTGGAGTAGAATGATGGGGCAGAGTGGTGTAGAAAGGAGTGGTGTACAGTCGAGTGGTGTAGAAGAGAGTGCTGTAGAGTGGCATTGCATGGAGTCGCATGGCCTAGAGTGGGGTAGCGTAGAGGAAAGTGGAGTGGCATAGAGTGGAGTGGCGCAGAGTAGCATAAAGTGGAGCAGAACAGAGTGGTCTAGAGTAGAGAGGCATAGTGTGCCTGGGAGTGGCATTGTATGGAGTGGCGTAGCCTAGAGTGGAATAGCATATAGTAGAGTGGCATAGAGTGGGGTGGCACAGAGTGGAGTGGCGTAGAGTACCATAAAGTGGAGCAGAGTAGAGTGGCACAGAGTAGAGTGGCATAGGGTGCCTTAGAGTGGCATTGTGTCGAGGGGAGTTGTGTGGAGTGATATAGAGTTGCGTGGTAAGGAGTGGCGTAGAGTGGTGTAGAGTGGAGAAGAGTGGCGTAGTTTGAAGTAGAGGAGCACAGAGTGGAATGGTGGGGTACAGGATGGAGTGGAGTAGAGTGGCGTAGAGTAGAGTGGCATAAAGCAGAGTGGCGTAAAGCAGAGTGGCATACAGTATAGTAGTGTGGAGTACAGTGGCATAGAAGAGATTGGCATATGGTGCCAAAGAGTGCCATAAAGTAGCACAGAATGGCACTGTGTGGAGGGGAGTAGAGTGCACTGGGGTGCCATGGAATGGTATAGAGTGGAGTTATGTAGAGGGGAGTGATGTGGAGTGGTATAGAGTGCGTAGAGTAGAGTAGCACAGAGTGGGGTGGAGTGTACTGTAGGGTCGTAGAGTGGAGTAGAGTAGAGCGTCAAAGTAGAGTAGAGTGTCACTGAGTGTTGTAGAGTGGAGTGGCATTAAGTGACATAGAGTGACATAGATTAGAGTGTCATAGAGTGGGGTGGAGTAGAGTGGCGTGGAGCAGAGTGGCGTAGAGAGGAGTGGTGTGGAGTCGAGTGGCGAAGAAGAGAGTGCTGTAGAGTGGAATTGCATGGAGTGACATGGCTTAGAGTGGAGCAGCGTAGAGAAACGTGGAGTGGCACAGAGTAGCATAAAGTGGGGCAGAACAGAGTGGCCTAGAGTAGAGAGGCATAGTGTGCCTTAGAGTGGCATTGTGTGGAGTGGCATAGCCTAGAGTGGAGTAGAGTAGGGTGGCATAGAGTGGAGTGGCACAGAGCGGAGTGGTGTAGAGTAGCATAAAGTGGAGCAGAGTAGAGTGGCATAGAGTAGAGTGTCATAGTGTGCCATTGTGTGGAGTGGAGTTGTGTGGAATGGTATAGAGTAGAGTGGGGAGAAGTGACGTAGAGATGTGTAGAGTGGAGTAGAGTGGCATAGATTTTAATAGAGGAGCACAGAGTGGAATGGAAGGGTACAGGGTGGAATGGAGTGGAGTAGAGTGGTGTGGAGTAGAGTGGAGTAAAGCAGAGTTGCGTAATGTAGAGGAGCACAGAGTGGAATGGAGGGGCACCGGTGAAAAGGAGTGGAGTAGAGTGCTGTAGAGTAGAGTGGCGTAAACCAGAGTGGCATTGATTAAGGTGGCATGGAGCAGAGCGGCATGGAGCAGCAAAGAGTAGAGTTATGTAAAGTGGCGTGGAGTGGTGTAGAGCAGAGTGGAATGGCATAAAGTGTCACAGAGTAGAGTGGCATAGAGCGGAGTGGTGTAGAGTAGAGTGGTGTAGAGAAGGGCGGCGTACAGTAGAGTGGCACAGAGTAGAGTGGAGTGGCATGTGAGTGGTGTGGTGCAGAGATGAGTGGAGTGCAGTGATGTACAGGGCATTGGCGTAGAGTGGAGTAGCGCAGAGTAAAGTGGCATATAGTAGTAAAATTGGTGGTGGAAGTAACTACAGCATCAATAGAGATGGCAGATAGGGTGACAGCAACATAAATAAGAAGCTGTATGTCTGTGTTGTACGTAGGAGTGCACATTGCGCATCCAGGAATAATATCAAAATTCCTATTAAATAAAAAAATAATTGCTACAAAAAGAGAAGGAAGAATAAAGACAAGGAAAAACACATGTTCTTGGTCCATGCTCAAGGGAGGAGCTAACACAAGAAAGGAAGGTTGGCCTATGGGAGCTAAGCAATCGAAAGCCTTAAAATGAGAGTCTCAACAAAAACAACTAATGATATACTGTGGGCGGGGTGTGAGACTACTGAATTGTAGACAATATGTCTTACAGTACAGCACATGTGCTGTGTAGGCGAGACCAAATAATGTCTCGCCACGCTAAAACTGCAGTTGTCAATTAGGGCAAATGGTGAGACAACAAGCACTGGCAAACCAATACGTTGAGCCTATACAAGATATATGGGTTTGTCAAAGTTTTTTTACATGTTCACAGCAGAGGGAAAAAACGCTATGACCCAGGCAGCATTGATCGCATCATATCGCTTTCCATTTTTTCTTTGAAGCCATCTTTCACAGCCGCCCAAGCTGCTAGTCAATATTTGAAAAACTGTGTGGTGTTGATGGGGGAAGCAACACAAGGGAAGAGAGTGGGTGGTGTGAAACAAGCCACGGAGAGTGGAAGGAGGATGGAGGGAAAGCAGCACAAGGGAGGGAGCTTAATCAGCGGGAGGAGGGGGTAAGGAAGAAGTACTGCAGAGACATGCACTCTATAAGAGTGCATGTTAAAAAGAATAAAAAGAATACTTGCATAAGCCAGGATGCCTCATTTTGTCAATGCTTGGCAGGGACATAGAGAAAGCCCCAGGACGAAGCAGAGGCGAGGAAGAGACTCTAACAAATAAGAAGCAAGGAGACAAGTGTGACGCCAGAATGAACCAATGGAAAGTAATGGTAAGTAATGGATGGGTTATAGAGCAAGCACTGTGCAGGTGAAACCTAAAAAGGAGACAGAACTGATGACTTGATATTCTTTTCTTCAATGGGACTGTGAGAGTCAGTTAACTGAGTTAACATCAAAGAAAGTTATGCTTTAATTCATAAATTATGACTACCTCCAAAAGTGAACAAGCATAGACAACGTTTTTTTATATATCTGTTGCCATGTCAGTTTTGTGTGTGAGGAGAGTGTATACGCACGCCGGAGAGTTGTCAGTTGAATAAAGAATAATTTTTTGTCTAATTATTTTACCATGTAAGCTACTGTCGTGCATGCACAAATGATTGTAGTAATTGGTTTTAATTTTATGTTCGTACAAAGGAATTTCACCCTGCATTGCAATCATATAACTGATTTGTTTCAGTTTGCATATTTCTTGTATATAGCTGCATAGTAAGAATACACCTGTGCAAAAATGCTTAGTCAGCTTTTACTAAGTTAAAAGAAGTGTAATTCCGTCTCATATAAAAAAGACAGGGGTGGACCGCACGGATCGCAGGTGAGGGGGCGGGCAGGTGGGGCTGTGGGCTGCATTAAAAAAAAAATAACACTTACCTAGCCACCGCCGGGTCCCGCGTCTTCTCTCCTGCTCACCCGTGTCCGACTCCAGGTCGGAACAGAAAGTGATTGGTCTTAGAGATTTGACACTTTGCTCAGACAGGGGCTTGAGGTGTGTTGCAGCCTGCATGGAGAACAGGAAAGTGTGCATGACTGTTTTCGGCGGCCCGAGAATAAATGCGCACAGGGGTGTTCTACCACTCCTTCCTTGCTCTGCAGCCCCGCCCCTCTCACGCACACTGCGGCAGCAGGAGGACAAAATAAATTGCTAATAACATTCCGTTATTAGCATTTTACTTTTTCCTTTCTTTTGATGCTTCCTGGCAGTAGGGCAAAGCTCCTCCGCCTTAGCGGGGGAGCCGCCACAGAAAACAGAAAGGGAGTGCCAGATAGCTAAGACCAAGGCCAATGGTCTTGCTATGTATAACAAAACTAGAGGGTTGCTTAGAAGGCAAGTCTGGCAACCATAAAATGCAGTATATATTCATGTATGTATTAGATTTATAAAGCACAAACTTGGCAACGGAGCACTGTACAGTAGAAGGTATTAAATTACCAGCCAGTGGTGGGAATGGGGGGTGAGTTAGAGCTTTGAGGGGCACAGGTCTTCAGTAATGATGGGAGGGAGACCAAAAGGGATGGTGTGCTTCAAAGAAAACTGGGAAAAGGGGCTTTGAAGTATTGAGGTGCATCTTACATAGGAGATTTAATCTCAGTCTGGAACTAGAGAAGGAATTTGCCGGTCACCTTTGTATTATAGTGCCCCCCATTCTGAGTGTCGCTATCAAGACAGGACAATACCGACACCTTTAAGGTTTTCCTCAAGCTGGTTTTGAAAAGTAAGTGCTTCACCTTACAAATTCATTTGGTTGCAGAAGGTCTTGAGTTTGTGTGATGTTGGCATGGAGTTCTTGTATGTGTGCGGTAACTAGCTGGTCACTAGGGCACCACTTACATATTTGAAAATGTAACCAGCAGATAGGATTAACTGATGATTTCAAGTCAATGGGGACACTACAAATGCATTCCTCAACTTGCATTAACAACCCAAAGAACTATATTACAATCGTTTAAAAAATAATTTCAAAGAGTGATAAAAGATGCAGTCTGAGCATAACATAACCCAGTGATGTCTCCCAGCTGTTGCTGGGTTCAAGAATTCTCTAAACCGTAGCCAGTCTGTTTTGGAAGAAGCTTTGTTTTTGTTTTCTCTGTTGTATGTGTTTTGGTGAAATGTGTAATAAAAACGATTTTCAAAAACAATGTATTAAATAGAAAAGATTACATTTTGGTATTATTTCAAATTCCCTTTTATAGACTTTCTTATTATGACAAGTAATTTTCCTCTAATGTTCCCATGCTCGCCCATCTTCCTTTTAGAATTCCAATTTACACTTAAAAGTATTTGCTACCAGGCAAGGCTGTCCGCTCTCTCCCTTGCTTTTCGCCCTATCAGTAGAACCCGTTGCCATTGCTATATGTCAGTCAGAAGCTATCACTGACATCCCCTTTGGAGGCCATGAACATAAAGTAGCCTTATTCGCAGATGATCTCTTACTATCATTAACCTCCCCTAGCACCTCCTTACCAGCGCTAGCTTCTCTCCTTTGAAAAGGACTCGAGCTTTAAAATCAATATGGCCAAATCCCAGGCCCTGAATCTAACCCTCCCTGCCCTGGAGGCACTTCACCTGCAAACCCTCATCCCACTACACTGGGGCACCCAGTTGATTCGCTACCTGGGTCTTAATTTGACCCCCTCTCTGTTCTCTTGGTCCCAGTCTAATTGGCCGTCCTGCAGAAGGGGCATCTTGGAAGACATGCGTTGCTGGAAAAAGCTTCTGATATACTGGCCTGGTCGCCTCAATGTGGTCAAAATGTCCTTCTTACTAAAAGGGCGGTACCTATTCCAGAGTTTACCCACTCCAATTTCGCAAGTAGATATCCAACAACTCCAACACAATCTAAACTCCTTCATCTGGGGAAAGGGGCGACCAAGATTTTCAAACAAAATACTCATGCTTCCCCGGGACCGCGGAGGCTTCGCCTGCCCCAGCCTCTAGAAATACTACTAGCCGTCCCACCCTCCCGTTTCTCCTTGTAGGCTGCATGCAGCCTGCAGGGAGAAAATGGCCTCCCCATAGGCGCCCGGCCTGGCGCCATCCCCACCAATCACAACACTGCCATTGCAGCATTGTGATAGGCTTAGGGTAGGGGAGCGAGGCTGCCTGTGGCTGCTTCCTGTTCAGGAGAGCAGCAGGAAAATGTGGGACCCAGCCGGGAGCTGAGGTGGAGCGGGACCCGCAAAGGTAAGTTTTTTTCAATTTTAATTAACCCCGCGACCCCCCGTGCGTGCCCAACCCACGGGACATGCCGGCCGCATTTGAATCCTGCCTTCCCTCCAGCCCTACAACCACACTCATTTTCACCACGGGAGGAGGATGAATGTCGCACGATTCAGGATCTATTTGAGGGAGACACTTTTAAAATCTTTGAGCAATGTAAGAAGGCCTCTCACCTTGCGGACTCATCTAGGCTACAATATTATCAACTCCGCCATTGGTTGCTCTTGCCTACTTATACTCAGGGTGCTACGCAAACAAATGATGGACGGAATGCTGAAGAAATCATACATTCTCCCCCAGTCAAGAGATCTGGGTTAAATCCATCGTTCTTTTGCTCACCATGCCACCCCACTTTGGACCCAGCCATTGTTTGCGTAGCACTTATACTCAGGGGGCAACTAGATTGCTCACCCCCTTTGAGACCCCATTGTCCGCATTTGATGGGACCAGGGGCCTGATATCTCGAACATACCAGGTACTACATCATTCTCCCCCCATTCACTCCCACACATACCAGAGACAGTGGTCTTTTGACCTGGGGGAGGAGATACCACCAGAAAGCTGGGAGCAACTCTGGCACGACATCCCTAAAACTTACAGGAGGAATCTGCCTACAAGCTTATGACGCATTGGTTCTACACCCCAGTGTGCCTACAGAAAATGCTCCCAGGCGTTTCGCCCCTCTGCTGGCGATGCCAGTCAGCGGTGGGGGAATTCATTCACACCTTGTTGTCCTGCACGAGGCTGACTATGTTTTAGAAAGATGTTCTGAGCCATATCAAAGACCCTGTGGAATTTCCAATACCGAGCTCCACTTCAGTGACTTTACAGGGCATCCGACCTCAACTGCTCGCAGCCATGACGCATTCCGAATGGTGCCTCATTGCTCACATGCTACGAGCAGCTAAACAGACCATCGCTCCTCACTGGAAGAAGCCCTCCACCTCCCCTCTTTCTGCATGGTTCTTGCTTCTCTGGCACGTCATGGCAATTGAACTCCTGATGTCCCGATCACCTATACCCAAAACAAATTCACACACACCTGGCAGCCATAGATTGAAACCTTTTTTCAAACTAGAACACTCCTGCTATACCCTAACTTCGGGCTCTCCAACTCTTTGAAGATGTACCTTGCCATATGACATGGGGTCCCACAGTCTGGATCTCCGCTCCGTAGACCTAATGAGGAACCTCTACCTCCTTAATCCTCATTCAAACTTCCCTGACTCTCCCTGGGGTACTCCCTCCCTCCTCCCTTCCCTTCCCCCTCTCCCCCACGTTCTCTCCCGCCCCCCCCTATTTGCTCCCCCAGTCGTGTGATTTAATCACCATCAAGTTTTTACCCTCACTTATTGTTGCTGACAAGCTTCTCTATGTTTTGAGTCTCAGTTATTTATGCCTTAAGCTACATTGCTTTTCTCAAATGTTCACACCAGTCCAATTGAATGATGCCTCACAGCCTTCCAGTATTACTCAACTGCCTTATGCTTTGTATGGTGGCGGCTGTTCCTATCTTTAATTTTCAATAAACAGATTTGACACAAAAGCATTTGCTTAAATGAGTCTGCCTTTATGTGAGGCTTGGGAAACGTTGCTTCCTTTATATAATCCACCCTTTAACTTCGATTTGCTCCATCAGTTTAAGCCATCAAAAAAGAAATCAAGACTTTACCCTTCCCACTGGATCCGTGTTAAAATGATTTCCCCTCACGGAACCTACAATGTAATTAATGTATATTATGTCAATTACGTATTTTTTTAAATGCCTAGTACACTATCGTTAACTTATTAAGATGACACCTATTCTTCCATCCTTTTGTAAATGCCATCCTCGCTCATGTAACCACCACCTGGTGAAATGCAATGCCCTGCTTCCTGTACAGTGATCTGCTTCTTACCGCCAATGGTTCACACTGTATATATAAATAAACATCAAAATGAAAAATATATGAATTCCCACCCTTGGACATATGTCTTCTCCAGTCATACACTTCCAGGCCAAGGGGCATTGTATTTGACTTTTTTCTGTGTAATAAACAAATATATCTCTTTATCCTGAGCACCTGACCCATTCATGTCAGTTTAAAGTTTTATTGTCTTAGGTTCTCTGACTCTTTGCACCAGTGGCAAACGTTTGCCACAAGGTTAGATATTTCTTGATCTGTTTTTTCAATGAGTACATGACCTTTTTCAAGGTCACTATTTTCCATAGCCAAACCATTCAGTTACACAAAACAGGCAGGATTATTGTTTGCTTGTAGGCTGCCCTGAGGGTAAAGCCTGCTAGCTCTAAGAGTCATCCTAGAAACCTAGAGACACCCAGAATGGATTCTCGGGAAAACTTCCTTATTATTGCTTTCATTTCGACTCAAGATTGAATTGAAATTATGAGCATGTAAAATACTTTAAGTAAAGAGGCCACCTCCTTGGATCAGTTTCCCATTGGAATTACCTGAGCTCCCTTCCCCTTTTGATCAGTTCTTAGGACCTTACCTGCTAGCTTTGTACTGGATTATTCAATTAATGTATTTTGAAGTATGGCTGGGTGTCTTCCAGAGAAAATTACTGAATATCTCCTGTTTATGTTAGCATTTTTCTGTAGGAAATGTTTTGAGATCAGTGGGAAATGACGCTCATGAGCAAGTCAGGTCAACCTAACTAAGTGTAAGCAGTTTTTCCATGTTATGGGCACAATCTCTCATAAACAGTGTTGTGTTCTGTTTAGGAGTGCGGTGCCCAAGAATATTTACGATGGTTCTTTTGACATCCTCTCACTACATCTTCGTGTATTCACAGTATATCTGACTACTATAGTCATGTTCCGAAATTTGTAGAACCCCTTTTTTTACTATAGAAAATGTGAAGCTGCCTGACACAACTAAGGTGGTTCTCAAGAAACACTATTATTTGTATATGAAGTACTGCTGTATTAGGTAGTTTTGAAAGCACTAGAATTAGATGAATTGGTGGCATTCTTTTATAGGACTTTGTCAAGTTGGGCTAAGCTCCTGCCGAGTGGACAGGGCATCCAGACATCTTGTTGCATATCCACTCTATGTGAAGATATGATGCAGCAGGGTGCCCATTATGGCCATGTTGGGAATATCAAGCTCTTTATAATTTATCTGAACTCTAGAAGGTGTCACTTGCCCTTATTTTGCTGGAAATGTTCCACAATTTGACAGCCTATTTGGAAAAAGTCCACCACCTACTAACAATTATCTTGCATGCTTCTGCCATTTAGCAGGCTGACTCTAATGCACTGGGCCCTAATTGCAGTGTTGGATTCCACACATCAACAAACAGTGCCATGAAGGCTGCATGATGTTACCTGTAAAGGAATGAACCACCTTGGCTATGTCTGTAAGCTCATCATTTCCACCATAGTAGACTTGGACGTAGTTGTCAGTGTGGATTCCTATAATTATTTCCTGCAAGTTGCTTGTGACCCCCATGGCTTGTTGGACTGACTATAGTTTATTTTTGGAGACCAAGTTAAATGGGCCCTCAAGTCAACAAACGCTTCATACAAATTATTTTTTAATAAAATGACATACTTCTAATGTTGTTTGCAAAAATTTTAAACGTAATCTAGTGTTCTTATATTATTCCAAAATCCAACATATAGGGTAGATAAAATATGATTTTCTAACTCCCAGTCTTGCTACCTCTCCAGTATTTGCTTGCAAAACACTTTTTGGACAATATCTAGAAAGCTAATGGGCCTATAATTTGCGGGATTATCTTTCTGAAATTTATATAGATCAGTATGATCTCAGTTCCTCTTCAAGAGGGAGAGATCTCTGCTCCAGCCCAAAGAGCATTGCAAAGTAAATTGTAATAGGGCGCTTACACCGTGATCTCTGAGCGGAAAAGATCTCTGTGGATCTTTAAGGGACCTGGAGCTTTCCCTTACCTGAGGCTTTCTATGGCTTTAGATGTGTCAGAGACAGAGAATTCAATCTTATCGACGTGCACAATACCAACTCTGACAGTGCCTTCAGATAAAGCAAATCAAGAGTGACAACCAGTGTAGGTGCACTACAAAGGGCATAAAAGTGAGTAACCCACGCCTGTGGTTTTATATGATTCTCTACTCGGTTATGGCTATGCAGGCTGCCATGGGCAACGATATGCCAAAAAAAGCAATTATTATTGTTACTGGCAGCCACCAATTGATCCCGACAGTTGGAATCAACCCACTTCTGTCTGGCTATGTTCAGGTTATGTTTATAATACTTGATAGTCACCATGATTGCTAGTCCAAGATGGGATTTAACTGCAATCAGTAAATTGGCTTTAGCAGTTTTACACTTGAACCAGGGTGCAGTGGCGGCTGGCATGTAAGGAGAGTAGAGGGGTGGGAGGGAAACAAAATAAGCTAACAAATAATACCACAAAAAAAATACACTTACCTTCTTTCGATCTTGGCGAGATGTCTCCCTCGCTTGGGTCCAGGCAGGTAAAGAGGCTCCAATGCGGCAGACCAGGAAGCTGCAGTAACCAATCCTGGCGCTGCTTTCATGCAGCATGAAAGCAGCGCCAGGATTGGAAGGAGCAGCCTCTCTTGCCACTCCTGAGGGCATTGGAGCCCTATGCAGTTTCTAACCCAGCTGTCTTAAAACAGCTGGGTTAGCGAGGTTTAAACTACGCATGTCTGACTGGCCTTCGCAAGAGGGCCAGTCAAAAACACATGCGTAGTTTAAACCTAAGTGCCCTGCCTAACACTGCTTGCTGCTGCTGACTGACTGGCAGCAGTAGAAACCAGAAAGCCCCAACCCTGGTCCTGACGCTCGGCTTAGGACGGGGTTTGAAAAAATAAAATTGTAATAAATTAAGTTTATTACTATTTTATATTTCCATGTTTGGGGCAATTTGGTTTGTTGGCAACGACTCTCTGTCTTTCAGAGGCCCCCCCCCCCTTGCCAGGGTGTCTTGGCATTAAACCTGGCAGAACACAGCCTACAATCCTTGCAAAAAGAATCCGTCAGGGATTTAAATTATTTTGGATGTATATCAACAGTTGGTATGAGGGCAAAGTCTAAGTGAGCAAAGAGACCCAGTACAGATAAAAATGCATTATAATTATCAGTCAATACTCCCACTTTATTAACAATGGTAGGCCATTTGATGGACCTTTAGTTAATCCTGACTATTGCCTCAATATTTGAGATTTTTTTTTTAATATGGCCATGTCTTACCAGGGCATATCTTTCGAAGATAGATCTGAGGCATTAATATGGCTATCGTCTATCGGGATAATTAACATATCATGGAGTTAGGGCCATATTTTAATATTTACAATAGTATAATAAGTCTTACTAACATTTCTGCCTTGCTTGAAAGTTCAAGCCCTCTTGATGTCTGATGGAAGATTGTTAGAGAGGCAGCTGTAATGCTGAAACTGACCAGTTTGAGATGCGTTTAGCCTCTAGGGCCTATATACCTGGAGTTTTACATCCTCCAGTTCTGTCAAGGCAGACAAACAGTCAAGGGGTTCATGCGTGACATTGAAATACCCAGCAACCATAATTGGATGTTTATCTTTGTTACATTTTATATGATCCCCGAGTACAGATAAAGTTTTCGATTCTTGGCTCCTAGTGGTAAAACAATTATAAACATTATACACAGTCATAGTCAGGTCACTAGTTGATATTATGCTTATAGTGAAAATGTCTGGAAATAAAGTACCTAACTTACAAATTTTGCAACTAAATGAAATCTTCACCTAAATTTGTAGAACACCAGATGGCTGACCTGGACTGGAGGAACAGGCTCTGATATTATATAATAAATAGCCTGTCCTGTGAGTTGGCAAAGTAGACTGTGGCTTCTGAAATATACATACATGATAAGAATCTATATACTCTCTCCATGCTGGATCAATGATCTTAAAATTCAGACCACCCAAGTTTCAGGAAAGTACTTATAACTGAGCGTTCCCCACGCTAACCACAGAAGTATGTGCTTTTGTGGAATTTGTATCAAGATTAGGACCCAGTTGATTAGAAGAGTTAATACTAGGGACAGATAAATCAGAGGAAATGGCTTTTCCTACACACTGTTACAACTGAGGTTTTATTTCTAGTATCACTACAATGACCCCCAGTCAATCAATTTCATTTAATGTTGATGTAGCATAAGGTTTATCTACCTTGTGCTCATGCAATCTACCTACTACTTCTGTCAAACTTACAAAAGTAGAGGTAGCTGATGTGAATGGACTGCTTAATTGAACTGGATTCCTGAACCATTGGCCAGAGCTGAGTGCACACACGGACCTCCTAACTTTGCTACAAGCTCTGTATTAGATAATACTAGTTTGATACAGCCATACTGCTCGCATGAAGAGACAATAGATTGGGGTGAGATTATAACAAACGTCTAATTTCACTTTTTAAGTGTATTGCTTTGTTGACAAGCGAACCACTGTCCTCAAGAAAGCGGGTTCCCAATTTAGGGATCATGAACACAGTTCTCTTAGTCTCATGAATCACTGATTGTGCTTCTGTACTAGGCTGTGCCTCAGTATAGGAGATCGAAAAGAAAAAAAGATGATGGTCTGCCTCTATAGGTCAAACCTTCTTAATTGCTATCTGCGTATAGACAGGACTCTGTTTCCAAGCTGCATCTCACAAGGGGGTTTTAGTATCACGTTATGATTAAGCCATTCCTGGTGCCCACCGCCCTTGTTTCTCAGTGTAACAGTGTTCGGCAATAGACCCTTAGAGGAGGGCTGCTGCTGCAGTGTGGTGGATAAGGAAGGTTGGCTACTCAACCAAGGTTCAGCATCATTCCCTCCTTCATTTATGGATGAAGTGTTTGGGTTACTATCTAGTGTAGAAAGGCAAACATCCATTACAATGAATCCATTACAACGTATGCTATTAGGTAGCATGCCATTACAACGCAAGTGGATTACTTCGCATGCTATCACAACGCATGCCATTCCAACGCATATGCTTTTACCACACATGCCTTTACAACACATTTAGTTGTAAAGGCATGAATGATAAAGGCATATGTGTTTTCCCCGGTGGAAGCTGGGTGACTCTTGCCCTACTGTTCCCCGGAGGAGGGGTGTGTGGAGTGCGCCTCAGCCCTCTGCGGCACCGGAGCTCAGACCAGCTGCCCCCCACTGTGGGTGGCTGGGAACTATACAGCAGAGCGGGCCGCTGAAGTGCAGTAATCCTTTAGGGGGCAAGAATACGGTTGGCTGAATTCTTCTGGAGCGCTGGTTCGAAGTGCTGTGCTGGGCCAGTCGAAACAGCCTGGCAACCCGCCCCTGCAACGGCTAGACCACTGGACTGCTCATGCTGCAAGGCGCCATAAAACTGCCTGGCACTCGCAAGGGGACCCACACAAGAGGTTGGCCGTTTCAGACCCTGGATTGAGTGGATGATCCAACGCCAGTCATGGGTCTCCTGGGATCTGTAACTCAACCTACACAGTTGCACCTTTTGGAACCACCGCCAAGTATTCAGTAGGACTTGAACCCTACAGACCACCCTGTTGGACCTACCTCAGTGGAGAATAAGCATTGTTTTAGAAGCTATAGAGTGGTCTTGAGTATCCCTGGAAAATAAAATAGATGCAGAAACCATGGATCTCACACTGCTGTGAGACAACCATGGGGGGCTCACCGATGAGGCCTACCTTACAGAGCAGTCACTGGTGACAATTCAGGCATGAAACCAAGCCACACAATCTCAACTGCAAAAGTGTATGCACATTGGAGGAGTGGGTGGAGGATGCCGAAGGCCATTCTCATAGAAACAACATTTGCCTGATGGGCCTACCTGACTATGCAGAGGGGCAGGATGTAGAATCATACCTTAAGACATGGATCCTCAGCTTTATCCCTAATTTAGTCCACTTGACCTTCTTTTCGGTCAAGCTAGTACAGTGGGTGTCAGTGCTGAAGCACCCGCCTGGCTTGCACTCCACCCAGGCCACTAGTGGCACAGCTCCTGCACTACAAAGACAGGGACATCATCCTGCACGAGGCCCGCAAGCTTGACAATTTGGTGGTAGACAATGTGAAAATGATGATCTTCCCAAATCATACACTGGCAATCCAGCGCCAACAGCACACTTTCCTTCTGGTCAAACGCAGATTCAGGGACCTTAACACCATACACCTTCTAATTTCATATTGATGCAGACAAGGCCCCTCGAGTAGCATCACTGCTCTAGAGTCATATGCGCGCTGGCCACATGGCACTGCAGTGGAAGTGGGGACTACCTGTGTGCCTCTTGGTGAGACTAGTACACACAAGGGAGTGAGCAAACTTGGGAGGCTGTGTTGGCATGCATCAATTGCTTCCCCCCGGCTGCGCTGCTGCTGGTGCATGAACGCACACCCTCCCGGGTTCAGCCGGTGCATCGGCCACTAGACAATTACATGTATACAGTGCTAGGGTCCACTTACTCACCAGAGAACACAGGATCTGGGCACCTATACACCACCCAAACTGTCACCTATCCCCAATCCAGTATGCCGACACTGATACCTAACGTACACATTTTTGGGCGGGTACCCATTGTATCCCTGCTCCCGGTGGTATTTAATGTTTCCTATTGTCGTTTTTCTTTGGTTTGTTGTTATAGCCTGCACCTGCCTAGTCTACTCCCTTCAGGGTGCAGCTAACCCTGCCCGATTGATGGGAGTCATACTATACCCATCCAAATGCTATAATGATGACTGACACTAACATAATGATAAGGAACATCCTGGCAATGTACACTCCTTTCCGGAGCTATGCTGTATATTTCTATTTGCACTGTAAGATGACACATAACGTTTATATAGGATTCTCACCTCACTCAAGTAGAGGCCGTGCGGTTAAAAAAGCAAAGGAGGGGCCAATTATACTCTAGTAACTACTCCACTTACGCCTGAGGGGTCTTGGTCCAGATCAGGGGTGGGGTCCGTTTTGTTGTGGACAACACGGTCATAGACCTAGAGGGTTACTACATTCTTGTGGAGGGTTGACTGGGCATCCTCCAGGTGCTGCTTGAAGCAATTTATGTGCTGAATTCTGAGCAGGTGGTTTTTTTGAACACTCTGGCTGGGGTGTTGTCGCAATAGAGTGAATTTCCCTGGCTGTTGGGCCGCCACTTTAACAGCGTCTTTGACATAGACTTAGGCAGTTCCTTCCCACCCCTCCTCCGTACTACGGCCACCTCAAATGCCCACACCTTAACTAACTGGCTGCAGCGCTGAGGCCTATTAGACATCTGGCGCCTGCGCAATGCCACCCCAAGAGTTTACTCATTTTACTCACAATGACCATGACCAGATATAATCACACATGCTATACACATTGACTATCTTGGCAGGACATACTCCGACTATAACCCACTGCATGGATGACTAAGCTGGGGCTATGGCCTTCCCATAATCCCAACGTGGTGGCTTCAAGTGAAAGTACTGGAGGATCTTCCATTAAGGGGTTCCCCTAATCGTAGCATATCAGAATATTTCAATATCAACACTGGCACCGCCACCACAAGGCTGATTGAATGAGATGCCTGCAAGGTAGCAATCAGAGGTCATTGCCTGGACAATACCCTGAGCATGGGCCGTCAGATTGGCAGTGGGACATTCCGGGTGGAGCAGATGCTGCTCCAACTTGAGAAACAAGTCCAGTCTTCCACAACAGCCACGAGCGTCTGGGTTGAGCAAGGCGTAAGCATGCAGCTCTCCTGGAGAGGATGAGCTGCCAAAATGATGTGACCCACACCTCAAAAACACATGCAGAGGCTGATAAATCAGGAGCACTGGTGGCATGGCAAGTCTAGCAGAAACAGCCGCGGTGACCCATACTGTCCATCTGTGCAGACATTGGGGACCTGTTGCACACACAAAGGGACCTATACATGCTGCATTCATACACCATTACGCTCCCCTATATGCATCAGTGACCAGTGGAGATCTGGTCCTTCTTGGTCATTGTGGATATTCCCCAGGTATCGCTGGAGCACAGGGAGGAACTAAACAGAGACCTCACCATCTTTGAGATCAAGAAAGCCATACATCCACTTGCCACACGCAAGCCCTCAGGGGCTGAAGGGCAACTGCCTGAATTTGACAAAGTTTAGTTCACATCACTGGCGCTCAAGTTGAAAACAGTATATGATGAAGCCATGGCATCAGCTTGTCTCCCACCAAAGCAGCATGATGCACTGCTTCTATTGTTGCTTAAGCCCAGTAGAGATGCAGTGGACTTGGAATCTAGACCTCTAGCACTCCTAAACATCGACTATAAAATAAATGCAAAGATCCTGGATAAGCAGCTAGCCCCCTTGGTCCTGCAGCTAGTCTATCTAGACCAGAATTGCTTTGTGCCGGCCAGGAATACCTCCCTGAACTTGTGTTGCTTTTTTCAGGTGTTGGAGTATGCTCCGGTTATATGCCCGAGGTCAGGGTGTTTTATGCTTGACCTAGAAAAGGCCTTTGACTCTCTAAAGTGGCCCTACTTGTTCAATGTACTTTCCAGATATGGCCTGGGGACCCCCTTTGTCTGACTGATTAAACTCCTTTACACTAAGCCCACAGTCATGGTTAAAACAGGTCACCTCATATCCAAACTGATATTGATCTATAGAGGCACTTGACAGGATTAGCCACTGTCCCCGCTGCTCAATTGACTAGCTATGGAGCCACTGGACCACATTCTCCAAGAACAAGGCAGCAATGGGGTATACCACTTAGTGACGGCCTTCACTCCTTCATTCTATGCAGGCAACATGCTCCTATACCCTAAAGCCATTCATGCAGTCCTGGCCACCATAGCACAAGTACTTAACAGGTTTACTGAGGTATTGTGTCTTAGAGTTAATTGGGTCAAGTCCGACCTATTCTCGTTTATTACTACTAAGCCGGACCATGCCCTCCAGATCACTTGTGCCCAATTAGACTGGTAGCCCATCATATTCCAATACCTGGCAATCCGAATTGATCACACTCAAAAATATCTTATGGATCGTAATCTTGTATGAGTGCTGAGCACCCTGCAGGTACAAATGTCATTCTGGCAGGCTTTGCCACTATCTGTGGCTCATGGAATGAAGGTCATGCTGCCATTCCTGTTGTATTATTTCGCCAATTTGCCCCTATGTGTCACTACGCCCTTTTTATGTACTTTGGTGATTTTATATGGCATGTGACGCATTGCAGGGTGGACCTCGACAAAATATATTTCCCGGCTAAACAGGGTGGATTAGGAGTGCCAAATTTTGAACACTACTACCTGGCCTTGTAATTAGAATGGGTGGTATGCTGGTTTGCGGGGTGCCAACTGGAGGACATCACAACTGCCTCACATCTGTGGGATTTACAGCCTGATTCATGAAGCTAAATTGTGCTCGCAATAGCTGCGAAAATGCTATCGCGGGCGCAATTCCCATAATCGGAATTCACCACGAAAATTGCGAATTCGCAAACACAGAATTGCGAAATCGCTAAAAGATTTGCAGAATCCCGGCAGTAGACCATTTGCGAATCGGAAATAGCGAGAAATCACGGATTCTGCAAAAATAATAGCGAAATCGCAAATTCCTCGCAATCGGGATTCATGACAAATCGCAATTTAAGGACAACCCAAAGCAGGTGGTAACCATTAAACCCATAGTAAATTTTTTGGGGAAAAACCGTTGGCCAATCAGCAACTGGTGCTGGCCTGCCCATACACACTTAAGGAGAAGCAGCATCAGCATAAGGAGCGTCACAATGCCAGGAATGTACATAGTGGTCAGGCGGCGAAGGCTACAGCGAGCAGCACGGAGGAGATGTCGAATCCAGGCCAGGATCTTCCGCCAGCGGGTCACCCTGCTGGGCCAAACCAGAGAGCAAATTTACGCAAAGTACCGCCTGAATGGGGCAATGATCATCAAGCTAATTCAGGACCTTGACCCCCTGATGCAGCACCCAACAAGGCGGACCAATGCCGTGCCAACACATGTCCAGGTATTGTGTAGCCTGCACCTCCTGGCCTCCGGGAGCTTCCAGGGGATAGTTGCGGCTGCTGGGGGGATATCCCAGCCCACCATGTCCCGCTGCCTAGGGAGTTTCCTTGACGCAATGCTGACCCAGTTACACCACCACATCAAATTTCCAACAAGCCAACAGGAATTGGATGAGACCAAGCTTCAATTCTACAATGTTGCGCATTTCCCACACGTAATAGGATGCATTGACTGTACCCACATCCACATCTGCCCACCAGCTGCAACGGAGTACATGTACCGCAATCGCAAGTCCTACCACTCCCTCAACATCCAGATGGTCTGCAATGCAAAGACATACATCACGGACATAGTGGCACAGTACCCGGGGAGTACACATGACTCATTCATATTCCGGCACAGCGGCCTCCACACACGACTGGCCAGGGGAGACTTTGGGGAAGGACACCTACTTGGTAAGTACACTTTGCCCATAATGTCACAGTGCGATGAAGTAGCTGCGATGCACAGGCACTCACCCTCTGCTCCTCTCATTCAGGTGACAGTGGCTACGCCCTGCGTGAATACCTCCTCACCCCATACCTCAACCCTGCTACACCACAGCAACGGCGTTACAATGTATCGAACATACGCACAAGGAATTGCATTGAGAGAACTTTTGGGCTACTGAAGAGCAGATTCCGCATACTTCACAAGACAGGTGGGGCCATGTACTACAGTCCTGATGTGTGCTGCCGCATTGTGGCTGTGTGTGCTATACTACACAACATTGCTACCAAGCGCCGGATACCTGTCGACATCTCTGGCAGTGAATCGGAAGGGGACGACCGGCCACCTGCACATGCGCACCATGCACGCGGGGAGAACCCAGCTGAAGGCCACAGACGCCGCAACCACATCACAATGAACAGTTTCTAGTGCACCCTCTCCCCTCACCCAACAAATCACAATTGCATACACAATTTAATAATGACACAACGCCAATGTGTGATGCTAAATTAAATATTATTGTTTGAATCACAATAATAGTTCCAGTTGCCATCCTTCCAATGCAAACAGTATTGCCCCATACTGCTGCGTCCAATACACAGGGCAGGCTTATGTTCAGCCTGTGCCTGTACAAGTACATTTCAGTCAGGTGCGCCTCCGGCGCGAAGCACCCAAGCGCCTCTCCGGCTCCTCCTCAGCCACCGCACGTGACCCTGCAGTGGGCCTGGTGCTGCGTCTCAACGCCCCTACGTGTGAGGCAGAGTGGCTGCTCACACTTGAGGTGCCCTCGCTGGCATCGTCCCCCCCGACAGTGGCAGGTAGAGCGGGATGAAGTGCCATCACGGCAGTGGTGAGGTGCTCTAGTACCCTGGCCACATCCTTGCAGCATTGAATGAGCTGCTGCGCCAGGGACCGGCGCGATAGCTGCGACGTGGCATTGCCAATCACATAGTTTGACCGAGTGTAAGCCGTCAGCCGCGTCAGTAGCTGACGGTGGCGGCGGCGGGCCGTGTTGCGCTGTGAAATCATAGCAGCTGTGTTGACCTCCATGGCTGCAGTCATGCGGGCCATCCCCTCCCCCACACCTGCCATGGCTGCCGTCATGCGGTCTATCCAGTCCCCCACACCTGCCACATTGCGGCCAATGTTATACAGCTGCAACTGTATGGCTCCTTGCCGGCGTGCCTGCAGCTGGTGAATCCGTAGCATTCGACGTTCAATACTCATGCTCGGCAGGCGCTGTTCATTCCCCCTCCTGGCGCTGGGAGCATTGGTCTGCAGGCGAGCCCTGCTGGCAGGCCACAGTGGGTGGCCGCTGTGTCACCGCTGTCGCGGGACCTGATGTGGATGCGCCAGCTGCTGGTGGAGTCGAGCTGGGCATAGATGGTGCGGCAGACGCTGGAGGCACAGTTGTAGTGGGCCGGGCTGCAGGGGTTGGTGCTGCGGCAGACGCTGGAGGCACAGTGGTAGTGGGCCGGGCTGCAGGGGTTGGTGCTGCTGCAGACGCTGGAGGCACAGTGATAGTGGGCCGGGCTGCAGGGGTTGGTGCTGCGGCAGACGCTGGAGGCTGTGTTGGTAACGGCACCTCCTCGTCATCCTGTGCTTGCTCATCTATGAGCAGCCTCTCACTGTTGTTGCTGTCTGCGCCACCTGTGAGGGGAAGTGGACGTTCATTAGTTGCATGTATCTGTCACACGTGCAGTTGCTACATGCATGCTGGGTGACATTCCCTGACTGGCTATGGCATTGCGTACTTTTGAACCTGTTTGGCTGCATTGGGGTACTTGTACATTGTGGCCACACTACATGTCCCACAATGCTTTAGGGCATTACCTGATGTGCACCAATGGCATGACTTTGGAACATTATGGGAGGCTATAGGGTCATGGCCATTCATAGGGGACAGGGTCGCAGTCGCATGTCACTTACCTTGGCTCTCTTGGGTGGGGCGCTATGAGTCCAATCGGGTGACTCCAACGCACGCCTCAGCCTCCAGCTTGTCTTCAACGCGATCCTACATGGGGGTGTTTGGAGGGACTGTAGGTCCTCCCCCTCCAGTGGCCAGGGACTCTCCCAGCCTCTCGGCGACCTTCCCCTTGGCACGACCTCGGAGGTCGTACCACCTTTTCTTCAATTCATCAAGTGACCTGTCGGCCACACCCACAGAGTTCACTGCGGCCGCTATCCCGACCCAGATCCTGCGCTTCTCCTGCTCGGGCACCCTCCTCGACTCTCTCCCGAACAGTTTGGAGTGGTTCTCCACCACCCCTTCGATTAGGTGCTCCAACTCCTGCTTGGAGAACTTAAGTTTTCTCTTGCGCCTGGTGGTGTTGCTGGGCCCAGGTACTGCCTCCTCAGCCATTGCTGCAGTGGAGTTGGAAGTGGTAGTCCAAGGTGTCCTTGCAGGAGCTGTCTCTGTTGCTGCCTCGAGGTCTGCCTCACTGTGGTGAATGGGGGTGGGAACTGGCTGCTTCCTGGTTGTGATGTCATCACTGTGCTCGAAATGCGACTTCCCGTTTTCCCAATCTCGCGATTTTGCGATATCGCTTTTTGCGATCTCGCAATTAGCGATATCGCTATTTGCGATATCGCAAATCCGACACGGATGTTGCCGAAAATTTTGCTTTTTCTGCGATTTTCGATAATCGCAAACGTTTTTTGCGGCCGCGTGTGAATCGCTTATTTTTCTCGCTAAACATCATGAATACCGTTCTGAGATTTCTCAATTGCGATTCGCAGTTAATCGCTATTTGAGAATCGCAGATTCCGGTTTTCATGAATCAGGCTGTTAGTGTGTAAACTACACACATTTCATCCCGTCTCTAGAGCACTGCTGCCTCAATCTCTTTTGATCCAGGTCACTGGTCGATGCTTCAATAAGAGTCTCTTCCTCACCCATTTGGGTAACAAATATTGTCACGGCGTTGCCACTGCTCAGCATGCCGCAGAGGAAGTGATGACTTCCTTAGGGAGATGGGCCCCTAGCACGAGACGTGACTCTGCAGTGTGGGAGAATTATTGTATAAAACAGGGACCCCCTGAACAAAGTCAAATTCCTGGATCAGGGAACAACAAGTAATTGAGAACAGCAATATCCAGGCAATCAGAAATAGTATCAAACTGGCAAAAAACACACACAATGTAGTGCAAAAGTATAAAAACACAAGTAAAAGAAAGCAAGATAACCATTAATTATAATTACATATAAAATTTAATACCATGGATACAAATTGATAAAAATTATTACATTATTAATAATAAGGTAAAAAATAACATTAAGAGAAGACAGATAGACTAATCTCTTTATCGTAACAGACAGGGTGGGAACAGTAATGGCTCCCACGGCTGATAGTTTGGGTCGATGTCAACGCGTTTCGACACAGAGTGCCTTCATCAGGACCTTAACAGCACCTTATCAGCACATATCTGATTAAATCTGAAGATATCTCTTAATTGAATTCTTCTGGATAAAATGGGTTCACACGATTAAAAGGCAAAGCCACAAAGTATTAGTCAAACCACTTGATGAATAGGAATATTAAGTGCCCGTTGATGTTTAAGGAATCTTCAATATTCAGTATTGTCCTTATAATAAACGAACAGTTCTCTAAGCCTCCATGTGGGCGTGCTCTTGTGAGCTCCCAAGCATACGGGATGGTGGAATGCGACGCACGTTTCTATTCCCCAATGTATTTTGCGTGGTGTTTATCCACTGTCCGCCGGAACCTGAGCGTTCTCTGTTTAGATTAAGAAGCGGCTGGATTGTCACACGAGACGGATGGGTTCGAAAACGTTGTGCTGTTCAGCAACAGCAATCCGGTGTGATTAACGGCGGCAAGAGTGTTCGAGGCACGAACACTCTTGCCGCCGTTAATCACACCGGATTGCTGTTGCTGAACAGCACAACGTTTTCGAACCCATCCGGCGGACAGTGGATAAACACTACGCAAAATACATTGGGGAATAGAAACGTGCGTCGCATTCCACCATCCCGTATGCTTGGGAGCTCACAAGAGCACGCCCACGTGGAGGCTTAGAGAACTGTTCGTTTATTATAAGGACAATACTGAATATTGAAGATTCCTTAAACATCAACGGGCACTTAATATTCCTATTCATGAAGTGGTTTGACTAATACTTTGTGGCTTTGCCTTTTAATCGTGTGAACCCATTTTATCCAGAAGAATTAAATTAAGAGATATCTTCAGATTTAATCAGATATGTGCTGATAAGGTGCTGTTAAGGTCCTGATGAAGGCACTCTGTGTCGAAACGCGTTGACATCGACCCGAACTATCAGCCGTGGGAGCCATTACTGTTCCCACCCTGTCTGTTACGATAAAGAGATTAGTCTATCTGTCTTCTCTTAATGTTATTTTTTACCTTATTATTAATAATGTAATAATTTTTATCAATTTGTATCCATGGTATTAAATTTTATATGTAATTATAATTAATGGTTATCTTGCTTTCTTTTACTTGTGTTTTTATACTTTTGCACTACATTGTGTGTGTTTTTTGCCAGTTTGATACTATTTCTGATTGCCTGGATATTGCTGTTCTCAATTATCTGCAGTGTGGGAGACCTGTACAAAGATAGCAGCGGCAGCTCCTCCGCAATAGCGGAGGATCATTGCCCCACTGCCTGGCTCAGAGCCAACAAATGAAAAATAAAGCACTGTTCTATCATCGTTTTATTTTTCATTTAAGGTGGGGCAGGTCCGAGGCATCGGAGGGGGGTGGAGGGGTGCTATGTGCACTTCATAAGTGCGCATATGTGTTTGATTGGCCATCTCAGGCTGGCCAAACACACATGCGCACTTAGGTTTCTCCAGCCCGGCTGCATTGAACACACCAGCGTAGCTAGGGGGGGGGGGCGGAGGGGGCGGTCCACCCCAGGTGGCACCATTCTTGAGGCGGCCGCGCGGCACTGGAGGCCCGTTGCGGCCGCGGCTGCCTTGATAATTTATTTGGAAGTGGGAACGATTTCACAGTGTGTCCCAAATAAAATAAATTATTAAGGCGGCCGCGGCCGCAACCGGGCTTCCAGTGCCGTGCCCGCGGCCTGGCGCCCAGTGACAAAAGTGGTGGCAGTCAGTGTGGCAGTGCAAAATAGTGCAGCGGGCGCGGCCTAAGTGAGCCCAGCCGCCGTCCTGCCTACAACTAGGCTGCCTCGTCCTCCGACCGTTGTTGGCCGCCCACCCCCCCCGCCTTGCTCAGAGAAGTCCTTCAGGCCAGGGCCGTCAATCAGTTGTAGCATGCTGTGGGCGGTCTGAGCGAGTGCTACCAATGACGGCCCTGTATGGAGATTTTGGCCAGCCCTCACCAAGTCACGAGCACAAGAACGTAGCAGTGATGACACGTTACGCGCTCACTGCTACTCTCTCGTCGTGGTCATGTGACTCGTGTCGGAGTTTAAATAATTTTGGCCTGGGGGCGCCGGCGGGCACTGGGCAGTGCTACTGCTTTATTCAGGCAGAGAGTGGCATTGGCAGCTAGAGACAGACTAGACTAATTCAAGAGGTGAGTGAGAGTCTAGAGATCATTTTCGTTCATAGGCAAGGCAGCTAATTGTTGTTCCCATGAAAATGAATGATGAATTAAAGTCATCGCCCTTCCGGCCGAGGCTGGCTGCCATGCACTCACTGTCACTATCAGCTCATTGACTAACTTGGACAGGACTGCAGCCTTTGGCGCTTACCGACGCTTGTTGAAGGTACACGTGTCTCTGCGCTTGTTTGTTTTCTTTTAAAGTCATTGAAGGCTGTTTTAATCCTTTAAGTCTTAATACATTTTTAACAATCTTCTTTTGCACTGAACGGCCACTTCCAGAACCAACGTGGGCATCGGGTAAAACGTCTGATGCTAAATCTACAATGTGTAGTAACATATACACAGCGGAGATTGGTCAGACAGGTGGGGGTTTACTGAACTACTAACTACCACCACAAAACATGTTATTGTGAGGGCGAACTCATATTGGGCGGAGATTTCAACTCGGTTCTAGACGAGGGACTTGACCGTCACCCCAGCAGGGTGACAGGGTTGCATAAAGCGCGGCTGAATGGCTATGTAGAGGCTCTGGGTCTTACGGATGGGTGGAGGTTTAAACACCCCGAGGATCGAGGCTACACCTTTTATTCTGGGGTACGAAATAGTCTCTCACGTATTGATCATTTTTTTGTCTCTGCTGACAGCCTGCCCCATATAACTGAGGTAAAGATAGGCCCGAGGGGTATCTCAGATCATTCCCCAGTCTCCATGATATATTCCTCGTATGTGAAAGCCCGGAGGCGTATCTTCCCAATTTCGCCTCACTATTTACAAATTCCGCAAATCAGAAAAGACCTGATCACGGCTACGAAGTGCTACTTCCAAGAAAATACCGCTTCCGTTTACTCGCCGCGGGTCCTGTGGGAAGCATAAAAAACGGTGCTGAGGGGCCAGGCGATAGCCTCCATAACAGGTCATAAACGGACTGTGCAAGAAGACCTTAGACTACTAGAGCACGACTTGGACGTTTTACAATCCAAACATGATCTTGATCCTACTGAGGAGGCTGCGCGCCAGCTGCGCCTTAAGCAGGCGGAGTTAACGGAGTATCAGCGAGTGCAGGTTAGACAGCGGCTTATGCGCACTCAACATATTATACACGAGGTTGGAGATAAGGCAGGGAGACTTCTTGCATGGTTGGAAAAGAAAGACAGGGCCCAGAGGACGATAGCGCAGCTTCGCACCGCCGACAGTAAGGTAAATTCTACCCCTATGGATATAGTAGACACCTTGGCCACTTATTACGAAGCGGTTTACACCCCCTCCTCTGGTATGTCCTCAGAAGAGGCACAGACCTACATTAAAGATATCCAAATGCCCTCCCTTTCGGACTCCGACGCCGACCTGTTAGAGTCGGACTTTACGACAGATGAGGTCCTGGGTGCTTTTCATTCTTTGCAGTCAGGTAAGGCCGCAGGGCCGAATGGGGTCCCCATAGAACTTTACAAGTGCGTCTCTGATTCTGACCTCCCTACGGAACAATTTTTGCTATACAATTCCCACATCCGGTCATTGGGGATACACTGGGGAGACTTTCAACAAGAACAAACCACACCTCACAATCCTGTACCTACTTGTAATGAAGAGGGGGTGGCACCCGATTTGATGGCTGTCCAGCACTTTACGCACCCATGCTGCAATTACACCAGACCTATCACCAAAGGACAGCACTGGGATACTGATTTGGCCCACCCTTGAATAGATAAAGAGTGGCAGGGAGTATTGCCATACCCTGCCCAGCAGTTTACAATGCTTGCTTCAAATTAGTACAATTTTACATAATACTCAGAGACTACCTTACTCCCACAAAACCAATCGATACTTTCATTGCACAGACACTGTCTGACCCCGATGACTTACTACGGATGCAGATTTCCTGCACATGTTCTGGACATGCCAGTCACTTTCCCAATACTGGCTAGAAATTATAGCTCACTTAGCACGGCGCACGGGCCTTTCCAGACATGGGAAAAGTGCTTACTGGGTCTGACATGCAGAACCAAAGAAAACAAAGCAGTGGCACTATTTATAGACCTGGCCCTTATCCTGGCCCAACGCCTGACCATCCACAGATGGAAATCGGTCAGCTACCCTAAATTTTCTGCCTGGGTGCCCTCCATGTAGGCATAGGCGCAGACTGGAATTGCGACCTTACACAGAGAGGACACGAAGGGATTATGCAAATACCACATCTCTGACAGCACAATTGCTCTTCTTGCGGAATTGTGTGCTGGCCTGAATAATGATAGTCACCCCCACCTCCCCGCTCTCATCACTCGTCGTCTCCCTGCTGAGAAGTGGCTCTGAGTGTTAGATGCAACCCACTAGGGATACCCTAGGCCAACCTGCAGCCTGCAAATACACTTACAGATGCTCAGTTGTTACATCGCTCCTCATGACACACACAGTGGGTGCTGGCTCGTTATAGCAACTGTTGTTACTAACAGTTTTATCTTTTTTTTGCTTAGGTGATTATATACTTCACCTATGCTCAGGAAACGTGTTTACACATCCTAGCTACTAGCTGTAGACCGATGACTCCACAAATCGCTCTGTTATAATTGCAGCTGCATTATACAGTTATATGGTGCATTCCCAGGTATGTTCATAATGTGCATCATGCATTATAAATTGTAAAGTGTACTCACAAATCTCAAAAAAAGATCAGAAAAAACCCAAAACAGTGGGGGTAGCTCGGGGGAGCCCATCGCCAGTTGCATCTGCCGGCTCCCCGCCTTGCCAGCTCCTCCTCGGCCAGCATGGGTTTGGGCAACCTGCTTTTCCTCTGCCCGCTCCGTGTGGGACGAATGCTCTGTATGTGGTGGCTGCCCCAGTCATGGGTGTGGGAAGCGGTGGCAAGTCAGCCACCGTTGGGGAAAGAGTGCGCAACCGCACTCCCGTCTCATATTTCCAAGGGGCCTAGAGCGGTTATGTTATGTATATTTGTATAGTGCTGCTTACTACCCGGTAGGGTATCCAGGCACTGGAGCATGCATTTGGGTGTGGGAGTAAGGGTGTAGTGAATCAGCCTCGGAGAATTAGTTGAAGAGCCAGGTCTTCAGCTTCTTGCAGAACTCAAAAAGCGAGGAGACCCTGGTGTGTAGAGGGAGGCCATTCCAGGTTTTTGATATGATGCAAGAAAATACTAGACCTCCCGTTCTGCTTTTGCAGATATGGGGGTGTGCAAGTGAGAGTGAGGCTGAGCACAGGTAGTGGGTCAGTGAAAGTGAAGGTGGTTGTTAAGGTATGGTAGTCCTAGGTTGTGCAGTGCTTTGTATACATGCGTGAGGAGTTTGAATTGCCACCGTTTATGTATGGGGAGCCAGTGGAACTCTCCAAGATGTGGTGTGATCATCTCATCTCCTGCTTCCTCGGGGCCCGGAGATGAAGTCCCAGGCCCACTTCTCTTTGTTGGGCAGGGGCAAAGTCCTTCCCTGTATCCTTCTGAAGGCCCCTGGGAGAAGGGGGGACCCCAAGGGTTGGGAAGGCCTGGGGAGGGGCCTCACTCACCCCCTCTCTGGAATGGAATTGCCAAACACTCCTCTGGCCGACCCTGGGCCCTGGCCCACCATGGGGAATATTTCTCACCAATGGGGTGCAGGTCCGGTGCTGCCACATTAATGCATATAGATAAAACATCTAGATATAGACACGGAGGTGCGCACACTAATGATGAATGAAGTGAACTTTCCAAAGTGGTGTTTGGTCGATATATGGACGATTGCTTTTTTGATATGAAATTGTTATCGATTTTAAGTTGGATTATGAGAGTTATCTTGCAGTCTGTGTCTATTTATTCTCTGGCTTTCTCTTTCTTCTGAGTTTTTCTTCTTCTTTTGATCATTGTTGTAGGAGAGTAGGGTCTGCTATCCTATGGTCACCCCAAATTTTTGCTTTTTGCTTCACTGGTTTATGACTTAATGTGGCTGTGGGCCTGCTAATCAGACCCACAGCCTGCTGTTCTCTCTCTAAATTACTGCCAATGCACCATAGGTGCATTACGAATTGGAACTGGTTCACCTTATTGGCCCCTGTAACAGTGTACCCTAGGTAAGCATGGGCGAATTTTGCGAATCTCGCGTTCGCGAATTTTGCGGATTTGCGAACTCGCAATCCGCAAAATCCGCGAATTCTCGCGAATTTGCGGATTTTTTTTTTTGTGTGTTTGCGCGGGTTTCTGCGAGTTCGCGAGGGTTTTGTACAATGTCGCAAATTGCGAACTTACCTGTCGGGTCGCAAGTTTCGCGAACTTGTTGTTTCTACGTGTCCAGCCTGTTTGGGACACTCTTCTTCATCACTGCCACTCTCTGTCACCACTGCCACTCTCTGACTACTCATGCCACCCTCTGGCCCACCCATGCCACCCTCTGTTTCATCACAGCACCCTCTGGTTGTCCAGTCAGTGTACATTATTGTGGCAACGCAAGCACACCTTCCCTGCCTCAAGTGACCTGAATTAATTTGGGGCTGATTAATGTGTCACAGAATATTTTTTTAGCTGGCACCTGCTTCCTTAGTGCTTCCTGATTAGTGATCTTTTGAACTTGCTAAGTGCTTTCATTGTTGCAAAATTAGTTACAACACCTGCCCTGCCCCAACTGACAATAATGAATTAGGGGCTGATTAATGGATTTGAACCTCCAGCCTGGCTCCTGCTTGTCTCCCTTAGCTGTAATTCAGGACCTTTGTGGCATATGTGTAACTATTCTGAGGTTCAGAGCAGGGTCACATAATAGTTGCAACTGGCAACTGAACTCTGGAGGGGCCCCTCAGGAAGCACTACAGGAAATGGCTACTAATGATGAGCCTGAACTTTTGAACCTGGTAAGTAGTTTCAGTTTTGCTAAAATCGTATTTCTGCAATTTTGCACTTATTCGCGGGGCGCGAAGTTGTACTGGGAAGCCGCGAACTCACGCGAACAGTGCGAGCAGTGCGAGCAAAATCCGCTGCTCGCGGATTTGCGGATTTTGCGGGAGATTCGCGAATCTCGCGGATTGCGAATTTACCGAAAATCCGCAAAATCCGCGAGCGAAACGGATTTTCCGCCCATGCTTAACCCTAGGTACCCAGGGCATAGGTGTTTCCAAGGCCTACCAGGGGCTGCAGCATGTATTGTGCCACCCCTGGCCTGGCCTCCACATTTGACACAACTGGCTGATCACTCAGCTAGGGTAAATTGGTGTAATCACCTCTTACTTAGATATAGTATCCCTATATCTAACCTTAACTGGACACATATGGTCCTATCAGCCACTCCTATGGAATCAATCCTGGAGACAGAGTGCTTGGAAATATGTGAGATGGTGCTCTAGCATGAGCTGAGCCTGTCTGCAGCTGCCGGGAACCACTCCCTTAGCTGTTCCGGGATATTGCCATACCATATACTCTTAAGTGCATTATAATCCTCGCGGTTATATGCTAACTTTGGTTTGGCTTTATCAAAAAATGTCGAGTAAGGTGTCATACGATTTGGAATACTATCCCCTCGACAGTTCTGTCGACGGGGATAGCATTCCACCCTTCTAGAGGGACACGACATGTGTGTAGCCTTAACCCCGGTTAAAGTTAACCAGAGCCTCAGCATCACAAAATGGACGCTGCCACCACAGACACAAGTCTGACCTCCTGCTGCTGGGAGTCCTTCCAGCGAGGGAGGCTTGGACAAAGGGTTTCCTGCCTTGGAAAGGGGCGAGCACCACCCCAGACAGGATTTTGTGTATTGGGTAGGACAGGGCTGAATAGATTGAGACATGCCCGGGGCACACAAGGTGTCCCCGTGCATAAGCCAGTCCAAACCGGTCCTGGGACTTTCCAGACCCAGGCCTAGCCAGGAGCTGGACAAAGGAAAGGGGGTGTAACCGCCCCCCTTCCTGGTCCCACCTAGAGGAGGGACCTAGCAGGTGATCCACCCCTCAGATTGGGAATAAGAGTGGGAGCAGTGCCATAGCACCTCAGATCATCCTGAATCAACTTGAAACTAAGAAGACGACTGGACTTCGACGTTCTGCTGCACAGAAGAGGGAAGAGCATCTCCCTTGTGGCCTAGGAGTGGCCACCCTGTGAAAACAGGCACCATCCAGCAACTCGACGTCTGCTTTGCCGCCGCCTCCCGCCGGAGCCCGAGCCCAGAGCCTGACAAGACCCAGACTCCCAGACTTCTCACAGCCCGATCTACAGTCCCTGCAAAGAAGGAACCCGTGGAGGCACCGAGAGACGTGGGACCAGACCTTTTGAAAGACCCCCGAGAAGCTGAGTGCGCAGCATCCAAGGCACCATTGACGTTGTGCTTTGGGAACTGAGAAGCCCCACCACCGAGCAGCCCTTGCACCGAAGATCAGCCCCCCAGCATCTCCACGATCTGCGTGGGGCCCTTTTGCATTGTGCCACTTGACTCGCCATCCCGGCCACTTGTCACGTGGTCAGCGGCCATCTTGGCGATGAAAACTTCAAACTACACTGCGGGTCTGGTTGCTCCAGACTTGCCCTCACTCCTGTAAAAGGGAGCACCCGCTCTGACCTTGCTGGTCCGAGTGATAAGCCTTTTTTAATTCCTGCGTGGCTTGCATTAGCCAAGGCTTGTTTGCTCAAATCAAGTTGCCGACACCGCCAACAGTGAGAAGCCTGCGTGGGACAGCTTGTGATTGACTTCTGGACATCCTCGACCTCCTCGTGCCACGTGGCTGCAGAGAGAAGCTACACCTCAATGCCTGTTTGCACCCGACATCGCCTGGTTCCAATCTGGTTCCACAGTAGTCACTGGCTAGTGACTTTGAACATTGTCCCCTCTGCTTTCAGGTCTTCACAACTTCAGATCCACCCTTGGATCCACCGGAACTCTTCACATCGAGCCGCCTGCAGCATCTTCAGCTCCAAGCACCATCGACCAGCGTGACAAAACCCGGCACTACTTCGACCCTATGCACCCGCTTCCTGTGGGTGAGGTAACTCAGCAACGCCGGTGTTCCCACACTGGTACACACCTCTAGGGCCTGTGTCTGAAGTTTCAGCTTTCTAGGTCACTCGGAAGGTTCCTAACTAACTAACTTTATAACTTTTACGCACCATAGAGATTGCATTGGTGAGTGCGTGCACTTTAAACACTGCACCCGAGTCCCGCGGGCCTTTCCCGACTTAGTCACTGCTAGTCCCGATCAGCTCCAGCGATTCTTAAGGCCCTAGGCCTGGTTCCTTTTCGATTGGTATCTCTTATACCACTTTCTTGGTATATGGTTTAGGTGGCCCCTAGGGCTCATCCATATTGTGCAACTTTTGTGTATTTTAAACTGTGTTTTGTTTAACGCTTGTGCTTCTGTGCTCATAAAGAGGTCAGGGGATATTTGTAGTTAATAAATATATATATATTTTCAATATATATCTGTGTGGTGTCCTTTCATGTGGTATTCAAGGGGGTTGTGTATGGTAATACAGCTGGCTTCACATGCCTTTCAGAGTTTAGCATAAGACTGCTTTGTCCACGTTACCACTAGGATAACTGGTCTATAAGGTTGACTTACAACCTATCATCATAAGGGTTTCTTGGCATGGTACAGAGTGATCACTAGAACTAGTGAGCATTATAAACCAGGCCAACTTCTCACATTGGTGAGCAGCGGATTGGGATCTGAGCTTGCTGTTGTTTTACCATTACAATCTTTGAGATTATCATTTGAAAGATCATACAGGTACCTGCTAGTTACATATAAAACAAGACTAGTATACTTAAGTTCTACTGAACTTAGTTGTTGTAGAGGATAGGGAGTAGCACACCCTGACTACAACTACTAGATAGGTTTAGTAGGTAAACACCAGTGTAGGTAGATTGCAACATATCCACCCACACTAGAGCAATGTCTGGAGCCTGGGGTTCCACTGGGAATGTCTCTGTTGAGAGTGACCCTCCAAAGGCACCATCCAGATTTGCTATATTATCCTTTAAGGAGCTAAGGCAGCTTTGTGCCTTAAGAGGTCTGAAGACAGGGCCATCCCCTGCTACAGACCACCTTAGAGAGCTCTTAGACCAGTCTGAGGCTCTAAAGACCTCTAAAGCAGACCCCACAGGGAATGCTGAAGGAGGCTCTCCCACTGAAGATGACAATACTGAAACCCCTGTCCCCATACTCCTGGTAGATGAGGATGACCAAGTCACTGGAGCTCCTCGGGTAGATGAGGAGGAGGAAGAAGAAGAGGAGACAGAAGGGGGGGAGCAATGATTCTGATGATGGCAGAAATAGTCAGGTTCTAGTCAGCAGGCTTAACCAGGCTAACGTAAGTGTATTTGGGACTGAAGCAAGGATGACCTTGCCCAGACACCCAAGTGGACTTAACCCGGAGCTTAGGAGGAGGAGGAATCACTCAGGTGACTCCAATACCTCCCAGGCTTCTAGAGGTTCTCATGTTCACTCCAGAAGGGAGATGACTAGCCCTCAGAGAAGGGAACATGAGGCCAAAATGAGAGAGGCTGAATCTAGGATCCAGAGACAAGAATTAGAAGTTGCCCTGGACCAAGAGAAACTTGCTAGAGCAAGACAGCCTAGAGAGAGTGGGGTAATAGAACCCACTGGTGGCAGCATTATCCACAAGGATAAAGACAGGTCTTTTGATAACAGAAACCTGAGTAAGATTGTGCCCCCCTACAAAGCTGGGGATGATATCCACAAATGGAGGACTGCACTTGAGAGAGCCTGCAAGGTACAGCAGATCCCTCAGGAGCAGTGGGCAGCAATCTTGTGGCTCTCCTTTGAAGGTAGAGGCCGAGACAGACTCCTCACAGTTAGTGATGGGGATTCTAGAAACTACCTGGTCCTGAAGAGTGCTCTGATTGATGGGTTAGGCTTAACCACTGAACAGTACAGGTTAATGTTCAGAGATACCCAGAAGACACAGACTCAGGACTGGTCTGAATTTGTTGAGTGTGCCACTAAGGCTGGGAAGCTGGGAAGCAAGGTTACAGACTATGAAGGATTGTACAATTTGCTTATGAGAGAACACATTTTAAATAATTGTCAGAACCAGCAGTTGCATCAACATTTGGCTGACTCAGATTTGACCTCTCCCCAAGAATTGGGAACGAGGGCAGATAAATGGGTTAGAACCAGAGTTAAGCAAAAGAACCAGAACCAGGGTGGTGACCAGAAGAAAACAGACCAGAAGGGTGGGGAGCAGAAAGCTAAAGACCAGAAGTCTTCAACAGGGCCCCAAACTAATGCAGAGGGTGGGTCCCAAACTTCTAAGAAAAAGAAGAAAGAAGGTCAAAGAAAACCCTGGTGTAGTACTTGTAAAAACACCTCTCACTGGACAAGTGAGTGTAAAAAGGGTGGAGCCCCCAACAGTGCAGCCCCTAAGGCACCTGCACCCACTAGTACAGCTGGCAGTGTTGGTCCACAAACCAAGGGGGTGGTGGGTATCACCTTGGGAACTGAAGGAGATTCTTACCTAGTCAGAACCCTTACTCAGGCTGTTCTGATTTGTGAGGGGGACATAGATTTGGCCCCTAGCATAAGTCCCAGTAATCTGGGCAAATACAGACAGACGCCTTTGATTAATGACAAAGTGGCTCAAGCATACAGGGACACATGTGCCAGTGTCACTATGGTGACACCTAACTTTGTGGACCCTGGACAATACATGCCAGGTGATAATTACCTGGTGACCAATGCCAGCAATGTCACCACTACCCATAGTGTGGCAATTGTTAACTTTTCCTGGGGAGGGGTAACTGGCCTAAAAGGAGTTGTGGTTAGTGCTGATCTCCCAGTTGAATGTTTGTTGGGCAATCACCTGGAGAGCTCTCTATGGTCAGAAGTTGAGTACAGGACTCATGCAGAGATGTTAGGGATATCATCACATGTCCTTGCTGTGACCAGGTCACAGGCGAAAAAGTGCCTCTCTGAACCTCAGGCCTTGGATTTTTTTTTTGTAAAACAATTTTTATTGCAGAGTTCAATGTAAGGATCACAACATATTTGCATTACCTTGTTGCGGGACCTTCGGTCCATAGACTCCATCTGGTTATCATGTCCACAGCCGTACAACCCACATCCCGGAGGCCGGGCGGCGTTTCTCGTATAAATAGCATCTTGCAAACCCCGTTGGTCTGTGCAGTCATCTTTAGAGGTCTACCGCTCTCTGCTTTTAATTTTTCACCCCCCCACCCCAACAACCCTGGGATGTTTACTGTGTCGTCTATTGGTACCGAGAATCACTTCACCCTTCACTCCCTCCTCCCCTCCCCCCCCTGGTGTCTGTACCCGTGCCTGGTGTCGGGAGATCCGGTTGCAATGGGAGTATCAGGAGTTTTAAGTCGACTGATGTGGTCGTGTGTCCTGTGTTGGTGCGGGGCTCGGGTCTGCTCCCCCCAGGGTCTCTGGTACTACAGCCTCTTCCTCCTCTTCACTCCCCACTGCACTATCTCTGAGAGCCTGAACCAGGACCTCCCATGCCATTGCTGCTTCCTGAGCTTTCTCATCTAATCTACGTCGGGCCAGTTGGTATCTAATTGTACTCTCCGCCGCAGCCCATTTCAGGAATTCATTCAGCCATCTTCTGTGTGTCGGCGCCACCTTTGATTTCCACCCCCTAGTCAGTTCTCTCTTTGCAATAAGTAAGCCCATGTCAATGAATTTGCTTGATAGTTTGTTTTTGCGTGTGTGCGGAAACCAGTGTAAGATTGCAACCGCGCCGTCATATTGCAGTTCCCTGTCTGCCATCTCATTCAGGGTGTCGCCCACTTCCCTCCAGTAGTCCTGCAAATGGGGACAGTCCCTAAGCATATGTAGGAGGTCTGCACTTAGTCGCGCACATCTGGGGCATGCTGCGTCCTCCGCGCCGAAATACGTTGCTGTTTTAAGTGGGGTGAGGTAGGCCCTATGGATAATGTATAGATGTATTAACTGGAAGCGGGCATTTCTGGTGCTTTTCCTGGCCCTCTGAACCAGTTGGGACTACGTTGTGTCTGGGATTTCTTTCTGTAGATCAGCCTCCCATTGAGTCTTGAGGCGCGTAAGAGGTTGCATATTCTCCGTATGCATTCTGGAGTAAAGGCACGTGACCGCCTTGAATGTCCCCGTGGCCATCATCGTGTATTGGCACGCTGATGTTGTCTTGGGTTCCATCAGTCCCTCCCTCCAGTGAGCCTGTACAGCCCTCACCACGGCTGCGTGTAATAAATAGTCTCCTCTGGGGAGGTCGTAGCGCTCCTGCAGGGTCTGGTAGGGTGTTAGAACTCCGTCGTCAAAGAGGTCCCCCACCATCTGCAGACCAGCGTCCTCCCAAAGTTGGAGTCTCGACCAGTCACCACCATGTGGTAGTGCTGTTAACATGCCTATCGGGATTTCGGGCGCATAGGGGTGTTCAGGACCGGCTCGCTTTTGCATGCGGTTCCAACATAACCTCATCGTCCGTTCTTCTTGGGACAGCCCTCCAAGTACTAACCTTTGTTGTAAGGTTATATATGCCAGTACGTGACGGGGGGTGCCAATGTCCCTCTCCTGCTCAGGGCCCCGGTACACTCTCGCTACCTCCTGCGTGAAGAACTGTAGTTGTGCTGCCAAGTAATATAACTCGAAGTCAGGGACTGCCAGTCCCCCCTCACTTTTGGAGCGGGTCAGAGTCGTCAGCGCTATTCTCCGCCTGCCTGTTCCCCACAGGAAGGACACTATCTGGGATTTTAGGCGTTTAAAGATCGCTCCCGGTATCCACATGGGAAGGGTCCTAAAGAAATATAACAAACGTGGAAGGGCTATCATTTTGAGCAATGACACTCGGCCTGTCATGGATAAAGGGAGGGTGGCCCAGAAGGACATGTTGCCTTGCAGCGCTCGTATACAGCGGCCTATATTTCCATCCAATAGGTCTGCGGGCTCATGATAGATATATACCCCGAGGTAGTGCAGGCAGTCAGCCTCCCAGCGTAGTCTGGGGCGGACCAGGGAACACCGTTCCGTTTTTCGGATGGGGAAGAGGCAAGATTTCGCCCAATTTACCCTTAAACCCGAGACTTCCCTGAATCGCAGTAGGAGCTCTTCCGCCCCCGTCACTGCCTCCTCAGCGTTGTCTAGAAACAACAGGAGGTCGTCTGCGTATAGGGATATGTAGTAGCGGGCCCCTCCAACCTCCAAACCGCGGTAGTATTCACCACTTCTAGCCAGTGCCGTTAAGGGCTCCACCGCTAGAGCGAACAATAGGGGGGAAAGTGCACATCCCTGTGTAGTGCCCCTGTGTACCTCATACCGATCCGATATCAGAGCTCCCACTTTTACTCTAGCACCCGCTGATGCATAGAGTATCTTCGTCCATCGTGTGTAACCCTCGCCCAAGCCGAAACTTTGCATCACCTTATATAAGTAGCTCCACTCCAGGCTATCGAAGGCTTTCTCTATATCGATCGCTAATACCATGGGGGCTCTCGCGGTCGGTGGAGGTTCCGCTATTAACTGGAGCAGTCTGCGGATGTTGTGCGATGTGTTCCTGGTAGGGATGAATCCCGACTGGTCTCTATGGATCAGGCCTTGCATGTGGGCTACCAGTCTAGTGGCTAGGATTGTGCTTAAGATTTTATAATCCGTCGTCAACATTGACAACGGTCGGTACGAAGCCGGGTCAGTGCTTTCCCGACGAGGTTTTAAGAGGGGGATCATGATCGCCTCGCGCATCGATTGGGGCAACGCACCCTTCGCTTTGGCTTCGGTATACATTATTTGGAGTCTTGGGGCTAGTAGATCTATAAATTTCCCATAAAACTCGATGGGCAGTCCGTCCATTCCTGGCGTTTTATTGCGCGCCATTCCTTTTATTGCTCCCCTGATTTCCGTCAAGGTGATCGGGCCTCCGATGGCATCAGTTTGCTCCTGGTCTAGGTGAGGTAGCTGCACCTCGGCCAACAAGGCCTCTATCGCCTCGTGTTGGTTACCCAAGTCCCTCCTATATAGCCGTTCATAATATGCCCTAAAACAATTTAATATGTCCGGTTGAGTGTTATAAACGTCGCCATTCGATCCCTTTAGGGACAGGATCGGGGTATTGCCCCTGCAAGCGCTGGCCAACCAGGCCAGGAGAGTCCCCGTTTTGTCCCCCTCAGCTAGTGTTTTAGTCAGGTTCGTTTTGTAATCAAAGCTACGGAGGCGTTCCACCTCCACCGCTACTGCCTCCCGTGCTGTTCGTACCCTTTCCTGGAGTTCGGGGTGGTTAGGCCGTTCTTTTTCTGCCACTCTCAGTTTCCGCTCTGCTTTATCCAAATCGTCTATTAATGTCCTCCTCGCGCCCGCAAACTTCCCTATACAGTGTCCCCTCACCACTATCTTGAGCGTGTCCCATTCTGTAGCTCTGGAGGAAGCAGTGCCTTCATTCTCCGCAAAGTATTGGGAGATCCTGTCCTCTAATGCTGCACGGAACGGTGGGTCATCCAACGTGTCAGGCCGAAGCCGCCACGTCGGGATCTGCGTAATTACGTTCATCCAATCTAGTGTTAGGAGCAAGGGATTGTGATCCGATATCGTGCGTGCTAGATATTCAGTCCGGGCTACCATCGGCAGTACCGGTTGGGAGCACAGGAACGTGGAGGTCATGTAAGCTGGAGTAGAAGGAATAGTCCCTCTCAGTTGGGTGTTGTAGTCGCCATATATCTGTCAGGCCCCACTGCCCTTGCCAGTCTGTTCTATGTTTCGCTAGACGGTGTATAGGGGATGTGTACAGTGGTGGGTGCGACCTATCCAACGTGGTGTCCTCGATGGAATTGAAGTCTTCTCCCATCAGTACCGGCCCTGAGAAATAGGTAGGCAATATCCCGGATAGTCTAGTGAAATATGCCGCCTGCTCTACGTTTGGTGCATAAGTGCTGCAGAGTGCTATATGGCGACCTCTGAGTAAGCCCTCGACCGCTACAAATCTCCCATCCGGATCTACCGAGTGCCTAGTGACCTGGAAGGGAACTCCCGCTCGAACCCAAATCAGCACTTCCCTAGCGAACGCTGAGTATGAGGTGTAGAACAGGTGACCCCTCCATCTCCTTTGCAAAGCTATACCTTCCTTTTTGGTTAGATGGGTTTCTTGTAAAAAGGCTATATGAACCCCCCTGCGGACAAGGTAGGAGTGTATTTTGTATCTCTTTGCCATCGAATTCAGACCCCGCACATTCCAGGACACACATTTTAAAGATTCCCCATTATCCATTGTCCCGCTGCATTTGGATCCAGTTCATCTCCTTTTGTGACCAGACTACAGGTTTGACACCAACCCCGCTCATCCCCAACAAAGCTTCAAAACCCCTTCCCTGAGCCTTATTTCCCCTCAGCCCAGTTCTTCCCCCCTCCCCTCCTGCCACGCCCTGAGACACCCCAACCTCTCCGGGCCCCCCCCTCCCCAGAACAGGACCTAACTGCGAAAGAGTTATCCCCATCCAAACCAGAGAGCAACGAGCTCTCAAATCTTCCTACTCCGCAGTCTGTACTACAGTGACCTTATGGGCCTCTGGGTACGTGTGCTAGCTACTACTACGGTCAGTTGCCTACTCCGTTCCCTCGCCCTGTAGTGTACATCAAGACTCACGTAGTTCAGTCTTACAGCCTCCTGCTCAATTGTTCGTGCGCGCCGCAGCAGCCATGTTCGTCATTGCCAGACCCTTATGTTCCATATTCAGCAGCCGAAGATTTCCTCCGCCGTTTGTGGCGTGACCTTCGGACCCTTTGCGCTGCCCACCTCCGACAATTCAGTCTCCGAGCCCGTTCGCAACTCCTCTGAGTCAGATTCCCTCTCCAGTGGCGCCGATGTTGTGCCAGAAACCTCCTTCACTGCTTGCAGTGCCGCTTTCCGCTCCTCACCTGTCTGAGATTCCGTCGGTTTTTTCGATTCTCGTCTATACCTCCGGAGTCTCTTGGATTGTCTTGCTGGGCGCTGTTGGAGTTCGCTCTCGACTCTGAAGCGGACCCATCTGTCCCAGCTTTGTAAGTGTCCTACCAGGCCCACGCCTCTGCTGATATCGTGAAGAATAAAGCCTTCTCATCCACTTTTATTCGGAGTTTGGCCGGGAATAAAAGCGAGTATTGCAGACCCTCTGTGCGTAGTTCTTTTTTAAGGGACAGGAATGAGGCACGTAGTTTTTGAGTTTTAAAGGTGTAATCCGGGAACAGTGTGACATTTTTATTGTCGACTTGGAAGGGACCCACTTCTCTCGCTCGCTGTAGCAACCAGTCTCTGTCCTTGTAATGGAGCAGTTTGATCACCATTGGGCGAGGGGGCAGACCCGGCTTCGGGGGCCTGGCTGGGACTCGGTGCGCCCGCTCTATGGTGAAGAAGGGGGACAGGCCCTCCGGGGCCACCACTGCTCTCAGCCAGTCGTCCAGGAAACCTATCATGTCCGCCCCCTCCTTTTTCTCCGGAAGGCCTACTAGGCGCACATTATTCCGCCGACTGTGATTTTCGGCGTCTTCCGCCCGTCTCTCCAGTGCTTGTATGCGGTCCAGTGCTTCGGCAAGTTTCCCTTTCTTTGCTTTATGTTCCGGCACGATGTCCTTCAGAGTGATTTCTGCCTCCTTGACCCTGTCTGCCAGTTTCCCATGGTCAGCTCTCAGGAGCCCCAGCCCTGTCGATACCTGGGCGATGTCCCGGTGTAAGGCGTCTTTTGTGGCTGCGATGGCGTCGAGGATCCTGTCCTGCATCAGCTGCAACTCCGACGGGGGCTGCTGAGTGTTCTCCGGAGGCTCCGTGGACGGGCCCCCTTCTCCCTTCGGTCCTCGCGGCTTCCCCATTTTGCCCCTGCAGGATCCACTGGTCTCACCGAGGTAGGCGTTGGCAGCCGTTCTCCCAGCAGGCGGCCGGCTCGCGCTCAGCAGGGATGTGCGCGTTGACTAGGTGGCGGCATTTCTTGTTTCGCGGATGCCGGCGCCCCCCCACTGGCGGTGCCCGTCGGGTCCCCAGGATTTTGCCGCAACAGCAGTGCGTTCACCCCTCAGGGAGGCAGCAGGGGTTTCTGTGGGTGCTCTTTTCAGCGACGAGGCCAAACTGCGTCCGGATCCTTCTCCCTGCTCGGCTCGATCGGCTCGATCACCTATTTTGGGCACCCCACCTCCAGGTGGTTTCACACCTCGGTCGTATGACACAGTGGTTGCTGCACTGGACCCCCGGCGTGGCGTCACCAGCAGCTTGAAGCGTTTGCGTGGGTCTTTGTAGTTTACCCCCGCTGTTCTGCCGGGCGCACAGTCCGATGTCCCCCCCCCCCGCCGGCAGGAGGTCTCGAAGTCGGAGTCTGGGCACAACGTTCGTGGGTGAGGTGGGGTCCCTGTTTGTCCGTGCTCCCCACGCCCTATGCTCAGTTCTCGTCACCCGGCCACCGCTCCGGCCGCCTCAAGGACCAGGGTGTATCTGCAGGGCGAACGGTCCCAGCTCCGGGGCACACAGTGCAGCTCACAGCCGAGCAGGGCCCCGCAGATGATGTCCAGTCTTCCCACCAGCTGTCCCCGAGTAGGCCAGGCGGGTTCCCAGGCAATCCCAGCGTGTTTTCCCAGCTGCTCCCTCACTTCTGGGTCACTGGGCCTCAGGGCCGGAGCCACCAGCAGCCGCCGATTGTCGCGGTGTCCGCCAATTATCAGTCTTGCAGCAAACCCCCTGCTGGTGTTGCGGGTTCCGCCGCCAGTGTCCCCTGCACTCGCGGCTCCTTTCCTGCTGCTCGCTCACTCGGTGGGGCTCCGCCGTCAGGGCCACAGGCCCCGAAGCCGGGGTGTAAATTTTGGTCGCTCTGGGCTGGGGGCTCCGCTAGGCTGCCTGAGCCCCTCACTGCCGCATCCAAAGTCCGGACCCACCGGAGTGCCAAGGCGGGTGGAGATCTTTGCCCGTTCGTTCGGAGGGCTGCGATCACTGGTCAGCTGGGCACTGGAAGAGATCCGCCGTCCGTCGGTAGCTGCCAACGATTCTCAGGCCACTATTTTGCACACCTCCGACCTGGGCACTTTCTACGGCTCGTTCCGCTCCTTACGGGTGTTCCGCCAGCTCGCCACTCGACCTGAGCAGGCACTGACAGTAGTCGTGGGATCGACCCGAGTTTCACGGGGATCCCACGCCTGGTTCCGGATACAATCAGGATAAACGGGCTGAGGGTCGGGAGCCTCTCTAGGCTGCGTCCGTCCCCATCGGCTGCTAGCCACGCCCCCAACCTCAGGTCTTGGATCCTGGAACAATGGACCAAGCACCTTCCAAGAAGAAGAACAGGAGGGTAAAGGCTGTGCCTTCCCAACTGCCTACAAGTGAGGATCAGGCTTCACAGGAAGCTGGTCTTGAGACCCCTGAAGGAACTGTCTCTGAAGAACTTGAACCTGATCAGGTTGAGTTTCTGGGGACAGGGGGACCTTCTAGGGCAGACTTGGGGCAGGCTCAGTTAACCTGTCCTTCTCTTGAACCCCTCAGACAGCAGGCTGCTGCTGAGGCTGCTGGGAATGCACAAGGTGCCCATAAAGTATATTGGGATGATGGACTCCTTTATACAGAGGCTAGAGACCCCAAGCCTGGTACTACCAGGAGGTTGGTTATACCTCTGCAATTTAGGGGTTTCCTTCTCACCTTGGCCCATGATGTTCCTTTAGCAGGACACCTAGGCCAGAATAAGACTTGGGACAGGCTTGTCCCTCACTTTCACTGGACTCACATGTCTGAAGACACCAAGGAGTTTTGTCGCTCCTGTGTAACCTGCCAAGCCAGTGGTAAAGCAGGTAGCACCACAAAGGCCCCCCTGATACCACTACCTGTGGTGGGGGTTCCCTTTGAAAGAGTGGGGATTGATATTGTAGGTCCAATGGATCCCCCTACAGCATCTGGGCACATATTCATACTGGTGGTGGTGGACCATGCCACCAGGTACCCAGAGGCAATTCCACTTAGGACCACAACAGCTCCTGTTGTGGCCAGGGCCTTACTTAGAGTTTTCTCCAGAGTGAGGTTTCCTAAGGAGGTAGTATCTGATAGAGATGCCAACTTCATGTCAGGATACTTGACAGCTATGTGGAAGGAATGTGGTGTCAACTACAAGTTCACCACTCCTTATCATCCACGGTGTAATGGGCTTGTTGAAAGGTTTAACAAGACCCTAAAGGGTATGATCAAAGGATTACCTGAGAAGCTCAGGCGAAGATGGGACATCCTTCTACCCTGCCTTTTGTTTGCTTACAGAGAGGTCCCTCAAAAGGGGGTTGGCTTCAGCCCCTTTGAATCGTTGTTTGGGCACCCTGTAAGAGGACCCCTATGTCTGGTGAGGGAAGGATGGGAGTTGCCTCTCAAAAAGCCCAAACAAGACATAGTGGACTATGTACTTGGTCTCCACTCCAGGATGGCTGAGTATATGGAAAAGGCATCCAAAAACCTTGAGACTAGCCAAGAATTACAAAAAGCTTGGCATGACCAAAAGGCTGTCTAGATTGAGTATCAGCCAGGACAGAAGGTATGGGTGTTGGAGCCAGTGGCCCCAGCAGCACCCCAAGACAAATGGTCTGGACCCCATACAATTCTTGGAAAGAAGGTAGAGGTTACCTACTTGGTGGACCTAGGAACTCCCAGGAGCCCCCACAGGGTGCTCCATGTCAACAGACTGAAGGCATATGTTTTACAGGGAAGACATGGGCTTGCTCATGGCTACAGATGAGGGACAGGAGGAAGAGAGTGACCCTCTCCCAGACCTGCTCACCCAGAACCCTGAGGATGGCTCAGTTGATGGTGTGGCCTTAGATGGCAGCCTCACTGAACATCAGCAACATGACTGTAGACAAGTTTTGCAGTCATACAGCATTATGTTCTCCTTGACACCCAGTCAGACTAACTGGTGTACCCATGAGGTGGACACTGGTGACAGTCTTCCTGTGAAAATCAAAATTTACAGGCAACCTGACCACGTCAGGGACTGTATAAAGACTGAGGTGCAAAAGATGCTGGAATTAGGTGTCATTGAGCCTTCAGAGAGCCCCTGGGCTAGCCCAGTGGTTCTGGTCCCCAAACCTCACACCAAAGATGGCAAGAGAGAAATGAGGTTCTGTGTGGATTACAGAGGACTCAATGCTGTCACCAGGACAGATGCACACCCTATTCCAAGGGCAGATGAGCTCATTGACAAGTTAGCTTCTGCCAAATATTTGAGCACATTTGACTTGACAGCTGGCTACTGGCAAATCAGGTTAGCTGAGGAGTCTAAAGCCAAGACTGCATTTTCTACCCCAGGTGGGCATTATCAATTTGTGGTGATGCCCTTTGGTTTGAAAAATGCACCTGCCACCTTCCAAAGGTTGGTGAATCAAGTCCTTACTGGGTTGGATGACTTTTGCGCAGCATATCTGGATGATATTGCTGTCTTCAGCTCCACCTGGGAGGATCACCTGGTCCACCTGAAGGAAGTGCTTGAGGCTCTGCAAAAGGCAGGCCTCACTATCAAGGCAACAAAGTGCCAGATAGGGCAGAGTAAGTGGTGATGCCCTTTGGTTTGAAAAATGCACCTGCCACCTTCCAAAGGTTGGTGAATCAAGTCCTTACTGGGTTGGATGACTTTTGCGCAGCATATCTGGATGATATTGCTGTCTTCAGCTCCACCTGGGAGGATCACCTGGTCCACCTGAAGGAAGTGCTTGAGGCTCTGCAAAAGGCAGGCCTCACTATCAAGGCAACAAAGTACCAGATAGGGCAGAGTAAGGTTGTATACCTGGGCCACCTTGTAGGTGGAGGCCAAGTTCAACCACTGGAGAGTAAGATCCAGACCATCAAGGACTGGTCCCCTCCAACTACCCAGACTCAGGTCAGAGCTTTCTTGGGCCTGACTGGGTACTACTGGAAGTTTGTTAAGAACTATGGGTCCATTGTGACTCCTCTTAATGATCTGACATCCAAGAAGATGCCCAAAAAGGTTCAGTGGACAGTAAACTGTCAAAAGGCATTTGATGACCTGAAGAAGGCCATGTGCTCTGCACCTATCCTGAAGAGTCCTGACTACTCAAGAGAGTTCATTGTCCAAACAGATGCTTCTGAGTTGGGAGTGGGAGCAGTGCTTTCACAGCTTAATGTAGATGGTCAAGACCAGCCCATTGCTTTTATTAGCAGAAGGCTGACCCCCAGAGAAAAACGTTGGTCAGCCATTGAGAGGGAGGCCTTTGCTGTGGTGTGGGCCCTGAAGAAGTTGAGACCATACTTGTTTGGCACTCACTTCAAGATTCAGACCGACCATAAGCCCCTCTTATGGCTTAATCAGATGAAAGGTGAAAACCCCAAACTACTCAGGTGGTTCATTTCCCTACAGGGGATGGACTTTACAGTGGAGCACCGCCCAGGGACTGACCATGGCAACGCAGATGGTCTCTCTGGTCAAGGTTAGTCTAATGTCCCTGCGTTTGGGGGGGTTGTGTAGGAGAGTAGGGTCTGCTATCCTATGGTCACCCCACATTTTTGCTTTTTGCTTCACTGGTTTATGACTTCATGTGGCTGTGGGCCTGCTAATCAGACCCACATCCTGCTGTTCTCTCTCTAAATTACTGCCAATGCACCCTAGGTGCATTAAGAATTGGAACTGGTTCACCTTATTGCCCCCTGTAACAGTGTACCCTAGGTACCCAGGGCATAGGTGTTTCCAGGCCTACCAGGGGCTGCAGCATGTATTGTGCCACCCCTGGCCTGGCCTCCACATTTGACACAACTGGCTGATCACTCAGCTGGGGTAAGTTGGTGTAATCACCTCTTACTTAGATATAGTATCCCTATATCTAACCTTAACTGGACACATATGTTCCTATCAGCCACTCCTATGGAAGGCCTCATCAATCCTGGAGGCAGAGTGCTTGGAAATATGTGAGATGGTGCTCTAGCATGAGCTGAGCCTGTCTGCAGCTGTCGGGAACCACTCCCTTAGCTGTTCCGGGATATTGCCATACCATATACTCTTAAGTGCATTATAATCCTCGCGGTTATATGCTAACTTTGGTTTGGCTTTATCAAAACATGTCGAGTAAGGTGACATACGATTTGGAATACTATTCCCTTGACAGTTCTGTCAACGGGGATAGCATTCCACCCTTCTAGAGGGACACGACATGTGTGTAGCCTTAACCCCGGTTAAAGTTAACCAGAGCCTCAGCATCACAAAATGGACGCTGCCACCACAGACACAAGTCTGACCTCCTGCTGCTGGGAGTCCTTCCAGCGAGGGAGGCTTGGACAAAGGGTTTCCTGCCTTGGGAGGTGCGAGCACCACCCCAGACAGGATTTTGTGTATTGGGTAGGACAGGGCTGAATAGATTGAGACATGCCCGGGGCACACAAGGTGTCCCCGTGCATAAGCCAGTCCAAACCGGTCCTGGGACTTTCCAGACCCAGGCCTGGCGAAGAGCTGGACAAAGGAAAGGGGGTGTAACTGCCCCCCTTCCTGGTCCCACCCAGAGGAGGGACCTAGCAGGTGATCCACCCCTCAGATTGGGAATAAGAGTGGGAGCAGTGCCATAGCACCTCAGATCATCCTGAATCAACTTGAAACTAAGACGACGACGGAACTTCGACGTTCTGCTGCACAGAAGACTGAAGAGCATCTCCCTTGTGGCCTAGGAGTGGCCACCCTGTGAAAACAGGCACCATCCAGCAACTCGACGTCTGCTTTGCCGCCGCCTCCCGCTGGAACCCGAGCCCAGAGCCTGACAAGACCCAGACTCCCAGACTTCTCACAGTCTGATCCACAGTCCCTGCAAAGAAGGGACCCTGTGGAGTCACAGAGAGACGTGGGACCGGACCCTTTGAAAGACCCCCGAGAAGCTGACTGCGCAGCATCCAAGGCACCCTCGACGTTGTGCTTTGGGGACTAGAAGCCCCACCACCGAGCAGCCCTTGCACCGACGATCAGCCCCCCAGCATCTCCACGATCTGCGTGGGGCCCTTTTGCATTGTGCCACTTGACGTGCCATCCCGGCCATTTGCCACGTGGTCAGAGGCCATCTTGGCGACAAAACCTTCAAACTACACTGCGGGTCTGGTTGCTCCAGACCTGCCCTCGCTCCTGTAAAAGGGAGCACCCGCTCTGACCTTGCTGGTCCGAGTGATAAGCCTTTTTTTATTCCTGCGTGGCTTGCATTAGCCAAGGCCTGTTTGCTCCAATCAAGTTGCCGACACCGCCAACAGCAAGAAGCCTGCGTGGGACAGCTCGTGATAGACTCCTGGACGTCCTCAACCTCCTCGTGCCACGTGGCTGCAGAGAGAAGCTACACCTCAACGCCTGTTTGCACCCGACATCGCCTGGTTCCAATCTGATTCCACGGTAGTCACTGGTTAGTGACTTTGAACATTGTCCCCTCTGCTTTCAGGTCTTCACAACTTCAGATCCACCCTTGTATCCACCGGAACTCTTCACATCGAGCCGCCTGCAGCATCTTCAGCTCCAAGCACCATCGACCAGCGTGACGAAACCCGACACTACTTCGACCCTATGCACCGCTTCCTGTGGGTGAGGTAACTCAGCAACGCCGGTGTTCCCACACTGGTACACACCTCTAGGGCCTGTGTCTGAAGTTTCAGCTTTTTAGGTCACTCGGAAGGTTACTAACTAACTAACTTTATAACTTTTACGCACCATAAACATTGCATTGGTGAGTGCGTGCACTTTAAACACTGCACCCGAGTCCCGTGGGCCTTTCCTGACTTAGTCACTGCTAGTCCCGATCAGCTCCAGCGATTCCCAAGGCCCTAGGCCTGGTTCCTTTTCGATTGGTATCTCTCATACCACTTTCTTAGTATATGGTTTAGGTGGCCCCTAGGGCTCATCCATATTGTGCAACTTTTGTGTATTTTAAACTGTGTTTTGTTTAACACTTGTGCTTCTGTGCTCATAAAGAGTTCAGGGGATATTTGTAGTTAATAAATATATATATATTTTCAATATATATCTGTGTGGTGTCCTTTCATGTGGTATTCAAGGGGGTTGTGTATGGTAATACAGCTGGCTTCACATGCCTTTCAGAGTTTAGTCTAAGACTGCTTTGTCCACGTTACCACTAGGATAACTGGTCTATAAGGTTGACTTACAACCGATCATCATAAGGGTTGCTTGGCATGGTACAGAGTGATCACTAGAACTAGTGAGCATTATGTACCAGGCCAACTTCTCACAATTGTGGGTGTACACAATTTATTGTCAGAGAGGTTTGCACTGACAATTAATTTTTGATTCCCAAACATAGGCCTGTTTTACTTAGATGTTGGCTTTGATTAGTTCCACTCTTACAGATGGTGTGGTTTACGGCTATTTACAGCACAGATTTTATCTGGGCTAAGCCGCTATTTATTGATTTGGGTTAAGAAACAATCTTCCCCCACCATCCAAAAGCCTCTCTTTGTTATTGCGCAGTTTGTTTTTCTTAGCCAACCCATATGTATTTCCATCAAGACCATTGCAACATGGCAACTATTAAAATCATACAGAGCCTGGTAAACGTTTTCAGTCCTTTTTAGGTCGAGTTTCGAGACCTGTTGTATCTTCTTTGAGGTTAAATTCCACCCATTGCTTCTCATTTGTTTGTTTTAGAGTCCTTTAAAAATCCTTTGTTGATAGTGGTCTGTCGTACCACTTGTCCTCCTTTTTGTCTTTCGTTTCCTCCAACACAGCACTGCCTAACTACTGTATCTGTACACCTTGGTTCTTTATCTATGGTTCATGGGATTATTTTTATGTTCCTTTCCTGCCAGTGTTTGCTGTTGCCTGTTGTTTGGACACTCTCTTTATTATTGCATTTGCTATTCATGGAAAGATTGCCCTTTTAATAATCCACATGCGTTTAAGTCATGTTCCTTTAATTTCCTTTGGCCGTAGCCGGGATGGACCATCTGTAGTGCTCCAATCAGAGCTGCTGCAAAGGTGGCGCACCCACTCACTGCCCTAGTAGGACATTATCTTTTGTGACTCTTTAGACACATCTTTGCTAACTGTCCCTAACTACCGACTTCATCATAGTGGAATAAAAATATTTTATTGAAAGACTACCGCGTTTTATTTTGGCATTCAACTTATTCCAAAATGGCTGTCTCATCGTCCTCTGCTCACTTAGACCACACCCATGACATACTGCAATGACAGTTTTCTGTGTCACACATCCGGGTCCTCTCTGGTCTGGTTTTCCCTTTAGAGTCGGCTCTTTTAAGGCTTGAGCCAAACATGCAGACTCTCTTGTCTGTTGTGCGGGGCGCAGAACCCTCTGCGTTCCCCGACGTTCCTTCCACCTGCCTTGGAGATCGGACTTTTAGTAGGGGCATAAATAATGATTGCGCAGAGCCTCTCCGTGGAGCGAGGCTTTTCCTCGCGCTGGAAGAAAATGAGGAAACTAATTAAGTAAGTTTGTGTCCTGCAGCCGATCACTACACGCATGTGGGTTCCCGCTTCATGGCCCACCGCACACATAATTTTATGCCCGCATTCATGTTTATAACACTGAGACCTATTGCATTGCAAATGCTTATAATTTGCAGGTATATTCTCACTTCGACATTGAAAATCAACCTTGTGAATGCAGGACTTTGAGCTAATCACAGCGACTGGGCCTGGTGACTCTAAGCAATCAGTAATAGACGGGGTACTAACCAGTGATGCAACAATCGTGTAGGCTAATTCAAATTATAAACAGAGTTTTCACCTGGAAAAAAACATACCTTCGTTGGAACGTTGTGCATCTTTCTTGAAACTTTGTGTAGCAGTGCCTCCTATCCCTAGCCTGCTCTCCAGAAGCAGGTGGCACCTCCAGGGTTGAGAGGTCTGAAAAGGGCGGGTCCCCTGGCCCAGGGCTCCATGGCTGCTGCTGTGAGCACAGATCCCCGGTGGCCAGTGGCCATGAAGCCGCTGGGGGGCACGGACAGGTCACCCCGACCGGTCCTGCAGAGCCTTCAGACGACTTGCACCGGGTAGCAGACAAGCCACCTACCCCACAGGAGGTGGCAACCTTGCAGTATTGACCAGTCCATGTGGAACCAGAACGGAGCCACAGGTAATCACAGAGGCCCTTGTTTTTGAGCCTCATGTACAGTGTTGCATTCTGCATTACTGCCCCTCCACACACCATTCTTTTATTGATATACCCTGCAAGTAACATTGCACATTTCGACCGCTGTACACAAATTCACAGTTCTATTGTTCATTCTTGTTTTAGAATGATACTACATTTTTACTATGTGTCAATCTTCACTTTGAAACAAGTGCATGTTTCCTCTGCATTCTGCTGAAATGAGTGGTCCCTCTGCAGTGCATATAGAAGATCACCCATGCCGGGAGCTCTTGACTGCTCCCTTGTGTTGAGTGGACAGTCCCATTCTCAAGGCTTAGCATTCACCATAGCGCTTGGAGGAAAAGTTTCCCCCTGTTATGTTAACAAATGCATGCACTCAAGATCTTATTGTAGCACCTAGCTCACCATCAAGGTACCGCAGTGCTTAATAGAAAGAAAAGTTACTCTCCATCATATCAATACACTGTGAGCCCAGCAGAGTCAAATACCCAGGGCCATGGAGCCAATTGAAGTGAAAAGTAAGGTTTCACATTAGGCTAACCATCTTAACACCTTGGCTGCTATGGGTTTTCCCGCTGGGCGCTGAACTCTTTGAGATTACATTGTTCATGACAAAGCCAGCTCGTCATAAGCACAGGGCAGGTAACACCCATGACGAGCTGGCTTTGTCATCAGCACTGAAGGGGTTAAGAGGTTTTAGGGCAGCACCTGCCAACTATAGTTTAATTACTCTGGGCCCGATTCACAGAACTAACTGAAGACAAAATCCTAAACTTACTACCATTTTGGTTTTCACAGAGGGCACTTACACATTTTGGTATTCACAGAAGACACTTACTCATTTCGGTATACACAGAAGTTAGGACTCCTAACTTTAGGACTCCTAAATGCTTCAAAAACCAATTCTGGAATGTGTATTGTAATGTGTTACTCGTGCATTAATAATAAAATAAATAAAAATAAAAAAGGACTCCTAAATGCCTTCTGTGAATACCGAAAGTCTTAAAGTTAAGATTTTTCTCAGTTTAGGAGTCCTAAAGTTAGGAGTCCTAATTTTACTACTCCTAAACTGAGAAAAATCCTAACTTTAAGACTTTTGGTATTCACAGAAGGCCTTTAGGAGTCCTAAAATTAGGAGTCCTAACTTTACTATGCCTAAACTGAGAAAAATACTAACTACCGAAATGACTAAGTGCCTTCTGTGAATACCAAAATGAGTAAGTGCCTTTTGTGAATACCAAAATGGTGGTAAGTTTAGGATCTTGTCTTAAGTTCTGTGAATCGGGCCCTCGTTGGTGTTTATAAGTTCCTTTAGGGCTACTTCTTTTGTTTCCTGCTAGTGATATTTTATCACCAAGGTGCCCGCTTCACGGTGCGCAGTGTGCATACATTTTTTTTTAGAGACCAACAAAAGAGAACAATACCAGCAGTTTGTACAAATATCAGTGCCAGGCAGAAATTAGATAGTTTTACACCAGCACACATGGCCTGACATGCAAGGAAAAGACAGCACAGCACCCATTCCAGTACTTGATTGCTCAGCGAAAGTGTCAGACCTCTATCACCCGATGCATTTGCCCCACACTCTGTGAAACTTCTTCGGGCATCCTCTGGCCTCATACAGGGGCCGTTCCTGTGTGGTGCACTAATCCACACCCCTGCGCCAACGTGCCATAGTGGGAGCAGTCGCGTTCAGCCAGTTTGCCGCAATGTCTCTCTTGGCCACCATCATTGCCGTATTGAGAAAGAGTTTTTCAGCTCTGGAACCATCCATCGCCTCTGTGATTCCTAGAAGCACATTCATTGGGTTAAGGGGAACTTCTCAGCCCAGGACCTCGGCATGCTCCCCTATCACTGATTCCCAGTAGCGCGCGATTGCGGAGCAAAGCCATACCATGAGATAAAAGTCCGCTTGTGGGTGATTGCAGCGGGGACAGGATGCATCGGGTCAGAGCCCAGCGCAGTGTAGGTGCAGTGGTGTGAGATAGGCAGCGTGAAGATAGTATACTTGAACCAGGCGGAGCCTTGCAGAGGCTGTGCCTGTTTTGGGAGCCATCAATGCGTCCCTCCACTCTGCATCTTCCAGGGACCCAAGCCTTCCTCCCATCTGTCCCTGAGTTGGGATAGTATGTTGGGGGTGTTGTTTGTAAGGGAGAGTTAGATACGGGAGATCCCCCCCCCCCTTCCCCAAGTTACTGTTCATGATCTGGGCTTCGGGTGGGCTATATTCGGGTAAGGAGGTGCCCTCTGAGATATGAGAGTGGAGGGCGTGGCGTAACTGCAGGTAACGATAAAACTGAGAAGTGTGGAGAGAGTACCGGTTCTGCAAGTCTTGAAATGTGCATATGTGGTTCACACCCCAGATGTCCCCCAGTTGTGAAATCCCAATGAGATCCCATGCTCTAAAACCAGAGAGGTTGACGACCTACCGCCACAGTGAGGTATATTGAGTCAATTTGTCCGACCAGTGGGTGTGGCGCAGAGAAGCCCGCCAGGCCAAACGCACCCCATGCGTGACCTCGGGCAGAGTTTGGGAAATGGTATTCCCATACAGCATCCCCTGAATGTTATACAGACCCAGGGTTTGCAGTTCCATGCGGTATGCCGGGTCTGACCAGCCACCACTAAACCAGTCATGCAATGTGAGGAGCCGAGTAGCTAAACAATAAAGGTACAGATTCGTCATCTACAGGCCGTCATCGAAGGGTGGGATTTGGCCTTCGACCTCCCCACAAGATCTTATCCTCTTCCAGGCCTGGCCATCTCCATCCCGTGATGAGCCTGTCAGACCGGATAAGACAGGCAAAGGGCTCCATCGTCAACATGAAGAGGAGTGGCGAGAGGGGGCATCCCTGCCTTGTGCCCCTCCTGATGGGGAAGGGGTGCAACAGAGCTCCATTAACTAGTACCTGGGCCCATGGCCTACAATATAGCGTCTTGACCAGGTTACAGAAAGGGGCTCCAAAACCCATTTCCATCAACACCGCCTCTAAGTATCGCCAGTCCACTGAATCAAATGCTTTCTCAAAATCAACGAGAAGAAGGGACAAGTAGGGGGTCAGCTGTTGTCGGTTCGCTTAAGCAAGGTGGAGACGTCTACAGCAGTGTCTGGTTCCCCGGGAGGGCATAAATCCACACTGGACCAGTTTGATCAGGTACGGTCATATGCGGTTGGCTAAGACAGAGGCAAATACTTTGAGCTCCGAATTAAAGAGAGAGATGGGGTGGTAGTCTGGCAGTGCTTCGAGAGAGGCTGAGACTTAGGGATCACCACAATGGTGGCCGTGTCCGTCTCCGGGCGGAATGAACCGTGATCACTCGCCTCCTGAAACACCTCTATAAGGAGGGGTACCAGCATGTCTCAGTAGGACGCCTAAAACTCCTGCGGGAGTCCTTCTGGCCCGTTGTCTTACCAGAGGCCATGCATGATATGGCGTCATTGTTTTCCTCTGGGGTGATAGGGAACTCTAGCAGAAGAGGGAACCGTATGCACTGAAGGATCTCCGGGAGTGAGGGACTGGGAGGCTGTGCAGAGTAAAGAGTGGCGTAGTATGTGGCGAAGCATTGGGCCACCGCCACTGGGGCTCGCTGGATCGCTCCGTCCGAGTCGATCACCTCAGGAATGAGACGGATGGCCATAGGGTAATTAGCCAGTCAGTGAAGGATCTTCCCATTTTCATCTCCCCACCCGTTTACTCAGTGTGCATAACTTTTATGTACACAGGCACCACGCTTTATGTTTCAGCACCGCACCCGCTTTTATGTTTACAATGGCAATAGCGCTAAGTCTACCAAATGCGAGACCTATTGCATTGCAAATGCATGTTTTTTTCCCCTACTTTAGTAACGTGCCGAATGCGTAGACTGGCCATGTTGATTTTGGATTTGTGACTGCCGCACACCGGTATGTTCTGATTCCAAAACTATTTAAATGTACCTGTTTTTGCCTTGTTTGCTGCCTTACCATGGCCCCATGTTCAGTTTTTTAGGAAGTTGGATGGTGGTATTGAGGACACCTTCTTTATGCTTTTTATGATACTTATGGAGGATTTTATCTGAGGAGCTTTGCCCACTGCCTGGTGCAGAGCCAGCAAACTAAAAATAAAACGATGCTCTAGCATTGTTTTATTTTTCGTTTGCTGGCTCTGAGCCAACTTGTACAGAGAGGGGCGGGGCATGGGAAGGTGGAGGAGGAGTGCCTGTGCACTCCCTAAGTGCTCATTTGTGTTTGGCAAGGCCTTCTCAGGCCGACCAAAACACACATGCACACTTAGGCTTCTCCAGCCTGGCTGCATTCAGCAGCCAGGCGGAGTAACCCCACAGACTCCAAGACCTGAGCAGGGCACAGGGCTTGGCTAGGAGTCGGTGTCAGGGGCTCCTGGGAACCAGGAAGAGGCCAGCAGGAGCGACGCGATGCGGGAGGCAGCCGGTGGCATCAGGTAAGTTTTTTCATTTATTATTATTATCATGCCCCAACGCACCCCTTCCCCCCGCGATCCCTCACCGGCCCCACCACCCTTTGCTAATGGCGGTGACTGCTGCTGGTGGTAAATAAAACACTAGTGATAGTTTTTCTTGTCTGCCATTGATAGGCGTTCTATCCTTTTGGCACTGGACTTTTAGGTATTACACTGTGCATGTGGGTCCATGGGCTTTGTGTTAGGTATACAAACATTAGTGATATGCATCCTCTGTCTACTATCAAATGGTAATTTTACATTTTTGACACTTGGTGTTACGTATCAGATTACACATCCCGATATACGGGCTCTGTTTTTCCATCATGGGATTCTGTAATTTTCATATATTTTTGGCATAATGACTGGGTCACTTCCCATTTGTTGGTCTTTTACATGGCGTTACACCATGGGTTCGCCACTATATGCTGGAGTTAGGCACCTCACTTTGCTAGGCCCACCAACTCCAATGTGAATTGTGCTTTGGTGTTTCAGTTACTGTAATTTTAGTTTGTCTTTTTATAGGTTGTTCACGTAGGACATTGATCATTTAGGTTTAATTCCAGGCATTACATTGTCTCTTGTTCCTTTCGGGTCAAGTGAGCAGTATGATGGTATTTATCGCCTAGATTCCTCCCCTTTTTATACCATCTTTATTATATTTTAATAATTCCTCTCTCTTTCTCGGTTGCTGCAATTCTGTCCAGAGGAGTACCCTGTCACATAATGTCTAGGGGTCGAAATGTCAACTGTTCTATTTTATCCACATTTGTGCTGATGATGCGACTTTGAGAAACCCGTCCAATGTAGTTTTCTTTAGGGTTCTATGTAGAAATGTATGTCCTGTTGGTTAAGACTTTTTTGCATAATGGGCACTGTGTATTTTATGCACTTTTTTCTCTTATTTACACTCTCACTGCGCTGTCACATGTAGCACCTTTCTAAGGATTGGAATTATCACCTTACTCATGGAATGTATGGAATGATTAAACTGAAGAGTTTGAAAATTATTTCTTGTGGCAGCAGGGTCTTTGAATAGGATAACCCCAGCAAACTTATCAAACTTTTACTAAGTGATTGCCTTTAGAACATTGTTGCATTTATGCCCTCTTCACTGGTGGCAATGTCATCTGGGGCTTAAAGTACCCAGCGAAGTCAAATGTGTCTGATGGTTACTTCTATCTGTTGAGTCGTTAAACATGGAGATTCTTAATATTGGAGTGATGCCCCGGTGTGCATTAGATCGACACAAAAACGGTAAGTGCAGACAGATTACTCGAAAAGCAAACTGCAGCTGCCTGAATAGGCCCACGGCTTCCATTCAACTATCCATTCTTTTATCCATCAAATAATCCTTCCAGTCACCCATCCATCCTTTTACCTTTCTGTCCATCCACCAGTACATCTATCGACCTGTCCATTAACTACTCCATCCATCTGCCATACTTCCTTCTTTCGAACCACAATTTCCATCCATACATCAACCTCACTTCCAGCCAACCATGCATGCATCTTCCAGCAAAACATTCCTATATCCCCCCACACCTTTTTACAGTTTTATCATTCCTTTCACCATTCTTTGCATCCACTCTTCTTTTAACACCTTCTATATATAGCTCATTTCACCCATACATCCTTTCACATTTACTTCCTTGCAATCTTGCACCCATTTGCAGTTCATCGGTTCATCCATCTAACACTTCCTTCTTTCCATCCATACAGCATCCCACTTCCAACCAAACATGCACCCATCAATACATTCCTATATCCATCCACCCTCCCAATTTTTATCCATTCTTTCATTGTTCCTCGCAATCTTTTAACTTCCATCCATAGATCCTTTCACTCAAATATGCTCTAACACTTCTATCCAGCTAACCATCTATCCTTTCACCCTCACATTCTTTTTCACCCTTCCATCTATCTTTTTTCTCCATTCCATCCATCCTGTCACCTTTCCTGCCTTTCTGTCATTTACCCTTCTTTCACCTTTCCTTCCTTTCATCGTTCGTGTTTCCTTTCTTTTCACCCTTCCTTCTATCCCCTTATTTCTTTTCCCTATCCAGCCACCTTTCTTTCTATTCTCCAGTTATTACTTTTTTTATAACCTTTCGCTCTTCTTCTTGCAGTTTCTATTTACTGCTCTCTCTTCCTTCTTTCTCCTTCACTGTACTTGCCTCAATGGTGGTCCATCCCTCCCATTGTATTTCCTTACAGCATTATATATGAGCTTCTGTATGCGGACAGAGGAGGTCCATAAATAACTAATCAACATTTTTATAATCCAGCTTGCCAGACACATCAGATCCACCAGCAACTTCTGCTATCGCTGCCATGTGGTTTAAGTACATGGGTATGGAGGGTTTCACAACGTCATTGACCACGAACCACCTAAAACCTAAAGGCCTGCAAGACAGAAATCGTAATGGTGCTGGATCCCATTCTAAACTGATCGCTCACTGGTTTGTGAAAATAAGCCATTCACCGGCACCATCAAAATCCATAAAAATCCTTGGAGTTATCCAGGAGGCACTGATATTGACGATACAGGCAAATCCAGTTATGACATCCTCCTCCAGTTGTGAACGTTCCACAGTGTAAGACTCCTCAGATGGATCCTCCTTTTCCTAGGATTCCCTCATTGGGTTCAAGCCACAGTTGCTCTTCGGTTGCTCTTCTCTGATGACACAGGCAGACTCTACCTCTGCTCTTCACTATACGTGCTACACAGACATCAAAAGGTGCAAAATGGCTCCAGTGGAGTAGCCTGAGTCTCATGAGCCCTAATCCAAGCAAGGAAAATGGGCTCCAGGCTAAGTATTAAAATAAAGATTTAACTGGATCACAGTGAGATAATGCCACCGCAGGACATCTGTGTCACTGCATCTGCTCTTTTAATGTGAAACCCACTTATGGGTCTCAAAGTGCCCCATTCAACCTTTCTTTCCTCCCTATCTCCATCTCCTAAATCACCTCCCCGCCTTTCATGCTGTCCTCTCCATGCCATTTTGGTCTCTCTTCACCCTCTTCTGTCTCTTACTCTTCCTTATCGCCTTCTTCTTTCTCTCCAAAATCATTATTTTTGGCCCCTTTTGTTCATCCTTACATAGATTCTCTTTCTCGTTGATCCTTAACGCCTTCACCCATTCGGTTGCGTTTTACTCTTCTTGCTTTTTATCTTTCACCTTATATTTTGTTTCCTCCTGTTCCTCTCCTACTTTTCGTTTATATCTTGTACTCCCTCCACACCTCCCCCACACACCCTCACAAACAGGAAAAACTAAGCCAGGCCCTAGGCAGGCTCTGTTTCTGAAAATTTCTGAAAAGGGTTACCTCGAATAACATGTAGCCTCTAGTGAATGTCTCTTGACAACGCGTGGTGTTACCACGCGGTAGGTAACAACGCCGTCCTTACAGCGACCGCATTGTTACCACGCATGGCTTTACATCGCAAGTCGTTTCTACGACTTGCACTAGATGGCGCACTGGACTTAGGAATAGTATAAATTACTATTCCTACTGTAGTTAGGAATGTGTTGGATTTTTTTGCAAAAGTTCTAACAATGGGGCTTTAGCTGGGGGAATAAAAGGATGATTTTGTAGGAAACTTCGTAGCTGGAGAAATTTAAAGAAATCATTTCTTCCCACAGCAAATGTATTTGTTAAATCCCGAAATGAAAGCATTTGATCATTACTAAACAAATCTCGCAAGTAGCATGTTCCTTTCTGTTGCCATCTATACATAGTTAGATCACAAAAAATTTCTGGTAACAGGCCCTTTGATATAAGGGGAGTGTAAAAGTTTAGTTTACATAGTTTCAGATGTTTTCGAACTTTTTGCCAGACTCCAAAGGCCGCTTTCAATATCTTATATTTTGTTTTTTTATGGTAACTGGGCTCTACAATCCTCAGAAAACTACCCTTACCTTTCTCACCCATAATCATTTCATAGATTGACGGAGTCTGAAAATTCTCCACTTCTACTCTATCTCCCAAAATTAAAGGGCTTATATATTGCAATACGGCAGAGAAATAATAGAAAAGAAAATAAGGAACATTCCATCCACCACATTCATTACTCCGTATCATTTTCCTTGATGCTTTCCTATGACATTTATAGCCCCATAAAAACCGAAAAGTACTTCTTTCTAGATTTTTAAAACAGAGCGGTTGGAATTCTAATGGTATTGTGCGATACAAATACATATTTTATTCAAGTTTAATTCAGGAATATGGTGATGATTTAGGACAATGCCAGCTGAAATGGGCTAATATCCTAGGTATACCTGATGTTGATATTCTGCTTTCGATTAAAATGGCTTCAGATTGTTTAATTGATTGTTGTTGATTTAACAGATTGTTGAAGCAGGCAACAGCTCTAAGGAACTTTTTCTTATTCTGCAAAACTTCATAAAGCCCACGGCATGTGAAAGTTCTGACGACTTCTCACAGGATCTTTGTGACAACATCTCTCTATATTTTGAAGATAAAATTAACATCATCTATGAGAGAATAGTAGAAGCTAATGACATCAGCAAAAATAACTCCAAAACGTGCTTAATTACAACCTCCTCCACATACAATGAACCTTCTCTGACGTCTTTCCCTTCTATTGACCACACAGAGCTCCTTATTCTTTGCAACCACATAAAAACAGGTTCCCCTAATGACCTACTTCCAGCTAAAATGGTTGGCTCTCTGATCCCTTTATTAGGCTCACACATACTTGAAGTGGTCAACATCTCCCTCAGGACAGGACAGGTCCCGGCAGAATGGAAAAAGGCAGTGGTGAACCCGATAAGGAAAAAGACATCATCTCCCTGGACAGACCTTTCCAACCTACGTCCTATCTCTCTCCTACCTTACCTGGGCAAAATCACGGAGAAGCACGTGAACACCTATCTCTCTCAACATCTTGAAGCGACGGACGGCCTGGACTATTCTCAATCTGGGTTCAGGCCGAACCACAGCACAGAATCAGCACTCCAAACAGTGACCAATAACATCAAAATGGCACTGGATGATGGTTGCTCTATGATTCTGGTGCTGTTGGATCTTTCCGCCGCTTTTGATACGGTGTCTCACAAGGTGCTTCTCCATCGCCTAAGGGAGGTGGGAATAGGAGGAGAGGCTTACGCGTGGTTGGAGAGTTTTCTGTCCGGGCGTTCCCAAGAGGTTAGGCTGGGCTCCCATCAATCCACCCACAGAGAGCTCAATAAGGGGGTGCCACAAGGCTCTTGTTTGAGCCCCACACTCTTCAATATATATGTGGCCCCCCTAGCCAACCTAGCAAGATCTTTCGGGTTCACCCCCGCGTCGTACGCGGACGACACCCAACTCCTTTTTCCTTTTAAAAATCTCACACCTGCAATAAAAAAATCTTTTGCAGATGGCATGAGTGCCATTGCAGACTGGATGTCATCAAATTGTCTGCAATGTAATGTCGGGAAAACCGAAGTTATGTTGTTCGGTCAAGCGACGACACTTTGGTCATCAGAGTGGTGGCCCCAAGAACTAGGTCCTGTCCCTACCCCTAATAGCAAGGCCAAAAACCTAGGAGTACTATTTGACCAACAACTCACTTTTAAGGATCACATCAATCAGGTAGCTGGTACCTGCTTCCGGGCTATCGGGATGCTAAGGCGTGTTTTCCCCTATCTACCAGACCATTACAGGAAAACACTGGTCCAGGCTCTTGTTATCAGTAGGGTAGACTACTGCAATGGTTTGCTCCTTGGAGCTAACGAGGAGCAAATCAAGAAACTACAGGTTATACAAAATACTGCAGCAAGGATTGTCATGAATGCTCCACCTAGGACACCTTCCGGCCCCCTACTGACTCATCTACACTGGCTTCCTGTGAAGAAGCGAGTTCAGTTCAAGACCTTATGTACTATACATAAGAGCTTAATAGGGATGGGCCCCAAATATTTCATTGACATCTTTCAGCCCTATATCCCAGGGCGCTCTCTGCGATCCAGCAATCAGCAACTGCTGAAGGTGCCCAGAGTTAAGAAAGCCAGGCAGGGTGGCCGTGCATTGGCTCATACCGGACCCACACTCTGAAACACACTACCGCTGGACCTAAGATCCATTACCAACCATATGAACTTCAGAAGAAATCTAAAAACCTACCTGTTCCCTACCAACTAATGATCATATTACATCTGGCTACACCTCTTGTTCTCACTCTCATTTGCAGTTATAGCGCGGAGATACCCCTTCGGGAGTCTAGTCCGGCGCTTTATAAGCATATAAAATAAATAAAATAAAATAATAACAGGGATGATGAAATCACAACATTTTATGTGTATTCATAATTTGTATTATACCCCAAGTAAAGTTGTTAAGTGGAGTACGACGACAGGTACGAACTGCAGTCGATGTGGGTTATTTGCAGCTGATGAATTGCATATGTTTTTTTCTTGTCCTAAACTTTCTATCCTTTTCCAACATATGGAATTTTTTTAAATCTATTATTCTTAAATGTGAGATTAAGATAACAGCAGAGTTGCTGTTACTAGGTATTGATCATACTGTTACTAGGTCAAGATCAATTTCTTATTTTTTATTTCTTTGCATGGCTGCAGCTAGGTCTTGCATTACTAAGGAATGGATCAGTTCGGCTCCGCCGTCTTTCTTTATGTGGCGTGAAAAATGATTGTTTATGTATAATATTGAATCCGCTATATATAAGTTGAAGGGGGTTAAAAAAAGAGCTCTGGGGGAGAAAATTTGGGCACCAATTGCCGAATGGATTTAAGTTATTATGCTGTTTGATTTATATTCATATCTTTGTCACAAGATGTTATGTTCTTTATGAAGAATTTGTCTTTTTTTTGTATTAGTCATGTATCGCTGTATTTCCTTGCAATAAAATAATACAACTCAAAAAAAAAAAAAAAAAAGGAATGTGTTGGATTTAAAATCCAACAGATTCCCTGGTGTTGCGCCCCATCGTGCGCAAATCGTTGAGACGACTTGCGATGTAATGCCATGCGTGGTAACAACGCAGACAATGTAACGTTCGCGTTGTAACCTACTCGCATGGTATTACCTGCGTTGAAACCACTGTTTACCACCTCTAGTATAACCGCAATGGGGCAGGGCAGATTGGGAACCCTTGCAACTGGGGCCCTGTGCTACTGATCCGATTGCACCAATAGTAACTATGTCCCTGAGAAGACTCATTCATCTATACCATCCTGGCAGTTGCAACAGCAGGGGTCACTATATTTCGGCCACTCCATTGGGTATGACATTACATTGCAAGACTCATTCACTCCAGGTCCGTTTTAAATTATGTTTTTATAGCCTTGGAGCCTGCCATAGAGGCTCTACCGGCCATCTAAGGCCTGTTCTAGCATTAAAGGCCTGAGCCGAAGGTGAGGACTTTTCACAAGGGAGCAGGCCTTTAATGGCCAATACATCCTGCTACAGAGGGCTCTAAGGCTATTAGAACATTCTGCCCTATAATGCAGAATGTTCTAATTTGTAAAACAAAGGTCTCATGGAGCCCATGGGAATTGAAATCCCCCCTGGCTCTGTGAGGCCTTTATTCACAGCAGCAGCTGTGAACAAACATTGGAATGTTTATGTGCCGGGCTTCTACCAGACATTAGAAGCCCACAGCACTCCATTGTCTTTAATAGAGAGCTCAACATTCCAATGTTCTAATATATTACATGTTAGCATGCTTTTACTGCACAAGATGCAGCGATATAAAAACCCATATTACAAAGGGAACTATAAAATATGGAAAATAATGAGAGCATCCAAACCAACCCGCAGAACATTACCACTGCCAGGACTACTAGTATTTATACAGCATGGAAAAACACATTAACCAGCAAGACTTTAAAAAAATTGGGAAACATTCAAATGATGCAGCACATCTCTGGCACCATTAGTTTCATCTATTTGAGGTAAAAAAAAAAGCAATATGTTTGTGAAATCTACAAATTATGTGAAAAGTGTGCTGAATCCATAATTATGGGGTAAATGCTGCAGCCTCATAATAATATGATTGCAATGCCCCTCACTATAGTGCATTATTTTATCAACAATTTGTTTATGATAGGGAAAGTCTAATTCCAATCTAAGCACACAGTTATCTTGCTTTCAAATGAACAGACTTTTCAAGCTAACTACCTCAAGCTAAACATGTAAAAATACATAACGGGTAACCTTTGCATTAGGGGTCTGAATTACAGTCTCACGGTTATGATTTAATTTACAAACCATGATATTACAGGAACCACTCATACAGGCACTGCTCCCCCTCACTCAAGCCACAGTAATCCTAAACAGCGTCTCCAGCCCTGTTCCCCGTCAGCTGTGTGTTGTTCTGCACGACTCCCAACTGTTCCCATGGGACTAGCCACAAACATGCACATCTCCAGCAAGCCGTAACTTCTATCCTAGCAACGTTCCTCAGGACATATCACGCGTATGCCTTAATGAAGGCTCGCCATGGCGGGATTGACCAGCCTTATGGCTCAAAAGCTTCTCATCCTCACTTGATCGAGGCCCATTCCGCTTTTATGAGCTCTGGCTTGCTAATAACTCAATAACTGGACACACAACTGGCACCACTGTGTAAGTCAACAGATGACACTGACAAAACCAACTCTTTTGAAGGAAATTACACACCCCATTATAATACCTCGAATCCATTTCTCACGTGTTCTTGCTCTGTTTAGCACTAGAATACTCAGTCCTAAATATATGAGCTCCCTGAACATACCTAGTTTGTATGTTCAGAAATATCCATACACACAGTTACAATATATGTTTACAATTCTTCATTATTAACATCATTGTCAAGCTAAAATTGCACAATACTGCTCACACCAAACAGCTACCAGTTGCAACCATGGTCTAGGCCTCTAGGGTAACATTTTCTAGGGCCAAGACCCAAGATGAACAGGAAGTTCATTGGTGGACAATCTGCCATCCTAAGAAGTAAAGGTTTGAGTGAGCCTCATGAGGATCTAAGGAAAGGGTACAGAAAAAAAGCATGATCGGAATTTAGCACTTACTGTGGATTCCCAACTTCCGCCAGCAGATTCAAAGGTGAACCAGAGGTGAAGCAGCGCAGGACTCAAGCATTTCCTGGAACGATTCCAACAGTAATCATCTCGCGCGACCTTTTCAGCTGACGTAGGAATGACCTCATCAATGCCTCACTGCACGTGCTTTGGGTCCACACCCTTCCAGCAGCGGCCAACCAACCTACTTCAGCAGAAAAATCAGTGATCGGTTTTAGACACCATACCATTAGTAGCATATTGTTTAATTTAATGTAATGTATTTAACATATCAATTATTATTCACCAAATGGATAAAAAGGTCCTATGCCGACAGGAGGATATAATACACGCAGTTTTGCAGAAGTGTTCGTCATTTATTCGGCGCCCTGACTAAACTGGATTTAGCAATTCGTACGTTTGAAGTATGATTATGCCTCATGACATATATTTACGTTTTGAAATGCCTCGGGACACGTCTGGTGACTGAACTGATCATAATACAGTCTGGCTACGTGTTTGCTCCGTGAGGAGCCAAACAAACATAATATTTCACAGCCCTAATGATACGTCTGGCAGCACCTTGCAGCTTAAGTTTGAATACAACTATAATTACAATATCATCTCGTGAGCTTGACCTATGCTTTTATGTTTTTTGTTAACGTCTTTCTTCTTTGCTGTTCATCCAACAGTTGCAGGTTACTGCATTCCTAAGCGACGTCTCTGGAAGAAATAATTTCATTTATAATTAACCAGCTCGTTTGTTCCAGTCACGAAGGTGAAGATTTGAGCGGGAGAAAAATAAACTGACTGGAACTGAACCAGTGCTTAATCGCGCGTGCACACACGCTGATAAGAGTGTCAGGGAAAAAAAACATGACTGATAGATTAAATAGCATACCGCCCGTCACAGCCTAGAAGCATTTGTTTGTGAAAAACGAAAATACTTCCTTCTTGCGCGGCCTGTCACCTTGTGGTGCCGAAAGGCTTACATGTAATGTGGCTGCATTAAATGAACCGAAGACGATCACATACAATTGTATCTCATACATATCCATTCAGGGTTCAAATGAATCAAATACTGTCTTCTACGGAACTGAAAAAAGTACCTTGGTGCCGGACACTTGACTACTGGTATAATATGTCAACGGTCAAATGGAATTTGAAGACATCTTTGAACGTCCTGCCAGCCGAAAAAATAAAAAACTATGGGGCACATTATCAAGAACAGGCGATAAAATTATCGCCGCTTTATCGGCAGGAAACTGCCGCTAAAGCAGTGATAATGGACTTGATAATATGTCCTTGTGAATTCTCATAGCAGTCCAGGTTCTGGTGTTAACCTGGGCTGCAATGGGAATTCACAAGGGCATATTATCAAGCCCATTATCCTCGCTTTAGCAGCAATTTCCTGCCGATAAAGCGGCGATTATCGTATCGCCTGTTCTTGATAATATGCCTCTATGGGGCATATTAGTAAGGGCAATATCACCGCTTAGAGGGACTTTTTCCAGCTAAAGTGGCGATATTTTTATCTCCCTATTAGCAAGCTGTCGCAAACAGCAGTTAGCGACAGCTTTTAGGCGATAGCTAAAGGTTTGGGGCCTGCTTTGCATGTCAGCGATATTTATCGAATGACATGCAAAGTGGTCGTACCCACGCTAACACAGCTATCGCCTATTAGCAAGGCATGCGAAGTGATAAAAAAATTTGCACTAAGCGCGATTATCTCTATAAACTAACGCCTGCTAAAAAGTTGACTTACCTGTATAGTCAATGGGGAGTGGATTATCAGATTAAGCCCCCATTGGCGTTAATGCGAGAATATCGCTGGATTTCCAGCGATATTCTCGCATTTCGCCGCTATCGCTGGATATTTTAGCACAATGCAGAAAAACGTTGCTAATAGCATGTTTTCTCTGCTAAAATATCCAGCGATTGCCAGCGATAAAAAATAGCGGGTAACCACGTTTAGAGATAAATATCGCTATTTCTTGCTAATAGGCCCCTATGTTATGCCTTCAATTTTTTTTTTTTAGAATCTAGCGGATCTACATCGACAGTGTGTACACCCAGAAATAAAACTGCTATACATTGTTGATGAAAATAAAACATAGAAATAATGGGGCCTATTCCCAAATGCATTCTGGTGTATATAAAGTAGTACACATTTAGGTACTTTTATATTAATTTGTAAATTGCCCCAAGCAATCTAAAATAGGAATAAAATGAATATTCTGTGTGAATGGTCATAAATGATTAGTGCATATATAAAGGACTGTGCCCTATTTGCACATTTAGCGATGTGGAGTTAGATGTTTCATGGTCGTATCAAAGGTATTTGTGTACAAGATTACTCCTGTAGTACTCCATCTAGTACTCATAAATGTATTTGTGAACTGGCTCCATGGTGTGTGCTTTAGCACACCTCTGGGGAAGCATTTGTTCCCTTGAGAAAGGACTCTTTCCTCAAATGCATCTTGTTCACTAATGTCCATTCAGTTTAAAAGTTCTTGCCCTAAGTCCCTGTACCCTAATATGGCTTCTGCAAATAGTATTTTTGGCTGCTTGCCGTGCTCAATAAACTCACTGTACAAGTCCTCAGAACTGCTGAGGAGAAGCATGAAGTCTGAATTGATCCAATGAATGCATTTAAAGAAGCGTTTGCAGAAAGCACCTCAGGCCCACGGCTTATTTTGCCAGTGAAAATCAATGGCTCCTTTTTGCCCCAGCTGATTATTTATTTATTGATTTAAAGGACTCCATGACATAGCGGGCCCTTGGATAACAGGATGCATTTCAATTCTATGTATATGCTCTTTCAGCCAATCTTCGGTCACAGGGGATCTCTAGTGATCCTGCAGCGTGGTATCTGCCCCTGGGAGGACTTGTACTCAGGGCTTTATCCACTAGAGGATTCTGACTGAACAGCTCCATTTGCATCCTGATATTTCTGAAGGTGGAGAGAGAATGCACAGATGTGGAATGGGTATGTGAACAGTTCCACCTTTTTAGGTCTCGGCCTGCGAAAGACTGCGCACATGCGCAGTCGAGCTGGCGAGATTTAATGAGATAGCTGGATTTTCACTAGCGAGTTTAAGCCCCGCCCCTCTTTACCATTGCCTGGCGTCACCGTTCATGCTAAACGGTGGCCAGCCATTGGAGAAGAGGTCCTAGTGACGTTCCTCTTTCTCTGTAAGCCCCGTCCTTTTCAGACTGGCTTACTTGACTTACTGCTGCGGTAAAAGCTTTCTTATCTTCTTTATGGGGCGAAACAGATGGCCCCATAAAGAAGATAAGGAACCTTTTACCACAGCAGTAAGTCGGGCTCTAAAAGAGAAAGCAGCACGTCGTGGCTGCCCGACCTCGTTACATATTTATCTTTATTACAGTGATGGCAGGCTCTTGCATTTCTCTGCATGCAACTCGCGTGGCGTTGGTGCCGGCAGTTCCCCTCCTTTGACTCCTTGTGCATAGTTTGCCCTTGTTTATACTTTCCCTGCATACACCGTTATTTATGTATGTGCTGTGTAGATATCTCTGGACAATGCTTAACCCTGCGCTGACCTTTTCTTACGGCTGTGCTTGTTTCCCTGGTGGCCCCTCAGGTTTGACCTCTTGCAGACTTCCTTTGAACCGTCCACGATCTCTTGCGGTGTCTCCTGGGCTTCCCAGTTCCCTCAGCCCCTTTCCAGGTCTCGGGCTTCTCGAGCGCTCTGAGGCACTAAAACAACCCTTGGCATTCAGTGGAGCATGGCGGTGGCTGACCTGACGTGGGTGTTTACGTAAGATGCTCCTGATAAGGCGTCATTTGGACTAAGCACCAGACAGATCTGTAAGCATGTGATAGAGGGGCTAATCTTTTGCCAGAGAATTAAGAAGGTTGGCATTGTGTGTAAGGTCAGGTGGCAGTTTCCTTTGACCTAATTCAGGACCAGGCCGTAAAAAACACAAGTACTGTATGTTGCATACAGGTTTCTTGCATTACCGTTCAAAATGGGTAGCATCGCTGCAGTTTGGGCTGGGTTGTTCCTAATGGAGCAGAACCAGGACTGATTCGGCTCTCTTAATTGTCTGTATCGAGTGGCGCAGTGGGTAAAAAAACATGATGGAAATGAATGTGGCCCCCAGCGATTGCCAGGGACCGAGACTTTGAGCAAACATTCCACCCACCATTAGGGATGTTGACACCGTTGGTGCAGCAGGCGCAGTGACACCGGGGCACAGAACCCGAGGGTCCCATTAAATCCTGATAAACCTTTATTTACTACCCAAATGCCAGCCATAGCGGCCATTTCCCTTGCTTGTACCAGGGCCCATGGTATCTTGCTACACTACCGCCCATCATAGCGTCTTGTTTTCAAGTTACGAATCTTGCATAAGTGATACAGCCGCATGCTAATGGACTGAAGAAGAACACGTGGTATCAAGGCGCACCAAAGCCCACAAAATAACTACTTGCACAATGTTTTTTTGTGTATCAGTCTGCACTAAAGCCTACTGTGTTTGTTTCCACCAAAATCATAGCACATGGATGAATGACGGGCGCTTGCTGCTGAGGTAGATAGCCTGTACTCCACCTGAAGGATTTCTACTTAGCCCTGATTTCACGCGTGTGAGTTTTTGGACCTTAGAATTTTTTGGGCCATTCTAAAAAAAGGGAATCTTTTATGGCTAGAAAAACACAAACGCAGACCAATAGGCTCCATAACCGACCAATATCAAGTTTAAAAGTGGCACTGGAATTCTCCTCAATGCAGTTTAGTTACGACAAATACCCGTCTGCTGCAGTTGGTGCCACTATAAACCCTTTCTTACTGGTTAACTGGAATGTCCATGAGGGCTGTGCATTATCTCTGTTAGGCTGTTTTTACCTGTGTGTGCAGGGATTGTTTTAGTTTTATAGTATAGTGTTTTTTTATCTAACAATTAAGAGCTGGTTATCAGGGCTTTTTGTTGTTCTACTGTGTGTTACAGTCTATAATATTCTTCTGTCTTATTATTGGTTCACTACAGACTTTTCAAGCCAGGCTGTAGGACAATAACGATGACCCGTCTTCAAATACACATGTGCCCTCGTCCTTGCTGCACCTACCAAAATAAGTATTTTCTTTTCACCAAAATATGTATTTACTTTCATTTGAAATTAGAGACGCAGTCTATACATTTACTGATCCATGCTTTTGCTATTTTTCATCGGCATAATCACAGGATTTCATTCACATTTGAAGACTGCAAAGTCAAGTTTGTGTTCCATTTTCCTAAATCAACCCACCGGAAGCCTCATTTGGAAGCAATTGTAAGGCAGGGGCAGGTGGAAAAGCCATGTCACTAATAAGGCCCCAATGGTCAATGAAAGTGCTTGTGAGTCAAAAGGAAAGGAGGTGGCAAAGGGACATCCCGGCTTCTTTGTTGGTTGCAGGTCAGGAATTTAGAAATGATGTGGGACTGCTTACTCTCTGTGTGACTGCTTCCGCTCTCGAGGGCAGGCTATGAAAAATGCCCAAAGTGGATGTAGCCCATTTCGGTACACTTCCAGTGTGAGTCAGCGTGCATATTTTTGGCATTATAGGGCACTGAAAGTGGTTCCGTTGCCGCTGCATGCCCCCAATCCCTCCGACATCCTTTCACAAGGTGCCTCTCTGGATAATATTTTGACCCCATGTCAGCTCACCACAAAACTAAACGCTGCGACACAGAACGCAGCCCAATGCAGGCTGCCGCCCCTGCTTTCACTAATGTGTGCAGGGCAGAACTGGGGAAGCAAAAGCTGTTCTGGCAATATCCAACCAGCCCCTTCTCCTTTCCCCTCCTCACACATTCTCTCTTTTTCCGTCCTTTCACTCTTTCTCTCCCCTTTTTCTTCTCCCCTCTCTCTTCTCCCTCACTAATTGCTTTCTCTCTACCAGCCCCCCTCCAGTCTTTCTCTTGAAGCCTCAGTGCCTACTGCAATTTGAAAGCTGGGGAAAGTGAGAAAAGTACTAGAGGCTGCCGTGTATTTTAAAAACAGCAGTGGAGGCTCCTCCTCTAAGGCGTAGGAGCGTCGCCCCCTGCTTTGCAGCAGTGAAATAAAGGGGGGCGTGCAGTAAAATAATTTGTACTCGCTGGAAACCCACAACCCACACCTGCAGTGTGAGAGATAGCAGTGTGTATGAGAGGCTGCACTGTGAGACAGCATTGTATGTAAGAAAGACAGCAATGTGTGAGAAACAGCAGAGTGTGTGAGAAAAACAGCAGAGTGTGTGAGAGAGACAGCAGTATGTGTGAGAGAGACAGCAGTGTGAGAGACAGCAGTGTGTGTGTTCTAGGGAGAGCATGGTGTGTTAGAGACAGCAGTGTGAGAGAGACAGCAGTGTGAGAGCAACATCAGTGTGAGATACAGCAGTGTGTTTAAGAGTGACAGCAGTGTGTGAGACCTTTTATTTATGTTTTGGTTTTTGAAACAGAAATAAAACGCATTGTTATTTGCAATGTCAATAGCTCAAACTTGCGTAAATACAAGACCTATTTCTTAGTGGGAAACACCTGAGGGGGCCCTCGGGGATGTATCGCTGCAGGGAATGGGTACTAGGGTGGGGGAGCGGATGGCTCTCTTCTCTTTATATTTGCCTATTGAGTTGCAGAAATGCTCTCTGGATACGCTAGATTTCAGGATATGGCAGTAGTCTCAAAGTCGTTATCAAAGGAGGGGAGGGTGATCAGTCGATCAACAGGGCATTATTTACCACTTAAACAAGTGGAAGGTCCAGTATCAGCCAATGCCCCCAAGTCGTGGATGTAACAAAATGGGTAGCTAAACTGTTCCTGAGAGAGAGTTATGTGTATTTGGCGTGACCGGGGGTGTACATGTGGCACCCTAGGGCATCCATTTTGTTGGATGTATTTGCCTCACACACCCGAATGGGTGTCATGCTTCATCATTGGCGTTGCTCCTCGTCGGGGAGGCGGTGCAATCCCCGACGGGCTCACCTCAAAGAGGGGCTCTATATCGGAGATCTTTTTATTCCAACTGCCTTATGGTGAAGTGCGGGTATGTGGGAAGATGGGATCAATAGCCTGTAAAGTGATTAAAATGTAGTAGGGAGTACCAAAAAAGTCCTACTTTATTCTGTGGGTCTCCCGCTACGGTTAAAAACGTGAATCCAATTCACTGGGTACCGCCTAGTTAGGTATGGTGGCACTAGATGAAGATGGATGAAGAACTGGTCAACATGTTTCTCGCCTAAGGAATTTATCCACGATTCATCAGGACCTTAAGAAGTGTGAAGAGTGTGGAATATGCAGTCATTTAATCTCATGCTAGTGTCATGTGTTAAATGCAAGCAATAAAGGTTATGATTTACCTCAGTTGTCTTATCCTATGCCTGAAGTGGGGAAATAAGAATGGTATAGCAAGGTTATTCACATTGGATCATGGCATAAATACTGGTACCATCACGCCAAAAATACACACAAAGTGTCATGCTAGTGAGTATCTACTAGCTCTAGTGAATCGTGGCTGCAGCTATGCAGCGTGCAGTGAGCACAACACACCAACCAACTATGTTAGAAGAAGTGCTTGATGATAAAATAAAGGTATACACAAAAGGTTGAAAGTAGAATAACACTAAAACAAAATATAAAAACAGCAGTATAATGGGAGACATCAATTACTTGGTGCACATTTATTTTTTAGAGTGCTCACTCAAAAATTATGGTGAAATATCTGGGGTCCATCCGTCTCACCTAAGGGTCAGGGATAATGTACTTCATGAGTACTCAGCGGTAAGTAAACGTCAGGGGAGAGCCTTAGGATGTAACTGTAGGAGGAGGAAGCATATGTTTATGACAATACCAACAATGGAGGTAAAGTGCGGCTCCTGTTCCCACATATGGGTTAAGGATCTATAATTTAAGGCTAGGGATTCAACCCGCCAAAAAGTCTGCCAGGGTCCGTCTTACCTCTAACTTCCTGCATTCCTTCGTGGAGACCTACCCATCGCCGCCGAGCTCGGATAGATAGTGGAGCTCGGCGGCGCCCGTCATTTCTAGTTGTGAGCATCGAGGAACGGTGCGTCGCTCTGCCCCTTCGTGACTGTCACGTGATGCGTGTATCCGTGACGGCCGCCATCTTGGAATGGGAAAAGGGCCGTTTACAGAGCGTTTTTATCAAATCAGCCCCAATGTAACAATGTTATGTTCCGATCCGTATATTGGAGTCAACGTATTGCTAGACCTTAGAGTGGATCATGGTATATGTATAAACAGTGTATACCAACGGTGTCAGATGTCTCGGTGTATTTTTGGACACAAATCACGCTAGGTGAGTAGTCATGACAGCGTGGGGTATGAGGAACAAAAAAGTGTCAATCTGTTATTCAAGATGGCAAGGTTGTCCTGCAAAGCTGTGGGGACGTAATAGTCAGCCAGGGGTGTTGTAACAAGCGTAATGGCTGTCGGTGTAACCATGTGTTAGAAGATGGCAATAGAAGAGAATTCACTCGCTTCTCCAGCGTCGATATTGAAATATATAACGCCAGCTCGTATTGGAGAGTTGATCAGAGGATGTCCTAAGAAGGGCATCAGATCCAAGCAAAGAGTCAGTGTAGCGTGTCAAGGTACATGCAGTAATAGTGTATAAGGTCAGAGCGCATGCCAAGGGATGTCCTCGTTCAGGCCTCTACTATCAGATGCTAAACGATGCACCCATCTTTGTTCTTTGCGAAACAAGGCTTGTTTGGGGCAATTGGGGCTGGATTCTAATACCATCCATTTGAGTGATATTGATGCTGAATATGTGCAACTATTGGCCTGTGTAAAGTGTGTCTACAATAAAAATTACTTAAAAAAAAAAAAACAATTTGACTGAGTCTGCAGTATGGTTTGATTCATCATAATGTTTGCACATTTTGGTATTAGTCTTTTTGCAGCGAAAATTGCTGCGGTGTTCAATGATACGCGTTTTGATTGGGCGGGTCGTCATCCCAATGTATTGTAAGCCACATGGGCATGTCAGCAAGTAAATACAGTGGGAGGTATTGCAGTTCGTATGGCCCCTAATCTCCCAGGTAAAGGTATCACTAAGTTGGATTGTCTTGTGTACAGTTGTGTACGCACAGACCCCACAGGATCCACAGGGATAGTGACCTTTAACTGGAGGTAAGTTCCACAAAGTTTGTTGGGTCCCTTTCTTTTGTACTTTAGGTCTCGTGCTTATCAGGATGTCTTTGACATTCTGGGACCTTTTGAAGGCGAACCTTGGTGCTTCGAGGCTGAGGTTGCCTGTGTTTAGAATGTCCCAGTGCCGCTTGATCACACTTTTGATTTTGTTGGACGCAGGGGTGAAAGTTGTGACGCAGGTAATAGGTTGATTCTCAACTGGTACAGCATCTCGTAGTTCAAGCAGGGCCTCACAATTGTTATTTCTTGCTCTTTTTTGGGCCCTATTGACCTCTTTCTTAGGGTAGCCTCTGTCTAATAAATTTCTAGACAAGATTGCAGATTCCTGCTTGTAATCCGTTAGTTCACTGCAATTACGCCGGACCCTGAGAAATTGTCCAAAGGGAAGATTAGTACGTAAGGCTTTAGGGTGGTGGCTAGAATAGTGTAGCAGGCTGTTTCGGTCAGTGGACTTTCTGTACATGGTACTACTGAGTATGCCCTTCCTCAGTTTTATCGTGAGATCAAGAAAGGCAATCTCCGTGGTTGAAGCAGACATAGTGAAGTGGAGGTAAGGGTTGAGAGTGTTCACCCAGTTGAAGAAGGCCTCGTGTGAGGTCGGTGGTCCTGTCCATAGAATGAGGATGTCATCTATGAACCGTTTCCACAGTCTGATGTTATCAAGGAAGGGATTGGACTCATTTTGTATATGTCTCTTTTCGAATTCCGCCATGTAGAGACAGGCCACAGAAGGAGCAAAAGTACTGCCAATGGATGTCCCTTGGGTTTGGTGATAAAACTGGCCCTTAAATTCGAAATAATTTTCCATCAGTGCTAGAGTGGCACACTCCATTATGAATGTCTGTGGAGTGATTGAGCTCCAGGTTTCAAGTCCAAGTCTCTCCTCTATTACCTCGAGTGTGGCCCTCTGTGGAATGTTCGTGTACAGGGCCTCAACATCGAGAGTAATCAAGAGATTGATCTGTCCCGTATCTTGGCCAGTGTCCAGTATGCGTAGGACATCTGAAGTGTCCTGGATATATGAAGGGATGTGTCTCACTAGGGGTTGTAAAAAGTGATCACAAAATTGTGAAAGTGGTTCCAAGATGGAATCAATCCCTGAGACGATGGGTCGCCCAGGCACCGGTCTTAACTCTTTGTGGATTTTGGGTAGAGTGTAGAAGTACGGGACCCTAGGGTCTTTTTTTATCAGAAAGTTAGCTTCTTTCTTGCTAATCCACTGTTCACATTTTGCATTCTCAATCAAGCCTGTGATTATGGTGTGTAAACGTGGTGTAGGGTCACAGGGGATTGGTGTATAGTACCGTCTATCATTGAGTTGCCTGGTGCACTCCTGGTCATAATCCCCAGTGTTCATCAGTACTGTTGCACCACCCTTGTCCGCCTGCTTAATAGTAATCAGGGGGTCCTCAGCAAGTGATTTAAGGATATCCATCTCTTTCCGGGAGATATTGCTATGTTTCCTTTGCTGATCTACAGTTTTCAGGTCTTTAAGTACAGCCTGTTCATAGGTGAGGACTTCATTGGGAACCATCCCGCTGTGGGGTGTGAAGGTTGAAGGGTTATGCAGGCCAGAATCTTCTGGCAAATCACTGGACCTCTCATTGAAGAAGGCTTTCAATCTGATCTTTCGGAAAAAAGATTGGATTTCCCGGGTTTGTTGAAAAAGGTCCGTTTTAGGGGTCGGTACAAAGCCCAGTCCCTTTTGTAAAACTTGCTCCTCTTCATCTGTCAAGGGACGGTCTGATACGTTTACAACCAGACTTATCTCTGTCCTGATCGGTTCGTGTTCCGTGTGTCCATCCCCTGTGGGCGTTTGTCTTCCCACTGTACTGTTTTCTCCTGCGCGTTGCCTCGCTTTCGCCCTCGCCCTCTGCCCCAGCCTCTGCCTAAAAAAGGGGGGCGTGTGTTGCCTTGAGGGGCATAGTAGGGTGGAAATTGCGGGGCAAAAGGTGGTTGGAAGTGAGGGAATTGTGGGTATTGCCACATTTGCGGACCCAAAGGGGGTCCCTGTGGTGGGAAGTTTTGAAAAAACTGTTGTCCACGTCCCCTGCCTCGTTTCACTCTTGGTTGCATCTGTGGGGGTCCGTAGTCCCCACTGGTATCGGATCCACTACTGGAACCCCTTCTAGAGGAGTCAGCACTGGACTCTGAGTTGTAATTATTGCCGAGTGGACATAGCCTTCTTCCAAGTAAGGATAGACTTTTTCTTTTGAAAACCTCTTGATATCCTTTTGTAACTTCGTTACTTTTTGGTTCATGAGGTATTCTTTGTGCTCGGCCATTTTCTTATTGAGTTCCGCCAGTTTAGTTTTAAAGCCCGGATTAGGAGCTGCTGTTTTCAATGCAGCCTCAGCTGCTTGAATTCGGGTTAGTAATTCATCTGCTAATCGTTTAGCGGTGTTTACGATCAGAATGAGGAGGTCATGGGTGCACTTCCATGAGATCTGTGACCACTCTATTTTAAATTGTCCATCCTCCCAGAAAATTCTGGGGAAGTTCTTGACAATCAGACCATTTGGTGCTATTTTGGCTTTAAAATATTCAGCCATCATCGTCCCATGTATGGTGATCCTGATCCATTCTCGTTTGAGGTCTGCTAAGGTTTGCCATTCTACCGTGTTACTCCCTGTGGCTGGTTCTATGTCTATGCCAAAGAGTGATGGGGTCCTCATTATAGCTGCTGCGTCTTCCTCCCCGAAACTTAACTTGGCCAGGGGACCTCCTCATTCTGATCGTAAACACCGCTAAACGATTAGCAGATGAATTACTAACCCGAATTCAAGCAGCTGAGGCTGCATTGAAAACAGCAGCTCCTAATCCGGGCTTTAAAACTAAACTGGCGGAACTCAATAAGGAAATGGCCGAGCACAAAGAATACCTCATGAACCAAAAAGTAACGAAGTTACAAAAGGATATCAAGAGGTTTTCAAAAGAAAAAGTCTATCCTTACTTGAAAGAAGGCTATGTCCCCTCGGGCAATAATTACAACTCAGAGTCCAGTGCTGACTCCTCTAGAAGGGGTTCCAGTAGTGGATCCGATACCAGTGGGGACTACAGACCCCCACAGATGCAACCAAGAGGGAAACAAGCCATGGGACGTGGACAACAGTTTTTTCAAAACTTCCCACCACAGGGACCCCCTTTGGGTCCGCAAATGTGGCAATACCCACAATTCCCTCACTTCCAACCACCTTTTGCCCCGCAATTTCCACCCTACTATGCCCCTCAAGGCAACACACGCCCCCCTTTTTTAGGCAGAGGCTGGGGCAGAGGGCGAGGGCGAAAGCGAGGCAACGCGCAGGAGAAAACAGTACAGTGGGAAGACAAACGCCCACAGGGGATGGACACACGGAACACGAACCGGTCAGGACAGAGATAAGTCTGGTTGTAAACTTATCAGACCGTCCCTTGACAGATGAAGAGGAGCAAGTTTTACAAACGGGACTGGGCTTTGTACCGACCCCTAAAACTGACCTTTTTCAACAAACCCGGGAAATCCAATCTTTTTTCCGAAAGATCAGATTGAAAGCCTTCTTCAATGAGAGGTCCAGTGATTTGCCAGAAGATTCTGGCCTCCATAACCCTTCAACCTTCACACCCCACAGCGGGATGGTTCCCAATGAAGTCCTCACCTATGAACAGGCTGTACTTAAAGACCTGAAAACTGTAGATCAGCAAAGGAAACATAGCAATATCTCCCGGAAAGAGATGGATATCCTTAAATCACTTGCTGAGGACCCCCTGATTACTATTAAGCAGGCGGACAAGGGTGGTGCAACAGTACTGATGAACACTGGGGATTATGACCAGGAGTGCACCAGGCAACTCAATGATAGACGGTACTATACACCAATCCCCTGTGACCCTACACCACGTTTACACACCATAATCACAGGCTTGATTGAGAATGCAAAATGTGAACAGTGGATTAGCAAGAAAGAAGCTGACTTTCTGATAAAAAAAGACCCTAGGGTCCCGTACTTCTACACTCTACCCAAAATCCACAAAGAGTTAAGACCGGTGCCTGGGCGACCCATCGTCTCAGGGATTGATTCCATCTTGGAACCACTTTCACAATTTTGTGATCACTTTTTACAACCCCTAGTGAGACACATCCCTTCATATATCCAGGACACTTCAGATGTCCTACGCATACTGGACACTGGCCAAGATACGGGACAGATCAATCTCTTGATTACTCTCGATGTTGAGGCCCTGTACACGAACATTCCACAGAGGGCCACACTCGAGGTAATAGAGGAGAGACTTGGACTTGAAACCTGGAGCTCAACCACTCCACAGACATTCATAATGGAGTGTGCCACTCTAGCACTGATGGAAAATTATTTCGAATTTAAGGGTCAGTTTTATCACCAAACCCAAGGGACATCCATGGGCAGTACTTTTGCTCCTTCGGTGGCCTGTCTCTACATTTCGGAATTCGAAAAGAGACATATACATAATGAGTCCAATCCCTTCCTTGATAACATCAGACTGTGGAAACGGTTCATAGATGACATCCTCATTCTATGGACAGGACCACCGACCTCACACGAGGCCTTCTTCAACTGGGTGAACACTCTCAACCCTTACCTCCACTTCACTATGTCTGCTTCAACCACGGAGATTGCCTTTCTTGATCTCACGATAAAACTGAGGGAGGGCATACTCAGTAGTACCATGTACAGAAAGTCCACTGACCGAAACAGCCTGCTACACTATTCTAGCCACCACCCTAAAGCCTTACGTACTAATCTTCCCTTTGGACAATTTCTCAGGGTCCGGCGTAATTGCAGTGAACTAACGGATTACAAGCAGGAATCTGCAATCTTGTCTAGAAATTTATTAGACAGAGGCTACCCTAAGAAAGAGGTCAATAGGGCCCAAAAACGAGCAAGAAATAACAATCGTGAGGCCCTGCTTGAACCACGAGATGCTGTACCAGTTGAGAATCAACCTATTACCTGCGTCACAACTTTCACCCCTGCGTCCAACAAAATCAAAAGTGTGATCAAGCGGCACTGGGACATTATAAACACAGGCAACCTCAGCCTCGAAGCACCAAGGTTCGCCTTCAAAAGGTCCCAGAATGTCAAAGACATCCTGATAAGCACGAGACCTAAAGTAAGACATCCTGATAAGCACGAGACCTAAAGTACAAAAGAAAGGGACCCAACAAACTTTGTGGAACTTACCTCCAGTTAAAGGTCACTATCCCTGTGGATCCTGTGGGGTCTGTGAGTACACAACTGTACACAAGACAATCCAACTTAGTGATACCTTTACCTGGGAGATTAGGGGCCATACGAACTGCAATACCTCCCACTGTATTTACTTGCTGACATGCCCATGTGGCTTACAATACATTGGGATGACGACCCGCCCAATCAAAACCCGTATCATTGAACACGGCGGCAATTTTCGCTGCAAAAAGACTAATACCAAAATGTGCAAACATTATGTTGAATCAAACCATACTGCAGACTCACTCAAATGGATGGTATTAGAATCCAGCCCCAATTGCCCCAAACAAGCCTTGTTTCGCAAAGAACAAAGATGGGTGCATCGTTTAGCATCTGATAGTAGAGGCCTGAACGAGGACATCCCTTGGCATGCGCTCTGACCTTATACACTATTACTGCATGTACCTTGACATGCTACACTGACTCTCTGCTTAGATCTGATTCCCTTCTTAGGACATCCTCTGATCAACTCTCCAATACGAGCTGGCGTTATATATTTCAATATCGACGCTGGAGAAGAGAGTGAATTCTCTTCTATTGCCATCTTCTATCACATGGTTACACCGACAGCCATTACACTTGTTACAACACCCCTGGCTGACTATTACGTTCCCACAGCTTTGCAGGACAACCTTGCCATCTTGAATAACAGATTGACACTTTTTTGTTCCTCATACCCCACGCTGTCATGACTACTCACCTAGCGTGATTTTTGTCCAAAAATACACCGAGACATCTGACACCGTTGGTATACACTGTTTAAACATATACCATGATCCACTCTAAGGTCTAGTAATACGTTGACTCCAATATACGGATCGGAACATAACATTGTTACATTGGGGCTGATTTGATAAAAACGCTCTGTAAACGGCCCTTTTCCCATTCCAAGATGGCGGCCGTCACGGATACACGCATCACGTGACAGGCACAAAGGGGCGGAGCGACGCACCGTTCCTCGATGCTCACAACTAGAAATGACGGGCGCCGCCGAGCTCCACTATCTATCCGAGCTCGGCGGCGATGGGTAGGTCTCCACGAAGGAACGCAGGAAGTTAGAGGTAAGACGGACCCTGGCAGACTTTTTGGCGGGTTGAATCCCTAGCCTTAAATTATAGATCCTTAACCCATATGTGGGAACAGGAGCCGCACTTTACCTCCATTGTTGGTATTGTCATAAACATATGCTTCCTCCTCCTACAGTTACATCCTAAGGCTCTCCCCTGACGTTTACTTACCGCCGAGTACTCATGGAGTACATTATCCCTGACCCTTAGGTGAGACGGATGGACCCCAGATATTTCACCATAATTTTTGAGTGAGCACTCTAGAAAATAAATGTGCACCAAGTAATTGATGTCTCCCATTATACTGCTGTTTTTATATTTTGTTTTAGTGTTATTCTACTTTCAACCTTTTGTGTATACCTTTATTTTATCATCAAGCACTTCTTCTAACATAGTTGGTTGGTGTGTTGTGCTCACTGCACGCTGCATAGCTGCAGCCACGATTCACTAGAACTAGTAGATACTCACTAGCATGACACTTTGTGTGTATTTTTGGCGTGATGGTACCATTATTTATGCCATGATCCAATGTGAATAACCTTGCTATACCATTCTTATTTCCCCACTTCAGGCATAGGATAAGACAACTGAGGTAAATCATAACCTTTATTGCTTGCATTTACCACATGACACTAGCATGAGATTAAATTACTGCATATTCCACACTCTTCACACTTCTTAAGGTCCTGATGAATCGCGGATAAATTCCTTAGGCGAGAAACATGTTGACCAGTTCTTCATCCATCTTCATCTAGTGCCACCATACCTAACTAGGCGGTACCCAGTGAATTGGATTCACGTTTTTAACCGTAGCGGGAGACCCACAGAATAAAGTAGGACTTTTTTGGTACTCCCTACTACATTTTAATCACTTTACAGGCTATTGATCCCATCTTCCCACATACCCGCACTTCACCATAAGGCAGTTGGAATAAAAAGATCTCCGATAAAGAGCCCCTCTTTGAGGTGAGCCCGTCGGGGATTGCACCGCCTCACCGACGAGGAGCAACGCCAATGATGAAGCATGACACCCATTCGGGTGTGTGAGGCAAATACATCCAACAAAATGGATGCCCTAGGGTGCCACATGTACACCCCCGGTCACGCCAAATACACATAACTCTCTCTCAGGAACAGTTTAGCTACCCATTTTGTTACATCAGTAGTCTCAAAGTGACATGACAATTGATGGGGACACGAATTTGGTACTGTTGGGCGGAACTAGGCAGGTCGAGATAGAGTTTGGGAGATTCGTCGTCCCACGTGGCTACATAGCTTTGTGAGCATCATGAGACTTATAGATAGCTGCAGGGGGAAATACCCAAGGTAACACCTACTTGTATTATCCTACACTGTTTAGAAGAGATTTTTTAGGTCTCGCCTAAGCCATCCCGTTAGGGATGCTTGGCGAGATATAAAGTAAAGGCTCTCAAAAATGCACCCAAAGGCGGATTGCCTACAGTGCATGTGAGCCAGGCGCGTGCACATAGCACACCATTTGTCAGCTTGTGAGCCTCGACATCAGACTTCAAAGGAATCCGCTCCCCCGCCCCACAATGCCGAGAGCTTGTTAAAGGAGACGCTCCTCCTGCAAGCTCGTAAACACAAGGAATTCGCTCCCCCGCCATGCAATGCCGAGAGCTTGTTTTTATTTCCCACTCCCGGGCTTGTTTTCCTGGTTCTCTTCCCGCAATATGTCATGTGTCTATATGGTATCTTTGTAATTTTTTTAACCAACGCTTCAACTTGGGCTCGCCAACCTCTCCTTATTTTAATATATTATCTTTTTGTTAATCAGCATGACACGCCGCCATTCATATTCAACAACAGCAGCGGTGCACATTTCTTTTCTTATGTGCAGCTCGTAAAACACCACTACTGGGCTACAAAACGTCATGCTCCTAATCCCCCCCCCACCCCCTATGGATCTAAAAGCATAGTTAGCCACCACTGTGTTGCACTCGCCATGCGTCGAACTTTAGCTGAGACGCTGCAGGTTTTATGTTTGCGGTGGCACCTGGCTACAACTGCCACACTCCTGTATCGCATTAACTTGGGCTCGCCCAGCTCTCCTTATTTTAATATATTATCTTTTTGTTAATCAGCGTGACACACCGCCATTCATATTCAACAACAGCAGCGGTGCACATTTCTTTTCTTATGCACAACTCGTAAAACACCAATACTGGGCTACAAAACGTCACACTCCTAATCCCAACCCTCCCACCACCCCCTATGGCCCGAAAGGCATAGTTAGCCACCACTGTGTTGCACTCACCATGCGTCGAACTTTAGCTGAGACGTTGCAGATTTTATGTTAGCGGAGGCACCAGGCTACAACTGCCACACTCCTGTATCGCATTAACTTGGGCTCGCCAAGCTCTCCTTATTTTTATATATTATCTTTTTGTTAATCAGAGTGACACGCCGCCATTCATATTCAACAACAGCAGCATTGCACATTTCTTTTCTTATGCGCACCTCGTAAAACACCAATACCGGGCTACAAAATGTCAACCTCCTAATCCCCACCCTCCCCCACCCCCTATGGCCCTAAAGGCATAGTTAGCCACCACTGTGTTGCACTCACCATGTGTCGAACTTTAGCTGAGATGCTGCAGGTTTTATGTTTGCGGAGGCACCTGGCTACAACTGCCAAACTCCTGTATCGCATTAACTTGGGCTCGCCAAGCTCTCCTTATTTTAATATATTATCTTTTTGTTAATCAGCGTGACACACCACCATTCATATTCTATCTATCGCCTTCACTCTATCTTTCTCCCTCACTCTATCTATCGCCCTCACTCTATCTATCTCCCTCACTCTATCTATCACCCTCACTCTATCTATCGCCCTCACTCTATCTATCGTCCTCACTCTATCTTTCTATCGCCCTCACTCTACCTATCTATCGCCCTCACTCTATCTATCGCCCCCACTCTATCTATCTATTGCCCTCACTCTATCTATCTATCGCCCTCACTCTATCTATCGCCCTCGCTCTATCTATCTCCCTCACTCTATCTATCGCTCTATCTATCTATCTATCTATCTATCTATCTATCTATCTATCTATCTATCTATCTATCTATCTATCTATCTATCTATCTATCTATCTATCTATCTATCTATCTATCTATCTATCTATCTATCTATCTATCTATCTATCTATCTATCTATCTATCTATCGCCCTCACTCTATCTATCTATCGCCCTCACTCTATCTATGGACCTCACTCTATCCATCACCCTCACTCTATCCATCACCCTCACTCTATCTATCTATCGCCTTCACTCTATCTATCTATCTATCTATCTATCTATCTATCTATCTATCTATCTATCTATCTATCTATCTATCTATCTATCTATCTATCTATCTATCTATCTATCTATCTATCTATCTATCTATCTCACTCTGTCTATCGCCCTCACTCTATCTATCGCCCTCACTCTATGTATCGCCCTCACTCTATCTTTCTATCGCCCTCACTCTATCTATCTATCGCCCTCACTCTATCTATTGCCCCCACTCTATCTATCTATTGCCCTCACTCTATCTATCTATCGCCCTCGCTCTATCTATCGCCCTCACTCTATCTATCTCCCTCACTCTATCTATCGCCCTCACTCTATCTCCCTTACTCTATCTATCGCCTTCACTCTATCTATTGAATGAATGAATGAATGAAATAAGCTTTATTTCGATAAAAACATATCTTAAAAGCATGAGACAATACTTTAACATCATAAAGAGATTGAATTCACACAAACATGATCTTTTAAATAACAATTACCCGTGTTTTAAAAAGGACATAAATTGCATCTACAGAGATAAAAACAGAATAAGAGAACAATAAGTACTTGCAGGTAATTATTGGATGTCGCTAAGCCTTTTCGATCTAATGGACCATGCCCATCTCAAAAACTTCGACAGGCCGCATACATATAACGATCGGGCATCAGACTTAAAAATGCACAGTGCTATGGAGTGGTCTCTAGTATCCAAGTCTCTACATAACCGTTTAAGCCAGCAATTCCTTGGAGATTTATACGCTGGGCATGCGAACAAGATATGTGCAATTGACTCTATTCTAAGTTCACAGTTTGGAAAAAAAGGTGTTGTTTGGGAAGGAACTTTCCAGCGGGCAGTCAGCTCACGTATAGTCAAGTCAAAAAGTGCTTTATTCGAGTTGTTACTCATAAAAGCATATTATACACAAGAATTTAAAAACAAATTAAATTTACAATCCAGCACAATGACGCAACACTATAGATTACATATAAAAATTCATTCAATTAAAAGAAGAATTAAAACATTTGATAAAAATACTTTCCAAGATGAGAAACGCTGGAGTCTAAAAGCAATTATACAAATGCAAAAAAACAATTATCAAGACAGAGAATAGTTGATTAACTAGCAGTCTCTATCTTGATACATGGTCCATAATAGATAAAAAGCAGTAATGTCAAATTCATGAGGGCTAATTTGTCACACAGAGAATAGTTATTTAACTAGCAGTCTCTGTCTAAATTATCGGGCAGAGAATAGTTATTTAACTAGCAGTCTCTGCCTGAGCATCCATGCCCAACCCAGGTATTTTGCTGTAGCTATCAGGATCCAAGAAACTTGAGTCGTACAAATAATTCGCATAGCTACTGAACTACTTGATGTCCCAAGGTTCCTGCACATAGGAGCTAACCATACTCGTCTTGGAATAGCATATGATCCGCATGAAAACAGAAAGTGACCCAGAGACTCATCCCCCAACCCACAAGCTGGGCAGGTGCTACTTCCACCTGAACCCCATTTAGCTGTCAATATTTTTATAGGAAGTGCTCCAGCTCTCAGTTGGAATAGGAGCTTCCTGTCACCTGGTTTGGAGATGGTATCCCAATATGGTTCCAAGACTGGATACATTTTAGCTTCAAGAAAATGCGAAGACATGGACCCAGAGCTTGAAGCATTTAAAGTTTTAGTAACAATCCATTCCCAAAAAATATCTTTTAAGACACGCTTAGAAGGGAAAGATGTCCCAGCAGGGTCCTGCCATAAAGAACTCAACCCCAGCTCAAACAATATAGATTTCAATGATTTAAGCCAGCTTATCTTGTGAAAGCCATCTGCTTTGATTACATCCACAAAACCCGCGGCATAATGTGAGAGCTCAGGAGTGGTCCAGAGTCTGCGCCAATACAAGATCGGGCGTAATCTGGCCAAGTCCTTGATTTGTTTCCTTCCTAGACCGTATCGGAGAGGCAACAACGGAGTACTTTTAGGTGTACCGGTAAGAGTTCTTAAGAATTTATTTTCAGAGGCTTGCAGAGAAGTAAGATTTTCAAAGCCCCACATTTCAGCGCCATAAAGTGCAGACCCAATAGCCTTTGCTTCATATACCAATAAGGCTGGTTTAACAGGTTTGGTTAGCGATTTCCTGTGTTCAGAATTAATTGTGCCAGCTATTTGTTTGTGTCGCAAAATAGCAATATTTATATGCTGGCTCCACCTATGGTAATCAGTTATTTGGATACCTAGGTATGTGAATGATTTAACTAACTCTAAAGGCCCTCCACTCATCATAATTTTGGACTTAAAGCTACGCTGCGGCTTGAAGCTCATTAGTTTAGTTTTCATAGTATTCACCTCCAGTCCATGTTCCCCACAAAAGTTCTCAAAAATTGTCAGAGCACGCTGTAGTCCACTAGGGGTTTTTGATAAAATTAGCGTGTCATCCGCAAACATTAGTATGGGGATTTTTAGTCCAGCAAGAGAGGGAGCATCAACATTCGCAGTTACCAATCGAGAAACTACCCCGTTTATAAACAATGTAAATAGAGTAGGAGCCATTGAGCACCCTTGTCTGACCCCTTTTTCAACACGGAAATCAGGAGTGACCATCCCGTGACCGCCCCACTGAATTTTTGCATAGTTAGACTCGTGGAGGCGCAGTATCAGGGTTAGCAACTCATCCGAAACCCCCAAGCTATGCAAGACCTGCCACAGTTTTGCACGTGGGACCAGGTCGAATGCAGCCCGCAAGTCGACAAATGCCGCAAACAGGCTACACCCCCCCAGAACCACGGTTTTCCACTGCAATAATTGGAAGCGGAACACTTGATCGATCGTGCTTGTTGCCCTTCTAAAACCTGCTTGGAATGGAGATAGAATATTAAAATCCTCAGCCCAGTCGAGAAGCCTATTGACCACCACGCGACCCACGATTTTTTGCACAGTGTCAATAAGGCTAATAGGCCTATAGTTACAGGGCTGAGCTCGGTCCCCCTTCTTATACACGGGGATAATAACTGCACCCCTCCATGAATCCGGGACATCTGCTCCTTCGGCAATTGAGTTTATAAGCAAATGTATATATTTGCTCCAGCGTTCACTATCATTTAAGAATATATCAGCGGGTACTCCATCTTGTCCTGGAGCTCGCCCGCGCTTTACTGTACAGATTGCAGACATAATCTCTTTAAAAGTAAAATTGTCATCTTCAAAAAACTTCATAGCTATACTGTCATCAACTGAGACCCGGGTATTAAGAGTGTATTGCAAACTAAAGAATTCAACCCATGCCTCCTGTCAGACGTTATTACTTGGTGACTCTTCAGCTCTCTCAGAACCCCATTTTACAATATTCCAGAATACTCTGGAATCCTTCCTGTCACTGGCCATTTTCAGTTTGCACCAGTGTTGCTCGTCCCAATCCTTCTTAGCTTTAGCAATGCATACTTTATATTCTTTCCTGGCTAGAGAAACAGACGCACAGTCTCGCTTCTTGATTGCCCGACCAAGGTCTAGTCTTGCCTTCCTACAATCAGAGTTATACCATCTAGCATCTTTTCTGGTAGTAACCCCCTTATGTTTATCAGGTCTTAGAAAATGCGCCTTGATCTTACCAAAGAGGGTATCGTGTATTTTGACCACTTCACCCAGATCCTTAGGAGAGGCATTAGCCAGTTCCATAGCTAGAATGGCTTGATCAGTTTCACTATTAATAATATCAATATCCTGCTGATTTCTCGCTACAGTGTCCCAACATAGCCTATGCATATTGTTCTCGGGGACAATGGGCGGAGGGACGAATTCATTCATACAGCTAGAGTTTGATTCAGCAGGCCACCATTTGTGAGTCACACTTAGGGGGTTATGGTCACTCTCAGATCTTATGATGACTTCCATATCACAAAGGGCAGGCCACAAATGCAAACTGCAGATCACATAGTCAATTCGACTTTTGTGCCTCCCATTGTCGAATGTTGGTGAGCCAATTCTATCCCCAGCTGTTCTCCCGTTCATAGCTCTCAAGCCTTTTTCAAGACACAGTGCATTAATAGCTATAATGTCCTCTGTCCAACGGGAGACTGGTTTCAGTTGTAATTCAGGGATGCCCCAGAAGGAATCCTCATCAGCACCAGTGAAAGCATCACCCACAACCAATGGCTCAAACGTCCTATTAAGGTCTCCTGCTATAACAATGTTATTTTTAACGGAGTGCTCCTCAATGAGGTCGGCCAAGGTTAGTAATGTTTCAGACCGACCTTTGGAACTCCTAATATAAATATTGTAAATATCAAGTGACCCTGTACTGTCATTTGAAATCCTAATAAGCTGGATATCATTGTGTCCAGTAGCTATATTTTTAACTGAGAAATTTATTGCTTGTCGAATCCAGATAGTAAGCCCCCCCATAGGTCTACCTTTCGGACCCTTGACAGCTGACACATAAAAATTCAGATAGCTTAATACAAAGACAGGGTCGCAGGCCCAAGTTTCCTGGAATATACAAATATCAAATTGGGTAACAAAGCCAAGCCAGTCCCCACAATCGAGCTTGGATGTCAGACCAGCTATATTCCAGCAGAGTAGGTTAGCAACTCCAGACAAACGACCCTGGCGTAATCCAGGAAAAGAATTTAGTACACAGGCCTCACCCTCTGGTTGGACAACCAAGTTATTCGACAAATCATTGGTAAGGCAATTAACATTCTGGGTAGATAAGCTATCCGAATTTTGATCCCCATTTGCTAGTGGTACTTGACTTAGATTTATAGAGAGTCAATCACAGGCATCAAGATTGGAAAGTGCTGAAAATCTATTCTCTAGATTTAGACTCCTCTCTGGTTGCTTCACTTCCCTCCGCCCTTTTGTTGGGACAACGTTCCACTTAGTTTTTAGCATTGTTTTATTAGAGACCCTCCCACTACACTGATAGAAAAAGTCTAAAGTGAGTGGAATGATTTCAGTCGATCTCCGCTGCGGAGGTAGAAGGTTGGGCAGAATATTGGCCAAAACCTCTGGGTCAGAAAAATGTAGGATGACGCAGTCACCCATAAACTTCTTTGTACTATTACCTATCCACCTCACCCTTCTAGCCTTTACTATTTCGTCAGCCAATTGGTGCCTACCCCTAGGAGTTATTACCATGTTATTTGTTAACCAATAAAGTGCTTTAGACAATAGGGATGAGGTAGATTCTTCCTGACCAGGCTGCAAAAGAGGGACATTGGCTAAAACCAAGACCAATGGAGAGGCCTCAACTATCAACTCTACCGAGCCATTTACAGATTCTGGGGCGGAGGATGCATCCGAGGGAACATCTTTATTCTCTGCACTATCTAAAATAGATATCAAGGGAGCCACCGGAGGAACTGGTAGTTAAGAAGCCCCGCCCCTCACCAAAGAAGAAGAGACCTTACTGGACTCAACCCTACTAGAAACAGCATCTGGTAGTTTGCCTACTTCAGATAAGGTTTGATTCAGCAAACCCCCAAGGCGATTCACTTCCTTAGTAAGTTTATCAATTCTACCTAACAGCGGATTAACAATGTCCTTTATCTTAGTGTCTAACATACTCAGTAAGTTCTTAAATTGACCACTAGTAAGAGACATAGAAACGTCATCCAGAGTGACATCTTCTTCCCTTGCTGATTTGCTAGGGGGCGATGCAATCTTTTTGCGGCTTGATCTGAGCCCAAATCGTTTCGGCTGTGGCTGTGGCTTTTTAGCCCCCCTGGTGGATCGTGGAGCGGGCACCGGAGTGGGGGCTTTGTCCTCGGGTAGTTGTTGCTCTGTCTCCACCTCACTCTCGCTGTCTAACTCAATCAGGACCGACCGGTTCATTACAGCGATATCAGCTTGGCCAGATTCACTTACAGGTGGACAGCAGGAGGTAGGTTGCTCCGTGGATTCGGCAAAAGCTGAAGCCGGCGAAGTTGGTGAACCCAGGGCAGACGGTGAACTCAGGCCAAGCGAAGATCTCCTGTCACTATTAATTTTGGCAACTACCTGAAAGATATAGTTGTCCATAGTGTTTTTTGCAGGGGATAGCTTTTTGCCGGGCATGATTCACTAACAGACGATGCTTTTCATAAGCACAGGGTAAACAGGTGCTCCAAGAGGCAACAATTCAATAAATAACCCCCAGCTATGACACAGGCTCACCTCCTTGAATCAGGTTTTTTAGCAGAGTGACGGGCCCAACCCAACCTTGTCCAGCCTCGGACGGCCTCAGACGGTCCGCCCTTTGTCCGGGCTTCGTCCGGCCGTCCCGCTCGCGTCCCGCGACGCGGAGGGAGCAGCGTTTTTCTAGCGCCTCAGGGCGCAATGACCCCGCTGGAGTGGATCCGGGTCGCTGGGCAGGCTGGGAGTTGTAGTCTCCCTCCTCTCGGCGGCCGCTAAGGTGACAACAGCGGCGGCGGGAGGGAGACCGGGCACAGCAAAGCAGGAAGAAAGGTCGAGTCTGGAACGACCAGCAGCGTAGAAGTCTCCTCTTCAAGGACAGGACACATATATATACCTACCCTAAATTTAAAATAAAGGGCCCTATCATAGGGCTTCTGTATAATATCTAGGTAGGGTTCACAAAATGCAACATCCTTTATCCTCAAAAACACATCTGTTATTCTGCCTAGTTTGGGAATCTGAGTTGCCTTTACCAATTACCCAACTCCAATATAGCTTCTTCAATACTGCCTTTGGTGGGGCAGTTCTATTTTCCCATGCATCTTTGATGCCCAAATCATAAAGCAAGGATTTAACATCTTTTAGCCACTTAATTTTTTGCCACCCCGTCATGGACATTATTTCCGACAGGCTCTCCGCATATTTTACTAGCTCTGGCGCTCGCCACAGCCGAGCCCACAGTAAAAGTGGTCGAACTTTTGCCAGATCATTAATTGAATGACACCCCAGATCCAATAACAGTGGGACCGTAGGGGTACTCTGGGGAAGTGCCATTAATTGTTTAAGAAATTTGTTTTCTGATCTTACTAGCTGGTCCATATTGGTTGTACCCCAGAGTTCGGCTCCGTATAGGGCCGAGCTCACTCCTTTCGCCTTGTATATATCAAGGACCGGAGCAATCGGTCTAGATGTTGAAGATCGATGTTCCCTAAGTATAGCACCCACTATCCTTTTATGATTTAACAGCATTTTCTGTATGTGTGGGTTCCACTGCATGGTGTTGGAAATGGGTATACCCAGGTAGTCGAATACGGTGACCCTTTCCAGTGTTACAAGGTTCAAGACTAGGGGGCGCCCAAGTTTTTTTGGTGGATTCAGTACCAGATACTTAGTCTTGTCTGAGTTTATTACAAGCCCTCTCAGGGTACAAAAGGACTGGAAATTATCTAAGAGGCTCTGTAGGCCCATGGGAGATTTAGAGATGAGGAGGGTATCGTCAGCGAATAGGAGAGTTGGAATTCGTTCGCCCGCCAGGGATGGTGCATCAGATGGAACTCTCTGCAAGTGCTCCACCACACCGTTCACATAGAGTTAGAAAAGAGTGGGAGCAAGGACATATCCCTGGCGGACACCCCTATTCACTGGAATTCTATTGTTTTTCTGTCACTGTGAGCCCCACCTCACCTGTGCAAAGTTTCCTTCATGGAGCCTCACTAGTATTGCCAGGATATTCGGGGGATCCCCAATTCAGACAACATTCCCCATAAACGTTATGAATGCGAGGTAAAGACTGCCCTTGCCTAGGAGAACTACCTTCCAATAGATAAGTAACAATCTAAATACCTGTTCTATGGTCCCAGTACCAGCCCTAAATTCAGCCCATACTAAAATCCTCTCAAGGACCACCTTCATAACAACATTTTGAGTGGAGCCGATCAGGCTTATTGGGGGGTAATTGGCAGGGTCGTCTCTGTGCCCCTTCTTAAAAATTGGGACGACCTCTGACCCCTTCCACGACTCAGGAATTGTGGCGCCATAATCGATGGCATTGATTAGGATAGAAATAAGCTCTCCCCATTTGGGAGGGTCAGATCGAAGGAGATCTCTGGGGATACCATCGGGGCCTGCTGCTTTATGCGGTACAATGCGGTTAATGGCATTTTCTACTCCCTCTTCGGTAAAGGGGTAGCTATTAGATTCTCCCAAAGTCACTAAAAGATTTTGGGAAATTGATTCGTTTTGGCCTCCCTGCGGACTGGAGTAGAGTTTTGAAAAGTGGTCGAACCAGGCTTGGCTTGTTATATTGCACGTTATAAGGTCACATGCTGGTCTATTCTTGGTTCTTTTATTATTCCAAAAGCGGCCGGCATCCCTCCCAATGCTGGCCTCCTTTAGTGCTTGCCAATACTGTTCCTCCCATTCCTTCTTCGCTTTTGATACGGTCGCCTTATACTCTTTCCTGGCTAGCTGTATCATCGCTTGGGATTTGCACTTTACTGCCTTTATTAGTGCATATTTCTTACGTCTGCAATTTTTTGTGTACCACCCATCATTGCCATTAGGTTTTTGATGCCCCCTCTGCGCCCCACCTTTACTTTGGACTAAGAATAGGTTTCCCAGCACTTTAAAGGTGTCTTGGAATATTACCGACACCCTAATTGGATCGTGTTGGTCCACAGGAGTCGTGCCTAACTCAGTCAGTGCCGCTAACAATAAGGCCCCTATATCCTGGACTTTCCCCTCGTCTATAGCAACTTTGCACCATTTTAGGCGCCTCTCGCAGTTAGAGGGACACACTTCTAATGTTGACATTATTTTATCTGTAGCTGCAGGCCCATACTCAGACGGCCACAGAGAATGTAGACTCAAAGAGAGTGGATTGTGGTCACTATCGGCAGTTGGATGTATTTCCATATCCTGCACGAAATGCCAGAGTTTAAAGTCAAGGAGGATATAGTCAATCCTTGTGGAATGATTCACCCTATTATACGTGTGGGCCCCGGCTGGATCTTATACAGTCCTGCCGTTTGGGGCCCTCAAGCCGAACTCCATGACTAATGTGTTCAGCTGTATGGCCAGTTGCGACCACCTCTTTATCGGATGGATAGATAACGTAGGAATTCCCCTCTTAGCATCATCTTCAGCGGTGTCTAGAACGTCCTCTGCCGCAAGAAGCTCAAATGTGCAATTGAAGTCCCCTGCGACCAGGACGTGCATGTCGTGGTGACATTGCCTGAGTTCATTTTCTAGAAGTGTGACTGTGTGGGATGAGGCTCCTCCTTTTGTTCCTCTGGCATATATATTAAATATATCCAGTGTTCTCCCTCTCCGGTCACCCCTGACCGAAAGCCTTCAGATGTCAGGGGAATTGCATTGCAACTGCTTAATGCTACAGCCCAGGGAGATACTGACCCAAACTAAGAGCCCCCCAGAGGGGCGCCCTCTCCCTGTAAGCGGGGGTACTGCTGGTACAAAATAGGAAGTATAGCCGACCTTTTGATGAGGCACCATACTCCAGGTTTCCTGGAAAATACAAATCCTGTGAATCTCACCAGATTATTCCAATCGGGCAGATCTAATTTCAAATCCTGCGATATATATGTTGGTGCTAAGTATGCACTATCCTGTGTCGCAATAGGCTCAGGCATCCGGGGTAGCGGGGCAATGGCCTGTAACCTGGGAATATTGTTCGGCCTGGAAGATTGTTCTGATGAGATCGGGCTGGTTTCATGAGGTTCGACATGAGAAGCCTGAGTGGCACTTGTTTCCTCCCTAATTTCAATCTCATTACAATTACCCCCACCCTCATGGGCCCCACTGTTGCTCTGAGCATTTGTTAGTTTGGTCGCTAGCCTATTCTTACAGCTAGCAGCTTTAGTTAGAGAAACACTATTAGAAGATTGTGGACACCATTGCTGCTCTTCAGTCATCCTACTCACAGTATTCCAGGTCCTATCATCAGCATTAGCCACCGATATAGGGGGACAAAATTCCCCATGTCAGTATGCGTTTTCTATCCCATAAAAATATGGACATCTGTTAAGCACAGGAGCTGTAAAATTATTGTAAGTAGCCCCACCTTGCATCCCTCTCCAGGGTGGTTAATGGGGATTCTGTGTGTGTTGCGAGTAGGCCGGTTGCAATTGGAAGTGGCTCAAATCATAGGTGCCGATTCCATTCCAATCTCGGCCATACTGTTGATCACATATAAACCTCGTAACACGTGCATCCCTCAAATTCACAAGAATACAGTCCCCAAAAGTGTCCTTAGTCCTGTTGCCAACCCAGTTAACCCTTCTTACAAATAAAACCTGACCATCCATTTGGCTCGAGAGAGGTCTATTCTTGTTCAGCCAATGAGTAGTTTTGTTTTTGAGTTCATGATAAGATTCGGATTTGCCGGCCTTAAGCTGTGGAACTCCAATTAGTACAACTACGTAAGGCAGGCATTCAGGAGGCAAATTAATGTGACTTAAGGTTTGCTCAACTGAGTTTTCTATACCGATCTTTATTCCTATTACAGATGAATCCTCACAATGCCTATTTGTTTTACTTTGGCTATTACTTAGGCTACTTTGGCTTCCCGGCCCTGCATAGAAGAGTTTCAGGGAAGCTTGTTAACCCCTTTAGCTAGAGTTAGATTAGTGGATTTTTTTCCTGGCTGGGTGTTATGGGTTAGGGTATCCATTGCTACCGGAGTAGTTCTGGATGGTAGCCCAGGGGTTGTAACAGTAGGTGGAAATACCGGCACAAGTGGAGGTGTGGGATCTTTCGAGGGATTTTGTTTTGTTTCAAAAACATCCTGTCTATTTCTTGCCTGTAGTTTTATTAATGTTTTTAGGGAAAAAAAGTTGTCAAGTGTGGCTTGTTCAAATCTCTCCAGCCTCTCAGATAATACTTTTATCCTCTCAAGTAGCGGGAGTAGCAACGTGCTCTATCTGGGCGATAAGGGGACTCTGAGGTATTGAGCCTGTAGATGGAAATGTGTTTGGGGTGGGGTTACCAGCTCTATCGAGTTTCGGGGTACCGGGCTTCCGGCAGATGATACATCCCTTGGTAATAAAGGTAGAGAATTCACTGACCTCCGATGGCCTATTGTTTTCTCGGTTACCTTATGTGGTTTTATTTGGGTTTTTTTGGAAGATTGAGGGCGCCCCCCCTTCTGACCACTACCAACTCTTTTTCTTTTGGCAGGAGCTGCTTTGGTCCCTATAATATACACTGTCTGTGAGTGCGCAAGGATGCCCAGGGGGGGCGTTATATTACTGGTGCATGCAGGTTCCCTGTCTGAAGTATAAACCTGTGGTGAATTCGGGGGATCAGTCTGGGTTAAAGGTCCGTGCGCTACAGACCTCTCGGCGTTAGCCCCTGAGCTACACAAGCTAACCAATACATTGCCGGTTGTATCCCTTTCGATACGCTCCTCTACGTTATCAGGGGAGGCGACAAGCGCTAATGGCCCCAAGGAAGAACGCTTACGGTTCAGTGGTTCAACGGAGAGGCTTCGCTCAGTAATAGCGATTTCGTGTTCAAGGACCGAGTAAGCTCGATTGATAAACGGATATAGTGACCCACTAACGCACCCCCCCTACCCTCCTTCCCTTTCCTGACCATGTAGTCATTGGCATATACAACAGTTTTATACTCTGATATTACAACAACCCCTGAACTACAATATTGGAAAGTTGTACGACAACGTGTGAGTAGCCTTATGGAAACAAAAGCATTAGGGGTGAAGTTAGGGGGGTGGCCCAGCCCTGCCTCCTCCGGCCCTTGACGGCCACAGACGGCCTGCCCTTGTCCCGGGCTTCTTCGGGCGCGCCCCCGCGCGCGTCCCGCGGGACGAGGGACTAAGCACTGCTTTAAGCACCTCCTAGCGCGTGGGTCTAGCATCGGCGGCGTCGCCGCAGCAGGATTCCTGGGAGCTGTAGTCCCGTGCTCAGCCCCGGGGTAATCAGCGTCGGCTCCTGTGAGGCGGAGCGTTGAGGCAAGTCTGGCAGAGTAGCAGGGTAGCGGGCCCAGAGGAAAAAAGGAACACAGGGGGCCTCGGCCCCAAGCACTGCTTTTAAGCGCCTCCTGGCGCGTGGGTCTAGCGTCGGTGGCGTCGCCGCAGCAGGAATCCTGGGAGCTGTAGTCCCGTGCTCAGCCCCGGGGAAAACAGCGTTGGCTCCTGTGATGCGGAGCGTTGAGGCAAGTCTGGCAGAGTAGCAGCGTAGCGGGGCCCAGAGGAAAAAAGGAACACCTTTTGCTCTGTAGTCCTAAGCTGCTCTGTAGCCTTATGATTGCGGAGGCACCAGGCTACAACTGCCACACTCCTGTATCGCATTAACTTGGGCTCGCCAAACTCTCCTTATTTTAATATATTATGTTTTTGTTAATCAGCGTGACACGCCACTATTCATATTCATATTTATGACCCTTCCGTATGTTTGCCTGAAAACCCTTTGCAGACGTGAGCTGCATCTTGCGCTATGTTACTTTTGTAGCACATGTGCCTACAATTCTATCTATCGCCCTCACTCTATCTATCGTCCTCACTCTATCTATCTCCCTTACTCTATCTATCGCCCTCACTCTATCACCCTCATTCTATCTATCGCCCTCACTCTATCTATCACCCTCATTCTATCACCCTCACTCTATCTATCTCCCTCACTCTATCTCCCTCACTCTATCTATCGCCCTCACTCTATCTATCGCCCTTACTCTATCTTTCTATCGTCCTCACTCTAGCTATCTATCGCCCTCACTCTATCTATCGTCCCCTCTCTATCTATCTATTGCCCTCACTCTATCTATCTATCGCCCTCACTCTATCTATCTCCCTCACTCTATCTATCGCCCTCACTCTATCTCCCTCACTCTATCTATTGCCTTCACTCTATCTATTGCCCTCACTCTATCTATCGCCCTCACTCTATCTATCTATCGCCCTTACTCTATCTATCTATTGCCCTCACTCTTCCTATCACCATCTATCTATCTATCTATCTATCTATCTATCTATCTATCTATCTATCTATCTATCTATCTATCTATCTATCTATCTATCTATCTATCTATCTATCTATCTATCTATCTCCCTCACTCTATCTATCGCCTTCACTCTATCTATTGCCCTCACTCTCTCTATCGCCCTCACTCTATCTATCTATCGCCCTCACTCTATCTATCGCCCTCACTCTATCTATCTATCGCCCTCACTCTATCTATCTATCTATCTATCTATCTATCTATCTATCTATCTATCTATCTATCTATCTATCTATCTATCTATCTATCTATCTATCTATCTATCTATCTATCTATCTATCTATCTATCTATCTATCTATCTATCTATCGCCCTTACTCTATCTATCTATCGTCCTCACTCTATCTATCTGTCTAACTATTTATCGCCCTCACTCTATCTGTCTATTTATCGCACTCACTCTATCGCCATCACTCTATCTATCTATCTATCGCCCTCATTCTATCTATCTGTCTATCTATCTATCACCCTCACTCTATCTATCTATCTATCTATCTATCTATCTATCTATCTATCTATCTATCTATCTATCTATCTATCTATCTATCTATCTATCTATCGCCCTCACTCTATCTATCTATCACCCTCCCTCTATCTATCGCCCTCCCTCTATCTATTATCGCCCTCACTCTATCTATCTATCACACTCACTCTATCTATATATCGCATCACCACAGCATCACTCAGCACCACCACAGCATCACTCAGGGGCACCACAGCATCACTATGCGGTACCACAGCATCACTGAACGCCACTGCATCACTCGTCCCCACCACAACATCACTCAGCGCCACCACATCATCAATCTGTGCAACCATTCAACAACAACTGGTTCAAATATGTTCTCGCAATGTTTCAAGCTTTATTACAAATGTCACAAAAAGATGTTAATATTTCACTTCTGTTCTTGGATTTTCATCACAATAAAATACACTGAACATAATCTTCACAAAAGTTTAAGCTATTGCCATTATAAATTATAATAACTTTTATTTCAGTATCAATTATTTAAAAAAATTAAAAGCCATTATTATTTGTAATATCAATACATCTAAGTCACGTAAATACGACACATATTGCATTACAAATGCTATAGGTGTCACATTTGCGAAAGTTAAAAATATTGGCATTGTAAATGACAAAGCTATTAATTTCGCTATGTTCAAAACCAACACATAAATGAAAAATGTGTCATTTACAATACCAATAGCTCAATCCTTTGTAATGCGAGGCCTATTGCATTGCAAATGCTCGTTTCCTATTGTCCCAAGAGCTAACTCTTCATGTGGAAGATGTGAAATTTTTAGCCAGAGGAAGAACGAAAAACTTTCAGCTGATAATGAAGTTGGATGCGAGGGGTAAATGTCACCCACCAGGACTGAAACTGCAGACGAGATGAGGTGATAATGGAGAAGTTAAGAGAAACAGCCAAGAGAATTTGGGATCAGTGCAGTCTAATATGATCTTTTCTGAAGCTTCTCAAACGGGGGTGCGTGGCCATGTGAGCGCTAGCCTGACAGGGAACAAACGGGAGAAAGGTACTACTTTCAAGGGGACAAAAGAGAAACATAGAACTCTAGTAATCATCTTGCTACAAAGTGGGCATGCTGGGAATAAATGGCAAAATTAGACAGAAAAAACACGAATATCATTAATTGGCCACAAATATAGCAAGAATCAAAACATGGCAGCTCAAAAAAGACTGTATGCAGTGAAAAATAAAGGACAAGGTACCAGCATGGCTTGGCAGGAGGGAAACGGGTAACAAGTGGTGGCGCAAACATGCAATGTGGATATAGCACATCCTTTGTGATACTTCTTGCAGAACTCTGGACTTCCAAGTTGTAAGTAGAGCCCTCCGAGTTACATCAGAGGCCTGCCTGCTCCAAGATTATTTGAACCAGCATTGGAGGATCTAGAAGCACAGTCCACAGAAGAGGAAATTGCAGAGGCTAATTCACAGTTAGAGAATGGGAAAGTTCCAGGCCCCACTGGCCTCCCAACTCAATGTTTCAAGTGTCTCTCTGGGAAGGAAGGTCCCTCACCACCTCTTGATGTAGGGGAGAACTCAAGGAAACCGATGCAGATTACCATATGACCTAAGATTGGCTACTGTAGTGTTGCTGTTGAAGAAAGGGAAGGCTAGGCTGGCATGTGATGCCTATCGGCCCATTTCATTGCTACAAGCTGAGGTGAACATTTTGGTAAAGGTCTTGGCCAACCGACTACGTACCAACATACACAACTTGGCAGGCCAGATCAGAACAGAATGTTGCTGGGCAGAAGTTACAGACAAGCTTAGAAGTATGTATTGGTGCCAGGAGTATACAACCAGGAACTCAAAACTAGCAGCGGTACTGACACTGAATGGAGCCATGTCCTTAGACGCACTGGAATGGCCTTATATAATAGTGATCCTTGAGAAATTGGGCTTTGGCTTGAAATTAATGTCATGAGTGAAACTGCTATACACAGAGCCTTCAGGGCTTTGCAATGAGCCAAAAAATAGCAAAAGTATGCGCATTGTAAAAATCCTACAATTTGTTTACAAACACCCTTGCAAAATCTAAATACTTAGTAGAAAACTTTATTGCACGATTTAAAAAAACTTTGCAAGTTACAAAAGATTAAAATGTATGTATATGAAAGAAATCTAAATAGTAAGGCCCGGTCCAATACTTTCAATAAAAAGAGGACTGGCAGGAGAGAGTTCTGGTCTTCTCCTGGATCCCGGGGTCTCAGCTGGCATGTTATCGTTCCAGCCTTTTTTGTCAGCTATTGCCCAACAGAAGCATTTTCCCCCACCTTTCCCTGCGTGCAACTCCCCATCCTGTTCAAACACCAGCCCAGCACAAATTTTCCTGTGCTATCCCAGTGGCTACACCTGTGTTGTCCCTCTCTTCAGCAATTCTTTTCTTACTGTCCCGCCCCAATGTCACTCGTCCTCCTGCACCACTCATTTCAGTGTCCCCTCCCCTATAGCAACGCTTTTCCTTCTCCCCCTCAATGCAACCTCATGCCACTTGTCCTCCTACCCCTTCCTCTGCATCAATGTTTTGCTTCCTACCCACATGCTGCTGGCGCTCCTGACCCCTCCCCAACAGCATCTGTTTATAAGCCACCTCCACTGAAGGAACTCTTTGTGGCCCTCACCTCACACATCATTTACGGAATTAAATGCAAACTACTGGTGGGAGTTGTTACTGTAGCCCACTCTGTCGTCCTGCAATCTTAAATTAGGATGGGGGGAGGGTGAAAGGGGCTACAGTAATAGCTCCATCCAGCACCACTGCTTTATTCAACGAAGAGATATGTCAAGGTGGTGCCTAGAGAGATTGCAGCTTTAAAATTGAAGTTTACGTTTATTGTCACATTAGTTATAATCATTACAATTTAATCACATTAATTAAATGATCTCTTGAACAGCGATGCATATATGATAACTCAAATTTAGGCATGTGCAAATCCTTCTCAAATATCTGTGCAAAAGGATGCTAAAGTGCTTAGTAGTAATTGTCTGTCCATTAACTTCTGTTCCATAGTTGTTAGACACTAGGCTTGTGCAACTCGATTCTCTCAAAAGTAAATTACCACTTGAAATGGAGCAAATGCAAATCATTCACAGCCTATATAGGATAAAATTGCTCAAATACTTAACGGTAATACTCCATCATTCAATCATTATTTGACAATTTCCATGAGCTGTTCATTACAGGACCTGTGCAAATGGTTACTAAAGTGCTTAGTATTGATTCATCATCTTTTAACTTCTTATCTGTTTCTGGTTATCATTAGGGCATTGATAAAACATACAAAAACATTCAAAAGAGATTGGTTAAAGTGCTGGGCATTAAGATAAGGTTGTAAAAATGCTTTCCACCTCGGTCAGGGATTTAACAAATCGGCAAATAAGGTGAATTGTCTTGCACGATAAGCGCAACATAAGTCTTTGGCAACATTTTCGTACTCCTTCCTTTAAAAAAAAAAAGGGGTTAAAAGAATTTGGCGAGCATATAACAGGTTTGGGCAGACACATACTAAATGCAGTAGAGTTTCTCGTGGATAACCACAAAGTCTGCAGCTACTAGTTGACCATTCTTGTAGCCATTTTGGAGTACCGTCCTTAGTTGGATATCTGCCAAGTCTTAGCTTCAGATATGCATCCCTTATGTGTGATGGAAAGGAGATGGTCATTTAAGGTTGTATACCCAATTTCTCAAAGACGTTTATGGCTAATAGTGAACCTTTATTGACGTTAAACGAAAGTTGTTTGGCTGCTTGGGTAGAAAATCATATAAAGTACCTCTTATCATTTCTAGCGCCCAAGATACCTGTAAGGCAAAAGTTTGGTGACATTCATAAGCAGGAACTCCATGCGCCAGTGTACAAGGAATGGTTGATTTCCTGCCAACACATATTCTCTAAGGAACCAGGTTCAGATAAATATAAAGAATGTAAAAAGTTTTAAAAGGCGGCTTGTCACCCGTGTTTGAGGCCAGAGGATGCCCACGGAAACGCTTTAAAATCTGGAAACGGTGGGCGGATTACAGGGGCTTGACTCTGGAGCCTCCGGCAGTCCTGGATGATGGATTGCCTACAGTAGAGGACCTCCAGGCCTAGGGTGGCACTCGATGATGGTTGTAATATGATCAATTGATGGAGCTGTTGTGATCACGTGCATTGGGTTAGGGTGGGATAAAGGGTGGGTAGTTGGGACACTGGGTAGTTGGGGTGGCTGGGTTTTTTTTTCCACCAATTGATTGGGTTGTAAGAATATTGAAATATACCTTGCTACTCGACAGTACCTTCCTGATTGTGGAAAACTGTAATTATCTCTTGCCTAATCAATCAATAAAACCTGTTGTGAAAAAGAAAAAAAAATAGGCGGCTTGTCACACTAGCGCCTGCCCTTGGAGACTAAACTCCAATCGAGTTTCTGTATGATCAACATACTTAGGAATCATAAAGACAGATTTTATAGCCTTAATTTGCAACAGATCCAGTAATTTACCATCCTTCCCTCGGAAGATAACTGAGCCATAAGCCATCACCGGAATTAAAAATGGAAATCTGCCCTCTTTGGCACCAGTATAGACATCCTCTCTTTACTGCTGCAAGACGGGTCCTGGTTTGCTGACTCTGCATGCTAGCCACAATATTTTTATGACAGGCACATATTGCGCCATTCACAAAAATACCAAGAAGTTTGCTATTATAGGTATTTATTTGTATGAAGACCGCAAACCTTTGCGAACCATATTGCAATGTCCTGGGGCTCTATATGTACGAATCATGTGGCTAGTATGAGCGTCAACGGGGTGTTATGAGATATATCTGACCTAAATAGGGGTACAAGGGAGTGTTACCCCCTCCCCTATGGTTTGACACTGTTTCCCTTAGCATTTTGGGTACAAAACAATGCCCTTCTGAGAGACTTCTACTGGGAATCCCAGTGGGAGGATCGTATATCACTATAAGCGCATGACATTTTACTATACATCACAAACCCTGAGGATTTAATACACAGGTGGTTCCAGATATTTCAAATCTTTGGCAAATGCTTAGTTTTTACTAGAACTTGGCTTATGTCAGTGTTACACCCTTTAGCGGCATGGAAACAGATGAATCCATTCTCCTCTCTCTTCAAGGTGAGCTCTACTGACTACCAGATTCCTTTCTTAAAAGGGTAGAGATCACAGTGCACACTCTGTTATGGGATCGTGTTCTCCCTTGAATTGCCATAAAGACCTTAACTCAAAAGGTTTAAGATGAAGAAATTGCACCACTTAATTTTCACAAATATTACTGGGGATTGCATATTATAGTAATACAAAAATGGGCATTTACAGGATACATTGATCACAATAGACAGGCCTACATTGGGCTCTATCGGATAGCTGCCCATGTTATATGGGGTTAGATACGCATGAGAGGTTTGCTTGCACATGCAGACATGATGGGTAGGGTGTGCAGGTCAGCCACCAGGAAATTAGGACAGGATAGTAAACTAATTATACTCCACTGTGGCATATTCGTAATTTGAAGGAGTTGAGCTGGTTGTGTGACTTCGGCTGATGGGATATTATTGGAAATTCTAGCTTGGAGGATGTATGGGATGCACAAGAGTTGAAACTATTCATCCAATTACAATCAGAAAATAAGCTAGCACACACAGAATCATTTAAACACTTACAACTTAAACATGCAATGTGTTTACACACTCCCACAGATGCTCATATGTGAGATGGAGCACCTTTAGAGGATTGGGTACAATCTGAATATTTGAGAGGTAGGTAGATGTGAGAAGGCCTTTGGAATTCGGAGTGGGAGGTGGTTATAAAAAGACTCTTTAGACTGATTAAACTCAAGATACTACTATACAATAACCAGACAAAAAGAAAAGAAAGACACCGATCTATGCTGGAGAGGCTGTGAACAAACTGGAGACTTTTACCATATGATCTGGAAATGACCTACACTAGAAAAATTCTGGAATGCAGTGAGGGAGTGCCTCCACGAGGTACTGGGAACTTGCCAATCAGAGGAAGATAAACTAAAAGGATATTACTAATCTATATATATAAAAACGAAAGTATGTCTGTCTGTCTGTTTGTCCTTTATGCATTACTACACCATTCATCTGATCGCCATGAAATTTTGGGAAGTTGTTGAGTACCTTCCCGCGAAGGTTTCTGTCAATTTTTTTTTTAAATCGGCCCCCCAGGGCCCCGCATAATCTTTCAAATACTAAAATAGACAGCAAATTTGCGAGCATCGTCAACAGTTATGACCCCCAAACTGAAATCAGAAGCACGAAAGAAAAAGGCATTACGAGCTGCAGAAACAGACGAGCAATGGGAAGCAAGCTTAGAAGCTGTTCGAATACAAAATGCTCAAGCCCGTAATTCTCAAACGAAAGAGCAACGAGAATCAAGATTGTAAGCCGATCGAGTACGCACTGCTCAAGCCCGTTCTTCTCAAATGAACAAGCAATCAGAATCAAGATTGGAAGCCAATCGGGGACGCACTACTCAAGCCACACTTAGAAATGTTTTTTTTTTAAATGAATACGTTTCAATAACAATGACACAATGTAAATTGAATGTTATCAAAACGAGTTTACTTGAATTTCCTTTCTTCTGAGATCGCAGCAACACACAACGGGTAAGCTAGTCACTAATGTATTCAGCCAGCACTACATGCTAAAACTCCAGCCTAATATTTTGCCAAAATGTAGACCAATACTCAGGCTATAGCGAATGCTGTGGTAAGGCAAAGATTGGAAACCTGTTTAGATTGCGGTCTGTTTACAATTTCTAATTTTTTTATTTTTACATTGTTTGATGGCTATATTGATTACTATCGCAGATATATTGTCTGTATTATTGAGCATGTAATGTGCTAATCAATATAAAATAAAGAACATTTTTAAAAAATGATAAAAAAGCAACTGGCTCCCAAACCCGCTAAAAATAGGACAAAATTGTAAGCTTTATGAGAATCACCGACCCCTTACCACTTTGCTCTGTGTTTTCAATTCTATATAAACATTAACAGTGTAAGCATTTCACATTCTTGTGAACCATCTAGACATTTTATTGTTCACCCTTATCCTTAATTGAGGACTCCATAAAGGAACGTAAATTATAGAGTGCTTGCCCTGAGAGCAACTGCAACATTTTAGATCAGCAGACCTTGAATACATCTTAAAATATATCCTTTCTTTCTTAAATTGCTTATCGTCTTCAGCACCTATAATATGTATTTGATCATCATAGACTTTCTTGAACCACAGATCCACTACAAGATCACCATGTGTCTTGTCCTCTCTCCCCTTCCCTTTATTCATACCACTGACCATCTTCCTCCCTGATCACTGCATCAAATCTCTGAAAGAAAAAGCTTATCTTTAAGGAGGAATGACCATTAAATAATCAAAGTGACAGGCAAGAGGACATACAACACTTTTCCTGAAGGATTTGTGACAGACGCCAGGCCAGCTGTCCAACCTTTACATGAATTTACTTCGGTGTCCTTATTTTGGCTACACTTTTACTTCATCTGCATTTGCTAAGTTATTTATTGGGTTTGCCTAAAGCTTAGGGACAACTACTTTTAAAAGTAACTATAATTTAGCATTAGGGATATAAAATATCACCAGCATATTTTCAAATATTTAACCAAAAAGTATTTTTGTTTAATTTAGGGTTGTGGTTAAACATGATACCATTGTGATTGTTTGAAAATTAATGTAATTAAAATGAACTAAAGGTTAGGGTTAGTGATACAGTCATATTACATATTGTTTTACTAAAAATTTACTTCTTAACATTTGCAGTTAGTGAAACTTAGTATTAATATAAATGAATGTAACTAAATTAAAAATGTTTATAGTGAAATGTATGCGGGGGTTCAATTAGCATAAGGAATAGAATTAGATGTATAGTTATTTTTGTTTAATTCATGATCAAAATATGATTTAACATAATTTAATATAAGTGTATTGAGATTTCTTGTAATCTAAATATTGAAATGCCATTCATTATGGCATTAGGGTTAGAATTAGGAATACAATAGGTCATTTTTTAAATCTAATTCGATTTGATAAAGATTAGCTTGGGGTTGGCATTAATTTATAATATAAAATCAAGTATTCATTTTGTTTGGATTGGGTTATCAGGATAATTCAAATTACTATTTTAATTACTCTAAAATACCCTTAATTTTTAGTAAGGATTACAGTAAGGGTGATTATTAATTACATTTCATGTAATTAAATTAAAATAAAATGAAGATAAGGAAAAATATAAGGGTGAGGGTAAAGTTAATGTAAAGGATGGTGAATGTAGTCCAGATACTGCAAAGTAAATGGGATACATTCAAGATAATTTTATTGTTAGGTGTAAATTGAACGTAGGACAAAGTGAAAATAGAAGACAAATTTGAGGAAGCAAAAGTGGTCACAGCAAAGACTCTCAACCACAGAACACACCATCGTTATGTAATTATTATCTTGTTTCAAGTCTTCAAAATAACACATTAGAAAGTCCTAAAAAATACTAGTGGAGAGACTAAATAGCAAAGAAAAGGTGCAATGAAATCTTGTGGAGTGACATCACAGAAGTGATCTTGCAGAGCTTTCAAAGGGAAGGTGTCAATTTAACAGCCAAAGATTACATACAAACTTTGCTGGAAAGAGTATATGAATAGCAGTATATAGTTTATTTATTCACATCTGAACCATGCAGTATGGTATAGCTACTTGTTTGTTAAGGCATGCCAATAGAGAGGTTGACATTTAAACACTAATATATGCATTTATAAACATCTAATATTTTGCATAATATGAATTAATCAAAAGTACATACTTGATGTGCCAGAGAATATATTTTTAGCAAGGCCGAGTTTGCTTATTAAAATCTGCACTCTTAAAGCTTGAATGCATATTTTGAACTCATCAAGTTGATATATTTGTGATCATGTTACCCACCCCTGGTGGAATTATGGAGATTACTGCCAGAGGGCATGGAGCAAAGGTATGCAATGACAGAAAAGGTTTGCATATAAGAATAGCTTCGGCACTAGGTCTAAAGCAAGGTGATGCCACAAGTCTCCAGTCCAGAACAAAGGGGACTGCTGGCGTCTCTATCAGTGCCAACTCTACTATCATGGTACAAAAGGGGGTGGTGATGGACGGAGCATCTGAACCAATCAAACACTCACACACAGTCAAAAGATCTGGGTTTGATCCATCACCGTTCTTTAGCCCACTCTGCCACCCCAGTTCAGACATGGCTATATGCAAATCAGTCTGACCCTGTGCCTCATGGGAACAGTCCAGCCCGAACTGCCAAGCCATGCCTTCCCTGGACCGGAAACAAGCTTCCGAGGACTGGTTTCTGGCATTCCAGCCGTTTTCAGCCCGGTTGCTTGAATCCAGTGGCAAAGTGAGGAAGGGACTCACGTCTGAGCATACCCTGCCACACTAATGGCGACCAAAAGCGGTACAAAAGGGGGTGATGATGGACGGAGCATCTGAACCAAACACTCACACCCAGTCAAAAGATCTGGGTTTGATCCATCACCGTTCTTTAGCCCACTCTGCCACCCCAGTTCAGACATGGCTATATGCAAATCAGTCTGACCCTGTGCCTCATGGGAACAGTCCAGCCCGAACTGCTGAGCCATGCCTTCCCTGGACCGGAAACAAGCTTCCGCGGACTGGTTTCTGGCATTCCAGCCGTTTTCAGCCCGGTTGCTTGAATCCAGTGGCAAAGTGAGCAAGGGACTCACGTCTGAGCATACCCTGCCACACTAATGGCGGCCAAAAGCGGTACAAAAGGGGTGGTGATGGACGGAGCATCTGAACCAATCAAACACTCACACCCAGTCAAAAGATCTGGGTTTGATCCACCACCGTTCTTTAGCCCACTCTGCCACCCCAGTTCAGACATGGCTATATGCAAATCAGTCTGACCCTGTGCCTCATGGGAACAGTCCAGCCCGAACTGCCAAGCCATGCCTTCCCTGGACCGGAAACAAGCTTCCGAGGACCGGTTTCTGGCATTCCAGCCGTCTTCAGCCCGGCTTGCTTGAATCCAGTGGCAAAGTGAGCAAGGGACTCACGTCTGAGCATACCCTGCCACACTAATGGCGGCCAAAAGCGGTACAAAAGGGGGTGGTGATGGACGGAGCATCTGAACCAATCAAACACTCACACCCAGTCAAAAGATCTGGGTTTGATCCATCACCGTTCTTTAGCCCACTCTGCCACCCCAGTTCAGACATGGCTATATGCAAATCAGTCTGACCCTGTACATCATGCGAACAGTCCAGCCCGAACTGCCAAGCCATGCCTTCCCTGGACCGGAAACAAGCTTCTGAGGACCGGTTTCTGGCATTCCAGCCGTCTTCAGCCCGGCTTGCTTGAATCCAGTGGCAAAGTGAGGAAGGGACTAACGTCTGAGCATACCCTGCCACACTAATGGCGGCCAAAAGCGGTACAAAAGGGGGTGGTGATGGACGGAGCATCTGAACCAATAAAACACTCACACCCAGTCAAAAGATCGACCCAGATCTTTTGACTGGGTGTGAGTGTTTCCGTCCATCACCACCCCCTTTTGTACCGCTTTTGGCCGCCATTGGTGTGGCAGGGTATGCTCAGACGTGAGTCACTTGCTCACTTTGCCACTGGATTCAAGCAAGCCGGGCTGAAGACGGCTGGAATGCCAGAAACCGGTCCTCGGAAGCTTGTTTCCGGTCCAGGGAAGACATGGCTTGGCAGTTCAGGCTGGACATGTCCCGTGAGGCACAGGGTCAGACTGATTTGCATATAGCCATGTCTGAACTGGGGTGGCAGAGTGGGCTAAAGAACGGTGATGGATCAAACCCAGATCTTTTGACTGGGTGTGAGTGTTTGATTGGTTCAGATGCTCCGTCCATCACCACCCCCTTTTGTACCGCTTTTGGCCGCCATTAGTGTGGCAGGGTATGCTCAGACGTGAGTGCCTTGCTCACTTTGCCACTGGATTCAAGCAAGCCGGGCTGAATACGGCTGGAATGCCAGAAACCGGTCCTCGGAAGCTTGTTTCTGGTCCAGGGAAGGCATGGCTTGGCAGTTCGGGCTGGACTGTTCCCATGAGGCACAGGGTCAGACTGATTTGCATATAGCCATGTCTGAACTGGGGTGGCAGAGTGGGCTAAAGAACGGTGATGGATCAAACCAAGATCTTTTGACTGGGTGTGAGTGTTTGATTGGTTCAGATGCTCCGTCCATCCCCACCCCCTTTTGTACCGCTTTTGGCCGCCATTAGTGTGGCAGGGTATGCTCAGACGTGAGTCCCTTGCTCACTTTGCCACTGGATTCAAGCAAGCCGGGCTGAAGACGGCTGAAATGCCAGAAACCGGTCCTCTGAAGCTTGTTTCCGGTCCAGGGAAGACATGGCTTGGCAGTTCAGGCTGGACTGTTCCCATGAGGCACAGGGTCAGACTGATTTGCATATAGCCATGTCTGAACTGGGGTGGCAGAGTGGGCTAAAGAACGGTGATGGATTAAACCCAGATCTTTTGACTGGGTGTGAGTGTTTGATTGATTCAGATGCTCCGTCCATCACCACCCCCTTTTGTACCGCTTTGGCTGCCATAAGTGTGGCAGGGTATGCTCAGACGTGAGTCTCTTGCTCACTTTGCCACTGGATTCAAGCAAGCCGGGCTGAAGACGGCTGGAATGCCAGAAACCGGTCCTCGGAAGCTTGTTTCCGGTCCAGGGAAGACATGGCTTGGCAGTTCGGGCTGGACTGTTCCCATGAGGCACAGGGTCAGACTGATTTGTACATAGCCATGTCTGAAGTGGGGTGGCAGAGTGGGCTAAAGAACAGTGATGGATTAAACCTAGATCTTTTGACTGGGTGTGAGTGTTTGATTGATTCAGATGCTCCATCCATCACCACCCCCTTTTGTACCGCTTTTGGCCGCCATTAGTGTGGCAGGGTATGCTCAGACGTGAGTCCCTTGCTCACTTTGCCACTGGATTCAAGCAAGCCGGGCTGAAGACGGCTGGAATGCCAGAAACCGGTCCTCGTAAGCTTGTTTACGGTCCAGGGAAGACATGGCTTGGCAGTTCGGGCTGGACTGTTCCCATGAGGCACAGGGTCAGACTGATTTGCATATAGCCATGTCTGAACTAGGGTGGCAGAGTGGGCTAAAGAACGGTGATGGATTAAACCCAGATCTTTTGACTGGGTGTGAGTTTTTGATTGATTCAGATGCTCCGTCCATCACCACCCCCTTTTGTACAACTCTACTATCACAGCGGGGGGGATCGGGGCACGCATGTGCAAAATCGTATTTAAAAAATTACTAAATGTGTCCTCCCAGTTGCTATTAGAAAAATGGCAAAGATGGATATGCACTACAGTTGATTGAATGGCAGTACAACGCAGCTTGCCAACTGCTCATCCTGCTACTAATTGACAGACTATTAGGTCAAGAGTCAGTCTTTTGTTTTTCCTAACATATATACCTCATTTATCTATTTGTCTGCTGTAGAGTCCTACACATTTTGTTTCTGCTCACCGAGCACACAACATGTGGCAAAGGGTCTGCCCATTTCAGCCATTGGTTCTATTCCCTGTGAGTGACAGCATTCTGCCGAAGCACAATGTAATCACCACTGTCATGAAGAATGTGAAATGTGAAAACATAGCTCAACAGGGGACAACAGTAGAGAGCGTTACACAGCTATATATGGTAAAAGAACAGTGCAGGCCACTAACTCGTGCTGATGAAAAAGTGGTGAAGAGTTTACTTGAGAACAGAGTGCATGACCTGTAAGGTCTTAGTTAAAGGAAAACTCGAGTTTAGCAAGCTCAAATGAATTTACGGCCTAGCACACTGACGCTTATTCTATGCTTTCAACAGATTGGAAAGATGATTAGACAATAGGAGCAGGAGATCGAATTAGCCAAGAAAACAGAGAATCTGGTCTTAGGTGCACAATGATGAAGCACACAAATCAAGCAATAAGCATTTGACCCAATTGCACATGCATTCAAAAGTAGATGAATACTTTGTTTGTAAAGCTTTTTTTTAAAACGGCAATAAAGGATGCATAGTGAATTAGGTGAAAATTAAGGGTGACAGGTGACCACATCCCTTTTTGTAATTTTTACGTGTACCAACGTATAATCATCTAGTAAAATATGTTTTGAACTTTTGTAACCCCTATTGTTCACCTCTGTATATAAATAGCTGAATGTGAAGCAGCAAATTGAGACCGGCTGCTTGCTTGTGTGAGGACGGTCAATCTCCCTGTTGTGACAGTAAAAAGCTATTTTTACATTACCAAAGATGAGTCTGTCTTTTCTTCATTTTTAAGCTACCTTGCAATACCACACAGAATGTAGCCCTCTTCAGTGAAAGTGACATTCTTTTTTTAAAGAACTTTTTGAGTTTCAGGAAGGTCCCTAGCCACCTCTACAAGGCTGTTGTCGCTGACTGTAGTATGTGGCAACCAGCACACGAATGGCTTGTTCCCACCATGTTTGCGAATGGCTTTAAACCAATCCAGGATTCTAGGGTATATGCTTGCTCATGTAAGGATAGCCATCTTTCAATATTTCTGTAAACCTTAACTCCAAAAAGATTAAAAGACGGATACCTGTATGTGCACATGTATGTTTAAGCATGGCCTCTTAGATCCAAATCAGGCTCCGGAATCAGCTCTTGCTAAGAATGTGGTGCCTTCCTCGTGAAAGAGTGGACTCCTACAAAATATACGCACAGTTTCATAGTTTCAAAGCGACTTAATTGACTTTACCATTAAAGTGGTTCAGTTCAGCTAGTCCTGCGTTTTAGGAACCATCAATTTCCATGCTGGGGTACATATAGACAAGCAAAACTGTATTATCCAGAATACGGAGCGCTGTCAGCTAAATATCAACAGTGGCTTAGGGTATCTCACCTGGTTTCGATCTTTCGGTGTCTATGCGGTTTCGCATAAAAATAAACAATAATCAAGTTGACTAGACCACCGTGTAAAATTGAATATGTTAAATATAGGTTACTGGTTGAGATATTCTGCATTCTTATAGGAGGCAACAAAAGATTGGACAAGGGGGGAGAGAGGATGGAAGAGATTGCCTTTGAAAGTGTAAATGTTCACCAAAGACGTATTAGGCAAATGTTAAACTCCTATTATGATGAACATTCTGATAGGTGTTTTTGACCAGCACAATGACAGGGCTTGAAGGAGATAAACAAAGGGAGAAACACGACAGGGGCTCCCGATGAGATTTGGTGTTAAAAACTTTGGTCTACAGCCAATTCTCCTATGATACCATCAGGGCACGAGTCGGGGTACCACGCGGGTGGACGGCATCCCCCCACTTATTTCCGAGGGTTTTTCAGGGTGGACGCCGTCCACCCTGCTAAATCAAAACCGCGTCCAACATTAAAAAAACGGGAGCGCGGCGCGCACAAAGAAAATAAAGCATTTCCGGGTGGGCGAGTGGCTGGCTGAATCCTGAAGTTACCAAGCACGCCGCTGGTCACCTCGCCCCTGCCATTTGTCCGTAATTTTAACCGGGCACAGCTTGCCCCCACCTCCCTTCTTGACTCCGATGCTGTATGAAAGCTCAGACCCCCAGCAGCACCCTCGAGGCACAGCGGGATGGCAACCCTCACACCTTCAGCCCTTGATGAGCTGTTAAGAGGTGCTTGAAGGTGACAGAGGGGGGGCGGCAGCTTCGGAGCAGGGGCATCTATTCACACGCAAACAACCCTGAATGCGTCCTGTATCTGCTATTTAGAAGGGGGCTCACACATTCCATTTCTACCCAGGGCCCCAAACATCCGAGACTCGGCCAGATTACACCCCCGATTACACAGAGGCAGCATCTGCTTCTCTTCACAGAGCTTAATTACTGTCACTAATTTGTAAGCAAACCTCGGTTCTTCAGACATGCATAATATAATACAATAAAGAAATGGCACAATCGCACCCACACTGATTAACAAAGTATGGAGGACAATCAGTTCTCTTAGAGTATCTCCTGTTGTCTTGTGCAGGAGGGGGCGAGAAGCCCAAGATGATACTAGAATACTGCATGCCCACCCCTGTGCCCACCCTGGTGGATCACGTTCCCTCTCCTGTGATGACTCCTGCTCCTGTCCCCCCATGTTGTGGCTCCAGTCCACCCCCGCCTGTGATGGCTCTTGTCCCCCCTGCGGTGGATCCTGTCTCCGCTTTGGCTGGCTTCTGTCCCAGTCCTGGAACGGCCCCTGCAGCGAGGGTGAAGTTCTTGATGGACCTCTTCTCAAAAGGGCTCAGCTCAAAATTAATATGGAAAGGTGGGCGTGTAAGTAAGTTAAGGGATGTGTGAATGGCTGGATGAATTAGTGAAAGGGTGAATGGATGAATGAAAGATTGAATAAATGGATAATGAGAGAGGATACATGGATTGATGAGTAAGGGGAAGGATGGAGAGAAAATGTAAATAGCTGGATGTATGGGTGGAAGGGTAGCTGGGTGATTGATGAGGGGAAAGATGGATGAGGGGAAGGATGAGGGATGGAGGGGAAGGATGGATGGATGAGGGGAAGGATAAATGGATGAGGGGCAGGATGGATGGATGGATGGAGGGGAAGGATGGATGGATGGATGGATGAAGGGCAGGATACATGGATGGGATGGATGGATGGGTGAGGGGAAGGATGGATGAAAGGAAGGATGGATGAGGGGAAGGATGAAGGATGGATGGATGAGGGGCAGGATAAATGGATGGGATGGATGGATGGGTGTGGGGAAGGATGATGGATGAGGAGAAGGATGGATGGATGGATGGAGGGGAAGGATGGATGGATGAGGGGCAGGATAAATGGATGGGATGGATGGATGGGTGAGGGGAAGGATGGATGAAAGGAAGGATGGATGAGGGGAAGGATGAAGGATGGATGGATGAGGGGCAGGATAAATGGATGGGATGGATGGATGATGAGGGAAAAGGATGGATGGATGATGAGGGGAAGGATGGATGGATGATGAGGGGATGGATGGATGATGAGGGGAAGGACAGATGGATGGATGGATGGATGATGGGTGGGTGAAAGGATGGATGGATGGAGAGTGGGTGAAGGGATGGATGGATGGATGATGGGTGGGTGAAAGGATGGATGGAGAGTGGGTGAAGGGATGGATGGATGGATAAGTGGGTGGGTGAAAGGATGGATGATGAGTGGGTGGGTGAAAGGATGGATGGATGGATGATGAGTGGGTGGGTGAAAGGATGGATGGATGAGTGGGTGGGTGGATGGTGGGTGGGTGAAAGGATGGATCAGTGGATTGGATGGTGGGTGGGTGAAAGGATGGATGAGTGGGTGGGTGGATGGTGGGTGGATGATGGGGGGTAGGTGGATGAGTGAAATGATGGATGGATCGATGGATTGATAAGTGCAAGGGTGAATGAATGGACATATGAGTGAAAGGGTGGGTGTAAGGATGGATGAGTGAGTGAAAGGGAGGGTAGATGGACAAAAGGATGAATAGATGTGTGAAGGAGTGAAATGATAGATGGATGAGTGAAAGGGGCAATGGATGGATTCATGAGTGGATGAGTAGATGGATGGATGGGTGGGTGGATGGATGGATGGAAGGAAGGCTAAGTGAAAGGGTCGATGGAGAGAGAAAGGGAAGATGGATGGATGACTAAAAAGAGTGGATGGGTGGAAGGATTAGTAAGTGAAAGGATGGCTGGATTGGTGAAAGGGTAAATGGCTGAATGGATGAGTGAATGGATGGATGGGATGAAGAGTGGATGGATAAGTGTACAGATGGATAGGGTGAAAGGGTGGATGGATGGATGGATAATTGAGGATGAGTGAAAGGATGGATGAGGGGATGGAAGAAGGGATGGATGAGTGAAATGATAGATGGAAGGATACATGATGGATAGGTTTTCAAATGGTTGAATATCTTTGGAAATGGCTGGGCTTACTTATATACTATTGCGAGACCTCTGATGTGTCTGTAAAACGTACCTATTGTCCTAAAGTTTTGTCCTGAATTTTGACCTCCTGTCCTGAATTTGTGTCCTGAATTTTGACCCTTTGTCCTGAATTTTTACACTCACCGTCCTGAATTTGCACCAATGCCAGTTGGTCACCCTAATTTTTTGTGCGGTAGAACCGAGGCTCTTTAACACAGCAGCATGAGAGTGACGAGAGAGAAACCTGGCAGAGTGCTGCCAAAGAGCTCTCCCACTCAGAATATTTCATTATTCAAGTGAAGGTGAACAATTAAGGGTAAACTGAGATGTGGGCGAGTATTTTCAATCCAGTGGATTGCTTCTAGCAAAAGGGCAATACGAGCAGTGTGGGAGTCATAATGTCTGAAATAACAGATGAACAGAGTATCAGGCTTTAACTGTAAGTGTGCACCTTGCATTTTTTTTAATCTCATGGTCACAGTGTATTATACTTGTTAATAAATGTAAATGTCGTGTTCTAGGTAGCGTAATAAATTTTATAGTTTTGATAATCACTATTGTAGTTTCTAGTATGTGCTTTTCTTCGGCTTTTTTCAACACAATAATTCTACTTTTGTTCATGGTCCCATGTTTTAGTACGCCTAACTTACAGCACTTAATGGTTTGACTAATGTAGTTGTACGCCAAACTTCATCCACATTTGGGCTGCTAATTCCTCCATACAGGGACCTTAAGTCACAGGCTTAAGTACCAAGCAGCTTCAATTGTTAAATCTTGCAATATATGCAAATGATAGATCTGCCTTACAGGCGATGTCACTTCCTGTTGTGATGTCACTTCCTGTTGTGATGTCATTTCCTGCCGTGATGTCACTTCCTGCCGTGATGTCACTTCCTGTGACCACGCCTACCTTGGAGAGTCCCCCCACTTCTTTTTTTAGGACTTGTGCCCTGGATACCATCCACAGTAGGAGAGGTGTGGTGCATATAAAGAGATCTGTTACTTTTACTGTGATTTCATGCAGTGCAGCCTTTGCAATTCTGGTCGAAACTTCAGCACATGTACTGCCTTTGCTCATCGTACTACATGAGTTGCTACAGAAAGGGACACTAATGTGTCTAACTTTTGTGCCACGTGAGCACTGAAAGCTTTACGCCAGCTTTCTATCCTGCTCCCCCTAATGAGGCAGAGAGGGGTGCGCTACTCGCCTCTGGTCAGACGGCCAGGTTGTCCCAGTCCATGGTCAAGCTCTTCAAGTACAGCAGCTCTTTATAGCAAAAGGGAATAGGAAGTTTCTAGAATCCTTTTACAGGAATCACTTCATGAGGTAGGGTGAGGTCGCTTCCTGTCCCAAATAAAGATGGATGTGTTCAAGGTTTCCTTTAGATTAGACCATTCCAACATTGGTGCAACTTACTGATCCTGCTTGGATTTTTATAAAAGATACCATGTTGTGACACACTGCGTTACGATGCAGTCGGAGTTATTTGACAAGTCCTAGAAACTGTTTCAGTCTTCCATCTGTTACTCTCCCTGATCTAATCCATTTCTCCTCATTCCTTGTCCCTTCTTCTATTGGAGATTCTACTTTTCTGCTCCTGTAAGGTTTTTATTCCACCAGTCTTTTTCCTTTATGTACTGTGATTTTTTTTCGAGGATAACCAACTCATTCTATCGAGTGAAGGGACCATGGCTACTGGAAAGAGTCGTTTATACCTCGGCCAAACCACCGACAAGCCCCAGAAGAGGCTCTTTCGTCCATCCCTTGACACTCCCTCGGCTTCGGGCTAAGGACTATGGAGTCCCCTCTATAAAAGTAAGGGTGGGCCCTGCCCCCTGCCCACACATGTCTACACAAGACTTGTGTCCTGTATACTTCACAGTCTACAGGTGCTGGTGTACAACACTGTTGTATTAATTGATTTATGTATTTCTAGCAGCAGAGGGATAGTGATTGGTGGGAAGATAGGCAAGTACACAATAGTTTCCTGATCCCAATCTTGTCTGAGGGTGTCTGGCTTAGTGTAGGATAAGTGACCTTACTTGAGAGCAAGAAAGTGATAGTAGTATTGATAAAAGTCTCCAGGGGAGTTTGTACAATTTTCCATCTTGGTGTTGAATGTGTACTGCATGAGTGTGCCTTAACTTGGCGTTAGCAACATTTGGGGGGTAGAGACAGTTAGTTTTGACACACACCTTATGTGGCACCAGCAATAGGAGAAATAGACATGCTCATGGCAGTAATTAATACTATAAGGAAGAGGTGTGGCGTAGTGGACAGGGTGGCTGACTTCAGAGCGCAGGGCTCACAGTTTGATCCCTGGTGGCAGCTCAGCACCATGTGACTCTGGGCAATAGCTTACTTAATCTCCTCGATTTTAAGCATCAATTTTGTGCCAAATTAACATTGAGAGCCAGTGAACATAAGCAATCACTCATTACCCACTATCTTTAGAAGAAAGGAGTGGATAAAATAGTCAAACAGACATTTTCACTGCAAGGCCTATTGATCAGAGTTTCATCCAAGAGTGTCCTCCTAACCAAATAGCTATACCTGTTAGTGTGCAAGCTGCAGACCACAGAAAGTACAAGGATATCCTATGTTGCAGGGCTTGAAACCAAAGTAGGACAACTGAGGTAGGAGCAAGCATGCACAATGGTTGCCGGTAATGATGCAGCAGCCTGACCCTGACTATAAGAGAGAAAGCATCCTGGAGGGCAGAAGGGCCAGAGGTAGAAAAGTGAACTGATGAGACTACTGACTGATTGTCTGTGGCAGGCAGAAAACCAGAGTTAACTGGCAGACTGAAGCAGAGTGATGGGAGTTGCACTAACCCTATGAAAAGCACAAAAGTTAACACAGCAGTGGCAAAGTCTGAAATCTGGAGTTCCCTCCTAATGTCAACAACTTGTTCCCTGTGGGTAAGGATGACCGAAGTTCTCCTTGAGTCTCCATGGCACAGAAGAAGGCAATCTTTAGTTTCTGGATGACCGCTGGATGGAGGCTGGGTAGGCAAGGCAGCATGCTGAGAGGCGGAGTTGGTGGCATTCTGACATTCCAGCTGAGAGCAGGGGTTTGGGGGAATAGTCACCTCCACTACAATACTATTTAGGTTGGTGTTTTCTACAAACACATCATGTTTATCAGAGGTAGCATGAGGTAGCCATTCATGCCTACAGATCAGCAGAGCAGGAACATAGAATCGTAGCAGGACCAACCAATCACAGTGCTTCTGAGACTTTGTCTGCAGGGCTCTGCATGCCCTCTTTTTCCACAGTGACAGCCATAGGGCAGCTAATTCCCAACGCAGGAGGTTGCTCAAGCCAATGCCCCATAAGTTCAACCGAGGAAGCACTCCGTGGATCTGCTCTGCAACTATTTCTGTGAACTGTAGTTCACTGAACTATCATTTTTTCTATTAATGGAAATGAGTTGACAAAACATAAGTCTTAGGTGCGTGATCTGAGATTCACATGGATCCTATGACACGTCTTAGATTTACTGTAAAAGAAGTAGTCTGTATAGCGCAAGCATTCACACGCTGCATGAATGATAGATATTTGTGTTTTTGCAAAGCCCACTTGTAGAGTTCAAAGTAATGAGGACGCGTGAAGTATTTAACTATCTTTATTGGACGGAGCGCCGGGAAAACACAACCGCTTACAAAGGAACGGTCGGCGCCAATGCCCTAAGATGGCCGCCTTCCGGTTCCGCTGCTCCCCTTCCTGTTCTGCCTAGCGGAACACTAGAGCGCTAATGCAAAAGCATTACCACATATCTCCCCCCTTTAATCATTGCAATTCAACAACAAAAGTTCTTACTTCCAGTCCATGTTAAAGTCCTTAAATCTTTCTGGCGTCTTCACCTCTCTCCCAGCTCTGGTTCTCACCTTCGTCATTATCTCATTGCATTCCTGTTCCCTTCTTGCTGCATGCTCTATCTCTCTTTCACCATCTTTGTCTATCACCTCCTCGCTCCTCTCTACATTGCATCTGATCCTCTGCTCTCCTCTCTCGCCTGCTCCATCTTCGCTCTCTTCTACTTTATGCATACCCTCTTCTACATCCTCACTTCTCCTTCTGCTACTTCCATCTTCTCCATCTTCCACGACATTCTCTGATCCTTCTCCACTTCGCTTTCCCATTTGATGATCTTGCTGCATTTGGCCATCCTGTCTTGTGACCATACCTTTCCATCGCTAAGCAAGGCCGATCGGGCATATGGCTCTAGAACTTGTAAAGGTGGTGAGAACTTGCTTTCGCCCTTCTTCTTGAGGACCGCTAGTTTGACTCTCACCCAGTCCCCTTTCTCTAGTTCCGTTCTCTTCACATTATGATTTCTGTTGAAGTGTGTCGTGTAGACCTCTTGTGCTCTCTCCAGGTTTCTCTTCACCACTGCTGGAGACCACTTGCTCTGTATCACCAGCTTCCTCCACGCCTGGTTATCCTTGGTGAATGCTTCTCTCCCTCTCAAGACCTTAAAGGGGCTGTATCCGGTACTTCCTGGCGTGATCCTGTATGCCCAAATCATTCTTTCCAGTTCCTTCTCCCAGTCTAAACCATCGTTGATGGCTGCTTGGATGGTCCCCATGATCACGCGATTGAACCGCTCCACTTGGCCGTTTCCTGAGGGATGATATATTGGCGGGTGCTTCACTTCGATGCCATTTCTCTCTGTGAAGGCCATCCATTTTGCCGAGGTGAATTGCGGTCCATTGTCGCTGATGATGACTTTCGGGATTCCTTCTCTTATGAAGGTGGATTGTAGGAAGTTCACCACTGCTTCCGTGTCCATGATTTCTCTTACCTCAATTTCAGGCCATTTGGAGAATTTGTCTACTAGGGCCACTACATACTTCTGTGTCCCTGCTCTATTTAGGACTGGTCCCAAAATGTCCACTGACAGCATTTCCCAGGGTCCATGTGGTATTGGGAATTTTCCCAGAGGGGGTCTGATCAGGCTTTGCGACTTGTCCGCCCTGGCGCATGATTCGCACTGCCTCACATGTCTCTCGACCTGCATGTCGATGGCCGGCCACCAGTAGGCTTGTCTGGCAAGGGCCTTGGTTTTGGTGATGCCCTGATGCCCCTCGTGCAGCACAGCCATTAGATGTTCTAATATGCCTTGGGGTGGCACTACTATGTCCCCTCTCAACAGGACGATGGGATTCTCGGCCAACGATAGTTCCTCTCTCACTTCCCAATATCTTCGGAGTTCCTCCTTTAGATGCCTCTTCTCTGGCCATCCATGGATGACGTATCCCTTGATAGCCTCTAGATCCACATCCTCCTTGTATGCTTCCTCCCACTCTTGCATGCTTATCACCTTTTCAGCTTCTTGGATCGTGGCAACCACATAACCTTCCCACTTCTGTTCTTCGTGGCCGTTCGCATCTTCCATGGCCGCCGCTCTGCTGAGAAAATCAGCCACCTTGTTCTGTGGTCCAGGGATGTGCTCCACGTCGTACACGAAGTCCAAGAGGCGAAGTGTCATCTTTGCTATCCTGGGTGTGGCGTGTGCATGGCCACTCGAAGTTAACACTCTGACCAAAGGCTTGTGGTCCGTCTTTACTAGGAACATTGCTCCCCACAGGTATTGGCGGAATCGCTCCATAGCCCACACGACAGCCAGCATCTCCTTCTCGACCACGCTAAACTTTTCTTCGTTGGGGGCTAGTGATCTGGAGGCGAAGCTGACAGTTTGCATTTCACCCGTCTCTGACCGCTGCATTAAGACTACCCCTAGGCCCCGGTCACTGGCGTCCGTCGTGAGTATAGACTCTGCACTGGGATCGAATCCTTTTAGGGGAATGGTATCACTCATCTCTTTCTTCAGTGACTCGAACTCCGCTTGTTCCTCCTGACCCCATAGGAATTTGTTCTTCTCCTTGAGCAACTGACGTAGGTGGTGCGACTTGGATGCAAAGTGAGGCACAAACTTACTATAGTACTCGGCCATTCCCAAGAATGACCGAACATCTTCCTTCTTGCTCGGGGTGGGGGCATCTTGAATAGCCTTCATGTTTACAGTTTTGGGTTTGATCCCTTCTTCACTTACTTCGTGGCCCAGATACGTGACTGATTTTACTCCCAATTTACACTTCAACCATTCCGCCGTCAACCCGTTGTCCTGTAGGATCTTGAGTACCTTATGAAGCTTCTCATTGTGGTCGTGCATGGACTTACCCATCACCAAGATATCATCTTGAAAGAACTGGACGTCGTCCACGCCCTTCAGCAACTTGTGCATCATCTTCTGGAATACCACGGCCGCTGACGCTAGGCCGAACGGCATCCTCACGAATTCATAACAGCCGAACGGAGTGATGAACGACGTGAGGTGGGTGCACGAGGGGTGTAACTTTACTTGGTGATAGGCCGATGATAGGTCCACTGTTGAGAACCACTTGATGTTCTTGGTCTTTGACAGCATTTCGTTGATGCGTGGTAGGGGAAACTTGTCAATGATTATATTTTTATTTAACTCTCTTAGGTCCACGCACAGCCGGACTTTGCCATTCGGTTTCTGAGCCACCACTAACGGAGAAAGCCACTCTGCACTTTCTATGGCTCCGATGACCCCTTCCTTTTCAAGTCTGTCCAGTTCCTGTTGTACCGCTTCTCTGCTCCGGAATGGGATATTTCTCACTTTATGCACCACCGGAGTCGCTCCTTCTTTCAGCTTGATAAGGTGCTTGTATCTGGTTAGCTCTCCTATTTGGCCATTGAATACTCTTTAGTACGCTCGTTTCCACGAGTCGATGTCATCTCTTCTGTCCATGTCCATAAGGAGGATTTTTTCAATTCCTCCCGGGTTGAGTTGAATCCCTAAGGCACCCTGGTCTCTCCAACTTAACACCGATGGGCCTTTCTCTGCTATGTATAGTTTGCATATGGCTTGACGGCCTCTGAACTCAAATGATAGAGGACAATACCCCAACATTGGGATTTTCTGTCCCGTGTATGTGACGGGACGCAAGTCCATTGGGTGTAGGTTCTCACCGTGTTTTGACACGAACTTGTCCTCCCACACCTTCCTTTGAATTATGGAGATAGGAGCACCGCTGTCCGCTATCATTTCTAATGGTATTCCCCCGATGTGCATGTCCAACCGGGGCTTGTCGATTCCTGACCCCTCCATTTCCAGTACTTGGACGTCTATGTACAGTATTTCTTCCAGTTCTTCTGTCTCCTCTGATTTAGTGGTTTCGCCCTGCTGTTCTTGGTCCACATATTTGACTGCTGTTCCTTTCGGTTTCCGGCGGCACACTTTTTCGTAGTGGCCAAATATTCCGCAATATGAACATTTCGCCCGGAACGCTGGGCACACTTTATCGTTTCCAAGGTGCGTAGCACTCCCGCACCTGTAGCAGCTCTGACGTCCTCCTTTGTTCGCCCTCTGATCTGTCGAATTGTTGGATTTTGGGCGTCTGCTGTCCTGGTTTCTCTGGGGCTCTCTCTGCTTGGGACGCTCTCCTCTGACTTGTGTCGTTATCTTGCACACGGTCTGCGTGCCTCCCGTTTCCTTTTTGGCGGCTTGGGCGCAGCGTTTGGATAGCTCGACCTTCTTTACCATCGCCCAAATTTCTTTGAGGGGGGCATCTCCATTCACCCATAGCTTCTCCTGGACATGGGTGCTCGATGTATGCATGATAATCTGGTCCCTGATTAGGTCATCATGTAGTGTCCCAAACTTGCATGTGAGCGCCAGTTTTTGCAGGGCCACCACGTATTCATCTACAGTCTCATTACTCTTTTGTTTCCTTTGGAAAAAATTATAACGGTCAATGGCAACACATACCACCGGCCTGAAATGTGCGTCTAGGTCGGCGATGGCGTGGCTGAATACATCAGTGTCCGCAGCATCTCTTTCTACTTTTACGATGGTGTCGTAGACTCTGATCCCTTCCGGGCCCAGGTTGTGTAGCAAGATTTTTTTTCTTCTTTTGCTGGAGTATGGTGCGCCTGCCTCCTCCCCCAAAGTCAAGTCAAGTCAAGTCATAAGATTTGTATAGCGCACTACATACCCAGAGGGTTTCAAGGCGCTTAGGAAGGGGGGGAGGATTATTTGTCAAATATCCACGTTTTAAGCTGCTTTCTGAACGCTAGGTGGTTCTGGGTGAGGCGAAGGTAAGCGGGGAGTGAATTCCATGTTTTGGCAGCCAGGTAAGAAAAGGATCTGCCTCCCATGGTGGTCTTGTTGATGCGAGGTACCGTGGCAAGGGCTTGGTTGGAAGAACGTAATTGGCGGGAGGGGGTGTAGAAGGACAGTCGAGAGTTGAGGCAATCTGGTCCGATGTCGTAGAGTGATTTGTGTGCGTGGGTAAGCAGTCGGAAAGTGATCCTCTTATTGACGGGTAGCCAGTGGAGGTCTTTAAGGTGACCGGAGATGTGTTCGTTGCGTGGGATGTCTAATATGAGCCTGGCTGAGGCGTTTTGGATTCGTTGGAGTTTCTTCTGGAGTTTAGCGGTGGTACCTGCGTAGAGGGTTTCCCCAGCCGGGTCCCTTGCCTCAAGGTCACTGTCACTGTCTTCTGCTTGTACTGCGTGTTCGGGAGCAGGTATTGTATGTGTTTCTTCCACTCCCTCTGCCTGTGTGCCTTCCACCCCTCCTGGGCGAGTGTTGGATGACTCCCCTCTGCCCTCTCCCAGTTCCACCAGCTTGCCAGGCCAGGTCACTCCTCGCCGAGGCCGGTGCACCCCTCTGCCTGCCTCCCCGCTGTGCGGGCACTATCGCTATGCTCGCTGGCTTGGAGGTCAATGGGTTCGTGATCGGGTTGATGGCCCCTTGATGCGCGGTGACTGGGGTGCCTGCAGGCCTACCTCCACCGTCTGCTTCCTCTGTGCTTCGGGAGCAGGTATTGTATGTGTTTCTTCCACTCCCTCTGCCTGTGTGCCTTCCACCCCTCCTGGGCGAGTGTTGGATGACTCCCCTCTGCCCTCTCCCAGTTCCGCCAGCTTGCCAGGCCAGGTCACTCCTCGCCGAGGCCGGTGCACCCCTCTGCCTGCCTCCCCGCTGCGCGGGCACTATCGCTATGCTCGCTGGCTTGGAGGTCAATGGGTTCGTGATCGGGTTGATGGCCCCTTGATGCACGGTGACTGGGGTGCCTGCAGGCCTACCTCCACCGTCTGCTTCCTCTGTGCTCCGCAGACTGAGGGGCGCGCTGTGTACTGCTCGTTGTGGCCCTCTGCCACGCTCCGTCGTGTTCTCAACTGTCGAATGCGTCGGTCCGTGTGAAAATGCAGCCACATAAGAAACTGCTCAACCAGCGCGGCACGCTGTTCGTGGGTCGGCGTCACGCCTGAAGCCTCGTCGCCATTGTAGAGTTCAAAGTAATGAGGACGCGTGAAGTATTTAACTATCTTTATTGGACAGAGCGCCGGGAAAACACAACCGCTTACAAAGGAACGGTCGGCGCCAATGCCCTAAGATGGCCGCCTTCCGGTTCCGCTGCTCCCCTTCCTGTTCCGCCTAGCGGAACACTAGAGCGCTAATGCAAAAGCATTACCACACCACTCTATGTGAATTTGCTAAATAGAAAGAGGAGACAGGTCTTGCAGGTTGTCACCGTGTGCAGTCTGGAGCTAAATAGTGCTGCCTGCTTCAATGTGGCTGGAATCTCTGAATTAGCTACTGAGCTAGCCGTTGGAGACCCTAGAACTAACCCTTTCATCATACTGTAGATATAACCTCAATTTATGACGAGTCACACAACAGCTACTTTATATGCAACTGACAGCAATCCAAATATGTTCTTAACCCATTGTAACCTTAGCGTTAATTGATGCTTGTATGTAAAGCCTTAGTCTAGTTTAAAAAGCAAAACACTCCATTTTTTGTTACCTTTTATTGGCTTAATTGAAAAGAAATTACAGCAGTGGTAAAATGTATTTACTATTTTTTTTCTCATGGCAATGGTGCAATGTTCCAATTACCCCACAGACATCTGAGTCTGTGTGATTGCAGAAGAAAAAGCCTTGTATCAGTGCTAGATTTTATTTTCAGTTAGTCTGACAAAAAAAGAAAGCAAAATATGGAGATTGTGTTGAAAATAGCTCACAGATGCAGCGCATTTGGGATGTAAATGTACTGTGCAGCCCATAAGTAAATTGTGATAGTTAGTCCAGCTAATATTTTAAAATTTCAATGAATCAATTTTATGTCATGGACGTCAGCCTGTTCTTTGTATTTTTTCATTCAAAACGTTAATGTAGAAACATGATCATTGTACTGTTACTTATTTCTACCTCATTGAAACGTTCACATTGGACTTATCTTCCAGAAATAAGACACAGGTGGTAAAATTGGGAAAAAGCAGGCGAAAGAGGGTGGAGGATTATAAATTGCATATATTTAAAAGAGCTCTATAACCACTTTTTCAAATGTATGGACTATTTCAATCACAAGAAGTATTGTGAATAAGGAGAATAAGATCCCAAAATACATATTGAGATGTGTTTTCCCACATTGATTAAAGTTTCAGAGACTTTCAATTTGCAGGCTTGAAGGAACACTTTTGCACACTACTGGACACTTTTCTACTTTATCAAGTATTACAGCTGCCTCCCAAATTCTCCAATTGCTTCCACAGAAGAGCCCATCTGTGTATAGGCCAATAGAACATATCTCCTTCAGTGAGCAAACAGGGAGTTAAAGAACCAGACCTTACACTAAACTTGTATACCACTCTTGTCTACATATGAGTTTTGACAAAGAGGCTGTCAACAAGCCTATGGCTAACAATATATACAGAGTATGAACCAGATGTATCAAGGCTTTTGCGACTCGCAAAGGCCAAAATTAGCAGAATTTCGGCCTTTGCGACTCGCAAACAGCCTTTTAGCATTTTTTGGTATGTATTACATAATCGCAATTTAAGGAATCGCAAAAAATTGCGAATCCTTATTTTGCCATAGCATTTAAGGAATCACAATTTTTGCGATTCCTTAAATGATATGTATGTAACATTTTGTAATTGCGAATTTGTGTTAAGAAATCGCAAATTATCACCAACTTGTAGTTGGTGGTAATTTGCGATTCCTTTTAAAGATGCCCTATTTGGCATTTGTGAGGGTGGCATGTGACACACATACATGCCCATAGGGCATGTATGTGTGCCACATGCACACACATGTAAATTTCAGGGGTGCAGCAGGGTGTCTTTGAGACACCCCTGCACCCTTGAAATAATTCTCAAATTGCGATTAGCAAATTGCGAATTCGCAATTTGAGAATTATTGCACTATCATTCCTATGGGCCTCCTGGCCCATAGGAATGCATTGGAAATTATTCTTTATTTGCGAATTCGCAAAATGCGAATTCGCAAATAAAGAATAATAAGGAATCGCTAAAAAATAGCGATTTTGTACATACATTCCATTTTGCGAATTCTAAATAGCGATTCGCAAAAAATCGCTATTTAGAATTCGCAAAACGGAATCTTGATACATCTGCCCCTATGCCTCTTCCGCCAGTGGCTGGAGACTTTGTCATTATGCCATGTCTCAGCCCATGGGAGTAATAAAGCCTCAAATAATGCTGTAGGCTGTTTGCTTGCATCCTTACAGTGCCTTACAAGTGCCTGCACTGAACATGCACGAGGGGCTACTTTACAACTATAACCCTCTGTGTTCACCTCTTCTGGTTCCTCCCATGTATACTGCTCTAAATGTGCTAATTTTGCCCGTTAGCACAATAAACGCCGATTAATTGGCTTTGCCAGTGCTTATTTTATAAAGTCAACCTACTGCCATTTTCAAGTGTTTATGCTGGTTTATGTATGTATATAAGAGTGTATACCTATTTTACTCATCGCAGATCTAGTTAGGACTGTGGCGTTTTGCCCAGGATAAGAGGGGTACTGGCATTATTCAGGTGGATGGTTATGCAATAATTTTCATTTAAAAATTTTAAAATTTCATTTTAGAATATGGCGGTGACTTGGATATTTTTCTGCTGCGCTTTAAGAAGAACCAAAAGACAATGGCATTGTTTTTGAAATACCTGGTAGGAGCCATCAGCATAGCACAGCAGGTTAGCAAACAGCCACATGAACGAATAAGAGGGAGTGCCCTTAATTAACCATGGAACTGTAATCGTATCGAGATAGCTGACGCAATGGAAGAATAAATACAGACCAGGCTCCTGAGTGGAAGGTCAGCAATTGTGCTGCTCAATCATTTCCTAATAAGGTGTTTTTGGATCTTTAAAGAATAGCAAGGAGCCCATCAGGGTACATAAAAATGAGGAAAAATCTTTAGTCAAATTTCCAAATGAGGGATTATTTATCTGAAGATTTTTAAGGCATATTTTCACGAGCACCACATTACACTCTGAAGGTGACCGCTATATAGCAATCTAAATTAAATCTATAAATGATTCATTCGGGTAATGGCGCTCACCGATGTGGATTATTACGGAAGGGACGACACACCACAAAACTTTATAAAGACGTGTAAATCACAATCAATTGTCAGCGATTTAATAACAGTGCCAAAAGTACATGCGGAAATCAGATAAAACGGAACACCTTAATCTTTGCGTGGAACCACCTACATGCCTAACACTACGGTGGCACATGAAACTCTGAGCCGCAGTCCAGTCCATGTTTTTTGCCCACCACGCCACCTAGGACAGGAGCCAGACATATGCTAATCAGCCTTGGTGCTGCTCCAATAGGAAAAGTCCAGCCCAAACTACCAGGCCATGTCTCCTCTGAACAGGAGCACAAGTAAACTCAGACCGTTTCCACCAATCTTGATCTTCTCAGTAGGGTGCAGCTTGCTTCCTAAGGCACAGTCAGCAATGGAACCGCATCTGCACATATACACTGCACTTAGGGTTTTGCATTGCATTTCAAGGGTCACCTGGATGCTACAAATCACTTAACTGCCTCATAACCTTAACAGATTGTATTGTATTGTATTGTATATTGGATTTATATAGCGCTTATCACCCGGGGGTCTCTAAGCACTAGCCTTGGGAACCCGTCCTGGCTTTCCCCTGTGAGATAGCCCCTACAGGGCATCCCCAAGGTGAAAGCCAGGCATCCCGCCGCGGGGGGCCATTGTGGAGATTAAGCAAGCTTAATGCCCAGAGTTGCAGAGTGTGAACCCATGATTAGGTCAGGCACCGAAGCAAGAATTATCGAGTCCGTGGACATTTGAGCTCAAGACCCTGCCGCGTCGGGAATTGAACCCTGGTCCCGGGTCTGACCTCTGCTTCAGGGTCTGCCTGCTCTAACCAGTGAGCCACACTTCTCCACAGATGGTGTCACTACGTTGAGGCAGGGCATCCAGTAAAGGTATATCAAAAAAGGGGGGAAGAGCGGATCACATCAAGATCCTAGGGCTCAGTTTACCATTCAAGAACCTCAGAATGGAAGGTCCAGCCACAGTCGGAGCCCAAAGGGACAATGTAAAGCAAAGACAGACTCGGCTGTTCCTATCGGATAGAGAGTTATAGGAGGTAAAGATATGGTCACAAGAGGAGAGAGAAGGTAGTGCTCAGTGGAGGGCTACCCTGGGTATCCAATATGTTGGTATTACTGGCCTCACACACCCGTGCGAGTGTCATGCTTCATCATTGGCGGTTGCTCCTCGTCGGGCAGGCGGTGCAATGCCCCACGGGCTCACCTCAAAGAGGGGCTCTTTAACGGAGATCTTTTTACCAACTGCCTTGGGTGAAGTGCGGGTGAGGGGCCAGAAAGGAGCGGATAGTGTAGGTATGTGAGTTAAAATATGACAAGAGGTACCTGAGATCAATTTATTCTGGTGGTCCCCTGTCACAGCTAAAAACAGTGGGCAGCCTTTGATCGCTAGAAATTAGGGTTCCATGTGTCCACCAGAATAAATTGATCTCAGGTACCTCTTGTCATATTTTAACTCACATACCTACACTATCCGCTCCTTTCTGGCCCCTCACCCGCACTTCACCCAAGGCAGTTGGTAAAAAGATCTCCGTTAAAGAGCCCCTCTTTGAGGTGAGCCCGTGGGGCATTGCACCGCCTGCCCGACGAGGAGCAACCGCCAATGATGAAGCATGACACTCGCAAGGGTGTGTGAGGCCATTAATACCAACATAATGGATACCCAGGGTAGCCCTTCACTGAGCGCTACCTTCTCTCTCCCCTTGTGACCGTATCTTTACCTCCTATAACTCTCTATCCGATAGGAACAGCTGAGTCTGTCTTTGCTTTACATCCAGTAAAGGTCCCAATTGAAACCACAACAAAATAATATGGTCTTCAGAATTTTCTAGCACATATGGGGTCTTGCCTTCATTAAAATTTTTGCCAGAAGCTTTTGACACGGTCTAGCACATAAGGGGAAAGAATGTGGCCTAACCCGACCTCAGAGCTGGGGAACCGGGTTCGTGTCTCGACAGGGATGCTCAACATTCTGTGATTCTGGGCAAATCCCTTAATCTCCCCGTGCCTCACAAAAATGAATGTGTTCGTCTATAACGTAACTGGTGCTTATGTAAACCGCTCTGATACCTTCGGGTCTAGTTCACGCTATATAAAACAAATAAAAAAAGTATACAAAAAGTGATGGATGGAATGCTTCAATTAATCTTAGCCACTGGTAATTGCTCTGGACCAATGCACATAGAGTCACTGGAGCCAACCTATACCCGGATGATAAGCCTTAATCAGGGCGAAACTGGCCCTAGGTTGCTAATGTTTTGGTTCAGGGAGCGCCTTACCTGTCAGTTCAAGCTGGACTGTTCGCATCAGAGCATTGTCAAGACTGATTTGCACATGGCTAGGTCCAAACTGAAGCGGCATGGTGTGCACAATAACAAAGGATTGGGATGCGGCCTGAGTGAATACCAGTGGCCGGGATTAATTCATAAATTACCAAAAGATTTCGCTGAAGAAGGTGGTACATTCCAATTAAGACCAGTGAAACGTGTCAACAGATTTAATACACATGGCCCACAGTGCTTGGACATGCATGATATGTCATTATACATATTTAACGATGCCCAATGACACCTTTAGTAGGAGTGTAACTCTTTCTGAACAACTGATTGGAGTTTTTTAGATACTATGCCTCCCCTTGGGTTTTTAACTACACTTGATGTATTGTTTTTAATCATATGTGATGCAATATTCATTTATATATGAGGTATTCTTGATTGTACTATTTATGTTTTATATAAAGGTACACTGTTTGGTGTCTTCATAATATTTTTATGGATTATTGTTTAATTAAACATTTTGATTCCATTCTGTATGTGTTTCCAAAAAGGGTTTGTGGTAGCAACGTTGGTTGAGTGTGGAGACTGGATGTAAGTGGATTGTTATTTTGAGGCCTTGTAAGCGGAATCTTTTGGTAATTTGTAGTTGGTTAAACCCTGACCCCTGGCATTCTGAGGAGTTTCTCTCTTTGTTTTGAAGGGGGATTCATTCAAGCATTCCACCCATCACTTTTTTTACACCACCGTTGTGTTGCACAAAGTGGGACTAGTATGCTCAGATATGGACCCCTTGAACATTGTTCCACTGGAACCAAGCTATACCTGGATGATGAGCCCTAATCAGGGCGAAGCAGGTCCTGGCTTGCTTGTGTTTAGGTTTAGGAAGGATCTGGCCTTCCAGTTCGGGATGGACTCATCCCACTGTAGCAGGGTCAAAACTGATTTGCATATGGCTGGGTCCAAACAGAAGTGACATGGTATGCAAAATAAGAATGGATTGGAAAGCATTCAAATGGTTATCAGTGGCTGAGATTAATTCAAGCATTCGATCCATTGCTCTTTTTGTATACTGCATGGTTTAGCACCAAACACAGGAAGTCTTCCGCACACTAGTGTAACCTAGTTTAATTTGTGTGCCTTAATTTTGGGTGATGAGAAAGAAGCTTCAAGGTGGCCTTATGTTATCGGAAACACACCTAGATATTTTATGTCCTTAACTAATGCAGCTTTATGTGCTACATTTAGCACATTAAACTGTATGCAACTAGATGCTGGTAACTGGTGCAGATTGCCTCCAGCATGTTCTCACATTTACAATTTAAGTATAATTTGAACAACTTTTATTTTGCCACTACTGGAGTCCAGTGATGGAGAATGCATGCTGGCCGCTGGACAAGCAAACACAACAAGATGATGGACGGAGTGCTGTGGGGTGTGAATGTTTGATTTATTTAGCATTCCGTCCATCATTTGTTGCTGCAGCACTTTTCGCCCTAAGTGGGAAGGGTATGCCCAGACATGGGTCCCTTGCTCGCAGTGCAACTGGAGTCAAGCTAGCCTGGCTGATGAGGGGTGAGACCCCAAAACCAGTCCCAGGATGCTTGCTTCTAGCCCAGGGAGGATCTGGCTCGGAAGTTCTGGCAGGACTGTTCCCACGAGGAGCAGGGCAAGACTGATTTGCGTATGGCTAGGTCCAAACTGGGGTGGCATGGTGAGCAAAAGAATGATGGATTTAACTCAGATCTCTTGACTGGGAATGAATGTTTGATTTATTCAGCATTCCGTCCATCATTTGTTGCTGCAGCACTGGCCGCTGGACAGGGACTCACAAACAACCAGATAAAAATGTGTGGTGGCACACATAACAGCTGCCTTGTTTGAGTTTTGAATTAGAGAGCTAGGATTTTGGCCAAGTTAAGTTGGTAATTCTAAGTCTTAACACCTTCAGAGATGTAATTTTCAAGTGACTTGTTGGAATCCAGTGAAGATGTAATTGCCTGAACCCCAAAAGAAACAGGTCAGTGAAAAGTGGGCTTGGTATGTTGTGTGCTTCCACAATTAGAATTCTGATTTATCCTGTAAGAGCTAGCACATTCTATATCATCCAGGCCTGGATATGGATATATATATATATATATATATATATATATATATATATATATATATATATATATATATATATATATATATATATATATATATATATATATATATATATATATATATATATATATATATATATATATATATATATATATATATACATTGCACACTCCTGGAGCAACACATCCCTCTCTTTCTAATTGAACTGCCAACTGAGTGTCCTACCAATTCTTCACCTATAAGCTGGTGCAACATCTCTAAAAAGCATCTATTCTCAAGTCGAACCTAGGATGATGTGTCAGATGTTCTTTTGCTTGGATCTAATTGCCTGTTTGTGCTGCCAGACACTCTCACAGAATTAACATGAAACCCCAATTTGGCTCCTACAGTTTCCCAATTGTATACTTATATGCCTATTTAACAAAGCTCATCTAATGTACTTTTGAAAACTACATGTATTGTTTACAAAGTTGTTTTGCAGGAAACCAAAACCCATTGAGTTGATTGAAACTTGCACAGATCAAATCACAGAGTACAATCCCTCATCAAAGTTCCTGGAAGTTCTAAGGACACTCTGGCTGATGAGAGATTATTTCACTAAAGATTCCTCGGATTTCTCACAAGATCCATTGATAGTCAAAAAATGAAGACATTGTTTTGAAAAGAATATAAGAAGGAAAATATTCAATAAGTAATAAAGGACCATATGTACGAAGCATTTTTCCAGTGTCAAAAAGGCAGATTCACAGAATTGGCCCATTTACAACCGGAAAAATGCTTTTGGGATGGTACAAAGCCAAAATTGCTATTCGGTAACTTGTTACAGAATCTAAATTTGAGTTTTGTGATTCTGTACTTGGAATGGGCGTGTTTTAGGGCGTCCCTTCCAAATGCCGAATCTCAAAGGTATGCACAAATGTTTTGTGACTGCACTGTGTGGTCGCAAAACATTCACTTTACCACCAACTCAAAGTTGGTGGTAATGCATTCGCAAATTCCTTTCCCCTTTGTAAAAGTTTGGAAAGCATTTTTAAGAGCAGGCAGTCGTTCCACGTACCATTGCCTGCTCTTAAAAGATGAAAACAAAACGTTACATTTTTTATTGTTGAGATGCATCCCGTTTTTCTTTAAGGAAAACCGGTTGCATCTCAACAAAAGGAAAAATCTTTATTCAAAGGCAATCACTAACATGGTGGTCTGCTTACCTCAGCAGGCCACCACCCCTATTATGACTGCAATTTCTAATGGGTCGCAAACTGCAAACTACCTCTTTCATATTTATGAGGTAGGTCAATTTCCAACCCACCAGGAATCGCAAGTATTAAAGAAAAGGTTCCATACATAAGGAATAGTGATTTACAATATAAAATCAGTATTTGGAAATAGCTGTTCCTATTCTTTGGACATCTGGGCCCTAAGGGCCACATGTATGACCATTTCCTTTTGCGACTTGCAATTTGTGAGTCGCAAAAGGAAATATACTAATGTGTCTCAGGCACATTTTGCGATTCCAAATGGGGTCGCAAATGACCTACCTCATCAATATTCATGAGGAAGGTCACATTTTGCGACCTAGTGGGAATGGGCAATAACACAGGGATGGTGGCCTGCTGGGGACAGCAGACCCCCAATGTCTGTGTTTGCTTTTTAAATAAAGTTACTATTTTTAGGTTGAGCATTCAAGACCTCTTGTATATACTTTAGCATATACTTATATGTGTATGTACTTTGTGGGCTCTGGAGATCAGCCCTAGGACTTATCTGCTTCCGATTAGGGACTTGTTTTCTGTTCAACTGCCTCTGTTTAACCGTCTTGATAGAAAACGACCAATAGAGGTCAGTAAAATACCAGAATTGCGTTCTGCTTGTTCAACTGCCTCTGTTTAACTGTCTTGATAGAAAACGACCAGTAGAGGTCAGTAAAATTCCAGAATTGCTTTCTGCTGTGGGACTTTTTTATTTTTCTGGCAACTGCCTCTATTTAACCTTCTTGATAGAAAACGTCCAACAGAGGTCAGTAAAATACCAGAATCCCTTTAGCATTCTCTAGACCCCAGCCCATAGAAATTGTCTTCCATAAGCACCCGTAGACAGTAATATTTTTTCAAATCTTGTATTTTCAGTGATATGACCACCGAAGGCCCTGATTTTATATTAAAAACAGAGCTTTCGACTATACCATTTCCTGCTGAAAGGCAATATTTCTCTCCATGTGTTCCCATACCTGGCATGTCACGCAATTTGGTGCTTACTTTCCCTCCATGTTAAAGAACAGTATATGTTTCAGCACCCAAGCTAATGTGCTGCATAGCTAAATACATATAAGGTCCCAAAGGCAAAACCGATTGCCTTGCAAATGCTTGTTTTTTAATGCAGCTTGTTTTCCTTAAAGGAAAATGGGATGTGTTTCAAAAACAAAAATTAAACGTTTCAGTTTAATTTTTAGGTCTCACCTAGGTGGCGCACATGCGATGCTTAGGAGATGACCTTTAGAAATTGGTCAGCTTTTTTCAAGCACTCATGCTTGTGCTGGCATCCACCTTAAGGGAGCGGCACGCGCGGCCACGCTAATTGAAAACAGATGGCCAACGTGCCGCTGCTCGCTCCCACAAGGTGGATGCCAGCACAAGCACTAGTGCTTGAAAAGAGCTGTGGCCATCTGTTAGTTCATCTCACCACACTCCTGACTTTCACTTTCTCCTCTGATCCTGTAGTACTCGTTTCTGCTGTGTTTGTGCGTATTTCTTGATCTCTGTGCATGCGTCCCTCTCCCTGCCTGTCTTCTATGGCCTGTCATTTCCAGATTCTTTCAACCCCTCAGTCCATGCTGTCTCTGCCTCCCCTTGTTTCTATTTATTGACATTGTCCGTTGATTTGCAGATATAGGACTTCAGTAACTGATGCGCGAGCGGGTGGCAGTTGTGTTCAAGGTGCTGTTTATAGCCCACTGCTGCTCGCATTGTAGCCTCTGCCTCTCTCATGAAGCCCTGTGACCACCTCAGGCTGCATGGATGACGAGTTAGTCACAGCCAGCTCTTTTATGCGAGCGGCTTATTGAGAATATATTTAACTTTCCTGGGCGCGCCTGAAACTTGGTTCACTGCTCTCCTCAGACCGCCCTGGAGCCTTGGCAGGCTGGGCCACTGCACTTGGCTCTCAGCTGACTGGGAGTGACTGGGGGCCGGCTGACGGAATGAGCCTCACAGTGGGGTCTCTAATCCTGCAATATATTTAACATGCAGCACCAGCCTGAACCTGGGTTCTTTGCTCTCCTCAGGCTGCGCTTCCATGGCGGGCTGGGCCCTCCCACTCCGTTGTTTCCTGGCCCCCCTCCCCCCTGTTCCTCCATTGCAGGCTCCCCTAGTTTCCTTTAGAGTTTAGGGAACTGAAATGCAGTTCCATACTAACTGTGCAGCCAAATGACACCCAAAGAGCCTGGAGGAAGCAGCCACCTGATGTCTGCTGCTGAGCCAGAAGCCATATTCACTTCATTACATATTTTATTTCCTGCCAGCGTCCCGCCCTCTGCTCCCGGTGTCACTGCACACAGGGCCCGCACTGTGGCCTTCAGAGATCAGGCTCCGGCACAAGACAAGCCACACAGTGTTTACTAGAGGAATGGCTCCGGCCTGCATTTCTCACACATACCAGTTGGCATTTGCTCACCGGGATGGACGGCTCATTAGTAAATCCATCTACGCCTGTCCCTTCTCTCCGGCGTGTGCTGCAATGCATCCCCCACACCCGAGGTTGGTGAATGGCTTGTGGTGTGAAGTACAGCATGCTAATATAAATGTTCTAAGCTCCAGAGATAATTTTTGTACATGTGAGTCTGCCAACACTGCTCTTTTTGCACCTTGTTGCAAGCCTTACTTGCCTCCCCAACATGCATTCTTAAAAGGCCGATCCTGAGGTTCAACCTACTGGCTACCAAGCCCCTCTCCTCTTCATCTATGCTAACTAGACGCTTATGAAACAAGCATTGGCATAGCCAAAAGGTCTCGCTTTTGGGACCTTATATGTATTTAGTTATGCAGCACAATATCCTTGGTGCAACAACATCAACTGCTGCATGGCTAAACACTTTTTAAGGTCCCAAAGGCGAGACCTATTGGCTATGCCAATGCTTGTTTAAGAGTAGGCAGTGGTCCAACGGACCACTTTTGCTGCCAATCACAAAGAGGAAGGACTCCCCTGGGGACCCCTTCATGTTTGCGAGTGGCTTACCACCTAATTCTATTACAGGACCGGAGGCTTCAGATTATGCTTGTCAAACTTTACTGCATCAACACAGCAGCCAATGAAAATATATTATTTTCGCAACAAACAATAAATTACTACATTTCCCATGAACACCATGGTTATAGGCACGCCCCCATAGTCCATAAGAACCCTCTGCGTGCGTTACACATCCTCTTTCTTTGCTGCTCAAGTCAGAGTTAAGTGCACCTCCCCTGGGTCCCCTCACTCTGCTTGTGTTTGGGTTGTTCCTTTGGGGTTAAATGTGTTGATTTACTATGTGTGTATGATTGAGCCATAGCTCCGAATTGAATTGTTTTATTTCTGTTGGAATTGTTTTTGCACTTTTCTCTGTCCGTTTACGAACCACTTCAGAGCCGTTGACTTTGGACGTCAGTCCTTCGGTCCTCGCGCTTCTGGCGCTCAGGACAACGGTCTTTGGCCGGCAAGGGGGCTGCCGCTCTTACGCATACGAGCCTGTTCCCGTCAGCCGCAAGGCGCGCAGAGGCTTCCCTCGTACGCCCTGACGCTTCTCCGGGTGGCTCTCGGCCGACGCGCGCTACCTCCACGTTACCAATTTGGGCTCATTGGGCGGTTTTGGTAGCGTTTGGGCGGCGCGCCTCGTTCTGATTCCTTGGCTTTCTGCGAACGCATTGCACGCGCGTTCCACACACCGGCGGGTCCCCCTTGTGTGATCGCCAGCGCTCTTGAGCCTGTTGGTTGTAAAATCTGCGAGGCCCAGGGTGTGCACACGCTCTCGGAATCAAGGGCCCAGGTCTTTGAACTTTTGACTACAGCTGTGCTGAGGGGGTTTGGGAAACGTTACCGTCGAATTACTTCAAGTGTGCCCGGGCTGACCCCCCCCCCCCCGTTACTCCCCTTTGTTCGGCAGTCGGCCGGTGTTCCTTCGCGATGGAGGGCTGGGTTGGCTACCCAGATGAGGAACATCAGGATGAGGAGGAGATTGTAGATGGACAGCGTGAAGCTGTTCTAGAGGACAATATCGTAGAAGCTCTGGATGCCTCGGTCCAGGCTTCGGTTTCGAAAGCTATGGAGACGCAAGTCCCGCGGACAGTGCATCAGGCGCTTGCAGAGGCTCTGCGCCCTATTCGGAAACAACTCGAAGGTTTTGCCAAATGCCATGGCTTTGGGAAGAAGAAGAAGCAGAAATCTAAACACGCAGCCACTTCTTCCGAGACAAGCTCGGCAGGTCAGCAGTGGCCGCATGCTCAGTCTCTGGCTTCCCTGCCAGCAAAAGGGCCATCGGACCAACGCTCCGTGGGCGGAAAAGCCAAGTCTAAATGCCCGCTGCCTGTGGATACGGACACGGCTACCACAAATACGGACACAGGCACCGACACCGACACCTCGGAGGAGCAACCTCATCCTTTTAAGAAAGCCAGATCCAAACCGAATCCGGCGGAGGAGAAAATCGGGACATTCAACTTTGACCCGGCGGATATCATCCACCCCCGGTCCTCGGATTGGATCCCTTCCCCGGCGGTCGCTGAATATCTTCATGAGAACCTCCGCAAGCCTTTCAGCAGGGAGGTCCGCAATCGTTTACGGTCGGAGTGTCCCCGGCCTGAGATTCAAGATGGCGTCGCTGACACTCCGGAGATAGACGCGAGCATGCTCACGTTCTTACGTAAATTCTCCAAGGACCCGAAGAGAGGGTTAGATAGGGCCTGGCGAGGCTGCCAGGATAAGATGTTGGATGTCGTGGGGCCGCTAGCGAAAATTCTAGAAATGGCACTGAAGGCCAAGGAGGGTCCGGACGCAGTGGATCCGGACATTCTGGCGGGCTGGGCCCAGCGCGCCATTTGCCTCGTGGGCAACGCGAACTGCGCCATATCTTCCGAGAGGCGGAAATCCCTACTCCTACGGATGGACAGCAACCTCACGGAGCTTGCAGAAGCGGAACCCGGGCCCCTGGCGGGGGGTTTCCTCTTTGGCGACAAGTTCGTGAAGGACGTTACTAAATATGTCGGCACCTTCACCGCCCTTGACAAAGCCCAGAGCGGTATCAAGCGAGCCCTGAGCCAAGGGGTTTTCAACAGGGCCGGACGAGGCGGGGGCCGCTCGTCAGGCCGAGGATTCCAGCAAGGCTCCCAACGTGGGGACTTTGGCCGCGGCCGTGGGACTCCACCCGCGGTGGGACTTTCTATCCTTCCAAGCGCAGATTCTCGAAGGGCCGTTTCCAGTCGGGAAACACCAGGGCCAACTTCAAGTCCAGCCAGAACTCCGGTGAGTGTTCCAGATCTTTCTATTCTTCCGTTGGGGGGAAGGACGCAGCATTGCATGGCGCAGTGGCGAGCTTTGACGCAAAATGCATGGGTGCTGCAAACGATTCAGGGGTTCCATCTGGAATTTTATTCACGCCCAGCGCAGGGCTCTCCCCCTCCACCTCTCCATTTTTCCCTACAAGATCACAATTTCATAAACGAAGAGGTGGAAGAATTGCTGAAGAAAGGGGCGATCGCCAGGGTTCAGAGGGGCCCTCGGTCCTTCTTCAGCAACGTCTTCCTTGTCCAAAAGAAAGGAGGCGGCAACAGATTGGTTTTCAATCTCAGGGATTTCAACCAATACCTTACCTACAATCATTTCAAAATGGAGGGGATTCACCTCCTGGCAGATTTGCTGCAGGAAAGGGATTGGTTCGTCCGCCTGGACCTCAAAGACGCTTATCTGTCTATCCCGATTTTCCCACCGCATCGCAGGTTTCTGCAATTCATTTGGGGCGACCAATGTTACGAGTACTTGGCTCTTCCCTTCGGTCTCTCCTCGGCTCCATGGTGCTTCACAAAGGTGATGAAACCGGTGGTCGCCTTCCTCAGGGAAAGAGGGGTTCGACTGATCATCTATCTAGACGATATTTTAATTATGGCACAGGATCGACTTTGTCTCCTGCGACATCTGAACATGACCATGTCTTTACTCCAGAGCTTGGGTTTTGTAGTCAACTCAAAGAAATCGGTACTGGTTCCGATACAATCGGTGGACTTTCTGGGTTTCACAATAGATTCTCTGTCGGCTCAACTATTCCTTCCACATTCCAAATTGCGGGATTTGAAATCGGAGATACGGAAGTTGTTAGACAGTCAGGTAGTGACTCTCAGGACGCTGGCCAGAGTAGTGGGCATTCTGGCATCGTCCATTCAAGCGATCTTTCCAGGGCCGTTACATTACAGAGCCCTCCAGCGGCTCAAGATACAACATCTACGGAGGGGCCTCTCATACACAGACTCGGTACCTCTCTCGGAGGAAGTACGGACAGAATTACAGTGGTGGTTAAGTCACGTGGATGCCTGGAATGGCAGGGCGATTTTCGGGTCACAACCAGAGGTTGTGATCGAGTTCGACGCCAGCAGGTGGGGCTGGGGCGCGCGCTGTGGAGAAATTTCTACAGGCGGCAGATGGTCGGCGCAAGAAGTGGAAATGCACATAAATTGTCTGGAATTGTTAGCGGGGTCGTTTGCGATTCGCACTTTGTCCCCAAAACAGAAGTCTTGTTGCATCCTCACCGCTTGGACAATGTGTCGGCGGTGAGGTATATCAACAAGCTGGGCGGCACGAGGTCGTCGATGCTTGTTCAAATAGCCAAGGACTTTTGGCACTATTGTCTCCAGAACCAGATTTCGGTAGTGGCGGAATATATTCCGGGCCAGGCCAATCAAGTAGCGGATTGGAACTCCAGACATCTCAGGGATTACAGCGAGTGGAAGCTGCTTCCTCGTGTCTTTCGGTGGCTCCAAGCCACGTGGGGCCCGTTTCAGACGGACCTGTTTGCCTCCAGGCTCTCGTTTCAGATTCACCGGTTCTTTAGCTGGAGACTGGACCCGATGGCGGCGGCAACGGACGCTTTTCTCCAAGACTGGTCTCAGGGGACGCAGTATGCGTTTCCTCCATTCCTCATGATACCCAGGGTAATGACTCAGGTAATCATACAGAAGGCGGAGATAGTCATGGTGACTCCGTGGTGGACGGCTCAGGCTTGGTTTCCCAAGCTCTTGCAGTGGAGCTGCGATTGCCCACGGATGCTTCCGGACTCGAAATGGTTGCTGCAGGGCCCTCAGCAGGAACAACACCATTTGCTTCGGGAAGGCAAGCTGTCGCTGATGGCATGGAGGCTTTACGGGAACAGTGGCAGTTGCCGGGAATTTCGAACAAAACTGCTGAGTTTATCAGACAGGCATGGGCGCCTTCCACCAGGAAACGTTATTCCTCAGCCTGGAAAAACTGGGTGGATTGGTGCGTGGGACGACGTTTGGATCCCGTGGGGGCGGAGTTGCCCCAGGTTCTGAATTTTCTGACGGAAAAGGCCGGATCGGGTTTAGCGTACCGGTCGGTTAATAATTTTCGGTCTGCAATTTCGGCGGGGCATGCCCAGATAGACGGGAAACCGGTTGGCATGCACCCGATGGTATGCAAGCTGTTAAAAGGTATCAGGGCGGCCAAGCCACCCGCGCCCAAATATACAGGTTTGTGGGATGTATCCTTAGTGCTTTCGTTATTCAATACATGGCCGAGTAATGATCTTCTTTCCAGGAAGCAGCTATCGGCTAAAATGGCTATGTTATTGTGTTTGTCGTCTTGCAGGCGGTCTTCGGATGTGAGAGCGCTCGACGTAACAGGTAGAGTGTTCACCCCGGAGGGGGTTTCCTTTCATATTACAGGTCGTACTAAAACTTTGTCACGTCACATTTCGTATAATGCTTTTCCTTCAAATGAAAAATTGTGTGTGGTTCATTGCTTGAAAGCTTACGAGGAATGTACTAAGGCCTTGCGGCCGCAGGGTTGTAATCAAGTGTTGATTGCCATTCAGAAACCCTTCAAACCTGTGGCTGCGGCCACGATTGCTAGATGGCTTCGTTAAGTGATGGCCGAAGCTGGTGTGGATACTAGAATATTTGGTGCTCATTCTGTTAGAGGCGCAATGGCCTCGAAATCGTTTGGGTTGGGATCAAGTATCCAAGATATTATGCGTTGTGCTGATTGGTCGTCTGAATCGACTTTTAAAACCTTTTACTATAAGCCGGTGGGAGATATTACTTCTGTTGTCTTTAATCAAGCGTTAAACCGAGCATAATCTGAAGCCTCCGGTCCTGTAATAGAATCAAAAATTTGCTAGCATTCGCGCCAAGAATTTTCAATTCTATTAAGGACACGGAGGCGAGGATTATCCCACCCGGCTTAATGTTGTATATCATACGCTTGCCCACCCTGTATTTCAGTGATTACGGTGGTGTTATCCTTTTTTCCAGGAGCTGAGAAAAAGTCGGATTAAGGGACGATGGAAGTCAAGCTGTTGGGCTGAAGTTCTTTTTCCAAGTTGGAGTTCGTGTTGGTTCATGCAATGGACTTTCGCCTCAAAGAAAGAGGATGTGTAACGCACGCAGAGGGTTCTTATGGACTATGGGGGCGTGCCTATAACCATGGTGTTCATGGGAAATGTAGTAATTTATTGTTTGTTGCGAAAATAATATATTTTCATTGGCTGCTGTGTTGATGCAGTAAAGTTTGAGAAGCATAATCCTCGCCTCCGTGTCCTTAATAGAATTGAAAATTCTTGGCGCGAATGCTAGCAAATGTTTGATTGTAGTAGGCGGTACACTGCGATTGTTTACGACCGCATTCCGGTCGAAAAACAATTGTACATGCCCTTGTTACTCGCTTTTGGAAAGGGACGCCCTTGGATTCCCCTTCATAGTAACCCTATTTTATGAGTCAGTCATAGGTTACTGACTTGCAAAACAGGGTTGATACATGCTACAACCATTATTAGCAGTCGCAAATGGCCAGAATCTCTGTTTGCGACTGCTAAAACAGTCATACATGTGGCCCTATGTCCCTATTGTTGTAGAAAACCCACGAAGGTGCGAGGGAAGCCATTTGAGATTGGATCTTTCTGCAAACTTACTAATATAAGATGGATCCATTGACCTCACCTCGAACCTGGACAAAGGATCGGCAGACCTCCAAAATTCCGAAGACAGTGAACAAAAGGTTCTGGAAGTGTAAAAGTCAACATAGAAGAATGAGAAGACCAACTCTTTGCTAGACACATGAAACAGTATTTTAAGCATATCTTGTCTGTACTCCTCCCTGAAAAAGGAGAGTTCAAACAGACCACCATGCAACATAAATCTATGAACCTACTCGTAGCAGCCATTACATTTTTGTTGAATCCCTCATGCATATTCATCATTATATTACCCCTGGCCGCCTCTATAAAGATACAGTTTCATGTGTAAAAGCAAACTGGGGGGAGAAAAGAGAACACCTCTCCCATCTCCAGAAAGATAAAATTTCACGATGATCTGACATTCAGCAGAAACGTGTTCTAACCATGCCCATTACGTTTCTGGGCACCGTAAATGTGAATAAATATATGTTTTATATTGTTATAGGGCACACGGAGTCAGGCAGGATGGAGATTTGAGGATTTCACTTGGGAAGCGAGTAAACAACGGAATCACTTTCCACCATTCCATCTCAGGTGCTGAAGGGTCACAGACAATCTCTGTATTTAGAATTGTTAGTAATATCTTGCATAAAATTTCCGTTAGGGAAAATTCCCTTCCTTGGTTGTAGGATCAGTTATCATAATCTTTGGCCTCATTTTCCAATCCCTCGCCTTTTGCGTTAAGATTTGTTATTGAGTGGGCTGTACATTCTTGAAACACCGAGAACTTGTTGCACCTTAGAATCAGCAGTCCTAAATGCCTTGCCCGTGTCTGTCCAACTTCTTCCAACTTCATTATTTTGTGCCACATCCATTTTAGGCTTGTTTCCATCAATGGGACTCTGTTCTCCTCGTTCTGTAAGCTGTATTGCAGGTCATCGCGGACAACCAGCACTTGTAGGAAGGCATGCTCTGAAACACCTCCAGCGCTTGCTGGTGTTCTCTGCTCCTCCTTCTAGGCACTTAGAAGGGTTAATAGGAGTTTGGTGTGAAGAAAGTGTCTGCTCCCTATCTGGGGTGGTTGGGCGGCATGGGTGTTAGTTGCTCTCCTCATGTAGAACCGTAAGCAGATAGACATTGACACAGCACCACACCCTCTTCGTTAACAGGACATCTTGAGGGCCCTCTGTTAAGGACATTCCATTCAAGGACTACATATCACTGCTCTTTTAGAGCCGGGTTCTGTAGTCATGGTTACAGGTTCTTCTGAGCGTGCTTCCTTGCTTTTCCTCCTAGGGGATCGGTGTCTTACCCATCTCTCTTAACATCAGTATCCAGGCGCCCGCCATTGAGCCTTCCATCTGCCACTTCCCACCTATAATGCACCTCCATCCTCTCCCTGCCTACCTCCTCACTTTCACTTCCTTTCTGTCATCTGATCAAGAACCAGCTGGACAAACCTCACGGTTCAGCTCAGGAGCCTCCCAGGCGGCATTATCTTGCGACCTCTGAGGCAAAGTAGGGAGAGAGTGAACCTCTCTTTCACAGGAGTACAGGAACATCTCTATTACTTCCAAGGTGAGCCATGGAGTGTTGCAAGCCCCGCCTTGTAAGCACTCTTCACTAATATTCTGCTTGCACCCCTGCTGCTAGATCACCCGAAAATGAGAGCCGCGCCATGGAGTTTGTGGGGAAGAGGACATTGACTAGCTCTACTGGCACCACTCGGACCTCCATGAAACTTCTATTGCAGATTATTTATCACACGGGAGGGAGGTAGAAGTTATGATCCATTCAGCTTCCGAGCTAAGGTACAAATATCAATTGTGGGGAATGGATCACTTGGAACTATGGTTAAAAAGTTTTTGTTGTGTAGATAAGGACCTAGTTACTAGATCCTCTCTACTAGATAGGTCGACACAACAAAAACGTTTTAACTTTCTTGAACCCTCTGTTATCAATAAAGTTTCCATGGAGAGGATTCATTCAAAGAATTAAATTTAGCACACTTTTTTTTATCTGGTCACTACTACGTAACCATGGGTTCCTCCGGGTGGAGGATAGCATTTGACAAAAATAGACCCTATGATGATGCATAAATGCGACATATATTGGCGGAGAACCAAGATAAACCGCCCAGCCATCTACGTGCGTTAATGAGGGTTTTTCATGAGAGTCAATGAGCACCAGAAAAACCCTGGCAACGTAGTTCCAAGTGATCCATTCCTCACAATTGATATTTGTACTTCTATTGCAGAGCCTCGAACCGGAACTAAAATGTTTCCAATATTTTTTCAGCATCCCAGGGAGCTGTGCTTCCCTCACATCCCTCTAGTAACCAGACACTGACTAGAGGCACTTCCCCACGGCGCTGGGCCTCAAGTCCTCGGGTGCGAGGGCTTCTAACTAGAAAAACGAATAAGCTGACAACTCGTGCACTATTACCAAATAAATGCAACTATCCTATATGTTTCATGGAGCAGCTGTAACCCAATGGTTTATTCCATGCACGATCCTGTTGACCGGAGGCCACCAATCAATTTACGCAATGACTTACCCCTAAACCATAAGGGAAATTTGACAAATCTTTAGAAATTGTCCTTCTAGCTTTCTGAAGCAAAGCAAGAAAATACACCAGGAGCCCAACTGGCAGGACTAGATCGGTAGAACATGCTTCTCGTATTGCAAGACATTACGCTTTCTGGGATCCTTGCTCGATCATAATGCTGGGATAGAAAGTTCATCAATAGAATGAATGCCTCACTAGCACACATGGGCAGCACGGCCTCATGCCTGGTCAAATCTATGTGAGGTGTTCATCAGCACAATCACTCACCAACATTGGTGCCACAACAGAGTGGCTGTGCACAGGCAGATCCAGCACACTTCTTCCTGTGTCATATCAGTGCTTTGCTCTTGTACAATATTGGATCGACTTCCGCAAGGAGGAATGCGAGAGCACCCAACAAGTCTTTTGACAATCTCCCAGTGCTGTCACTGAGCAGTCAAGGAAAAGGGCTGTGCAGTGTGAAACTTGGAAAGAGCAAAAATACAATTCAGAAAAGCCTCAGCATGTTGCCAGGTTATACAGTCAGTCCAACCCTCTTTACAACTATTCGCCAACCGTGGTTACCAACACCTCTCATGTCCACTGAGCAGGAATCTGGTTTATTAAATGAGACATGCTACAATTTTTCCTTTAAAAAAAGAATAAGATTCCTGTCTGTTCTTGTTTGGTATCATATATTGACACTGAGGAATCCACAGTTTTGCGCAGCAATAGCTTCACCCTGCAACCTCAGAAGCAGGTTCTCCGAGTATTGGTGGGTTCAGCTACCCTACCAGTAAACTTTTTTCCAGAACTTTGAATAAAGTATTAAAAGGGCAATAAAGGCTTGGCAGCAGCACAACAGATGATGTGTGAATGGTCAGAGATAAAATGCATTCAGTTAGAGTGACCACCTCCTTCCAAATCATAATGGACACTGTCTCCAATCCTGAACTTTTCATCTACAAATCATTAATTTCAGGTGAATCAGTCTAATGAATTCAAAACAAGATTGTAACACCAAAAATGCATTAGCTTATCACACAAAGGTCTTTTAGGAAACTGTGAGGGAGGCAGTCACCCTACATACAGTAAAATATAGAAAGTAAAACATTCTACACAGCATATCAATATGAATTTACATTAGTGGGTCCAACAATACCAAATGTAAGAAATCCCACCTGTAACATTGTACGGAATGAAACCCGGGTGATGGGGAATACAGGGATGGAATGGAAATGAACAAAACATCCACGTAGCCTATAGGGTAACTTAGGCTATAGAGCCTATATTATCATCTAGAGCCAGTCGAGGAGGAGGGCAGACATGCCTAACTGAGTGCTCTTTTTTATATAGGTGCAGAAGGAGGTCCATGCCTTTTCCAAGAGTGGCTAACTGTCTTTGAGAGTCACTGTTGATTTCCCATGGCATGCAGATACCAGAATTTGGACCACCATAAACCCACACTTGGAAGATCTGGGGCCTTCTGAGGGATGTCAGCCTAGTAGCACAGGGATCAACCTACTAGATAAAAAGAAGAGGGGGTACGGGCTCCTTATTTTTGTCTCCCAGCAGAACAATCAGCTGATCAAATGGCAACTGGACGTTCCAGTGTTTTTATTCTGGCAACTTTTGCAAGAGTACTAACCTTTGAAGTACTTGGATGCCTTCCTGTGTGAGTGGGATGGAAATTCAATAAAATAAGTGTTTTTTATAAAATCATATGTATATCGTACATGGCTACTTAATGTAGCAGAAAACGTAACAGGTATCTTGGAGCGAGTGTACAATCTTCATATCAATAAATAGGAAAAAATATTAGTTGTACATTTATTTATACATTTTATGATACATAAAATATGCTATTGGTATAACTACTGGTAAAGTGATGAAAATATAAATATAGATTAATACAAAAGAAATGTCAAAAATATATACTTACGTCTAAAGCACTACATATAAAACACTAAAAATCAATAAAGAACATTAGAGCTAATAACAATTGTGGTATAATTTAGCCCCCCTAAAATTGGACGGAGCCTGGCAATACAGAGACATTGCAAACATACACGAGGAGAAGCTACTCTTCCCTCGCCACACAAATAGGATAGGGACCCCCCCTTCCTTTAATTCCGTACACATAGAGGGGGATTCTACCTACAGCCCTGAAGAAAGTCCTGGACATTTATGGCCCTTTTGGACTGAAACATGTTGGCACTAGGGTCTTAGGACCATTAAAATCCAAAAAAGACCAGTTTTTATAATTTTATTGACCCAACCAGACCCAAGAATAAAGGGAAACCAGGGGTCTGATTGAGGTTTTTTATCTTTAAATCCCCCATCCTTCATCGATCTAAGAGCTACCGAACACTGTGGTTGAGCCCACCTCGACTTCTAGGGGTCGGGGTGACCCGATGATGAAGCATGACACCACTAGGGTGTGTGAGGGTAACTAAAAAGAACTAGTTTCCTTTCCCCCCGAACATACGGGCATGACTAGCATGACCCTCATACCTTAAGTGGGTGAGTACACAATCCTCATTACCATATATAGTGTAATTGTTCCTCATGTTACCGTAAACATCCTTTACCACGAAGTTTTTACCACGTGGTACCTTTACCACGCGGCCGTTACAACGCAAGTCGTTACCACGACTTGCGCTGGAGGGCGCTAAAGGATTAAAAATAGTAAATTTACTATCCCAACACCTTCCCTAGGGTCCACGGGGACTGGTGTTAGAATAGTAAATTATACTATTCGAAATCCGCGCCCCAAACGCAAGTCGTGGTAACGACTTGCGTTGTAAGGGATGTGGTGTAAAGGGATGCGTTGTGACGGTACGCGTTGTACCATCATACATCCTCATGTTACACACTACCTGACACCTTGTAAAGACATAGTGTTATTGGAGTAGTTTGTTGTGAAACATAATTCTCAGGGAGGACATACTCCAGTTATTTTCCTCTCCGAACCCTCCCCCCCACCCCCCTCGACCACTGGAAAGTATACCAGTGGGCTCTTTGTGTTATTGTATAATTTAACCTCCCTCCCTTCATGGAAAAAGACTGATCATGATTGACTGGGCACTGAAAATAATCTCCTTGGAAAACTGACACCAAAAATGTGTGGGTATTTCACATTTCAAACTTCTACAGATCAGTGAAGAAGAATATAACTTGTGAAAGTGTTGTTTATGGCACCGACTAGCTGTTCAAAAATTGTACAGCACTTTTTAGTGGGCAGCTGAGCACATCAAACACTGGTGCACATAAACCCTCTACATTCAACGCCCACCGTCAATATTTAATCGGACTCACAAAGAGTGAGTGCCCGTCCGTTCCACCGACCTCTGGGAAACGAAATCAGAGTTATCAAATGTTACATAATAACGTAAAAACCTTCCAATAAGAGTTTAATCTCCTGCAACCGATATAGTGACTTTGATGGCTTCAGACAGGTGATCCTACCACATTTTAGTACTCCTACCCTGAAAAGGACGGTTTTGTGAAATCACTGCTTCCCCACTGTATCATGAGCCCAACAAGAAGGAGAAAGGATGAGTCACCCCCCCCCCCCTCCCGCCTTCCTGTCTGCCACCCACTGCCCTCTTAGTCTTCGGAGCAAGTCCCCACAGTATTCAATTAAATTGTTAATGAAAAAGCCACAAATGCCTTAACCATGGGCGTAGTTCGCATAGTGGCTCTACGCGTAGCTATGCAAAGTGCACTTCGCACTATGCGAGCTACGCGTAGCTATGCGAACTGCGAGGTGCACTGTGCAAATTGCTGTTCGCATTGATTGCACAGTGCTGGATGCTTGTCCTCACTGTGCAATCAGTGCAAACCGCATCTTGAACAGTGCAAGCAGTCGTTTTCTGCTGCTCGAGTAGTTTTTTACTCGAGCGGCAGCTTTCTCAACCGGGACTGGTAGTTTCTCATCACGAGCGGTCGCGAGCATACGCGACCACTCGCAATGAAAAAACTGACCTCCCCGGGTTCAGAATCTCCCCAGGAGGTTTATTTTCCACGCTCGCGATCAGCACCAAAGGGTTGAGAACAAGAACTCTGTAATAAGAAAAGAATCACAAACATGTCTGAAAAAATAAATTACGTATAAATTGTAGATTTGATGGGGGGGTAAAATGGGTTTTACTTAGGTTAGTAATTAGATTAATTGTAGGTATTTTGTTTAGCCAGGTTTCAGGGCGCTAGGGTGACATAAAGCTTAAAGGGGAGAGGTTAGTGCTGTGGGTAGAGTGAAAGAGGGGGACACTGGACAGGGTACGTTTATGCCACAGATCAGGCTGAGGGTCAGTGTTATGGCTAGGGTGAGGGATAGAGTGACGTTTAGGGACGTGGTGAGGGAATAATGTATAAGAAAGTGAAATAGATATTTAGGAAAAATGCAGACCTTGGAAGTTGCACTGCCTCTTTTTCTCTTTAGCCATAGGGGAGGTAGGGATCGAGGTTGCAGGTTTGTATTTAATAGCAACAAAAGCCAAAATTTAAAAGTGAGACAGTTAGAGGTCGAAATCTAACGCACCGTGTCAATGCTGCTATCAGTTTAAAAGCACGACATTTTCCCGAAATGTAATATTTTAAATGATGATGTTCGAAGTGGTGTTCCGTTCAGTTACGTATCGTAATCCCCCCGAACCATCACTATATCCCCATGGCTTATCCAATGCTGTTATGCATCCTGAGTCATCATACTCCATTACGCAATGTTTGCCACCACTGACGTATGCTTCTGTGATTGCTGTGACTGGTATCCAGTGACACAGTACTAATCCGCTCGACAGCGGAGGGATGTTTGCTTGTGACGTGCACGTTGCGGATTTCTCGGCAGCAGGTGCATTAACCCACCAACCAGCCCTTCCAGCTATAAAGGTTGGTAACAAAGTCTGCCTCCCTGAAACCCAAGCCGGAGCCGCGCAACAATGAAAGGCTACATCCATCCCACGGTATGGTATTATCGTGTCTGGACACAAAAGTACTGGTTATGTACACATGACGCAAATAACGAATAACCACATGACGCAAATAGCGAACACCGGCCTGCCACTGGGGGGAAATGGAAGGAACAGATTGTGGGGAAACAGACGGCGTCATCAGCTCTCGCCAGGCAGCAGGGACGGGTACCATGGCAGACTTGGCAGTGCGCTCGGTATTGTTCGAAGTGAGGTAGAGTTGGGCACAGCGTTTCATTTGCCATCAGGCTGCACGCGGCGGCTGGAGAGTCACAGTACAAACGAGGCACTTTCTAACGTACACATGAAATCTGTGTCTGTTTGGACCAGGGGCGGCGCGTCACTATCAATAGTGCAACAGGTGCAGTGGCCCAACCCAGCGGTGTGTGGGGTCAATTGAGCCACATAATATCTGTTTATTGGTGCATGAATGTGTGTGTGTGCGAGAATGTATGGGGGTCAATTGAGCCAAATAATAGCTGTTTATTGGTGCATGAATGTGTGTGTGTGTGTGTGGTGGGGGAGGGGAGGGGGGCGGCAATGGTTCGGAGCCTGCAAAGCCAGTACAGATTTATTTCTAGCATTCTGAGACTTGTAGCTCTGATTTTATATTAGGATACACAGGACTAGAAACCCCACAATATAAAAGCTAAAACGGACTGGGTGAGTTATACAAAGTTTCAAAGTTTCTTTATTATGATAAGGAACTCTTTATGAGGTCCACACAAAACAGCATGTACATGCAAAACAATACAGATAAAATATTTCCATCACAATCACATGAAATAAGTTAATACAAGTCCAGGAAACATTTAAAAAAGTTGTACAGTTTAAAAACAAACATTTCATTAGGGGGGTTAATCAAGGCTGCCTTAAACATAGATGCTGAAAATATGTTAAGTTGTAAGCAAATTGGTCTTAACCATCTACGCCTGCAGGGCATCAGTGTCGGGCAAACGAACATAACGTGATCTAGATCTTGGTCATACAATTGGCAAAGATCACAGCGTGCCGAACAACCAAACCATCTGGCATGTAGAACTTTTAGCGGAAGCAGATCGTGTCTTAATAAGTACACTAGGCGTCTCACGCCATGGGAGATGTTCCAGTACATATACGGTTGAGCTTTCCGCAGGGTATAAGATTCAATAACAGGCGTACAACCTTTTTTCGCTAGACAAAAGTCTCTGTCAAGACAAAACCCCAATTCCCAAGAGGCTGACTTCAAGACAGTTTTTAATTGATGACGGGACAATAAAAATAGAGTCTCCTCATCTAATTTCAATTGTAGCACAGCAGATCTAAAGTTTTTTACAATCGATGAGAAGTCATTAAAAGATCCTAATAATTCAATTTTTATGAGGTTTCTTAAGGTATTGGGTTCACCTTTAGATAACGCTACTACCCAGCGTATAATGCTAGCAAGCCCTTGTACCCTGCTGCTACGCAAACCCAATTCCTGTCTCAAGGAAGCAGTTGAATTTGCTGTACCTACAGACATTAAGCTCCGAAGAATTTTACCTTCTGCAGAGTTTAAAAAACACCATTTTTTTGGATCGACTAACTCAATTCCATATAACAGGGAGGCTGGAACTTTCGCTCTGAAAACATCTAAAAGAGTAGAGAAATGCCTTCTACCTGTAGCTTTATACAGGGAAACTAAGCTCTTTCCCTGACAAGTAGCCTTCCGAGAGTTATTATCTATGTGTGGTTTGTCACTTAAATTATGAGTGACAATTTTACCTAAAAAGGTATAAGATTTCACACATTCTAGTTTTTCCCCCCCCACAACCCATGGAAAGTTAAAACATTTAGGCTTCTTTCTACCAGAGAAGCAGATCACCTTACTTTTTGCCGTATTTATGGATAAAAAATGACTTTCGGCATATTCAAAGAGTGCATGCAACCGAGTATTTAGCCCCCTTGGGGTGAGATCCAAAATTAGGATGTCATCTGCATACATTAAGCATGCAATTGGAACACCCCCCAAGGACGGAGCAATACCGGCGCAAGTCGAAAGAGCGTTGGGTAAATCAACAGTATATAAAGAAAATAGCAACGGAGCCAAAAGGCAACCTTGCTTTAACCCATTAGATGTTGGAATTAATCTCGATACGCCACGATCACCTCCAAGTAAAACTCTGCACCAAGTGTCAGAATACAGGGCGCGGATTAACTTGATAAGAGATGCAGGCATACCTAGGTTAAATAACTTTCTCCACAGCAGATTTCTATCTACTTTATCAAAAGCGGTGGAGAAGTCAATAAAAGCGCCATATACCTGACCACCCCGAACTTTCACATATTTTTCAGTGATAATTTGTAGTGCAGTCAGGTTATCTAAAGTTCCATGGTTTGATCTAAAACCAGTTTGCTCCAAAGGAAGGATTTTATGTTCAGATACCCAATCGTTAATTAAAGAAAGTACACATTTTGCAAACACCTTGCCAATGGCGTCAAGCAAGGCAATTTGACGATAATTTTGTGGTAGATTTCTTGCCCCTTTTTTGTATAAAGGGACAATAATGCTTCCTTTCCAGGAGGGGGGGACTGTTCCGCTAGCAAAGCAAAATTTAAACACTGGAAATAGTATTTTACTCCAAAGTTCACTCTGGTTTTTTAATACTGAAATTGGGATTTTATCAGGACCCATCGCACCAGAGGAACGCATGTTCTTAATGGCACATTCAATTTCCTTTACTGTTGGATATTCCAGTGGAACTAAGACATTATCAAATTCAACATTAAACCCATAAGAGATATTATTACTGTACAACTTCTCAATATAGTGAACCCACACCTGTTCCGTAATGGCAATGGGCATAGGACTGGCTCTAGTACCACAGCCTTTGCCAATTAAGGCCCAAAAGGTCTTAGTTTGGCGATTATACGAAGCTTCTCTCAATTGAATCCAAAGGGCATCTTCCTTAGAACGTTTTAAACGGGCCTTAAGCCTAACTCTCCTTCTCTTTAATATAGCCAACCTAGATTTCGCTTCTTGGGTAAAACATAAAAATTGTCCCCTTACAACTTTATTTATTTCTCTATTTATAGCCCGTAGAGGGAGAGGGGCTACAAAGGACTGTTTCACACCTGATTTCTTTTTTGCATGAGCAGTTACAGACTCTAAAAAATTAGTAAAACATAACAGCTCACTCCCTTCCCAGAGGGGAAGATTCTCAACAGTAAAATACAAAAGAGGCGATAGGTTTTCAACAATACAAGGGTTCCAAAAACATTTCCCTGAGCTGGAATCAAAATTCACAGACTCTATATCCAGACTCCAAGGAACCACTTTCTGTAAACTAATGGAAACAGAAAGCGTCAATACATTATGGTCACTAAGATTCGATTCAATGACCTTCATATCCTTCAATAAGTGAAAACCGGCATAATCTATCATGATGAAATCAATAATAGATTTACCCTTATTAGATTTACGAGTAAAGGCTGCCGGGATATCAGATGGAAGCCTCCCATTTACAATCAAACAATCCGTTTTAAGTAAACCATCTAGAATAAGTTTACCTCTTTTGTTAGTTTTAATTTTGGGGGGAAACTGGGCAGAAGGTATATTCAGAGATTCTTCCAATGGAGTATTTCTAAACAACTCCAACCCACAGTTAGATATATTACAATTTAAGTCCCCAAACATTAACACATGCGGAGTTGGTGAGATCTCCAAAACTTTAGTTAAAAAAGTAAACAAAGTTTTTAAACCGGCATTAAAACAACAATTGGGGGGAATATAAATGTTGACCACAATCAGCAATCTATTAGGGCAATCTTCAAATACATCTTTTAACGTTATTGCTTGAAACAGTTTTCCTGGGTCCAAATAATGTGAGTAGTTCCATTGCAATCTATTAGATAATAAGCATGCTAAACCTCCCTTAGCGTGGCCTCTTCTAGTGCTAGTTGCGTTGAAATCCAGAACAAAATAATCTTTATCCAAAACCAGACTTCCATCCACCCAGGTTTCTTGCAAACAGATTATATCAGCCTTTTGAGAGTGAAGGAAACCCAATTTCTCTTTATGATCTTTGAAACCGGCAGTGTTCCATGAAATAAATTTCAGCTCCCTGTTAAAAATTAGAATCCTGCATGGAACGGGGAGCAGATTTACTCGCAAGGACTCCAGGTAACCAACTCCATTTAGACTGATCATCCTTCACTGTCTGCTTAAGAGGGGGGTTTTTGTAGGAAACTAGCCTTTCATTCCTAGCCACACAAACTTTTAGGTTCTCTGATCTAAGATTAGACCAATCAGACAATCGCCCACCCGAACTGGAGGAAAGTGATAATAAAGCATTAACAGTAGTATTTAACATACATTTTTCCCCAAAGTGTGGCGTCACATCTATTCCTCTAATATGTAGATCCTCGGCCCATTGTAGAACAAGATTCAACACAACTTTAGAGTAAAATTTCACCCTTGTTGATCTTAAAGGTTTCCCCACATAAGAATTGAGGAGAACTACAAGATCTAAATCGGAGGTTTGAATTAATTTCAAACTTTCGATCTCTTTAAAACAGATCAATAGGGCAGATCTATTCAGAATTAAATCTGGTTCAAAAAGGGGAGAAAAATCAAGGTATAACGTATCCACATATGTTTTTTCTTTTGGGAGGACAACTGACGTTAAAGCTGGCGCCTGAAAGGGTGTTGCTGTAGGATTTAAAAGAGACGTGGGTGGAATTGCAAATGGAGATGTAACCTTAGAGACAACTTGGCAAGAACCTGTATTAACCTTACAATAAGAGAAAGGATTAGTGGAAGGGAGGGAAACTTTAGGAAGAAAAGGGTTAGTTAAATTTATAGGACCTAGACCAGAGGGAGGGGCGACTTCTTTGGGCGATATAACCCTAATTTCTACTTTAGGGGTGAGAGACTGCTCCCCCTGTGGAGAATCAACTACGTTTAAATCCACATTTTTATCAAAAAGAAGTTTCCTCTGTCTTTTTTTGGCAAACCTACGGATAGGTTTCCTCTTCTTCATTCTACTCTTTTTATATTTCTGGGGACTCAAATTTCCCATCGATCCCGATTTTACTTTAGGGATCTCCTCTTCCTTATTTGATGGCAAGGAAAATATCGGGAAGAGGGAAGGCAATTCGGGTTTAGAGATGGGAGGTGAATTTGCTATTGTCTCTATCTTATCACTAAGTGAGGCTACACAATTAGCGCCAGCCGAAACCGCTTTAGAGGGTTTAGGAATAGCTGAGAATACTATGGGTTGACTTTCCTTCTGACCTTCTATAAAGGGAGAAGAAAGTGCTAAATCCAAAACTGCAGAAGAGGAAGGCGCGCTTATTTTCTGGGGCATCAACAGAGAAGCCACTGGAATAGGAGGATCTGACACTGACTCGTTTTTGCTTAACAAAAGAACTTGCAAAATCTGCGTTACAGTATCAAAAATACATTCTGAACCTCCCACAAACTTTTCAAGTAATCTTAGAATAGAAGACAAAATTAATTCCAAAGAGGACAAAGAGTTAGAAATTAGCCTCCCATTGATATTTGAAGAGCCCTCAGCTAAGTTATTCAACACTGGACCTGAACAGGATGAAAGATTTAATTGTGGAAGGGAGAAATCTAATTTATTAGAGGGTGTGCTACTTAGGGGACCAGTACTAGAAATCGTTATTACTTCCTCCAAAGGCACACCTTTGGGGATCCCCTGCAACGATTCCATCCGTGCCCTATGAGCTGTTAAATCAATATCAGGCAAAGTGAATTCATTCCCCAAAGTGGGGGATGAAACTAACGTAGCTGGTAAAAAATCTGTAATCATAGAAGGTTTGGGGACGTCCCTTGATGTAACTTGGGAAGGAGCAATTTCATCCGGTTTTAAAGGCATATTGCCTGAAGAATTAAGGTGAGTAATCTGATTCAGATGAGCATTGGTTAATGGCGAAGGTGAGCCCCTTATTTCTTCCTGACTAATTAGGATTGGCAGAGAATGACTAACCGCCAAGCTTGCACTAGAAGAAACATCAATAACCCCGTTAACAGACACCACGTCATTTGAACCTGGGATTTCATTCATAGACTGTAGCTCAGTGGGTTTGTCTTTCCCTTTATCCCATAAATTAAAAAGCTGGCATTGACCCTTCAACTGCATAGTAGATGCTATTTTGTTTCGTAGGGGGTTTGATTTAGTTTTAGACCCAGATCTCCCCACAATCACTCGTCCAGAGCGTAATTTTTTGGCCGTCATGAGGCTATATCAAAAATGAGGAAAAGTTAGAATAATAACAATTAAAAAGTATCAAGCCGAGGAGAAGCACAAAACAATTAAAATGCAATGCAAGCCTATGAATGATACAAAGGGCTTATAATAATGCTGGAGAACCAAGGGAGGGGGCCCAGCCCAGCCTTCTTCAGCCTCTGACGGCCTCAGACGGTCCCGCCCTTGTCCCGGGCTTCTCCCGGCACGCTCCCGCGTTGCGGTATTACTAGGGAGAGTTATAGCCGCGCTGAGGCGGGGGAGGAGCCAGCAGGGAGAGCGGGTCAGCTGCTGGTGATGCCGAGTGTCAGGCGCTCCTGGGACTTGAAGTCCACGCCTGACCACGCTCGCAGCCCTGCACACACCACACCTCAGAGGCTCAGCTGGGGGGACTCCACACAGTCACAGCGCACTTCCAGCAGCGCTAGTAAGACTCCAACGGCGAAGCGGGACCCGCGGAGCGGGTACCGCGAGTAGTTGGTAGAGGAAAATGCGGGAAGAGCAGCTCCTGCGTGCTCACAGTCCAAAGGCTCCCACTACTCAGCAAACGATGCACAGGTGAGGAAACAGCCAGGGAAACTGACAGACTCGAATTTAGCCGCGCTGAGGCGGGGGAGGAGCCAGCAGGGAGAGCGGGTCAGCTGCTGGTGATGCCGAGTGTCAGGCGCTCCTGGGACTTGAAGTCCACGCCTGACCACGCTCGCAGCCCTGCACACACCACACCTCAGAGGCTCAGCTGGGGGGACTCCACACAGTCACAGCGCACTTCCAGCAGCGCTAGTAAGACTCCAACGGCGAAGCGGGACCCGCGGAGCGGGTACCGCGAGTAGTTGGTAGAGGAAAATGCGGGAAGAGCAGCTCCTGCGTGCTCACAGTCCAAAGGCTCCCACTACTCAGCAAACGATGCACAGGTGAGGAAACAGCCAGGGAAACTGACAGACTCGAATTTAGCCGCGCTGAGGCGGGGGAGGAGCCAGCAGGGAGAGCGGGTCAGCTGCTGGTGATGCCGAGTGTCAGGCGCTCCTGGGACTTGAAGTCCACGCCTGACCACGCTCGCAGCCCTGCACACACCACACCTCAGAGGCTCAGCTGGGGGGACTCCACACAGTCACAGCGCACTTCCAGCAGCGCTAGTAAGACTCCAACGGCGAAGCGGGACCCGCGGAGCGGGTACCGCGAGTAGTTGGTAGAGGAAAATGCGGGAAGAGCAGCTCCTGCGTGCTCACAGTCCAAAGGCTCCCACTACTCAGCAAACGATGCACAGGTGAGGAAACAGCCAGGGAAACTGACAGACTCGAATTTAGCCGCGCTGAGGCGGGGGAGGAGCCAGCAGGGAGAGCGGGTCAGCTGCTGGTGATGCCGAGTGTCAGGCGCTCCTGGGACTTGAAGTCCACGCCTGACCACGCTCGCAGCCCTGCACACACCACACCTCAGAGGCTCAGCTGGGGGGACTCCACACAGTCACAGCGCACTTCCAGCAGCGCTAGTAAGACTCCAACGGCGAAGCGGGACCCGCAAGTAGTTGGTAGAGGAAAATGCGGGAAGAGCAGCTCCTGCGTGCTCACAGTCCAAAGGCTCCCACTACTCAGCAAACGATGCACAGGTGAGGAAACAGCCAGGGAAACTGACAGACTCGAATTTAGCCGCGCTGAGGCGGGGGAGGAGCCAGCAGGGAGAGCGGGTCAGCTGCTGGTGATGCCGAGTGTCAGGCGCTCCTGGGACTTGAAGTCCACGCCTGACCACGCTCGCAGCCCTGCACACACCACACCTCAGAGGCTCAGCTGGGGGGACTCCACACAGTCACAGCGCACTTCCAGCAGCGCTAGTAAGACTCCAACGGCGAAGCGGGACCCGCGGAGCGGGTACCGCGAGTAGTTGGTAGAGGAAAATGCGGGAAGAGCAGCTCCTGCGTGCTCACAGTCCAAAGGCTCCCACTACTCAGCAAACGATGCACAGGTGAGGAAACAGCCAGGGAAACTGACAGACTCGAATTTAGCCGCGCTGAGGCGGGGGAGGAGCCAGCAGGGAGAGCGGGTCAGCTGCTGGTGATGCCGAGTGTCAGGCGCTCCTGGGACTTGAAGTCCACGCCTGACCACGCTCGCAGCCCTGCACACACCACACCTCAGAGGCTCAGCTGGGGGGACTCCACACAGTCACAGCGCACTTCCAGCAGCGCTAGTAAGACTCCAACGGCGAAGCGGGACCCGCGGAGCGGGTACCGCGAGTAGTTGGTAGAGGAAAATGCGGGAAGAGCAGCTCCTGCGTGCTCACAGTCCAAAGGCTCCCACTACTCAGCAAACGATGCACAGGTGAGGAAAAAAAACGTGAGTTATACAGGTATACAAGTTTCATTGCAATTCAGAAGACGACAGCCCAGTTAAAAAATATAATGCAACTATTTAATACTATAATTAGCATCGAAGTCGTGGCACACTTTCTAATAGTTCCTGCTTGCTTCGAACTCTTATTATCAGCCCAGTAAGAGCGGTATTTCTCATTTGGGAGCACGTGCTGGACAGAGTGTACGAAGAAACTCACCAAGTGCAGCCGGCACACTGTTCAAGAAGTTCCCACGGCGCTGGCGGTCATGGAGGGCTGGGGCGCTGCCACGGGTGGAGGGCAGAAGGGCGCGCGGGCACAGAGTGCACGGGTGCAGCTGGGTCGACTACTGCATACCCTAGAGGTCAGGGTACAGGCGCGGTGCTGCCGGCATCGGGTGTGCGTCAGCCTGCACGGAGAGTTCAGCGGAATCCAAACAAGGTGTACCAGCAGAGCCACTCCCAGCCTAGGGCCATTACCTGCTCACCGGGCACAGGCCCGAGCGCTCCGCCCACTGGGCACCCGGCCAGGCCTGCCATTGAGCTGTAGCAGGCTGGTACCGGGCGGAGGAGGGACCAGGGGAGAGTCTGCCAGCCTGCCAGTGCGGCACCTGGGGTGAAGAGGATGGGCCGGCTGTGCACCTGAGGGGAAGCCACTGGTTACCATTGAGACCACTCTGTGCGCAGTCTAGAGAGAGGGGCGTGCGAGTGGGGATTGACAGGCGGTCACTGCGCGAGACCACTCTGTGTACATTCTGAAGAGAGGGACACGAGAGGGGAGGGAGGTCAGCGGTCCCTGCGCGAGACCACTGTGCACAGTCTGGAGAGGCGGATTCGCGAGGGGAGGGAGGCTAGTAGCGGTCACTACTCTTTTGTGCAGCCCGGAGAGAGGGCCACGTTGGGGGAGGGAGGGCAGCGTTCGCTGGGTGAGTGCAGTCTGTGAGCAGTCAGGTCTGAGTGGGACTCTGAGGCCAGCGGTCATTGCGTAAAAGCGCAGCCGGGCGCGCGTGAGGCTCAACGGTACCGCCAGACCACTCTGTGCCAGTCTGTTGTTAGGGGAAGGCCAGCGCCACTGCGTGAAAGCGCCCTGTGCTCACTCTGGAGGAGAGAGTGCCTCGACCTGTTAAGGAAGGGAGGCCAGTGGTGACTGTGTGAGGGCACCCTGTGCGCAATCTGGAGAGAGGGACACGCGAGGCTAGGGAAAGCCAGCGTGAGAGCGCAGTCCCTCTGTTCCGTGGAACAGAAGGGTGCAGACAGGTCTGCGAGCGGGAAAGGAGGAGTGACAGGCAGGTCATTCATCTATGTGTAAGTCCCATTCATTGATGCAGCCCTATTAAATTTTCATGCAGCAGCCATCTTGGCCTTCCCTGCTAAGGTTACTGGGCGGTCACCCTGACGCAGCGTTTTAGTGTAGAATCTCCGCAGCTACTCTGTTTTTATTGTAACCCCATGCTTTGAAAAGTATTTTTGCTGTTGTCCATGGCAGGATTTTAGTCCTACTAACTGGAAGCATTAAAGGATGCTCTCGTTTGAATAGACTACTGAAACCCATGTACCCTTCCTCCTTTAAATGTCACTTTGGAGCTTTTTAATGAACATAACTTCTACTTTTAACATTTCAGTGTGTGCACGGCTTGGTCGTATTGTACTGGTACTACACTAAAGGGAAGAGCCACATACGCGACCTGCCTGCCGTCCTCTTTAAGTTGCAGTGACGCCACAGTGCCTGTAAATCAAATAGAATAACTGGCTGTTCTTTTCCTTAATTCAATGTACCAATGAATTTGCCTGCTGGAGGCTTAAGGAGTTAGCCGTTGAATGGGCACAAAACCCAGCTGACAAAGAGCTGTGTGGAAAATGATTTATTATCGAGGTCAAAGATACAGCACCGCACCTATTTATAACTTGGGAAAAGTTGTGCCTTGGTGCAACGATCAGAAGAAACAAGACCTCTTAGTTTCCTTAAGCAGTGAAATAAACTTTCACAGCAAACATAAACATATAAGATTTGATCAGCACACAAGAGAGAATATGGAATAAGTAAACATTTCCAACAGGTTATCTTTGTTATACAAATTCCTTTATTTTGATTTCTTTTCCTCACAATGACCACAGTAGCCAATGCGTTTCGTCCTGCTTGAGGACTTCTTCAGGGCTACAAAACATAGACAATAAAAACTATTAACCCCTTGCACGCTGATGACGGAACCGCTCCGTCATCAGCTGCGGGTGCGCTGTGCTGATGACGGAGCGGTTCCGCCATGGCCCGCTCGTCGCTCATGCGCGGCGCAAATTTCGCGCCTGCGCTGAACGTTCTATTGAGCGGGGCGGGCCATGACGGAACCGCTTCATCATCAGCAAAGCTCAACTGAGGCTGGTGACGGAGCGACTCCGTCACCAGCATGCGGCCTCCCCGCCCCCTTAGCGCTGCGGCAGAATAGCCGCCGCAGCGAAGGGGTTAAAGACTATTAAAACCAGATTATATGTATAAAAAAAGAAGACTATGTACAATCTATACATCAAACCGTTTAGGCCATAATGACAAGATTGTATATTCAATCTCCTGAAACCTTTATATATCAAACATAAAATGATATCTAAATACATATTTACACGTGAGTACACATATTCCACCATGATCAAGTCAATGTCCCATAGTATAGTAAGGAATTTGTATAACAAAGATAACCTGTTGCAAATGTTACTTATTCCATATTCTCTCTTGTGTTTTGATCAAATCTTATAAGCTGTGTGGAAAATGGCTTGTGTTGAGACCCTACCTAGGAACCTGCAGCCCAGATGACGTGGGAGGCCTTACACAGCCATCACGACCTGCACCTCGCCTATCTGGCTGACAAGCTCACGACATTCAGTGGCTCTCGGCACACCCTGAACCAGGACATATTTAGAGAGCGGGGGCGACAAAGTGCAAAAGAAAATCACAACAAGAATGCAATCGGTTATATTCATGTATGCATCCATGATCTGGAACAAAATCCCTGTTTCATCAGGTCTGCCCTAACCCTGCTGCAATTTAGGAAAGTGATCAAGACGAACCATTGTAAAGAAAACTACATCACAATTGAATAACAGTCCACCTCCACTCTCAGAACCCAGCGTCCCTTACAATCACTCACTGATTGTGTCTCTGGATTTGATCCTGTACAGCACTCCGCTGCCTTTTTGCTAGGTTCATGCTATATAAAGACCGCAGCTATGCATACATACATGAAACAGGAAGCATCTCTTCAAAATCTGCATCATAAGCCGATTCATCACATGCCTGCGTGTGAGCTTGCACATTTCTTCGACTTCCCTAGTAGAGAGCCTCTTAAAAGGCTGGTAGCAAGCATTTTGGGTTATGATCTGTTGCCTGAACAAGGTCTCTGAACCCCATTTGACTTTATAGCAACTTTATGGCCTTGGAGTGTGTCCTGATAGCTGAGGCCAGTTGGCCTAAACTCAAACCGTTGGAGCCATGGACCAATATGGATCAGGAAGTACAGCAAATTGAAAATTAGCATGCACTCTGAACCTTTCTAGACAGACCTGTATTTCAGAAGGCTGACACGGTTCAGGACTCCACAGACGCAACTGGCCGACAACTCCCACAAGGTATGGTCTTAACTTTCCAGAATTCTTGAATCGTGAGAACAGGAGTCTGGGGATGGGGTGAAGGCGAAGTCTTGGTCATTGGTCAGGTACGGCCTAGAATGACGTTATCAACGTTCTCTCTCTTTCTCTCTCACTCACCTTTTTTTGTCCTTTCTCTGCATCTCTGTGGTTATGCCTGGACCCGGTTGGAAGTACAACATAAGGAATACGGGTAAACACCTAGGCATTTCACCAGACACGAATCCACCATTTGTATTTTACCTATCCATGATATGCTAGTTTTTAGCACCTTTCTGAGTTTCCCCATTCTGAGGGAGCACACTTCTGAAAGAAACAACATCACTTTGTATGCAGCAGGTATTCACATGTAAATACTGGATTATAGCATTACACATACATTCTTGAACCTCTCATGGTAGGCTTAAATGTCAATTTGTTTCACTGCTGTGACTGTCTTGCAAATGTTCTCTTATTGATGTTGAACCCTTTTCAGTGCTCCTGGCACACATTTTTCCCACGCTTGAAGTGTTTGAATCAAGATTGCGTTTTTCGACAGTCAGTGTCTCTTGTAGCCAAAAAGAAATAACATTCCTTAACTGAACTCTTTCATTGTGCAGAGCTGGTGAATTTTTTTTTTAGCGGTGCTAGAATTTGCTTGTATGCACAGTTATTACTTGAACTTCTCATCTTCTTCCAAGCGAGTCCAGTCCAGCGATTTGTCCATTCTCATTGGAGGGTTTGGATCAGCTGCTTTACAGTAGTCCAGTGCAAAGGCTGCTCTTTTGAGCTTGACGTCATAAATATGGGGGAAGGAGGGCCAGTGCTTTTATGGACATACATAATTTGGAACTCTTGTGAAAATTTGAAGACATCTCAAGACCCCCCAAGCCTTAGAGTATGGTCGCCGTAGAATACATAAAGCACAATATAATCCACTCTGAAAAGAAATTTCTAAGCAAGTGGAAGACACTTTGACTGGAATTTACATAAACTCCCCCCACCCCAGATGACTAGTTGCCTTCTAAAACAATCGCTGGTTCACGAAAACCCCCATACCATGAGATCCAATGCGCCACCGGCTCGTGCTCCATGATTTCATACCTCACCACATTTGGTCACCCCTTTCCACCACAAGTACAAAGGCACCCATGATTTTATGATTTAGGTAGATTCCTCCTCCATCTCTTCTTCGTATTGGTTGCGTTTTGGGGAAAGAGGGCCTGGTTTGCAAATTTTAAGCTGGGGGGGCATTTTAAGTAACTAATACTATGGGACATTGACTTGAGCAGCATAAAACGGATCACTGAAATAATATCGACTGACAAAATATCGACTTGCCAAAATATCGTGGACAAAATATCGACAGTCAAAATATCGAGTTTGTATCTACAAACAGGTAAGTACAAAAATATCGAGTACAAAATATCGTTAACAAAAATATAGATGTAAAAAATATCGACTTTATTAAAAACAGTGTTAAATTAAATTAATATTAAATTTTCATTACTAAAATATACTTAAAACGACTTAAATTAAATTATAATAATAAAATAATAAATGAAAATAATAAAAATAATTTTTTAAAATCTGATTTGTTGACCCTGAACCCTAAAAATACCCCTTTACCCAAAAACCCAAAACTGACCCTGAACCCTAAAAATACCCCTTTACCCAAAAACCCAAAACTGACCCTGAACCCTAAAAATACCCCTTTACCCATGACCTGAAAACTGACCCTGAACCCTAAAAATACCCCTTTATCCATGACCTGAAAACTGACCCTAAACCCTAAAAATACCCCTTTACCCATGAACTGAAAACTGACCCTGAACCCTAAAAATACCCCTTTACCCATGACCTGAAAACTGACCCTGAACCCTAAAAATACCCCTTTACCCATGACCTGAAAACTGACCCTGAACCCTAAAAATACCCCTTTACCCATGACCTGAAAACTGACCCTGAACCCTAAAAATACCCCTTTACCCATGACCTGAAAACTGACCCTGAACCCTAAAAATACCCCTTTACCCATGACCTGAAAACTGACCCTGAACCCTAAAAATACCCCTTTACCCATGAACTGAAAACTGACCCTGAACCCTAAAAATACCCCTTTACCCATGAACTGAAAACTGACCCTGAACCCTAAAAATACCCCTTTACCCATGAACTGAAAACTGACCCTGAACCCTAAAAATGCTCCTTTACCCAAAATGTATCAATATTATTTAATTACCAATTAATTATTAATTAACAATAACAATAAAGTAAATATATTACAACATTAGGTGTAATTATTTTAATAATTAATATTATGTTATCAAAATTAATTACTTAAAAATAACACAAAATTATATATATAAAAAATGTACTCTAATTAATGTAATTAACTAATTACAATTAATTAATTAACAATTATTTACTAATACAAAATATATTCAAAATTATATTAATTAATTAACTAATTAATATTAATTAATTATCAATTAATTAATAATTAAAAATATTAACAAACATATATTAATTAATTAATTATTATTAAATTACTTCCCACCCTATTCCCCTATAAACCCACAACCCGCTACAGAATTACATTACGCAATTATTATCAAAACAAAATTCATGTAATAAAATATTTTATAACATTAATACACACTATTCACACATATTATTACATAAAAATACACTATAAAATATTATATATTATTAAAAAATCGATATTTTTGCTATCTATATTTTATACAGTCGATATTACTTCACTTACCTGAAAAACGATATTTTTGTAGTCGATATTATGTCCAGTCGATATTTTGTCCAGTCTATATTTTAAACTCGATATTATGTCCAGTCGATATTTTGGAGTCGATATTTTGTCTCTATACCGCATAAAACCAAAACATGTTGATGCGCCTGAATGTAGCAACATTAATCATGCTGTATACTGCGTTACTGTTCTTGTTGCTACAAAACTCAGTAAAAAGTAAGCATGGGCGAATTTTGCGAATCTCGCGTTCGCGAATTTTGCGGATTTGCGAACTCGCAATCCGCAAAATCCGCGAATTCTCGCGAATTTGCGGATTTTTTTTTGTGTTTGCGCGGGTTTCTGCCAGTTCGCGAGGGTGTTGTACAATGTCGCAAATTGCGAACTTACCTGTCGGGTCGCAAGTTTCGCGAACTTGTTGTTTCTACGTGTCCAGCCTGTTTGGGACACTCTTCTTCATCACTGCCACTCTCTATCACCACTGCCACTCTCTGACTACTCATGCCACCCTCTGGCCCACCCATGCCACCCTCTGTTTCATCACAGCACCCTCTGGTTGTCCAGTCAGTGTACATTATTGTGGCAACGCAAGCACACCTTCCCTGCCTCAAGTGACCTGAATTAATTTGGGGCTGATTAATGTGTCACAGAATATTTTTTTAGCTGGCACCTGCTCCCTTAGTGCTTCCTGATTAGTGATCTTTTGCACTTGCTAAGTGCTTTCATTGTTGCAAAATTAGTTACAACACCTGCCCTGCCCCAACTGACAATAATGAATTAGGGGCTGATTAATGGATTTGAACTTCCAGCCTGGCTCCTGCTTGTCTCCCTTAGCTGTAATTCAGGACCTTTGTGGCATATGTGTAACTATTCTGAGGTTCAGAGCAGGGTCACATAATAGTTGCAACTGGCAACTGAACTCTGGAGGGGCCCCTCAGGAAGAACTACAGGAAATGGCTACTAATGATGAGCCTGAACTTTTGAACCTGGTAAGTAGTTTCAGTTTGCTAAGATCGTATTTCTGCAATTTTGCACTTATTCGCGGGGCGCGAAGTTGTACTGGGAAGCCGCGAACACACGCGAACAGTGCGAGCAAAATCCGCTGCTCGCGGATTTGCGGATTTTGCGGGAGATTCGCGAATCTCGCGGATTGCGAATTTACCGAAAATCCGCAAAATCCGCGAGCGAAACGGATTTTCCGCCCATGCTTAGTAAAAAGATTTGACACTAAAATACCTCAAACACACACAAAATGATGGGACGGAATGCTTGCAATAAGTCTAAACTCTATCAATTGCTCTGGGTAGCATTGCAACCCTTCATTCTTTTTGCTCACCATGCCACCTCAGTTTGGACCAAGCCATATGAAATTCTTTTTCTACCCTGCTCAAATTTGAACAGTCTGCCCGATCTGCCAGGCCAGGTCCTCCCTGAAACAGAAAACAAGCAACCCAAGGCTGGTTTTGTTCTGATTGGGGCTCTTGAGTCGGATGATTCTGGGTTCCAATGGTATAGTGAACAAGGGACCTCCGTCTGGGCACACCATTGCAATGTAAGGCAGTACATCAAACACACAAAAGTTAATGGAAGGAATGTTTACCATAAGTCAAACTTCTAGCAATCGGTCAGGGTAGCATCCCAACCAATCATTGTTTTGCCCACCATGCCACCTCAGTTTGTACCCAGCCATATGCAAATCAGTCTTGACTCAGCTCCAATGACAGTCCAGCCGAAACCGCCAGGCCAGGTCCTCTCTGAAAGGGAGCACAAGGAACCCATGACAGGCTTTGCCCTGATTGGGTCTTTTCAGTCAGGTGTACCTTGGTTCCAGTGGCACAGTGACTGGTAAAATATAGAAGTTGGCTTCTTTAAGAAGAGCATATTGTAAGAATATTAGCTTGGCAGGCAGGTCAAGCAACCACAGTGCTGGAGCTAATGCAGGTCCTGACTTTTCCAGTACCGTCTCTCCCTACCCTGCACTCCTCAGTGTTGGATATTAAGCCTCTTGAAGAGATGCTTCGAGAGAGGGATAAGTGTAGATAGTTTGAGAAGTAAAAGCACCAGGTTCAACTTCAGTGGGAGAAGGAACCTGAGGCGAGCAGAGGAGAGAAAGAGGTCTGCATGCTTCTAAAGGGAAGAGCCCAAACCACCCCCCCACACTGTCAGCACCCACCCAATGCTACCTACTATAGAGCTGAGGTTCAGGTTGTACAGGCATGTTGTTTCAGGCTCCAGGCTTAGTGTGAGGCTCTATTCCACAACACCCATTCCACATTTCCATCATTACTTTGGGGCTGTCCTTATTAATTGCGGAGGTTGTCCGACCCCACCTCCTGCTCATGTCTCTGTCCCTCCAATCGCCATCTTCTCCTCTTTCAGTAGTTTGTGCCAATTCTCCTTATACCACTCACTGGTGTGAATTTGGAGGCAGACTGAATTTCACCCCAGCAAACTACTAACCACGCTGTACTTTAACCTGTGCTCCTCCCCGTGTCATATGCTGCCTTCTTTAAACTCTACTACTTCGGGCTATGAGTCCTACTTTTAAATAAGGCTTCGAGTTCTACTTTTATGGCCACTGTACTACCCAGCAACACTGTGTATTAAATGCTGTGACTCCTCACTGCATCCTACCAGCAAGGGGGACGGGAGGGTGCGGGCTTCCTACATCTGGCTCGGAACTGCCCTACAGTACAGTCGTGTAGGCTGGATGTGGGGCTTCGCCTCCGGGGAGTTACCAAGCTTATCCTAGACCACACTTCGTGGCATTGTCTGTTGGGTATCCTCAAAAAACTGAAACAGGGGCAGATGCACTATAAATTCACCCACTTAGAACTGCTGTTAGGAAAATGAAGGAAAGCAATCGGATGGTTTGGGACGAGGACCCAGGCAATCACACGTTGGATACAGGACATGATGGAATGGGCAGTAGCTGAGAAGATTCACATCAAGACATGCCGTATGGACGACCACCATTACGGGAGGACTTGGAAACAAGGGCAGCACTACTCACTGCGTTTACTATAAGAATGAAGTGGGAGTTAACACATCAACATCTGCACAGCAGGGGGTAGTGGGAACTGGAAGTGACAGCACAATACGGAGTTATAAATAAAGAACGAAAACCACCTATGTGGGCTATTCAATGGGAAATCTACAAATAATGTAAGGAATACATATGGTATTTGCTTTCTATTAACCATCAATTGAAATGCATATAATACCTAATGGGGCGGGGAACTCCAATACTGCTACATCTACAATATGTAGGTATTTTGTTAGGATGGGAAGGAGCTTGTGAACACAGTCATGTTTGTTGTATGTAATAGTTCTTATAATCTTGTTGGAGGAATGTATAGAACTCAATAAAAAATATGTTTAAAAAATGCTGTAATTCCTTTGTGAGGTTCTGCAATTTTCGACTCGTAATATCTGGCAGCCATTTTGTGTTATGCTGCCATTTTGCGTTGCCCTCACTCAAGCAACGATGCAAACGAGATGTTTTTGCCGTCTTTTTCATTCACGTGTTAGGTAACCTATCCTTGCCCCTGTTTGTTAGCCAAGTGTCAGGGTCTGGCCGAGTACACTAATCTATGTCTGGTTTGACAAATCCCTGTCTTAACTGTCTGTTGGTCCACACCATTCTTTCCTGGCTTTATCTCACCTGCTAGCCTTCGCTATTCCTCTCGTGCATTCTCTTATTTCACGACTGTCCTCTTGGAGTACATAAACGTGTTTTGCCACCGGCATGTCGGATTGTATTGTGTACGTTGATTAACTCGACAGGAGGAGCGACAAATACAGCCAACAACCGGGTCTGTTTGAAGTCACTTGATACTTTGTTTTTAAACCTTTGCCTTGGTTAATCATGTCTGTATTTTGGATTGTCTATTGTGTATGACAAATGTATATAAACTCATGCGCACGGAGTAAAAGGGCAGTCTCTTATGAATATACCCTTGCGTACTTCATAGAGAACTGTACTAGCTGCAGCTAATACATCTGTTCGACGTACCCAGACGGAGTGTCCTGTGTCTCTGTTTAGCAAGGCAGGAAAGACTCGATGATTCAGGCGTACCCTGCGCCGCCGGGCCCCTAAGGCCGCGGTTCTTCAATTGACGCCCAGCGTGGGGTGGCATCAGCGGTAGCAGTTTAAGCCTGAGGACCGTGAGGAGCCCCGCAAGAAATTCCGGCGGAAGCGCACCACACGATTGACCCCTGCATGTCATAAGTGGACCGAAGGTCTTTACAGCGCAGCTTCCCCTTTTTGCCGACAGCTGCTGACGACTGCTGCCCTGACTGCTGCCCTGCCTTGGCCCTTTCGTAACGATTGGTATTGCGAGACAATAGACGGGCCTCCGTTGGACTACGAAGATCCTTAGTTAAGTATACGGTGGGTCGCTCCCACGGTTTTGTTTTGTTTTTGGGGTTTCTATTCGGCTACTGCAATAGCCGAAGCCAAGGGGTGAGTATGTTTGTGCTGTTTTAACTGATTTTATCCCCTTGTGGTTTGTGAGCAGTCCAGAGAAATAACGATGCCTGGTCTGAGTAAGTTCTGACGTCTTTTCTGTTTAGGTTGTTCTAGGGACTCCCGGCTAGAGGATTCTTGTCCGATTCCTCCAGTTGGAACTCCTACGTATGAGTTCTATTCGAAACATGGTATTGGTCTCATTACCTTTAACGAGACATGGGTCCGATACACCAAAAAGGATGGTGTTCTGCAGTGGCCACAAAATGGTAGTTTTGACCCCGCTATATTAGATAACTTAGAAACAATACTGTTCAAGAGAAAAGCCCGGCCGGCAATGTTTGACTCTTTCAGCCTTTGGCATAAGGAAGCCAAACAGAAAGAAATTAAACAAGCAAAGCGAGATAAGAAAGTGCAAAGTATGACAATTTTATAGGCTGCCAGACAGTTGAAAGATAATGAGATTGGTCAGGCATTGGAAGTCTCAGATAGACAACATCGTATGGCAATAGATAGGTGTTATCCGGTACTACCAACTTCTCCTCCTGATAAAAGTAGGGATTTAGAGGAAGATCCCTTCATGCCTCATTTATTTAGTTTACCTCCACCCTATGCACACGGTGCTAATGCACCTCCATTACAGCTTGCTCAGCCCATTATTTTGCAACAACTTGCTCAGCTTCCTGCCCAACCAGTTGCTGCTCCTCCACCTGTTCTGATGCCCCCGAATATGCCTCTTTCTGTATTCCCGCTTCCACCTCCTTTGCCACCTATTCCTTTGTTGCCTGCTTCTTCTGTACCCCTCTCTCCGGTACCTACAGCTTCTCTTTCGTCTATTGACTACCCCTCTACATCATTAGACATTTCGTCTCCTGTTCGTATGCCTGGTTCCCCTACAGTGCGTAAAAGGATTACAGACACTGTTACTGGTTTGTTGTCTCCTCTTTTTGGTTCCCTGAATGTGTCCCCTGCTTTCTTACGACGACAATCTCGTAGTCAACTTCCAATGTCGGAAGAACAGAGAGTGTTGAACTCCTTTGCTCGTAGGTGGATTGAGAAGGGTCCCCAGTATAGTGTGCAGGATATTTTGGATACCTTTCTTCAATGGAGTGAGCCCACACAGCGATATGTTTTTAATGTGATGTGCGATATTCTTGTCAAAGGTTGGGAAGATATGGAGCTGGATTTGCCTCCCCAGGGTTTGTTGGACGTTCAGGGTAAATTTGATAAGGGTCTTATTGTGGGTCCTCAGGTGGAAAGTGCTATAGGGACTCTTGTCTCTTTTAGGACTTTGTTTTCCTCCCAGAGATTCCCTGAGTCAGACTCCGTCGTTGAGCAAGAATTGAAACATTACCCAATGTGTGAAGTGCCTCCAGTTTGGAGGGAAGCAGTGGGTGGCGCTCATCCCGTACCTGCCCATTTTCAGCGAATATGGGTACATGATCCGTGGAAAAGATCAGAAGTTTTAGCCCTTAAACAGTCTCTACCAGACCCCCGTAAGAATCCGGCCGGGTATTATAAAGAGTTGTCCCAGACTGTTGAGGCTTGCATTATGAATTTAGGCGATATTGATATGTTGATGGGAAATGTAGTCCCACAAGCACTATGGGCAAGGATTCGTAAAGAGGACCATGCCGTAGAGTTAGGTGGCAATTGGAATGCTATACATGCTGCCGACGCTGCACAAGTGGGTGGTGCCAAGCCTGACGCTTTGATTGCGGAACTCCCTGGTAGGATTATTCAATTGATGAAAACAATGATACCAGCGGTACGAGTAAATTGGGATAAGCTAGCGGCATGTAAGCAAAAGAAAGACGAGAGTGTCTCTGACTTTTTCACTCGTTTCGAGGAAACATTCATTGATCATAGTGGTCAGGATATGAGTACGGAGGGTGGACAGCGATTGTTTGTGGACAAGTTTGTATTTAATCTGCTTCCTGAATTATCACTTAAATTGAAGAGTTCTGAGAGCGCATGGGCTGTTTCTTCGGCTGCCCAGATCTTAGCTACTGCACAATATTATGAAAATAGAGAGAAAGAGGAGAAAGACAAGCAAGAGAAGAAAACGAAAGATTTATAGACGAAGGTTCTTTTACAGCAGGCATATCCGCCGCGTTCTGCTCAGCAGCAGTTCCTCAACCCCCACAGTTTCAGAGGGTGTTCCAGAAACCTGAGTCTTTTGTTCCACGAGCGATGTTAGGTCCTAACCAGTGTGCTTACTGTAAGGTAGAGGGGCATTTTAAGAATAGTTGTCCGGTTCTGCTACAACGTAATAATGGGATATCTGCTCCACGTGGTCGTGGTGGTTTTCAGTCAGCACCTAGAGGTAGAGGACGAGGCGCGGTGCCTCAAGGGCAGCGTCCTCCTCCGAACACTGTGAATTATTTTGACCAGGAGAATGCTCAGTCTGCACAGTATTACAACGATGATTATTATGTTGAAAATGTCGGCCACAGCGTTTCAGGGAGCGAGCCTACCTGCTCGACGGACCCTCCATCAGCTTGCCACTCAAGATCCAGGGACCTCGGAGACCTCCAAGCCACACAGCACGGGGACCCAGTGCCTCCTCCATCGCGCCAGCTGCCTGTTGTCTCCTCCCCCCGCTGCTGCCCTTCACCATCGGGCCTGCAGCCGTGCAGGGGGAGTAGAGACTACAAGTCCCAGCAGCCTCCGCGACGCGAGCGGAAGTCGCGTAGAGGCTTGGCGCCCGGAGGCGCCGCTTAAGGGGCCGGTCTTACAGAGGAACGGGTGTCGGCCACAGCGTTTCAGGGAGCGAGCCTACCTGCTCGACGGACCCTCCATCAGCTTGCCACTCAAGATCCAGGGACCTCGGAGACCTCCAAGCCACACAGCACGGGGACCCAGTGCCTCCTCCATCGCGCCAGCTGCCTGTTGTCTCCTCCCCCCGCTGCTGCCCTTCACCATCGGGCGTGCAGGGGGAGTAGAGACTACAAGTCCCAGCAGCCTCCGCGACGCGAGCGGAAGTCGCGTAGAGGCTTGGCGCCCGGAGGCGCCGCTTAAGGGGCCGGTCTTACAGAGGAACGGGTGTCGGCCACAGCGTTTCAGGGAGCGAGCCTACCTGCTCGACGGACCCTCCATCAGCTTGCCACTCAAGATCCAGGGACCTCGGAGACCTCCAAGCCACACAGCACGGGGACCCAGTGCCTCCTCCATCGCGCCAGCTGCCTGTTGTCTCCTCCCCCCGCTGCTGCCCTTCACCATCGGGCCTGCAGCCGTGCAGGGGGAGTAGAGACTACAAGTCCCAGCAGCCTCCGCGACGCGAGCGGAAGTCGCGTAGAGGCTTGGCGCCCGGAGGCGCCGCTTAAGGAGCCGGTCTTCACCGCATCGCGGGACCGCGCGCGGGGCCGTGCCCGGGGCTAAGCCCGGGCAAAGGGCGGGCCCTCTGTGGCCCTCAGAGGCCTGAGGAGTCTGGGCTGGGCACTACCCCCTGGCCAATTTCACAGCGACCATCAAGGTAACAACGCTTTGTGATTAATATATATTGCTAATGGCTCCAACTGCATCTAAACCCACCACCAAGAACATGGTTAAAAAAGCGCCTATTAACACACGCTCCGTTGCAAAGACCGCTGCCTAAACCAAGACACCATTACCAACGTTAACTGCTATTGACCGCATGCTTCAACAGACAATTGTAGTGGTAGCAAATGCCATCGAAAACACTGAGAGACGTTTGTCTCTACCACCTAGTGCCTGTCTAATTCACCGCACACCACAACCTGTTGATAGCACTGTATATAATATCAACATGACAGCATTATCCAACGATTCCATTCTTATGCAATCTTATACAGGTCTCCCTGGAACTGTGCCTCCACCCACAGTAGACCTTCCTACATCTCCCACACAACTCCAAGATAGGGACAGTCGCCTATCCCTAACTCCTAACTTACAGATTGATGTTCCACCACCTGAGGAACCGGGCCCCAGTGCTGCGCCTAGCGCATCATTGATTACCTGCGATAATGCAGATACTATGCATACAATAGACCTAGTCAACAATAGCAGCGACAGTAGTATAATCAACCAGGGCACCGCCCATCGCAGAACCAGACGCACTCACATTAGGAAACCACAGGCTTTCTTAAGGGGATGTATGAAACCAAAGGGCAAAAGAAAGAAGACCATCTTACCAACACCCCCCATAGATCCATCTAATGGAATTGCACAATTGATGCCTAATACAGGACCGGTAGTTAATATGGAGTCTATACTGGTCCAAATCACGGATGCTATGAAGCACCTTATTGCTCCCCTAAATGACAAACTTGAGCAAATAGGTAAAAAGGTGGAAAACCTGGAAAAATTGGGCCTAGCCAAATTAGACATCCTTGAACACCTAGGCCCACAAACTATACAAACTACACAAACCACTCTACCCATCCCAAATGTATCTACCAGGAATAAGGCTAAAACAACTGCCCATACTGCACCTAAACCACAGGCTCCATCAGTGAGTAATACGAATCCACCAGCACCTACCGGCAAAACCGTAACTTTACAAAGTAACGCCCATAACGGCCCATCCCCTTCCACCTCTCACAGAGCAACCGGGGAGGTGCCCAAGGACTACACCTCAGCAAGCAGGAACCCACCGGCGCGTAGCTACTATAACAATATCATCCCCGCCGTGATCAATCTTCCACCAGAAAGTAGGCCTCTGGTAGCAATCCTTGCTAACGTACGAAAACTCAAACCCTCCCAATTTGAAAACAGTGAAACTCTTAAAAATAAAATTTTACACTGGCTGGTCCACAATTGTGGCTTCCCCTTAAGTGGTGCAGGCCAAATTATTTCAACTCAAAGGGTAGGATGGGTGGGTCCAAGTAAAAAGGAAATAAACGGGGACTGCATAATAATAAATTATAAAACCACCGAATGGGCGCGTGACTCCATCTTGAACGCACCCATCCCCTCTGATAATGAATACAATACAACCCTGTTCCCTTTGGATTATTTTTATAGAAACCTGGTGGGGTTTAAGACTCCCGTGCAGAATTTCAAACATCCTAGAGCAACTAATACACCTTATCCATCTGCACAGCAGGCACCTGTACAATTAACCGGGTATCCTTCCCACCCTTTGTATCCCCCGACCACTCATGTATTTAATAACCAGCATGTTCCACAACCACCTATGGAATTGTACAGAATGCCTAACCCCAACTATCTTAATTACCACAATACAATCGGGTCTGGAAGTAACATCTTTGGACAATTCACTGTTCCAACATCTAACAGATTCCAGATGTTCAACCCTCTTGATGAAAACGATTGACTCCCGGATACAGCTACTGGAGAAAGTGAAATCCATATAAACACCTCTGCTCTAAGTCTAAATAATCCAACCACGATAGCCAACCCCAACCGCACATGCCCGCCTGAAATCCCCCCTGCAAATGAACCCTCCATAGAGAACCCCACAATCAGCCCTAACGACATGGCAACGATAGTTAACAGCACCTGTACTGTTGTAAACCATCTAGGCGATCAAATGTCATCGACAGCCACAACAGAAATCATTCCATCCCATGTATCCAGGGAAAGTTCACTGAGGGTTATCACATGGAATGTAGCGGGCCTAGCTTCCAAGGTAAACACACCCGTATGGGATGGCTTTCTTAAGCAAGGCTATGACATCATATGCCTTCAAGAAACGTGGGACAGAGCAGAAGTACATGTCGAGGGATACTCCTCCTTCAGCGTGCTGGCTGTGGCTTCGCAGGCTGGCCGCGCCAAGGGGGGGTTAGTGACCCTGCTATCTACAACATTGACTGAGTTCTGGGTCAGTAACCATGTAGTCTTGGGAGATTATGCATCAGTTTTGCGCGTGACCCATAATGGACCTAAAGATCTAATAATCGTGAACTTCTACAATAACATCGCCAGCCACAGCCAGGGGTTGTTCATCTCCGACATCGAGCAGGCTATTGACGCAATGTTATCAAGCTCCCCTAAACCAGCGGTAATCTTGTGGGCCGGAGATTTTAATATCAAAACGTGCTCCTATGCACTTAAGGGGGCTTGTGGCCACAGGGAGGAATACTCTGGAAGGGAAACTACCAGCGTCTTCAACCACTTCCCACACAACATCCTAGGAAGTGCCTTGAATAACCTACTGGCCAAATATGATTTGGAACTTCTTGAATGCAATACGAATGCTAACAATGTTAGATGCCCGACATTCCATGGAAGGAACAGCCAATCATTTATAGACCACATTATCGTCTCCAGCTCTGCAACGTATATAAATGTGTGGGTAATCGAACAAACGGTCAGTGACCACAACAGTGTATCTGTCGAATTACTGGGCTGGCCGTCAAAAAGGAACTCTCACGGCCAACCTATCCAGGACATCTCCGTAGGAAGACCAAATGGGATGAGGGTGAAATGGACAAAAGTTGACCCTACCAAAATTGTCACCAACGTAATCATTAATTGCTACGGAGAAGTGGAGTACTGTTTATCCCCAACACCATGCCCAGAAATCTTGCTGTCTAAATTTCTAATCATCACACAAACTGTTGAGAAATCATTGACAAGCAAATCACGGGAGCCAAGAAAAGTTAAGACAGCGTGGTTTGATGATAACTGTGCCCAGTCACTAAAAAGGCTAAAAACCTCATTAGATACAAAACCGAGAGACCACTGTAAGATAAGGGAAGACCGTCACAACTACAAAATCGCCCTGGCTACTCGGAAGAGAGAACTACAGGACGAGGCATGGGTTAAATTAGATCAGGCAGCGGAAACAAAAGATCACAAACTCTTCTGGGACACTGTAAACAGTCCGTTCTTAAAGAATGACAACATCCCCGAACTTACCTCGCATGTCAGCTGTCAAGATTGGATTATACACTTCACTGGGATTTTTAACTCTGATTGTTCCTTTAATTGTACCTTGGCCTCAGATCCTAATGTTTTAACTGGAATGCCAATTAATTTTAAATGGGAGAAATTATTGTTTACAGTATCTTTAAATGAGGTGCAGGATGCTATAGAGAAAAGCAAGGGGGGGAAAGCCCCGGGCCCAGATGGGGTCCCTGTGGACTTTTTTAAATCGAAGATTGACCTATGGGCGCCTATTTTAACACGTTATTTCAATGCTGCTATTGAGAATGAACTACCTACCTCATGGGGTCAATCCATTTTGGTGCCACTTTTTAAAAAAGGTTCAAGGGCTGAAGCACGTAATTATCGCCCAATTTCTCTTTTGGACTCGTCATTAAAAATACTGAGTCGCGTGCTTCTGGGAAGATTAGAGTCCTGGGTTGAGGACAATAATGTCCTATCACCCATTCAGTACGGGTTCCGTAGGGGTATAGGAACCATGGAGCAGTGTGTGAACCTTGAGCTTATCATCGGCAAGTACACAAGAGCAAAGGAAGGGCATTTGTTCATGTGTTTTGCCGATCTAAGCTCGGCGTTCGACCTAGTGGAACACACACTGCTCTGGCCAACATTACTCGCTATGGGCGCACCCCCCGAAATCATTCACTTGCTGGCCAGAATGTACAGTAGCCTATTAAGCAAAGTTAGATTTGGACCAAAGGAGAGTGCACCCCCTTTTTTAAAATAGGTAGAGGGATTAGGCAAGGGTGCGTTCTCGCACCCTTGCTGTTTTCCCTTTTTATAAACCAGGTCGATCAGTCCCTACAAGAGTCCTATGCAGATGCCCCTATGATAAATGGCAAACAAATACCCGTCCTCTTATACGCGGACGACGCGGTCCTGATTTCCAGGACCGCGAATGGGCTCCAAAAGTTAATTGACAAATTCAATGTTTTTATTAAAGGCAGAATGCTCAAAATTAATAAGGGTAAGACTATGACTATGACCTGTGGGAAGAAACTAAAGAAAAGTAAGTCATTTTTCCTTGATGGGGATAAACTTGAGTCTGTGCAACATTTCTGATACTTAGGCATTACTTTCTCTGGGGACGGGAGATGGGCAAACGAGCAATCTTGCATAGGCATGAAGATGATTAGAAACACAAACTGCATCTTCAGATTTGCCTCCAAACTAGGGGGGCGTAGAATAAGGGAGATGATTTCCATTTATAACTCCAGGTGCATGTCCTCTGCCCTTTACGGAGCAGGGATATGGGGATATAATTCCCAGATCGCCCTCTCCATTCAGCAGGAAGAAAATAGGTACCTTAAACGCCTATTATGTCTTCCTGCTTCAGCCTCCAACGAAATTACACATAGGGAGCTGGGCATACACCATGCCACAGACTTGATTGCACTACGTCCCCTCTCCCTTTGGCGTTCTATCTGGGCCAAAGATGAAACCAAGTTTACCCAGGAATTAATTTTAGACTGTATTAAACTGGACCAGCACTTAAAAATCCCCTGGCTAAAACACATTTTTCACTGGTATAATTCCCTTTTTGGTCAGGATATTTTTAAAGATACCCCAACAGAATTAGTTTTAACGAAGCATGACCTTAAAACCACCTACATGGATCATGCTGAAGGGATTAGAATGAAGGGGTATGCTACACAAAGTACTTTTAAACTGTACCTGGAATACAATTTAAATACAGGATTCCCATCATACCTTACATTCGTCAGTATTAACTCCCATCGTTTCGTTTTGGCACGCCTGAGGCTGGGTATAGCCCACCATTTGGTGGCCTTCCCTACTATAAAGAAGCCGGGGTCTTGCCCGTGCCCATGCGATGGGAAATCGAAACAGAGTATCTGCCACTTTTTACTATTTTGCAACTTTTATACTGGTTTTAGAAAATTTTATCTAAAACAATTATTTTTAGAATACAGTACGTATGATATAAGAGCTGCAATGCAACTATTGTTTGACCTGTCGTCCCCTAACATATGTTATCGTGTAGCCACTTATGTTCTTAAATGTATTAGGCACAGGAAATCAATTATCATATGATTTCCATTGGAAAAGACACCTATTGATCAATTGTGAGCTACTGTCAAACCTTATGCATTTCTCTTATACGTGAACTCTGGTTTTTATCATGATTTTAGACCCTGTATCGACTGTTCCTTTGGCTTTGTACCCCTCTGGACTTATACCTTTTTAAATTTCTTGTATATATTTGTTGATAAATATGTAACAGACTTTTACAGTTAATGCACTTTAGTTACTCTGGCATATTTTTGCACACATTATTGCACTTTATGCCCAGTTCAGGCCTTTCTTTGATTGTATACAATTGCTGCTAAAATACGTAAGAGAAGTTGTAGACATTGCACTTTAGTTATCCCTTGCATAATTTGCACACACTATTGCACTTTATGCTCAGTCTAAGCCCCTCCTTGACTGGTACTACCTCACTTAGCAAGTTTTGCACTACACTTTAAAAATTGCTGCTAAATATAAACGTCCCCCTTTTTTGCATATTTTGCACATATTATCGCACTTTAGGCCTAGAATAGGTCTCTTGTTTAAGTACCACCTATTTGCATGTTGTATCAAACGTTTAAAATGGCTGCTATCTACAAATGATTATCCCATGGTACATTGATGTGATATGTTTTGCATTAATTTGCTAATTGCTGCTAAATGCTATGTCCAATCCTGGCTTATTTTGCACACATTACTGCACTTTTCGCCCTGTATAGGCCTCTTATTTAGTATTATTCCTCCCGGCATGCCTTGCACCAAACGTGTAAACTGACGCTATACTTAGTGATTATTTTCTCTTTCAGATTTTATCTTGATTGCCTGCACTAATGTAATTGTTTTAGCTAGTTTCATCATTCTTTATAAAAGTGACTTCAATTGTATTTATGAATGTTGCTATATGGTTGTATCTATACAAACCGAATAAAGCATTTTGAAACGAAACGATTATTATGTTGAAAATGGGAACAAAGTTTTTCATACTGAATAGGACAGCCATGGACAAAGAGAGGGAGTTGTATCGATTCCAGTAGATCAGAATGGGCCTTATGTTACCGTCAACGCAATGGGTGTTTCAGAGCCATTTCTTTTGGATACTGGTGCGATGAGAAGTTCTATCATTCATTCTAAACTCCCTGGCGCACCTTTGTCTGGCGTAATGAATACATCTGTAGGATTTTCTGGCGCCCCAGTTCGCAATCCGGTTTCTTTCCTCCTGCCTATTTCAATTGGTCCTTATGATTTGGACGCTTCACTCATTTTAACAACTGGTTGTGGTGAAAATCTGTTGGGTCTGGATCTGTCGAAACATTTGCATGCAACGTTATATTGCTCCCCTTCTGGCGTTCATTTGAAGCTAGGGGAGAAATTGACATCCTCAATATACTTGTCCAAGGATCAGTTTCCACCTGAGTTGCTTTCTCTCCCCGCATCACTTTGGGCTATGGGTCCGAATGATGTTGGCTGTCTTGAGATCCCACCTTATGTTGTTACGCTCAAACCTAATGTTAAATTGCCACTCATTCCCCAATATAAAATATCCAATAATGGCGAGAGAGCGCTTCTGGCTATTATTTATGACTTGGTTCAGAAGGGTGGGGTTGAAGAAACGAGAGAGAATGTGTGTAACAGTCCTGTCCTTCCAATTCTTAAAAGAACTGATCCTTCTCAGCCCCCTGTTTATAGATTTGTGATTGACCTGCGAGAAGTCAATAGAATTGTTGTACCCCAGTTCCCTGTTGTCCCGGATATCACAGCCTTGTTAACGATGATACCTGCATCAGCAGCTTGGTTCTCTGTGATCGATCTGAAAAATGCTTTCTTCAGCATTCCTATTGCTGAGGAAAGTAGAGACATTTTTGGCTTCTCCCTAGGAGGACGAAGTTTCCGATTTAAAAGAGTGCCCCAAGGTTATTGTGAAAGTCCCTCCATCTACAGTCAGGCTCTTAAATCTCAGTTTGATATGTTCCCTTTGCCTTCTGATGCTACACTTATTCAATATGTGGATTATTTGCTGGTTGCGATTGATTCAGAGGATGTTTGCAAGGATGTGACAGTTGCATTGTTGCGTCATTTGTCTGATCTCAATCATAAGGTTTCGCCTTCTAAATTACAGTATGCCCGCCAAGAGGTTACCTATTTAGGTCATCTCTTGTCGAAGGAGGGACGGCGATTGACCCAAGAACGTATCCAAGCCATTGCACAAATGTCTGTGCCATCCACACAGAGACAGGTGCGTGCCTTTCTGGGCATTACCTCATATTGTAGGCAAAGGATTCCAAATTTTTCCCTATTACCACTCACTTTGAAATATACACCTCATCCACTCCCTTGGTCTGACGAATGTCAAAAGAGTTTTATTGACTTACGCACAGCTCTGTGTTCGGCGCCTGTATTGGGTACTCCAGACTATAGTAAGCCTTTCACGCTCTACGTCCATGAGAGAGAAGGTTGTGCATTGTCAGCCCTGACACAACAATTCGGAGACAAACAGCGGCCATGTGCCTATTTTTTGGCTACTTTAGATCCAGTAGCTAAAGCTTTGCCCAGCTGCCTTAGAGCTACAGCAGCAGCAGCGATTTCTATCCGACAATCGGCTGGAGTGGTGTTGGATAACACACTCACTGTCATGGTACCACATGCAGTGGATACTTTGCTAAACCGAACGAAAATGCAGCATCTTACGAGTGCTCGGCTGTCTGGATACGAGTTGACTCTATTGGTGAGTCATGTGCAAATTAAAAGATGCAATACGTTGAATCCTGCCACATTGTTACCACTCCCAGATGAGAACGGTACTCAAGAACAGCATGACTGTTTTCTTCGTACAGAGGAAGAGACGAAAGGTAGAATAGATTTAAGAGACACTCCGCTTGCGGATCCTGATGGTTCTTTGTGGGTGGATGGCTCATGCTTTAGGCTTCTGAATGGAGATACGACTGCAGTGTATGCTGTTACGACTTTGCATACGGTTGTTGAGACAGCGCGTATCAGACATAATTCAGCTCAAGCAGCAGAGCTGATAGCTTTGACTAGAGCATGTGTGTTGTCAAAAGGAAAAAGAGTGAATGTGTATACCGATAGCCAATACGCATTTGGCGTGGCACACAGTTTTGGCCGCTTGTGGAAGGAGAGGGGGTTCTTTACCTCTCATGGAACAAAAATTCAGCATGGCCCGTTAGTAACTGATCTCCTTGAGTCACTTGCTTTGCCCACACAGATAGCAATCATAAAATGTAGCGCACACAAGAAAGTTATGGATGATGTTGGTCGCGGGAATGCAAAAACTACAGCTAGAGACGTCACAGGTCACATGTATGTTGCAGGCCCTGCAAACTGGGTCGGAGAAGTCGGGATGTGTGAGGACACAATTGAAAGTGTGAGAATGATTCAAGCAGAGGCTACAGAGAAAGAGTTGAGTAAGTGGAAAGAAAGTACGGGAAGGTTGGACGCGACAGATTGTTGGACGGAACTGTCGGAACACCAACCCATATTAGTGCAAAAGGTATATTCAAGCTTTTGGCTCCGGTGTGGCAGAATTAAGGGATACCGAAGTGTGCGGAGAATATAGTGAAACACTGCATTGTGTGTCTAATGCATAATCCAGGAAAAGGAACTCCAACCCCGGCAGGTCATTTTGCTCCCCCAACATATCCTTTTGAAGTGCTCCAAATTGACTATATCCATATGGAACAATGTTGTAACCTTAAGTATGTTCTGGTGGTGGTTTGTGCCTTTTCCAAATGGATAGAGGCCTACCCCTTGAAGGACAACACTGCTTTATCCACTGCCAAAAATATTGCTTAACGAGTTTTTCCGAGGTTTGGTTTGCCGCGAATTGTCTGGAGTGACAATGGAAGAGAATTCGTGGATCAAATTATGCAGAAAGTGTATGCTGGTCTTGGTGTTCCCATGAGGCACAGGGTCAGACTGATTTGCATGTAGCCATGTCTGAACTGGGGTGGCAGAGTGGGCTAAAGAACGGTGATGGATTAAACCCAGATATTTTGCATGGGTGTGAGTGTTTGATTGATTCAGATGCTCCGTCCATCACCACCCCCTTTTGTACCGCTTTTGGCCGTCATAAGTGTGGGCGGGTATGCTCAGACGTGAGTCCCTTGCTCACTTTGCCACTGGATTCAAGCAAGCCGGGCTGAAGACGGCTGGAATGCCAGAAACCGGTCCTCGGAAGCTTGTTTCCGGTCCAGGGAAGGCATGGCTTGGCAGTTCGGGCTGGACTGTTCCCATGAGGCACAGGGTCAGACTGATTTGCATATAGCCATGTCTGAACTGGGGTGGCAGAGTGGGCTAAAGAACGGTGATGGATCAAACCCAGATCTTTTGACTGGGTGTGAGTGTTTGATTGGTTCAGATGCTCCGTCCATCACCACCCCCTTTTGTTCCGCTTTTGGCCGCCATTAGTGTGGCAGGGTATGCTCAGACGTGAGTCCCTTGCTCACTTTGCCACTGGATTCAAGCAAGCCGGGCTGAAGACGGCTGGAATGCCGAAAACCGGTCCTCGGAAGCTTGTTTCCGGTCCAGGGAAGACATGGCTTGGCAGTTCGGGCTGGACTGTTCCCATGAGGCACAGGGTCAGACTGATTTGCATATAGCCATGTCTGAACTGGGGTGGCAGAGTGGGCTAAAGAACGGTGGTGGATTAAACCCAGATCTTTTGACTGGGTGTGAGTGTTTGATTGATTCAGATGCTCCGTCCATCACTACCCCCTTTTGTATCACTTTTGGCCGCCATAAGTGTGGCAGGGTATGCTCAGACGTGAGTCCCTTGATTACTTTGCCACTGGATTCAAGCAAGCCGGGCTGAAGACGCTGGAATGCCAGAAACTGGTCCTCGGAAGCTTGTTTCCGGTCCAGGGAAGACATGGCTTGGTAGTTCGGGCTGGACTGTTCCAATGAGGCACAGGGTCAGACTGATTTGCATATAGCCATGTCTGAACTGGGGTGGCAGAGTGGGCTAAAGAACGGTGGTGGATTAAACCCAGATCTTTTGACTGGGTGTGAGTGTTTGATTGATTCAGATGCTCCGTCCATCACCACCCCCTTTTGTACCGCTTTTGGCCGCCATAAGTGTGGCAGGGTATGCTCAGACGTGAGTCCCTTGCTCACTTTGCCACTGGATTCAAGCAAGCCGGGCTGAAGACGGCTGGAATGCCAGAAACCGGTCCTCGGAAGCTTGTTTCCGGTCCAGGGAAGACATGGCTTGGCAGTTCGGGCTGGACTGTTCCCATGAGGCACAGGGTCAGACTGATTTGCATATAGCCATGTCTGAACTGGGGTGGCAGAGTGGGCTAAAAAACGGTGATGGATTAAACCGAGATCTTTTGACTGGGTGTGAGTGTTTTATTGATTCAGATGCTCCGTCCATCACCACCCCCTTTTGTACCACTTTTGGCCGCCATAAGTGTGGCAGGGTATGCTCAGACGTGAGTCCCTTGCTCACTTTGCCACTGGATTCAAGCAAGCTGGGCTGAAGACGGCTGGAATGCCAGAAACCGGTCCTCGGAAGCTTGTTTCCGGTCCAGGGAAGACATTGCTTGGCAGTTCGAGCTGGACTGTTCCCATGAGGCACAGGGTCAGACTGATTTGCATATAGCCATGTCTGAACTGGGGTGGCAGAGTGGGCTAAAGAACGGTGATGGATTACACCCAGATCTTTTGACTGGGTGTGAGTGTTTGATTGATTCAGATGCTCCGTCCATCACCACCCCCTTTTGTACCACTTTTGGCCGCCATAAGTGTGGCAGGGTATGCTCAGACGTGAGTCCCTTGCTCACTTTGCCACTGGATTCAAGCAAGCTGGGCTGAAGACGGCTGGAATGCCAGAAACCGGTCCTCGGAAGCTTGTTTCCGGTCCAGGGAAGACATTGCTTGGCAGTTCGAGCTGGACTGTTCCCATGAGGCACAGGGTCAGACTGATTTGCATATAGCCATGTCTGAACTGGGGTGGCAGAGTGGGCTAAAGAACGGTGATGGATTACACCCAGATCTTTTGACTGGGTGTGAGTGTTTGATTGATTCAGATGCTCCGTCCATCACCACCCCCTTTTGTACCACTTTTGGCCGCCATAAGTGTGGCAGGGTATGCTCAGACGTGAGTCCCTTGCTCACTTTGCCACTGGATTCAAGCAAGCCGGGCTGAAGACGGCTGGAATGCCAAAAACCGGTCCTCGGAAGCTTGTTTCCGGTCCAGGGAAGACATGGCTTGGCAGTTCGGGCTGGACTGTTCCCATGAGGCACAGGGTCAGACTGATTTGCATATAGCCATGTCTGAACTGGGGTGGCAGAGTGGGCTAAAGAACGGTGATGGATTAAACCCAGATCTTTTGACTGGGTGTGAGTGTTTGATTGATTCAGATGCTCCGTCCATCACCACCCCCTTTTGTACCGGGTCTTGGTATTAGGCAGAAGTTTCACGCGGCAAACCATCCTCAGTCAGCGGGTTTGGTAGAATGCTACAATGGCACTCTCAAGCTCAAATTGGCAAAAATTCAAGCCAGCACGTGACCTGCATGGCATGACGCTTTGCCCTTGGCTCTTTTGTCTACCAGAACTACTGTACATTCTTGTGTGGGACTGAGCCCATACGAGGTAGTATTTGGACGCCCAGCTAACGTATGGGGAGTCCCTTGACCAAAAAAATATTCAGACATCCCATACCCATTGTTGATCGATTACCTGCATGATTTGATGGCTAAATTGCGTGTTCTTTATCAACAGGTCCAAAATGCTCTACCAGAGGCCTCTACAGACCCAGGTCATTCGATTCAACCAGGTGACTGGGTTTGCGAGAAGAATTTTCAACGGACAAGGAACTTGGAGCCACGCTGGTGAGCTCCACGCCAGGTTCTGCTGACGACACGCACGGCAGTGAAAGTTGAAGGAAAGAAGTACTGTGTTCACGGCGTGCACTGCAAAAAGGTACCCTTGCCCTTGCCTTTCGACCAAGGGCCTAGGGGAGTCTGAACGAGAAGAGATTCCCGGTTCATGCCTTTTAGTAATGCACGGGTGCACGGAACCCAGTCTGAAAAAGAAGATGATGATATTTTGCAAAGCGCTATCCCACCACATCTTCGAATAGACACTACAAACCCGGAAGCGTTGTTTCAGGATCAGACTGTGCCGGACAAAAGACGATACGACCGAAGGCCTAGAGCTGCTAAAGACATTTGAATTTTTTCCTCTATGATCAAAGACATTCTTTTTTTGACCTCCTTTTGATTAGTGAATTTTTCTAGTTTACGTATCATCTGTCTCCATCGCAGAGTCACGGTACGAGTCTTGACTGTGACCTGGTTTAGTGGCTAGTGCCTCCGGGATTTACAGTAATATAGCCAAGTGATTGAGGAAAATTGCCGTGAGCGACAACCTTGTTTTTAGAAAAGATGGATGGTACAACGAATAGGGAGAATAGGAAGGAAGAAATGAAGCGGAAATACTGCAAATTGTTACATAGTCGATTTGGTGTGTTTATGCTCTTTTATATTATACTGGCATGTGTAGGTTGGGTTGTTCATTCACTACAGTTAAAAGATGTGTCTAATTCTACCTCTGTGCCTTCCCGCTTTTCTGTCTCTCAACATCAGATACATACTCTTCCTCCACATGAAGAGACACGTCGAATTGAATACCTGAATAATTTGTTTGTCCAATTATTACACCAACACCAGTTAGTTGTCAATATGACTGATTGCTGGGTGTGTGGACTTATGCCTCATAACACACATAAGGAATACCCTATTTAGTCCTCCTTTTTTTCTTATGAAGGTTCAGCCTGGGCATATCTGGCTATGTTCTCGGCCGCCTACCATAATCGTCTCAGATATCCTGTTGGTTCGTTCGGGGGTGGCATGGACTTCAGCCATAGCACCTTAATAAAGGGAATAGTGGCGATGGCTAGGATTGTGGAGAAAAGCAAGATATCCCCCGATGAGAAGCGAGCCTATGAAGGTTGGAATGTCACTCATTATATTTCTAGCCTTAGTGTAAAAACCAAACAGGAAAGGTCTCCCCCGGTGTGGACCGTACCCAATTGAGGTAATTTTTGCCTTCAAATTAACAGTAAGAAGACTGATACCAAACAGAATAGTTCCTATACGTACATTTTCATATCTCAGAATTTCCCTCCATTGGTCCCGTCTGAGGGCATGTATTTTGTCTGTGATGATAGAGCCTACACTTGGCTCCCATCTGATTTTTCGGGAACTTGCTATATAGCCTTCTTGGTTCCCCCTACATACACTGCTCCCTTAGGCCACCACAGAAACAGATATGGCAGAGGGATAATTGATGCCAGAGATACAGCAGGATAGGAGGGAGGTGATTTCCTCAAAGGATTCCTTCCCTTCTGGGGTCCTATGATGAACAGTCGGCATATTAGGCAGTTGACTCGTGTGGTTGAGACCACCATTGATGTCACTGTGGGTGCTTTGAATAACATCACGGCAGAACTTCAGGCCGATCGTCTTATGACGTTGCAGAATAGAATTGCACTAGACGTCATCCTTGCAGACCAAGGAGGAGTCTGTAAATTGATCAGGTCCAGTTGTTGTATTTACATTCCTGATAACGCCCCAACAGTATACCAGGCCATCTCCAAATTACATACCATTTACGAGTCGATTCATCAGGACGAAGGAGATTGGTCTTTTATGGGATGGTTTTGGGGATTAATATCCACTTGGGGATGGAAGACATTGACATTCATTGGAGCAATATTGGCCATCATTTTCTCTTGCTGCCTGTGCATACAGTGTGGTCCAGCTATTTGTGGATTACTTGCCACCATGTGTGTCCCGAAGCCCGTGTCCCCAAAATCAGAGAACATTAGAATGATGGTACAGCAACAACTTGCTGACTTTATGGCCATTGATGTTGATTCCGACTCAGATTAACCTGGGTTTGGTGTATTGCCTGAGTAATGGCATAAGGAGGGTCTAAGGTTCTGCAATTTTCGACTCGTTTGTATCTAGCAGCCAGTTTGTGTTATGCCGCCATTTTGTGTTGCCCTCACTCAGGCAACGATGCAAACGAGATGTTTTTGCCGTCTTTTTCATTCACGTGTTAGGTAACCTATCCTTGCCCCTGTTTGTTAGCCAAGTGTCACGGTCTGGCCGAGTACACTAATCTATGTCTGGTTTGACAAATCCCTGTCTTAACTATCTGGTGGTCCACACCATTCTTTCCTGGCTTTATCTCACCTGCTGGCCTTTGCTATTCCTCTTGTGCATTCAATTATTTCACGACTGTCCTCTTGGAGTACATAAACATGTTTTGCCACCGGCATGTCGGATTGTATTGTGTACGTTGATTAACTCGACAGGAGGAGCAACAAATACAGCCAACAACCGGGTCTGTTTGAAGTCACTTGATACTTTGTTTTTAAACCTTTGCCTTGGTTAATCATGTCTGTATTTTGGATTGTCTATTGTGTATGACAAATGTATATAAACTCGTGCGCCACGGAGTAAAAGGGCAGTCTCTTATGAATATACCCTTGCGTACTTCATAGACAACTGTACTAGCTGCAGCTAATAAATCTGTTTGACGTACCCAGACGGAGTGTCCCGTGTCTCTGTTTAGCAAGGCAGGAAGGACTCGAAGATTCAGGCGTACCCTGCGCCACCGGGCCCCTAAGGCCGCGGTTCTTCATTTGTTTCTGCCTGTGTGACTCTGTGATGCAAACAGTTTTACTACTAGCAAATAATTTCAGCTATTTGCGGATTTAAAATTGCACATTGTGCCTAGTGACCTTTAAGTAATACAGCTCTTGTAATTTGTTATTTGGATTTGTAGTGTGTAAGAGGCTGGCTTAGTTTATGTGCACACTTATTTGTGAGAAGCACCTTGCACTAATCGAGGCAACCCTTATGGTGATTTTAGTGGTCTTTGATAACCGCAGAAAGATCTCAAAGTGGTAGCTGTAGAGAGCAGCCTTCAGGCTTATCTAGAAGTAGTGATAAGCAGCTTGTTTTACCAGATCTAATTATGTAGTGTAGGTTAAACGAGAAAAGAATCACACAATGTAAATATAAAAATATGGCTATTTATTACACAAGACTCACTAACATAGTGGTATATCTCCTATGCGGGGATATAAACACAAATACAACACAATACTTCAATTGTAAACAGGTAAGTTAGCACAAAAGACAGTGGTCTCCATGGGGAGACCAAACCATATACTACAAAAGTGGAATGCGCACTGTGACAGAAGTCGGGACTTGGACCAGGAGACTCAGAGGAGCTGGAAACACAAGGAACCACCCAAGGTAAGTACCCAGGAACCCCACGGAGGCTTTATGCAAAGTGGAAACATAGGCCCTTGTCCAATAGAAGTCAACCCATGCATATCCCAGGAACCAGAATTCATTTTTTTAAGGTTACAACTGTCCTGGCTAACCACTGAACAACAAATACAACACAGGATCCTATGTCTTATATGAAAAGCTGTATGCACACAAGTACCCACATCAGATGCCTTTCAAATCTCTTCAAATTCCATCAAACATCAACTATTATACGTTCTATCTCTGAACACAAACTGATAATCTCAAAATGGAGACTAGCAAGATTCAGTGGCAAAACACTGAATGTGGCACGAGAGAAACTTTGAAACAATCTTCACAAGGAACTCAGGACACTGAGCAACTTCACATCCTTAACCGCATGCGCGCTAGCGGGTTTTCCCGCTGCGCGCTGGAATTTGAAAATCGTGGGTAACGTGACAAAGTCAGCTCGTCATGCGCGCAGCGCAGGTAACGCCCATGACGAGCTGGCTTTGTCATCCGCAGCGAAGGGGTTAAACAAACACCCTGGAAGAATTGCAACTTTTGAGACACAAGCAATCCTATAGAATTGCCTTTGTCAAGAGCCCAAAACACATCTAATCAGGTCTACCATCAAAATCTTCACTAACCTTCATACCCTTTTTTTTGCTTAATGGATCTCGTGTCTTCCTTGTGTTGAAAAATGTTTTTGACTGAATAAGAAATATTCAAGATTGCTAAATTCTGCTGCCTTCTCTCTTCTCTCCACCTTTTTAGCATCTCCCTTCTTGCACTCTTTTTAGGTCAAGCCTGGTTAGCGCATGCGCTGCTCCGCGGCATGCTGTTTTGAGGTATTGCATACAAGCTCCACCCATTTCCCCGCCCATCTTTTTAATTGGCTCCTGTTATTGTCCTTGCTAAATGGTTTCTTTTCTTTTGTGAATAAGCTTGTTAGTCCCTCCTTGGTGTCGCCTTGTCTGCATTTGTTACCTTCCATAATGACTAAACCTTTTAGTTGTCTAGTTACCCGGTCTGCTTTATAAGTCAGTGAGCACAATTTTGTTTAATTAATAATGGTGACAATGGAGGCTGCTTCTTGTATTTGCTGTGGGCACACAACACTTGCTGGACAATGGCGGCTGCTTCTTGTATGAAGCGCTGTGGCGCTTTAACTTTAAAAGTGTCTTCCCCCTCGCCCCACAGCAATCACGTAACAATGGCGGCCACTTCTTGTTTTTGAAACTCTTGAGCCGAGCACGGCGCTCGCTACAGGGACACCGCGCTCGGTTTCATATTTATTTTAACTTTAATAGTGAGCGTTGCGCCCACATAAGGGACACCATGCTCTGTTTCATTGTTTTTTTACTTCAATGGTGAGCGCGGCGCCTGCTTCAGGGACACATCGCTATGTTTAATTATTATTTTTAACTTTAATGGTGAGCACAGTGCCTGCTTCAGGGACGCCATGCTCTGTTTCATTTTTTTGTACTTTAATGGTGAGCGCATCGCCCGCTTCAGGGACACCACACTCTGTTTCATTAAAAAAAAAAACTTTAATGGTGAGCGCGGCGCCCGCTTAAGGGACACCGCCCTCTTTGTAAAGCACTAGGTTGCGCATTTTCCAAACTTTGACCAATTGGTATTGTAAATGACTATGGGGCCGATTCACAGAACTAATCTGGGACAAAATCCTAAACTTACTACTTTTGGTATTCACAGAAGGAATTTAGTAGTAGTAAAGTTAGGAGTTAGTCTTAAGTTAGGATTTTGTCTTAAGTTAGGATTTTGTCCTAAGACCAAAACTTAAGACAAACTTAAGTTTAATTTAGGACAAAATCCTAACGCAAGACAAAATCCTAACTTTACTACTACTAAATGCCTTCTGTGAATACCAAAAGTAGTAGATTTAGGATTTTGTCTCAGATTGGTTCTGTGAATCGGCCCCAATGACTATTATTATTGCAGGTTTAACACATAAGTAAAAGGCAGTGTCATTTACAATGCCAATAGCTCAAAAGGTCGCAAATGCGAGACCTATAGCATTGCAAATGATTGTTGAGCTTTATGTCCCCTATAGTAGACATTCACTCCTGTCTGTACTGTATTTTTTCAGATTATTTTCTCTTGTTTATATGCAAGATTTCGTTTGTTTTTCAATAAAACTGTAAACTGAGCCTAGTAGCTGTGCCCCAGGCATCTGTTGTGCTTTAAAATATTAATAACTAAATATGTAAACAATACATTGCAGGCCTTTGCATTCGTGTTGCAGCATGCAACTTTGATAACTTTGCCTACCAACTAATTCATGAGCAGCCAGGTGTCATGACAAGATAGTGGAAGAAAAATCATGTGGCTACCAAGAATCCCTTACATGGGTGATGCAGTCAACATTGCAAAGTATTGAATCAGCATTAAATTCGGCAAACAGGTAAGGGCTACAAGTGATTCCAACTCTTTTCCCTTTTAGCAATGTAATATATCAAAGGTCACCAGAACAAGACAACTACTGCTAAAAACACAAAAGACCAAGGGACCTTTGTATAGGTGTGTCTGTAGCAAGCATAGAGTCATTGTTAACACATGTCCTGCTTGAAAAGTGGAATGTTAGTTGTGTGACTGGATTGTTCACATGCCAGTGGATGTAAAAGCTGCAGAAAGAGTTTAGTTAATGGCGTCAAAGATGAAGCTATGAGGTAGGGGTTGTAGATATAATAGATTCCTTAGTTCTATCTCTGAGATATGAACTCACTGACGAATTTGAAAAAGATAACCTAGAAAACAGGAAACTATATTTAACCTTATGATTGATGGCATCATTGTGCCTATTGATGTGATTTTGCTTCCAAGTGCTGCAGACTTGGGGACAACGGGGCTCGTTGTACTGAAACTCTTGATTTTCTTTCTGCGATACCATTTCAGCAGGAGAAAATTGTTGACAAGGTTTATGTTGCCAAGAAGAGCATAGACTTGCTGGACTGGGTACTCCAAGGGAAATTCAGTTCATTATTTAGGCGACATGTGTATCAACAAGTAATGGCCATTATTGTAGCACACCATCTATGAGATCAAGCATGCCAAAGGGAAGCGAAAGTTTCTTGAATAAGAGTACCTTCATGTATAGATGAGGTGAGCAGCAATCATCTAAACAAACACAACTAAGGGGCATATTATCAAGCCTGGGCGATAAAATCATCGCCGCTTTATTGGCAGGAAACTGCCGATAAAGTGGCGATAATGGGCATGATAATATGCTCTATGCAATTGCATTCGAAGCTCATGTTAGATGTTCTTCACATTTAACATACGCTTCGATTGGAATTCCATAGAGCATATTATCAAGCCCATTATTGTCACTTTATCGTCAGTTTCCTGCCGATAAAGCGGCGATAATTTTATCTCCCAGGATTGATAATATGCCCCTAAGTATTTCCCAAAGCCCTAGGGAAAACTCAAGGGTCTGACTCATGAAGGAGAAAGCTAATGTTATTCTTGTTAAACACCAGTTATCCAACCTTCTCTGAGGGTGTGCAAAGATCTAAGATGTTACTAGCCATTTTCTGTAAAGGAGACTGGACATTGACCTTAGGACCATCAATGAAGCTACATGGGTGTATACCAGCTCTTGCCTTGAACATTTTCAAATTCACTGACACAGATTTTTCCCAAATTTGACGTTTGCTTGGCCTACCATCATGTCAAACCTGACGCTAACTAGTCATCTTAGTGCTTCTATCACCTTGACATGCTGTTTCCATTTTGTCACATGCCCTTAGGCCTTGACTCTGCAGCAGCGTCTTGTTTATGGACATCGAAAGTGAAGTCACTGTTCAAGGTGTCTTTGTAGTTGAAAAATACAAACTATGGGGCAGATTTACAAGCCCCTTGCGCCCCTTTTACGCCACCATTGCATCACTTTTGTGATGCAGCAGCGGTGTAAAAGATGCGCCACGGTGCGGGGTACTTACAACGTGATGCATCTGGGAGATGCGTCATGTTGTAACGCCCTGCGCCAGAAGGATTTCACTCAGTCACTTTGGGGCCCATGCTGCGTCAAAGCCCTGCGCCTGCTTGAAGCAGGCGTAAGGATTGACACAGCATTAAATAGATAGGGCCCCCCCAGAGCCTTGCTGGAGCTGCGTCGCAACTCCAGTACTGCGCCGCCTTTACGGCACAGATGCGTCACGCATCTGTGCCGTTTATGCACATTGGGGCGCCGCATTGTAAATGCGGCGCATCAATGGTGGCGGAGGCATGGCGCACAATAAGTGGCGCATCCCTGCTAATATGCAGGGATGCGCCACTTATTGTAAATCTGCCCCTATGTGAGCACATGAAGAGTTTTATGCAGAGTAGGTGAAGCATATGCCACACTTAGAAGAAAACACAAAAGTACATTTTTTGCAGAAGTGTTCAGCACTTTGGGCACATCGTATTAGGTCAATGTATTATGCCTCTCGTGAGTTGAGATGAAGCTATCACAAAAACCCACCCAGCCACCACAAAGCAAGGACTTTGGAGGTCCTTATTTTGTGGCTACGTGAAATCTCTGCGAATTTCATAAAAGGGCTAGCTAGCAAACCTGTTTCCCTTACAGAACCTGTGAAAAAGGATAAGAAGCACTTTTGTTCAAAAGCACATCAGTAGAGCTCCGATTGGATAACTGCTTCACTTGTTCAAGCCCCTGCCAAGGCAAGTCTTCAGAAAATTTTGTTAATGCTCCTGATCACGTTGATGCCAGTGATAAAGAACCTGAGTCATTGTTGTTCCATATGTTATGTTATGTTAAAAGGATTTGGGGAGTGCTAAGTCATCCTTGAGAGAATATCTCAGTGCTAAATCAACTCAGTCCGAAAGATAAGCAGGAAGAAAGTATAGAAAAAGCTGGAAAGAAAAAACAGAAGTTACTTTGGAAAGAGGAAGGTCCTAGGGAGCGTCTGAAAAAAATGGAATGTTAGTCCTAATATGCAATTTCACCTATTCTTACATTTTTAATTCTCCGTGTGGCGACCACATCCTGATTGGCAGATCTAAGGCATCTCGTTGGCTTATGAAAGGATACTCTTAAATCCAAGTAAAGTGGACATGTTACATGTAGTGCTCAGTGAGTATGGCAAGCTTATGAATTGGTAACCAGTGAACAGATTTTAGGATGGGTATTCTTGAAGTTCTCCTGGGGGTGTGGCATTCCAGTTGGACAACTATGTTTTGAATTATTTGGAGGCGGAGGAAAAATATCCCACATATAAGGCATTCCCATAATCCAGGTGGCTGATGACAAGTACCAGGACAAGGCTTTGCTGATGTTGATTAGGGATCCAATAGAAAATGTTACACAAAAGGTGTAAAATCCCATAGCATGAGCTACATACAGAGGCAACCTACTTTTTTTAAAGTTAACAAATTGCCTATTAAGATCCCTAAATTCTTTGCCACTTTTTTGGGAGTGGGGCCTGATCCAACAGAAGTGGATGACCAAGACTCCTTCCAGAAAGTGTCTGTCTTACCAAACAAAATCCCTTTCGTTTTATCTCCATTTAGTTTTAGACACTGGTCCTTCATCCAAGTGGCTACTGAAGTCAGGAAGTCCACTAGATTATATATTGAAGATTCAGTGTTGTCTGCTAAAGATATAATTAATTGAGTATCATTGGCTTAAGATATGATGACAACCCCATGGTCTCACAATGTCCATTAAAGGACCAAGTAAATATTAAAGAGCATGGGGCTCAAGGCTGAATCCTGGGGGACGCCACATGTCCCGGAGAAGACTTATATCTATAAGGTGGAATATTGATGGACTGCAATTTGCCTGAACGGAAGGATAAAAAACAGCCAAGAGTAGTTTAGCGGAGACAGATCTCATGCAGATGTTTGATAAGGATGGCATGACATACAGTATTAAAGGGTACGGATAGGTCGAACATGATAAGGACAGCAGATTTACTTCCATCTTCAGTTAACCTAAAGTTATCGGTCAAGGCAAGCAAGGCAGTCTCTGTGATATGATTAGCTCTGAAATCTGTCTGAGAAATAATCAGCAGGCTATACTCTTCTAACTAAATAAGTTGAGAATTAGTTATCTTCTCTGTAACTTTTACTGGTTATTGTACAAGAGAAATGTGGCAGTAATTGGTTGCATTAAGAGTATGTCACTGACGTTTTTTGGGTGTTTTTTTTAGCAGAGGGAGCATCAGAGTGAGTTTCTAAGTGCAGAGGTTCTCCCCCACTTAAGGGAGGGACTAAGAAGAGACGCTCAACATGAGAAAATATGGAGGCATGGCTTGAGTGGAAACCCTGATTTAACCTTGGCCATAGCATCTTTCACAACATCAATTTGTAATGGCTCAAAAGTGTCTCAGATACCAGATGATGCTGGATGATGTACAGTCATCTCCAATTGAAGAAAAGCAGGAATCAGCTTGGGCACAAGGAGAGAATGGTGTTCTTGGATTTGCCTCAAGTATTTTGAAAAAAAACGAAAAATGTTATTGAATTGTCGAAATTAAAACATAGTCACCTGTGTTTGGACATCCAAAAGGTTTAATTCCTTTGTGCAGGGTAGCCAGATTTGTCATGGCATAAACCACCGCCCCATTAGTCATCATTTTGTATGGTACTTCCTGAAAATGTGAAAATATGAACTATGCACTAACTGTTAGAAGTTCCTTTCACAGTAAAATACATTCCTAGTACCAAAATGTGACATGTGAACTCTTCTCTGCACTACCCATTGGTTCTGATGACAACTAAGACGTGGTAAGAAGACCAGGAATGCTTAAAAAACCAAAAACGATTCAGAAAAGGGGGTGGTGATGAACAGAGTGTCTGAATTAAGCAGACCACTCTTACCCAGTTCAAAGATCAGGGCTTGATCCATCACCGTTATTTATTTTCTGAATCATTTTTGTCCAGACGGCTGAAATGCCAGAAACCGGTCCCCGGTAGCTTGTTTCCTTCCCAGTATAAGAATTGGCTTGGTAGTTTGGTCTGCCCTGTTCCCATGATGCACTGGGCCAGGGTCAGACTAATTTGCATATAGCCAAGTTCTGAGCTGGGATGGTGCAGTGAGCTAAAAAACGGTGATGGATCAAGCCCTGATCTTTGGACTGGGTAAGAGTGGTCTGCTTAATTCAGACACTCTGTTCATCACCACCCCCTTTTCTGAATTATGAATGCAAAGCAGGCAGTAACTTTTGTCTGCAACATAAAGATTGGTTAAGAGCCAGGCAACACTATTCTAAAAGCAGTCTTTAAAGCAACTTTTGATGCCTGGGCCAGTCACAAATGTCTACGTGAAAGCATTTAACCTGTACGAAAAGTGTCACAAGAACTGAATTTAGAGAAAGGCATCAATCTTTATGACAACACATTTGGGAACCCTCTTCTAACTAGGGAAAAAAACCATAAATTCTGACCATGTGGTTGTTTTTATGCCACTTATAACCATCACTCACCGTAGATATAGATTCACAATTAATAAGGTATGGGTTGCAGTAGCAGCGACAAGCAGTATAAATACAGAGTTCCCCCTTTGTTCCCTTTAGAGGTTCCTGACAAGCCATGATCAAACTAGGCAATTGACTTCCTTTCTTCTTACCACGGTATTGTCTAAACATCTCTCATATTAGTTCTTCTAGGTTGTTTCCCAAAATGGGTAGAGGTAAGGTTTGCTGCTGATCCTTACACCAGTATCCTCCTCAATTTCCTGACCAATGTTTTTGTAAGAGAATGTTTGCTGTCTGAAGTTGGACCAGACAATGGAATCAATCAGGAAAGAGTCAGGCATCCACCATAAACATATATGTTGAACCTGTTGGAAAAGCTGGTTTGCCATTTGAGGACTGTGGATTTGGTAGGCTAAAACCTTGACCACGATTCACATCTTTGCTGTGACCTCTCTGTCCCCTATCCTATTTGTTGAACTTTCTGAAAGTATAGTTCAAAACTGAGTATAAATAACAGTAGGTAAAACGTTGACTTCTGAAGTAAGACAGCCATGATGCATTTGTTACAACTCTTATAAAACGAGAACCATGAAAAACAGCCATGCACAGGCAATACTTTATTGTGGGCCTGACTCTCAAAGTAATTTTCAGCTGTAAACCTAGGTTGACTGCGAAAGGACTGTCTACTATCCACAAACTGATCAATCAATCAATCAAGAAATTTGTATAGCGCACTACTCACCCAAAGGGTCTCGGGGGGTGGGGGGGGGGGGGGTCCGTTATTGCCCGAATAGCCAGGTCTTGAGTTGCTTCCTGAAGGAGAGGTGGTCTTGAGTAAGACAGAGATGGATGGGGAGGGAGTTCAAGGTCTTGGCTGCCAGGTAGGAGAAGGATCTTCCTCCCATGGTGGCTTTTCGGATGCGTGGCACGGCAGCGAGAGCGTGGCTGGTCGATCGTAGTTGGCGGGTGGTATTGTAGATGGTCAGGTGGTCGTTGAGGTACCTGGGGCCTAGGTCGTGGAGGGCTTTGTGTGTGTGGGTGAGGAGGCCGAACGTGATTCTTTTGCTGACGGGGAGCTAGTGCAGGTCTTTCAGGTGTCCGGAGATGTGGCTGTGGCGGGGGATGTCCAGGATGAGTCGTGCGGAGGCGTTCTGGATGCGTTGGAGTCTTTTCTGCAGTTTGGCGGTGGTTCCGGTGTAGAGGGTGTTTCTGTAGTCCAGCCGGCTGGTGACAAGTGCCTGGGTGACCGTCTTCCTGGTTTCGGTGGGGATCCAACGGAAGATCTTTCGGAGCATGTGTAGGATGTTGAAACACGAGGACGAGACGGCGTTGACTTGTCTGGTCATCGACAGGGAGGAGTCCAGGATGAAGCCCAGGTTGCGTGCGTGGTCCGTTGGTTTGGGTGCGCTGCCTAGGGCCGGGGGCCAACAGGAGTTGTCCCAGGCAGATGGTGATGGTCCAAGGATGAGGACTTCCGTCTTGTCTGAGTTCACTTTCAGACGGCTGTTCTTCATCCACTCTGCTACTTCTTTCATCCCTTCGTGCAGGTTGGTTCTGAGGCTGTGTTGGCGTGCGATGGCTGCGAGCGGGCTCATGTACATGTTGAAGAGGGTGGGGCTGAGTGATGATCCTTGTAGTACGCCGCAGATTACTTCAGTGGCCTCTGATCTGAACGGGGGAGGCGGACTCTCTGGGTTCTTCCGGCGAGGAACGAAATGATCCCCTCCAGTGCCTTCTCTTGGATTCCGACGTTGCTGAGGCGTTGTACTAGGGTGCGGTGGCAGACAGTATGGAACGCTGCGGAGAGGTCCAGGAGGATGAGGGCCGCTGTTTCCCCGTTGTCGAGCAGGGTTCGGATGTCGTCGGTGGCTGCAATGAGGGCGGTCTCCGTGCTGTAATTGGCTTGGAAGCTGGACTGTGAGTGGTCGAGGGATCTGTTCGTCTCGAGGAAGGCGGCCAGCTGTTTGTGGACGGTCTTCTCGATGACTTTGGTAGGAAACGGGAGGAGCGAGATGGGGCAGTAGTTCTTGAGGTCGGTAGGGCCTGCTGATGGTTTCTTCAGAAGGGCGCTGAGTTTGGCGTGTTTCCAGCTTTCCCGGAAGGTGGCGGTGTTGAAGGAGCAGTTGATGATGTCCCGGAGTTGGGGTGCGATGACGGAGTCGGCCTTGTTGAAGACGTGGTGGGGGCATGGGTCGGTTGGTGATCCGGAGTGGATGGTGTTCATCGTGCGGGTGGTGTCTTCAGTGCTGACCGGGGTCCAGTCGCGGAGGGTGGTGGTGGGGGGCGTCGGTTCGGTGGTTGGGTGCGTGGTCAGTTCGCCGAAGCTGTTGTGTATGTCTGCGACTTGCTGTGGAAGAACGTGGCGAGTGAGTCGCAGAGGTCTTGTGAAGGAGTGATGTCGTTGTTTCCGGCACTGGGGTTGGAGAGCTCTTTGACGATGCTGAAGAGCTCCTTGCTGTTGTGTGCGTTGTCGTCTAGTCGTTCCTTGAATGCTGTCTTCTTGGTGGTGTGGATCAGCTGGTGGTGTTTGCGGGTGGCATGGTTGAGGGCGGTCATGTTGTCTTGGTCAGGTTCTTTCGCAAGGCATTCTCGAGGGTGCGGCAGTTCTTCTTGGAGTTTTTGAGTTCGTTGTTGAACCACAGGGCTTTCTTGCTTCCGGGCCTGCTGGGATGGGTTTTCAGGGGTGCGAGGTAGTCGGCGCAGTTGGTAATCCTCTGTGCGAGGTTGAGGGCTGCTTGGTTGGGGTCCGTTGATCTGGTAGGAGGGTTCTGATTCAGTGATGCGGTGAGCTGCTCGGTGGTGATCTTGTTCCAGTTCCTGCGGGGAACCTGTTGCGGGAGGTGGTGACTGTAGGAGAGTAGGGTCTGCAATCCTATGATCACCCAGATTTTTTGCTTTTGTTTCACTGGTTTACGACTTTCTCTGGCTGTGGGCCTGCCAATCAGACCCACAGCCTGGCTGTTCTCTCTCTAAATTACAACATGTACCCTAGGTGCATTTACCAATTGGTACTGGGCCACCTTATCAGACCCTGTAACTCAGGGCATAGGTGTACCTAGGGCCTACCAGGGGCTGAAGCATGTATTATGCCACCCCTGGCTGGCCTCCTAAATTTGACACAACTGGCTGCATGACAGCTGGGGCAAAGTCGTGTAATCACCCTTTGCTGTAGATATAGTATACCTATATCTAACCCTAAAAATGGACACACAGATTCCTATCAGTCACTCCTATGGCAGGCCTTGACAATCCTGAAGGCAGAGTGCTTGGAATCGTGTGAGATGGTGCTCTGGCATGAGCTGAGCCTGTCTGCAGCTTGCGGAACCAAGTCCTAATAGCTGTTCCATGATAACGCATACCATATACTCTTAAGTGCATTATAATCCTCGCGGTTAAATGCTATCTTTGGTATTGCTTTATCAAAACATGTCGAGTAAGGTGTCATACGAATTGGAATACTAACCCCTCGCCAATTCTGGCGACGGGGTTAGCATTCCACCCTTCTAGAGGGACACGACATGTATGTAACTGTGAACCCCGGTTAAAGTTAAACAAAGCCTCAGCTCCACAAAATGGATGCTGCCACCACAGACACGAGTCTGACCCCCTGCAGCTGGGAGTCCTTCCAGCGAGGGGAGCCTGGACAAAGGGTTTCCTGTCGAGGGCGGTGCTAGCACCGTCCCAGACAGGGTTTTGTGTATCCTGGGTAGGCAGGGCTTTACAGGAAGGTGACTGCTGAGTGGCACCCCGGTGCTCACTACGCATAGGCCGGTCAGAACCAGTTCCAGGGGCACACCAGCCCCTGGCCTGGGGAAAGTCCGGCATGGGAGAGGGGTGTAACCACCCCCCTCCTAGTCCCACCCATAGGCAGGACCTAGTCACCGTGTCAGCCCCTTTTTTTAGTATAAAGATAGGAGCGGGCCCCCTGTTCAAATTAGATCATCTTTGGAATCAAGACACGACCTTCTACGAAAGGACATCAAGATTTCTTCTTCAAGATTCTCCCTTGTGGCTAAGGAGTAGTCACCCTGCATCCGCAGGCACCATCCTAAGAACACTGCGGTCTGCTGCAAGTCCTTCCTCCGGAATCCGACTGCCCAGCTCGACGAGACCCGGCTTCCCTGGCACCTCTGACCTCTACTCACCTCTACAGCCAAGCTGACAACCGTGAGTGCGATGAGATCTCGAGGAACCGACGATCGCCAAGACTGCACAACTTCTTTGCAACAAGCCCACCGTGTGCTCCACTGGTGAGTGCTTTGGGGTCCGAGAAGCCCCAACCCTGAGCAGCTCCAGCACCGAAGATCAGCCCTCCAGCATCTCCACGATCTGCGTGGGGCCCTTCTGCTTTTGCCTGCTCACCGCGCTGTGTGGCTACTAGCCGGCTGGCTTGTGGCCTTCTTCACGACGCCCGACGACATCACTGCTGCTGGTCTGGTTGCTCCAGACTGGCCCTTGCTTCCTTGTAACAGAGAAGCACCCCGGACCCTCCTGGTCCACTCCAGACGCCATTTTGAGTCCACCGCGTGGGCTTGAATTTGCCAAGGCTTTGTTGCCCAATCCTGGGTCCAGCGACGCCGACAGCTTCATCCATCGTGGGACAGCTCGCTCCTCCATCCTGGTCGCCGACAACGCCTCCTGGTCCGTGAGATCTGCAGAGCACAGCGTCACCCACTCACCTAGTCGAGGTGACTACCATCCGGTGCCCTCCTGGTGCCACCTGACTACTGGCTAGTAGTCTCGAACTTGGTCCCCTCTGCTTTCAGGCGTCATCTATCTTCAAGATCCAGGCTTGGATCACTTCGAACTCTCTTCACTGGTCGCCTGCCAGCATCTTTCTTCCAGGCTCCTGGTCCGTCTACGAGGATTCCCGACGTCTTTTGAGACCTATGCAGCTGCAGCCCCTGGGCTAGGTAACTTCGGCATTTCGGTGCCCCAGCATAGCCTCACTATCCAAGGGTCAGAATCCACTTTCGTTTTCCTCCTACCAGGTCGGGTTCGCCCGAGAACACTAACTCTGTGAAATCTAGCTACCATAGACTTTGTCCCGCATCACGCGTGAGAGTGCACACTCTGCACCCGAGTCCCCTGGGTCTCCTAGAAGTAATCTAACGATTCTATAGTCAAGTCCTAGCGATTCCAAAGCCTATTAGTACTGTACTTACCTGCTAGTAATTTCGCATTCCACTTTCAGAGTATATGGTTTTCCGTGCCCCTCGGGCATTTGTATATACTGTGCTAACTTAAGTATTTTCGTAAGAGTTTTGTTTTGTGCTTAGTACCCTGTCCTCATAAAGAGTACAGGGCTGTTGTGATTTTAATAAATACATTGTTTATTTTCATAACACTTGTGTGGTGTCCTTTCACTTGGTGTTCAAGGGGTATATGTGTAGTATAACAGTTGGCTTAACACGCCCTCTCGAGTCTTTAGCCTTAGACTGCTCGTATCCACGCTACTAGGATAGCTGGTCTATAAGGTTGACTTACAACCAATCATCAATAAGGGTTGCTGGACTGATACATAGTGTTCACTAGAATAGTGAGCACTGCATATCAGGCCACCTTCTCACATTGGTGGCAGCGGTGGGATTTGAGCTTGCTGTTGTTTTACCACACGTATCCTAAGAATATCTTGTTGAAAGATCACATAAGTACTTTTAGGTACATATAACTTAGCTTAGAATACTCTGAGTTCTACTGAACCAGCTGTTGCAGCTCCTCAAGGCTTAGCACACCTTGGCTGCAACTCTTAGCAAGGGATCAGTAGGCAAACACATAGTGTAGGTAGGTGCATCACTTACACCACACTAGAAAGCATGTCTAACCACGGAGAGTCTACTGAGACCCCTCAGGTGGTTGAGGACCCTCCACAGGCCTCTTCTAGATATGCAGCTCTTAGCTTCCAGGAGATGAGACAAGTGTGTACCTCCAGGAAGCTAAAACAGGGGTCTAACCCCACAATCCCATTTCTGATTGGTCTCCTAGAGACTTATGATACTAGAAAGGCTGAGAAAGCTCTTAGCTCTTCTCATCCAGAAGGGGACATGCCAGCCCTAGAAGGAACCAGGGGTGACCCAGATCTCATCCATCTCTCAGGTGAGGAGGATGATGATCAGGAGACATCTGGGGATGAGGCAGACAAAGGTCCAGAAGTAGTTAGTCAGCTAACTAGGGACAACTTAAGCAGGCATGAGAATGGTACTAGGAGAGCCCTGGGACCCCTCTCAGGCCAGCTTAACATTGGGAATGGCCGAGTTAGGTCTCTATCAAGAGGCTCTGGCAGATCCATTCAAACCAATGGCTCTCAGAGCTCTGCTTTGAGGAGGATGACCTCCCCTCAGAGGAGAGTGTATGAAGCTAAAGAAAGGGCAGCCAATCTGAGGATTGAAATGGAAGAACTTGCCCTGGCCAAAGAGAGGCTTGCCTTTGCTAGAGAGCAACAGTTAAGTGGGGTAGTCCCCACTGGTGGCAGCAATGTACCTAGCAATAGGGAAAGGAGTTTTGATACAAAGCACCTGAATAAGATAGTGCCCCCCTTTAAACAAGGGGATGACATCCACAAATGGATAACTGCTTTGGAGAGGGCCTGCACTGTGCAGGGTGTTCCCCAAAGTCAGTGGGCAGCTATCTTGTGGCTCTCCTTTGAAGGTAAAGGTAGAGATAAGCTCCTCACTACAAGAGTGGAGGATGCTAACAATTACCAAGTCCTGAAGAATACACTGATTGATGGGTTTGGCCTAACCACTGAGCAGTACAGGTTGCTGTTCAGGGATACCCAGAAAACTCAGTCTCAGGATTGGTCTGATTCTGTAGATTGTGCCACTAAGGCTTTGGAGGGCTGGTTGCTGGGCAGTAAGGTTACTGATTACACATGATTGTATAATTTGATCATGAGAGAACAAATTTTAAACAATTGTCAGAACCAGTTGTTGCATCAGCATCTTGTTGACTCAGATCTGACCTCTCCCCAAGAATTGGGAAAGAAGGCAGACAGATGGGTCAGAACAAGAGTCAAGCAGAACCAGGGCCAGAATCAAGGTGGTCAGAAGAAAGCAGACCAGAAGGGTAAAGATTCTAAGGGGGAACAAAATGACCAGAAGTCTTCGACAGGTCCCCAACAACCCAAAGAGGGTGGGGGTCAGGCTCCCCAGAAAAAGAAGAATCAAGAAGGCCAGTCCAAAAGGTGGTGCCAATACTGCAAAAGTAAAACTCACTGGTTTAGTGAGTGCACCAAGAAAGGAGGAGGGCAGACTCCTGCCACTGCAGCCCCTAAGGCACCTGTGCCCCCTAGTACAGTCAGCAGTGGTAGTGCACCTCCCAAGGGTTTAGTTGGGTTAACCTTGGATTCTGAGGGGTATGACAACTTAGTTGGCACACTCACTCAGGCTGTCCTTGTCTGTACAGGGGATGTGGATATATCCCCTGACATAAGTCCCAATACTTTGGGTAAATACAGGCAGACACCTTTGATAAATGGAAAATTGGCTCAGGCCAATAGGAACACTTGTGCCAGTGTCACAATGGTGACACCTAACTTTGTGGACCTTGGACAGATCATGCCAGGTACAGATTTCCTGGTGACCAATGCAAGCAATGTCACTACCAGTCATAGTATGGCAATTGTTGCTTTCTCCTGGGGAGGGGTAAATGGACAGAAGAAGGTTGTTGTTAGTTCAGACCTCCCAGTAGATTGTTTGTTGGGCAATGATTTGGAGTCATCACAATGGTCAGAAGTGGAGCAAAGGACTCACATGGAGATGTTAGGTTTGCCAGCACATGTGTTTGCTGTGACTAGGTCACAGGCCAGAAGATGCCCCACTGAACAGGTGCTGGATCCTGGAACAATGGACCAGACACCTTCCAAGAAGAAGAGCAGTAGGGTTAAGGCATTGCCTTCCCCCTTGCCCCAGGTTGAGGATCAAGTCTCAGAGGAGGCTGACCTACGAGAATTGAGGGAAACTGAGCCTAAAGAATTTGAACTTGATCAAGTTGAATTTCTGGGCTCAGGGGGACCCTCAAGGGAAGACCTGGGGAAGGAACAGTTAGACTGCCCTTCCCTTGAACCCCTCAGACAGCAGGCTGCTGCTGAGGCTGCTGGGAACGCCACAGGTACCCACAAGGTATACTGGGATGATGGACTCCTGTACACTGAGGCAAGAGACCCCAAGCCTGGCATGACCAGGAGGCTGGTTGTACCCTTGACTCAGAGAGGTTTCCCCCTTACCTTGGCCCATGAGATTCCCTTAGCAGGTCACTTAGGCCAGACAAAGACTTGGGACAGGCTTGTCTCACACTTTCACTGGCCTCACATGAATGAGGATACCAAGGAGTTTTGTCGCTCCTGTGTCACTTGCCAAGCCAGTGGTAAGTCAGGTGGCACAACAAAGGCCCCCCTTATACCAATGCCTATGGTGGGGGTGCCCTTTGAAAGAGTGGGGATTGACATTGTTGGTCCAATGGAACCCCAGACAGCATCAGGGCACAAGTTTATACTGGTGGTAGTGGATCATGCCACCAGGTATCCTGAAGCTATTCCACTTAGGACCACTACAGCCCCTGTAGTGGCAAGGGTCCTAGTTGGAGTGTTCTCCAGAGTGGGCTTCCCTAAGGAGGTTGTCTCTGACAGAGGTGCAAACTTCATGTCAAGCTACTTAACTGCTATGTGGAAGGAATGTGGTGTCAACTACAAGTTCACCACACCCTATCACCCACAATGCAATGGGCTTGTTGAAAGGTTCAACAGGACCCTAAAAGGGATGATTCATGGACTACCTGAAAAGCTCATGCGTAGATGGGATGTCCTGATACCCTGCCTTCTGTTTGCTTACAGAGAGATCCCACAAAAGGGGGTTGGCTACAGCCCTTTTGAACTTTTGTATGGGCATCCTGTGAGAGGCCCCCTGTGTTTGGTGAAGGAAGGATGGGAGAGACCTCTCAAAAAGCCTGCAACCAACATAGTGGACTATGTACTTGGTCTCCGCTCCAGGATGGCTGAGTATATGGAGAAGGCATCTGAAAACCTTAAGGCCAGTCAAGAACTTCAAAAAGCTTGGCATGACCAAAAGGCTGTCCTGACTGTTTACCAGCCTGGACAGAAGGTGTGGGTGTTGGAGCCAGTGGCCCCAGCAGCACTCAAAGACAAATGGTCTGGGCCCCACACAATTCTTGAGCAAAAGGGAGAGGTCACCTACCTGGTAGACCTTGGTACTCCCAGGAGCCCCCACAGGGTACTCCATGTCAACAGGCTCAAAGCATATGTCGACAGGAAGGACATGAGCTTGCTCATGGCCATTGATGAGGGACAGGAGGAAGAGAGTGACCCTCTCCCAGACCTGCTCACTCAGAATCCTGATGATGGGTCAGTAGATGGTGTTGTCTTTTGTGGCAGCCTCTCTGAGCATCAACAGAAAGACTGTAAACAGGTTCTTCAGTCTTTCAGACATATGTTTTCTCTGACACCCAGTCAGACCAATTGGTGTACCCATGAGGTTGACACTGGTGACAGTCTGCCAGTTAAGAGTAAAATCTACAGGCAGCCTGATCATGTTAGAGACTGCATCAAAACTGAAGTGCAGAAAATGTTGGAGTTGGGAGTCATTGAACCCTCAGATAGCCCTTGGGCTAGTCCAGTAGTTCTAGTGCCAAAACCTCACACCCAGGGTGGTAAGAAAGAGATGAGGTTCTGCGTAGACTACAGGGGTCTCAATGCAGTCACTAAGACTGATGCCCACCCAATACCAAGGGCAGATGAGCTTATAGATAGATTGGCTTCTGCCAACTACTTAAGCACATTTGACCTGACAGCTGGGTATTGGCAAATCAGGTTAGCTGAGGATGCCAAGCCCAAGACAGCCTTTTTAACCCCTGGTAGGCATTATCAATTTGTGGTAATGCCCTTTGGTCTGAAAAATGCACCTGCCACCTTCCAAAGGTTGGTGAATCATGTTCTCACTGGGCTGGATGACTTCTGTGCAGCATATCCAGATGATATTGCTGTCTTTAGCTCCACCTGGGAGGATCACCTGGTCCACCTGAGGAAAGTGTTAGAGGCCCTGCAAGCAGCAGGCCTCACTATCAAGGCCACCAAGTGCCAGATAGGGCAGACACAGGTTGTATACCTGGGCCACCTTGTAGGTGGAGGCCAGGTTCAGCCACTGGAGAGCAAAATACAGTCAATCAGGGACTGAGCTCCTCCAACCACCCAGACTCAGGTTCGAGCTTTCATGGGCCTGACTGGTTACTACAGAAAGTTTGTCAGGAACTATGGATCAATTGTGACTCCATTAAATGAACTGACAAGTAAGAAAATGCCAAAAAAGGTTCAGTGGACAGCAGGCTGTCAAAAAGCATTTGATGACCAAAAGCAGGCCATGTGCACAGCACCTATCCTCAAGAGTCCAGACTACTCCAAACCATTCATTGTCCAAACAGATGCTTCTGAGTTGGGTGTGGGAGCTGTTCTATCTCAACTGAATTTTGATGGTCAAGACCAGCCCATTGCTTTTATAAGCAGAAGGCTGACCCCCAGAGAGAAGAATTGGTCAGCTATTGAGAGGGAGGCCTTTGCTGTGGTTTGGGCCCTGAAGAAGCTGAGGCCATACTTGTTTGGCACTCACTTCAAGATTCAGACCGACCATAAGCCCCTCTTGTGGCTAAATCAGATGAAGGGTGAAAACCCCAAACTGCTTAGGTGGTCCATTTCCCTACAGGGGATGGACTTTACAGTGGAACATAGACCTGGTACTGATCATGGCAATGCCGATGAGCTCTCCAGATATTTCCACTTAGAACAAGAAGACTCACCTGGTCAAGGTTAGCTTATTGTCCCAAAGTTTGGGGGGGGGGGGTCATGTAGGAGAGTAGGGTCTGCAATCCTATGATCACCCAGATTTTTTGCTTTTGTTTCACTGGTTTACAACTTTCTCTGGCTGTGGGCCTGCCAATCAGACCCACAGCCTGGCTGTTCTCTCTCTAAATTACAACATGTACCCTAGGTGCATTTACCAATTGGTACTGGGCCACCTTATCAGACCCTGTAACTCAGGGCATAGGTGTACCCAAGGCCTACCAGAGGCTGAAGCATGTATTATGCCACCCCTGGCTGGCCTCCTAAATTTGACACAACTGGCTGCATGACAGCTGGGGCAAAGTCGTGTAATCACCCTTTGCTGTAGATATAGTATACCTATATCTAACCCTAAAAATGGACACACAGATTCCTATCAGTCACTCCTATGGCAGGCCTTGACAATCCTGAAGGCAGAGTGCTTGGAATCGTGTGAGATGGTGCTCTGGCATGAGCTGAGCCTGTCTGCAGCTTGCGGAACCAAGTCCTAATAGCTGTTCCATGATAACGCATACCATATACTCTTAAGTGCATTATAATCCTCGCGGTTAAATGCTATCTTTGGTATTGCTTTATCAAAACATGTCGAGTACGGTGTCATACGAATTGGAATACTAACCCCTCGCCAATTCTGGCGACGGGGTTAGCATTCCACCCTTCTAGAGGGACACGACATGTATGTAACTGTGAACCCGGGTTAAAGTTAAACGAAGCCTCAGCTCCACAAAATGGATGCTGCCACCACAGACACGAGTCTGACCCCCTGCAGCTGGGAGTCCTTCCAGCGAGGGGAGCCTGGACAAAGGGTTTCCTGTCGAGGGCGGTGCTAGCACCGTCCCAGACAGGGTTTTGTGTATCCTGGGTAGGCAGGGCTTTACAGGAAGGTGACTGCTGAGTGGCACCCCGGTGCTCACTGCGCATAGGCCGGTCAGAACCAGTTCCAGGGGCACACCAGCCCCTGGCCTGGGGAAAGTCCGGCATGGGAGAGGGGTGTAACCACCCCCCTCCTAGTCCCACCCATAGGCAGGACCTAGTCACCGGGTCAGCCCCTTTTTTTAGTATAAAGATAGGAGCGGGCCCCCTGTTCAAATTAGATCATCTTTGGAATCAAGACACGACCTTCTACGAAAGGACATCAAGATTTCTTCTTCAAGATTCTCCCTTGTGGCTAAGGAGTAGTCACCCTGCATCCGCAGGCACCATCCTAAGAACACTGCGGTCTGCTGCAAGTCCTTCCTCCGGAATCCGACTGCCCAGCTCGACGAGACCCGGCTTCCCTGGCACCTCTGACCTCTACTCACCTCTACAGCCAAGCTGAGAACCGTGAGTGCGACGAGACCTCGAGGGACCGCCGATCGCCAAGACTGCACGACTTCTTTGCAACAAGCCCACCGTGTGCTCCACTGGTGAGTGCTTTGGGGTCCGAGAAGCCCCCACCCTGAGCAGCTCCAGCACCGAAGATCAGCCCTCCAGCATCTCCACGATCTGCGTGGGGCCCTTCTGCTTTTGTCTGCTCACCGCGCTGTGTGGCTACTAGCCGGCTGGCTTGTGGCCTTCTTCACGACGCCCGACGACATCACTGCTGCTGGTCTGGTTGCTCCAGACTGGCCCTTGCTTCCTTGTAACAGAGAAGCACCCCGGACCCTCCTGGTCCACTCCAGACGCCATTTTGAGTCCACCGCGTGGGCTTGAATTTGCCAAGGCTTTGTTGCCCAATCCTGGGTCCAGCGACGCCGACAGCTTCATCCATCGTGGGACAGCTCGCTCCTCCATCCTGGTCGCCGACAACGCCTCCTGGTCCGTGAGATCTGCAGAGCACAGCGTCACCCACTCACCTAGTCGAGGTGACTACCATCCGGTGCCCTCCTGGTGCCACCTGACTACTGGCTAGTAGTCTCGAACTTGGTCCCCTCTGCTTTCAGGTGTCATCTATCTTCAAGATCCAGGCTTGGATCACTTCGAACTCTCTTCACTGGTCGCCTGCCAGCATCTTTCTTCCAGGCTCCTGGTCAGTCTACGAGGACTCCCGACGTCTTTTGAGACCTATGCAGCTGCAGCCCCTGGGCTAGGTAACTTCGGCATTTCGGTGCCCCAGCATAGCCTCACTATCCAAGGGTCAGAATCCACTTTCGTTTTCCTCCTACCAGGTCGGGTTCGCCCGAGAACACTAACTCTGTGAAATCTAGCTACCATAGACTTTGTCCCGCATCACGCGTGAGAGTGCACACTCTGCACCCGAGTCCCCTGGGTCTCCTAGAAGTAATCTAACGATTCTATAGTCAAGTCCTAGCGATTCCAAAGCCTATTAGTACTGTACTTACCTGCTAGTAATTTCGCATTCCACTTTCAGAGTATATGGTTTTCCGTGCCCCTCGGGCATTTGTATATACTGTGCTAACTTAAGTATTTTCGTAAGAGTTTTGTTTTGTGCTTAGTACCCTGTCCTCATAAAGAGTACAGGGCTGTTGTGATTTTAATAAATACATTGTTTATTTTCATAACACTTGTGTGGTGTCCTTTCACTTGGTGTTCAAGGGGTATATGTGTGGTATAACAGCTGGCTTAACACGCCCTCTCGAGTCTTTAGCCTTAGACTGCTCGTATCCACGCTACTAGGATAGCTGGTCTATAAGGTTGACTTACAACCAATCATCAATAAGGGTTGCTGGACTGATACATAGTGTTCACTAGAATAGTGAGCACTGCATATCAGGTCACCTTCTCACAGTGACTTGTGGTCTTTCTGAAGCTGAAGTGGACGCATCTGTGGTCTGTCCAGTGGAGTCCGGTGGAATGGCTGAAGGAGATGTGCTTGCTGGAGGAGAAGATTGGGTCAAGCGTGTGTCCGGCGTAGTGGGTGGGAGTGTTCACCAGTTGCTTGAGTCTGAGGTTGGCGAGTTTGTCCAGAAGGGTGGTGGTGTTGTTGTCGTTGTTGTTCTCCAGGTGGAAGTTAAGATCCCCTAGGAGGATGTAGTCAGCGGAGGGGAGGGCGTGTGGGCTGATGAAGTCTGCGATGTCTTCGCTGAATTGTGTGCGGGGTCCTGGAGGTCTGTTGATGAGGGTGCCTCTGAGTGTGGTCTTGGGGTCCGTGTGTATCTGGAAATGGAGATGTTCGGCAGCTGTGGGGGTGATGTCGGAGTTGGTCGTGATCCGGATGGTGTTCTTGTGGACGATGGCGATGCCTCTTCCGGTCTGGTTGACGCGGTCCCTCCGGATGATCTTGTAGCCGTCCGGGATGGCTATGGCGATGTCGGGTGCCGAGGAGGCGTTCATCCAGGTCTCCGTGAGGAAGGCGACGTCCGGAGATGTGGTGTTGAGCAGGTTCCATAGTTCCACGGCGTGTCTGTGGACGGAGCGGGTGTTGAGCAGGATGCACTTCAGGTGATTGCTGATGGTGCTTGGCGGGTGCGGGTGGGTTGCAGGTCCGGATGCAGGTGAACTTGCAGGATTGGCAGGTGAAGGGTCCGTGGGTGCGTCCTGGGGTGGCTTGGTGGCAGCCGGGGAGGCGTCCGGTGTTGAGTGCGCTGAGGGTGGCGGCGTCGTACGTCTGGCGGGTGGGGTGGCATCTGCGAGAGCCAGGGGGTCTGGCGTTGGGCGCGGTCCAGGCGCGGCCTTCGGTGCATCATTGGCGCACCCTCTGCGCGTGAACGCTGTGCGCCCACGCGGACTCTGCTATAAATGGAGAGTGGAGGGTGTGGAGCGAGGGAGGAGCAGCTGGAAGGCGGGAGCGGGGTGGCGAGTGGGGAGGGGAGCGATGCAAGGTGAGGCTGAAGGAGCGGGGTGGGGCCGCGGGGGAGCAGCGGCGGGGAGCGGGAAGCGGGTGGGTCAGCGGAGGAACGGAGAGAAGAAACCAAACAGGGGCACAACTGTGGCGCACAGGGGGCAGGCAAACAGTCAGGGGCACAACAACGGGAGGAAAGCGGCGATGGAGCGGACAAAGGTCAGGGGCACAACAGAGAAATCAGGGCACAACAGCGGGAGAAACGGAGTACTGGCACAAAACAGAATACTGGCACAATACAGTAAAATGCGGCAAAATGCAACAAAAGACGATCCAGGTAGTAGTTACCGGCAGTGGCGGCGGCAAACGGGGACTGGGCACACGCAGGTGGGCCACGCGGCGGGTGGAGCGACCGGCTCTGACCAGGTCAGGTCAGGTCATAGCTCCCCGCCTCGCGGACACCACCTTAAGAGCTCAGTGGGAGGGAAGAGCAGCTGGGAGGCGGGAGAGGGGTGGCGAGTGGGGAGGGGAGCGATGCGAGGTGAGGCTGAAGGAGCGGGGGTGGGGCCGCGGGGGAGAAGCGGCGGGGAGCGGGGTGGGTCAGCGGAGGAACGGAGAGAAGAAACCAAACAGGGGCACAACAGTGGCACACAGGGGGCAGGCAAACAGTCAGGGGCACAACAACGGGAGGAAAGCGGCGATGGAGCGGACGAAGGTCAGGGGCACAACAGCGGGAGAAACGGAGTACTGGCACAAAACAGAATACTGGCACAATACAGTAAAATGCGGCAAACTGCAACAAAAGATGATCCAGGTAGTAGATACCGGCAGTGGCGGTGGCAAACGGGGACTGGGCACACGCAGGTGGGCAACGCGGCGGGTGGAGCGACCGGTTCTGACCAGGTCAGGTCAGGTCACTGACACTGACACTTATCAGGCATAAATGCATTTGATACTGCGTAATTGCATGCCTTGACTGTGCTGTGTTCAATGAAGAGTAGGAAACTCCACCCAAGGGGTGGAGTTTGGGAGTATCAAGCGAAGGTTTGGCTTGAGTTTGCAAATGGCCACAAACTTGTGAGCTTGTGGACATCCGTATACTACTCTCCAACCTTTCTCTGTTCTGGAAATGGTATGAGATTTGCTCCAGGAACATGGCACATAGACATCAGTGCTAAAACATGCCGAAAGCAGGGCATGAGGCCTGACTCTGGATAGAAATAGGAAACCTGGGTCCATCTGCGCGTTTGGAAGGTAGAACTTTCAGGATACACTAATTGTGAATGGTAGTGCGCTGCTGTCCGGCTACCAGACACTAGATGCGCAAGCTGATGTCTCCTTGTAGGTAATTCTTACCCAGACTGGACAAACTGTCCTTCTGCCTACCAGACTGTAGAGTATAGGGCTCTAGTTTCCTCTATGCTGGGACTAGACCCGGTGCTCTGCTGTCCTTCCCTGCATTGAGATTCCAGTCAGCCTGAGGAGCTCCGGAAACCTGTGCCGTAGAATCAGGTTGGCCTCTCCACTTTCATTATAGTTCGAAGAGCTGCCCAATATCAACTCTATAGAGGAAGGTTATATGAGTGGTGGTAATTGTAATGGACATCATGCCTGCTATGTCCAAGTATAGTGTTCTCTGCCTTGCTTGATGGCATCATGGCACTCCATGCTGTGCAGCATCTGCAAGTCACCTTGGACTGTTGACACCGCGGGTACTTCTACGTTTGCTGTTGTGCTCCCACAGTATTTCCCATTTTATCTTGAACGTTTGGAATTCTTGCACATCACTGTGCCTTCCTTAATCTTTTACTTTTTCCTGGGACAATTATCAAATGTTCTCAAGTGTATTCGGACGGTCTCATGGGTTTGACTTCTCAATAGGTCTTGGCAGCCATGTTGTGTGATGATCAGTATATGAATTGCACCCAGTGGCATTATTCCACTTTACAATCCAGGATGGTGAAATACCCATTTATCCTGCACCAGCAAACACCAGTTGAGCCGCTCCTCCACCACAAATAATGCCCCAGCACAAACTGAGCTCCACCACGCAAGATAGGAATCCGTTTAACAGTACTAACAGATACTATTGCTACTGCAGCTTGCTGGCACTCAAGGATCTCGAATACTCTTGTGTGACTTTCTGTAATTGGCCTAAGGAAGGGACTAGAGCACTAGTCTTTTTAACCCTAGGTAAAAGCTGCACAGACATGAAGTAGCATTCAAGAGAAGATTTGAGCAGTGACTCTTGCGCTCTTTATTCTGATTGACTGATTTCAGGCTTGCGCAATAACTTCTTAACATGCGCCCAACTTCTTATCCGATGAAAAAGGAGTTGCTCAACATGACTTTGTGAGCCACCAAGTTAGTACTTAGTAATTGCTAACCATTATCATTAACTAATGCAGTGTTCCTGGGAACACACACAGGGGAATAAGAACCAAACAAGCAGTTGAGCAACAAAACATTCTCTCTGTAGCCCCTCCCAAAAATCCACTTCCAGATTCAGATCCTTCAGTAATCATTAGGTTACTTGGTCCATTATTGGTGAGTAGGATCTCCATCGCTTCCATAGTGCAGTAAGTGCACAAGATATCCAAGGAACCTGATAATAAGGACTCTTTCATTAATGGCATCTTGTTTCATTTATTGTGATCATTCACAATGCAATTTCCTTGTGCCCACGAATCTATGGCCAGTGCCATGTGGAACAACCACCCTTCAGTAGATTGCACCACCGGAAGTCTCAGAGACTTGGCAGCACCTAGTCTGATTCAGAGCCTCAGGAAGGACTTGAGTGGTCCTTGGATGCACCCTTTTTCTTTGGGCTTATGCCCCAGTTTCTCCCGAGGGCACAACACTGTATGTCCTCTTTCAATGGAAAAATCTGCACACCCTGGAATTAGGACCTGGTGCTGGTAAGACATTTGGGCCATAATCCTACTTCAAAGGTACTATGAAACCTGGACCATAAACAGAGAAATAAAAATGATCTTTGGGTGAACCCTCTTAAATTCAAATACTGAATAGCTTGTACTTTTTCATTTGGATCTTTAATTAGATTTCCAAATGCTTGCAGAGACTATACAACATCTGATGAAATCCCAAACATTTGGATTGTTTAATGTAGACTTTTTGTCTTTTTTTTGTGTTTGTCTATTCACCAAAAGAATCAAATAAATTCAAGTGAAAGGTATAAATAAAATATCAGTTCAAACAGAAAGCAATGTGTTTGTCCAAATGTGAATTAAAATACGCTCACTGAAATAATAAGGTTCAGGCCCACTCTCTTTGTGTAACAATTAATTAGGCCCTGGCCGAAACTTGCCCCTTGGGCCTATCTCCCCTTGTTTCTTGGACTTTCTAAAAGTGGCATTTCCCGGATTGTAATTTAAAATCCGACTCATCTATAAGTTAGGATTTTAAATTAGGATTCTACAGACATAAGCCTTGGGGGTCTTATTTCTTCCCAGTTGGAAATGACACTTACAAAATGCCGTAAGGTAATCCCAATGTTATCCTGTGGGAAAGGTAGGCTTTACAGTAGTGAAAAACGACTTTGGGAGTTTTTCACTACCAGGACATGTAAAACTTAAAAGTGGCCGAGATCCTGGCGCCTCGGGAGACGCGAGTCCGGGAGTGAGCTGCAGCCACTCCAATCTTCTGGTAGACGGTTGGCTTTGGAAACCTGTACTACATCACCGACAAATGAATGGGAGTAAAATACGGCGACTTTACCACCACGTTGTCTCTTCAACATCGACTTTGGAATATTGTACACAGGATCAACGATCATGGTACAAGTGAGGAATTAAAACAGAGTTGTACACAACAGCTGCCAGATTGATTTCTGGACTCGGACCAATTGCCTCGTGGTCACAAGGAATTTACCTGGGAACATTTACCATTCTGATTCATTGTGCAGGTTCTGGCAACTGTACATAGAATAGGAGCCATTGGACCGCATGAAACAACCCAACTTAAGCAGATAACGTCTACTGCTTCACTCACAGGGGTCAACAAGATAACCCTGTGCTGCCCCGTTTAATATGTCCTGATGAAGACTCGCATGGCCCAGGCACAACTAACCGCAAGGCCGCAAGACGAGTCGAAACGTCGACACTCTATCTGATACCTGGACCACTACCTATATCCCCTCTCTTTTTGTGATATAGTGCAGATAACTGTTACATCTTATGTCTGACAAAATGAATAATAAGTCCTCTTGGACTAATTGAATGTGGTCAGGTACTTTGGTCCAGCACTTTTTGGCTGTTACCCTTTCGGAATAGAAAAAACTGTTATTTTTATAAATTTTGTGTGATTTCTTCTTTCTTTTCACCCTATCACTTGCACTCCCTTTGACACCCCTTTCCTCCTGCACGTTATGTACGGGGCATTTACAATTCATGATTTTACATGTATACGGAAAATATTATAAAAATTTGTAAATTGCAATATTAGTGCTATATATGACAATAGATTAAAATATTGCATATATTCGTGGACCTCTTTGTGGTTGCCAATTCTTATGTTTTCCATTGGTTGGTTTGAGCAGTGCCAAATTACTTATGCTCTGAAATCAAATAAGTTTTGATTCATTTCTTCTGTACCAAGTTATAGGTCTCGGACCATTGTTTGTTAATATCAAGCAGGACAACTAGTAGCATTTAATTTACAGTCCCTGGGTTTAAGTTGCACCACTTTACTAGGGACTTTTAACTAAATTAAATATGCCAATTTGGGATGAACAAATGTTACAATGTTTAGGGAAGAGAGCACAAACACTTAGCACACTTTACTACTGCTAACCAGGTCTAACATGTATACCCCACCCCCCAAGTTGAAAGTGAGGAGAGCTACCCAACCCCTTGGAAGTTCTCTCGATTAAGGTGGAAGAACCTGGAGAGACCATCAGCACTGGCATGGTCTGTCCCCAGGTGGTTCTCCACCGTAGAGTCCATTCCCTGTAGGGATATGGACCACCTCAACAGTTTGAGATTCGCACCCCTCATCTGCATGGGCTATCTGAGTGGCCTGTGGTCTGTCTGAACTAGGAAGTGAGTCCCAAACAGGTATGGACTCAACTTATTCCTTGCCCAGGCAAATGCTTCTCTTTCAATGGCATTCCACCTCTGTTCCAGTGGAAGTATCCTTCTACTGACGATTGCTACTGACTGATCTAGGCCCTCCTCATTCAGCTGCATTGCATTGTATTGTCTTTATTGTATAATTACCTAAAATCATTTACAAAAAAACATCAGCAATACAGCATAAATAAGAATCAAGTAGAAAAATTCAAATATTACAATTTTTTAAAACCGGTGATTAAATACCTGTACAAAGGAGGTTTGTAAAATCAAATTATGACAGTGTAAAAACCGGACATTTAAAACCAGAGGGAAGTCAGTCTGAACACATTAGCTGTTAATGTGTTGCGAGGACATGCTATGTATAAGAGTCTGTAGTGCATGAGATTTGCAGAGCACAGCCAGCAATACAGTGTTAAATGATAGATGTTATATTGTAAAACCAGACATTCTGAGGGGCATATGTACAAGGAAGTGACGGAGCGTGGCGTTAGCCTTCTTGGCTTAACGCCGAGCTTCACCATTTCTGATACACATGGCTGCACTGTATTTACAACAATACGGTGCAGCTCTGCGTTTCCCCCTACGCTGGTGGTAAATTTACCTGCCTAGCACCAATGAAGGGCCCCTTGACCATAGTGCAAGGGTGCCTGTGTTGTGGGGAATGATTGTTTATGTGCAGGAATGTGTCCCTTTCTGCACATAAACAATCTTAAATGGTGATTTGTAACTTCTATGTGTGCTGCTATGTGAAGCACACATAGAAGTTGCAACTCGCCATTTTAAAATGATTGCTTATGTGCAGGAAGGGACACCTTCCTGGACATAAACAATCATGCATGGCGTTTTGCTGTTTTTATGTGTGGTGCACAATGCAGCACACATAAAATTATTGCAAACACTGCAGGTCAGGTTGGCCCTCTCTTAGGTACCTAAGTCCGGAGAGGGCTAACCTGCCCTGCAGTGTTTGCATAGAGCCATAGTGTGTAAGATTTGGCCATGCTCTATTGCGCCAAGTATTGAGGAGTGAATGGTCTACTGTATTTAGGTGCATAACTCGCCAAGCATGTGTGAAACTATAAGGTGCAAGGTGGTTGCCTGAGAAACCTGCAGTCTTTCCCAAACTGTCGGTCGCAAGCTGATTTTTGGTGGGTCAGGAAAGTCCGAGCAATAAATAAAGACGCCTTTGAATTATGTGTTTTTATTGGTCATGTTTTTGGATCATGCTTCAAAGACAGAGGTCAAATGTCAGACTATGTGTTCTGACACATTGCTGCTCATTCTTTTAACATGGGATTGATGTTTACTTTTCTTTCTCTGACTGGAAAGTGAGAGGAGTTTTTAAAGTGAATTATGGAACAATCAACACCAAATCAAAGCCTCCTCATTGCTTCTTGAATTCTGAAAGAAGCTGAAGACCAGGGGGTATATGTACAAGCCACTATCACCACCACAACGCCACCTTTAGTGACGTTGTGGTGGTGATAGGGGCGGCGCCTTATGTCCAAGGCAGCGTAAGCCACTTAACGTGGCTTAACGCTGCCTTGTACATAAGGCCCCCTTTCATGCTATGGTTAGCGTGAAAGAGGCGTGCAGTGGGTGTTGTGGTGGGCGATCCACTACAACACCCATTGTATTTGACGTTGCCCCCTATGTACAAGGGTGGCATACAAAGGAGGCAATGCCAAAATTAAGACCAGAAAAACTCTGGTCTTAAGTTGGCGAAACGAGGAGAAATGCATTATTTCTCGTCGTTTTTGTTTTTTCCAGGTGTGCTGTCTTGTGCAGCACACATGGAAAAACCAAAATGTTATGGTTTGCTTATGTGTAGGAAGGTGTCCCTTCCTGTACTTAATAAAACCTTTAAAAAATATGCCATTTGCATTTTCGGATTGTTTATGTGCAGGAAGGGACACCTTCCTTCACATAGACAATCCTCACCTACACGCAGACACCCTTGCACTCTGGCGCAAGGGGGCCTGCATTGGCGCTAAGTTGCTAAACTTAGCGCCATCGCAGGAGGAAATGCAGGCTGCACCATATGCTTGTAAATATGGTGCAGCTTTGCGTTTCAGAAGTGGCGGTGCGTGTTGTTAAGCCAAGGAGGCTAACGATACGCTCCGCCATTTCCTTGTACATATCCCCCCAGGTTCTTCAAGTAAAGCTCCCAGAGGCTAGCCACACAGACTTTCAAAGTGGCAGGATACACTCACAGGTGATAGGGTGCTATAAAAATCAATATGACGTAACATAACTTGAATATGAAACTATAAGGTAACATCTTCCCACTCTGCTATGAAGTCTAAAAGATGACAATGAATGAGCTAATGAGTCAGTATGTTGGGGAATGTGGGTGAATTTATATAATTCTCTATGTTGATTGAGTGAAACCTGAATTTGAATTGTAATTGCACTACTGTCAGACATACCAGGTGAAGGTAGGGGCTTGGAGAGGGTGGTTATAGTATGAGAGAAGTGAGGAGGATGGTGAAGAAAAGAGAGGGGTCTCCAGGCAACCCCAAAGCAGCACATAAGAGGTTTATGAGGGAAAAGAGAAGAAAAAAGGGGGCTATACATGTCTGTCCAATAAAAGGTAAAAAAACATATATGCAATAATTACAGAAAATGGACTGCAGACAATTTTTAAAATGAAAGGTGCTCCCCAGGTTGGACAGACAACTTTGGAAATAGTTAAAAAAAAATGTGAGCAAACAAGTTCCTGGACATAGTTTTACCAGAGCAATGTTTCCCAGCTGATATTCACCCAACTCGCGCCATACTTTCTCTAATAGTAGCTACTTACTGCTTGACCTTTTCCCTCTGTGGCAACAGTAGGCAGAGGTTTATCTTCTTCGCTCTGACCTCAAATGATGGTCTGGGTGTCAAGAGGCAATGTCAATGTGCAGGAAGGTGACATAAACTACTCACGCAGCCCATGGCCTCTCCCATCTGACATGAGTTGAGATCTACACCGTGTTTTCACAGCCTTCCTGGATGACACTTGCACGCTATAGTCCAAGGTCCATGTTTATGACCGAGTTTGCATTGCTCTTGCACCACACGACATGGTGCAAGAGCGGTGCAAACTGCAAGTCATATTTTTTAAGCCACGCAAAGCCAGTTTGTGCGGCTCCAACAATATGGTATAAAAGCAAGGCAGCGCAAATCGATGCATTGCTCTGCCTTGGGTAGGTGTTCCATGCGCGTTGCATGGGTGTTCGCATATAACTCCCATGGTTTTTGACGCATTCCCAGATTTAAAAGACCTTGTTAACCTGGTAATGCGCCCAAAAGATACGCCTCCCCAGTTTAGGTATAACGAGGAGAAACATCTTTAATTCTCCTCTTTTTCTGATTCTGCAGCACACATCGAAGGAGGAAAACGCCTCTCAGGATTGTTTTTGTGCAGAAAGGTGCCACGTATTGCACAAAAACAATCCTGCGAACAACAGAGGCATCCTTGCATCACGGTGCAAGGGTGCCTGCGTTGGCGCAAGACTGCCAAAACGGTGCCAGCGCAAGGGAAAAGGTCCTGCATGTGTTGAATTGGATAAATACAGCACATTTCTGCGCTTTCCCTGTGATGCAGGGCAGCACAACAAGGTGACTTGCTGTGCTGCCCTGTGCCACTTAACTCATAATTATGGCCTCCAGGCTATAGGATTAAAATGTAGTCCTGTATAGGACTGACCTTGTAGGGCCTTTCTGTGATCCTGTACATATTACTTTATTATCTGTAAATATGTAGTATATAATTGTCCAAGCCTAATCGCTGTTAAAATTTAATCCTGAGTGAATTTACTATTTGTATATATAGAACTCTAACTACTAGTATATGTAGTAGACCTTTGTACTTATTACCATTCCTATGTGATTTTAGTTTATCCGTTTGTATCTCTTCCTTGAGTGACATTACAACTTGTAGATTTGCATTTTTTTTCTGCTCGTATCTCTTATGTAACTCATGTAATCGAAAGTCCTTATGTAAGGCAACTGGTTCTTTGTAAAGCGCTCTGACACCTTTGGATAATGTTCGTGCTATATAAAATCGCATTAAATAAATAAAGACCTATTTTTCCAATGTCTGACGTGTTTCTCCTAATGAAGGAAGAAGAAGAAGAGGTTGATTTCATGCTTTGCTGCGTTTGTCAATGGAGGAGAATGATTTATGGTGCTAGACGTACCAGGGAGTGCCCATCTCTCTTACTGCGAGTACTCGCCCAACTGTAGAGAACCCATGGCTAAATGAACACCAATTGGACGTGAAGTGGGACATTTAGGCCTAGATGTATCAAGCCTTTTGCGCTTCGCAAAGGCCGAAATTCGCCGAATTTCGGCCTTTGCGTATCGTAAACGGTCTTTTTGCATGTTGTGAGATACATTAAAAAATCGCAAAATTAAGAATCGCAAAAATTTGCGATTCCTTATTTTGCTATAGCATTTGAGGAATCGCAATTTTGCGATTCCTTAAATGCTATGTATGAAACTTTTCAATTTTGCGATTTTGGGTTAAGAAATCGCAAATTACCACCAACTTGAAGTTGGTGGTAATTTGCGAAATCTTAAAATAATCCCAAATGTTGCATTTTTAAAGGTGGCATATGACGCACATACATGCCCATAGGGCATGTATGTGCGCCATATGCGCACAAATGCTGATTTCAGGGGTACAGCAGGGTGTCCTTGAGACACCCCTGCACCCTTGAAATCATTCTCATTTTGCGATTAGCAAATTGTGAATCGCAAAATGAGATGTATTTCACAATAATTCCAATGGGCCTCCTGGCCCATAGGAATGAATGGGAAATTATTCCTTATTTGCGAATTCGCAACTTGCGAATTCGCAAATAAAGAATATTAAGAAATCGCAAAAAAATAGCGATTTTAAACATACATCCCATTTTGCGATTTCTAAATAGCGATTCGCTAAAAATCGCTATTAAGAAATCGCAAATAGGAACGATGATACATCTAGGCCTTAATCTTTTGATGGAACTCTACGCCACCGTTTATTTATTGGATAATAAATAAACATTTCCACAAGATATGCACGCTGTGACTGTCTCAGGCAACAGCGTCCCTGAAACTAAGGATACGACAGTCGGGGATTGTGCTTCAGGACTAATAACCAAGCAGTCTAGTATTCTGAATTGTTGATTCGTCAAATCGGGGAAAAGCTTGAAGGACTGGAAGTAGGCACCACAGCATCTGATTTTCGAGATGATCGGACAGCGGCATTATAATTGTGGGTATAGCGCCATCGTGAGGATATTTATATAAGCACAGACAAGTTTACAAGACGCAATAATACCTTTAAGAGTAAGTATGCAGGCAAAAGAGAACGCCGCTACAGGGCAAAGACTTCACAGTGTCAACAGGCAGGCCTCAGGCTTTCCTTGCAACTGAAAAATCCACCGCAATGGCTTTTATTCAATTTAGCTTTGTATTGTAGGCACTTAGGGGCTTATTTACAACCCCCCTGTGAGTCACTTTTTTGGCACATATATATTCCGAAAGGTGTCACGCAACGCAGCGAAGCGGCCAGAGAGGCTGCGCTGCATGGCGTGACAGTGAGAGAGCAAGAGAGCACCAAATTCACAGAGATATGGCTCTCTCCTAACCTCTCCCTAGCTCCACGGCTGATTTCAGCTGCCGTGCACCAGGCACACACACAGCGCCACAGTGCTAGAGTGCGTGCCTGAGTCTACAATAGGTTTTGTACAGGAAGGGTATACTTCCTGCACAAAATAATATGGCTAGACAAGTTTAAACACATTTTCCTACTTTGTATGTGTGCTGTACAGTTCAGCGCGCATACAAAGTAGGAACAGAAAGGCGAAATGAAAGCATTTCTCTTTTTAACGCCTGCGTTCAAGTGGCGTTCATTTTTGGCACTAAACCCAGTCTACTAATGTTAGTAGATAGTGTTTAGCATGAAAAAGCATGGGTATTTGTATGGGAAAGCCCATATACCTACCACCCATGTACCACCCACTTAACGCAAAGTAATGCAAAGCACTGCTTCGGGCTGCTTTGTGTTACATTTCCATAGAAACCATCACTAATACCAATTAGCGCTGGTCTGTACATCCCCAAATAGGTTTAGTGTCGGGTTAGCCAATGCAAAACCTTTGTGAATTTGGGTTTTATGTGATAAAAAGTGACACAACAGCGGCGCAAGGGGCTAGCAAATAAACCTCTTAGAGCTAGAATGTAAAAACAGAGGGGCATATTTACCAGCCCCTTGTGCCGCCAGAGCGTCACTTTAGTGATGCTCCGGCGGCGCAGATTATAAAATCATATCTATGAGGCCACGCAAAGCCACTATGCGTGGCTTTGAATGGCCTCATAGATATGGAGAAAGGCAAGGCAGCACAAATCACAGCTATGCCTTACTCTGCGACCGCGAGGCGTTCCATGGGTTTCGCGGAGGGATTTCCCATGCAACACCCATGAATTTTGATGCTGCTCCAGATTTACAAGAACATGTAAACCTGGGAAAGCGCCAAACCCTTACGCCTCCTGGGGTGAGGTGTAACAAGGAGAAAGATCTTTATTTCTCCCCGTTTTTTCCTCTTTCTGTGCGCTGCATTCTGCAGCACACATAGAAAGAGGAAAATGCCTTTTAGGATTGTTTCTGTGCAGGAAGATGCCCCTTCCTGCAAAAACACAATCCTGCCGACAACCCAGGCACCCTTGCACCCTGGTGCAAGGATGCCTGCATTGGTGCTATGCTGCTAAAATGGCTCCCGCACAGGAGGAAAGGACATGAATTCACCATATTGGATCAATACAGTGCATTCCTGGCCTTTCACTTTATAGTAGGGCAGTGCAGCAAGTGCAGCAAGATGACTGCAAAACCACTGAAATTCACGAATTATATTTATCTCAACTAACCATTATGCACTAAAGTAATTATAACTCACGCCCCCACAATGCGAATTAGTTAGTTTAAGGCATGAGCACAGCTAGATTTGGCTGCAGACCCTGGCAGTGTGCAACACCCTCTGTGTCTGCCAACTCACCTGCTGGTCATGGCTTTTGGGGGAGGCATGGGTTTGGCCACAGGAAGCCACTCATGCTCAGCCCCCTTTTCCTTTAAAAAAAATATTTTTTTAATCTCGCTGGTGCCTTCAAAGCACCCTGTGCATGCTCATGGGACCCCCACTGGATTCCAGTTGGCTTGCTAGCTCCCGATGAGCATCCGCTAGATAGCGGAAAACCAGTTACAACAAAAAAGTGGGCCTGAGGGGGTCCCTCTGTGACACCACTACATGGTCCTGGGGATAAGGTTACAGAGTCCTTATCACCTCAAATGAAGGCCACAACATTTCTCCTTATGTTGTGTCCAGCCAATAAAAGCATGAGCTCCCAACGGAGCTTGTGAGAGATTTTTGCTCCTGCAGGAGCGAGATGCAAATGGGGGAAAAAAGCCCTCTCGGCCAATCAGGTCACTCTATTTTTTTTTAAGTTGCTTGTTTGCAGGATTCTTTCAAGCTTCTCGGGCACCCAACTGTCCAGCTATGCAACGTTTTTGAACCATAAGTTCTCAAAAGCTACAGAACGGATTAACACCAAATTATAAAGGCACATGTCCTTGACCAAGATCTAGCTTTGTCAAATTTAGTGTAATTTGGTAACGCCGTTTTCAAGCTATCACTTTTCAATTTTCCCATGGCAAAATGAAAGGGGGACAAAGTTATTAGCAAATCAAGAAAACCATTTCCTATGGTAACTAGGTGCTAACTATACAATGTGTGTTGTGTGTGTTGAGAATGGCCCTTTCTGCAGGGTCACCTGAAACCTTTTGACATCCCCTTCCTCTTTTTGCTGAATTCGTTTTTTTGGGCTCTAGGACTCTGGGCACTTTACAACTGCTAATCAGTGCTAAAGTGCATGTGGTCTCTGCTTAAAGCATGGTAACATTGGCTTAGCGACAATTAGCATACTTAATTTACTTAAAAGTCCCTAGTAATGTTCACTACATGTGTCCGGGACCTGTAAATTAAATGCTACTATTGGGTCGGCAGCACTGATTGTGCAACCCACTTAAACAGCCCTTACAACATGTCTCAGGCTGGCCATTGCAGAGCCTCTGTGTGTAGTTTTAAACTGTTCCCTATCGACCTGGCAAGTTCACCCTCCTGCCTGGCCCTAAACTTCCTTTTTAATACATATGTCACCCCTAAGGCAGGCCCTGGACAGCCCAAGGGTGGCATGCAGTGTATTTAAATAGTAGGACATGTACTTATAAGTTTTATATGTCCTGGTAGTGAGAAACTCTTATGTTTATTATTCACTACTGCAAGGCCTATATCTCCCATAGGATAGCCTTGGGATTACCTTGTTACATTTTAGAAGTTTAATTTTCAATTGGAAGAGATGGGGGCCCCAAGTTTGGAGTCTCTGGAATCACCGTTTAAAATCACAACTGACGGTGAAGTGGGGTTTTAAATTGTAATTCTGAAAATGCCACTTTTAGAAAGTTAGCATTTTCTTACTTTAGCCATTTGGTGCCTTTTGCCTCTGGGGTGGGTGACAGCGGGGCTCTGTGCATTCCCTTTAGACAGACACAAACCAAGGGAACTGAGGTATGGCTGATGTGCCAACCACATTGTGGTTGCCTATCCTGGGCAAGATGGGAGGAAGGAGCTGACCCCCCTGAATAGGCTGTGTCCTGTCCCCACACAGAGGGCTACATACCCTCTGTTCTGAGTCTGATGACAGGGCAGTTATGGCAGGGACTATGGGACTATGTGCACTTAAAAGGCCTATCTTTGAAGCCTCCCCCACTTCAAAGTCCCAACTGGGTATACGTTCTGGACCCCCACACCACCAACTCAGTACACTTCTGGAATTGTGAACATTCTGCCAGGAAGAAGGACTGCTGTGCTGTTGAGAGGACTGCCACTCTGCTGGGCTCCTGCTTTGCTGTGTTGACCTGCTGCCCTCCTTGTCTGGGAGTGAGGAGGACCGGACCTGCATATCTCCAAACCAGAACCAAAGTGACTCCAAGGGCTTGCTGGCTTGACTCCTTTTTAAGGTCTCAAGGAGATCAAAGACTTCGAACAATCCCCTTTCAGCACCTGGACTCTGCCATCTGAAAGTCTTGCCCTGCCAAGGGGTGCCAATTCAGTCCTGGGCCCTTAGAAGTGGTAATAAAGTGCCACACCTGCCAAAATCCATGTATCGCCATTGTTGCACTGCTTGGAACCAGCATTTCTATTTCGATGAGGCATTGCAGATGCTGCGAGAATCAAGTACAGTGCTTCACCATTGGTGGGGCACATCACCTACAGCTTAGACACAACTATGGACTGGTTCCCTAGTTTTCGCCCATTGATCTCCCTATCTACTCATTCAGGTCAGAATCTCAATTTCAATTTCAACTTCAACTAAGCATCCTTCTCTGTCTCATTCTTTACTTATCCTGCCCCACCCCCAACCCCTCAGTCGCCTACCAAAATGCAACTACCACGTTACTAGAACCAACCCCATATCTCCCCAGGCCCACACCCTAGCCACCACCATAGTGGCTCCATCACCCTCCTTCACATTCCCCTCTCCTTCCCAAGCCCATCACCCCCACACAGCACGGACGCCCTGAAGAGCCACACACACACACCAACACAATTGTTGCTGCATCACCCTCCTTCCCTTTCCCTTCTCCCTCCCAAGCCCATCACCCTCACACAGCACAGACCCCCTTAAGACCCACTTATCGCCCCATAGCGCCATATTACATATTAACAGTGCCTGCCCCATCATGGAGCTCACAGGCACACATACCTACACCATCATCTACCCCCCCAACCGCTTAAGAAAAGCATCCAAGGTGGCCAAGCGCGGATCAGAGATGGCCGCGTAGTGTGAAGCTCCACTGATTGTCCCTGCACCGCGTCTATCCTGAAGAAATATCCGCTCTGCCCGACGACAGCCCCGGGTGTCGGAGTAGCAGCGGTTCCCAACCCGCCTACCCCAGTTCGCCATGCAGGTCCGACGGGGGAGATATCATCCCCAGAGAAATGCGGCCTGCTGAGTGACCGAAAGCCGGTACCCACAGTGATGGAGGACGCCGGAAGAGAGGTCCGGCCGGTCCAACGTCATCGCACAGTGGTGCTGCGTCCTTAAGGTGCAGCCGCGATTTCCCGGGAGCGGAGCTGCGAGGAGGCATCTGAGTCTCGTGGCAGCGTCGGTGATTAAAGACCCGAGCAAAGGATCCGGTGAGGCGGGAGGGCGCAATTGTTGGAGACGACACAAAGCCCGCCCACCGCGAGAAGGGTTAATGGCGGCGGTGTGCTCCTGACTTTGGTAGTTTTCCCTCTGCCTGCCTCATCGGTGCTGATCTCTGCTACACACCCGGGTCGGCAGCGGCCCTGCATTGCTAATTTTTGGCTCGTCAGTGCAGTGGAGTGACCCCCCCAAGAGGCTCAGGGGGGGCCCCGTGAGAGGGTTGATGGCCCTCTGTATTTTATCTTGAGATCAGGACAGCTCAATGCTGGGGAGGTTGCTGCAAATTTCTCAGGGGGTCAGAGGAGGATGCGCTGCTGAGCGAATTGACAGTTACCACCCTCGGTGTCCATGTCTACTTTGACGGTTGGTCCCCGGAGTTGCTGCAGCTGCCAAGGACCGATTTGAGGTGCCCATCTCGGTGGGGGGAGCAGGAATTGGTGCTGGATCTCCAGGGGCCCATGGGTTGATATTGGTGTCCTGACCGGTTGGCTCCACTGTTGAGTGCTGTGGGGGGTGGTGCTTCAGCCTACCCTGAGTACCCCGGTCCAGTTGGGAGCATACTTTGGATGCTACAAAGGAGCGCATCAAAGGTTATGGGTCCCGTGGGACGAAACCGGTCCAGACAAATAAACTGGACCGGTACACGGTTTCCAAGGACGCACAGCAGAACCGACTGTCCAGAGATGCCACCCAGGAGAGCCTGGGGGAAGAGGAACAGGAACTTTTGCTTGAGGATGTTATTGAGGCTATTACTGGAGTCAAAACTTTGTTGGAGCACAAAATGGACCCTATAACGATTGATATTAACCTTATTAGGGCCGATCTGGGGAAGCTCAACGAAAAAGCCAAGCAGGTAGAAATATAGACCTCCAGTCTCGTTGGCGATGTCACGCAACTGCAAAGGGAGGTCCGCGAGCTCCGGGACTCTCGCAACCTCGCGGATCTCAAGTTGGATGATTACGAAGGCCGACTTCGGCGCAATAATCTCTGCATTCTAGGAGTTCCGCAGTAATCGGAGGGGCCATCCCCGGACCTGTTTATTGCAGACCTTATTCTTAAACACGTGCAACCTAAAGGCCTTAATAAATGTTTTGTTATTGAACGTGCTCACAGGGTCCCAGGCAGCCGTCCCAAACCGGGCACTCCCCCGCGGCCCATGCTGTCTCGGTCTTGAACTTTCACAACAGAGATGTTATTCTCCAGAACTTCAGAGCAGGGCCCCCCCTTCGTTACGAAAACGCTGACATTTCCTTTTTTCCGGACTTCACACAGAGAGTGCAGAAGCAAAGAAGGTCATTCCTTTCTGTGAAGCGCGACCTGAGAGAGAGGGACCTGAAAAACTCAATGCTGCTTCCGGCGCGCCTTCGGTCGAAGCGGGGGGAAGAGAATGGTTCTCCGACCAACCTGAAACTGTGGCAGAATGGATCGAATATTGCGGAGCACAGGGCCCAACGGATCGCGGAGCCGGGGATCATGCAGACAGCCGCCTTTCTTGAGATAGAGACTTGGAGGACGGCAGCCTTTGAACTGAGTAACGGGAACTTGATGTATGCTGGACCAGGGAGGGTGGGGTATTTGTGTCTGATTGCGGGGGCTGGTGGATCCATATGGCTTTGAGTTACTTACCCACTATGGGCGCTACATGTGACATGGATAGGGGTTGGGACACGGAGCACACTCCCCCCCCCCCTCTTTCTTCCTTTGAATTCCTTTCTAGGGCGACAGGCACTCTGCAAGTTTTCGATGGGCAGTTCTAAGCCCAGATTGCAGGGCAGCGGGGTGGGGGGTTGGGGTATTTTGTTTGTTCGTTTGTTGCTACAATTGTTACATGGCTGTGATATATGGGTTCACCCACAGAAGAGATTCTGGAAGAGTAAATGCAGAGGATTTCTGTATTCACGATTTGCATGACAGGCATGATGGGGGATAAAAATGTTAAGCTGGAATGTTAACGGGTTAGGGAACAAAATCAAACAAAGTGTGGTTCTCCAATACATTAAGAGGCATGCACGTAATATAGTTCTGCCCCAGGAGACACATCTGGTTGGGAATTAATGTAAGGCAATGCACAGGGGGGGATATAAGATGGTTGCACATTCTGGATTCACCTCGGGTTCCAGGGGTGTGGGTATCATGACGAAAAACACATTCCCACTGGCAGTGACTTCCACATGGGTGGATGATCGAGGCAGATATATTGGTGTCTCTGGGATGTGGGAGGGCTGGCTCATTACTTTTATGTCTGTCTATATTCCCCCAGGCTTGCAGGGCACGACGTTCGCTGACTTAGGTGCGGTCCTACTCACCATTCCGGATGGGCTCTTAGTCCTAGGGGGTGACTTTAATGCAGTGGTCTTGGGTACATTGGATATGTATCCCCCTCTGGAAGTGAGGCCATCTGCTCGTTGGTTACTGGATTTCCTTGAGGCGATGGGACTGGTCGATGGCTGGAGAGTATACAATCCGGACCAGATACAGCACACCTTTCACTCTGGGGCACACCACAGTCTCTCCCGTTTAGACTATTTTCTCATACCAGCTGCACAAGCCACCTACATAAACGAAATTAAACACTTGGCCAGAGGTATCTGCGATCACTCACCCGTCTGGGTTCACATGCTCATAAGTCTGGGTAAGGTGGGAAGGTTGCCCCAATTAACCCTTGGTACCTTCGTAACCCTAAGATCCGTAAAGACCTCATTAAGGTCATTGACAAATATTTCTCCAACAATGTGGGGTCAGTGTCCTCTTCCCAGACATTGTGGGAAGCATTTAAGACTGTAATTCAGGGACACGCCTTGCCATTGATATCTGGCTCCAAGAGAGACAAGCAAAAAGAAGTTCTTGAGCTTGAGGCTGATATTTATAGACTGGAAGTTGACCTGGAGTCTGGGGTGACGCCGGAGAAGCTCCATCTGCTGAGCCTGAAGCAACACAACTATAAAGCACTGGTCTCAGGTAGGGCCAAGGCTCTAAGCAGGGAGCAGCAGGGTAGGATTTACAATCTGGGAGATAAGGCCGGGAAGCTCAAAGCATGGCTGGACAGAAGGGAATGGGTGAGCCGGCTGGTCCCAGAGCTTACAGTAGAGGGAGGCATCTCGATTACGGAGCCTCAGGAAATAGTAGACAGGTTTGCTGGCCAATTTCAAACAGTATATACGGCAGTAACCTCCCACACAGAAGTGGACTCTCAGGAATTACTGTGTGATATTAAGCTTCCCTGTCTCTCCATTGAAGATCGGGAATATATGGATAGCCCTCTGACAACTGACGAGATTGCTCAGCCGATCCGCTCATTAAATTCGGGGAAAGCTCTAGGCCCAAATGGACTTCCCATTGAGCTCTACAAAAGTACTAATCAGCTTTCGGAGAAAGATTGACTCTGTCTACTCAAATCCTATGAACCCTCACACCCGAACCACAACACTATGGGCTCGATTCCGATCCGGTAAAAAAATCCACCGTACGATTCGTATTCGTAGCCCTTTCCGTACGAATCGTACCCGTCGCTCCGAGTCACGTAGTACGATCCGCATTCCGTGAATCCGTCCGAATCGTCGCGATCCGTACGTATTGCAAGGCTGAGACTGTGAACCGTACGACTCGTACACACGCCCTACGACCCAACGAGTACGATCCAGACTGGGGAATCAGGACACGATTAGTACGGTCCACGTCAGGTAAGGGCGATTCGTATGGAAAAGCGCACGATTACATACACCCCGTACAGCGCAAACCCCCCATGATTGCAGGGGTACGGCACGTACCCCTGCGATCATGGGGTGTACGAGCCGTACCCCCATTGTACGATCGGTGTACGATCGGCGTACGAGCCGTACCCCTGTTGTACGATCGGTGTCCGAGCCGTACCCCATGTACGATCGGTGTACGAGCCGTACCCCATGTACGATCGGTGTACGAGCCGTACCCCCATCGTACATGGGGTACGGCTCGTACACCGATCGTACCTGGGGTACGGCTCGTACACCGATCGCACATGGGGTACGGCTCGTACACCGATTGTACATGGGGTACGGCTCGTACACCGATCGTACCTGGGGTACGGCTCGTACACCGATCGTACATGGGGTACGGCTCGTACACCGATCGTACATGGGGTACGGCTCGTACACCGATCATACACCGATCGTACAATGGGGGTACGGCTCGTACACCGATCGTACAATGGGGGTACGGCTCGTACACCCCATGATCGCAGGGGTACGGTGCATACCCCTGCGATCATGGGGGATACGCACCGTACCGGGGGGGGCGTTCCGTACCTGTTTCGGCACGAACTCTGCTTTTACGGCTGTTTTCAGCTCCCGTAGAAAAAGGGTCGTACGGTGCGTACCCAACACGTATCGTACTTGCTGGGTCGTAAAAACCAGCCGCGAACCGTACAGATGTCGCGTACAGCAGGTTCCGAGGGAGAATCGTACGGAGATTAGAGTCGTACGGTGTCTTGTACGACTCGTACGGAGTATGGCTCCTGGTACGAATCGTACTTCGTTGTACGTACGGGGTACATTGCAGGGTACGATTTGTACGGGAAAACGCTCTGAACGGCTATTCGGAGCGTTTTTTCCCGAATCGGAATCGACCCCTATGTCTCCAGCTCGCCCGCCCAATATGGCTTCAATCCCAGCTATTCCCTCTAATACTCACAGGCCCACTAAACACAACCCAAGAGGCATCATCGAACATAACCTTATACAAGTTCCCCGCATTCAGGAACCAAATACATCCCACATCATGCCCTGTCTTAAGTGTATACTCCTAAACTGTAGATCGGCCTCAAGACACGCAGCCAACATAGCTGGCCTCTTTCTCACACAAGAACCGGACTTGCTAATTTTAACCGAAACTTGGCTAAAGGAGTCCTCTACACCCATCATTGACATACTAGTGCCCCCAAACTATGACATCATCAGACTGGATAGAATTGATAAGACAGGGGGTGGTATCGCCTGCATACACAATAATAATATTTCAGTAAACAGGTCCATATCCCCTGCATTCCCTTCTTGTGAATACTTATGCCTCGACATAACTAGCAGTGGCAAACAAGTAGGCTCTCTAGACACCCTCTATCATCCACCTGGTGATAACCTGACCTTCACGGAACATTTCATGGATATTGTCTCTTCTAATACTGGACGTCAAAATACCCAAATATTTCCCGGAGACCTGAATCTCCACTGTAATGACCCCAATGATGCAGTGGTCAATAGTCGCAAAAACGTCCTCTCTGGCCTCAACTTCACCCAAATCTGTAACAGCTCTACACATGGTAAAGGTGTAGGTAAAGGATCAATCCTTAATTTAGTAATCTCTAAAGTTGACTCCATCAGGTTAGATACGATCCAGCCTTGTGATCGGTCCGATCATCATATTATCACCTTCTTCATCAATGAAACTGTGAAACTCAACTCGGTTCAACCCACAAGACCTAAAATATGGAAGAGGAATATGAAAAACAGTGACTCTAACATAATCACAACCTCCAGCTATAACCTACTTCTTCCCCCTGAAGAAATATCTGAAGTTCATGAACCACTACTTCAATTCCATGAACCTGATACTAAATGAGGTACCCACCTGCAACTAAAGAGAGTCTCCACAAAAGATTTTAAGCCTTGGTACAATGGAAGACTCAACAAGGATGGACGATCCCTAAGAACAGCTGAACGAACATGGAGATATGATCCTTTCGCCATTCACCTCAAGATACTAAGGAAGAAGAGAAACGCATACTACAGAAAGATCAAGAGCACCAAAGCAGACTTCTTATGCCGCCAATTAGACCAGGCAAAAAAATCGGCCCAAAAAACTTTTTGAGTTAATTAAAACTCAATTTAAGGCCCACAGCCCAAATGTGAAGAATTTGCTACCTTTTTCACCCTGAAGACCGACAGCATTAAGAAGGACCTTCTCAATGATCTAATCACACACTCTGCCTCACATTCGAACCCTTCACCATCCCTCCCAATTACGCCACATCGAAGCTCATCAAAGTTTGACCTAACAAACAATGCGTCTTGGTCATCCTTCAATACTTACAACGAAGAATCTATTTGCACAATGCTTATTGCCCTGAACCCTGTCAATCACTTCACTGACCCTCTCCCAGCAAATGCCGTAAAAGACTTCACCCCGCTGCTGTTAACTCTCTGGACCAAGATCATAAATAACTCTTTAAGACAAGGTTGCATCCCAGACACCCTCAAAGCCGGGAAGGTATCCCCCATTCTAAAGAAACCTATGGCTGACCCTGCAGACTTGAACACAATACTTGGAAAAACTCAGACTTGGCTGGCTGAAAACCATCTACAATTGAATGCCCTCAAAACCGAATTCCTCCTAATCGCCTACCGCCCAAGTACCCATAATGCAAGGCTGGATCAAACACCTTTCTGCACTAAACTGCCAACCTATCATCGTGGACTCCGCGAAATCGCTGGGAATAACAATGGACAGAAACCTCATTATGCAAAAACACATCAGCACCGCAACAAAAGGAGCAAACTTTCAGATAAATACGCTGAGAAAGCTGAAACCTTCCCTGCCGGAAAAGGACTTCAAGCTGGCAGTACAAGCCCTAGTCATCCCAAGAGAAGATTACGGGAGTGTCTCTGCGGCCTACCCAAAGCCACAACAGCCCAGCTAAGCGCATCAATCAACGCCACAGCGAGACTTATCACTGGATCGAAAAGAAGCTCCCACATATCCCCGAACGTAAAATCCCTCAATTGGCTACCTTTTGAAGCCAGAATTAATTTGAAAATAGCATGTATGACACATAAAGCCATTCATCACAATGCACCCAGATATCTGGCACAGAAACTGGCGCCCTCATGTGGTGTCAGATCTTCAAGAAGCGCTAAAAAACCTACTACTGAAACCGCAAAGATTCAACAAGAAGAAAACATACAAACGAACCTTTTCAGGGATGGCGCCCAGAATCTGGAATGCTCTATCCCCAGAAACTAGACATATTCCCTCTACTGCATTTTTCAAAAAAGAAGTAAAATCGCTTCTCATGGCTATATACACCTGAGCCTGGATTACTGATAAGTTACGACCCAACGTATCTTCGATATGGAACTTTAGAATGCCTACTGTCCATCCAGATATCCTAGATAGTGTAACTACATGATGCTTGCTATTTTAGGATCGTTTTGTTATGTACCATATAACTATGTACCTATGAGATTATGTCCATGCCATCATTGACTTGCATTGAACCCTAAGTCATTTACATAGACTAGGTAACTGAGACACTTCCCCTGTAAAGCGCTCTGATAACCACCAGGGTCTTGTTCATGCTGTATAAAACTCTCAAAAAGAACTGGACATCAGAGCTAATCAAGTAGAGTCCAGTGGTGGCAGCATTTCTTCAGTGCTCTTTGGACACAAGAGGGTCCATATTCCCGAAGGGTCTGGTGCCTGACTTTGTGGTGGGAGATGACATAGATGGTACACAGACAAAATATCGAGATTTAAATTTCGAAATACAATTATATCGAAGTTTAAATATCGATGGGACATAATATAGAAGGTAAGTAATATCGACAGTCTTAATATCGATATTAGTATGATATCAGTAATTTCGAAGTTTGAAATATCGATGTCAATAATATCGAAATCAATAATTTCGATGTTACTAATATCGATTTTTAAATACATTTTGTGTATATTATAATGTATTTATTATGTTTTATTATGTAATTTTTAATGTAATTTAATTAAATATTGTCTTTTAGTACTGTAGCGGGTTGTGGGTTTATAGGGGAATAGGGTGGGAAGTAATTTAATAATAATCAATTAATTAATATATGCTTGTAAATATTTTTAATTAATAATTAATTGGTAATTAATTAATATTAATTAGTTAATTCATTAATATAATTTTGAACATATTTTTAATTAATAATTAATTGGTAATTAATTAATATTAATTAGTTAATTACATTAATTAAAGTAATTTTTTTATATATATAATTTTTTGTTATTGTTAATTAATTAATTGGGAAAAAATAATATTAATTATTAAATGTAATTAATTACAGCTAATGTGCTAATATATTTACTTTATTGTTATTGTTAATTAATAATTAATTGGTAATTAAATAATATTAATTAATTTTGGGTAAAGGAGTATTTTTAGGGTTCAGGGTCAGTTTTGGGTTTTTGGGTAAAGGGGTATTTTTAGGGTTCAGGGTCAGTTTTGGGTTTTTGGGTAAAGGGGTATTTTTAGGGTTCAGGGTCAGTTTTGGGTTTTTGGGTAAAGGGGTATTTTTAGGGTTCAGGGTCAGTTTTCAGTTCTTGGGTAAAGGGGTATTTTTAGGGTTCAGGGTCAGTTTTCAGTTTTTGGGTAAAGGGGTATTTTTAGGGTTCAGGGTCAGTTTTCAGTTTTTGGGTAAAGGGGTATTTTTAGGGTTCAGGGTCAGTTTTCAGTTTTTGGGTAAAGGGGTATTTTTTGGGTTCAGGGTCAGTTTTCAGTTTTTGGGTAAAGGGGTATTTTTAGGGTTCAGGGTCAGTTTTCAGTTTTTGGGTAAAGGGGTATTTTTAGGGTTCAGGGTCAGTTTTCAGTTTTTGGGTAAAGGGGTATTTTTAGGGTTCAGGGTCAGTTTTGGGTTTTTGGGTAAAGTGGTATTTTTAGGGTTCAGGGTCAGTTTTGGGTTTTTGGGGTACAGTTGTACAGGGTAAAAATAAAATAAATTTAAATTAAATCAATTAAATGAAATTAAAAAATATAAAATTACATTAAATTATTAAGTTTTTAATTTATTTTAAATGTATATGTATTAGTTTTAATTTTTTAATTATGTTTTAATATTTTTATTTAATATTTGTAAAATTATATGTATTTTATAATTATTTTTACATCATTATTAATACATTTAAAAAAACGATATTTTTAATTTCGATATTTTTGTACTACAATATTAATTTTTCGATATTTTTGTACTTACCTTGTTAGGGATAGGATTCCTATATTTTTGACTTCGATATTTTTGTTCCGATATTTTTGTATTTCGATATTTTTGATTTCGATATTTTGTCAGACATTCGACATAGATATATGGTTTCAGGCTTTTGAGATTGCCCTGCAGATGCACAAGATCACGGAGTGGGATTGTGGGGCTAGTTCGTGGATGCATATCTCTAGAGAGTGGAGGCCCACCCTACAGGTCCTGGATGCAGGTGACAGGATTAGGTACCTCCTATGAAAGAAGCCCTGATCAGAAAATTTGGTTTGGGGCCAGAAAAGTATAGGCAGAAGTTCAGGGACAGTCAGAAACTAGGTGGAATGTGTTGATTCTTCTTACATGCACTGGACGGTTGGGTCAAGGGCAGTGAAGTAAAAGATTATCAGGGGCTGTACAATGAGGTTGCAAGGGGGCACATGTTCAGTCTTTGTTTTCCAGATCCCCACCAACACCTAATTGATAGTTAGCTCACTGACCCAGGGAGCTTGCTCGGGAAGCGGACTTCTGAATCAGCATCAGGGTTTAAAAGAAGGTACGTGGCTGTGACCCCAAGAAGAGTGGTTCAAGCTACCCCCAGCAGGGGGAGGTCAAGGAAGACACAGACAGGCTCCAGGGTGAGTGGAAGGAAAGGGTTCCCATGCCCCCTCTAAGAAACAGGGAGGAGGTTCTGGTGGAACAGGGCACCCCATTTCCAGCCTGCTGATTTGAATGTTCCCAGCTAGGACACAATCAGGGGAACTCTGTCTGTCCTAAGACACCACCAACTGGTTGTACCTCTACAGGGGTGGCCAATGTGGCCTTAGGAGTATGTAGCCCCCAGGGGCAGGTCATAGACCAGGCCATGATCTACCTTAGCTGGGAGTGGACTCAGAGGGTGAGTTGGTGATCCCTGAGGGTGAGTCATCACTTCCACCAGGTGAAAGTGAATGGGGAGCCAGTCACTGCCCTGAGATACACAGAGGCCACATGGTTATGGAAAGGCTAATTTCCACAGAAGATAGACTGGTCAGGTGTGTAGAGTGATGCAGGCCCAGGGGCAGACTACTTCAGCCCTAAGGCCCCGGCATCCCTGGAGTGGGGTGGTGAGGTGACCCAGAGGAGGGTCATAGTTGGTCCCTAGATACCCATGGACTGCATTATGGGGAATGAGTTGCCCCCAGTGTCAGGGGAACAGAGAGGTGACCGCTCAGGGAGCCGTGACTGTTCCGTTTTCTGGGGGTACCACTACCAAGCGGAGGGTACAGCACCCCAGATGGAGGAGCAGGGGGAAGGAGAAACTCAGGTATGCACAGAAAGGACAGCAATATCTTTATTGGGACTCTAATTTAGTAGTAATAATAACCACAGTATCAAATCATTTGGAGAAGAGACGTTATCCCCAATTGGAGAAATACTTACCACTGGATAAAGCAGCCGTAAGACAAGTAGATGCCACTGTTCACCAAAACGACTACCAGTCGCTGCATATTGCAACGCAAATGGAAGGCTGACACGGTGAGGCCTTCTGTCTCCACTATAATCCTGTTGCACCAACATACTTTAAAGGGAATAACTCAGAAGAGACCCACACTCTGGTTCAGGTTTTTAGGCGCTCTCAGTATTAACAATTATATACAGGTTAACAACAAATCATGTTTCCTACACACCTAGCATATATTAGAGCTTTGAAACATTACACGTGGATACACAATTCTGAGGGACAGATTAGCCTCCCTAAATGTTACAGAAATGTTTACAAAGAATTCCAACCGAGATTCTTTCACCATGTTTCACTTTCTAAGTGAAAAACGGTGGCTCCTGCCTAACCCGATTGATACATTGACAATAGGAGTCTCCAGTGTGTTAAAAGACACACTGATCTATGATGTTCACTGCACTGAGTCAGAGTACTGCATATTAAGATGTCCGAGTTCTTGCAATTTTCATGTTGATGATATATCTGACGTATTCTTTCCTTTATATTGTTATGCTACCCCCTTCACCTTCCCATCCACCAACCCCCTTTCCCTCTCGAAACTTCTCCCCCCGTCCTTCAACCCCCTTTCCCTCCCTGAACTTCTCATCCCTTCCCTCACCCCCATTGCAGTATAGATGTATCCATCATACGAACACCTCCATTTCTGTACTATGTTGTGCGCCTGTAGCCCTGCTGTGTTTCTTTTTGATACCCAATAAAAAATTACGACATAAAAAAAACAACAACCAAAAAGACATACCAAAACATTTAATAAAAGGAATGAATTTATTTAAATTCTGGAAAATGTATCTCTTAGTAAAACACATAATTTGTTACTGTACATTTTCAAATAAAAACACTGCAATACAAAATAAAAGCTAATGTAGGTAATGAAATAGAAATTCACATAATACTATTCTTAACTTGTAATATATATTGCATTTTAATGTATGCTTCTTGCACTCACTGATAAACATTTTGCCCACTATACAAGGTATATGTACTTCAACTCTGTTTTTGAATTTGTGACTCAGTTTGATACACAGCAAACCTTTAACCCTCAGAAGACAAATCCCCTACCATACCACCGTGGCATGTATTCACATCTGACACTGGAGAAATACACATCATTGCTTGGCTATGCCCATTTCTACTGCACTTCCGTACACCTTTACACATGTCAGTTCTTCAGTAGTGAAAAAAGGCATATCATTACATATCATTACTTTGACTCCTGGACCAGTCATTGCCCAGTGTCTTATCAAATGGCACAATGACAATTAAATAATTGAAATGTGGTATTACATTTACATCCCATTAAAAAGTCAAAAACGCAATTTTAAAATAAATAATATGAAATCTCTATTCCCTCTTACAGTCAATCATATGATTTACACAAACCACAATAAAAAAAACTTCTCGTGCAGGTTGAACGTGAAAATCTTCCCAGGATGCGCAGAATCTTTGCAAGTGTCATCTAGGAAGGGCTAGTAGTCCTTGTATAGAAAGCTCCTGTAAAGAAAGGCAGAGTAGATAGACATTAAGTAGGAACACTTTTATGGTTTACAGTCACAATACCAGTTATTTTTGTGCTGCATCCTAATCAGCACAGGACATGTTAACAGCTATGATGGTAATTAGTAAAAAGAATGAGAGTGAACCAGGGAGGTATACAATATACACATAGGATAAAACATGCATCTGTGCTTGGTGGCCTACTGCAGGGCTTTTCATCTCAAAATAATGAGCGTGCAAAGAGGTGCACTCTGTGTTGAATTCATTAAGGAAGAAGGATGGCAATACATGGTCTTGGGACTCCCAGAATGCAGCTTTGCTCTTAATGTACAGGAACAGCAACTCTGTGCAATTTGACTTTATGGGCATAATTTATGGGATTTTTTTGTCGTAGGGAAGCGTAGCAGGCCTTGCTGCTGCACTGCCCTACATCAAAAGAAATGAGCAGGAATGCGCCGCATCTATTAGATATGGCGGATTCCTGTCCTTTCCCCGTGCTGGCGCACAATGGGCTGGTGGGCACCACTGAAGGCACCTTTGCACCATGGTGCGAGGGAGCCTGTGTTGCGGAGATGATTATTTTTGTGCAGGAAAACAAAATCCCAAGAGGCTTTTTCCTCTTTCTATGTGTGCTGCAGAATGCAGCACACATAGAAAGAGGAAAAACAAGGAGAAATAAAAATATTTCTCCTCATTGTGCCTCCCTTCCGCCTCCCCTGGGGAGGCGTACGTTTTTGGTTCTGCCTCAGACTTACGATTTCTCGTAAATCTGGGGCAGTGTCAAAAAGTCATGGATGTTGCTGGGAACGCCCCCTGCAACACCCATTTCACTCAGTTTTCTGCGTCAAATGGGCACATATTTATAAGGCCATGAAAAACAACGTACCGTGGCTTTACGTGGCCTTATAAATATGCCAGTGGCACATTGCACCACCGGAGCGTCAAAAAAGTGGCTCTCCGGCAGCACAATAGTGCCTTACTGAACAGCTTTGTTTAGGACAACATTACTCTGCCACAAAGATTTCATACATTTATTTTAATTTTGAAGAGTGAGCCAGTTGCAAATTAATCACACAAAACTACGCATATACTAGTACTCATACAACAGTAGGTAAAAAACAGCAGCAAATGCATAATATCATATTTCTAGTTTAGAAAACTTCAGATTTAAAAGTAACAAAAGTGTTTTTATTTTATACATTTTCTGGATCTCCAATAACAAACTAATTGAGATTTCACATTCTATGTTTAAACAATTGCATATGAAAAGGCATATCCATTGGATCACCATGCAATCGACAACTGGTCCCATTAATTCAAGGATTAAGGCTGATAAATGGATTGAAACTGATTTTGGCCATCCAAAGATAGGAGTACTGCTTGTTCCCGAATTCTCCTTTAACCCCTTGCATGCTTGTGACGGAACCGTTCCGTCACAAGCCTCGGGTGAGCTGTGCTTGTGACGGAACGGTTCCGTCATGGCCCGCTCGCCGCGCCTGCGTTGACGAAATAATGGGCGGGCGGGTTCGTGACGGAACCGTTCCGTCACAAGCACAGCTCACCCGCGAGCCGTGACGGGTCGGTTCCGTCACAAGCACGAAACCGCCGCGCGGCCGCCCCGCCCCCTTAGCGCTGCGGCGGAATAGCCGCCACAGCGAAGGGGTTAAGGTGCCAAACACCTATATAGTGGCTTTAGGTTGTGCTTTGTGGACCTATAGGGCATGAAGCGCCATTGGTTTGGGGCTATAACAGTGTGAATCCCTTGCATCAGGCGATTCGCTAAGACCTTGGCAAACACTAAACTGGCAGATGCATCAACGTAGCCTTTTACTATTCCTAAATAGCGATTTTTTAGGAATCGCTATTTAGGAATAGTAAAAGCCTATGCATGTAGGAATTGCCATTAAAATAGCGATTCCGAAACATTCCTTAATTGCTACTTGCAAATTGCTAGTCGCAATTAAGGAATGCTGTCTCATTCATTCCTATGGGCCTGCAGGCCCATAGGAATGAATTGCAGATTGCATGAGCAATTTACGAGTACCAGTAGGTACTCGCAAATTGCTCATGCAATTTCAAGGGTGTCAAAATGACACATTTGTTGCACCCCTGAAATCGATCTCTGCACATATGTTGCACACACACATGCCCTAAGGGCATGTGTGTGCAACATGAAACTTTGAAAAATGCACAAAAGTGCTTTTTTCAAAGTTTTAGCAAATTACCATGAAGTTCAACTTCATGGTAATTTGCTACTTCTATTAGCGATTTCGCTATTTTTTTGACTTTCATGCATTGCATATAAGGAATCTCAATTTAGGATTCCTTAAATGCAATCGCAATTTAAGGAGTCTCAATTTAGAGATTCCTTAAATTGCGATTTTTGCATTTGGGATGATGCATCCCAAATGCAAAAATACCGGGAGCAAAGGGGCAGATTCTGAGAATCTGCCCCTTTGCTCCCGGTATTTACTTTGATGCATATGCCTGTTAGTTTCTACATTAAGAAGAGATATCTGTTGGTACCATGCAAAAAGGTCAGGGGGCTTTTCCTGAATCAGGACGTTTATCGCTTGTCGAAGTCTCTGGACAGCTCACTGTCCTTCTTGGAATCATAGAGCATTGCTCTGATTGGCTCACTATCTGGCCACTCACACATTAAAAAAGTTCTGGTGGTAGGATATTGAGGCAGAGAAAGATTTGGAGTCCCTGTCTTAAACGTAGCAGACTAGGATTGCTGAGCCATCACTCATAGAAGGGGTCTAACTAGGGAAAAATTCTACACATCTTTTCATAATACAATTTGGTAACACGAGCAAGGCAGAGTAAACAACTAAAGTAAAGTCAATTAAAATGAAACAACTAGTAGATACACCAGGCAACCAATTTTTTTTCAAATTAAAAAATCATGAAATTTATTCTTTACCTCCCGGCTGGGTTACAATCTAAAACATAATAAAAAAACCAATTTTAAAAAAACCACCGAGCAATGGCAATACAGTGAATATATGTACAGTCAAAGTAGAAACAGTTGACGCAGCCTTTCGGTGCTTGTCAATCTTGACACCTTCTTCAGGACATTTACAACATTTGACTCCGTATCTGTATTTCAAGTGGGAAGAGCGTTTCAATTGCTTTCCAAAGTGTTGTGAACTTCTCAGGAGTTTAATATCTCTTGAGCTTAAAGATCAAAAAATAAGATCTTCTATGCGCACGGAGGGGCCACCGTTGATCAAGGGAGTAGCTTCTTTAGGTCTTTAAACCTGCTTTGATATCAGGTGAGTCTCTTAGTATCTTTCTTTGATGAAATTTAGTCATTCAATTCTTATCTTGGTGGGTAGAAGAGGATATCTTTAGTCAAAGTTCGGCCTCCCTGCTCCTCCGTGCTCTCGTCTTGATGAAAAATCGAAGTGTAAAAAGTTCTGCATGATGGCAGTTTTTTGATGTGTATAACTTGTACAAATATGGATCCAAACACTATGGTCCTAAGAAAACGTGTTGACTAAAACAAAATCATGTCTTCCATTAAAATTGTATAACTGTATAAGTCTAGGGTGACATATAGCTAATGAGTAGGAATAGTAATAAAGTTTTTAATTGTGTATAATGTACAAATCAATAAAAAGTGTTTTTAAATAACCTTTTAGAATCGGTCCTGAAGAAGGTGTCTTATAAGGAAAACCGAAATGCTGCGTCGACTTAAATCTTCGATTCTTGATGTTATGTATTTGATTTTTTAATTATCTATTGAACTTATATGTACAATATTATGTTTATTGATATTCATGCTTGTTTTTACTGCTGTTTTTAATATCACAACACATTTTTATTTGTACTAAAAGAATAAACTTGTACTTTTTTCTACCAGAATTTAATTTGCATTCGTATTAGTTTATATTAGTGTCACCCTATATAAGAAGTACTCTATGTTTCTTGAATGGTTTTTGATTGTCTATGTACAAGTAGCATATCGAATACCAGCTGCATATCGCTGCCAAATCCGGACTAGATCGCCCTAGACTCACACACATGCAGAATTGTCATATTGGATAACAGGTCCTGTGGATCTGTGAACGTGGGACATCCCATAGTTCTAGAAAGGGAAGCAGAGTGTCATACAGTGCAGTGCAATACACTGTAGTGGTGTAAAGTGGAGTACTGTACAGTGGAGTAGCATACAGTAGAATAGCATACAGTAGATTACCGTACAGTATAATATTTTACACTGGAGTGTACAAGAGTGGATTGGCAGAAAGTCAAATAGCGTACAGTGGAGTGTTTTAGAGTGGAGTAGCGAACAGTGGAGTGGTGTACAGTGGCGTGTGGTAAGCTGGAATACCATATAGTGGAGTGGTAAACAAAGGAGATGCCCTCCAACGGAATAGAGTAGAATGGAGTGTCGTAGAGTGGTTTGGTGTACATTAGAGTAGCATACAGTGGAATGCCACACAGTGGAATAGCATAGAGTGCTGTGGCGTACAATGAAGTAGTGTACAGTGGAATAGCATATAGTCGAGTAGCATACAGTGGAGCTGGGTACAGTGGATTGCATCCAGTGGCATTGCGTACAATGGAGAGCAAATACTGCAGTGGAGTGGGGCAGAGGGGAATAGCATATAGCAGAGTGTCGTCCAATGAAATAGCATAGAATGGAATGGAGTAAAAATTAAGTCCTGTACAGTGGAGTAGCGTGTACTGCAGTGCCATACAATCAAATAGCGCAGAGTGGAGTGCCGTAGAGTAGAGCGTCATATACTGGAATAGTGTACACTGGTCCAACGTAGAGTGAAAAAGCGTACAGTGGAGTTGAGTACTGTGGAGTGATGTACAATGCAGTGGCATACAGTGGAATAGCAAAAGTCGAGTGATGTATAGTGTAATGCCATACAGTGTAGAGGGGTACACATGTAGTTGACATTTTGGAGGACTGTAGATTATGGTGTGCAGAGTAATGCAAGGCTGCGACTTACGCTGCATTGCATTTTGCACATGCACCAAGCAAAGTTGTGCAATGTATGGTGGCTTTGCACAGTCTTTTATATGCTACATAAGTATTGAGCTGCCCTTGCAACACTGTGTATAACGCAAGGGTAACACAATAGAATCCCAAATTTGTCCCCTAGTGATACAATGTGCCATGGTATACGGCGGTAAATTAGTGGGATACGGTGGTACATAAGGATAACAAGCTAATGTATAATTGGCTAATGTGTGCCTTTAAAAAATTCAAAAGCAGCAATAATCCTTTTAGTAGACTTTTGAATTGCTTAGGCTTAGGGCCTAAAAACATAGGTAAGTAGTAGGTTTTATTGTTGTTCCCAACCTATTACCATTTCTTAAATGAAAATAGGTATGGAAATTTTTGTATGATTTTCTATATATCTATTTATCAGGTTTATGCAGTATTCTGGTAGTACATTGCACACACCCTGTTTTATTACCAAATGTATATATTTTTTAGGTTATTTCTTAAAGTAACGTGGTAAATTTTAGGTATTACTGCGGTAATGCATCGATTTTTTTTACATAATTTAATATGGAAAAAATTGTAAAGACAGGATAATACACTATATTTGTGCAATATTGTGTATTATGGTGTTTTTTTCAATCCTTACAGAGTATTGCGGTACTATGTAGTATTGTTTTAAATATACAGATATAACTATATTTCTCTACCTATTACCACTTAAATTAAGTGATACTGGGTAGGGAAAACATATGAAACCTAACACTTACCTATAATTAAGGCTGTAAGGTAGGACACTGGCAAAGTCACCTTAAAACAACATGGCTGCCTTCGATTTTTGTAAAAACAGTTATTACCCAATCAGATAATGACTTGTGATCACTATGTAGCATGGTAGTACCTCGAAACTACTATGCTAACAGATATCACTGAATTTAAAATGCTAATAACTCTTAAAATACTCACCCTTTTAGAAGCAACCTCAGAAAAATCATCTGCACACCAAAATCTTCAATTCCTGCCCAATTTTATCCAAATCCGACTGACAGTTTTCAGGTAATGTGAAATACACAAGTCGAATTAGGCCTGAGCGTGAAATGTTCTCTGCTTGCGGAGTTTGCAGAGGTTTTCCCATACCGAGTTCCAAGAAACTCGGTGGAACGTAGCAGAGTTTTTTCTTTACTTCCGCTCGCCAACGTTAAGTTGGCGAGCGAAGGAACTCTTACTTCAGACCACCTCCCGGCGAGATTTCTTAGCATCGGTGGCCACGGATGTTGCCTGATGGGTGGCAGGGGAGGTGACAGTGAAGCATTTTGTTGTCCGTGGTCTTGATGGTGGTGGTTAGGTATTCCAAAGTATTGTATTTGAAGGAGTCCCTTTCTGTTATAGAGATGTTCTTTTTATGTATGATAGTGGTCCCCCCACCTCGCTGTTTTTTTCTGTCCTTGTTGATGATTGAGAACCCCGGCAGTACTAGCAAATCGAAGATGGGGGTGAGGATTTGTTTAACCAAGTTTCTGTGATGAACGTGATGCCAATGTTGTGTGTTAGGATGGTTTCTGCCAGTTCAGTTGAGTGTTTGTTCGCAGAACTGCAGTTTATGAGCATGCAGTTAGTCGCCCTCTCATTGTAGGAATATTGGCGCGGTGCACTGGAGGTCTCACTGTTCTCGGCGTGATATGTTCTCTACTAAGTCCAGTGATTACTTGGATCATAGTCATAGGAATGTTGGTGAGGTGAGCTGGGGGTCTCACTGTTCTCGGTGCAGTATGTTCTCTACCAAATCCAGTGATTACTTGTATCACAGAACTGGGGGCGCCCGTTGGAGCAGCTTCATAGGATTCGGCGAGATTCTTCGCCTCTTAGCTGCACATCACATCGCTCGTCCTTTTGGGTCTATGAGGTTGGATTCTAAAGGTTGTTGTCTTCCATCTGAGTCGTTGCGCCGTCTGGTGGTCTGTGTGTTTGTTGGTAGTTTCTCTGTGTGTAGGGGGTGGGCATTGGGTGGTGGAAATGGGTTGGGTAGATAGGATTTTAATAATACCCTGTATGACTACTTCTAGCTGGTATTCCAGTCGTGTCAATCTTTGGGCTGAACTCATGGAGGGAGGAGTTGGGAGTGTTTGGTCTTGGTGTGTCCTGAGTCTGGTCATCTATGGGAGGTGGGGTGCTTGGTTGGGTTCGGGGATGGGGAGAGCTTATCAGTGCGGGTGAGGCTCCCAGAACTTTTAGTGGCTGGGGAAAATCGTCGTGGTGGGTTGTGAAAGGTTGTTTGGGTTATTGTGTGGCACTTTCATTTGTTTAGATGCTGGGAGCGGCTTTGGAGCTGATGTCTGCGTGCCGGTTTCGTTGGTTGCTGAATGGGCGGTATAGGGAGAGGGGGCAACAGTATAAGGGCTGTAATGTATCATCTTGTGCAAGCCTTGTGTTAGGCATGTTTAATATGGATGAATTGGGGGGGGGGGGGTTGGATGGGATGGTGAGGCTGGGTGGAGATAGGTCGGAGTGATGGGTTTGAGTCGAGGGGTTGTTTTGATAGTTTTCCAGGGACGGCTGGCTCGGGTTAAGGTTACTTTTGAGTGGGAGTGGGATATGTGAGTGAAGGCGATGCGTAGCATGGGGAAGAGTGAGTCGAATGCATCCAGGTTGTCATTGTTGGCTTGGATCAGGACTGTTCCATTGCTGTAAATGGTCTCACAGGTGTTGCTGTTGCGTGTGTGGAGGGAGGTTAGGAACTATGAACGTTAGTTTGCAGCTGTGGGGGGTGCTAATTGTTTTAGAGATGTGGAGGTGGAATCTGAGAGTGGAAAATAAGGTCCATTTTCTGCATGACTTTTATGCAGCATTGGTATATGTCTGCAATTAGTGTTTCTTGGTGCTGTCTAATCAGCCTGTGTTTAAAGTTTCTTTTCGCTTTAGGTGAGAGGTTGGGGGGGTAGATGACCGAAAATAAGTTCTGGCCATGGGGTTTTAAGCCATGTGCTCTGTTGGTCCGAATGGGGTTAGAATGTCCTGTGATTTATTTGTTCTGTTCTGCGGGTGCATTGTTGCATTGCGTTGCAGACTCTTTTTAGATAGCGTTCTGACCGTACCTGGTTGTTTGTAGTGCTTCCGCGGTGTAACAGCAACAGGAAACCGCCACTTCCAGGAGGCCGATTTGACCCAGAAAAGAATGCTCGACACAACCAGAAGGGGGGATTATGGAAAAAGTTTCTATATTGTTAATTTACTCAGGCATATTTGGCGCTCTTTAAATATATATATAATAATCGTGCAAATGAGATAGGAAAACTAGTGAGCACCTACGGTCGGACGGCCGATAGGTATAAAAAGACGTCAGTTCATTGGCGTAACAGAGGTAAAAGAAGGACTATAGGCGGCAAATAAGAATCAGACAATGGGGGGGAGGAGCCAAGATGGCGATCGCAGCGGCTGCTTAGGCTCCCGGCTCCGGGTGCCCTCTCCCAGCACGCAGATATCCTGATACCCATCCTGAGCGGACGCCGCAGATTCGTGGAGATGAAGTGCAGGGGACACCGGCGATATGCTCCGGTGATCCCGACCTGCGGTAGAAATGCAGAACTCTCCCCTCGGCCTCTCCGGCCTTTGGAGGACCGGGGCCCGAGTGCGCAGCGAGGCCAACCACCAGCGGGACTATCTCGGCCGTGAGCAGGTGGCAGGATTAATCGGCCTTAATTGAGACTCCACACGGTCGCCTCATAGGGCATTCGTCCAGCCTGCATCGAGGAATGACATTGTGAGCCGCGCAGCGCCGCAGCTTTGGGGACAGCTGTGATCGCCCTGCCCTTCTTTGTTGTCGAGTGCGGCCATTGTTTCGATTCCCTACCGGGACTTGTGGACAGCCTACACTGAGATACGGAACCCTGTTATCTACAGCAGGGGCTCCGACCTGCACTGCCAGTTGTGAAGCCCACTGTCCCTGGCACTGACTGTTCCGGGCCATATCGGGCCTTTCCACGTTATTATTTCATTGACCCATACCGGATCATCACGGGGCTGAACAGCGTCAGGTCAGCTATGCCGGGGGAAGGTGCCCTACATCAGGTACCCCCGCCTGGGAGGGAGAGTGTTGTAGATTGTGGTGTTGCCCCGCACGCATCTGGAAAGGAGCCCGACTTGAACGATCTCATGGCATCACTGGGTTCCCTTCACGTGGCTCTCAATGGTGGCGCCTGGGCTTTGGAGAAGAGGGTGGACGCCATTTCCTCCTCCTTGGGACAAAGAGAATTGCGCTGCCTGCGGTGGCATGATGCTGGCGTTGCACCTTCCCCAGCGAGGAGTGTCCCGTCTTCTTCCGAGATACCGACTGACCCGAGGTGCGGTGCGGACGACTCTACTTGGCCGTGTCCTGCTACCCGGACGAACGACTACTACCGGACAGCTCCTCAGAAACCCCGACCGTTGCGATTGCCACGAACAGTAGCAGTGCGTCTTTTCTCGATACTTTGTAGCCCACACTTTGGCCGCAGGAGCTGTGAAGGGACACCAACGATATGGCTCGAGCCTAGCAAGACAGTGACGGTTGGTTCTCGATTGTTTGAAACTGAATGGGGGTTGGAACGACTTCGTTTTGCCGTAAGACCGGGCTTTAATGTATGTTATCAAATACTGCTTGCTCAGCTTACGCACAAGGAGGGGCCGGATAGACTGGGACAGGGTTGAAAACTGTTTGCTGAACCGGGACTGATATCTGACGGCTGGCTGGCAGAACTGTGTTTGTTACGGGGCTCACGCTGGTGACCAGGACTCCTACGATTTGTCTGTATACTACTCTGTGTATATCTTCCACGAATTGGCCCTGCTTTTTGTACAATCATGGCGTACGTGGGGGGGGGGGGGGGGGACCGGGGGACACACAGAATGACCCTCCTCCGCATTCTTTCCTTGCTGGCCTTCGGGCTGGGCGGGGGGGATTTTCTACCTTTGGGAGGGGTTTCTTTATTTTTGGGGCGACAGGCACGCTGCTAAAGTTTAGGCTGTAGCCATCTGCAGGGGTGCAGGGTGGGGGGTTGGGGGGGGCTCTTGTCCGGGGGTGTTTTCATTTCTACGGCCTTTTTGTTCCTTCCTCTCTCTTTCTCTCTCTTGAGTAACACTTTGGGATACTTCAGCCTAAAGGGTTTCTTCTCCCTTTCCTGTAACTATATTTCGGGTATTCTTTATGGGGCGAAAGGCACTCTGCTGGGGGGGGGGGAGGGGGTAAGCCATAGCCTCTGCAGGGGTGCAGGGTGGGGGGTAGGGGAGGGGTCCTTCCCTTTTTTGTTTTCTTGTCCTCTTTTTTAGTTTCTATGGGTCCTTTTTTTCCTTCACTCACTTATCCTTCTTCGTCCTCTTATTCCTTCCCTTTCTCTTGGGTCATTAAGGAGGTTCAGTATTACGCCTCTTGTCGTATCTGTGTTTTGGTATAGTGGTATTTTCTTAAGGGGGTCTTGCGTTCATGGGGTGGGCGATGACTCGTGCGAACTGTGATTGCTTATTCCTTCATTCCGATATGTGTACTGTAGCACCGACAAGTCGACAACGGTTACTAGCTCTGCTGACATCCTGATGTGTGCATTGCCCACCCTATGCCCTTAGGTTGATTGTATGCCATATGATCCTTCTCATTATATATTTTAAAATGAACCTTCACTGATCCTTTACCTCGGTGGGCGCGTCCAGCTGAAGTGCTTTTTGTATTGTATGCAATATGATGTGAGGTGGAATACTGAGGTAATTCTTGATGGCCGTAATTGCTACAAACAGATTTCGAGGCCGGCCAGGTTGGTTGTAGACCCGTAATTGTAATTACATGCTGCATAACAAAGGTTTAATAAAAATAAAAAAATTAAAAAAAAGAATCAGACAATGGCCATATTGGAGTGGGTCTAAAAACAATAATGTACTAACTATAAAAGGATTAGGAGGAAGTCAAAAAGTCATGAAAACAGGTATAATAGTAATAATATACAGGCAAGATTGAAATACAGATATGCAACAAATTAATACTGGCAATGTAATAAACTCATGAGTTTACTGAAAAATACATCAGAAGCCTGGCACTAAAGAGTATGGCCAAGGAAGGTAGACTGGGCAGAGAAAGGAGGACGAAGTTTATTAGCCGTAAGAATTATAACTTTAAAACAGTCATCATACACCACAGGAGGAACTGATACTGGTAATGCAAAAAAAAAAAACGGATATGATTTTAATTGGACGTAGTACAAAGTAGGTACTAGTATAACAATAAAACTCTACCATCTGGTTTTAATATTCCGTTGAATGTGATATAAAGAAAAAATGAGGGAATACATGTCGGGTATGTCTAAAATATCAATTCCTCGAAATTTGAAGGCCTATTGGGGCGAGTAACAGGTCGCCGATAATAAATCGTTCCTCTGTAATAACATGCTGTGCAAGGGAAATAGCCAATGTAATATTGAGCCGTACCTAATTCAGAGTCTAAAATGCTTCTGACACCAGACCCGTTGTGTGTGCTAGTGGAAGAGTCATGCCAGGTATTAAATTTAGGTGTGCAGGGCAAAAAAAATTTTAAGACGGATTTTATAAAAAGGATTTCTAATGTCAATTGTAGGAAAATGACATCTAGTATGTCATACCCCACAAAGTGGACGCCTATTGAATCAATTGACAGATGTTAGTTCGTCAACTCTTCTCCTCAGTGATATCATATCAGAGAATGGGGCCTCATCAGATATATGGACCATGTAGTCTTTTAGAGCCAATGATGCCACTCATGTTCTTTGTTAAGTCTCTTTTCTACAGGTTCAAGGCCTATGATCAAAGCACTTTCCTCTTTGCGGAGGCGTAGTTCTAAGTTACCACCTCGTTTATGATGTTTCAGTTTTTTTAGGCCAATGAAAGAGAAAGTATGTTGGTGGTAATGGTGTGTTAGAAAGTGATCCATCAAGGGTTGCCTGGTATCTGATTTGTGAATGTTTCGATAGTGTTCTTGAATGCGGATTTTCAATGATCGGATGGTGCTCCCAATGTAATGTTGTTCAAAAGAGCAAGAGATGAGATGGATCACGTTCGTGCTTTCGCAGTTGATGAAATCATTTATTATGTGCATATGGAAAAGATGGACAGAGGATGTCCCTCAAGTTTTTACTTCTGGAAAAATTGAGCTGTGGTTTGTCATGAAGAGCATTGGATACAGTTGGATTTTCTTTCAAAAGTTGCCAGTGCTGGTTGCGGGTTTTCCGAATATGTTGGTGTCCATTGATAAATTGTGTGGTGAAGTGGATCACTGATTTACGGTCTCTAACACGGTTGTTATGCAGCAGCAGATGTCGTTGGGTATCAGCAAAGCGTTTCTGAGCTTTGTTAAGGACTTGATCTTTGTATCCTCGTTGTTTCAGACGTTGGGTTCTTTTATTGGAGTTCATCGTATATTCATCATTCGAGCTGCAATTCATGCGAGCACGGCGATATTCTCCTGCTGGAATATTAGTGATAGTATGACTTGGATGAATGCTTGTCGCATGTAAAATTGAGTTGGCAGAGGTGGGTTTTTCTGTGTATTTTGGTGTACAATTTGTTTTTCTCTATGTAAATCGTTAGATCCAAATATTCAATTTCAGTTTTTGAGATGGAGTATGTAATGTCAATTCCCCATCTGTTGGGGGTCAGGGTTAGATTAGATTTGTTTATTGTACAGTTAATAAAAACTCACAATTTTAAAATGTACAATTTTATAAAAGGAAGTCAGTAGAAAAAGATAAAGCTTAAAAGGAGCGGGTAGACACACATTTTTAAAATCTTAAAAGACACAATATGTGTAAAATGCAGTCCATTAGGGTTAGGGGGACAAGGTGCATGGAGTTATTTTGGTTTGGTTAGTGCTTCCGGTAAGTCCTGTGGCTCTTTCTTTTAGTCTGCTGGCTACTATGTCAAAAAATGTTGTTGTTCTGCAGTTTAGCTGGGTTTCTACGGGGTTAAAATAAAGCATCACGGCCTGTCTGCAGCTTCTTATACCCTTCTGTTTCCATAGGGCCCGAAGCAGAGAACGCCTTATGTCCAGAAGGTTTGTGCAGATGCAAATGATGTGTATGAGGTCCTCTTTCCCAGAGAAGCAGAGTCGGCAATGATTTGCTGTGTTTTCCCTTTTCCAGGGTACTAGGTGAGACATTATTGGTATGTTCCCAAGGCGCATGTTTAGAAACTTGTTTTTTGTTGTCTGTGTGAGACCCGTTATTAAGTACTGTTGTGGTTTGAGAGCTGTGTAGCATTTCAACACCACCCATCCGTGCGCTCTCTTTGCTAGGGTGGCTTTGTCCTCAATTAATGAGACCATTTTGGTGACTTTCGATATCACTTTTTAAGGTCTCGCCTGCCGATGCGCTTGCGCATTCGAGCTGGCGAGAGATATAGGGGCTTATCCAGAGTTTAACTAAACTGGCGATTTGATGCAGTGCCTGTGATAAGCGCGTGCACGCATCAAAGCCATCTGCTTTCCTCCTACAGCTTCTCCCAGCGTGGGCTCTGCCCTCAGGCATTTCTCCTCCCCTAATTATTCACGGCCGACCGGCCGTACTTTCACTTTCACGGTCGCCAGGCCGTGTCTCGTGTTTCTCCTCCCCCCTCCCAGTGTACTTTTGTGCTTTCACTTTGTCTCTGTGTCTCGCGTCGCTCCTCCCCCCAGTGTACTTTTAATCAGGCGCCAGTATGCTAGTTTTCGAAGTGTTGATATTTGTTTTATCGGGTAGTTCAGCCTCATCTTTTCGCATTACGACACATTGCCATTATAGTGTATTTCTTGTTATTACCAGGTCTATGATTGATATACGCACCAGCAACGTCCAGCTCACTCCAAACTCTTTGGCAGCCGCCTACCAGTGCATTGCAGCTTCTTATACCCTTCTGTTTCCATAGGGCCCGAAGCAGAGAACGCCTTATGTCCAGAAGGTTTGTGCAGATGCAAATGATGTGTATGAGGTCCTCTTTCCCAGAGAAGCAGAGTCGGCAATGATTTGCTGTGTTTTCCCTTTTCCAGGGTACTAGGTGAGACATTATTGGTATGTTCCCAAGGCGCATGTTTAGAAACTTGTTTTTTGTTGTCTGTGTGAGACCCGTTATTAAGTACTGTTGTGGTTTGAGAGCTGTGTAGCATTTCAACACCACCCATCCGTGCGCTCTCTTTGCTAGGGTGGCTTTGTCCTCAATTAATGAGACCATTTTGGTGACTTTCGATATCACTTTTTAAGGTCTCGCCTGCCGATGCGCTTGCGCATTCGAGCTGGCGAGAGATATAGGGGCTTATCCAGAGTTTAACTAAACTGGCGATTTGATGCAGTGCCTGTGATAAGCGCGTGCACGCATCAAAGCCATCTGCTTTCCTCCTACAGCTTCTCCCAGCGTGGGCTCTGCCCTCAGGCATTTCTCCTCCCCTAATTATTCACGGCCGACCGGCCGTACTTTCACTTTCACGGTCGCCAGGCCGTGTCTCGTGTTTCTCCTCCCCCCTCCCAGTGTACTTTTGTGCTTTCACTTTGTCTCTGTGTCTCGCGTCGCTCCTCTCCCCAGTGTACTTTTAATCAGGCGCCAGTATGCTAGTTTTCGAAGTGTTGATATTTGTTTTATCGGGTAGTTCAGCCTCATCTTTTCGCATTACGACACATTGCCATTATAGTGTATTTCTTGTTATTACCAGGTCTATGATTGATATACGCACCAGCAACGTCCAGCTCACTCCAAACTCTTTGGCAGCCGCCTACCAGTGCATTGTTGATACCGTGTTTACACACCATTCACTTCACCACCACTTATCTATTTGTTGAGTCGGCGCCGAGGCTCAAACCTGGGTACTCCACTCCAGACCCCAGTCGGCCGACAACGCTCGCATCCCGGGTCTTCTTACACTTCCCTTCCCCCCTCCCCACAGCAATGCCACAACCCCCGCATTTCTCCTCCCCCCTAAGACTTCTCGAGTGCGTGCTTGTTTTTCTTTTAAGTTGTATCTGGCGTGAACTGTCTGCGGTTTAGATTTCCGACGGCATCATTTTGTTTTGTTAAGTAAATAAATATGCCTTGAGTCTGCGGCGAGTCACATAAAGGCCCATCATTTGGTAGGTATCCTTGCATTGGAACATATCTCAAGCCATGCAGGACTAGAACCACGTATTAGAACTATTATTGAAGCTTCATATATAGGAGGCCATTCTTAAATCAGCGAGAGGCCATTGTAGCGTCTAGTCACCGTTACCCGCAGCCGTAACCACCCAATGCAATTTGAATATCACATGTTTATTTTCGATTCCAAAAGCAATTATGTTTTAGCTCAGCTCTCGATCCCTGCCAGACCCTTGGCTTGGCCACCTCTGCTCGGTGCCAACGCACTCTGAAAGGTCACGCAGTTACCGCCTATCTCCCCATCTCTGCCAGAATGGTGTGACAAGGGCAGGGTTTGAGAGGACTACACAATTTATTTTTATTACCAGGTCTATGATTGATATACGCACCAGCAACGTCCAGTGCACTCCAAACTCTTTGGCAGCCGCCTACCAGTGCATTGTTGTGACCATGTTTACACACCAATCACTTCACCACCACTTATCTATTTGCTGAGTCGGCGCCGAGACTCAAACCTGAGTACTCCGCTCCAGACCCCAGTCGGCCGACAACGCTCGCATCCCGGGTCTTGTTACACTTCCAAATGATGGCATGCAGCATCTTGTGCCCGGAAGTACTGATATTAGTTGCGGAAAAACATGACCAAAGCAATAATGGGTGACTGACGGTCAGCTGAATTTTCATAGGTATCCATCACAACCCCACACCCTCACAACCCCCACATTTCTCCTGCCCCCTAAGACTTCTCGAGCGCGCTCTTGTTTTTCTTTTAAGTTGTATCTGGGCATTTATAGATATTATCCTATTCAGTGCATGGTCCGGGCACTGAAAGAAGCAGACACAGCAGCGGTCTTGCATTCAATACAGTACATGCAATCCATTCATATTTTTTAATAGTAGTACTGTAAAAACTCTACTGTAGTGCGCCTTTAAGAATCCTATGCGAGGCCCGACACTTTGCACGGCACCCCAGCTCTCCTCAGCTCGCTTTTCGTCAACTGGTGAGTGAAATTATATCAATAGCGCATTTGTGTGATGTCCTTTATTTTTGAATAAATGCACCTCTTACTAGCTATTGAAGCATGCTAAAAGCCTCTTGGACTTCTCTTTACCATGCTAGTTTCTGAAGGCTGCACAGGACGGATGCACAAGCACCGTTTGTTTAATGCTAAACTCCGGCAACAACATGGAAGGTTTGGAGTGCGGGACCGGGCGGTATGGAGAAGCCCGCTGTTGTTAAAAGTGAAAGTGTGCTGCAACTAAAAACAAGTCTGTGGCGGAACAGCTGCTCCCCTCCACCCTGTTCCGCCACAGACTTGTTTTTAGTTGCAGCACACTTTCACTTTTAACAACAGCGGGCTTCTCCATACCGCCCGGTCCCGCACTCCAAACCTTCCATGTTGTTGCCGGAGTTTAGCATTAAACAAACGGTGCTTGTTTGTTTTTACAGTGCTTGTTTATGTTTAGGTACAGTATTAAGTGACTATGCACAGACTCACAGGCTGTTTTTCCTACACCGAGAGACTCGAACCTGGGTCCCCAGTTCCATAGTCTACAGCAACGCTCTTACGTCACAATCACTCGCCTACATATATATATATATATATCAAGCTGAGGCGGGATCATGCATTGGGACAGTACTGCACAGCGCAACTACGTTTTACAACAGTGCACACACGTGTTATATATTTGGCAAATGTACAGTTGTGAGACTCGTGGAGGTGACCGGGAGTCTGCGACAGCCACCATTAGTCGCTGCCTGTAGCGCTCCTCGGCGGTAGTCACCTGGAATTTCCTTCTGTGGCTTGTTTGACTCTACTACAGCCCGAGGACTACAAGCTGGTTCCACCAGTGAAACTCACTTACACCTGCGGCGAATTTCATTTATGTAATGCAACTGGTCCTCATGTAAAACGCTCTTGACACCTTCAGCTCGAGTTCGCGCTATATAAAATTTGTAAGATAAATAGTCCATATGCATTCAGTAGGTGTTACATAAATCACTCTGTAAATGGATTTATTTGAGGTATTCCTTGGAAAAATTGCGTCTACAGCTGTTGGGCACTATGCTATGGTATACATTCCTCCAACATGGGCGTGGTACCAAGTCAAGACTGCCACATCCAGCCAGTTTTTGCCATTTGAGTCTGGAGGACAGCACCAGTAGTTTCAATCCCTTACTTCTAATAAGAAGAGTGAAACTACAAGTCCCACCATGCACCTAGTTAGATGTTCCTTGAACTCTACGACTGCTGGAGGATGGCTATAAGCACGACATGTGCAAAACGACATGTGCAAAACGGCAACACCGGCCATACTTTCACTTTCACAGCCGCCAGGCCATGTCTCTTTCAACATCCTCCCCCCTCCCAGTGTACTTTTATTTTTTTTGTGCCTTTCTGCCCTCTGTTAGACTCGTTTTTTTGTGCCTTTCTGCCTTCTGTTAGACTCGTTTTTCCCTTGTTTTTCTGCCCTTCTGCCCTCTGTTAGACTCGTTTGCTGTGCCTTCCTACCCTCTGCATCATCACATCATCACTCAGCGCTACCCCAGCATCCCTCAGCACCACCACATTATCACTCAGCACTACCACATTATCACTCAGCACCACCACAGCACCACCCAGCACCACCACAGCACCACCAAATCACTCAGCAGGACCACTCAGCACCACCACATTATCACTCAGCACCACCACATTATCACTCAGCACCACCACAGCACCACTCTGCACCACCACAGCATAATTCAGCACCACCACAGCAACATTCAGCACCACCACAGCACCACTCGGCACCACCACAGCACCACTCAGCGCAAACCACATTATCACTCAGCACCGCCCGATTATCCCTCAGCAGCACCACAGCACCACCACAGCACCACAACAGCACCACTCAACACCACCACAGCACCACTCAGCACCACCACAGCACCACTCAGCACCACTCAGCACCACCACAGCATCACTCAGCACAACCACAGCCTCACTCAGCACCACCACAGCACCACTCTGCAGCACCACAGCACCACTCAGCAGCACCACCACATTATTACTCAGCACCACCACATTATCACTCAGCACCACCACATTATCCCTCAGCACCACCACAGCACCACTCAGCACCACCACAGCACCACCACGGTACTACCACAGCACCACTCAGCACCACCACACACCACCACAGCACCACTCAGCCCCACCACAGCATCACTCAGGGCAACCACAGCATCACTCAGCGCAACCACAGCATCACTCAGCACCACCACAGCATCACTGGTTCAAATATGTTCTTTCAATGTTTCAAGCACTGTTCAAGCTTACAAGCTTTATTACAAATCACAAAAAGATGTTAATTTTTCACTTCTGTTCTTGGATTTTCGACACAATAAAAAACACTGAACATAATCTTCACAAAAGTTATTTACAAAACTTAAAGCTATTGACATTACAAATTAAATAAATGATTTAAGTATTAATTATTTAAAAAAATTAAAAGCCATTGTTATTTGTAATATCAATACATCTAAGTCACGTAAATACAATACATGTTGCATTACAAATGCTATAGGTGTCACATTTGCGAAAGTTATAACTATTGGAATTGTAAATGACCAAGCTATTATTTTAGCTATTTTAAAAAACAACACATGCATTAAAAAAAAGTAATTTATAAGACCAATAGCTCAAACTTTCCTAATGCGAGACCTATTGCATTTCCAATGCTTGTTTAAAAGTGCCAAGGTCGGTTGATGACTCCCATAGGTTTGTTAATTCTAAGGTCTCCAGTGATTCCTTTAGGTATTTCCTTGCTGGTGAATTATCTCTAATGGACAGTTCAGTCCAGAGGTGGCATTTAAGTATCCAGGGTCCGCATCTCTGATTTTCCGTCAGGTTTTTATGTATACGCCTCTTCTCTCCACCGTTTGTATATGCAGTCCGAATTCAAGACGAATTTGAGCGGGCGATGAGTAGGTGGGAAGATGGAATATTGCCCTGTATGCTCGACTAATGATGTTATCTAATGTCGTTGCATCTTTGCCTCGCATGGATTCTGTTGGGGGTCAGGGAGTCGATGAACGATTTTTGGATGTTCTTCCGGTCCTTGCAGACTAGCAGGATGTCATCGGTATACCTTCCCCACATTATTATGTTACTGGTGACATTGTCTGTTCTTTCACCCCATAGCTAATGGTTCACCACCTAACACTCATATCTTTCCCCACCATTAGCTTCCAGCTTTGCCTCTCTTTTAGTCCTTTCCTTAACAGGACAATTATTGTAGCACAGCAAAATTCAGCTTAGTATTGACTCAGTTTTGTAATGAGGAATGTTGCTTTGTAACTACAAATGTCTTCATTTATGGACTGCATATTACAAGCATTATTACATATTAACTTTTCAATTTATTTAGAGTAATGACATCGTACTGCTTAGGTCCTAGAACGAGCCTCAAAAAATGGCGCTGTATGTTATTTTACCATCAGAAATGTACGTGAGCATGTACCTTATGTATCATATATGTTTGTTTTCAATTATGAATCTTGATCTTTATATATATATATATATATATATATATATATATATATATATATATATATATATATATATATAGCACTTCATTGTCCATGTTCCTGAACCCATTTCAAAACAATGTCTGTTTTATCCAGATTTTGTATATATATATATATCACTCTTTCCTACTCTTGGTATTCCATCGTTCCGTTGACACTCAGGACAAATTAAATAATGGCGATACACTATTGCCAGCAGTGTATTTAGTTCATTTCTTTCTTTCTTTCTTCCTTTCTCACTGGTCCTTCCTTCTTTCTACGCTTGAGATTTTGTCTTTTTTTCACAGCTCATATATGTGGTGACATTTGGTCTTGGCCTACCCTAATTTACTCCCTTTCTATTTATGAAGTAATTTTAAACTTTTTTCAATAAAATAAAATAAATTTTTATACTCTTAAATTTTTTTCTTCTTCTCCACTAGCACACTCCAACTGGTGCCTCCTCTGGGGTTCCTTGATCCTTTTACACTTAGTACTTATTGCATTTTCCTTTCTTTACAGCCTTGAGAAAGCCCTGGCACAACCTGCCACACAGGGCGAAACATTTGTCAGCTGTCTCCTTTCTCTAGACACCTCTAAACAAATAAATTATAAAGAGTGAAATGGATCAACAAAGCGGTGAATAAAAATAAAATAACCACTTTCACTCAAATACATCTGGACTACTGTGCTATGTCACTACAAGGAATTATCCCATTTGTTAAAATAGATTGCTCAGAAAGGAGGAACATATGCTCACATCCTTAACCCCGTTAGTGGGAGGAGAGACTGGATTTTGGTTGTTGGTGTGACAGTTGGAAGTAAAGGTGGGTTAGTGGTAAGTGATGTGGGAGGATATGGGTAAAGATGACTGGGGAGGAATTATGCATGTGATGGTTTGAAGCTGTATATGGGAAGAACAAGTGGACCGTAAAGGCACGGTTGTGGTCACAAGTTGTAGTATAAAATCAACACATTTGCGCAAGGGGACTGTAAATTAGTGAGTGCACACCCTTTGTAAAATTATACAGGAATGAGGAAAGCATGAAGAGAGCATTCCATTACCCATTAATGCATGATGCAGACACTGCGTGTGTGCAATTTGCACCCATAATTTCCTTCATAACCCGCTGGGCAAAAACAGGATTTTGTGCCCAAAACAGGATTTTCAGGTCTACTGTGATCGGACATAAGTGGATGAAGCACTTAAGGAGATTGTATGACTGGTATAATGTTGATAGCATACAATGGGAAATGTAGTAGATGGGATTTATTTTGTCATTTGAGTGCTCTATAGATGCCATTGCCATTTTTGGGAGACATTTTAATGATTTGGAGGGACTGGATCCTCCTTCAGGGGTGTGATTCCGATAAACAAGAGACTTGAGTACCTCTTTCACCGAATGGCATAATTTCCTTAAGAATGTAACACACACTGATTTCCAGCATTAGAAATTGATGGTTGAGGGATTCAGCCTAATGAAACATAAAAACACAGAGTCTGATTACGAGTCAAGGTGCTATTTATCGCACCTCATGAATAATCATACCTCGGGCTACGTTATTTACCATGTGCGATAAATGGTGCGTTTTACATGTTTTCTAGAATTAACATGCAGCCGATTTTGGTGTTTAACACCCCAAAATCCACATTGTATGGTAAATACCATACACCTTTCCCCTGTTCAATTTTGGCAGCTTTGATCTGGCGAAATGTAACGAAGGTTGAGGTATTTAACGCATCCGATAATTATCGATTGGATGCCTTAAATACCTCCCAGCTCGTTTTTGCGACCTGCGCACAAGCAGGGGTTACACATGTATTGGAATACAGTACACTGACCCTTTTGTAATCAGGCTCTAAGGGTATTTTTTATGACATAGCATCCTTGAAAACAACTGCCCAACAATATTGTTGTACTCACTCACCTATCCAGTGATGATCTCTCAGGAGATCTTGTGCGACATTCTTGTAAACGGTGGCTACGATCGGGTGAGCGGCTAGACGGGCTCAGGGATTTATTTAATGAGCTTGACTGGAATGAAACAGAATGATTCTGGCGCCGGAGTTCTTTCACTGCACGCTCCCTGAAACAAAACGGATTTTAACTAAAAGAAAAACAACTTAACAAAACTAATCAGTAACAAAGCTATTCTCCGAAACTTGGCCCATTGATTCTACAACACCAGCCATTTTGCATAGCCTTTCAATGGCTACAATATCCTCCTCAAGAATCGAGAAACTGGTCATGAAAAAAAGAATAGCACTTAGCAACCAATATCACATGATCTGCAATGAAGTGAGAACAATCAATCAATCTGTGCAAGATCATAGGTCAATGTTGTCCTAAAATAATTTTAACACATATTGTTATGTTTTAACTTTATAATTATTGGTTAATGTATTTTTATGCAGTATAAATTCTGCTGTAATGTTGTATGTGCTTTTATGGTTATTATACTTCTGAACAAAGTTATTTATTGATTGATTGAATTGCGAACAGACTCTATAAATCCTTCAAACACCTGCTCATAAAAATAGTAACATGCCTTCTTCCTTCATTAATCTGCACTATCATACACCCTGCTTCTAAAAATAATTGATCATTTTCCAGCTGATCTCTCGAATATGGCACAATTTGTGATATTCACTTCGAGCTATTCCTTTGTCTTTGGAGACTATAACATCAGGGCTGATGATTCCAGAATGCTTTGGCACAAAGAATTGTGGAACCTTGAATAACCTGAATTCTTTCCGAGTCAATATTGCCACACATAATGCAGCCCCCCAATGTTGACCTGCTGTTTTCACACAAGAATAATTCTCCTTATGCTCTTCTTGTTTCCTGGTTAGCAAACTTTAAAAACATAACTAGCAGGAAAAATAATTTAGGCTTTAAAGGAAGGCAGCCTACCTGACTCAGATGACCCCTCTTGAAGACTGGAGCATATGTTAGTAACTATCACTGCTGCTCTTGGAGAAGTATCAGGTGTCTTAAAAATGAAAGTGAACCACCCCAAGGTACAGTGTAACAAAAATATTTTGATAGCGCTCCAATTTTTAAAAAGAAAAAAAAGGAAATTAAAACGAAAAGGTTCTTGAGAGATGTTGGGAAGCACAACTTCTTCATACTGAAAACGCACCTTGCTGCATGCACAGATCCCACTTCTGAAAGCTGCCATTTTCAAAGCAGAAGGACTTAAGCCAGTAAGTCATTTAAAGAACCCTTCCAGGTCTACCCCCCAAAAAAGCCACAGCTTTCACTAGCACAACCCTAGGGCCCCCATCTCAAGACTTTTGCAACAATCTAATGTTCATCTTCAGTGATGAGTATCAACTCGGAGGCACATGTCGTTAGACCTCAGCTGACCCGCCAGACATTTTTAATTCTATTGCCAAAGAAACCACCAACATGACCAACAAAAGGAGAGTCAATGCCGAACCATTAGATCCTTGCAACTCAAAAACATTTGTGCAATTACAGCAATCCTGATTAGGTGCCTTAACACCTCTCTAATATCTTTGATTGTCACCCACATTTCATACATGCCATCATAACCCATAATCTTGTTATTAAACAAATATTTTCCTGTCTAACTATAGGCTGATGTCTGGCCTACTGTTGCCAAAATCCTTGAAGCCGTGTTCACTTTGAAATTCTCTATCTACATGGAATCTAACAACATTTTTAGTATCTTTCAGTCAGGCTTTAGTACAAAGAGAAATATCAAAACCACATTATTGATCGTTTAGGAAGCATTTATTTTTTTATTTTTTTTTAAATATATTTTTATTGCAGGAATCAGTAAAACAATACAGTAGCGACCAGTATCGTATTATGAACAACTTATACAAGGTATAGCCCACCGACCCCCTTCCATAACGTTGCTATACAGCCAATCAGCCCATATCCCTGGGGCTGGGCGGCAAATGCAGCTGGGGTCAGTAGGATGCTGGAGCTGGTCCGGATAACACACTGTCCGTCATCTGCTTTTCTAAACAAACCCAAAACCTCAAAAAGAAACCCCCCCCCTCAAAATTCCCAATTACTGTGAAACCCCCCCCTCCCCCCCCCCCCCCCACCATCAGCGCCAGGGAGCTCCTCAACCTAGAATCCACTGCTTGACCCACGGGGAAGGTAATAGTGCTGTCAATGCTAATGTTTAACGGGACTCGGGTCGAGTTGCTTCTTCACTTCCGGAGTCGCTGGGGGTACAATAATCTCTGAGGGCCTGCACCAGCGTTTCCCATTCTAACGCGGCCTCCTGCGCCTTCTCATTGCCCTGCCTCCAAGCCAACTGATATCGCAGCGCGCTCTCACCCGCCGCCCATTTCAAAAGCTCACTGTGCCATCTGCTGCCTGTAGGACCAGCTCGTGCCTTCCAGTTCCTGGTCACCTCTCGCTTAGCAAGTAGGAGCCCCAGGTCGATAAATTTACTGGTGATTTTATTCCGGGGGGTATGGGGGAACCAGTGCAAGAGCCCTACCGCCACATTGAATGATAAGTGCCTCCCCGTCACCTCTTCCAAAGTCGTCGCCACCTCCTGCCAGTAGGACGTCAGTCCTGGACAGGCCCATAGCATGTGTAGGAGGTCCGCCTCCTGAGCCGGGCACCTAGGGCATTCCGCCGAAGCCGTGGCAAAATAACGCCTGATCTTTACCGGGGTCAGGTACGCTCTATGGAGAACATAATAGTGGACCAGTTGGAAACGGGCGCCACGTGTACCCTTCCAGGCACGCCTCACCAGCTGGGACCAGGTCGTCTCCGGGATCTCCCTACCAATGTCCACTTCCCAGCGGGACTTCAGTGTGGCGAGAGGAACCAACCCTTCGGCAATCAACCTGCCGTAGAGGCAAGTGACCGCCTTCACCGTGCCCGCCGACATCATTACGTACTGGCACACCTGAGACAATTGAGGTTCCTCTAGCCCGTTTTGCCAGTGCGCCTGGATCGCTCGCACAATGGCCGAGTGCAGCAGAAAGTCGCCCCGGGGGATCCCAAAGCGGTCAATGAGATCCTGAAAGGACAGGAGCGCTCCGTCCTCGTACAGGTCCCCGACGAGCTGTAAACCGGAATCCTCCCAGTCCGCCAGTCGTGACCAATCTCCTCCGTGGGGGAGGGCCGTCAGCATCCCCAATGGTATTTCAGGCGCATATGGCGTCCGTAGGCGACCTCTGTTATGAGCCCGATTCCAACAGAGTCGGATAGTCCGCTCCTCCATCGACAGGTCCCGTAGGACTAAGCGCTGTCGCAGCGCGATAAAGGAGAGGACGTGCCTGGCCATACCCGTCCCTCTACTGTCCTCCGGGCCTCTGAACTCCCTGGCTATCTCCTGGGTGTAGGTCTGGAGCTGCGCCGCTAGGTAATACTTCTCGAAGTCCGGCACAGCGAGCCCCCCCTCGTCCCTCGGCCTCATCAGGGTATTGAGGGCCACCCGCCGCCGGCCCGTTCCCCAAAGGAACCCGACCACCATAGAACGCAAGCGACGAAACGTGGCCGGTGGGACCCAGATCGGCAAAGTCCGAAAGTAATACAATAGTCGGGGGAGCGCCACCATTTTGAGCAGGGCGATGCGTCCCGCCACGGAGAGCGGCAGCGTGGCCCAAAAGTCCATGCTACCTCGGAGTGCTCGCATGCAACGGGCAATGTTTCCATCTAGGAGGTCGGGTTGGTCGTGGTACACAAATACCCCAAGGTATTTAAAGCAGTCGGGCTCCCATCTGATCTCCTTACTTAGCGCAGGAGTGGGGGTACCCCTACGCATCGGGAAGAGGCAGGTCTTAGACCAATTCACTTGGAGGCCTGAGACCGCTCCGAACTCCGTTAGCGCTAATTCCGCTCCCCGCAACGCGTCGACCGGATCCTCCAGGAAGAGCAACAGGTCGTCCGCATAGAGCGAGACGTAATGCGGGCCCGCCGCTGTCCATAAGCCCGTATAGTGGGCTCCCGAGCGAAGATGCATCGCTAGTGGCTCTACCGCTAGTGCAAAAAGAAGCGGGGATAAGGAGCACCCCTGCCGCGTGCCACGCTCCACCGGATATCGCGATGAAATCAAAGGGCCCGATCTAACCCTGGCCGAAGCGGAAGCGTAGAGGACTGCTGTCCATTTGACAAATCCCTCCCCGAGGCCGAATTTCCGTAATACCGTGCATAGGTAGTCCCACTCCAGGCTGTCAAAAGCCTTCTCCAGGTCCACCGACAAGACTACCGGGGACAGGGCATCCACGAATGGTTCCCCAAGCAAGCGGAACAACCTTCGGATATTCATAGTCGTATTCCGCCGCGGGATGAAACCGGCTTGGTCTTCATGCACTAGGGAACTCATATGTCCCAGCAGCCTCGAGGCCAAGATGCTGCTCAATATTTTGTAGTCCACCGTCAGCATTGAAAGGGGACGGTAGGACCCCGGGTCAGACGAGTCTCGGCCTGGTTTGAGGAGAGGAACCACCAACGCCTCACACATCGAGCCAGGGAGACGACCCAACCTCTTCGCCTCCCTGTAGACCACCAGTAATCGAGGGGCCAAGAGGTCAGCGTAAGCTGCATAGAACTCCATCGGAAGGCCATCTAGGCCCGGGGTCTTGTTCCTCGCCATCCGTTTGATGGCCCCGCGGATCTCCCCCAAGTCGATGTCAGAACCCAGGGTTTCCGCCACTTCCTGTCCTACTGTGCGGAGTTCCAGTGGGCTAAGATAGTTATCAAGCCGGTCTGGGTCACGTGCGGAGCGACTGCGGTATAAACTCTCGTAGTAATGCCGGAAGCAACTAAGAATCTCCGGTTGGGTGCACACCTCGGTCCCATCCGCCCCACGCATTTTTGTCGTCGTTTGGGACTGGCGCGTAGGGTTGGCCAACCACGCCAGTAACGCGCTCGACCTGTCGCCCTCCGCAATAGACCGGACCGTATAGGCCTTATAATCGAAACAGCGGAGCCGTTCGACCTCCACCGCTACCTTCTCCCTCGCCTCTACCGTTTGTGTTTGCAATTCTGGGTGTCCGGGCGGCTAATTTCGAGCTCGCGGAGTGCTCGGTCCGCTGTGTCTAAGTCAGCCAGGATAACACGCCGCATGCCCACCTTCTTAGAGATACAGTAGCCCCTCACCACCACCTTGAAAGCGTCCCATTCGAACGCCCTAGTACTCGCGGAGCCGCCGTTGGACGCAAAATAATCCGTGATTCTCTCCCCTAGGTCCGCCTTGAAGACACTGTCCTCGAGGATCTCGGGGCGCATCTTCCAGGTGGGTACTGCCGGCGTCCCAGGGAACCAGCGAATGTCCAGTAGGAGGGGGTTGTGGTCCGAGATGGTCCGCGATAAGTACTCCGATCGGACCGCTGCCGAAACTAATTCGGACGAACCAAGAAAGCCATCTAGTCTGACATGCAGCTCATGAAGGCTCGAAAAGTATGAATAATCTCTAGACGCGGGGTGATGCGCCCTCCAAATGTCCGTCAAACCCCAGCGGGTCTGCCAATCTTGACGACCCTTAGCCGTCCGCCGGACCGGGGAATCGGGGAGCGGGGGATGCGAGCGGTCTATGTCTACATCCACTACGGAGTTAAAGTCTCCCCCCAGCAGGAGGGGCCCGGCGAAAAAGTGGGCCAGCGAGCCCGATAACCTGGAAAGGAAGGCAGTCTGGTCCACATTAGGAGCATACACACAGCAAACGCTCAGGTCCCTCCCCCCTAGCGTGCCTGAGATGGCCACGAAACGCCCCTCTGGGTCCAACACTGTCCTCGTGACCTGGAAGGGGACTCCTGCCCTAATCCATATTAGCGCCCCCCTGGCATAAGCAGAGTACGCCGTGGAAAAGACCTGCCCTCGCCACCTACGCTGAAGCGCCGCCCCTTCCGCCTTGTTCAGATGCGTTTCCTGCAGCAGCGCCATTTGCACTCCCCTACGCACTAAATAAGCATGGACCTTGTGACGCCTGGACATAGTGTGAAGCCCCCTCACGTTCCAAGTAATACATTTCAAGTTAGCAACATCAGCCATTGTCCCAAAGTGTTCTTGCACAGTCTCCCCGTTCGGGTCTCCACAAAGAAAAAGCATCAATCCTCCCAGCGCTGACGGCGGCCATTTTCCCCAACCAGAACCAAACCACCCAAAAACCAACAAAACCCCCCCCCAACCACCCCAGAACAGGACCCAAACTGCACCATCTAGATCCCATCCAAACCTCTACGGAGATCAACCCCAAAATCCCCACTAGTCCTACGGTCGCCACCGTAGGAAGGCCTTATGGGCCAGGAGCGGGCTGAGCGGAGGCAGTGGGCCCTCGCCGCCCAGGCTACCAGGACTATAGTAAGCCCCCTCCGGTGTCAAACCCTTCCGGGGCAAGAGCAGCAGCCCCCCAACCCTCCCTCCTTCGTTGTCAGCAATAAAGAACGGCAACCGCCTCCCCCCTGCCGGGCCCCCACCCAAAACAAGGCAGCATATCCCGTTACCCTTGTCCGTCCAAAAGGTCCTCCACCGATTTCGGTGTGATCACCGGTGTATGGGTACTGTCTGCCACTGAATCTTCCGAGTCCGATGGTGCCCCCTGAGCACCCGGGTTTTCTTCCTCCTCCTCGATGACTTCGCCTCTTGCTCCCGACAGTTCCGACAGAACTTCCAACACTCCCCTCCGCTCCGATGATGTCTCCGCAGTCGAGGGCCCTCCCGTGCGGCCGCGGCGGTTCCTGACCCTCTTAGATCGCCTCCTTTGTTCCGGCTCCTCCGCCTGATGGGTCGAGGCGCTATAACCATCTTTCCCTGTCCGGTACAGTTCGAGCCAGTCACAGACCTCCTCTGGGGTGTCGAAGAACTGGGTTTTGTCGTCGACAATGACGCGGAGCCTTGCGGGAAATAGGAGTGAATATTGGATGCCCTCACTCCTGAGTTCACGCTTAACCGCCAGGAAGGAGAACCGCTTGCGCTGCGTCTCGTAGGTGTAGTCAGGGAAGATATTCACCTGACTGTTTGCAACCTGGAACGGGCCATTGTGCCTGGCGGCATTTAGGATCAGATCTCTGTCCCGGAAATGTAGCAACCGTGCCACCACCGGCCTTGGGGCTCGTCCCTGCTGTGGGGGCCGTGCTGGGACTCTGTGGGCCCGTTCTAGAGTGTAAAATGAGGACAGGCCCTCTGGGACCACCGTGTCTCGGAGCCAGGTCTCCAAGTATCGCACCATATCGCCATCCTCGATTTTTTCCGGCAGGCCCACCACCCGAATGTTATTCCTCCTGTTGCGGCCTTCCGCATCCTCCGCCCTCCGTTCGAGGGTCTCAATTCGGGACATGGCATCCTTTATCGTCGCAGCCAGGGTTCTCTGCGCCGGTTCTAAAGTCTTCACCGTGCCCTCCACCTCCTTGACCCGGTCCGAGAGTTTACCATGGTCTGCCCTAAGGAGGCCCAGGCCCGTCGCCACCTGGGCAATGTCCTGTTGGAGGGCCGACCGAGTTGCCTCTATCGCTTCCAGTACACGGTCGAATTGTTGCTGGAGTGGTGCGCCACCAGGTCTTTTAGGGTCTCCATGCTCTTCCTTGTCCTGGGCTTCAGAGTCTGAGGCGGTCTGGCTGGATCCCTTGGCTCCTTTAGGTTTCCCCATGCTGCCAGGGGCTCTCCGTGAGGGTCCCGGAGTAGGCGTCTCCGTGTACAGGTGTCCAGCACGACCTTCCCGGGAGTTCGTTCTCAAGTCGGGTACGGGCGATCTCCGTCTCCAGAGCCTGTGAAGACTCCGCCGCTTCGGCTCACGCCACCGCCACGGCGTCCGAGGGCACCGATAAGGGGGCGGAGACAACCGTCGCCGAGTCGGGCAGGCCCGTTCACCCACTATAGCTCCGGGGCGAGGGCCACCAACTCCCTCGGTTGATCTGTGGCGCCAGAGTGTCGCGCCACCCATGTAGTTGGGCTGGCCAGGAAATCGTATCTAGTCGCGGAGTAGACCACCGCCTGGAACAGAGGGCACCCGCGCCCGGTGCCCTCTAGTGCGTGGGCACCCGCCCGGTCGACTAATCGAGTATGAACCCGTTGTAGAAGGTCCGAGCCTGCCAATGTCCAATGTCTAAAACAACTGAGGATGGTGAAGCCGGGTGCCAGTCGACACCCGCGAGACCTCTTCAACTCCGTAGTTTCGATCAAGGGGACAAAGGGGTCCGGGCGCCATGTTGGGTCGCACTCCGCAACTCCGCAAACTTCGGCATTTCTTCGAAGCCACCCCCGTCCAAACTCCACCAAGGCCCCCGGCAGGGTGTCGTCGCCTCGCTCAACCGAATGCGGGGTCTGGGGCGCCCCTCAGCCTCCGATGTTCAGGATAATTTCGGGCTTAGTCCCGGAGCCGAGCTCTCAGGCGACCATCGCCATCGGCGCCCAAGCCACGCCCCCCATCGTTTAGGAAGCATGACTCTCAGCAAGAAATCAGGGTCACAATGGTGACTTCATCCTCCTTGACCTGTTTGCTGTACTTGACATAGTGAACCAGTAAATTCTTCTATCTCACCTGGTATTCAACAAATGGAACTGCTCTCCAGTGGTTTAAATCATTAATTTGATAATGCACCCAACAATTAAAATCTGGTCCTCCCTTTTTGAATATTTGAAACGTAACTTGAATGCATTAAGGTTATTCTCTTTAGCTAGCTCTTGTCCATTGCCTATAGGGCACCCCTTACTTCTGTCCTTGTTAGCAACAACGTTATCTATTACATACATGCTGGAAATATGCAGGTCTATATCAACAATGCCAAAAGATACCTCTGCTCCATCAGGGATTGCCGCTCCATTGTGCAACAATGGATGTCTCAATTACCTTTGCCTGAAATAGAGATAAAACAGACTCTGCTCCTCTGCTATGGAGATATTTAAATGTTTTCCTCAGTGTGGGCCATCCCCCAAAACTGTCAAGTATCAGATCTAAATCAGAGCCGAGTCCAATATTTCTATCATTCAATGTGTTCTTCCAAACCTTACTGCAAATTTAAGAATGGAACACTCTTATCCTTGCTGTGGTTCTTTCATACTGTGATTACGGCAATGAAATAGACACAGGTCTCCCTGCAAAGATGAGGAGCGGATTTCAAAGGGTCGTGTTCTGCAGTAGATTTGACCACATTATACCGACCCTGACTTTCCTAGATTTAAAGCCACCAGCCAACGTGTATAATTAAAAGCTATCTTCCACCAGGCACAGAATAACTCTTGAAGATATTTACCAATACCTCCTGACCAGACACCTATGATGGGCTTCCCAGCACTCTCTCCCTCTGCTGCCTCCAAGATAAAAGAGGCTGTGGTGAAGTTTCTTGACTTTTAAGGCTTCTTCCCTTTCCTGTTTTGTTTTGAGGTGGAGCTTAGAAAATTATGGAAAGACCTGAAGACCCATGCCTCCTAGCACTAGCTAGCTTTATGCCTATCAGCTATATTGATTTTGCTCAGCGTTTCAACTATCTGCTGTTTCCTCCTCCGATTTGCGTCTAAAGCACTATGAAATACTATCTGGTAACCAAAAGTTTTAATTCAAATAGAAAAAATAGCAATCAATAACTTAAAAGTTGCGTTAAAGGTTATACACTGGCAATCTGTTTACTTAAGTGGTATATAACCATGTGTTGTATCCCAGAAGAGAAATCCAGATACAGTTGAGTGAAAATCTTAGTTATTTAAGAGATACAGTGAGTAACTTAGATTCTGCCAACAACGTCTCTCTTTCGATTCTAACAGCCTCATTCTGACATCAACAATCCAAACCTAACGTTCTGTCTACGTCACATCAAATATTTGAGAGCAGAACAGGAATGCATTAAAAAATAACATTACCTCTTCTTCTTCCACATGAACTAGTACAAATTCATGAATAAGTACGTAGCATGATAAAAATCCAATCATATAAGGGAAAGAAAGAAATAAGTACCAATATAAAATTAGAAACATGTTTAAAATACTAAATCATTAAAGGAACAGAAAAATGACATTAACAAATAAATGTAAAGCCATCAAAAGAAGCCAAAAAATATCTAATAACACACTCCTAATCTGACAGAAGGATAACAGATCATCGTGCTTTTGTTGGCATTCTCCAACAACCCTTAGTCCACCAAGTTCAGAACTTTTGCCCTGATCCACCTTAACTACTCTCCAAGCATTCAGACAGAGTTTCAACACACTTTGTAAGTCACAACAGGATCTCCGTATTTACATTCAACTTTCCTGACATGACCCGGCTCTTTAATATGGATCAGAACCCCAACTTACTATGAAACTTTTTTGAGCCCCTGTTAACTTCAACAATTGCTTTAGTTCTGTCATGAGAATCATTTACATAGGCTGCCACAATCTCATCCGAACTCCCTAACAGGTACTCTACCACTCTCACCCATTTTAGCATCCAAGGCATACCTTTGAAAACACCTTTATTCTTCGCAGCAACTCAAAAGAGGAGCATTTGGTAAGGGAGCGAGGAGTGGTACAATACAACCAGAACACAGAGTGTACAACACACACTATATCACATTTATTCATCATGGCTCATTAAATACATTCTGCAAAAATTATGTTCATTGGTTCAAACTTGCCCATTTGAGCAGCGTGAGCAGAAAAGGAATGTAATAAAATATAATACCATGCTATTGAAACAAAGTAGATGCTGAATAATTTTGGAGGTGCCAATTGGAAAAACACAAAGCTCTTTCTATATAGTCCTGCATTTATGGAAACAACGTTTTCCAATCAGTCATTAGGTCGAGCTTGGGCAGCACATGCGCTGTCTTTTCAAGACATGCTGTATTCACTCTGTGGGCTTACAGCACGCCCATTGCCTTTTTATTTGTCCCTTCAATTGCTGTTCAAAAGTGCTTGATTGCTAGTGGTTAATCCTGTCTCTTTGTCCCTCCTTTTTGCGTTTGGTTTCCTCCCACAGAGCACCGCCCAATTACTGTCAACATTATCCTTCTGTGGTGGGCCTCACGGAGCACGGGGGTGGAACGATAGCGGCTTGGTAGCATTGACCTGCTCTTGTAGGATGGCTGATGTTGTTATTGGTTGGGGTTGGGGGGGTAAAAGCAGATACGTAAAACGTTCTTTTCGACCATTGTCCCATTGGGACGCTCACCATGATGTCTTCCTGTTCTTTGGGACACTGCGCCGCCCGGCCTCAGGGATGTGGGCTGAATGGCTGTGTATGGTATACATTCTTACGATTGATGCGGGGGGACACCATGAGTGGACTGGTTGAGCAATTGTAAACTGTGGTTTCTAATTCTGCAATAAAAACATATTTAAAAAAAAAACATTATCCTTCTGTGTTTGTGTTGAATTTGGGACTTTTTTTTCTTTGATTACTGCTTGTTTCATTGTGTGCGCGTCTTCGGTGGTTCAGCTTCGGTGTCACTTAATCTCCCGATCCTGTTCAAATATCGAGATGAAATGACAGACGCTTCAGACGCTGTTTTAGAAATCACCTCTTTTCTCCTTACTTGGTGCTTCAGTAAGACTTGGTCACCAGACCTTCGGCAGCCCAATCTTGCAGTTATGGGCAAGACTTGGGTGACTCCCGGCGTACTGAATCTTATTGATATAATATGAACTCAAGCGACCCAAAGGTGTTGGAGCACTTTACATGAGCACTAGTTACATTACACAATGTCAGATTAATTTTAGGGGGCATTTTTATAGAGTGTGAACATGACTGCCACACATGTACTGAAAGTGCTTTACAAAAGCGCCTGTTACATTACACAAGGTCAGGTAATTTATTTTTAGGTGTGCAAAGTTTAAACGAGGCTGACGCCATCCCTGTTTATTTATTATTTCCCCTCTGACAAATGGGAGCATTTTGTTGTTGTTGCTATGTCCAGGGCTCCTATACTCAGGGGGCTGGGACAGAAGGTGAGGCCGGGTGCTTGCTGGTAAACAAATGGTGCGAGCAGTGTTTTGAATGGGAAAACTCTGGAGAAGGAAGCCTGGTGAATAAAGGCCTGGGGGAGGAGAGATGTGACGTCCCACCCATTGGAAATTACTTCACTCTTTTTTTTCATAGGCTGCTCAATACTTTAGCTTTTTATAGGGAGGCCACTGGAAACTGCAAATGTTGGTTACAATTGTAAACTACATGTACTCACACAAATATATACAGTTTATATTGTTTTCTTTTAGAAATGAAGTACTAGCAAAGCCAATCGGTTTAGCTTTTGTATAGTGCATTCACAGAGACACAGCATGGAGACAGAAATCCAAGCACAATACACTTTTCAAGTTTAACAGTAACTAGGACGGCTGGCAATAACATTTTTGGTGAAAATCAATTGTAAATAGAATGCCACATAATTAACAATTAAAAATGATTTTAATCAAGTACAACATATATGTTAGGGATATTTCTATTTGATAATCAAAAATAATAATTATAAATAAACATACACTTGCCTTTCAAAGCGCTCAGTTCCTAGTTGCCTTTTGACCATGTCTAGCTCAGCCTCTTGTTGAGTAAGTTTGTTTTTCAGCTGCATCGTCTCCCGACTTTGACTTAATCTAATTAAGATAATACAAAAAATATTCTAAGTGCTTTCTGAAAAGTGTAGACGAAAGAAAACGACATCTGCATAAATCTCAAACAGTATGAGGTTTGAGTTCACATAAAGGGACTGGTAGGAGTAACTATTTCCACATAAAATATTTCACTCATTCAAAATTCACTGCTGAGATTAAATAGTATAGAACCCAAAGAGATGGAGAAAGTAAATATATGTAAACGAACAATGGATTTTGTTATGTCATCAACATAAGTACAAAACCACATTATGACCATATATTCTTGTTACCCACAAAGAAGGAAAATTACGATTAGCTATTGGTAGACTTAGTGCTAGCAATTGCTCTATAAACTATACTATCTATGTACATGCTATATGGTCAACAAGAGGTGAAACTTTGAAGCTCCAAAGCCCCATCAAAATCCTCAGTTTATCCAGTTCCATCTGACTCATTCATTGAATATGAACATTCCCTGTTAAATGCTGCTTATAGTCATCATAACTGTAACTGGCCACTGACTCTGAAGGTGTTACTTTTGCTGACATTTTCTGAGAAGCCAGGACTCATGTTGTTGCCAAAAACTGACAAGATGGCACCAGGAGCACTATGACCGCGGAGCACGCTACTTGTGGCCGAGACTTTGTTGTGCAGCGCTGTGATGGTACTTGGTTTGCATGGCACGCCCACTCTGTGTTGGAGGGTGTCAAGATGGTGAGGGGTGGAAGACGAGGTCCCAAGAGATAAACACAGAGTGGATGCGCTGCGAAAGTGAGTTCTCCCGATGAGCAGCCCAAGTGTTCCTGGTGCACTCCGCTGCCGTTTGCTGTCTTCTGGAACCTTTATAGAAATCAGGTGGAGGGTGCAAAGGGGGATCTCAGTGGTGAAGGTGGAAATACCTCTATTAATGGCTTGTGGGCCTTGGATAGACACAATCTGTAGTTCTAAGGATGACCCTAGAGGGGAGAAGGGAAGGGGGCATCCCTGTGGCACAGACAGGGGGCAAATCGTGTCACTCTGCAAGCTGAATGATATATCCTCACACTGAAAGGCCTCATATGATACACTATTCGCCTACGAACATGATCAAGGACAATGTGCACATACAAATAAGATTGTGCAACACATGACAAAGGTAACCCCCAGGAATGTGGAGCTGGGGCGCCACCACCTAGTGCTGTAGGCACAGAGCTGCCCTCTGACAAATTGTCTGGAGTCCGTTAAAGCCACCAGGGCTGCCTTAGAAAATAAACTTTTCAACATATATGAAAATGTTGGCATTGCTATTGGAAAAGGAAATATGAAAGAAAGATATCCTACATATAACTGATGAAATAGGAACTCATAACTTTCAGGATGCTATCATAGACTGTTATGTAGATATCTCAAGGTACTATATTGACCCCATACCCTCATCGAGTAAAGTGGATGTAGGTAGAGGTTGTCTTCCGACGGTACCCAACGGCATGAAAGAACAACTGGACGCTACTCTGACTAAGGAGAAATTGGAAGAAGCTCTTGTGGGTTTGCAAGGGGTGAAATTCCCTGGTATGGATGGACTTTCGTCTGAGTTTCATAAAATGGCATAAATCCTTCTTTTGGAAAAAAATACAAAGACCTCATGTACTTTAACCCCTTTAGTGCTGCCGTCGGTCGTCGCGAGCACTACCTTGCCAGTGCTGCGCACGTCCGTTGGCCTATGCGGCCGCACCCGTTTCTTCGAACGTTTAGCACTGGTGCAGAACGTTCGAAGCAACAAACGGGTTAAGCAATGCAGGCCCCTTTCTATGATTAATACAGACGTAAAACTCCCCAGTAAGACCACAGCTACAAAATTGGCTAACATGGTTCTGGTATTGGTGCCTCAAGACCACATATGAACATGATTACTAATTTACGCCCATTGGCTTATGTACAAACATTTCTTTACTAACAATAAGAGGTGCTATGCAGTGATGCCCCTTGATACAGAAAAATGCACTGTGATAGGACTATATGTTCCTGGTAGAGGAGGGCTTCAATTGCGGCCGTTATATTCAGAAATGGATGATGCTCCTATAATCCTACACAACTTCAAGAGTCAGAATGAGGGGAGTTATTTGTAATATTTGGATTCAGTATTGGGATAAGGCATGCCTACCAACTGTCACTACTTTTATTTGTACTGGTAGTGAAACCATTTGCACGCATTATGAGGAATGATCTCATTGACTGGGCCATCAAGAGAGATGACAACAAGCAAGTAGTGTCCTAATCTGCAGACATTTTGGTGTTCTTGAGGAATCTAGGCAGAGATGTTCTGTACATGCTTGAGTTGTTGGAGAACTCTGGTGAACGTAACTGGAATGAACTGGGCAAAATCACCTGTGTTCCTGCTTGAAATACTGGTCCGCCAGGTCGAAAGTTAATTGCCAGCGCAGAGACTGCAATGGCAATCCAGAATCCAAAAATATTAGGATATTAGATTTAGTCAGGGGATCCAATACTGCTGTGAATAACAACAGACAAATGGGCAATAAAGAGCAGGCATTCAATAGCCTTTTGGGCAAAGTCCCCTTGGTAAACATTATGTAGCTTTCAAAATGTCTCCATGTTTTTCAGGAGTGAGGCAGGTGCTACTGTAGCCAATTTTACAGATACTATGTTGACAGATCTAATACGGCCCCGTGATTGCCCTAAAATTAAACTGAATATCCACAATGAAAGGGAATTGATGCCCTTGATTTTGAGTGCTACTACCGGGCCTCAAAGCTGCAGGACCTACCTAATTGACTGGAAAAGTCCAATATTGCTGTATGTTTCATGTGTTGATACCCCGCTTTGTCAAATATTTCATGTCTATGAATGAAAAAAATAGGGCCATTGGTGCCACATCTAGTTTCCCTGATGTTCCAAATCTGGAATTGGGTGACTGATGTCAATTAAGCATTTTCTGTTCTCGAACGAACTAAACGGTAGGAGTTTTACAACATATTAGAAAATGTGAAGGGAGGCTGCATTGGTGGGGTGGATTGAGGTAGGCTGCTGAACACTAGCAGATTTTATATATATGAATATCTTCTTTTTCACTTTTGATAAGGCCAAAACTTGACTCCGCATTAGGATAAGGTAACGTAATTCATTTTTCATGGCAAGATGTCAGAAGCTTCAAGGATTAGGTACAAAGGGTTTCCTGGCAGAGCGCCTGACTCACTGTGGTTAATAGCCCTGGTAACACTGAAGCAGGAAGGGGGGGGTGCTGGTGTGTGCGTATGTGCTTGTATGTATATGTACAAAAGAAGATTTTACCAGTATGGGAGTGCAGCTTATGCTTATCGGGGTCCTGTGGGAAGCCTTTTGTGTGTATATATACACACGCCGAAACGCGTCATGCCTGTGAGTTCCCAATAAACTACTTGTGAAGCCCGCTGTGTCCCTTGTTTCTACTTGGATGGGAGGAGAATTTTCATATCATTAATAACGTGCTGCATGTGGCGCGCCTACAAGGGACCCTTCCATGAAGAAGTCGCAGCATACATGGGCAACTCGTGACTTTATCAATGCCAAGGTATAGGATGTCCGGGACCTGCCAACGAGCCCCCCGCTGCTGAGAATCTGCTGCCAGTGGCGGTCCATGACGACATGGAGAGGTGCTGGCACTGTACTTACGTCTCCAGCCTTGGCCCCTGTGAGTCTGGATGGTTGGAAGTAGGAGACACAAGGTTGTTTTGTTCCCTGGATTTTCGTGAAGTTTTCCTCCTACAGCACATTTCAAAATCCAACATACTACATGAAGGGAGCAGTAGTCTCGTACTTGGGACTACTGAGGAGTAAGCATGACGATGCGATGTAGGTGAGCTCCCAGCCACCGTGAAAGGAGGAGCTTATAAAGGACATGCATTGGGAAACTTCCATTACAAACTGTGGCATTTGGAAAAAGACTTACCGCAGAAATGTGTCATGCCTGTGAGTTCACAATAAACGATCTGTGAAGCCCCGCTGTGTCCCTTGTTTCTACTCGGATGGGAGGAGAATTTTCATATAATTAATATAGTGCTGCCTGTGGCACGCCTACAAGGGACCTTTCCACGAAGATGTCGCTGCATACATGGGCAACTAGTGACTTTATCAATGCTGAGGTATCAGATGTCCGCGATCCGCCACACAACCCCCGCTACTGAGAATCTGCTGCCATTGGTGGCCCATGCCTACATGGAGAGGTGCTGGCACTGTACTTGCGCCTCCAGCCTTGGCGCCTGTGGGTCTGGATGGTTGGAAGTAGGGGACACAAGGTTGTTTTGTTACCTGGATTTTCGTGAAGTTTTCCTCCTGCACCACATTTCAAAATCTAACGTACTGCATAATGGGAGCAGTAGTCTCGTACTTGGGACTACTGAGGAGTTAGCAGGACAATGCGAAGCAGGTGAGCTCTCGCCACTGTGAAGGAAGGAGCTTTTAAAGGACATGCATTGGGAAACTTCCATTACAAACTGGCATTTGGGAAAAGGCTTGCAGCCGAAACAAGTTCCTGATAAAGGGCCTGTGAAGCCCTGTTGTGTACCTTGTTTCTACTCGGAAGGGAGGAGAATTTTCATATCATTAATAGCGTGCTGCCTGTGTCGTGCCTACAAGGGACGCTTCCACGAAGAGGTCGCGGCATACATGGGTAACTAGGGACTTTATCAATGCCGAGGTATCGGATGTCCGCGACCCGTCACACAGCCCCCCCGCTGCTGATAATCTGCTGCCATTGGCGGTCCATGACCACATGGAGAGGTGCTGGCACTGTACTTACGCCCACAGCCTTGGCTCCTGTGGGTCTGGATGGTTGGAAGTAGGGGACACAAGGTTGTTTTGTTCCCTGGATTTTCGTGAAGTTTACCTCCAGCACCGCATTTCTAAATTCAACATACTGCATGATGGGAGATGTAGCCTCATACTTGGGACTACTGAGGAGTCAGCAGGACAATGCGATGCATGTGAGCTCCCCGCCACTGAGAAAGGAAGAGCTTATAAAGGACATGCATTGGGAAACAGGGAGGAGAATTTATATATATATATATATATATATATATATATATATATATATATATATATATATATTCCACCCCTCAAGTAGTAAAACCACAAGTTGACAAGACTGTGTGCTGGCCAAAGAAATTTATTTTCTGTCAGCCCTCGGACGCGCTTCGCCTGACCAGCAGGCTTGTTCACCGAATCTTCAATTCATTACAATCGCCATTTTAACCAGTGTGCAACACGTACCATCATGTGACCAAAAACTACTTGGTGAAAGAGAGTGAAAAAAGACTCGTAGTTTTTACAAGTAAATAACACATACATTGGCGTTTGTTACAAAACTGCTGGAATCACAAGTGATTAAATATCCTTACAATTGCGTGGAAGGGCATGGAATATTAACGTTTCAAATTATCAACGTTTCACAAATATCAACTCTCATGCAGGCGCTGCGATCCTATCACTTAGTTATGTGACAGGGCATAAACCAACAAGCGCGATCGAAGCAGTGGAGAGTTTTTTCTCCACTTCAATACAACTTTATTGATGAATTATTAGCGCTAATATGCGAGTAGCGCACCTGCATGTTAGCTGGTAACCTGATCTAGCCCAAGTGGGCGGGTGCTGCCTCTACACTCCAGACGTTAGTTTTAAACATCTTTCCAGACCAGTTTATATCGCGTATTGCCCCAGTGGGCGACAGTTTGCCACTCTTTCAAACCCTTCTCCGAGTAGAATACCCATTGAAGCGGAGAAAAAACTCTCCACTGCTTCGATCGCGCTTGTTGGTTTATGCCCTGTCACATTACTAAGTGATAGGATCACAGCGCCTGCATGAGAGTTGATAAAAAAAGAATGACAGTTTTTTTTAAATGTAGCATTTTTTTATAAATTGGAGGTAGTTCTAAAAAGAACTGCTTTTTTATTCTTTTTGTTGTTTTATATTTTTTTATTGTTTTTATGAACAATTTTTTGTTGTTGTAATTTTTATGGGGACAAACAAAAAACAGGGAATTGTAAACAGGGAATTGTAAAACAGGAAAAAATTAAGGTTTGTTTTTGCACTTGTGTTTGTCTCCAGCACGGTTAATCAATTTAATACTCTGCTCTCCATAGCAAATTGTGCTACCACAAAATTTGCAAACTATTTTGAAATCTCCAAACTGGGTTTGGATGTTTGGGACGATCTCACTTGTCTCTGGACCCGATGGAGTGGGTTGCTTACTTTGGGAGGTGCTGGGAGAAGATTGGGGAGGGTTTCTGGTCAGTTCTCTGACCTCTGCCGCAGCATAGTTGTTTGGGTGCCGGCGTTGCATGTGGCGAATCATGGTGTTGTTGCCAAAAGAATACTTTTTGGCAGGGTTCCACCTGGAAAGTACAGTGCCACAGATCAGACAAGTAACCTTTGGCGCATTAACTTTCTTGAGGGCGCTTGGGATTTTAAAAAACTCCCAGACAATGTGCTCCTTTGGCTTATAGGTGGTAGTATCTTCAGGTAGGTACCACCTCTCCTCCTCCTCCTCCTCCTCCTCCTCCTCCTCCTCTTCTTCTTCTCCACCACTGTGGTATTGTGGTGGTCTTTGTGGTGGTGGTGGTGGTTGAGATGCTCCTGCTGCTGCTGCTACTGTAGCCATTTCTCAGTACAAATAGGTACAAATAGGTCTGCAAACAGGTCTTCCTCAGTCAAAGTAAAAAGTGAGAATGAGGAAAAAAGGTGGGGGCTTTCATCATTTGGAAAACAAAACTGTCCTGAACCAATGAAAAGTGTTATTTTCAGGTCACATGACCCGGGTTTTCATCATTTGGAAACTAAAACTGTCTTGAACCAATGAAAAGTGTTATTTTCAGGTCACATGACCTGACGCACTTACGCTACGCACCCCGGGGCGCTTACGTAGCGTGATCGTATTTGCTCGAGTGCTTCCGGGTGCGCTTACGCCGTGCGTATCACGCGGACGCGGCTACGCGATACGTCACGATGATGTTTTCGTTCGCGGCAATAGCGCTAACGGGACACTCACCGGTACGTGCACCGGGGCGCGCCGCAAGACTGCGCTTACGGGTGCGCTGACCGGTACGCGCACCGGGAGCGCTCCAGGGCAAAACAATTTAAAAAAAATAAAAAACCATGAACAATATACATAAACAAATATAGTATTACATAAATATACAAAATAGGATTCATTATAAAAAATATTACATTTCATAGCTATATAAATTTGCTATTAAAAAACCTTTGAAATTCACTGAAAAAAACATAGGTTTGAGGCCCTATATATAGTTAGGAATTAGCATTAAAAAAAAACTATGAAATTCACTGAAAAAACTATAGGTTACACACCAGTTATAGTTAGGAATTAGCATTTAAAAAACCTATTAAATTCACTGAAAAAACCATAGGTTTCACACCAGTTATAGTAAGCTGGAAATTTTACTGACATAAAACCATTGAAATTCCCACGTTATAGTTAGTTGGACTCACTATAACGTGCGCGCCTGCAATGCACTGCTGATGACGTCACATATTACATCACTCATGACATGGTCAGTGACATCACTCATGACATCACTGATGACACCATCCTTGTGACAGAGTGACAGACCTCCTTTCAGTGTAATGTAACACTTGAAACACATATGCAAAAATAGAAACTAACATTTTAAAAAAAATGGAGATACCCATACCAGTTACAACAACCAATTCAGTAATTCCACCATCTATATACACATTCACTCATTCACCAACAGTTCTATATAGTCACTCATACATATACTCACTCATCATATGTAGTGATACACCTATACATCCTGTTACACACCGACAGTCATCCAAAAGTTACTCAGACACATACTCACACATGCAAATCAACTATTGAACATCCATTTATTTGCATGTACAGCTATACACACACTGCCACCTTACTTCTAAGGAAACTTACACATACTTACTCTCTTAAACAATCACTTATAGAAACACATACTTATTTAAACAGGAACTCTTACAATCTCTCACTCTCACATATACTCCCTTATGTATATATCAATACTCACATATACTAGATTAAAACATATGTTGTTACTGATAAAGACACTAGTGAGACAGTCATTCACTCACTAACACACACATATACACACTCATCCACCCATACAGTCCTGCACATTTGCTGTCTTCAAAACACATACAAACAGTGAGTCAGTCATTGATGCATCTATGTGCTAAGTAAAACCCCCACCAAACCATACAGACACTCATACTGATACTAAAAAACATCTAATAACCCATATACACACACATGTAGCTACTCACCAACCCATGCAGCCACTTATACACAAAGTGAAACACTGATACATATATTTAAATATTTAAACATTACTCGCTAATATATGTATTCACTAAGATACACTTAATAAGCCAGTTAACCAATCAATTTTTTTTTTTAAAACATCCATTTAGAGACTTATTTAAACATTTATTCTTCCATCGACCTTTACATATACATATATAAAACATATTTATTTTTCAGAAAGACACACATTCACTGGATGGTGTCATCAGTGATGTCATGAGTGATGTCACGGACCAGGTCATGAGTGATGTAATATGTGACGTCATCAGCAGTGCATTGCAGGCGTGCAAGTTATAGTGAGTCCAACTAACTATAACGTGGGAATGTCAGTAAAATTTCCAGCTAACTATAACCGGTGTGAAACATATGTTTTTTTCAGTGAATGTATATATATATATATATATATATATATATATATATATATATATATATATATTACCTACTGGCGGTCGCCCAGTAGGTATATATAGTTAGGATTTTTTTGAATAGGGATTTCTGAAAATTCTATGTTGAATAACATTGGCGTTGATGGACGGAATTGGCTGAAACTTTCAGGAAAATGGCACATTGTGTTTTTGAGCGTCCCCTAAAAGTTTGGGGGGGTTTCGTCAAGCGGGGGCCGAGAAGAAAGGGGGGTCCCAAACGTGTTTTCAACATTGAGTTTTCCATAGGGCGGTTGGACTCACTTTTAGCCTGAACGGCTGAATGGATTTCCACCAAACTTGGCAAAATTGTAGGGACTGGTACCCCGATGTGCCTTTGCTATGTCTCAAGATATATGCTCCAGTGGTTTTTCAGAAAATTAACTTTGAAAAATATATATTGGGCTACATTGGGCTATATATATGTTAGAGCCCAAATGTAGCCCAAAGATGGCCACCAGAGACAAAAAAAAACAAATGTAGCCCAAATATCAGCCAGATGTAGCCCAACTATAGCCCAATGACAGAATGTCCCAGAGTGTCCTAAAGAACAACTAGAACGCTAACAGTCTTACTTATGACAAAAGTATGGCACACCTGAAGTCATCTTGATTGGAATAAAGTGGTAACACTTAATACATTTAATTTGAAAAGGAACATATATATATATATATATATATATATATATATATATATATATATTACCTAGTGGCGGTCGCCAGTAGGTATGTATAGTTAGGATTGTTTTTAACCCCTTCCATGCTCATGACGAGCTCAGCTCGTCATGAGGCACAGTGGAGCTGTGCTGATGACGAGCTGAGCTCGTCATGAACAATAGAGTTCACCATAGATCAGCACAGGAGGGGAAAATGCACAACAGCGATGTGGTTAATGGGGATTTCTGAAAATTCTATGTTGAATAACTTTGGCGTTGATGGACGGAATTGGCTGAAATTTTCATTAAAATGGCACATTTTGTTTCTAAGCGTCCCCTGAAAGTTTGGGGGGGTTTCGTCAAGCGGGGGCCGAGAAAAAAGGGGGGTTCCAAAACGTGTTTTTAACATTGAGTTTTCCATAGGGCGGTTGAACTCACTTTTAGCTCGAACGGCTGAATGGATTTCTATGAAACTTGGCAAAATTGTAGAGACTGTTTGCCCGATGTGCCTTTGCTAGGTCTCAAGATATGTGCTCCAGAGGATTTTGAGAAATTAACGTTAAAAAAAATATAAATATCTGTGACAGCGTCCCGGTTAGCGCCCCGGTTCGCGTCCCAGACGCGTAACGGAACTTCGCGAGGAGAAGCGGATTGGCTCTCCGGTGACTGTCAACATTCGAAACAGTCCGGAGCGGCCGCCATCTTGTCTCTCGGTAGAATCGAGAGACAAGAGGTGGAAATAAACGAAGGGGGAAATGAATGAAAGGGGGCAAGGTAGACCCCTCCTGACCCCCTAGGATTGATGTGGGGGCTATTAAAGGGCCCCGCCGGGCAAAAAAAAAATAATAATTCCGATTTTTCGCGGTGGAAGCGCTACCCGGTATGCGAACCGGGTAGCTCACCGGTAGCGTAACGGGAGTCCGCCATCTTGTGTTTCGGACGAATTTAGTCGCAAGACGGAGGATAAACAATGTTGGGAATGGATATAAGGGGGCACGGGAGACATATCCTTACCCCCTAGGTTTTCTGAGGGTGGCTGAGGAGGCCCATATATGTAAAAAAAACCAGCCTTTTTTTTCAAATTTTTGCACGGTTAGCGCCCGGTCCGCGCACCGTGTAGCGTTCCGGAAAGCGTAACAAGGGGAAAACCAAGGGAAACAGTAAAATAATATTGGTGGGTTATCCTGGAGGTGACGCACCTCAGCAACGCTATAATTGATTGGATGCCACCTCTGCATGTGGCGGTGCATAGTATAGTTTCCAAAACTATACTTTTTGTCTATGCCTCGGGACAGAACTGCATCGCAATGAGGCATGTCACCAGCTGGGCATTGACGTTTTTTTGCCCTCGAGGGTAAGAAAAAAATTGCCATATAAAATGGTCTTAGCGGTGGGATTGCTGGGGCTCTTCACGCAAGAACTGCCTCAGCTCCACCTCCTCTTCCTCTTCTTCTTTCTCTTCCTCTGGGTTTGGAAGGAACTTTGCAGGTGGTCCTTCCTTCCTAGGTGGTTGTGGTGGTGGTGGGGGTCCACCAGCTGCAGCTACTACAGATGCCATGACTGAACAAGCAGAAACAGGTCTTCCTCTCACAAAAAAATGTTCTAAACCAATGAAAAGTGTTATTTTCAGTTCATGTCGATGTTGTTTTCGAATGCGGCAGGTGCGCTAACGGAACGTTTCCCGTGCGCGGATCGGGTCGCGGCACCAAATTGAGCTAACGGGAAGCTACCCGGTGCGCGGACCGGTAGCGAAAAAAAAAAAAATTTATATACATAAAAAAATTATATTAAATACATAAAAAATATATTTTTCCTTTAAAAGAAGAATACATTTTACAGCTTTTGATATTTGCAATTGAAAAACCATTGAAATTCACTGAAAAAACCATAGGTTATAGACCATATATAGTTAGGAATTAGCATTTACAAAACCTTGAAAATTCACTGAAAAAACCATAGGTTATAGACCATATATAGTTAGGAATTAGCATTTACAAAACCTTATTTTACTCACACAAAACCATTGAAATTCGCATATATAGTTAGTTGCACTAACTATATATCGCGCACCCGCAATCCACTGCTGATGATGTCACATATTACATCATTAATGACATGGTCAGTGACATCACTGATGACATCTCAAATGACATCACTGATGACATCACTGATGACATCTCAAATGACATCACTGATGACATCACTGATGACATCTCAAATGACATCACTGATGACATCTCAAATGACATCACTGATGACATCACTGATGACATCTCATTTGACATTACTGATCACATCACTGATGACATCATTCATGTGATAATACGATGCACCTCTTCAGACTCCAATATAACCTTAAATACAATCAGTGTAAACAGACACTCACAGACTGTCACTCATCCATGGAGTTACTCACACACCTAGTCTGTCATGCAAAGAATCAATCACACCTCCATTTCCTCAACTATACAGTTATACACACCTTACTTATTCAAACATATACTAACACATATTTACTCTCTTATACAATCCCTGATACAAGTTCACAATGATCCATACAGCCACTCACACATTCACTGGCTCTTATGCACAGTTATTTATATATGTCAACTCTCACATGTACTGTCTTTTACATATGCACTTACTTTGACATGTAGCACTGAGATATCCATTCACTCACCAATACACTCATGCACACAGTCAACCGCCCATACAGCTGTTTCCACATGCACTTTTGAACCCATACATCTAGTGAATCAACTGCTCACACATCTATGCACAGAGTCATACACCTCCCAGCCACCCACACACACACTCAGTCTCCCATACAAATACTTGGGCAACCAATCAATAACCCATATAGTTACTCATATAGCTACTGATCAACACATGCAGCAGTTTACAGAACAACAGACATAATGATGCACAAATTAAGACAGTTTAGTCACTAACCCATGCACTCAGTGAGACACATTTAATCACTCACTCATACAGTCAGTCATGCACCTACTAAATCCTTCATCCAGACACTTATACATCCACTCATTCTTCAATATGTAAGACATATTTTAACTTTACAGAAACATACAGTCACTGGATGTTGTCATCAGTGATGTCATCAGTGATGTCATTTGAGATGTCATCAGTGATGTCATCAGTGATGTCACTGACCATGTCATGAATGATGTAATATGTGACATCATCAGCAGTGGATTGCGGGTGCGCGATATATAGTTAGTGCAACTAACTATATATGCGAATTTCAATGGTTTTGTGTGAGTAAAATAAGGTTTTGTAAATGCTAATTCCTAACTATATATGGTCTATAACCTATGGTTTTTTCAGTGAATATATATATATATATATATATATATATATATATATATATATATATATATATATATATATATATATATATATCATCTATCTTCGCTCCTCCTGCACCAACTCACGCACTCACGAACGGGTGCTGTCGTGCGTGGGGTGCTCCCGCCAATATTACGCTACTCGTCTCCTTCTTCTTCAAGAAAGACACAGCACTCACGGGGGAGAGTCTATGATTTTATTGTGACTTTCAAACTCACCGGACGCGTTTCGGCAGTCGCCTTCCTCGGTGGTACGAGGGCACGCCAGAAACGGCCATGTTTTATTTGCACCGTGACCACATTTCCTGTTTGTCATAAACATAAACATAGGACCCGTGTATGTTTACTGAGCGTGGCGCCATATTAGAACGAGGAGTCAATAACATAAGTATATACATAAAATTACATATATACAAAGTGCCTTAATAATCTTACGAACTGGCAATACATCGTTAATTCGTTACAATGATATACAATTATGTTGTGAATCAATCCCAAATAACCATAACGCCCTGAATGGGCACATTCACCCTGTACAGTCCGTATATTCAGCGCCACTCTAAGACATAACGCCCTGAATGGGCAAGTTCTACATACATATCGCCCATAATTTCAAAAGTGCAACTCTAACCCAAACAAACAAAATAAAATAAAATAAATAAATCCATATCATTGCCATCTTTATACTTTCAAAAATCAAACATTATCATCAGAATCTTAAGAGTAAAGTGCAGACCTATTCTATTTGCAATATAACAGACATATAGCCATATGGCTGTTAGTAAACTCATGAACTTGTTCCGATTACAACCCAAATATTGTCTTTCCAGCCTATACTATTTATACATATATACAAATTTTATACAGTAACAACAATACCCGCTGCCCAGATAACCTTGTCCTGAAAAACAGAGCCCTTTATCCAAGACTAGCAGCCCGTCCCGACGTTGTCCGGGTATGAATTGCTGCCGGCCAGTAGTATATTGTTTTGTAGGATTTCATTTTGATAGTATTTCTTATCTGTGACAGGTCTGTGAAATGCTCCGATTCACAGAGCACTGCTGATGCACTTAAGAGTGCGCGTTCAGTAGTGTGTGAACTCGAGTTTCCCTACTTTATTTTTCCTAGCAATATTATATAGCGCGAACTCGACAACATGGCATGAGCACAATTTACATTACAGAAGAACATATTCATTTGTGGTAGGCACGGGGAGACATAGCGATTTGCCTGGAATCACAGGATATTGAGCTGATGCCGAGATTCGAACGTAGCTCCCCAGCTCTAAAGTTCGCAATTCAAGAACTTGGGGTGGGAGCTGTGTCTAAAAGTGTATGTTGGTGCTGGCCATCAATGAGAGAGACCTGTGCATTTTTCAAATGGGTGGTGAAAAAATATGGAGTATGTTGCTGGAGATGTGGGCCGCCGTGCCACCAATGTACTTACCGGGGGAGGGTAAACACCCATTATTCCACAACTTTCTTTCCGCATACCCTCACTCTGCATACTTTCATTACGAAAGTTCCATGACTCCGCAATGCCATTAAAACACATGGCATTACAAGCATGTTTTTTTTTAATGTTTGGATAAGGTAAGTATGGGTATAGGGTATATGTTTTGGGGTACTGAGGTATATGTTTTGGGGTGTTTGGGTATTTTAAGGGTTCAGATATAGTTTTGGGTTATGGGGTACAGGTGTAGTTTTAGGGTTTAGGGATATGTTTTGGGGTACAGGGGTATTTTTAGGGTTCAGGGCTAGGTTAGGGTTTTGGGGTATAGTAGTATTTTTAGGGTTTAGGGGTAGGTTTGGGTTTTTGGGTACAGGGGTATTTTAAGGGTTCAGGGCTAGGTTTGGGTTTTGGGGTACAGGGGTATTTTAGGGTTCAGGGGTAGGTTTGGGTTTTGGGGTACAGGGGTATTTTTAGGGTTCAGGGGTAGGTTTGGGTTTTGGGGTACAGGGGTATTTTGAGGGTTCAGAGCTAAGTTTGGGTTTTGGGGTACAGGGGTATTTTAGGGTTCAGGGGTAGGTTTTGGTTTTGGGGTACAGTTTTATTTTTAGGGTTCAGGGTTAGGTTTGGGTTTTGGGGTACAGGTGTATTTTTAGGGTTCAGGGGTATGTTTGGGGTTTGAGGTACAGGGGTGTTTATAGGGTTCAGGGCTAGGTTTGGGTTTTGGGGTACAGGGATATTTTTATAGTTTAGGGCTAGGTTTGGGTTTTGGGGTACAGGGTATATTTATAGGGTTAAGATGGGTTAGTGTTTAAGGGTGTTGGGGTATTTTAAGGAGTAAGGGTGGGTTATGATTATGGGTTGCACGGGTATTTAAAGGGAGCAGGGAGGGATTAGCACATGATATGAGACATGGCATGAAGGGCGAACAGGAAATGTGGTCACGGTGTAAATAAAACATGTCTGTTTCTGGTGCGCCCTCGTACCACCGAGGAAGGCGACTGCCGAAACATGTCTGGTGCGTTTGAGAGTCACAATAAAATCATAGACTCTCCCCAGTGAGTGCTGTGTCTTTCTTGAAGACGAAGGAGAAGGAGACGAGGAGCTGGATTTCCGGACCTGCCCCTGCCAATTGAAATGCCGGGACTCTATGGTTGGTGCGGTTTGGGGAGACGAGGAGGCACAAGCTATGCTATTTTAAGGTGACTTTGGCCCGTGACACTTTTATTTCCCCCGTTGCTACATCAGATTAGCCTACAGCATTCTGGTATATGCAGTCCTGACGCATTGGGCGTCCCACATGACTAAAACTCACAGCCATCACGATCTCGCGCTGTTCGGGGGGCGGAGCCTATCTCTCACCTGGCGGGAGGTTAATTGGTATTTATACCGGTGAAAAACATTTGCATCCTGCTACAACCATCTGGCGCTGAAGAGGCTCAACACCAAGCCGAAATGCATCTGCCCTGTTCTTTGGTTTTGCTGGCATTAAAGTAACCTCCTCTCTCTCCCCTACTGTGGCCTCTTCTTCTTGCCCTCGGAGAAGTTTGCTGACATATATATATATATATATATATATATATATATATATATATATATATATATATATATATTTATATAGGTATTGCAGCTAATGGATAGTGAGTGTCTCAAAGTCTTGTGATATATTAAATAACATCAAGTAATGCACAATCTTCTTTGCCACAATGTAAGATATTGCATAGGGGCTTACCTTACCCCTTCTCTACTATGCAGAACTTAGCTTTGCAAGATCAGCTGACAGGCCAATATGTTGACATATTAATGGCAAACTACTACACACATTGTGGTCATGCCCAGTGGTTGTGATTTACTGGAGATTTGTTTTGGGGCACATAGGGACACAGTGGCTTGTTACACATGCTTGTTAGGGCTACACCCTGTGCTCAGAAAGAAATATTGTATTTCAATTTGTAGGCATTTCCAACTACTAATAGACATCTAACTATCCACAGCTAAACAAGCCAGGTCATGCACTCGGATCATGAAAATGATTCTGGTGAGCGGACGCTAGCGAAAGAGCTGCATATGAAATACATATGTACAAATTACATATAGGAAGAAGATCTAAATGACTGGCAAGACACATCTGTATTGCTTGGAGATAGTGATATGTCATAACCTATGTCCGGATGGAGGGAATATTTAATTAGTTTGAATGGTGAACTAGGAACTCTTAGCTGCTATGAGCCTGCTTTCCTGATCCTTACACTGATATTATGGTAACATGGGAAACATCTATTACAACGCAGGCATTACATCGTAGTGCCTTTACAATGCAGTCAGTACCACAACAGTGACGTTACCATGAGTTCCATTAAACGCATGTCATTACAACGACCTGCTTTAAGAAATGAGGTGTTGGAATGGTGTTGGATTTTAAGTCCAACACCTTCCCTACTAGTACACCGATTGGAGTTGGAATAGTAATTTAAACTATTCCAAAGACCAGCGCTTCCCTAAAGCAAGTCATTGTAATGATTTGCGTTTGAATGGTACTCGTGGCAAAGACACAGTCGTGGTATTGACTTCGTTGTTAATCCACGCGTAGTTTTGGCAGCGTGGTAACAGATTCTATTCTGGTAATATGACATGTGTGTCATTGGCTATTTTGTTTCTTTGAAAAATCAATAAATGTTTTTTAAAACAAACATCATTTCACTGGATACAAATTAACAATGTATTGAAACATACATAGTCGACAGAGAACATTTCTTACTATGTGGATTCTGTTTGTGGCAAATTGATATTACAATTCAGGAGTAATTTATGGTGTTAACAGAAACCCAAAGTGAAACTAATTACAGATATATTCTGATGTTGCAGAGATTAATTAGTATAGTTTTGAAATCCATGTTGCTTAAACCATCCAGGTTATATATAAGACATGATGTTAATAACATGATTGCTGAATCTGTGATATGCAGAATATTGCTCTGTGTAATGCTATAAACCTACAGTGTGTGTTATGATTTACCCCTCTTATCTCCAAATGCCATTGCTAAGATAGGACTGCCTGATTGTGGTCCTAAAACAAGTTCTTCCTGCCACTGAGTCAAACACTGGTGCAGATGACGTCTTCACTGCATGATTGTATGCTGCCACCTTGATGATCACTGTATCTAATACGTCATTCCATCTTTATACTGATTTCAGGCCACTGAAGTTAGAAAGAATGCAAGAGAAAGGATAGCAGCAATTTTAACCTTAAGTGTGATTTACTTCCAAAAAGCAATGTTAAAGAAGATGCATATTGGCCGAGGTTTTTCTCTTTTTTAGATCAAACATATAAAAATTAATTTTGAACAAATAGCTAAGCAGAGAGCAGCACAATTGGTGCCAATGCAGCAAACCCCCTGATAACCACACCTTGACACCAATAATGTATTCATTTTGGAACCTAAGGGAAGAAATCTAAACAACAATGCAACAAGCCCCACAATAAAACATAGTAAATGATCATAAGTCTCAGCTATGTCCGAACAGGGTTACTGGATTAGCAGAATTTAATACATGAGTAGAGAACATTCTCACCACTCTATACCAGAAGGGCCTTCTTTACCATGAGAACTCTGAAACCTTACCTCATCTAGGTTTCTCTTAGAGGTTTCAGGCAACTGATATTGCTACTGTCACTTTTGGACTAATTCAGTGGACTTTACTGGAGGATGGTCTGAGCCACAAATTCCCTTCAACAGTTTATTTTTACGTGTCAGAACTCCAGTCCCATCAGAGGTCCGACAGTTGATCCCTTTACTTTTCTAAACACTTGAGGTCTTTCTTAAAGTGATGCTCAGAAAAAGGTTCTAACCCAAGTTCTATTGATACATTTAAGATATTAGAATTTTTAAGGGATGCCCATCTGTTGTGGCTGGCACCGGCTACATTATTTGCCCAATAGTATGCAATAAAAGCTTTCAGGAGTTCACTGACTGATCTAACTTCTATAACTCCACTAGTGGATCGTCTCCTGAAGAGTTCAAGACTAAGGAAACTGGTGGTCCCTAATCCGATTCCTTCTTGGGATCTATCATCTTGAAAGGGCCAAACAGATTTTTCCAAAACATTACAATCAGCTATGTCACTCTGGTTATCAGCTAACGTCGCTTTCCTTCTTACCATCCCCAGAGGGCATTATTGATGTGCATTCAGCATGCTCTTTTTGTTTCTTATGGAGCTGATAATAAAAGTAAGAAAATTGCAACTCCCACTCTTAGCAGATGGGTGAAATATCACTGATCTGAAACCTTGGACAATTATCCAAGTTTACAGATCAGGGGTTGAGATCCCGGAGGGTGTTGAGGATCATTCTACCAAATCAAACTCTGCTTCCTGGGCCGAAGCTGGGATCTTCCCAGCTTGGCACCTGGAGGGCAGCAACATGGACAAAACCTCAAACTTTTGTTACCCATTACAGACTTAATTTAGGTCAGGCATTAGAGAAGAATTTAGCTTCTGTAATCCTTGATGCAGCAGTGAGTTAATTGTTGCAAGACTAAGTAAACCTACATTAAAAAAATTCCATAACTTAATAGCAGGTGCAAATTATTATGCTTTTTATATCCTCATTGTGTAATGAGTGGGAGGAGGAGGACTGATAATGAATACATAACTTACAGGTTTATTACCCTGACTCACAGTCCTCCTCGTCCCGGTCCAACTTACCTCCATCCCAATGCCTTCAACTGGACCATAGAGTCCTGCTGTCTAGAGAGTGTCTATTTAAAGTGACATAGTGCATGAATCCCTTGTTTTTTCAGTTAAAAATAGACGAGACTAAAAACCCACATTTAATGATATTTACATTGGCTTTTAGCAATTGCCATTTTTTCTCTTTCAGTTTTAACATTACTGGTAAAGTACCCTGGCCAAAAGAGAATTTATAACAGACAAGCCTGATTCAAAACTGCTGCAACATTCTTACTACGCAAAACCAAAGACAGATTTTGGGGGGGGGGGGGGCTTTGAGTTGGGGGGGAAGGGGAGGTAGGCCGGGTGGAAAGGGATTTTTTAAGGGGAGAGGTGGAGAGAGGCGAGGAAACATTTTGTTACACAACTAGAAGAACATGATTATTCTATCTCTGTAAAGTAAGTTTTAAATATAATCATAAAAAACTAGATTCATTTATTTTTATTTCAAACTTTTATGCAAGGAATAATCATTCTTCAACATATACAGCAGTGGGTAAGTGGGAACAAAATCAAGACACTACAAAAGACATACTTTAACAGATATGGCCGCAAATACATTAAGATCAAGTCGAGAAAATGCATTGGGGGAAACCAAAAAAAGAGCAGAGCGAACAGGATCAGGCAGAGAGATTAAACAAATCATAAAAAATGGATAACCATCAACCAGAGCTACATCAAAAAAATAACCTAACTCATAGTCTCTTAAATCCACTCAGCCATTGGAGCCCTTCCAGGGGGTAAATGACGGAGGGTCAGGGGTAATCTAATCTTTTGTGATACAAGCGTGCAGGATCGCCATGCAAATAAACATAAAAGAGGTTATAGATTTAGATCTTATTTGCGGTTCAGAATCTGGTTTGACTCCTTTCAATACCAATTCCCCTGTAATACAAACTGGTGATCCCATTATTTTTTTTTTTTTTTAATTTTTGAAAACCTTTATTGGTGCATCCACAGAAATACAAATACGGGCCCACAACCCTGAGGCCGGCCACGAAAACAGGTTGAGCACAGGTGCAAGCAATACGAAGACGCAATAGTTCGGCAATATCGATAAGCAATTAGTCATCGGTTACACTGGAGAGTACTGGCTATCACGCCTAAGGAGCAATGGAGGTTAATTTTAAAATTTTTGAAGTCTAGAAATCAATGAAGGATAGGTACAAAGGAAATCTGAGTCCGTACATTAATTCCACATGAGTAGGCAGCAGGAATAATAGCAGCAATTACATGAAACACCCCTTCAGAGTGGCAATACAGTAGAAGAACAAAGCAAACAACAGGAACCACGCTCGTGCCACTCCCAGCGCCGCCCACTCCCAACCATCCCCTATCACAGACCCAGAAAGGAAAACAGTGTGAGAAAGCGCAGAAAAGTAGGAAAAAGGCCCATAGAAATTAAAAAGAAAATAAAATCTACCCCCCCACCCTACACCAAGCGGAGGCTACGGCCTACCCCCCCCGACAATGTGCCTGTCGCCCCATAAAGAACCCGAAATGCAGTTCAAGGAAAAGAAGAGAAGAAAGGAGAAAAGAAAAAAAAAATTATAAAAATCACTTTGAAATATAGAGAGTGAGACTAGACCGTTCTAATCTGTGACTCTCAAAAACTACAAATGAAGCGGGAGGAGGAGCCATTCCAAACATTCCCAGCCCCCCCGTCAAAAACACAATCCCCACACAGTGTGCGATTATTAAGAAGTAAACATTAACACGAAAGCAGGTAGGGAAGGACATTATAACGTGTGCGACTGAAACCAATGTGTGCCACCTCTAATCCCGGTCCGATCAGCTAAGCAACCGGCAGCACAAGAAGAACCTAGCCCTGACCCGACCTCGGGCAGATCTCAAAATGAAGCACATGAAGAAGGCCCGCCCCCATCAAGACAAAGAACCAACATGGCCGCATGGCAAAGGAGAGTAAAACAGTTACACATAGCGACAATTGAACGTCACCAGTAAGTCCTTTGTCCGTAGCAATGAAGTTCCGCAGGCCATCGGGGAAATGTGGAGTCTCCGGAGCGCAGGATGAAGGCAACAATAAGAAATCCGCCGGGGGGGCCAGCTGTTGCGAGTCCCGGGCATGAGGCTGCAACACTGTTGCAAGCGGCAGAGTAAGAAGTCCCGGAGACAAGGGAAACAAAGTCTCACAGGTCAATTCACTGGTCGGCCGGTGGCAGGCGTCCGTAAAGGCAGAGGCGACCACGTCTCCCCCGCCAGGAAAGTAAGGCACTGCTTCCCCCTTAGGTTCAGATGAGGATAGACCCAGAAGTGGCTGGCCCTCCACAGTACGATCCCTCCGTAGATCAGCCGCCATTGTGTCGAAGCACTCACCCAGCGCTCGAAAACCCACACGCATTTCAGTCCTCAATTCAGTGAGAACGGCCAGGATAGATCCGTAGGAGAGCGGCGGCAGGAGCCTCTCGCGGTCATGTTCCCGGAGAGGAACGAGCAAACTGGACCCCAGCGCTCGGTGGGCTACGTATCCAGTAGACTGGGACGGGTGTTCGCCCCCAGTCTCTGAGGCAATGGCGCACATCCTGATGATCGAGACACAGGGCAAGTTGGAAGGCGAGAGCAGCGCAAACTGTCCACAGCACAGGGCTGCAAGCCCGTAAAATCGATAAAAGTTGTGCGGCCGAAACTGAGGACTGCAGTGCCACAAGCCGCCTCACCGAGCCATGGGAGCAGGCATTCAACGCATTCCCAACATGGCCGTGTGTCCCTTCTTCTCGCCACCCGTCTCAAACAAAGACGCGTAGCTTGCAGGGCGCCTTGAGGGGTGATGGAGCACAGGGCGCCGATCACGGCGTACCACAGCAGGCAGTACTACCAAGAGCCCGACTCGAGAGGAAATAGCCACCCCCTCAGCGGCAACGGATCGCGGGCAGGACGGCCGCTCCTCAGCCTACCAGGCTCGGGGACGGTCGGCGGCGTCGTCCCAGGGCCAGGGCTCAAAGTCTCCGGTCAATTATCTTCGGCCGCCGGGTGAGCTGAGAGGCGCGGGAACGATGGTACAAGTCTGCACAACGTAGCGCTCATTCCGCCGCCAAATAGGACAGGATAGGAATCAGGATACCGGTGCGGAGGATAGGTAGCTGCCGGAGCCGGGAGCCTACACGTCTTCACCCGTCGCCATCTTGGCTCCTCCCGGTGATCCCATTATTAATGGAAGAAAGTGTTCAATAGAAGATAACAAGTCAGCCAGTTTAGAACACGAATAGAACATATGCACAGCATCTGTGGCAAAAGCACCACACCTATTACATTTAGGGGCACATGCATCAAAGCCTTTTGTGATCGCAAATGGTGGGATTCGCAAAAATCAGCCGTTTTCGTTTGCAAAATTTGCTTTTGGGATGCATCAACGGTGAAAGCCCTCGCAATTTGAGAATTTGCAATTAATCGTGAGTGCTCAAATTGTGATTGCATTTAAGGAATCGCATTTTGCTATTCCTTAAATGCAATGCATGAAAGTTTAAAAATCTGCAATTTCGCAAATAGGGGAAGCAAATTACCATGAAGTTCAACTTCATGGTAATTTGCAAAAACTTTGAAAAATGCACTTTTGTGCATTTTTCAAAGTTTCATGTTGCGCACACACATGCCCTAAAGGCATGTGTGTGCGCAACATATGTGCACAGAACAATTTCAGGGGTGCAACAGAGTGTCCTTTGGACACCCCTGCACTCTTGGAATTGCATTCTCAATTTGCGATTCGCTAATTGCGAATCGCAATTTGAGAATGTCTTCCCATTCATTCTTATGGGACTCTAGGCCCCTAGGAATGAATTGGGAGGTATTCCTTAATTGCGACTCACAATTTTTGCGAGTCGCAATTCATCTGGTAATAATGGTAATAATGGTCAAAAATCATCTGGTAATAGCTTTATCAAATTAGAATAAAAAAAAAACCATTCCTTTCCCCATCCGCTCTATTAAAGGAAAATTTCTGAGTTGAAACATTGCGGCCGGGCCTAACGTACTAAAAAATACAACGGATTTGCAAGTATTTAAAAAAATCATTTTTGGGAAACCATATTGTAATTGTAGCTCAGTAAAGGTTGGAAATTGGCCATCAGCGCGGGGACACACTGATAGTGTAACCAGGCGCTATACAAACTCAGAAATAAATAAATAAATAAATAAATAAATGGACAAAGATCTCCTAAGCGACAAATCCCCTTCTGCCGCCACCTAACAATAGTTTGATCTCGAAAAATAGGAGGGAGTACACCTGCGGCTTAAAAAGGTGTGTAAGCATTTATATTCTATGTCAGGACCGGAGGCTTCAGATTATGCTATATCTTCCTTCGCTTTATTAACATAAAGACTCCACAGCAGCTTAGGAAAAGATATAATAAGAACAAAAATGCTTTAAACATAAAGCATTAACGTAATGTTCAACAAAAAATAACAACAACTCCCAAGAGTCTCTTTGCGTAACAATAGTCCATAGTCCTTTTACGCTGTCCATCATCACTATATAACCGGACTTCTCATCATCTTCCTCCTCTTTCTTCGCTGCTCCCGCAGCCAGTTAAGTGCTTTTCTATTTGTTTCCTTTTCATTGTGATTGATTGTCTTGTGTACGATCTTTGGGGGACTCCTTGCATGGTTTATTCCCTTACAGAGTCCCCAGTTGCGGGAACGTTCTTCGTTCCTACGCGACTTTATTCCCACTTGTGTGCGGTGTGTACATAGACCGCAAGGGGGCGGCCTGTCGTCTCGCCGACCCTCCGGCGCGCCTCCGCAGTGCGAGGAGCCGCGCCGTGGAGTCTGCTTGCGCAGGGGCCGACCCTCGCGTACCCCTCTGACACCTGGTCATCCGGGTCTGTACTTTTGCCCACTTTTGACGCCCTCTGGGGTCGGTATAGCGGTTCTGACCGCGTGAATCGCCTTCGGGCGAGATCTGTGCACCTCTTTACCCGTGTGTGGCCTAGCGCGCTTGAGGGGTACGTAGACCCGGTCCCGGCGAGGAGGGTCTGCGGGCTTGGGGGTTGGTGCAGCCCACCTGCCACGTCAGCTGGCCCAAAACGTGATCGCAGCCGCTTGGCCTGCCCACATTTGAGAACTTTCTCGGTTGCCGCGTTCTTGGGTGCCCCGCATTTGCCCTTGGTTCCGAGATGGAAGGGGAATACGATGAGGAAGCCTGCCCCTATCTGCAGGATGATGAGTTCTATCAGGCGGTGGACAACTCCATCTATCGTTGCGTGACGGAGGTGGTAGGGCCCATGGAGGACCGCCTTTCCGCCCGCATCGTGGAGGAGTGCGCGAAGCTGGCAGCGGCGCAGGTGCCTCCGTCCCCCGAACTCCCGGGGACGTCCGGCGGGTTGCCACCCGCTCCGAAGAGACCTCGTGGGGAGGGACCTTCATCAGAGGCCCAAGGCGTGGACAGGGGCGCTTTCGAGCGGCTTCGTGACGCCTTCCTGGCCAAGGCGACGGCGGTGCCCCCTGCACCCTTGGTGGACCCTGGCACTTCGGGCGACGTGTCTACGGCGCCCGCCTCCCCGATCTACGTCTCTCCGGACACGGATGACGACGGGGAGTCGACCCGTTCTTGGCTTCCGACACCTTCAGCGAAGGAGATGCCCCGAGACGAGTCAGGCATGCTGGACCCGGACGAGATCGTCCACCCCCGGTCCGCGGCCTGGGCCCCGGGGGAGACGGTGGCGAAGTTTGTCGCGGGCAGGCTGCGCAAGCCCCTGGAAAAGGAGGCGAGGGGTTGCCTGCGTGGGGAATGTCCTCGGCCTACTCTGGAAGGGAAAGTGGCCATGACACCAGAATTGGACCCCAAGATGGCCACCTTCCTGGCGAAATTCATGAAGGACCCCAGGAAGGGGATCGACCGGTCCTGGCGGGCTTGCCAGGACAAGTTGTTGGATGCTGTCGGGCCCGCCACAAAGATCCTCGATATGGCGGAGGAGGCTCGAGCGAATGGCACCGCCATTTCACCGGAGGTGCTCTCCAACTGGGCCCAGAGGGTGATCGTATTTTTGGGCAACGCCAACTGTGCCCTGTCCACGGAGAGGCGGCGTTCGCTCCTTATCAAGCTGGATCCGAAGCTGGGGGACCTGGCCTCGTCGGAGGCAGGTGCCGTGGCTCAGGGTGGCCTCTTCGGTGAGCCTTTCACCCGTGAGCTGGGGAAGTTCGTGAATACGTTCACGTCGCTGGACAGGGCTCAGTCCAGCATCAAGAAGGTCTTCCACCAGCGTTTTTCTGGAGGGGCCGGTCGCGGCAGGGGCCGCGCGATCGGCCGTGGTCAGCAGACCAACAACCGAGGACAAGGCTCTGGAAGAGGTCAGTACCAGACCTCGGCCAACTACACCAACTTCTACCCCACGAGGGGACAGCGCTATGGTGGCAGAGGGTTCAAGAAGAACTCCGGACAAGGAAATGCCCCCGGTAAGTGTACTTTGCTTGGATCAAGTTCCGATTGGGGGGCGGCTGGCAAGCTTTTACGGGGAGTGGGAATTGCTCACTGCCGACGCTTGGGTTTTGCAAACTGTAAGAGGTTTCCATATCGAGTTTTACGACCAGCCAACTCAGGCGAGGCCCCCGCGCCCGATGGTTTTTTCGGAATCCGACGCGCGATTGATAGACGAAGAGGTCTCAGACTTGCTGCGCAAGGGAGCCATCCGTCTATCAACGCGCCACCCACATGGGTTCCTCAGCAACGTCTTCCTGGTGGACAAGACGGATGGGGGCAAGAGGCCGGTGATCAATCTCAAAGAGTTCAATGGGTGGTTGGTCTACCGTCACTTCAAGATGGAGGGGATCCACCTCCTTCGAGACGTGCTCCTCCCTCGAGATTGGATGGTACGACTGGGTCTCAAGGATGCCTACTTGGTCGTTCCCATCCACCCCCCTCATCGTCGCTTCCTACAATTCCTGTGGGACGACAAGGTGTTCGAATTCACCGCCCTGCCGTTCGGTCTTTCTTCGGCCCCGTGGTGCTTCACGAAGGTCCTCCACCCGGTGGTGGAGTTTCTCAGAAGTCAGGGGGTCCGGATGCTTGTATACTTAGACGACATCCTCCTCATGGGGCAGTGCCCGGAGGTGTTGGCGGGCCAGCTGCGTCAAGCTGTCGGCCTGCTTCAGAGACTAGGGTTCGTCATCAACGGCTCCAAGTCGGTTTTGGTTCCCACTCAACAGATCACTTTTTTGGGTTTCGTGGTGGACTCGGTACAGGCGGTCTTGAGCCTGCTGGGTCGGAAGGTCGCGAAGATTCGACACCTGCTTCGGCAGACGATCGCAAGGGAGCGTACGTCACTGCGTCATATCGCCAAGGTGGTGGGCCTTCTCTCGTCCTCCATCCAGGCGATTTTCCCGGGCCCACTGCACTACAGGGCTCTGCAGCGCTTGAAGGCGCAGCATCTGCGCCGTGGGATGTGTTACGACCAGTGGGTTCCCCTCACGGACGAAGTGAAGGAGGAAATGTCATGGTGGCTGTCTCACATGGAGGCATGGAATGGGCGAGCGATCTTCGGTTCGGCTCCGGACCTGATCATAGAGTCCGACGCCAGCAGGTCGGGCTGGGGCGCCCGGTGCGGGGATTTTTCCACCGGCGGCGCCTGGTCGTCAGAAGAACAACAATTGCATATCAATTGTTTGGAGCTCCTTGCGGGCTCCTTCGCAGTTCGCTGTTGGACCAAGGACTCGGTCAAGGCTTGTGTCCTGTTACGGATGGACAATATTTCGGCGGTTCGGTATGTGAACCACCTAGGAGGTCCTCGTTCCCGCGCCTTGGCGGACTTAGCGAAGGACTTCTGGGATTATTGCCTGTCTCGTCACATTGCGGTGACGGCGGAGTATCTGCCAGGCGGAGTATCTGCCAGGCCAGTGCAATCAGGTAGCGGATTGGCACTCTCGACATCTCAGGGACGCCAGCCAGTGGAAACTGGATCCGGAAGTCTTTCGGTGGCTTCACTCCCTTTGGGGCCCCTTCTCGGTGGACCTCTTTGCGTCCCGTCTCGACCACCAGCTACCGCGGTTTTACAGCTGGAGGCCGGACCCTCTAGCGGAGGCCACGGACGCGTTCTTGCAGGATTGGAGTCGGGAACAGCCGTTCGCGTTTCCCCCGTTCTCCATGATCATGCGAACGGCGGCTCAAATACGCCGCCAGGGTGCGGAACTGGTGTTGGTTACACCGCTGTGGAGGTCTCAAGTATGGTTTCCGGTTCTTCTGGAACTTTCTTGGGATTTTCCAATCCTACTCCCCCTGTTTCCTCTGCTCCTGACGAACCCGGATCGGGAACCTCACCCTCTCGTCGTGCAGAACACTCTCCGCCTCCTGGCGTGGAGGCTCTCGGGAGACGATGGGCGCTCCCGGGCCTTTCGGGGTCGGCTGAGCACTTGCTCTCCAAAGCATGGGCCGATAGTACGACGAAGCGTTACAGATCCGCTTGGCTTAAGTGGATGCGTTGGTGTTTACGAAGGGATCTGGATCCCGTGGTCGCAGGCCTTGTTCCTGTGCTGAATTTCCTGGCGCATTTGGCCGACAAGGGTCTAGCGTATAGGACGATCAATGCTATCCGGTCGGCGATTTCTGCGGGCCATGATAACATCGATGGCCACCCGGTAGGGGAACATCCTTTTGTGTGCTGGCTACTGCGGGCTGTTCGCCTCGCGCTGCCGCCAGAACCCAGGTACTCCGTCCTTTGGGACGTCAATTTGGTTCTGAATTTGTTCCTGTCGTGGCCAGCCAACTCTTATCTGTCTCTTAAGGAGCTGTCGGCGAAGTTAGCCATGTTGTTATGTCTGGTTTCTTGTAGGCTCGTCTCGGACGTGCGCGCGCTGGATGTCTCTGCACGCATTTTTTCCCCGGATGGGGTTACTTTTACCGTGGGCCGGCGTACTAAGACGTCGTCGCGTTCCATTTCTTATCCAGCCTTTACTGACACTCCTAAGTTGTGTGTCGTGCAATGCCTCAAAGCATATGAGGACCTGACCTTGGATCTGCGCCCTCCGGGCGAGCGTCAGTTGTTGATTGCCCTGCGGAAGCCACACAAAGCTGTCTCCTCCCCTACTATTGCTCGGTGGGTGCGATGGGTCATGCAAGAAGCAGGCATCAATACTTCTCTCTTTGGAGCACACTCCGCCAGGGGGGCCATGGCCTCTAAGGCATTCTCGGTGGGTGCTCGTCTGGAGGACCTAATGCGCGCGGCGGATTGGTCCTCGGATTCCACCTTCAAGAGGTTTTATTTTAAGCCGGTGGTGGATTTGGCTCAGTTGGTGGTAAGTAAGCTTTAAACTAGCATAATCTGAAGCCTCCGGTCCTGACATAGAAACGAAATTTGCCTAGCTTACGTAACGGTAAGTTTCAATTCTATTAAGGACACGGAGGCGAGGATTATCCCACCCAGGCCACAGTGGTGTCTCTACCCACCCGTATGGCAGTAAGTAAAGCGTTTTCCTTTACATTGTCAGTACTGTGTTGTTCACTGAATGCTCCTCGCCTTGTTGTCGCATTCCTGGGCCACCTCGCTGACGCTGTTCCTTTTTTGACAGGCAACGACGGTGCTAAGCAGGACCAATGAGGCTCAAGCGTGATCTGCGCGAAGAAAGAGGAGGAAGATGATGAGAAGTCCTGTTATATAGTGATGATGGACAGCGTAAAAGGACTATGGACTATTGTTACGCAAAGAGACTCTTGGGAGTTGTTGTTATTTTTTGTTGAACATTACATTAATGCTTTATGTTTAAAGCATTTTTGTTCTTATTATATCTTTTCCTAAGCTGCTGTGGAGTCTTTATGTTAATAAAGCGAAGGAAGATATAGCATAATCCTCGCCTCCGTGTCCTTAATAGAATTGAAACTTACCGTTACGTAAGCTAGGCAAATTTCGATTCAGCAGACCCAAATGCCGCTTGACCAGCCTCCAAACAGCATAGGCAGCCTTGTGAATTTTAAACGCAGTTTTTTAAAGTAGCTGGGTTCCAGAACTTTTACCAAACAGCTATTGGCCTCTTCACCCAGCCCAAACTTGTATATTGGAGGGCTATGGCACGGCAAGGGCCTAGCCCTTTCTCCAACAAGCAAAGGGGAACTAAATTGCAAAACTGCCGCCCAATAGTAAAACAAAAAATGAGGGATCCCCCAACCCCCGCAGGTTCTAGGGAGCACCATCTTTTTGTACGCCCTTCTGTGCCTGTTGTAGCCCCATAAAACTCTAGAGCTGATATTCCCAAGTCTTTTAAAACACAATGCTGGAAATTCAAGTGGGATGGTTCTGAAGAGGTAAAGGAACTTGGGCAGCACAAGCATCTTTAAAACATTCGACCTCCCATGCAACGATAAATGAAGATGGTTTATTCGCTCTAGGGTAGAGTTCACTTTATCTACTACAGGTTTCATGTTAATTTCAGGAATCTTATTAATTGGTGAGCAGAGCTTAATTCCCAAGTAGGTGGCTTCCGGGACGGTGGGATTACCGTCCGGAGGGTTGCCCCTGACACATAAGATCTGAGTTTTGGTTAAGTTTAGCTTGTACCCGGACAAGAGCCCAAACTGTGATGCGAGACCTTCAGTTGTTGACAATGCGGAGGGCAGGTCAGTAGTAACAATGACCATATCGTCCGCAAAGGCCAGAGCTCTATACTCAATGTCGCATACTTTAATTGGTTTGATATCAATAGAATGATTACATTTGAAGAGATCTGACTCTCTACCTGATAAACTTATACAAGCAGTAGGTAGCTCATACAAAAACTTCATTGCTTGTAGTACGCCATGTCCGAATCCTTTCAGACGTAGAACTTCCCACAAGTATGGCCAGGACACCCTGTTGAATGCCTTCTCGGCATCCAACAGGGTGATTCCAATAGAGGTCTTTGTAGCTTCTGCCCAGTCCATCAAGGCTATCACACGCCGCACGTGGTCAGTCGTGTCGCGGATGAACACATGCTGGAATGGTGATACCAGGGTTGAAATAATCCTTGAAAGACGGACGGCTAAGATTTTGGAATATATTTTACTGTCGGCGTTGATTAATGAGATAGGTCTGTAAGAGGATGGCAAGAGGGGAGGTTTATCTTTTTTTAAGAACACCGTTATTATTGATTTCCGGCAGGACAGTGGGGCTAATCCCCTTTGTGCACTCAAGAACATCCCCAGCATTTGCTCTTTTAAGACCAACAGGAAAGTTCTAAAGAATTTAAGCGGGATACCGTCTGGTCCCACCGCCTTACCTACCACGAGAGATAATATTGCTGCCTCAAGTTCCTCACAAGAGATATCGGTCTCAAGCTCTTCTTTTTGTTCGAGAGTTAGTTTAGGAAACTCCTTATCCCCCCAAAACTCTGAGATTTTCCCTTCTATTTCCTGGTATTCTCATTTGAGTAAAGCTGACTATAAAATGTATTAAAAATCTCCAATACTTTTGTGGGTTCTGTGTGGATTTGCCTATGCTCATCCTGAATTGAGTCAATCCTCCTAGCTACCTCTTTCTTCCGTAACCTTTTAGCGAGTAACCCACCCGAATTCTCTCCCACCTCATAAAAGTCAGATCGATGTACTGCAATTTGGGCCGCTAGCTTAGTGGCAAAGATTTGGTACACCCTCATTTTTTGAACAGCCAAATCTGTCGCCATTTGATCATAATCCTGACTGGAACTGACTGCCAGCATAAAGTTTGTTTCTAAAACCCGCAGTTTGTTCATTTCATCGTCCTGTTCTGCCCTCAATCTGCGTTGTTTATTAATGGAATAGCTAAGGGACTCTCCCCGAACTCCGGCCTTAAACACATCCCATACCATACCCACTGGGGCAGATCTACAGTTGAATTAAAAAACTCCGCTATAATTTTGGACATTTGTTCATGATAGGCAGAGTCAACTAGCAACTGACGCTCGAAAATCCAAGATTTGTTAGAGGGTCTGTACAGCGTCTCTGTTTCTAATTCCAGAATTATAGGATTGTGGTCCAATATTATTTTAGGTTGAATGTAAATCCCAGCGTTAGTCAAAAGTTCTATAGAGAATCCAGTCGTACATGTTTTTGATAAGAGGCAGAATAAAATGTGTAACCTGGATCACCCAGTCTTTTCAGCCACCAGACGTCTACTAAACCAAAATCATTAAGAAGACCCTTGGTAGCTTGAGAAACCTTATTCTTTTTCCCCCCATACCGGAGATTACTACGAATGTCTACATCTCCTCCCATGTGTAGATTAAAATCCCCGCATAGGATTAAAGGGGACGGCCAGGAGGCCAATTCAATGCTAATATCATTCAACATATCGGAATCGTCAGAATTGAGACCATACAATGAGCATAGAGTAACTAAGAGGCCGTCTATCATCAAATCGATAATCACCCACCGACCATATTGATCCGCATTAACACGTTTACACTCGCCCCAACCGTATTTCTTCAAGATAGCAACCCCTCTTGCAGTCGACCCTTGCCGTGTACAACACAAAAGTTCCAAACCCAAATCGTTTACCCACGCCCTATTGTTCCAAGCAATATGTGTTTCTTGAACACATACCTGTTCTACCCTCAATGTTTTGAGGATCTGAGCCATAATTCCTCTTTTTTTTCTATTATTCAGACCACAAACATTCCATGAACAAATGGGGAAACTACCTTAAACAAAAATTGTTTTAGCGTAACTGAGAGAGCCCACAATTTCCGACCCCACATGTTAATATATGTGATGCTTGCGGCCGCTAAAGACTAAAAAAAAGCAAAATATAACTGAAATACATTTATTGGACCATACCTTACTCACTTTCAAGTGCACCCAACCCACCGCTGTGTTCCTTACGTTCCTTGACCCAAGAACCCCCCACGCCTCCCTCCCTGCTACTACCCCCCTACCCTCCTACTCCCCCCACCTTCCCCTGAACCCACCCAAATGAGGCAAAGGGACTGAATAGTCCCTAATGGTGATGGGGAGAAAGAAGTGAGTGTCCTCCCCGTCCCCCATCCCCCTGAATAGGCACCAAAATAAGGTATCGTGGAGAAAGCGTTCAATGCTACCACAGAGGCACATTATCCCTTAGAGTGTCCCCAAAAACTCCTTTGCGACTATCTCGGAAGTAAAGAATAGGGTTTTTTCTTTATAAATAACCTTGAGCTTGGAGGGGTTTAATAAGAAAGCTTGCGTCCCTTTTGCTTGAAATGGGTAAATAAGTTGACGCAGATGCCACCTTAATTGTACAGTGGCCTGACAGTAGTCAGGGGGCACAAAAAACTCACATCCCTTAGCTTTCCGCTTGAGATTAGGCCGTGCTAGATCATATAGGTGCTCACGGAGTAGGAAATTGCTCAAACAGATCAGTATTGCTCTTGGCTTGACCTCTGCTCATCTGGCACCCCCCCACACCTGAAAAGGAAATCTGTGCACCCTTTGGAGCTCGAACTCCCATTTCCACTTGGTTAACTCAGGAAAGGCTTCAGAACATAATTCAATTACAAACTGACAAATGCCTTTCCCTTCTAATCCTTCGGGGATGCCCAGTATACGTAAATTGTTTCTCCTTGACCTGTTTTAAATGTCAATTAGTTTCCAATTTATGTCATCACGGATCGAATGAAGGACGGAGACGCCAGCCTTCTGTGAGGCAAACTCGTCCTCCATTGAGGAAATTCTTCCCTCAGCTTCTCCAATTCATACTGACAGCTCGGTGCACGATTTAGCCACACGCAGCACCCTATTCTGTAATTTACGCACTGCGCCCTGGACCCGCAGGCTTTCCGCCTTCGTCTCCTCATGGTGCGACATGATGGCCTGGTATATCATAGTGAGGGTAATGTCATTATCGGTTTCTTCAAAGTTAGGACCTGGGCCCCTTCTACTGTCAATGTCCCACCTGCTTGAGCTGCTGTAGAGGAGTCTAAAATTGGTGACCCATCATTGCTTGTTACCCGCCCTGGCATTGCGTCAAATAGATGAGGCACCTCTTGTGCTTTTCAAACCATATTTTTTCCCCCTGACAGTAACAAGCTGTTCTCTTCTTCCTCAAGAGGCGCAGAGCTGGTTAGGCTTCCATCGTCCGCCCAATCAAGATCCACACATTCACCCTCCGAGACAATGGAGACATCAGACATGGAGTAAAACTTCCCCCCAGAATCACAGGAGTCCACCTCAGTAGCCACTTCTGCTGAGGGGTTCTGGTTATCAGGTATACGGTCAACTATGGGCTGTAGAGGAACAGCATTCAAAGTGGCAGAATCTGAAGAATTTGAACCATGAGCATTATTAGCCTGCTCATTTCCGCTACTTTCACACATTGAATTCAATTGGTTACTAGGAGAAAAAACTAAGGGGGAATCTCCAAAGAGTTGGAAACCACTTTTACTATACCAGAGGTAGTGCTGTTGCTATTTAGAGAGGATAGAATCAACGCCTGATCCGACTTTGTTTTGGGAACAGGTTTTTACAAAAAAAATCCCTGCAATTGTTACCTTCGATCCTGCAACGTCCGCGGCATCAGGGGCCAAGACAATGTCCCGGTGTACCTTATCTGTAGGATCCAGTGTTTCCGTGGCTCCTAACTCAAAAACTGTCTGTGCTCCATTCTGTGCATGCTTTGCATTACCATAAGAAGTTTGTGTTTGAGAGATCGGGAGCACTGTGGTCGGCGTATTCGCAGCGGTTGCTGCACGAGTCTTTGGTCCCTTGAAAGCCGCACTGGAACTGGCGTTCTTGGGCCCCATCCTGGCCGAATTGCCGCTCGGTTCTGGATTTTCCAGACAGCTCCAAAACTGCAGGCCGATTGCCGCAGCTCCCCTCTCCTTCGCCAACTGCCGAAGTCTGATCACAGAACCGCCGCCGCCGCGACGGTAACCACATATCCCCGCGGTGAGTAAGTCGAGTCAGCGTTTGTGACACGGTGTTGATAACAGCAGCAACAGCCTCAGCATGCCGGACTCCTCGCTTGTTTTCGCTTCAGTTCACGGGTCGAACACCACGCTTTCTAGAGCCTCCTTTAGCTTCCTCACAAGCATCAGCGGACAGGGGCGAGCAAGGGGGGGGGGGGGAAATCGCAGAAAGCGCATGTGTCCTGCCTCACTCGGACAAAGCCGTGTCCGCCATCTTGCCTCCTTAAAAAACTAAATTCAATTCAGTGCTGCAGAGAAAACAGGTTCAATCAATATAAAAGTCAATCTGAAACACTTGATTATCTAAAATGCCCCCAGAGGTTTCTATAGATCACAGTCTTTATGGAGAAAAAAAAGTGTTGAGTGCATTGTGCAAATATATTGTGCAAAATAAGGTTCCAAACATCTCTCTCCATATATATATATATATATATATATATATATATATATATATATATATATATATATATATATATATATATATATATATATATATATATTACCTACTGGCGGTCGCCAGTAGGTAGTTATAGTTAGGATAATTTTCAATGTTAAATCTCAACATTCTATTTTGAATAACTTTGGCGCCGGTTGACGAATCTGCCTGAAATTTTCAGGAAAATGGTCTCATGGCGGTCCGGTCCTTCCCTGAAAGTTTGGGGGGGATTCGTCAAGCGGGGGCCGAGATAAAAGGGGGGTCCCAAAACGCGTTTTCCCCATGTTAATTTCCATAGGGCGGTCGATTTCACTTTTAGCCCGAACGGCTGAATGGATTTCCACCAAACTTGGCAAAATTGTAGGGACTGGTAGCCCGATGTGCCTTTGCTATGTCTCAAGATATGTGCTCCAGTGGATTTTGAGTAATTAAGGTTCAAAAAAATATATATATCTATAGCAGCGCTCCGGTAAGCGCACCGGTACGCGCACCGGGCGCGTCACGCGACTTGCGCGGAGAAAGCTGATTGGCTCTGGGGTGTCTGTAAACATTCTAAACAGTCCGGAGCGGCCGCCATCTTGTGTCTCGGTAGGATCGAGACACAAGAGGTGGCCAAAACAAAGGGGGAAATGACCATAAGGGGGCAGAGTAGACCCCCCTTGACCCCCTAGGTTTGATGTGGGGGCCATAAAAGGGCCCCACGGGGCAAAAAAAAAATAAAAAAAAATTTTGATTTTCGCGGGGTGAGCGCCCGGTACGCGCACCGGGCGCGTCACGCGACTTGCGCGGAGAAAGCTGAATGGCTCTGGGGGGTCTGTAAACATTCTAAACAGTCCGGAGCGGCCGCCATCTTGTGTCTCGGTAGGATCGAGACACAAGAGGTGGCCAAAACAAAGGGGGAAATGACCATAAGGGGGCAGAGTAGACCCCCCTTGACCCCCTAGGTTTGATGTGGGGGCCATAAAAGGGCCCCACGGGGCAAAAAAAAAATAAAAATTTTTTTTGATTTTCGCGGGGTGAGCGCCCGGTACGCGCACCGGTAAGCGTACCGGGGAGTGTACCATGGGGAAAAAGAATGACAGTTTTAAAAGTAGCTGATTAGAAAAAAAAATGTTTAGTTGTTTTTTTTATATATACACATACATATATATAAATGCATATGCACATATATATATGCATATATGTCTATATGTGTGCGTGTAGAGAGAGGTAGAGAGGTAGAGGTGTAGAGGTAGAGAGGTAGAGAGGTAGAGAGTAGAGAGTGAGTAATAGAGAGTAGAGAGTGAGTAGTAGAGAGTAGTAGAGAGCAGTAGAGAGAGTAGCAGAGTGAGTAGTAGAGAGTAGTAGAGTGAATAGTAGAGTGAGTAGTAGAGAGTAGTAGAGAGTGAGTAGTAGAGACTGAGTAGTAGAGAGTAGTAGAGAGTAAGTAGTAGAGTGAGTAGTAGAGAGCAGTAGAGAGTGAGTAGTAGAGAGTGGGAGAGAGTAAGTAGTAGAGAGTAGTGGAGAATATTCCAAAGTTTGGCACAGCACCACTTTCACAATGAGTCCAATCAAATCATATCACTTAGAGTACTTATTGAAGCGCTGAATCTTGGTGTATATTCAAATGCTTTTATTTTCCTTAAGTTTATGTACCACAGCCAGCCGAAACGTTTCGTTCTGTACAACAGAACTTCTTCAGGGCGTTCTTATTTCCTTCAAGTTATGTCGGTATCCCGTTGTCATATAACTAGATATTTCTTCCAAATGTTAGACGAGACATAAGTATATTCTTATTAAAAGTGACTAGGTATCAATTTTACCCACACAATTCGGGCAGACTTGAGTAATTTATAGCATCCTCAAAGTCAGTCTTTCAAAAATTCCAAAGTATAGGACATGATAATCCAAATCCAAATGTTTCTCAAGAAAAGTCATTTACAATCGTTCGGAATATCGGTGTTTGGGCAGATATGATCCAGGGACCCCCAGTATGCAAGGGGAATTAGTCCCCCCTCTGCAAAGGCGCCAGTGGCCTGCATTGCAGAGAGGTGTAACAAGGGTGTGGCCTCATTACACTTCTCTGCAATGCAGCTCCCTCGTGCATACTGGAGGCTCCTGGTGGACTAGTTGACCCCAGGGACCCCCAGAATGCAAGGGGAATTAGTTCCCCCTCTGCAAACGCGGCAGTGGGCTGCGTTGCAGAGAGGTGTAACAAGGGGCATAGTCTCATTACACCTCTGCAATGCAGCCCCAGGCGCATACTGGAGGTTCCAGGTGGGCTAATAGGCCCCCAGGGGCCCCCAGTATGCAAGGGGAATTAGTTTCCCCTCTTCAAACATGCACGGGGGCTGCGTTGCAGAGAGGTGTAAAAAGGGTTGTGGCTTCATTACACCTCTCTGCAATGCAGTCCCCTGGCGCATACTGGAGATTCCTGGTGGGCTTTCAGGTCTTATATAGTTAGGAGTTAGCATTAAAAAAACCTTTGAAATTCACTGAAAAAACCACAGGTTTCACACCAGTTATAGTTAGGAATTAGCATTTAAAAAACCTTTGAAATTCACTGAAAAAACCATAGGTTTCACACCAGTTATAGTTAGGAATTAGCATTTAAAAAACCTATTAAATTCACTGACAAAACCAGTTATAGTTAGCTGGAAATTTTACTGATATAAAACCAATGAAATTCCACGTTATAGTTAGTTGGACTCACTATAACTTGCGCGTGCAATGCACTGCTGATGACGTCACATATTACATCACTCATGACATGGTCAGTGACATCACTCATGACATCACTGATGACACCATCCTTGTGACATAGTGACAGACCTCCTTTCACTGTAATGTAACCCTTGAAACACATATTCAAAAATAGAAACTGAAATTTAAAAAAAAATGGAGATACCCATATCAGTTACAACAAGCAATTCAGTAATTCCACCATCTATATGCACATCCAGTCATTCACCAACAGTTCTATATAGTCACTCATACATATACTCACTTATCATATGAAGTGATACACCTATACATCCTGTTACACACCGACAGTCATCCAAAAGTTACTCACACACATACTCACACGTGCAAATAAACTATTGAACATCCATTTATTTGAATATAGAGTTATACACACACTTCCACCTTACTTGTATTGAAAAATACACATATTTATTCTCTTAAACAATCACTTATAGAAACACATACTTATTTAAACAGGAACTCTTACAATCTCTTACTCTCACATATACTCACTTATATACATCAATATTCACATATACTAGATTAAAACATATGTAGTTACTGATAAAGACACTAGTGAGACAGTCATTCACTCACTAACATACACATATACACACTCATCCATCTATACAGTCCTGCACATATGCTGTCTTCAAAACACATACAAACAGCGAGTCAGTCACTCATGCATCTATGTGCTAAGTAATACCCCCACCAAACCATATAGACACTCATACTGATACTAAGAGAAACATCTAATAACCCATATACATACGCATGTAGCTACTTACCAACACATGTAGCCACTTATAAACAAAGTGAAACAATAATATATATATTTAAATATTTAAACATTACTCACTAATATTTATTTTTCAGAAAGACACATATTCACTGGATGGTGTCATCAGTGATGTCATGAGTGATGTCACTGACCATGTCATGAGTGATGTAATATGTGACGTCATCAGCAGTGCATTGCACGCGCAAGTTATAGTGAGTCCAACTAACTATAACGTGGAATTTCATTGGTTTTATATCAGTAAAATTTCCAGCTAACTATAACTGGTTTTGTCAGTGAATTTAATAGGTTTTTTAAATGCTAATTCCTAACTATAACTGGTGTGAAACCTATGGTTTTTTCAGTGAATATATATATATATATGTTGGTAGTAACAGAATAATTGGAGGGTAGAGGGAGGTTCTTGTAGTATATTAATAGAAATAAAAACAGGACTAAGGAAAAGTAGATTCTTTATCCAATTGTACATATTATTAGTTCAGTGAGGATGAGGTGATGCCGCAATGCATAATGACTGCACTGAGGAGGACTAGGATTCAGCTTTCGAATCAAATCGAGTCGGGATAATGAAAATTACCAGCAAGTAATGTATTCATTCTTTGCTATAGACTCACATTTGTGTTCATCCTATCTCTTTAACCTCCAGCAAACCCCAATCACTTTCTAAGAGCAAGTCATAGACCATACACCATTTTATCAAAAGGTAACGTTTTTGATTCACAGTTATAGAATAGCCCCTTACATAGATGTTAATGGTGCCATAAAGCGTCTCGGCCACACTCCTACCTCGGTCCACCAGGTAGAAGTCTAACATTATGACACAATTACTCAAATGCTGGTTGACTGCTAAGAAGCAGACACCTAGTAAGAAAAGGGAACAAGATTTTTGCTGGGTTCCTTAGGCAAAATATATCATCATTAAAAAGTTCAAAATGATTGCATGGCAGAGGAAAATTGATAACTTTTTATTGCTCTCCATTGGCCCCCTGTTAATTATTGCACCATCTGCAAAAACTCAAATTTCTTGAAGAGAATCAACCTCCCCTAACTTGTACACAATCCCTCAAAAAATGCATCTCAGATGGATCTACTACTAAATACAACACAGATATTCTACTTCTGAATATATTTTTTATTTTAAAAAAAACAAAGTCTCCACAATCTGCATCCATTAACCCAGGATCTATAAGCCTCCCTTCATGACAGTCATCTTATACCTAATTGTTGTTCCTTCTGGTATATGCAAAAACAAATTTGTTAGCTTCCACCTTACAGGCTGGCTCATTTTCTATGAAGACCATCTTCGTGCTAATGCAATGCTGCCTCTTTCCTTACTGCTCTCTAATACTAATGTGCTTGATTAAAAGTATTATTCAATGGATTTAGGAAGTTACTCTTTCATTTGGATTAGACTGGTGTTAATTGTGTGGAGGTTTTTTTCTTAAGATTTTGTAGGATTTGGGGTAGTTCCTTTTCTTAGAAAAATGAAGTGTCCTCTTCTTAAGATAAAACAGTAGCCAAAAAATAGGGTTTATATTAACTTATCGATGTTGATAATTAAGCAAGATGTTTAGGAGCCTTTTTCCATCCTATGCATTTTAACAGTACTGCATACACAGGGCCAAGAAGAAAGCAGAAAACAATAACCGTGAGGCCCTGTTGGAAACTATGACACAACCAATACAGGACAAAATAACCTGTGTTACATAGTAAACGTCAATATCGAATTATATGAAGATCATCAATAAAAAATGTAATATATTGAACACAGGAACATTTTATTTACCAAAACCACTGTTTGCCTTTAAAGATCACAGAACCTAAAATACTGGCTTGCTCACATCAGACAAAGACTTAGAAACCATTCTGACTAAGTACTGGGGATTACCACAGATTAATGGTCATTATCCATGCAGAAATTGCAATAAATGTCATCTCACTACATATACAAAGGAATTGGATTTGGGTCTTACAAAACCACGGGAGCTGCATGGACGCACAAATGTATTACACCAAACTGCATATATCTAATTGCATGCCTGTGTGAGCTCAGTTATGTAGGAATGACCCAGTGACTAGTAAAATTGCACATAAATGAACACAGAACGATCCTCCAATACAAATGCACTACCATCAAACTGACTACTTATTTTCTAGAGACTCAGCACACACCCATCAACAAGATCTGGACAGTGCTAGAGATTATATCTTGTAGCTAGAATGCTAAACTCAACTTTTTCCAAAACAAACAACATTGGGTCTTTAGGTTGACCACCTTGACCATAGGTCTAAATGATGAAATGGTGCCAGTTCAAACGACAAGATGCCTTTACACACAGAAAGGAGTTAAGATATATTTTAACCTAGAGCACAGCATAGGAAACACTTTATGACACAACTTAAAGCAATAAGACAACTGTACATACAGAGAAAAAAATAACATATCTGCACACACAGAGCAGAACACAGGAAGGACATACTGGAGTCACACACCCAGAAACCACCGTGTAAATGCTTGTCCTATAATGTTAGAATAATGTAGGTAGGGGAAACTCAGAACACAATAAATGTTGTTCACACAATGTTTGAAAAGATATGTCTATTTCACCATATAGTTAACCGTAGTGTAATTAAAACAATATACATAGATGATATTGACTAATGTAGTAGAATCACAGAAGTTCCAAAGTCAAAAAAGAAGCTCACACTTCTAGGAATGATATCGGAGTACATAATTACAGGTAAGCTATTTACAAGAAGTAAATAAAAGCCACAATAGAATGACATGCATGAAAATTCTAATAATGAGAATCATAGACTGTGAAGTAAACGTCCTACTAGGTTTAATGATTTCTTTGTACAAAAAATGTTGTTTAATGACTGTGGAGGCAAATTGGAATTAGAGTCATTTGAGGGATGTCAGTAAATAGAAGTTAGAAAAAAATTTGTTTTTGAAATTGAATTATAGTTGGATCCTTTAACACTGAATCTGTTGGCATCCCTGTTGTCTAGACTGGTGCACAAATTGTATGATTGGAGCAGGACACATTGTGTGAATGGATTTCGGATCAAGGTAAGAACAGTGAGAACTCATGGATGGATCAATTGTTGCTATTATATGCGAAGCCATTTATGACAGTGTGAACACCAACTATTTATGCATGGGGTTGCTGGGTCAAGTGATGAGGGTATGAATGTGGGTGCTTTTAGAGCACATTCTTTTACTGGGACTATTCAGTCTAAAGCTTTTGTGATGGGAGGAAGGTTGGAAGACATTCTCAGGTCAGCTGATTTGTCTTCCACGTTTCAACTTTCGATTTAAACCTATTGTACATGTCTCAGAAAACAATTCTGAGGCTTCAAACGTGCAAGTAAAGTGAACCTCTGCCACGGACATACATGTGATGAATTTCCAAGCTTATAGAATTAAGACTGGGATTTGTTTGAATAAATGGAGTTTCAAATTATCCCTTTGAATGCTGCCATATGAATAGGATATAGTCTTGTTTTGCTTCTAGTTGCAAGTATTTTCTAATGTTATTAAATACATATTCTTGTTGATTTGTGAGCACGTTTGTGGAGACTGTGATAGAATTAAGATTCAATATTCAATTACTAAGGATCCACAGAAGATTATTCTTGCAGCAGGATGACAAGGGCTACTTTTTCAACTGTTGGAACATTTGTTTATATAGTGGATTCTAGAGAAATTGTTATTCAAATACTCTTGCCATTTATATTCCGTTTTGCTGCTAAGATAAAAGAAATGAAATAGTAATGCACATAATCTGATCCTCAGATGTTTACACTGTAAGTTTGAAAAATAGCCATTTCCAACATTACTAAACACTTCTCATCTGTCCACTCTCATTTTCCTCTCTGCTTTATGCTCTCTCCTCTCCCTTTTTTTCTCATTCTTTTCAATCGGTCCAATATATAAATAGATATATTTCCAACACATATAGTGAAAGTGTTAGAAAGCAACTTTGCTGTTTGATGTTGAAGTTTAAGCCAGAACATGATTTAGCTATTTGCTCATGAAAGGATATAATGACTTTTGCTAAAGATCATTGTAGGATGATAGTTGTGAAATTCATCTTTGCAAAATTTGCCTTAGGTGATTTAAGGATTTACCTGTATATTTGAGCCAGGGCCTTTGTTGGTTTGTACCTTCTAAGGATCAATGCCTTGGCATCACATACAACAAATGTGCCTTAGAAGAAGCTATACGAGGACACAAATTACCCATTTAAGTGTAGAAAGTGGTATATCAACTTAGGTGCTGATCAAAGCAAGTGGAAAAGATTATAGGTATACAAGGAAAGACACAGAGGGACCAATAAGGTTGTAATTGCAGCTGCCAATAAGTGAAAGTAATTGTATATTTTAATTTTTCCTGTACGATCAAATCTGAGATTAGAATATCTTTGACAAATGTGTTTATTAATCCCAATGATCAATATACTGTTGAATCTATAAACTATTTCTTTCAAAGAAATGAGTTTAATTATGCCCAAAATTATACTGCAGCATTTTCCACATGGCTACTAGAAAGATTTAAAAGAAATACTAGAGTAGCTACTGAAAACTGAAGTGAATTTGCATTTTTTATACACCAGTGTCTGTGAAAATGAAATGCACATATAAATAGTACAGGGAAATTTACTTTGAAATCTTTTGTTGAGAAGCATGAAAACGCATTTATTGTGCATTGAGATTTTTTGTTTTAGAGCAAGGTGGCAATAAAAATGCCCACTAATTATTCCTGTCAGAAATGTAAATCTGAGAGCACAATTGGCGTTTCACAAATTCTTTTTTGAAGTAGAGATGCAAAATGTTCTTTAAATATTAAGCACAATGTGCTTCAGTCTTAAATATTATGCAAATCACAAAGATAAAAATAAAGCTACACACTAATAAAATGCAGCAGTTAGTGCAAATGATATGTTCAGTTTTAGAATGTATTACAAAGGTACCTAATACAACAGCAACTAAATACTCTGGTGTACTAGATTGTTTCTGTAGCCACTGAAACTAGCAATTTCCATGCTGTTTCCACAGCGCACTTCAATCAAATTTACATTTGCAATTGCTGATCTTAACATGAACATTTACTTAAAGACATTCAATTTATGCAGAGTGTGTTAACAAAGTTCAGTTTTGGCTTTTGCATTACTCACAATTTGTTTTCCGATTGGGCCAGTTTTCCTTTAAGGTGCTCAATTTCAGAATCCAGTTCCTGGGTAATCACCTGTGCCTGGAATTCCTTCTCCTGGTTCGAAACTAGTAAGGACTCCAGGTTTTTCAAGGAGATTCGTTCACTTCCCAGCTGTTTCCTCATGAGCTCTATTTCAGAATGTGCAGAAACCAGTTCTTTCTGCAACTGCATGACATAAAGGTAGAAACTCTATTTACTTCACCAACACATCTACCAGAACTAAGCAAATGTCATGCAAGTAACAAAAGCACATTATGGCTTTTATTGAAAGTTTATCTGTTCATCATAGTACATTCTGTGGTCTAAGTCATTAATCCCTATTTAGTCACAATGGATCGGTGGGAGAGGTATTACATTTGAAAAGATGACAGAGCACATGTGTGGCCCAACCTGAGCTCAGGTTCAGTCAAGCATATATTCCTGTGGCTGCCTATTAATTCCCCTTCTATGGTCGTACATGAGATACAAGATGGATGATTTGGAGTACAGTGGAAAGCAAAGGGCCTTATGACTGAAGAGGACAAACCATAACCTGCATGCACGCTTATGTCTCAGTCCCCTTCAGTTGAAATGCATGAGATTCCTACTTTTATAAATCCTATGGGGTGAAGGACAACTGGAGACCCCAATTCGATATATACTATTTACAGAAAATATGGGGCAGAAAATGTAGGGAGAGACTCAGGTCTGGAAAGCCCCAAAACAGCCTTATCCCTAACCTAACAGAGGAGCACACGGCCCAAAATGGAAGTAATGCTTTGGTGCGAGTAAGTCATGAAGATACATGAGGTATGCTAATACACTACAGGTGCCTTGGAGGCAAAGTAGTGGGTAGGAAGGCTGCATTGGCATCTTTTCGACTGTATAACATGTTGTGTGTATCTCTTGCCAGACAAAGAATGGAGTACACTAAATTACTTCAATAATGGCAACAGTTTTACATAAACACCTATTTTGATTTGAATGGCTTTACTTGTTTTTTTTTGGTAATGTGTTTGTAATCACTCGATGCTTGTTTTTAGATAGCGTGAATGCAAAAGAGAGAGGTGGTTTAGAACTACTTATATTGCAAAGACTGGTTGATGGGTAGCCACTCATCCATATGTTGTGGTGGAACGTGTTGGAAGATCTCAGGCAATCCACATAGAGGTCTGGTTTCAGACCTCACCAAGGAACAGGGACTGTTATACTGGGATTGTGAGATTGTGCTACTGGTATTATTAAATCTGGCCAATAAGAACAGTTAGAACTCCTTGACCTTAGAGATTATTTCAAGATTGTTCACATTCTTTTACCCGGACAGTCCTTCAATAACCAGTGCCTCTTTTCATCCAAATGCTTGGTTCCAAGCCTTTCTTTCCATTACATTTCAGAGTTAAACTCCATCTTTGCCTTCTGGGCTAGCTAGCATGCTTGTGGTGTCTCCGTTTTTCTCACTTCTAAAACTGTTTGACTTTGGCATATGTTTTTATGATGACAATATCTAGATATATGGTAAGATCACAAAGGACAGTGATTCTTTTCTTAACTCCAAAACTGTTTTGCCTCTATTTAAGAATGGGTCAATGTCAGTACCATTCAGCTCAAGGAGAATGAAACTGAGAGACTTGTGTTTGACTAAGAGTTGTGTTACTAGCAGCTGTGAGACTTCCTTACAGCAGACTGTGTGCCTGGATGACCTCTAAACATTTATTAACAAAAACACCTAACTATGGGTTTTTGTCCATCAGTTCGTTCTTTTATAGCTACAATCCAGTATTACAAGTCAAAACATTTGGGGGCACATGCATCAACCTATTTAGGAAGTGCAAACGGTGCGAATCGGTAAATTTGTCCGTTTGCGCTTCCTAAATACGTTTTTGGGATGCATGAAACATTATTTCAAAATTAGTTTTTTTTGCATTTCCTAAAAATGCGAATGCATTTAAGGAATCGCATTTGTGCGATTCCTTAAATGCAATGCATCATTTTTTTTTAAAAAATGCGAATTTTGAAATAGGAAGTGCAAATTAACACAAGGTTGACCCTCGTGTTAATTTGCGAAATTGTTTCAAAAAGCACAAAAATGCATTTTGAAAAGTGTCATGTTACAGACACACATGTCCTTAGGACATGTGTGTGTGAAACATGCACTTTAAAATACATTTCAGGGGTGCAGGGGGGGGTCCTTTGGACCCCACTCTGCACCCTTGCAATGCATCAACAAATTGCGATTTCCTAAAAAAAGAAATGCAAAACGGCATTGATTCCTATGGGCCTCTAGGCCCATAGGAATCAATGTAATGCCATTCCTTAATTGCGATTCGCAATTAAGGAATTGCAAATTCCGAAATTTAAGAAATACTAAAAAAATTTAGGATTTCTTGAATCATAGGATTTTGCAATTCCTAAATAGCGATTCCTTAATTTTCGCTATTTAGGAAATGCAAAATCATAGATTGATGCATGTGGCCCATGGTGTTTAACTACAGTTGGCTTCAGTTGTAGAATAGCATAAGATCATTATTAAAATTGCATCCGCCTGCATGGGCTTAATTCCTCAGATAGAAAGATGAAGACGGCCCTCTTAAATTTACTTCTCATGTTAACTGCTACCCTTTGACATACCCTTTCCTTATCCTGTGCTTTTGAGGTTAGTTGACGATTTACCACTTCTTTGCTGGAGTCCAGTTTTATGCAGAGCTCCCGCGTTGAATTAAGTTCATTGAGGAGAGAGGCTTTCTCAGACTTTAACTTTTGCAGTTCTTCTTCAACCTTTGCAGTTGACTTGTTTAAGCAGGATACCTGAGCCTTGTAGGATATTTCTGTTGAAAGATGCTAAAACAAGAAAAACAATTATGAATACATAAAACTACTACTTGAATGCTGCACACTTTAGTTAAGATAAGCATTACCTCAAAAACATTTATAAAACCAGCACTGTTCAGATAAAATCCAAATATTACTGCTATGTAATGGCACTGTGGCTCAGGTAAGTAAAAATATGTTCAATTTGACATGGATATAATACAGTCAATTAAGCCCACATGCCCATGCCACCTCACATAGACCCATTTACTAAAGCTCTGCTAATTTGTATATGAAGACGCATAAAGAAAAATACAAGAACAATAACCAACATCAATGAAACAAATGATTAAAACTGCCTTTTCCCAACAAAGTCCAGACTCAAAATTATATGCAAACATAAGCATAAACTTCTGTCATCCATGTCCGTAGTCCATACAGTAGCCTCTTGTTTTGAACATTCCACCTTCATATTGAGACAGGTAGATAGGACAACAACATCTGTTGGATGATCGCTACATATCTGCTGGGATAGAAGAGTGTCTACTTCTTTGTGCTGCCCGATATCTCAAGTATCTTGGACAAACCAATCCAGGGCTACTACTACGGTTTGCACATCATCTGAAAAGAAGTAATACTTACAGACTTGATTCCTACCTTCCCGAAATCCAAATCATGCTGTAAAAAGACTATACAAATTATTGGCTGAAAACTACAAAAAGATTTGGATGAATGGAGCTTTGCATTAAACAATAATAATAACATCCCATGAGCTCTAGAGATATCCTAATTCGCTCACCGTAGAGCTGATTAAATTGATTGTCTATTTATATTTTATGATTCAATAAAAATAGAAACTATCAATCTGCCAATTTCAATCCCTTTGTCTTTTAACTTTGAGTTTGTAAACAATGCACTCAATTCTCCAGATACATTTGTGATTCAACAGCAAATACTCTTAGAATGATCCTTAATAACTCCACCAGCTGAAGGGGGAGACATTAATATAATCCCCCAGTTAAAACTAGATGACGCAATCAAGTGTACTGTAAATGCACATGTAATATTCTGCAATGAAGCGAGATGCCTCAAAGCACTTACTGGTTAATCCTGCCTGAACTGTGGAGCCCAAGATGTTGCTAACTTTCAATGAAGAAATAGTTGCTAACTTGTCCGATTCTGCTGTACCACCTGAAATTCACCTTAAAAGAAAGGATGACCAGGTTTATTGTGCTATAATAATGACAATCCCTTACAAGGCCACCTGGAAATGTTTTACACTATTCCCACTGGATGTTTTACATTTTTTTCTATCTTTATTAATAGAAGTTTATTAAAGCCAAAGACCACAGCTATAAAAGGAACAAAACAGTCTTGTGGCAATCAAAAAAGTGACATCAATTTCGCCAATAAACTGGAACATCACGTGCTGATCAATAGTACTCCTAAGTCCTCTCTAGGAGGCAAACTTTTTTAATGATAAGGAGGAAACTAAAGGCATTTAGAGCTGTGTGGACAGGTAAGCCATCCTCTCTGGAAAGAAAACATTTACAAAAGATCAGGAAGAGAATAAAGGTCTGATATAGAGTTGCAGGGACGGGTACTCACGACGTGAAAGATATGCCATACAGTTTATTGGAAGTGCATTATATCCTAATGCATTTGCATTTGCAGTAAGGTGGTGCAATATTCCTCTCATTTGTGACATAGTACACATCTGCCAAACACAAAATAAGCCTCTAAATATACATATGCATTAGGACTCTAAAGTTCTTTTGAATAATGGAAATATTCCACTTCACACACCAGTAAGAGTAATCTACTTTTTCAAATTTAAATGCCACTAAGAACCCCACAACTGTGTTTACTGCTGCAGTTGATCCCACTGTTGACACCAAGTTAGAATTAAGCCATCAACTTACTGTAAAAAATGAGGATGAGCACGATTTGGGAGAAAAGGAAATTTAGATGAAACACCACAAAAGATCTAAGGTTCACTCTTGGCCAGCTTGCTTTGCCTTTTACTGAGAGCTGATGAAACCTTAAAAGACTAGCAAGTGCTACTGGGCTAACAGATAAAGAGATTCTTTACCTGAAATAAAAAATAAAGAACGCATGCTTGCAAAGTAATGCAATAAATGAATATTTCAAGAAACCAATTGTTGAACCTCCTGGCATCTGACATTAAGTATCCAAAACTGCTGATTTATCTGCTAAGGCCTGCATGTCTGTTGCTAATGCTGGCAATTATCTGTACTGTAACTACAAGTACTCATCACCTTGAACATAGTAAGTTCACTCATCATCAAGTTGCCTAAATCAAGAGATGTCGTCACTGAATATGTTTATACTGTTTTCACTCCCTTGTTACCCTGGAATGAGACCAGTTTAATATTTGTAACCAGAATCTAAAAATATGCTTTCAGTTATACAACTAAGAAAAAAGAAAACAAAGATTTGGTTTTGGTTTCACCAGTTAAGTACTCACATGGCAATATAGGGAGAAGATTGGAGTTCTGGGACAGGACTTTAACATTGGTAAACAATGTCTGTCAAAGAAAAGCCCAGTGCTGAGCAGCAAATTCCCTAAGAAAAGCAAAGCGAAGACTCTCAATATAATAACATTTAACTGTGCTAAATATAGCAAGGCAAATGGTCCTGCAATAGGAAGATGCTTTCCCAAAAATATTGCATTCTCTTGCTTCCTAGTGTTTATTAAGCTAACAGGTGACACCCACTGTAGAGTAGCATGCAACCCATCTGCCCATCCTACTGCATTCCCTGTCCACTTCTCACAGAAACAGCCCACCAGACTGCATTCAATGCTCAGCCTTCTGCTTAGGAGTCCTACACCCATGTGATGTACACATGTTGGCCAGCACCTGGAACCCAAACACAATAGCCCCCCCCCCCCCACATCTGCTCCTCCATCCATCTCTGGACTTAAAGACATTCTCTTAAGCACAAGGCCCACAAGTATCAAACCTTCTACCCCCGGGAGAACCATCCTCCCAACATTGCTCCTAATCTTGGCCTCTCTTCTCTGCTTGCCACAACTGGCCTAAAAAATAGTCAGGAGAAAAAAGAAGGTACCAGCAGAGACCTAGAGAAAAACAGCCATGATGGAGTTAAGCTCATTAGAAGAAAGAGCCCCAGCATCCACTTTGGGAGGGAAAGGTAGCAAGACTTTTGATGTTCTCCAGCAAGACTAGCACATTTGAAAGCCCTAGTGCCCAAGGCGGGGTGTAGGCTGTGAGGGGAACCTACCAATTAAGAGGGAGGCAGGCATATAAAAGAAGTACATTAACTAATCACATTTTCTATGTTGTTTGATTTTTCTTCAGCCTTCTACAAGGAGCAATGGAGACCTATGAATGAAGAATGAATGCGAAGTCTGACCTGCGAAGCACTTACCTGATCTGCACACCTCTGTAACCAGAATGACTGGAATTGGATTATGTCTTTTGACCTATAAGTGTGATGTAACTTTCTGAATAAGGTCTCTGGACTTTAATGTCCATACGGATACTATCAACGACCCTGAGGCTACTAGTTTAACATAGGCACTGAATATCATTAACTTGAATCCTTCGTTCCTGACTCCAACTCACAAAAAGGGCCATACTGTTGACCAGGTCTTTTCCACATGGGACTTAGATGTCTCCTCCCCAGCCTCTGGTGTGGTCTTCCCACTTTCTTTTAGAGTTTAGAGTGCATCGTGAGACCGCACCCTTTAATACTCAGAGTGAGCCTTGTATGGGCAGTTTTAGACCTTACCGTCGCATTACACCCGAAGCAGTAATGGTGGCCCTCAGCTCCCATCCACTCATTTTGAGTGGTAATGTGGAAGACGATGTTACAGTCCTGGACAATTGGATGCTGCTTCTGCCTTGACCTCTCGAGGCTCGGCTACCTGGTTCACCTGCAAAAGACTCGAGAGAGTGTGGCAGGGAGATTTTGAGAGTCTTGAGAAGACTGCTTATAAACAAGCACTTAAAATGCACCACAAACTTATCCTCAAAGAGAATTTTTTTTTTTCATCTAGAATAGAAGCTGCTGGGAAGAAGAGATTTTTAAAATAGTAAAGGAATTTGCATTCCCGAATGCCGTAACTAGGTCTTTCTCCCCTTCATCTATATGGGTGGATCAGATTGCTCTATTTTTTGCTGATAAAATTAGAAAGATCCAGGACACTTTTCCTAGCTCCCTTGAGGCTAATATCCAGGATAACGTGCCCTCGCACCCTGACCCTCCAGAGAGCGGTCCTTGTACCTTTGAGCTTCCTCATTTGACATTGGAAACTTCATTGAAGAGCCTAAAATCAGGGGCCCCTTCTGACCCTTGCCCTGCGTCTACTTTGGCATTAATAGCTCCCTCCATTAATTCTTATGTGAACTCTATTTTGAATACATCCCTGCAGCAGGGGCTGGTTCCTGACAAGTGGAAAGAAGCTCTTATCCTTCCCCTTCTCAAAAAATCTAATTTGGATCCAGAGCTTCCCGCTAATTATAAGACAATTTCCCTTCTGCCTTTTTTTTTTCCAAAGTACTGGAAAAATATGTTCACTCAGTGGCTTCTGCCTTTTTGGAGATGAATAACATCCTGCATCAGAGCCAATCTGGTTACCGCCCTAATTTAAGCACCGAAACAGCGCCTCTGGAAATTTCAGAATGCATCAAGGACGTCTTGGAAAAAGGTGGCAAGGCTATGCTGATATTTTTAGATCTCTCATCAGCCTTTGACACCGTCCCTCAAAGTCGACTCCTGAAGACACTCTAGGAGGCCGGCTTTAGAGGGATGGTTCTTAAATGGTTTGCTTCTTTTTTGTCTGGGCGCCAACAAACTGTGTGGGCTCCTCCTTTTTCCGCCCTAATTCCTCCTTTGGAGGTTGGCGTACCCCAGGGCTCGGTGCTTAGCCCAACTCTATTCAATTTGTACATGTCCCCATTGGCCAGTCTTGTTGAGTTGCATGGAGCGAAAATAGTGTTGTATGCTGATGACACCCAACTCCTTTTTACATGCGACAAAGTTTCGGAGTTTAAGGGGGAAGCTATTATGGCCTACCTGTCGGCGGTGTTCTCCTGGCTCCAGTTGAATGAACGGTTCGGAAGAAGATACAGTTCAAGGCCCTGGTGCTGGCTTTTAAGGCTTTACATGGGTACGGTGCCCTTTACCTGAGGAAGAGAGTGCAATTTTATCATCCTCAGTGCTCTCTTCGCTCTGTTGCATTGGCTTTAGCATGCACTCCGGTGATGAAATACTATCGTATCGGAGGCCACTCTTTTCGGCTGAAAGCGGCTAAGCTATGGAATGATCTTCCACTTGCTGTGAGACTCCTCCACGATCTGCTTCCTTTCAGAAAAGCCCTGAAAAGCCCTGAAAACATGGCTGTTTCAGCAATACCGTAATACTTTGCCCACGGTACACTTGGTTTTCTTCCTGTCTAGTTCAGTCATACTCACACAGCGCCGGGACACTCAGTAGAGAATCTGTGCACTTTATAAAACCCCAGATAACATAACAAAACATAACATAACATAACACCTTTTTTGTGGTTTGTCCCTCTGTCATCTCCCATAATATCTACATCTGCACTAGAACATTATATTCCCAATTAAAATGATGATTTCCCTCAAACAGACACCATTGGCTTCCCTAATTGGGCCAAAGTGGTAAAGTATTTGCGCACTACAGCTATAAATAATTTCTTAAGCCAAGACTGCAGGAGCATGCACAATACCTTCCTGGAACATTGCAGGATTAAGTAAGCACCTAAAATGTAATAGGTTTATCGATTTTACAAGCAGCTATGTTGTTATTCTGTTTCAAGGGACCTGGAGGATTGACTCACCTAATTTATCTAACATACTTGTGTTTTCATTTCCTGCTACCAAAGGCTCTCGTGGTAGACCTAATCAAGGTTTAACAATTTGTTTTAAATGCTCTACCTTAAAGTCACTGAGGGCTGTTATTTGTTTATCAAACTATACAACTGCTGCTAGAATTCTCCTCTCTAATGATATTGAGTGATATCACTTTCACTTGGCTCGCCTGAATTCATCATACGCAAAATACAACTTATCCAAAATGCTGTCGGGAAGGATTCTTTTCCACCTTCACCCAAGAGAACGCATGACTCCAGTTCTGTAATTGTTCTACTGGCTATCTATAGATAGAAGGGCAATGTTTAAAGCAATGTTTAAGTCTTTATTGTCCATGGAGACTACCAAGGAAAAGGATCGCTATATTGAAAGGATACATTCAATCAAAACAAAACACTGTGCTCCAGGCTTGCACCACTTACCATCATACCATCTTACCATAAGAAATTCATAATAGGCTCTGCTTTCTCATACGAGCCGCCAAGCTCTTGAACTCACTACCAGCCAGCATTAAAAGCATCCAGGAATAAATGTATTTCAGATGACAGTAAAACACTTGGCTATTTCCAAGATAGCTACACCACCCCACATCCCGGCTATATGGCCTAGAAACACAGTTGCACCATCAAGCCTAATCTTCAGTTTACAACCCACAGATTGGTAACAACCCAAACAACAAACGGCTTTCGATATGCAGATAAGCTCAGAAAGGCTGACCTATGGTTCACTGGGGCATTATATAGTAGAGTAATTTCATTTATAACACTGATGACCCATATTACTAAGACCATAATACCTAGTGGTCATTAGCGAATTGTTACTTACACCTCCCACATTCACATAAACAATATCTGCTAAGAGCCTTGTCATCACCAGCATTGTACAGCCAAAATAAACAGGCATTACCAAATGAACAGACATGGAATAGATGAACAGATCGGTCACACACTGCTCAACAATTCAGAGAACTTTGATCCAGTCTACCACTGCAGATCCCAAATATCTATACACTTTCACCACTCCATTACGTCTTACAGTGACACTCAGACATAGGTGGGATGATATTAAAAATGCCCATCCCAGCAGATCTCTCCCTTCAACCAAACCAGCTCAGGACGACAACAATACACAAAATCTGATTGGACAACTAGGTGCAGTAACCCACTAAGCGGACTATAATCATAAGAAATTCAATAAAAGGACCACCAGAAATGTTCATAGCAGCCAGTACACGAAAACCATAGAACTGCACATCTGTCTTTCACACCTCATCATCCACCACACTGCTACATGCTGTGTCCTATAACACGATAACTGCTCCTCAGTGGTCTCCACTCACAACGCAGAAAAACTTCCCATATAGGATCACAAAACAAAGAGATCACCGTTCCAACCATACACCCTACATGGCGTAGCTTGGTACACATGTAGGTAAACGCTTTATTGACCCACATAGGGGTAGTAAGGACTATAAAAATTAGGTGATACAATACACAACTAGTCCCCATTTTTATAAAGAGATTCACCTCTACCCAGTGTTTATCACCTTCTAGCAATTATTTGCACCCGTCAAAAATGTTTTTGAGACACTCTTGGAGATCTTTTTCACTGGGTCAGTGTTAATGAAACAGTAATTGTGATTCAAAAGACATTCCGAAAAGCGATGGCCATGAAGCACAATGTGCTGACGCTCATCCTCCTCTGTAGCAATGCATCAGAGGAACAGTCCCGATCCATTTTATCTTTATGGACTTGCATAAGTTATTCAGTCTCATCATTCGCCATCTAGTATGAAAAAAATAGAAATCATGGTTCCCCCTCTTACCCGCATATCCATGTAAGATTGCGTTCATGTGAAAACTTGGCTACAATGGCAGCCCTCAAACTGCTCAGAAGGGCAAACACATTCTTTTTTTAATTCAGGCGTATGTTAGTGGTGCGAACTTGTCCCCGTTTTTGTAAGACATTGACTTCTTATTATTGGTAAGGTAAAATGTATTGTTTGGCTAATTAAAACCTTTACAATTTCCATGGGAAAAACGTAATAGCAGCAAAATTCATGTTTCTAGAACCAAGTAAATAAAACATATAGGACTTTCATAAGGAATATGCTACTTACCAGTATGCATCTCTTCTTGGCATGTAGGGCTGCTGACATTCATATTTTGTGCATAGATCGCCGCCTAGTGTTGGGTCCGGATGATTGCACCTTGTTGTCCTGGAAGAGTCTTCGAAGTATCACGAGATAGGTGACTCCTCCCCTGGACTACAGTGCGAATGGGCATCTTCTCCATCCTCTGATTGTTTTTCGCCATTGTGGCAGGGATGGAGTACAGCAAAGTAAGAGATGGCCATGCAAAAGAGAATATTGCAAGAGAGAATACTGCAGCTGCAGCAGGCACCGAAAAGGAGGGTGGGCGATATGAATGTCAGCAGCCCTACATGCCAAGAACAGATGCATACTGGTAAGTAGCATATTCCGTTCGAGGCATGTGGGCTGCTGAATTTATATCTTGTGCATAGACTGTATAGCAGTGTCTCCTCTAGCGGTGGTCACCTGTACCAGCTGCAGCAGTATGAAAAAGAGTTTTAAGGACAGCTCGGCCTACAGCAGCTTGCTGCTTGCTATTGTCTACACAATAGTGTTTAGTGAAAGTCTGTATGGTAGACCATGTTGCTGCCCTACATATGTCTTCAAGGGGAATATTCCCTAAGAAAGCCATGGATGCCCCCATTTTACGCGTAGAGTGTGCTCTTGGGGGAACTGTTAGAGTGAGTTTAGCTTTTTGATAGCATATCTGAATGCATTTCACTATCCATCTGGCTATTCCTGATTTTGAGATGGGGTTACCTTTATGTTGCGGTGAAAAGGCAACAAACAGTTGCTTTGTTTTTCGAAATGATTTAGTCCTGTCAACATAATATAACAGAGCTCTTTTTACATCTAGTGTGTGCAGGGCTCTTTCGGCTACTGACTGTGGGTTTTGGAAGAAAACTGGCAGTTCTATTGATTGATTGATATGGAAAGTGGATATGACTTTAGGCATAAACTTAGGGTTGGTCCTAAGTAATACCCTATTTGCATGTACTTGCATGAAAGGTTCTTGAATTGTTAGTGCCTGAAGCTCACTTACTCTCCTGAGGGAGGTGATGGCAATCAAGAATGCCAATGTTAGAAATTGCAATTCACATGAGTGGAGTGGTTTGAAAGGAGGTCCCATAAGTCTGGTAAGTACCAAATTTAAGTTCCAGACTGGTGAAGGTGGATGCTTTGGAGGAATTATCCTTTTAAGACCCTCCATAAAAGCCTTGATTGGTGGTACCCTAAATAGGGAAAGGTGCTGCCTGTTTTGGAGATTTGCTGCTATAGCAGCAAGATGTAGCCTTATAGAAGAGTATGCTAGATTGCATCTTTGAAGATGCTAGAGGTAACAGATGTTTTGGATGGAAGCATCTAATGGATTGATTTGGATATTGTTGCAATAGATTACAAATCTTTTCCATTGAGCTGCATAGCATGCTCTAGTAGTTGGCCTTCTTGCCTCCTTGATAATGTTCATGCAATCAGGAGGTAAGTTAAGGTATCCGAACTCTAAGACTTCAGGAGCCAGATCGCTAGGTTCATCTGATTGGGATCTGGGTGCTCTATTTCTCCATGGTTCTGAGTTAAAAAATGTGGCGAGAGGTGCAGTTTTTGATGGGGAACTACTGATAGTTCCAGGAACATTGTGTACCATGGCTGTCTTGCCCATGTGGGAGCAACCAGGATCATTGTGAGTGACTGCTGACGTAGTTTGCGTGCCACTAGCGGAATCAGTGGGGCTGGTGGAAAAGCGTACGCAAATCTGCCTGACCAGTTCATCCATATCGCATTGCCCTGTGACAACGGATGTGGGAACCTGGCGGCGAAGTACTGGCATTTTGAATTTTTGTTTGTTGCAAACAGATCTATGTCTGGTTGCCCCAATTTCTGGAAGAATGGTTGGAGAACTCGGGGGTGAATCTCCCATTCGTGTAGCTGTTGGCTGTGTCTGCTTAGCAGATCTGCTACTTGATTGTCTTTCCCTGGCAGGTGTTCTGCTAGGAGAAAAATGTTTCTTGGAATTGTCCACCTCCATATGCTCTGTGCTAAGTGGGACAGCTGTGGAGAGTGTGTTCCTCCTTGTTTCTGGGTGTAGAACATGGCTGTCATGTTGTCTGTCCGGATCAACACGGCCTTGTTGTACAGGTATTTCTGGAATGCTTTCAGTGCTAGAAATATTGCTAGTAACTCTACTTGATTGATATGCAGTTTCTTTTGTTCGATTGTCCAGAGACCTTGGACTGTGTATTGAAGTAAGTGGGCTCCCCAGCCTGTCAGTGATGTGTCCGCTGTTAGTACTAGTTGTGGAACCGGCTCTTGGAACAGTCGCCCCTTGGAAAGGTTTTGTGGGTTCCACCACTGCAGAGTTGTAAGCGTGACTGTCTACCAACACTAGGTCCTTCAGTTGTCCTTGAGCTTGGTTCCACTGCCGTGCTAAGCATTCTTGCAGTGGACACATTTGAAGTCGGGCATGAGGGACAATGAATATAAAGGAGGCCATCATGCCGATGAACTGCATGAACACTCGAGCTGGCAAGGAGTGTTGTGGCTGAAACCTTTGAATGAGAGTCTGCATGTTGGCTATCTTGACTGAATTTGTGTATGCCTTTGCTACTGAGGTGTCTATTGTAGCTCCCAGATATTGCTGTATGTGGGAGGGCTGTAGATGCGATTTTGGGTAGTTTATGGAAAAACCCAGGCTGTGTAGCAGCTGGAGTGTCTGAGATGTATGGATTCCACACTGCGCGTACGAGTTTGCTTTTATGAGCCAATCGTCCAGGTATGGAAAAACGTGGATGTGTTGCCTTCTGAGGATTGCAGCTACTACCGCTAGACATTTTGTGAATACTCTTTGAGCTGTGGTTACCCCGAAGGGGAGAACCTTGAACTGAAAATGTTGACCTTCTATTGTGAACCTGAGGTATTTCCTGTGAGCTGGATGTATAGGTATGTGAAAATATGCGTCCTTGAGGTCTAATGTAGCTAGGTAGTTGCCTTGCTGGAGTAAAGGGAGTACTTGTTGTAGAGTGATCATGTGGAAGTGCTCCGAGAGTATGTATTGGTTCAGCTGTCTGAGGTCCAATATTGGTCTGAGGGACCCGTCCTTTTTGGGAATAAGAAAGTATAGCGAGTATACTCCTGTCCCTTGGTGTTGAATAGGGACTGGCTCTATGGCCCTCTTTTCTAGCATGGATTTTACCTCTTGTTGTAACAGGGTGATGTGTTCTTTGGACATAGGACGGTGTTTGGGTGTTATGTTGGGTGGAGTAGAAGTGAGTTCCAGGCAATAACCATACTGGATAATTTGTCTCACCCACTTGTCTGTGGTAATTGCGTTCCAGACTGGTAGGAATTGTTTGCCTCTGCCTCCGACTGGTGTTAGATGGTCTGGAGGGAGTGTGATGAAGTCACTGTTCGGTGGCAGTGGAAGCTCTGGTGTTATTTCGCCCACGTCCTCTGCCCTTGTTGTTATTGCCCCTATAACCTCCCCTGTTAGAGTTTTTGTTAAAGGAACCTTGTGTGTTGCCTTTATATGTAGAGGAATTCTGTGAAGTGTTGCCTCGTGTGGTGCCTCTGTAGGAGGAGCGACAAAAGGAACCTCTGTGTTGTTGAAACTGCAGTGTGCCCATAGATTTAGCAGTTTCGATATCTTTTTTCATTTTATCTAAAATGGTGTCTACTGCAGAGCCAAACAGGAAGACCTGATTAACTGGTTGGTTGAGGATAGTGGATTGCACCTCATTCTTAAAACCAGAGATGCATAGCCACGCGTGTCTGCCTAGTAATACGCTAGTATTAATGGACCTGGCTGCTGTGTCGGCTGCGTTAAGCGCACATTTAATGGAGACATTGGTAATAAATTTGCCTTCTTGAATGAGGTCATTAGCCTGAGCTTTGTAAGGTTCTGGCAGGTGTAGCATTAAACCCTCAAGCTGGTCATAGTGTGCTCGATCGTAGCGAGCTAGTAGAGCCTGTGTGTTTGCTATTCTACATGATTTAGAAGCCTGTGAGGCCACACTCTTGCCTGAGGCTTCTAATATCTTAGACTCCTTATCAGGAGGTGGAGCATCTCCTGTAGTTTGCGAGTTTGCCCTTTTGCGAGCGTGTGCTACTACCAATGAGTCTAGGGGCAACTGGCCTTTAATATAAGCAGGGTCTGTAGGGGCCGCTTTATATTTCTTTTCAATCCTGGGATTGAGTACACGTGCTCTGGCTGGATCTTTGAATATGTCTGGCGCGTGTTTTAGTACCCCTTTTAGCATTGGAAGTGTCCTGACATTTTTCGCAGAGGTAGGAAAAGTGTTGAATAGAAAATCTTCTTCTATTGGGTCAGTGTGCATGTCGACATTGTGGTATTTTGCTGCTCTATCTAGCAGTTGGTTAAGCACAATGGTATCGTCTGTAGGCGACGGCTTTGTACGGTATGGGGAGGTATCAGGGATGGGTTGTGTGTCGTATGGATCATTGTGATCCTCCCATGTGGCGTCTTGTGGATGTGGATCCACTGGTTCGTTAAAGTCATCTTGAGGATCTTTTCCCATGTTATCCTCATCATTATAATCAGAATGTGTAGGGGAGTAGGGCAAAAAAGGCATATTGGGATAGAAAGGAGGAGGAGTAAAGGGCCTAGAGGGAGAAGTTCCGAAGTCCATTTTCTTTGGAGGAATAGGGGGAGGAGTGTATGTGTCCAATGGCCTCTTCTTCCGGTAATAAATTGTAACTTTGCCAGTCTCAGGGTTTATATACAGTTTAGATTGTTCCTCTGATTCCGGATCGGGATGGAAGAGTTCTTCTTCCACTGTCCGTATCTTTGGCGCAGATGTTTTAGGCTTATGACTTTTTGGCTCGAGGGTCTTCGGTTGTGGAGTCTTTTTCAGCTCGACCGTTGGTTTGGGGCTGGTAACCTTTTTCGGTTCGACGTCTTTTGGTTTAGCCGTCTTTTTTGGCTCGACGCCCTGTTTTGGATCGACTTGAGCTTTTGGTTCGATACGCTTCTTGTGCTCGACCGTTTTCTTTGGCTCAGTGTTTTTTGTCGACTCGAAGACTTTTTTCGGTTCAACGGGTTTTGTGGTGTGATCTCCACTCTTTTTAGGATCGACGGCCTTCTTTGGGTTGTGTGTTCCTTTTGGATCGACAACCAGCTTTGGTTCGAGGCTTTTCTGCAGTTCGATGGCCTTAGACTCAGTAAACTTTTTGGGTGGGTGACCTTCTTTGGTTCGACCAACTTCTTCGGTTCGATGACTTTTGGATCGACGCCTTTCTTCGGTTTGACGACCTTTGGCTCTACGGCCTTCTTCGGTTCGACAACCCTCTTGGGGAGAACGTTACTTGGACCTGGGCTATCGGAAGGCTTTGTTTTTGGCTTCAGAGTCGAGCCAGAAGGGGGCTTCTGAAGGGACTTGTCGATCTCGGCTAAGGCCTTTAGGCGATGCTTCGACCGGAGCCTTTGGTTTCGGGGTAAGCGGTGTTGGGGGCTTTGTACTCACGGTTTGCCCCAGTGGGATCTCGTCGTCGGAGTCCGACTGGTCCTCAATGGTGACGATCTCTAGATCAGAGTCCGCCGCTTCCGGTAGGTCATGGTCGTCATCGAAGATGTCGTCCGGTGCCGGTCGCTGCAGCTCTTGCCTAAAGGCCCATCGAATCCGGATGGTCTTCTTCGAACGGAATTGGGCACAAGCTGGGCAATTTTCTTCGTTGTGCTCCGGTGATAAGCACTTCTTGCATACTGTATGTTTGTCAGTATGCGGGAATTTGGAGTGGCATTGTGGGCACCTTTTGAACAGACTCCTTTCCATCGACAGCAGGCCCACGTGGCGTCGAAAGGCCCAAAGGCCCGCGTTGACAACCGGATCAAGACGGAAAGTTTGGTTGAGTCAAGAAGTACCAAGCGAGAACAATACCGTCGAAGTCGAAGGCCTTTTGAGGAAGTTAGTTTCAGTTCCGAAGTTGGAGTAGAGGAATTAACATCCAAACCCAATGGCAGAAAAAAACAATCTGAGGATGGAGAAGATGCCCATGCGAACTGTAGTCCAGTGGAGGAGTCAACTATCTTGTGATACTTCGTAGACTCTTCCAGGACAACAAGGTGCAATCATCCGGACCCAACACTAGGCGGCGATCTATGCAGAATATATGAATTCTGCAGCCCACATGCCTCAAACGTTATATTAAAATTCACAGAGCAGCAGCAGCTAAATTCATATTCTAAAACCATTTAAATAAAACATATAAAACGTTCTTAAATTATGTTAACAAGCACAGAGGAGTTGTCAGTAAAAATTTACACAGTCTGAAGTTAAGGAAGCAAGGCTCAATTCTCAAAGAGAAAGAGAGGAACTGTTCCATCATCAGTTAGTTGTCAACAGCAGTAAGCAAGAATTTGCTGTTACCTTTAAGGGGTCATGAGGTGCAAAGATTAAGCAGTCTGGTCACTTGACGCATGAGCTTTTGCCCCTGCCGCTTCTTTTGCCCCTGCCGCTTGACTTCTTATTATTGGGTGCTTATAATTTTCCTCTCAAACTATACAAAAGAATAGCAGCCATGATGACCTTGTACTTTAGCCAAGTTCCTAGTGATCATCCAAAAATGGGTGGGTATTCTAAGTAAGAATCAATATTACAATTCCTGAATGAATTACTAAACTTTGATATGTTTTTTGTCAATTCACAATTACTAGTACAGTTTAGAAATATTATCTAGAATACGTGATCTGAAAATAAATATATTTTAGTATGCTGTGACATAAATAAACTCGAAGGAAGTCATGATATGAAGCTATATAATAATTTTGATGCCATAGTCCAAGAGAATACCAACATTTAATTGAATTTTTATATTGGCAGACAGATATTAGACAAACCTGTTCATTACCCAGTCCTTAACCAGTTCATAGCAAATAAACCACCCATCGCCAACTAAACAGGCTCTGAATAATTGAAGAGAACTTCCATGTACCTGGCCAATGAAGGATTTTACTTTAGACCACCACTGCAGGTCCCAACTAACCATATACTACGACCCCTTTTTGACATCTCACAATGACAATCAGATATGGGATGGTATTAACAAAGTCCATCCAGGCAGATCTCTCCACCATTTCTCTCTTTAATATATGCCTGGTCAGAACCATAAACTTTAAACAAAGTATCTCAGAACAGACAACCCAGTGCAGTAACCAGCTAAGTGGCCTATAAACATAAGAAATATCATGAAGGGATCTGTAGGGCTGCTCAAAGTTGCCGCCTTACTGAAAACCATAAACTGCGCCCGTATCTCTCACACTTCTTAATCCATCACACAGCTAAGCAATGTGTCCCATTACATAATAACTGCACCTTGGTGGCCCTCACCCATGACACAGAAACACTTCCCAAGCAAGATCAAAACAAAGACAACACATTATCCATCATACACCCTGCACGGTGTAGCATGCTATCCACCTAGGCAAGCATGTAAGCACCCCACATAGAGTTAGTAAGCATGATATAAATATTACAGTACAATACAATATTTAAATAATTGCTAATGAAATTCATTGTATGTAAATTGTCAAGGTGGTGGAAAGGAGCTGGGGCAAGATGGCTTCTGACCGGCCGTAGTGAGAAGTTGCAGTAAATCCTCCCCCCCCCCCCCCAATGCTGGAAAAGATGAAATGTTAGATCGTCCTTACCTCCTGGATCTGCTGATCGGCTGTGTGATTGATTACAAATCACGGCGGTGCTGGAGCCTGGGACTGACAGCATCTGTGAAGTTAGCGGCACTGGCAATCAGCCGTGCAGTCTATCTCCTTTTCTGGTGTGCGAATCACGGTAAGAGGATGACGCCAAGAACGAACAAGCAACAGAAGGACCTGAAGGATGCACAAATGGATCCAACAGCCCGAGCTTCTGTGGCTACGACTGTGGGAGGCCCACTGCAATCCCGAAGAGCGCTATCAAAGAAAACGGGAGAGAGCGGTGGTACCGGCGGCAATATTGACAATGGCAGCAATAGCGGCAACGGCTTGAGTCAGAAGACCGGTAATGTGGGTCATGAAGGGAGCAGCAACGCCTGGGAAAGTAGCCTCCGGCAGCCTGCCCTGATGGAATCCTTTTCCGCAATATCGGCAGAATCAGCGCGAGCTGGATTGGGCGATCAGCAGAAGAATGGTGAAGGCGCACCCGGTGAGGATAGTGTTGCTGCTTCAAGCCGGGCAGCCAGACAGAGAAGTGGAGCTGAACAACAAGAACACGAATGAGCTTGTTCAGCAGAATCAGATGGAGGAACGGGAGATGGAATCAGGCTGTACTGTGCATAAGGAGCCAACCGTAAGTGACTTGGGCCTTAGTCTGGATGCTACGAGGGGGGCCAGGGGGAGCAAAAACAAACTAGGCAAAAATTAACTTGGCTGTCAGGTGTTATCTCCCTCTGTAGAACCCCTCTTAGAGAAAGCAACCTCAGGGGATATAGGGCAAATAGTGGAACAGAGAAAGGGGCCTTGCCACTCTAAAGCACTTGCTGGGTCACCTGAAGGGGACTGTTTTTTTCCCTCAATGATGACACAGACTCTTCATTATCTAGCGATGGCGACTTTACTGATGGCTCAGATTCAGCAGAGACCTCATCAGTGCAAAGAGCACTGGTTGCTCATAGGGCTGTCTTTCATAAAAGCAGGTCAAAATCTAAATCTAAATCCACAGTGATCCCGCTCAGAATGGACATCGCCACGGATAGAAAGCTCGCATGGGATTATTCTGCTACTACTCAGCTATACCAGGACGATGGGGCAATACCCGATCATGGTGGGCACAATAATTCGAGCAGCACAGCGCAGACTCCCTCAATGGACTTAGTCTACACCATGCTAAAGCAGATGCAGGGGGAAGCCAGGTTAGAGAGCCGAAGAGCAAAGCAGGCAACTAAGAACCTACAGGGCTCACTCAGGAAGGCGAATAAATGATACGATGATATGGCACACAGGGTTGCCCACGTGGAGGAGAGAACTGGAAGACTTGAGGATGAGGTCAACAAATGGCAGGCTTTTAAGGAGACGCCCTAGAAGATGGCAGAGGATATTCAGTGGAAGTTCGAAGATTTCGAGAATCGGCAGAGAAGGAACAACATCAGACTCTTGGGATTGGCAGAAGGGGTTGAGGGAGAAGATGTTTTGGCATTTGTGTATCTCTGTTGAAGGGGCATTCCCTGACTTGGCCTCATGGAATTGGGAGGCTGAGGTGCAGCAATCACTATTTTAGTTAGCTTTGATACTCATATTTGTACTGCTTAATGACTATATAGTTGCATAATTGCATGATGGCTAGATGCATAGTTTGTACAAGAACATGTCTCAGGGGGACCAAGGGGAACACAGGGGGGGGGGGGGGTTGCGACTCGGCTATGGGTATAAGCTACCTCACATAGGTCATCACTGACCTATTTGCCCGTGAGGGGGAGGTCTGGGGGCGGGGCTCTGAGGGTTTGGGGGTGTTGGGGAGAGGGGGGAAGAGTAGGGTATAGCACAGCACAGTATCTGAGGTTTATAATGAAGTAAAAAAAAACAAAGCAAGAGAAAACTCAAATATGAAGGCAGGAAAATCAACAATAAACTTAAAGGACAAATGTATGGACAAATGATTGATGTGCACTAATGAGCTTACGAATTGCCTCAGTTAATGTGTGTGGATTGAATGACCAGGTTCAGAGGCAACGGGCTTCTGCAATTCTGTGAACAATGCGTTTGGATTTCTTATGCTTACAAGAGACGCACATAGAGGGGATAAGAGGGAGCTTAATGGAACAGCTAGATTTTCACTTGATCGTAAATACTAAACAGGGGACTAAAACCAGAGGTGTGGCCATACTCTCCAGACGGAGTGATATAACAGTCAAGAGAAAGATGGAAGATCTGAGGAAATATAAATTTTATGGTCAAGTAATGTTCCCTAACGTGTACCCCACCGTCTCCATGTACCAGCTTAAAGTGCATGTAACTTCCCTCCTGTGCCAGCTATGAAGACGCAAATACATTTGCGTCCAACGTTAACATGTCCTCTTTCAGACCCACCCTGAATGGGTTGAATATTCCGTTTCTAAGTATGCTATGCCAACGTCTTTTTGTGGTGTACTTTACACGTTTTTCAGCTCTGGCAAAGTAGGCCCTGAATTCTGCCATCGAGCCTTTTTCCTGCTTTCTGACTCCGAAAGCCTCAGCCCAGGCTGTCTCTGTACCTGTGACCTCTGCCTTACTCCCTGTGCGCCTCACGGCGCCTAGCTCGGCCTGCTGCCTGCCAAGACTGTATTCAACCTTCGAATTATCTGTTCCGCTCCTCGAAAATGCATTCCTGCCTACTAGTTTAAGTAAACATCCCCCCAGCTGCAGAGCAAAGGGCCCGGCCTCACTGTCTTCGTGCAAGTAATTCATAGCCTCTGTTACCATGGTAGGCCCATGCCCCTCGCATTCTCATGCAGACACTTAGGCGCTTATACACGCATTCACAGTTAGTATAGAATAGCTTCTGCCCCAGAGACCTTTTCCGTTTAGATAATATGGTTCCCAAACATCAGATATCAGATATGATAGAAGTACGAGTTGATCTGACATGCCAGACTTCTGTCTCTTTCCGCCAGTGTAAATGTCAAGTCCCCTGCACCCTCCAGTTTCACGTCAATCACACGTCATGCAGCTGCGCGCGCATCCAGGCCTCAGATTTCTGCTGACATTACAAGATTCTGCTTTGTTGCCACCCACTTGTGACACCTACCTGTGACGTTTCTAGCACACACCTCTATGTTCACGCCTAGTTCACGCATTCTAATTACGTATCACTACCACGTGTGTGTTTTATCTTGTTTCTCTCAGCTGTTACGCCTACTGTATTGGTTTCTATAATGTGACTTAAGTATATAAGCTATGTATTGTCAATAAAATATTGCTCTATCCCTTCCTACACCCCAGTGGTGGTAGGAACATGATATCCGGTCTGACCATTCCTTTTTAAGGAATAAAACCCCTAAGAACTCTAACACCATGGACTCTGCCTCTTTCTTTCCGATTGAGTTATTATTGATTAAGTACTTACCTGCATAGAAATTAGGACGGTAAATCAAATATTTACCACATTATTCTGGCGCCCGAATAGGGACCCCTCCCCCACCCCACGCGCCGGTTGGTGCGTTGCAAGCTCTGTCCCCTGCCATCAGTTAGACGGAACTACGCGTACTGGCAGGATTTCCTGTATCTCCCTCTGGCCTACGGAGGTGACGAAGACTGCGATCAGCGCCCAGACGAGGCGGTGAGGAGTGCGGAGGATCCCGACCAGAGCCTAGCCGAAAGAAGCAAGGTCCGAGGTGTCAAGAGGCCCACCAGTTTCCGAAGTATCCACGTGTCGAGTCGAGTCCGGTCCAGTCCAGTCGAGTTTTCCGAGGCCTTCTGTTTCCGTGCTTCCCGATGAGTACCATTGCTGGGACGTATCTAGACGGGTGCATTAGTATGTATCCGGTAAAGACGGGTTTGGGTACACAAATTCGGTCTGCACTGTTTTAGACAGTGTATCTATACTGTTTAGCAGTATATCCGTTGTTCGAGTTCTTGCACTGCTCTTAGCAGTGTATCTGTGCTGTTTAGCAGTACATCCAGTATAGGGGGGGGTAGTCATATATGTCTCAAATGTCTTTCATGTGATTAATGTCGTGGTATGAGTGACTGTTTTTAATGTGCCTTATTGTGTTTTTGTGTAACTAGCTGTGTTCAGAATTAAGTAGCAAGGATTGAGCATTCAGTACTAAGTAAACAAGATGCCGTTTTTCAATAAGTTAAAGCAGATAGGAACTAGGAAAGGGATACTAGAGGAAGAAATTCCTATCCCCCCTAGGGACACTCCTGGAAATTTCATGTATCAGAAACATGGCTTAGATACCATATTATATCTAGATTTATGGGCCGATTATACTAAGCATCTAGACGAGAGACACAGATGGCCTGTTACCGGAACATGGGATGCCGAGTGCATCATGAAGGTAGAAGAAGCACTTTGGAAAAAGAAAGCCAGACAATCTCAGAAAGACGCCATAGAATTTTGGCGTAACGAATCACATAAACGTGCTGAAAAAGCACTCCGTAGAGAAGACAGACATAGAGAAGAATCAGATAAAGCCCGAGAAAACGAACTAGTTACTGAAGGGATCCGAGTAAAATCAGAGCAAGTAGACCGCGCACGAAACAATCTTGTAAATGGTATGTATCTTGTGGCCGAGGGTTCGCCTGAGGCCACTTCAGAAATACCGAAAGACCTGCCGCCACCATTGGTTCCAACTAAAGTAAATCACAGGGCTACTAAGGACATATTTCTGAATTCCTATCTAAACGATGTAGCACCCGCTTACACCAATCCACGTGCCCACGTCCCGCCTACTGACGGTGACGGAGATGGCAACCCGCCTCCAGACCATATCCCGCCATTACCGCAACAAGGTTTCCCCGTCCGACAGCCTGTCGTTCCTCCTCCTCCACCACTTCCCGCACCTAAAATTAATATACCAAATCCGTTTCTACCTGATCCTACTAAAAGACAAGTTCAAGTACATATACAGACTCCACAGAGGGATAATGCTCAAGCTTCCGCCTCAGGAGGTGCGACCGGGGGTCACCAGACCCCGCCAGAAACACACAGATTACACCTTAGGGACATGCAGAACCACCTTACGCCCCAATCACCCTGTTTCGACAGACTCAAAGGACCGCTTTCAGTTTGCAGATATGATCCAGTACCCGGCAAAGACGATAGAATGTTGATAGCATCGCTACGCTTACGACAAGCTACAGATTACCTAATATTGTTCTCGGGAATGAAAGAGCACCTAGATAAAATATATCATTTTGTCCAGACTGGGGAAAATCCTGATAGTATTAAGGAGGCCATGGCACATCAGAAAGTTGACACTCAAGCATATATACTACGTTTTTTCATAAATTGCTTAATAAGAGAACGAGACAGGCCTGAGACAGAACAGGATGAATTAGAGGCACTCAACAAGTGGGGTCAAAATATATCCGAAGGAAAACATGATAAAGGGGGTTGCATAGCCAGTATGTACAGGAAAATAAGAAAAGCAGTGATAGAAATACACGAAAAAGAGAAAGAAAAACCTTCCTCCGAGGAGGAAGAACCTGAAGAACCAGAAAAAACTACAGATACGATAGCGTATGTAGGTAAGGGAACTTACCTTAGGAAAGGCATTCGTCCAGAAAGCAAGAGAGTTTTTCTCTCTGGCATATCAAAACCGAATTCTCCTGAACATCAGTTCCAAGAGACTGATAAAATGCTTCGAGAACGAATGGGGTACCATGTACTCAATTCTATGGATGAACAAGAACTAGCCCGGTCAGCAGTACTATGGGCTGACAATCCGAACATATACAATGATGACACAGTAGCGCAGACATTTCTGAACCTTTCCCCAGACGAGCAGAAATTAGCAGGTGTATACATGATTCAGCACCTCCTCACGTTATACAGAAACCAACATTCTGATCCAGGTCCCTTACACGATACATTAGAAGCACTACTCATGGACAGATGGAGAGGCCTAAGTACCAAGTTAATACAAATAATTCTAGAACAACGGCACAGATATAACACCTTTCTAAGTTCACAATATGTTCCCGCTCCGCCCCCAGAAAGAAAAATGTACCATATGGAGCGTCTGCATGGCATTGAAAGTCAGAACCCCTTACGAGAAGTACATCCAGTTATGGGTACCGATAATACCTTGAAACGTGTGTATGTACACACACCTCTGACCAAGTTAGAACTATTGGAAATGAAGAAACTAGTACCCTGTCATGATAAAGACCCTGCGGGTTTTCACAGAGAACTTAAAGACATGCTACTGATGGGAGATTACACATATGCAGATATCATGAAAATGTTGAAGGTATTGTTGCCTACAGGCATCTACGAGAAACTTAAGGAACGAGAATGGGAGGTAGGAGACAAAAAGATAATATGGGCAGAAATAGAAGACGAGGAAAAACTTCGGACCCCAGGGCTAGGCCTTGGGGAGAAAACTAAAGCATTACCAGGTTTGATAGTACAGGTTCTGCCAAGATTACTGACAACTAGAAAGGAAGACTGGGATGCAATCTCAGCCTGTAAACAGAAACACGATGAAGATACTAGTGACTTCTATTCAAGATTCGAGAAATGTTTCCTTATTAATAGTGGTCTTAAACCAAGTAGCGAATCGTACCCGCACCTTTTTGTATCAAAGTTAGTCGAGAATTCCCTGACATCAGTCAAGAACCGTGTATATAAAGTTGAAAGTACATGGCAAGCAAATACGCCATCCCAGATGTTACAAATGTTACAATACCATCAGAACAGAATCAGGGAAGAACAGGATCATGAACAGAAACGTATGAAAGATACGAAAATGAAAATGTTAGTGGCCCAGTCGGTTCCAGCCGACGGCCAGAGAAAGGGTACGACCCAGACCCAGAATTCAGCAGCTCCCGTTAAAGGGACATGCAACTATTGCAAGCAGCCAGGTCACTACGTACACGAATGCCCGGTCCTGAAACACAATATAGCAACAGGTAAAACTAAAGAAAGACCGCATCCGCCTAGACACGACCAGGGTCTGCAACAGACTTCACAGAATTCACAACCTATGCATGCTTCATCACATACAGGACAGACCGCTACGGTATCACAGTCGCAGTCACAGCCACAGCCCATTGCTGCAACACAGCAAGTTTCACAACAGATGTACCAGTATGCCCAATCTAATTACCCCGATTATCCACGATACACATGAAACAGCCTAGAGAGGGAGTTTGGCTTGCCTCTTATTGAGATTCCTGTAGATAAAGAGGGTCCTTATGTACACAGTCAAGTATTGGGAAAAGACAGAAAGTTTTTAATTGACACAGGGGCAAGCCGCACAACAATCAGCCATGACGAAGTCCCAGGGGCACCCCTCTCAGGCTCACAGAATGTTTCCCTTGGTTTTTCAGGACAGCCTATTGTAAATGAGGTATCGCAGCCCGTCCCCCTGGCTGTGGGTCCATTATCACGGGTTACAGACTTGTTACTTACGAAATCATGTCCAGAAAACTTGTTAGGAATAAAGACATTGAAGGCTCTAGGAGCAGTGATATGTTGTTCTCCGGAAGGAGTTAGACTCTTTTTGCGAGATTTCAAAGGTCACTATGTATTACGAGAGTTTGATGTCAGATTGAAAAATGTACCGGATCACTTGTGGGCACAAGGCCCAACCGATGTAGGCTGCATGCACATTACACCATACCGTGTTACACTGAAGCCAGGTGTTGTTTTACCACGAATCAGACAATACAAGTTACCACCCGATGCTGTAGTGGCTTTACTGGAAATCATTGAAGAGCTCATTGCCCAAGGAGTGGTCGTAGAGACCGACTCCAACATCTGTAATTCCCCTATCATTCCGATTCTTAAACGTACTGATTCCAATGCACCGCCAGTATATCGGCTGGTGATTGATTTACGAGAACTGAATAAATGCATTGTACCACAGTACCCTGTGGTTCCCGACATCTCTTCCCTATTGACTGCCATTGATTCAGAAGCAACGTTCTTTACTGTAATTGACCTCAAGAACGCCTTCTTCAGTGTGCCCATTGACCCAGAGAGCCAATACCTTTTCGGATTCAGTTTAAATGGACGAAGTTTCAAATTTTCACGCGCACCTCAAGGATTCACAGAAAGCCCCAGCATCTATAGTCAAGCACTGAAAAGACAACTTGATTGTATTCAAATGCCAGTTAACACCGCCTTACTACAATACGTCGATGATCTGCTGATCACCGCACGAAGCGAACCCGAATGTGAACAAGCATCACTGACAGTTTTACATTTTCTGGCCGACAAGGGACACAAGGTGTCTCCTTCGAAGCTACAATTCTGTGTTCAGCAAGTTGTGTACTTGGGTCACTTGCTGTCCAAAGTGGGGAGACAGCTCACTCCTGACCGTATCCAGTTAATTGTAAATATGCCACAACCCCAGACACAAAAGGAAGTGCGGGCCTTCATAGGCCTCACCTCGTACTGCAGACAATGGATTCCTCAGTATGCATTTCTAGCTAAACCACTCATTCAGTTGACAACACAGGAGGCAGCGACTTCGACTGTCCTTCCTTGGACTCAGGAACATACACAGGCCTTTGAAGAATTAAAGAAAGCTTTATGCCAAGCACCAGTTTTAGCGACACCATGTTACAGCAAACCTTTTACACTTTTTGTTACAGAACGTGATGGTACAGCATTGTCTGTCCTCACTCAAGACCAAGCAGGTTCACATAAACCTTGCGCTTATTTTTCAAGTACATTGGATTCAGTAGCCCAAGCACTCCCTGCGTGCTTAAAGTCAGTAGCAGCAACAGCCTTAGCAATCAGGCAGAGCGATTCAATTGTATTAGGACATCCATTAACAGTACAAGTTCCACATTCTGTAGAGGTTCTTTTAAACAGAACTCAGACTCAACACTTGACTATAGCACGACTGACAGGTTATGAATTAACGCTATTCCAGCCACACATAGAAATCAGACGCTGCAGCATTCTAAACCCCGCAACATTGTTACCCTCGATTATGACAGATCCAGCCCCGCATGATTGTATAGAGATCATTAATGCAGTAACAAAGCCCCGACGAGACTTAACAGATGTTCCATTGGCAAATCCAGACCTGACACTTTACGTGGATGGTTCATGTATGAGAACAAGTACAGGAGAATTAGTGGCCGCATATGCAGTGACCACTGAAACTGAAGTTAAAGAAACATATCGTATTGAGACACTGTCCGCTCAAGCGGCAGAGCTCATCGCTCTGACCCGAGCTTGTATACTAGCCAAGAACAGAAATGTTAACATATACACTGATTCCCCTTATGCGTTCGGAGTTGTACACGACTTCGGAATGTTATGGCAAGAACGAGGCTTTTTGACCTCTCACGGTGCCAAGATCCAACACGGTCCCCTCATTCAAGCACTGTTAGAAGCAATACATCTGCCTTCAGGCATATCCGTCATGAAGTGTAAAGCACATACTAAAGTTACAGATTCTGTTTCCCAGGGTAACGACCTGGCAGACCAGACAGCAAAACATACAGCATTGACTCACACTCAGACACCTGACGTGACAAAGACAATAGTACCGACACATTGTATGACAGTCAGGGATCCCACACTAGATGTAATAGATATCCAGACACATGCTACTGCAGATGAAATAAAGAAATGGACTGAACTAGGAGGGATCCAGACAGATCAAGGTTGGATGACGAAGGGAAAATCTACATGGTTTCTCCCCGACTCTATGGTTCAAGTCATAATCAATACAGCACATAGTCCAGCACATCTAGGAGAAAAAGCGATGTTAGACAGTTTACAGAATCTCTGGTACAACAAACACTTACGAGCAGCAGCAAAACAGAAAGTGCGTACTTGCATGATCTGTTGTCAGTTCAATCCAGGTAAAAGCGTCCCTGTAGAGCAAGGTGGATTTCATCCTCCCGATCACCCTTTTGAAGTCCTCCAGATGGATTATATCCAGATGGACCGTTGTCGAGGATTCAAGTACGTCCTCGTAATTGTTTGTGCACTTTCCCGTTGGACCGAAGCATATCCAGTCCCAGATTACACTGCTCCGACCACTGCCAGGCAGCTGGTTCGAGAATTCTTCCCACGATACGGCTTGCCTCGTGTCGTGTACTCAGATAACGGACAGCCATTCTCATCCGAACTCATGAAACAGGTTTCCCTGCTGCTAGGATATCAGTGGAGATTCCATTGTGTCCAACATCCCGAAGCCGCTGGCCTTGTAGAGAGGCATAACCAGACACTAAAGACCCGCCTTGCTAAAATCTGTAAAGAGAAAGGGGTCGACTGGATAGTCGCCCTGCCAGTTGCATTGTTCTATATGAGAATGGTCGCCCATTCGAGATCAGGACTATCCCCGTATGAAGTGGTCTTTGGCAGACCACCGAATATGTGGGGGACGCCCATACCTAAGAAAATTACCGATGTTGATTGTAATATGCTGACAGATTACCTTGCCTCCTTGATGTCTGCACTCCAATCATGTCGTTCACAGGTTGCCGCAGCCTTCCCTGACAACACTGATGTAAAGCCACACGATGTCCGCCCCGGTGACACAGTCCTAATTAGGAACTTCGACAGGAAAAGTCCGCTGGAGCCCCGCTGGAAAGAGCCGAAGACCGTCCTTCTTACAACACGGACCGCTATCAAGGTGGAAGGCCGAAAGGGGTGGATCCATACGAGCCATATAAAAAAATGCAATGAACTGATGCCAGAAACAGACTCGTCCACCCCCTCAAAGGACTGCATCGAACCTAGAGACTTTAAAGTTCCGAAACAAGAGAAAACTCCCCAAGAGGAGTACCGCATGAAACTTCGATCTAGCAAGTCAGACAGTTTAATTGTTTAAGTCCTCCCCTAGGTGAATCGGTTAAATAGTTTCTGACATGTATCCCCTAGATCGAGATAGAGAGAGAGAGAGACAACTCAAGAAACGTACATATTGCAAATCACTCCGTAGTCACTGTATAGTGACATTATTAATTATGTTTTTTCTAAGTCTTCTGATTATTGTTGCTAGTATATTGCTTCCCATATACTACCCTATCTTCAAGCGCGAACAATCTGCTTACAATGTTTCTGCTGAACATTCTTTTAGTGAATTACCTCCCCACGAACTTTCTTACAGACTCGTGCTGCGCAACAACACTTTCATTAGTATGTTACACCACTCCCATCAGACTAACAATGCTACAAACTGTTGGATATGTGGCCGACTCCCTCCCTACCAGAAATACAAGGGAGTTCTGCCCCTCTTTCCGTACCCGTTCACTCACAATGGCTCTTGTGGTGCATGGTTTAGAATAATTAATTCCTTAGATCCTGATGTCGCTGTTTTTAAGGGGAGCTGGGTTTGGGGAAACTTGAACTTAGTTCTGCTTAATGCCTGTTACCCTGACAAGAAGGGACTTCCCATTAGAATAGGAACTGATCTAGAAAATGAAGTATATGGATTAGGTAATTATACAATTAACCTTATGATTCTTACTGTCGAAGCCGAAGCCGAAGCCGCACCAGTTCTCCCTGCTATGTCAGTATTACCAGTCACTGGTGATTTATGTGTCAGTAAGAAGGGTTCAGTACACTTAGGTCATAGCAAATGTACTACTGTGGTCGAATTCAGTGACCAAGGCAAATCTTCCTTTAGAGCTACTCGTCATTCCTACTTTGTTTGTGGCCATACCGCATACATACGCTTACCTCCAGATTGGGATGGTACCTGTTACATTGCATTCCTTCTGCCACCTGTTTTTCTAGCTCCTCCTGATTATCATAGAAATACAAATCTAGTAAAGAATAGACTCCGAAGAGATCTCCCGATTGTCGACTACACTGAAACGGCATGGGAGCAATACACAGATTTCAATAAAGGATTCTTTTTCTTCACGGGTCCCGTCCAAAATAGTAAACTAATACGCAGATTAACTAGAACACTTGAAGCAGTAGTGAATGAAACTGCCTCCGCCCTAGGTAACTTAACAGAGGAGCAGTCCGCCATGCGGGTTGTTGTTCTTCAGAATCGTCTTGTTATTGACGTCATCTTGGCAGACAGAGGCGGAGCTTGTAAGGTCATCGGGTCAAGTTGCTGTGTTTCCATTCCAGAAAACGCGCCAACGGTATACCAAGCTATTACACGTCTTCATAAAATTGCAAATCAGATACATCAGAATCCAGGCACCTGGACTTGGTCCGGTTGGTTCTGGACAACGTTAACCGCTTGGGGATGGAAGATCCTATCCTTCCTAGGCATTGCCCTTGTCATAGTATTCAGTTGCTGCCTGTGCCTACAGTGTGGGCCAGCGATTTGTGGACTGTGTGCCACATCGTGCATTGAACATTCCAGTTTTCTCTCAAAACGTGAAATAAAGAAAGAAGAACAAATGATGTTACAAGAACAGACTGATCGATTCATGAGGATCGATATATCATGAAGGGTCCGTAGGGAACAAGGAGGGAATGAGGAAATATAAATTTTATGGTCAAGTAATGTTCCCTAACGTGTACCCCACCGTCTCCATGTACCAGCTTAAAGTGCATGTAACTTCCCTCCTGTGCCAGCTATGAAGACGCAAATACATTTGCGTCCAACGTTAACATGTCCTCTTTCAGACCCACCCTGAATGGGTTGAATATTCCGTTTCTAAGTATGCTATGCCAACGTCTTTTTGTGGTGTACTTTACACGTTTTTCAGCTCTGGCAAAGTAGGCCCTGAATTCTGCCATCGAGCCTTTTTCCTGCTTTCTGACTCCGAAAGCCTCAGCCCAGGCTGTCTCTGTACCTGTGACCTCTGCCTTACTCCCTGTGCGGCTCACGGCGCCTAGCTTGGCCTGCTGCCTGCCAAGACTGTATTCAACCTTCGAATTATCTGTTCCGCTCCTCGAAAATGCATTCCTGCCTACTAGTTTAAGTAAACATCCCCCCAGCTGCAGAGCAAAGGGCCCGGCCTCACTGTCTCCGTGCAAGTAATTCATAGCCTCTGTTACCATGGTAGGCCCATGCCCCTCGCATTCTCATGCAGACACTTAGGCGCTTATACACGCATTCACAGTTAGTATAGAATAGCTTCTGCCCCAGAGACCTTTTCCGTTTAGATAATATGGTTCCCAAACATCAGATATCAGATATGATAGAAGTACGAGTTGATCTGACATGCCAGACTTCTGTTTCTTTCCGCCAGTGTAAATGTCAAGTCCCCTGCACCCTCCAGTTTCACGTCAATCACACGTCATGCAGCTGCGCGCGCATCCAGGCCTCAGATTTCTGCTGACATTACAAGATTCTGCTTTGTTGCCACCCACTTGTGACACCTACCTGTGACGTTTCTAGCACACACCTCTATGTTCACGCCTAGTTCACGCATTCTAATTACGTATCACTACCACGTGTGTGTTTTATCTTGTTTCTCTCAGCTGTTACGCCTACTGTATTGGTTTCTATAATGTGACTTAAGTATATAAGCTATGTATTGTCAATAAAATATTGCTCTATCCCTTCCTACACCCCAGTGGTGGTAGGAACATGATATCCGGTCTGACCATTCCTTTTTAAGGAATAAAACCCCTAAGAACTCTAACACCACGGACTCTGCCTCTTTCTTTCCGATTGAGTTATTATTTATTAAGTACTTACCTGCATAGAAATTAGGACGGTAAATCAAATATTTACCACAGATCAGTGGGGAAGATGGGTATTGGTGGAGTGTATGATAAGGGGTGAGATGTTTACTATCTGCTCAGTATATGGATCGACCGAGGTTGACCCTGACATTTTTTAATTTTTAGAATCAGAATTAGCTTTCTGGCTCACACCAGTCATCATGAGTGGAGATTTTATTATAAACGGGATGGGGGCTCTGGACGGAGACTGGGGATCGATATACGGGTCGGAAGAAAAGGACTTTTCTAGCAATCTTTAATCTGGCTCGGAATAATTCACTAGCAGATGTGTGGGCATGATTGAAGCCCAACAACCCAGGTAGCACATACCTCTCGGCTCCCCATAAGGTGGTTGCTAGGCTCGATTACTTTTTTGTTGCCATTATAGTATTACCCACCTAGGCATGTGAGCTACACCTTCACACTATGCCATTATAGTATTACTCACTAAGGCATGTGAGCTACACCTTGAATTATAATTATTACTGCACATTTTTGTTTTATGTCGCATGGTTTTACCACATCGCGCCGTGGATGTCCAGCACAGTCTGCGTGACACTTCTCACATGTACGAATTAGCAACACCTTAAGAGCATGGTATGAGTTCTAAGTCTAGTAATATTTCAAGTGATACATAGAAGTCTAATTTATTGTTATATGTTCCCCTTGTCTACGTTTTTGCAGGCTTTTAATCAGGCAGACAATGGTAGTCCTGATGATGATCCACCATTCTTGAATGGATCGAAACGCCGTCGACATGATATGTGGGCTTAACACTAGTTCACTATTATGTGCATAATCTGTTTTGTTCCCCACATATGTGAAGCAAGCACATTTTAGAGTTTCCTTTTCTTGCTCCATTTTGGTTATATGCCTGATATATCCCATGTGTCTGTATTGTCTCTAAGTTTATGTAAGCATTGTGGATACAGGACTGAGTCCCACTGTTTTATTGTTCTTCAAATTGTTTACCGAATTATTGAATAAACCTGCAAGTCCGGCTGGACTTTCTTGTTGTTATAGCGCACATTGTGGCCTATAATTATTACAATCTTTAATTTTTGTGTCAAGGGCCATTGTTTTTTGTAAAAATCGGAATAATTCACTGGCAGATGTGTGGGCACGATTGAAGCCCAACAACCCAGGTAGCACATACCTCTCGGCTCCCCATAAGGTGGTTGCTAGGCTCGATTACTTTTTTGTATCTAACTCGCTGATGTCCAGGTTTCATATTGAGAAGCTATCCCGGATTATCTCAAACCATAACCCGATAGTGTTAACAGCTGATACTGTAAGGGGGTAAACCTGAGCGGATGTGGACTTTTGAGAGAGGGCTGCTGAGAGATCCAGGATATGTGCAACATATGAAGGAATGGATAGTGGGCATTCTGGGACATCAATAGAGGAAGCACTTGCTCAGAGGTTGCTTGGGACGCATTTAAGGCCGGGATACGAGTTGAGACCTTGAGCTTTAGTCTACATAGACAGAAACAGGAGGGGCTGGTAGCAAAAAAACTATGCCAGGCAGTAGCTGATGCTGAGGAGTGGAAATGCTGCAATGGCATTGGGTGTATCGCTGGATCATGCTATGCTAAAACTGACATTGGCAAAATCTGAAGCTCAGGAGTTTATAGCTATCAAGGCAGATGCAACTTTTCTGGCAAGAAAGCAGCAATGCTATGAGCTTAGTGAACGGGTTGGGCATACATTAGCGGTGCGCCCGAGACAGAAAACATCAATCGCGGAGGTCAAGGAGATATCGGACAGAAAGGGAGGTATAGTTAACGAGCCAGCAGGGATCCAATAGATATTTAGACAATTCTATGGCAACTTATATAGTGAAGAACAGGTGAAAGACCCTTTGGAAATCCAAACGTATTTTAGGGAAATTCCTATACAAACAATTGCAGAGGGAGATAGGGAGGTGCTGGAAACTCCTTTGACCACCGAAGAGATCCTTGCCGCCCTGAGTAGCCTTCCATCTGGCAAAGCAGCTGGGCCTGATCAGATCCCCCTAGAATTTTACAAAGTCTTTGAGGCGGTAATCGGACACGATAACTCAAGCTTATCATTGTCACTTTGGTTTTATTTTTTGTCTTAGGAAGTGTGATTCTTACTCTTTGACGATTTTTTTCTTTGTTCTTATTGTTAAAGTATGTATATATCTCAGATGATTTCTGTATGGTTTTACTGTAGTGTTGCTGTGCTCAAAATGATAAAAGACTAATAAAGAATTAAAAAAATTGAAATTCATTGTATGAAATATTCCTTCATAAATATACATTTTGGGTCTTCTGAAGCTGGTTGCATGTTACAATGTAGTGTGTCGATCCCGGTCGTATACTTTGAGAATGATGTCCCGGAGCACAGCAATATAACTGAAGCATATAAAATCACAGTAAAGCACACAAGAATCAAAGTTTCGTGGGAGGATGTTCTGTTGTTTTCCGGCTGTCAATACTAGATCATTAAACATGTTCCATTCCATCGCCAGTACAAATATATGTTTTTATCTTACTTGTTCAATTTCTAGCTCCATCGAGTCCATTTGCTCCTTCAACCTGCGACGCTCAGACTCGGAATTGAGAAGCTCTAGTCGCATGGAGCTGCACTCCCCTTCAGATTGGTGATATTTGCTTTGCCATGTTTCAACTTCAGAAGTAGCTCTTCGATAGTTCTCCAAGTGTTCTCTGTTCTCCTTTTCCTGAGAACATAAAAACAATTTTCATTGTGACCACACGTCTTCATTATGCAAAAATCAACATCACAAGCTTGCATTTGTGGAAAAAACTTTTCTTAGCATACATCAAAGCTGGAACCTCGACGTTACATGACAGATGAAACTTGTTAATTTTTTCTTTTGCTTTTGTGATCCAGACAGTAAGATGAACTTCCAAGTGGTATGTGGTTGCTTTTAGAAGTCCTGTTCTAGGTGAGCTTGGGCAATGGCGGTTATAATGATAAAATATTATGCATTGGGAGAGGCGTTTTTTCAACCATCTCCTTTCCTACAGATTTGCATGACTATAATGAGTGAGGTGACCTTTCTCTTGGCCTGCAGCAGTCCATACAGCTAAAATGCCATTTCTTCTAATTTGTGTCAGACGATGCGCTTGTTCAATCCTCCTGTTCGTCTCCTGCCTCACATAAACAAAGTCATGCCTCTAGTGCAAGGTGACTGTGCTATGGCATTAATTCCTTCCTTTCCCTTTGATAAGCAGATGGTTCTTCTAGCTTTCTCCACTTGGTCTCTCTGTCTGGCAAAGGGGCAGTATATTGTGGCAGGAAATTCAGAATTCGCCAGATCCTACCTTAGGTACATATAACGATAAAGACAAGAAGAGACATCTACGATTGACTACAGAGAGCAACCAGACCACAGTACGTTTCCACTAGCTTGTAGTAAAATGTAAGAGAAGGAGCTCACAGGCTTTGGTGCTCCATCTGAGGTCACCTTCAGATTTCTGCAATAAAGGTTAAGGCCACTCAGAGTAACCAGCTAGCTATTTCCGGCCTGGGAAGAAGTATGCCCATTATAAAAATGCTACAAAAAAATTAAAGATCAGTTTAAATCATCCCCAGAGATAAAGAGGTTCCTTTCTCATGAGAATATAGCTGAGCTCAATTTTGCCACTCCTCAATTTCATTGATTTTACCCCCAAGAGAACATTAGAAAGGTGCCCATTCGAATTGTGACATCTAGTATTAGAGGTGTGCCAATACTCGGTTTGATCCACATCGAGGCTAGTAAGACAATAAAAGCTAACAGCCTGGGTGATCTTCTCAGCAAAGATGTAATAAAAAATGTCAGATGCCTGCAGCCAAACCACTCTATGTACCTAAAAAAGCAGCACCTTTTTGTAAGTTCACTTCATATCTGAGCTAGTGACCCATTAGGGAGAAAATGATGAACAGAGCACATGGTAATCTCTTAAGCTTTTCAAACCAATGTCAGGGTTTGCCTTCAAACTCTTTGATGGATTTGTTCTTGCAGTCTGGTTGTTCCCATTTCGCTTGACTGGAGGCATTGGGCAGCAGTATTATTTACAAAGGGAAAGGATTTAGCAGAAGGCTATAACATTACGTTCATCCTGAGTTACAGGTGCCACTATAGCCTGACCATGAGGTGAATTCTTTAAGGACATCAGATCGAGGGCAAGTTCCTGCTCCTTTCACCTCTCTTTTATGCAGCATTTTCGGTGGCAGTAAGAATTTGCTAGTCCTTTAAAATTGAACAATAGATGCTTAGGTGTTATGAACTTTCCAAGGTTTCCCTAAGGCTGGGAGAATGCCAGTTCACAGGCAAATTCAGAAGGAAATAAATGGTTTGATGGAACTGAAGCACTAGAAAATACAAGTAGCAAAAAGAGCAGAGAGTTCAATTCTCAATATAGAGCTATCCTGATCAAGCGACCTATAGATACTAAATCAAGAGGCCATTGACCTATTTAAGTACCTTCAGCCAGGTACTATACATTTCACAATTCCCCACAAGCACTTAGTGGGTGACTTGAATGAACTATGAGCGCATTAACCTTTTTAAAAAAATTATATTTTCAGTACTAGCTGGTAAACATTTATCATCTCAATCACTATTAGAAAATTAACAGCAAGGCAAAATGGATATCCAGGCTTGGATTATTTTCAAGTAATAGGTACTCATGTCAGGATAAACCACTGGCTGGATCCCTTTTAGCTTTATGGAATTAATTCTCATACATGCAGCATTCAACTACAAAAAGTAGGACTCCCCAATGCTCTACCCTTTTCTGTGGTTTCAGGAGTCTTCCAATTCCAGGGATTTGTTACATTTTCTGCAATCACATAACAAATGCAGGGTTGCAGCAGGGAGAATAAACTTACAAGGAGACATGCAGCAGTGAGCCTAGGGGACTCCTCAGAGTACATAAGCACATCAGGGAAAGGCCCCACTGGCCCTCTCGACTTAGCGCTCCCTCCCAGCTAAAGCAGAGACACCATGGCACCCTGGGCAGCCTTGGTGCACAACTGAGATTGCTCCCAATTCTTCACTCCAAAACAAATTGCCTAGTATTTTGATGCTGTAACGTTTTTTGAAAACTCTGAAGCACACACTCTCTTGCCCCATCTCTTCTGTGAATCTCTTGTTCTTTGTAATACTCTGTCTGCTTTTCCTCTTTGTTTATCCTCCTTGCCTATCCATCCACCCTGCTAGATGCCTCCATTATTCTCCCCACGTAGGTCTATTTTAAATTGTTTTTTGCGAACATATCTAGCATATGAGCTGCACACTCAGACTCACATTTTTAAGAAAACAAGTTACTTACTTGTAACTTTAGTTCCCCAGTATTGGTAACTTTCATAGATTCCCATAGCTTGTATTATTCCCCATCGTCGGAATGGGAGTCTCAGTAACAAAAATAACATAGCATTAGGTACAAAAGAGAAAAAAAAGGCCTAGGCTTCACTCCCTTTTGTAGCATATCCACCTCTTTTTGAAATAGAGACCAAAACTAAGCATCAGCCAATCAGAAGAGCCTCAACCCATAGACTCCTCCTGAAGGAACCTCAGAGCCACATCTGCTGAAGGCTGAGCTTTCCCAGGGGAGGAGGGTGGGCGCATGGGAATCTATGAAAGTTACCAATACTGGGGAACCAAAGTTACAGGTAAGTAACTTGTTTTCTTGCCCCAGTATTGGAACTTTCATAGATTCCCATAGCTTGTATCAGAGTAAATAGCAGTAAGCAAGAAAGCACATTTTGTAACATAAATAAAGAGACATGTCAGTATCCGTAATTTTATAAGAGAATAAGTAAACCACATATTGAAATAACAATCCGTACTAACAGTAAATACAAAATGTGCAGAAATAGGAAGGAGGGATAGTAGGGAAAGCTCACCAATCAGTGGAAGAGGTTCCTCAGGGCTGCCTGGCTCACAGCTGTGGTCCTTCCTGTGTCAAGGATTCCAAGCAGTAATGCTTCGTAAAGGTGTGCGCGCTGCTCCAAGTCGCAGCTCTACAACTGTACTCCTGCGAAGAGAGCTGTAGAGGATGCCACGGATCTTGTGGAGTGTGCTCTGATCTGCTGTCCAGCGGCTTACCCGCTGTAGAGTGGCAGTATAGAATGGCACTGGAGATCCATCCCGCAATACTCTGTTTTGACTGTTTTGACAGTGGAAGGCCCTTGCGAGGACCACCAAAAGCGATGAATAATTGAGAAGATTTACGAAACCCTTTGGTGCAATCTTAATAAAATTTCAAGCACCGCTGCACATCCAGAGAATGGAGTGACCTCTCAGCTGGTGTGGAAGGGTGAGGAAAGAAAGACTTGAGAATCACAGGTTCATTGAGATGAAAGTCTGAAGGCACTTTGGTATGAACCTCGGATTAGTTCTTAAAATCACAATATTTCTCTTGAACTGGAGAAAAGGTTCCTGTATTGTGAGAGCCTGCAATTCCCCAATGCGTATTGCCGATGTTAGAGCAAGAAGAAGAGACAATTTTCAAGAAAGAAATTTCATGTCTGCCCGATGAATCGGTTCAAAGGGATTTTTCATGAGCTGTGCGAGAACCAAATTCAAATGCCATGTGGGAGACGGAGGCCTCACCGGGGGAAAGAGTCGAAATAAGCTCTTGAGAAACTGCTTAATAATCCTGGATGACCAGAGAGAAGGTCCAGATGAAGTGAATCTGTAGCGAGAGATTGCTACCAAGTGAACTTTTATGGATGAATGAGCCAATCCTGCCTTAGCCAAGGACAAGAGATAAGGTAGAAGTTAATGAGGCTGAGAAGAGAAAGGGACCACACTCTACTTCTGGCACCAAATGCAAAATCTTTTCCATTTCAAACGGTAAGTCTTGTTAGTGGAAGGGGCTCTAGCTTGAGACAGAACTTCTCTTATCTCATTTGAGATGGGAAGATTTATGAATTCTCGCTGCTCAGGAGCCATGCTGTCAGGTGTAAAGAACGTGGATCCGTATGCCAAATCTGCCCATGGGACATCGTGAGAAGATCCGGAATCGCCCGTAAAGGAAGTGGAGTAACCAGAGTAAGAAGGTGTAGCTCTGCGAACCAGAACTGCTGCGGCCAAGCAGGAGCTATTAAGATCATCTTGCATGGTTCCGCCTTGATCTTTCTGAGCAGCCTCAGAATCACCGGAATGGGGGGAAAGGCGTACAAAAATGCTCTTGACCAAGCTATCGAAAGCGCATTCCCTAATGATCCTCGATGGTGAAGCCTTCTTGCGTAAAATTGGCATTTTTTGTTGATCGGGGTGACAAAGAGATCTATTGAGGGTTTGCCCCACTGATGATAAATGTTGTCCAGTATCGTCTGATTCGGTTCCCATTCGTGGCTGACTGAGGACAGCCTGCTGAGTCTGTCCGCCTTTTCGTTTAGTACTCCTGGTAGATGTTCTGCCTGCAGCGATATGCCGTGTAGAATAGCCCACTCCCAAATCTTCTGGGCCTCTTCAGATAACGGCAGAGATTTGGTACCCTCTTCCTTGTTTATGTAGTGCATGGCCGTAGTGAGGTCCGTGCGGACGAGAACCGCTGACCCCTGCAGTCATGGGACAAAAAACGCCTGCAGTGCCAGCCTGATTGCCCTGAGTTCCAGGAGGTTGATGTGAAAATGACGGTGCTGGGGCAACCAATGCCCGCTGACATGAAGATCCTTAAGCACCGCACCCCACCCCTCCAGTGAAGCATCCGTTGTTACCACTTGATGAGCCGGATTGCTTACGAAGGATAGACCTCTGGAAAGATTTTCTTGCTTCATCCACCACAAGGCTGCTCTCTTCATTGCCACAGTAATCATCACCTTGTCGTCAAATGAGCCATGAACTTGCCTCCATTGTTTGTCTAGCTGTTCCTGAAGAGATCGCATAAGCAATCTGCAGTGACGAATCAGAGGAACGCATGAAGAGATCACTCCCAGAAGGGATTTGTAACGGCGTACTGAAAGACACTTTCTTTTTCTCAATAACCGCGCCATGGATTTCAGTTTTTCCTGCCTTTCTAGGGATGGAAAGGCTTTGTTGAGAGTTGTGTCCAAGATAGCTCCCAGGAAACGCGCCATCCTGGACGGGAATAGAGATGACTTCTCTCAGTTGAGAGTAAGACCCAAATTCTGGAATAGGTTTGTACATGCGTTGACTGCTTCTCTCGCAGCCTCCCTGGACGGGGCCTTCAGCAACCAGTCGTCCAGGTATGGGAAGACCTGAAAATGATGTTTCCGTAGGAAAGCTGCCACAGGTGCCAGCACCTTGGTAAAGATCCTTGGGGCAGAGCGAAGTCCGAAGGGTAAAACCCTTAATTGAAAGTGGCTCTTGGCTTATGTAAATCGAAGAAACCTCCTGTGCGTTGGGTGAATGGGTATGTGAAAATACGCATCTTCGAGATCGAGAGTGGCCATGAAATCTCCTGGATTCAGGAGACGTAAGATATCCTGGAGTGAAACCATCCGAAAGGATTGGGAAATGAGATAGGTGTTTAGCTCCCTGAGATCTAAAATAGGGCGCCATTTCTCCAGTGTCTTTTTTACCAGGAAGAACCTGGAATAGAATCCTTCTCCGCTCTGAGTTGAGGGGAACAGCTCCACCGCTCCCTTGAGGAGCATCTGATGAACTTCAAGCTGCGAGAGACACAGATGTTTTGAAGGAATGGCAGCAGGGGGCATCTGTGTAAACTCGAAAGTATGGCCCTTTCGAATGATGTTGAGCACCCAACGGTCTGATGTTATCCGTGTCCAGTTGTGGAGGTATTGCGATACCCTGCCTCCTACAGATGTTGTTGTGGAGGTGGGTACAGTAGGCAAAGCCGGAACGCCGCTATTGCCTCTTGGACGTATCACGTCCCTGGCGGTTCTGCTTCCCTCTAGCATTCGACCTAGAGAAAGACGAGGCTTGACCTTGCTTTTGGTGGTAGGTTGCTGATACGATTGTGACGTTGATCCGTATGAAGAGCCTCTGTATGAGGTAGTTCTCCTTCCTCTGGCACCCCTGAATGGAACTTTCCGATACTGAAGTGTACCGAGGGACCTAGCCATCTCTGTGTCCTTCTTTATTTCTTGGAGGGCATCATCAATGTGTTTACCGAATAATGACTCACCATCAAAAGGGAGGTCCAAGATCTTGTTCTGGACCTCAGGTCTGAACCACGGCACTCTGAGCCATCCTTGGCAACGAAGAACCGCTGCACCAGCCAATGAACGAAAAGCCGTAGTGGCAATGTCCATGGCACAATCTATCACCTCTGCCGATGTTGCTTCCCCTTCTTGTAGTATCTTCTTGGCCTCTCCTCTTGACTCCTGGGGAAGTTGTTCCAAAAGGTGATAGGTCACACCATTATTGTCGATCATACCTGCCCAGTATCGCCAAATCATTTGCCGCTCGCACCAGAAGACTTGCCATAGAAGAGAACCTCTTACCTGTGTTATCAAGTCACCTGCCCTCCTTATCAGGAGGAGTTGTAAGGGGTGCAGAAGGGTTGCAGGACTTCCTCTGTGCCGCCTGCGATATCACAGAGTCCGGTTTTGGCTGCCCAGTCAAGGACGCCGGACCATCTTCAGGGGCCTTATATTTCTTTTCCAGGGGTGGTAAGACTGGAATTACCATAGCTGAGTTTTTCATTGCCTTTAGACCCTCTTCAGACATCCACAATTGGTATAGATCGGGTCACCTTCCTATAGGGCTCTTTAAATTCATAGAGGAAACACTCTGTCTGTACAGAAGGCATAGGCAGCTTGAATCTACTAGATGCTCTCTCCAACAGCTTATGAAAACGCCCAATATCTGCTGGGGGAGAATCCAGTGGGTCCGGACTAGGTGACGCTGGATCCAGGATCACATACTCATCCCATTCTAAGCCCTGATTAGGCCTGTTATCAACATCCTGATCCTCATCCGAGGAATCATCCTGAACGTCCGGTAGTACTGGAGGTATATTAGGAGCAGGTGTTTGTGGCTGAGAGAACACTTGGATCGGCAACTCCGGAGAAACCATCATCGGAGTCGTAGGGGCAGGTGTGGTCTGAACTGCTGGGACAGAGGCAACCTGAGTTGGAGCCTGAGAAAACCTGGTTTTATAATCCTGCAGCATGCTATGGAGATCCGCCAAGAGTGAGGAAGGAACAGACACCATCTCCTGGCCTGCGGTCTCCTGACGTTGATAAGTGTTGGTAAGAACATTCATGAAGAAACTCGCCCTCAGAGTCAGTTTCCTGGCATTTTACCAACAGTTGAAAGGAACTGTGAGCATACCCAAAAAAGTCCTGATCATCCTCATCAGAATCTTCTTCTTCTTCTTCCAGTAATAAAGCGGGAGGCAAGGGGGTAACCCTCCTTGGAGACGTCATGTCCGGTGTTATCCTTTTCAAGGAAATAGTAATTTTCTCCATCGACGTCTGCATCGTCGACTGTACCATGGGCGATGGAGTAGTTAGAGGAAAACTCGTCGACGAGGTCATCGACGGAAGTGCCTCCGTCGACGGGTGAACTGTCGACGACGAGATGGGCATCGTCAACACAGCTGTAGACGAGACCGTCGTCGCTTCCGCCGCGGTCGTCATGGTCATCGAAGCTCTCGTTGACGATACCGTCGTCATCACCATCGTTGACGAAATCCTCATCGTCGTCGATACCCCCGTCGACATCCTCGTCGACGTCGCTGTCACTGTCATCGACGATCCCATCGACGCCAACTGTACCGTCGACTGTATAACTTTCGCCACCTTAGATTTAGAAGCCTTCGTCGAAGGAGTCTTCTGCTGCGTTGTCGACGACTTGGCTTGGATGCTACCCTGAGTGATTGGCAGTGGTTAGGCAGTTTGCAAGCAGCCTCCCATCACATTTTTGCTGTTTATTCCCAGTATCCAACAATACCAACTTGAGTGACCACTAACCCTGGGTTCTGGAGTAGCGTGCAACTTGATGTACAGCACTTAAACGTCTCAGCAAAGTAGTAGGAGCTATATAAATGTATAAATGCTATATAGTACAATATGTATTTCTTTGTAAAGTGCTCAAATAGGGTATGGGGAAGTAGCACTCTAAAAAAATACTCAAATAAATAAAATAAATACAGCACCTTGGGATTGATAGGTTCCTAATGCAAAAAGAACATTCTCAATAAGGTATTACTCTGCTCCTTGGAAATAGGTTCACAAAGAATTATGGGTGAGTTGTACAAAGATTTTTTTAGGTCGCAAACGGCCAGATTCACATAATCAGGCAGTTTGTGAACACAAAGAAGAGTACTTAAATGTACAAAAGGCAAAATTCGAGGCAGTAACTTGTTACTGAATCGCAATTTGCATTAGTTAGTCAATATTTGGAAGGGACGTGTTTAGGGCATCCCTTTCAAATACCGATTCCCAGAAGTATGTACTAATGTTTGCGACCAAATTCTGGTTGCAAATCATGAATACTTTACCGCCCATTCAAAAGTGGTGATAACCTGTTCACAAACAGGAAGGGGCCCCCAGGAGTATCTTCTGCTTTGAGAATGTTCAAAAAATGAAAGTTACATTTTTTTTTTAAACGCATCCCATTTTCCTTTGTATTTGTGTTGCATTAAAAAAATAAATGATTTCTTTATTTAAAAATTAATCACAGCCATGGTGGTCTGCTGACCTCAGAAGATCACCATCCCTATGATGGCTGTCATTCCTCATGGGTCATAAACGGTGGCCTACCTCAGTAATATTAATGAGGTAGGTTGATTTGCCACCCCATAGGTATTGCTAAAAAAAAATGAAACTTGCATACATTTTGAACAGCGATTATCAAATAGTGATTCCGAAAAAAACGTAATTTGAAAAACGCTATCCTTCAGAATGTACATCTGGCCCTTAGTTATTTAGCAACAACCAAATTACCCTCCCACCAAACTCGCTGACTGTATTAAATCTTTACAATTTTCATCTACCAGTTGCATTAACATTAGGAGACCCCTTAAATCTACTTTTTAAAATAAAACAGGAAATACTGTATGACATTTTATTCAGTACAACGGTCCACAGACAATGTTTTTTCATCTTCATGTGCCCTAGCCCTTCATCACTCATACCTTCGCAAACATGTCTTCTTTTAATGCAGTTATTAGCACTAATAACACTACTTACTACTGCCACGCCTAGCGATGACAGCCTTTACCTACTTGTCCTAGGTGCTCAATGGTCTTCCTTATGATGTGACTGGCACTAACAAAGCTGTTCCCTTGAAAGTTATCAATTTCTATGGAGAGTGACGCCATTAATGACCAACCAAAAGACATATGTATTGATGTCAAAAGCACACTTCTTGGTGTGAGAGGAATGCTGGCCTTCTCAGACTGCATCTAAATTATTCCATCAACTTTCTGGTATACAAGTAGTGAGATAGAGGCCTGGCACAAATGACACCTACTTACCATCTATATTTAAAAACGTATTCTCCCTTTTAATTATCTAGGTCTGAGCAAAGAAGAGATAGGTGGATATCGAAAGCTGCAGACAGTTGAGGGTACTACTGGATTTGTGGTTTGTTACCATCCAATTGTCTTGTTTTGTGGATCAGTAGTGTGCTAACAATATTCCAAATGTTGTAGAGAAGGGCATTTGGGATTTCTTTGTTGCTACTGGATAACAAGCCAAACGTATTTGCCAGCACCAAAAACAAGCTTTTTATTCTGTGCCACCATAACTATGCTGTGAAATGTAACATAAGTGATAGGTGTATTGAACCTGTGAATATGAATTAAATTCCACCCCAATTGCATTCAATTACAGGCATTTAATAAAATACATTCTTTACATCAACTTTGAAATGATGATGTCACGTTATGGCCTAAAATATAACGTACACATTTAAAACAACAATAAGAAAATTGCAAAAACCTACTTTAGAATGTATTATACTCTCAAGTCTGGAAACATCTGTGATAGTATCTTGCACCTTGAGCTTAACATCCTCAAGTTCCTTCTGGGAATCTTTCAGTCTGTGGTTCAGTGTCTAAAAAAACATATACCTCTTAAAAGTTAGAAAGAATACAGTATTTATTAATGTAAAATGCAGACTGCCACTATCTCTGTGGGTACAGGCATTTATTGCACAAAAAGGTACCTGAAATACGCAGATTACAACTTTTTGCTGTACTGGTAACAAGGAAAGCAACACATACCTGGTTTTCTTGTTTTGTCCTAGAGAGTTGGTCTTGTAATCGGCAATTCTCTTGAGTTGCAGACTCTCTGTCTCTGCCTGTGCGAGAAAGTTCTTCATTGGTGTCATCCAGTTGGCGGCACATCCTGGCAAGCTCTTGATCCCTGATGTTGACAAGTTCCTTAGCTTTTCTTTTTACAAATGATAAACATGGCGGATTAAAATGCTGCTTTAATAAACAAGCTGGTACACGTCAATTAAAAGGCAAGGAGTCCAGAGAGAGCATTGGATTCTACAACAGATTCTAATATATAACAACGTGCATGGGTTTCTCTCTTTTATGGAAGGGTACTAAAACATTTCCACAATGTATGCTTCGCATAAAAGTTGCTTATTTTGTTTATTCATTTATTTATTGCTGTTTATATGGTGCACGACTCACTCCTGAAGAAGTATCTCGGCGCTTGCGTTGCAGGCAAGGGCGAGTGCGTTCAGAACATCAATGTTTTTAACATCTTCTTAAAATTCCAGAAATCAGAGCAGGTATGGATGTGAACTGGCAATATGTTCCAATGATACAATATGAAAATTACCTGTCACAGAATCTGGCCGTGCGGATACGGGGGTCTGCAGAAGAGCTTTATTGGAGGACCTTACTGTCTAGGAGGCTGGTAATGTCTTAGCCTTGAATAAAGGACAGGTGTGGATTTATAGATTGCCTTGTGCATCAGACAGCCCAGCTTAAAGTCTATGTGATTTCTGATGGGCAGTCAATGCAGTTTCTTCAGTATGTGGCAGAGGGAGGCCTTGCAGGAAGGTGGAAGATTAACCATGCGGCTGTGTTCTGCACAACTTGCAGTTTGACCAGCAAGGTGTCGTTTGCAGATATCAGTAAGGCATTTCCATAGTCCAGACGACTGACTATGAAAGCCTGGGCAAGGTTTTTCCTTGTGGTGGAAGGAAGCCAGGGAAACACTCTTTTTAATAGTCTCATTGTGGCAAAACACAGCTGACTTGGCTTCCCATGGACAACGTGTGATCATTCTTTACTCCCAGATTTTTCACCACTTGCTTATTGGAGGGAGCAGGGCCAAGGTCGGGGGGCACCTGTCTACCGACCATCACTCTTGCGCTTTGCCAAATAGTAAGTTCTTTTATTTTGCAATGTTGAGTTGGAGGCAGTTATTAGCCACCCAGTTAACAATCTCTGACATGGAATATGCAAATTGCGCTTTCACTCTGTCAGGGTGAGGACCAAAGGAAACGAGGAGTCAAGTGTCATCAGCATAGGACATGATCTCCAGACTGTAAGCTCCCACAGACTGAGCCAGAGGTGCCACATAGACATTAAAAAGGGGTGGAATCAGACAAGGGCCCTGAGGGACCTCTGTGTTGATGCGCATCATTTTGGATTTAAAAGGGCCAAGACAATTGTTTTGAGCGCGATTGTCAAGAAAGTTTCCAAGCCAGTGTACCACTTTGCTGTGGATGCATGCTTCATGTAATCTGAGGATTGGAATGGAGTTGGTACAGCACAGCAAAAAGAATGGAGTTGGATATCATGTCAAAAGCCGCAGAATGGTTTAATAGTACTGGCATGACTGGAGTACCTGCATCTAAAGAGATGCGGATATTGTCCGTGACTGCCAGTAGAGCCATCTCCGTGCTATGTAACGATTTAAAACCGAATTGAGAAGAGTCTAAAATCTTGTGGTCTTCTAGAAAGGAAATTAGTTATTTGTTAATGAGGATTTCCAGAACTTTAGTGAGCAAGAGTAGCAAAGAGATTAGTCTATAGTTTGAGAATACTTCAGGATTAGAGAAGTGAAGTAGTGTGGCTCACTGGTTAGAGGCGGCAGACCCGAGAGCAGAGGACGGCCCGGGACCAGGGTTCGATTCCCGGCGCGGCAGGTTTCTGGACCAGGGTCAGCGGACTCGATAATTCTCTCGCCTCGGTGCCCACTCTGATCAGCGATCACACTCGGCAACTCTGAGCATTAGCTTGCCTCATCTTCACTAACGGCCCCACCAGACCGCCGGGGATGCCTGGTCTCACCCTGGAGATACCCATTAAGGGACCATCTCTCAGGGAAGCCAGGAAGGGTTTCGCAGCGGTCGAAGCGCCTTGGGACCCTACGGGTAAGTAGTGCGCTATATAAATGCCTATACATTTACATTTACATTTACAGAGAGGGCTTTCTAAGGAGCGGAGAATCTTGCGCACATTTCGGTTAGCACTTTCGCAGAACCTAGGGAAAGGTTAAACAACATCTTTATAAAAAGCGCCAGATGATAGGCTAAACTGGTCACAATTCGGGGGGGGGGGGGACATGAATGGTGGGGGGAGGCTGTTTTTGCAATGGTTAGCATTTTCACCACCTGTTCTGTAGAGCGGGGGTCGAAATCACACAAGCTAGCATTGGCACCAGGATGTCAAAAAGAACACTTGCCGCTGTAGTGAGAAGTAGACTCTGGTATGGCCTCTAAGCTCTAAGTCTGAAGTTGTCGTTGGATGTGGGGATGTTTCTGAAAGGGCTATACTAACCTGCCATGGTGCAATAAAACATAATTATGGACCAATCCTTGCCCTGGGTGGAGTAAAGATAGACGGTTGATTGTGGAGGGAGGAGGACAAGAATGGTCAAGCCTCACGCATCTATAAACATCCAGTTCTCAAGACTTGTGCACAATGTAATGGCAGCTTCCCAGGGGCAGTGCCTACCAAATCTACAGATTATTTGTACACCAGGAGGTGAACCATGGCAGAGATCATGGTCCCCCTTGCTCACCCATCCCCACTCACAACCTAGTTCCTGGGAACCAGGACTGAGGGTGTCAAGAGATATTTGATTTAAATGGATAGTTAACGGCACTGCCATCATAGACCAGAACTCAATCTCCTCATTGTGAAACTCAACTCCATCAATGGGGTACTGGCTATACATGCTGGGAATAACTGTGCCATACTCACTAAGGACCAGACACAAAGGCACCACAGAACCTGAAGACCTCCATGAACTGCAGTTTTAACTGTTTTATCTGAACAATGATCTCTGGGAGAGGTTCAAGGGAATACACAACTCTGCTGTTTATGTTTTTCCTGCCTTCCAACATGCCTATTGGTTATTACCTGAAGCCCTGCAAAAGGTCTCAAAGATACTGTGTGACTGATGGCCTTCCCATGATATCATCCTTGACTCTCAAGTGCATGCCACAAATCCCTCTGGAGTTGGGTGCTTTGACATCCACCACTTGTAGCCACAAAGCAGATAACCATCTCACATCTTTCTCTCAGCACTGAGCCCATCCCTGTAGGAAGGTGGATGTCTGACTATGGTTACCCCCAAACTTTGTGCCTGGTGTTTAGCTGGTTTTTGACATAGTTGGCCTGGGATCCTGCTATTCAGGGCCCCAGGCTAATTGCTCTCTCCTTAAAATGGACTCCATGTACCTTAGGTGCATTACGAATTGGAACTGGTTCACCTTATTGGCCCCTGTAACAGTGTACCTTAGGTACCCAGGGCATAGGTGTTTCCAAGGCTTACGAGGGGCTGCAGCATGTATTGTGCCACCCCTGGCCTGGCCTCCATATTTGACACAACTGGCTGATCACTCAGCTGGGATAAGTTGGTGTAATCACCTCTTACTTAGATATAGTATCCCTATATCTAACCCTAAACTGGACATATATGTTCCTATCAGCCACTCCTATGGAAGGCCTCTTCAATCCTGGAGGCAGAGTGCTTGGAAATATGTGAGATGGTGCTCTAGCATGAGCTGAGCCTGTCTGCAGCTGTCGGGAACCACTCCCTTAGCTGTTCCAGGATATTGCCATACCATATACTCTTAAGTGCATTATAATCCTCGGGGTTATATGCTAACTTTGGTTTGGCTTTATCAAAACATGTTGAGTAAGGTGCCATACGATTTGGAATACTATCCCCTCGACAGTTCTGTCGACGGGGATAGCATTCCACCCTTCTAGAGGGACACGAAATGTGTGTAGCCTTAACCCCGGTTAAAGTTAACCAGAGCCTCAGCATCACAAAATGGATGCTGCCACCACAGACACAAGTCTGACCTCCTGCTGCTGGGAGTCCTTCCAGCGAGGGAGGCTTGGACAAAGGGTTTCCTGCCTTGGGAGGTGCGAGCACCACCCCAGACAGGGTTTTGTGTATTGGGTAGGACAGGGCTGAATAGATTGAGACATGCCCGGGGCACACAAGGTGTCTCCGTGCATAAGCCAGTCCAAACCGGTCCTGGGACTTTCCAGACCCAGGCCTGGCGAGGAGCTGGACAAAGGAAAGGGGGTGTAACCGCCCCCCTTCCTGGTTCCACCCAGAGGAGGGACCTAGTAGGTGATCCACCCCTCAGATTGGGAATATGAGTGGGAGCAGTCCCATTGCACAGCAGATCATCCTGAAATCAACTTTACACGAAGAAGACGACTGGACTTCGACATTCTGCTGCACAGAAGACTGAAGAAAATCTCCCTTGTGGCCTAGGAGTGGCCACCCTGTGAAAGCAGGTACCAACCAGCGAATCGACGTCTGCTTTGCCGCCGCCTCCCGCCGGAGCCCGAGCCCAGAGCCTGACAAGACCCAGACTCCCAGACTTCTCACAGCCCGATCCACAGTCCCTGCAAAGAAGCGACCCGTGGAGGCACCGAGAGACGTGGGACCGGACATCTTGGGGACTGAGAACCCCCAACACTGAGCAGCCCTTGCACCGAAGATCAGCCCCCAGCATCTCCACGATCTGCGTGGGGCCCTTTTGCATTGTGCTACTCGACGCGCCATCCCGGCCACTAGCCACGTGGTCAGCGGCCATCTTGGCGACGAAACCGACGAACTACACTGTGGGTCTGGTTGCTCCAGACTTGCCCTCGCTCCTGTAAAAAGGAGCACCCGCTCTGACCTTGCTGGTCCGAGTGATAAGCCTTTTTCAACTCCTGCGTGGCTTGCATTAGCCAAGGCCTGTTTGCTCCGATCAAGTTGCCGACACCACCAACAGCGAGAAGCCTGCGTGGGACAGCTCGTGACCGACTCCTGGACTTCTTCGACCCCCGGTGTCCACGTGGCTGCAGAGAGAAGCTACACCTCAATGCCTGTTTGCACCCGACATCGCCTGGTTCCAATCTGGTTCCACGGTAATCACTGGCTAGTGACTTTGAACATTGTCCCCTCTGCTTTCAGGACTTCACATCTTCAGATCCCCCCTGGATCCACCGGAACTCTTCACATCGAGCCGCCTGCAGCATCTTCAGCTCCAAGCACCATCGACCTGCGTGACGAAACCCGACACTACTTCGACCCTGTGCACCCGCTTCCTGTGGGTGAGGTAAATCAGCAACGCCGGTGTTCCTACACTGGTACACACCTCTAGGGCCTGTGTCTCAAGTTTCAGCTTTCTAGGTCACTCGGAAGGTTCCGAACTAACTAACTTTCTAACTTTTACGCACCATAGACTTTGTATTGGTGAGTGCGTGCACTTTAAACACTGCACCCGAGTCCCGCGGGCCTTTCCCGACTTAGTCACTGCTAGTCCCGAACAGCTCCAGCGATTCCCAAGGCCCTAGGCCTGTTTCCTTTCAGATTGGTATCTCTTATACCACTTTCTTAGTATATGGTTTAGGTGGCCCCTAGGGCTCATCCATATTGTGCAACGTTTGTGTATTTTAAACTGTGTTTTGTTTAACGCTTGTGCTTCTGTGCTCATAAAGAGTTCAGGGGATATTTGTAGTTAATAAATATATATATATTTTCAATATATATCTGTGTGGTGTCCTTTCATTTGGTATTCAAGGGGGTTGTGTATGGTAATACAGCTGGCTTCACATGCCTATCAGAGTTTAGCCCAAGACTGCTTTGTCCACGTTACCACTAGGATAACTGGTCTATAAGGTTGACTTACAACCAATCATCATAAGGGTTGTTTGGACTGATACAAGGTGGTTCCAGAATTGGAAACATCATATATCAGGCCAACTTCTCACAATCCCTTCTTGTCTTCGTGCTTCCAAAAAATTGGAAGGCTCTACCAGTCATTATAAGTCAAATACATATTGCTAGGTTGGTCTTTGATGTCTTAATGTTTTGAGAGCTACTCGAATTGTATTTGTGAAGCTAATGGCGGAAAAAAACAATCTAAGGATGGAGCCGATGCCCATGCGCACTACCAACTAAGGGAGGAGTCACCAAGATACAAAAGACTCTCCAAGAGAAAAACAAAGTGCAATCATCCGAGCCCAACACCAGATGGCGATCTATTCATAATGTACCATCTGCAGCCCATATGCCTCGAACCTACTGTTATTGCCCTCAACTTACTTTGTTCATTAAGATGAGACGGAGGATTAATGGGCTACTTCGCAACTCTATTACCCCTGGTAACATTTGAAATATTTTTTTTAATTCAAATTTACTTTGAAAAACTTACCACGAAAAAAATTATTTTCCGAATGCTTCTTTGCAAAAGCTTTCAAATTCTCTAAACGTTGAGCTATTCTTTCTCAAAAGCAAAAGCATAGACAGGTACGCCCTACAATTGCGTATTCAACTAAATACAAAGTAATTATATAATCTCTAGAGAAAGCATTCCTCCATGGGAAATACTTCTTCTGGGAAATAACTTTGTAAAACGACATAAGACCACTAGGCTACTTTTCATCTACTGTTACACATTTTTGTTTACAAATCCTCTATGATCACAAAGGAAAGCCAGCACTATCCTGAACATACAATGTACACAAGAAAGATGGCATTGAAGACACATACGGCTAATGCTGGAGTGCGAAAAGTAGCTAAGTACCAGCCAATGCTGTCAGGGCCCACCAATACAGAGGGTACATTCACATTAAGCATGCAATATAGGTTCAAATAGCAGCTTGATGGAAGGCTAGCCTTCCCCTATGTAGGCTAAAGGGCCCTCTCATGACCTGGCTCAGACTGGGGATCAGCTTGCAGGGGCCCATGATGTTAAGTCTCCTCACAGAGCTCCCACTCAGACTACTGGGACCAAAAAAGGCCCCTACATAGTAGACTATTTCCAATCTTTTAACCAGTCTCCGAGTTGAAACTCAGATAAACTTTAATATGAATGGTGATGCTAACACTCAATAAGGAAAACCCTTTAAGCTCTTGATGGACTAGTATATTAAGCTCTTTTTTTTAAAAACAAACTTTGTTTTTTTTCTGTTTTTTATTATGACTTCCTTCACTTTGTCACATGATTAATGCAGTCATTGGTATATATTTGTTTGAAAATTTGCGCTTCAATATTCCAATCTATTTTCATATGAGAAGTTACATAGGCCTCAACGACTCCCTTACAGACCACAGCACAAACATTATTCAAACTGCAGCAGTGAAAATACAGGAGGTAATATTGTACATAATATTTAACATAGCATACGGTCCATTATTCCTGAGTGTCATAGTGAATCTAACCCCACTTAAACGAAACCCCCACCACAACCAAATGGATCCACACCTCCCCTAGGGCTCCAACTACCTTATACAGTTATTGATTAGTGCTAATATTTGTCCCGCCTCCCTTAGATTTCTGTGTTCATCTGCGATAAATACTCCACCACTTCCACTAAGCAGGGGGTTCAAGCTATCCATAGCGTTCCCTTGCATTTCCTCTCCTGTCCTACTGAGTGTTCGGAGCTTTAGAGTGAGTAGACGGCTCTCCGTTTTTGCATGCTTCAACCATCATGTCCCAGTCTAACGAAATCACTGTTTTCCATAGGCCTCGTGCCTCCTCCCTACACAATGTGGCACTTTGGGTTCTAGTCTTTCTACATTTCACTTTCAGTAGTCAGTTCACAGCTGTGGTAAGGGTAACTACAGCAACCAGGAAAGGCAATGTAGCTGGATTTAACTTTGACTTCACTTAGGGAGAGTTGAACGAAGCATTTTGTGCAGTCGCAAATTGCCCAATCACAGAATCAGGCCATTTGCAAAAGCAAAATTTGCAAATTTGCAATTTGCTGCCATTTGAAAAATGATGGTAACCCATTTGTAAATAGGAAGTGGTCCACAAGGGACCCCTTGCCCTTTGACAATGGTTGGCAAAATGTTTTTTAAGAGCAGGCGGTGGTCAGTGGGGCCACTTATTACTCTTAAAACATTTTACTTCAAAATGTCATTAATTTATTTTTAAACACAATCCCGTTTTCCTTTAAGGAAAGCGAGCTACATTAGAAAAAAATAAAGTTGTGTAGTGCGTGGCCAAGGAGGCAATGGAGTGAGACGTGTCTCCCTTGCTCTCGGTCCTCCCTGGGCCCTCCGCACTGCTGTTTGCTGTGACAGCGGTACAAAAGGGGGTGGTGATGGACGGAGCATCTAAATCAATCAAACACTCACACCCAGTCAAGAGATCTGGGTTTAATCCATCACCGTTCTTTAGCCCACTCCGCCACCCCAGTTAAGACATGGCTATATGCAAATCAGTCTGACCCTGTGCCTCATGGGAACAGTCCAGCCCGAACTGCCAGGCCATGTCTTCCATGGACCGGAAACAAGCTTCCGAGGACCGGTTTCTAGCATTCCAGCCGTCTTCAGCCCGGCTTGCTTGAATCCAGTGGCAAAGTGAGCAAGAGACTCACATCTGAGCATACCCTGTCACACTTATGGCGGCCAAAAGCGGTACAAAAGGGGGTGGTGATGGACGGAGCATCTGAATCAATCAAACACTCACACCCAGTCAAGAGATCTGGGTTTAATCCATCACCGTTCTTTAGCCCACTCTGCCACTCCAGTTCGGACATGGCTATATGCAAATCAGTCTGACCCTGTGTCTCATGGGAACAGTCCAGCCCGAACTGCCAACCGGTCCTCGGAAGCTTGTTTCCGATCCAGGGAAGACATGGCTTGGCAGTTCGGGCTGGACTGTTCCCATGAGGCACAGGGTCAGACTGATTTGCATATAGCCATGTCTGAACTGGGGTGGCAGAGTGGGCTAAAGAACGGTGATGGATTAAACCCAGATCTTTTGACTGGGTGTGAGTGTTTGATTGATTCAGATGCTCAGTCCATCACCACCCCCTTTTGTACCGCTTTTGGCCGCCATAAGTGTGGCAGGGTATGCTCAGACGTGAGTCCCTTGCGCACTTTGCCACTGGATTCAAGCAAGCTGGGCTGAAGATGGCTGGAATGCCAGAAACCGGTCCTCGGAAGCTTGTTTCCGGTCCAGGGAAGACATGGCTTGGCAGTTCGGGCTGGACTGTTCCCATGAGGCACAGGGTCAGACTGATTTGCATATAGCCATGTCTGAACTGGGGTGGCAGAGTGGGCTAAAGAACGGTGATGGATTAAACCCAGATCTTTTGACTGGGTGTGTGTGTTTGATTGATTCAGATGCTCAGTCCATCACCACCCTCTTCTGTACCGTTTGCTGTGACAGGGCATCAGCGGCCACGCCGGGGTACTCCTGGGGGGCATCAGAACCTGGTGGGCGACATCCCCAACCCAACTGCAGCTGGGCAGAGCGGAGTGGACGGACTGTGGATGCCCCACTGCGAGATGGCCTGCAGCAGCATCCTGTGCCTGAGGGGGTGTTCCGGCCCTCCAGAGACACGGAGACCGGATCGGCGGCCTGGTGGTGAGGCCCTGCAAAGCGAGGCTGGGCCTGTTTCCCCTGAGGAGCTGCGGACAAAATGACTGAACCGGTAAGCGGGGGCCACTACCTGGGGGCGGGCATTGACCCTGACACAAGTCACCACAGGCCGGTCAGGCCCTTATCTGCTAGCCCCCCGGCACTGCGTGGACACATCTTGGAAGAGCTCCGGTTTGGTACCTCTCTTTGCAGGTGCAATTTTTCGGATTAGGCTGGCAGTGGGCACCTCTTGGGGCTGGTGGACTAGAGGATCTCACTGGCCTTCGGGAGAAGCCCCCCACCATAAACTTTTGTTGCACCTGAGAACCACACAACACTGACCCAAAGGGCTTTGGACTGGGTCTCTAAACTAGGCACGTGGCTCCTGGTGGGCACTTGACAGCAAGAGGGCGGGTGGCGGTGGTTGTCACCGGTGGCATCCACTCGACCCTGCCCTGGATGTTGATGTGGCCCTCACTTTGACAATGCCTGGCTTGCCCATTCGTGTGGTGGCTTGGGGCTGCATGCCCTTGCTGGAGGCGCCAGTGCCTTCTTTCTGCCTGGGTAGCCTGGTTGGAGCCACGTTGGAGCCAGCGGATGTGGACCTGTAAACTGGCGGGCTGGGTGGAGAAATCGTGCCCCACAACTGACCCTATGCCCCCGCCATGCCCTGCTCTAAGGCGGCCAAAGACACATCAGTAATGTCTCTCTGAAGCAAGACTTCACAGCAGGAGGTCGCGCCATGTCCCCCCAAAGTCTCCGAGTACGGTGGCGACCAGCGATCCCTCTGCCCTGGTGACCCAGGGTTACATGGACCGCTTCTTGCATGAGATACGAGCTGACATCTCCTCGCTCAAGAAAGACTTCAAATCGGGCATTTGGGACATCCGTAAGGAGGTGACAGAAATCGGACCCAGGGTAGACGATCTGGAGCGGACGGTCAACATGCGGGCCAAAGACCATGAGATTCTGTAGCGGCGTGCTAATGCTCTGGAAGACCAGCACCTCCAGTTGCAAGCGAAATAGGAAGGCCTAGAAAATAGGAGATGCCGCAACAACATCCGCGTCCGGGGGGTACCGCCGGGGGTAGAGGGCAGAGTGACTGAATGAGTCTTACTAATTAATACAGAATAAAGAGGCGAAATCATACAGAATTACGACCATCTTATCTCTTCTGTGGTTTCAGATACATTTGCCAATCAATCTAAGGAACGTATTATGATTACTATGTGCTGCTTAAATATGGTTCCTACCCCTCTGACTGTAGAACTGTTTGTAACTTCGCTAGAAGTTCAAGTATAATTTCTTTGCATTGAGTCCTCAAGGTTTCCGATTGAACATGGTTTCTTATGATGACCTGGAAACCCTAAGCTGTGTCAAATTCTCTTTAATGGTTTCACATAAACAATCTAATATAGTCACAAACCTGTCGGGGAAGATATAGCATTTGGAGCTCTCGATAGTTCCATAAGTAAGCTGGTTCAAAGTATCATTCACCAAAGCCATATATAATCAATTAATGCACATTCTATTGTGCAAAAAGAGCCTAATTGTAAATAACAGCAGCACTTCCTCAAACAACTCAAAGAAGCATATGTGCATCCTACGCTAAGATTAATGTTCATGCTAGCATCCAGGAGAGGTCATAGCAAGACATCACATGAGAGATAACAATCCACAAAACAGAGAGAAGACCAGTAGTAAAAGACGTTCTGCAAGAAATGTATTATTTTATATTGACTCAATGTGAAGCTCCAAATGTCCCTGATAGGGAGTCTTCTAAAGCTCAGATGTACAGGTGCCCTTTAGCACAGCAATACAACACTAGAAATGGTGACTGGTTGTGATCAGAACATACTCCACTTCATTACATTGTGCCAGTCAAGCATTTATCTACACAATTTTCCTGCTTTTGTTTAGACAGTGCTCGCACCTCTCTGGTTGGGGAGAGTAGAATGGCATGACAGTGTCTGTGGGGCTGGATTTGAGAAATAAAGGATGGCAGGATGATAGCTATGAGTATTTTAGGTGCAGTATTGCATCGTAATCCTGTATTCAAATTTTTGGCCTCAAAACTGCAAAACCACAATACCATAAAAATGCTGCAAAATGCAGTTATGTGCCAAAAAAAGAATTCATAAACATTTAAAAATCTCTGTCCCCCTTAACTTTATTTTCATGTTACTGTGAGCCCAGTGAAGAACACAAAATGTAAACAATTGGTAACAGACAGGACACCAGCATTAGATTAAATTACATTATATAGAGTTATACACATAAAGCAATTACCCCAGTGAGAGTGTAATGTCTAAAGAATGTAAAGGGCTGATGGCCACTGTGTGGTTGACAGACTGTGGTTGGAACTAGATTGAAGTCACCAGTAGCCACCAACAGAAGGTGATGGTGAGAGAGAATAAAATGAGGCTCTGTCACTCCTGGAACTGCAAGCTAGCATGTTGACATTCTGAGTAGTGGCAAACACTAACCACACATTTCAGTTCACAGCCTAGAGCTGTTCTTGTTATCTGACCTGGAGTGCTGATAACTGCTGCACCCAATATTGTAAGTCAATGTGTTCAGATGGCCAACTAGCCCGAAGGAATAGATTTTTGTTAGTGATGTCCAATCTTCTTTGGTTGTGTTACTTGCGTGTTAGGAATTGCTAAAAGACAAGTGGTGATCTGCTTCAAATACACTGGTAGCTTCTGCTAGCTACACCAACTGCTACCCTGGAACCCACAACAAGCTTTTTGAAATCAGGTGATTAGAATCCACATCTTGCTTCTGAGTATCATTTCATTCTATACTTTCATCTGACTTTGTACCTAGTGTTATAATCAGGGCAGAGAGTCCTTCTCTTGGGTGTTGGGTGCCCGGTAGGCAGGATTACAGGCCTAGGGTCCTCGGTGAGATGGCTGTGGCCGGGAGGTTTTGGGTCACAATTTAGGAAGTCACTACTTGATACCAATGGCATGTCTCTCTACACTACTCTAAAGCACAAAAAACCTTTGACTAAATCTGTAGTTTTATGCTACATGTTATTGGCACTCTAACTGAGCAATTTAAAATGATGCTTGTATGCACTGATTTTGGATCATTAATACAATAACCAATTTATCTAAATTCATCTGAGTCTGTTATTGTGTCCTGGTGTTCATGCTTTAAACTGTGCTATTTAGTATTGATTCTAGATGAGTAAGAGAGAGAGTCATAGGTTAGTTTCAGAGCATCAAGTTTGCTTCTTCTATTCTATGTTGCCACTACAGAACTCTTAGGGCCAGATGTAGGTCGCCAATTATCGGTCGGTAATGGCCGATTTCGGCCGTTACCGACCGGTAATTGGGTTTTGAGATGTAGGGGACATTTTTTACAGAATCAGTAAATTTACCGATTCGGTAAATTTACCGATTCTGTGAAATACCGAATCGGTAATTTTACCGATTCGGTAAAACCCAGATGTAGGTGGCACTCTACAGAGTGCCACAGGCCCTTAAGAGTCGGTATTTTACGACCCAATCCTATTGGGTGGTAAAATACCGAATTCAGGTGTGCATGCACATCTGTGCATGCACACCTGTGCCATGTGACACACAGACATGCCCTTAGGGCATGTATGTGTGCCACATGGTACACAAGCCTGCACTTGGGGTGCTAGAGGGTGTCAAAGTGACCCCCCCTGCACCCTTGCTGGATTCGGTCTTTACCGATTCGGTAAATACCGACTCAGTATTTCCCAATGATTCCTATGGGCTCCAAAGCCCATAGGAATCAATGGGGAATACCAATTGGATATTTACCGAATTGGTAAATACCGAATGTTACAGATTCGGTAATTCTAAATAAAATATTACCTACATCTCCCTCCTTCTAATTTACCGATTCATAAATACCGAATCGGTATGATTCGGTATTTAAGAGTTGGTAAATTAGATTTACCTACATCTGGCCCTTAGTGCTTATATTTCTGGTTAACTGAACTTCTTAAGGAGGTTGGGTCTCCCTATTACAATACTTTATATTTACGGTATGGTACTGAGAGTAATTTATTTGAATCTCATTTCAAACTTGTGAGTTAGCCACTAATCAATGGTTCTCATTGGCTGGCTTACGGTGGTTTGGATATCCTGAAGTCTCACCCCTCACTCCAACCTAAGAGGATTCATCTGAGGACCAATGCCTCTGTGGGTATAGTGTAAATCTCTTTTCAGTAGAAATTCACAAAAAGATCACTTGATGGGCCCAGTGCGGAAGTTGAAGTAGAGAAAAGATTTCCGCTGCATCAAATCTTTGGTAGCAGAGCTACAGTGAGGTCTAGTGACCTGAAGGTTTAGGGTGCCAAAATAGAAATATCCTTGTCCAAGTATAAAAAGTTCAAGAGTTCATGGTTTGTTAAAAGGAGTGATGGAATCTTGACGACGAGTAGCAGCAAAGGTGTGTATTAACATGGCTGTGTGTGGCAATTTCTTTAGATTAAAGATTGTGTTTTTTTATGTAATGGCTATGTGGCATTGAGAAGTGGTTGTGTGTTATTGAGCAGAGCGAGAAATGGTTAAAGTCCATATGGTTAAATTCCATGTATGATTGTGGTGCTTGATGCAAAGAAGTTGAAGTTGTAAACGGGTCTGTCAAGGCCTAGGATCCCAAGATATTTGCCTACATGGTAGTCTCAGCGTAGAAGACACTGAGTAAGTCGCCTGCTGTTTGTGGTGTTTGCCATGAGACATCGTTGGCAAGATCTTATGGTAAAGAGTTCTCTAATGTGTGTTAGTGGTAACGGTTGATATAATTAATCTCAGGTGCACAGGGAATAACTGTATCAAATAGGGTGAAATCCAGCTGGTTGAGATTTCATTTGAAGTGAATGATTATAGAACAGTTTAGTTACCTTGTGAGAGTGAATTTCCTTTAGTGGAGCAGAGAGGTTTAATTGTAGCTTATATTGTATTGTTTATTTGCTTAAAGAAAACACACCAAAGAAAGTAGTAAAGGAGGGTGAGCTGCTGCGAGGAGTGAGATTGATGTGCCAGTGTGTCACGCTGTAATTGGTCAGTTGGTGTAAAGTTGCGCTGAGATTGGTTGGTCACGTCATTGGACGTCGCACTTATCATTGGTGGAGATTATCGGACTAAAGGACTGTGGGAGAAATGTATGTCCTGGACTTTACAGAAGTTAATTTGTGAAATACAAAACTGAATAAAAATGAAAATTTTCAGAGCCCTACGAAAATTAATCAAGGGAGATGAGACAATACCTGCCAGAGTCACAGGTCCTATGTTTTCTGTGTACTAGACACATAGCCGGGACTATGGTACAAATGTCACTTTCCGTTATGACCTGGAATGTAAACGGGATGGGGGGATAAAGTATAACGAGGCACTGTGTTACAATATCTTAAGAGACATGCCCCTGATATAATTTTGCTGCAGGAGACGCATCTAGTAGGAAATAAGTGTAAAGCACTCACACAATGGGGATATAAATTACTGGTTCAAGCAGGGTCCACTTCAGGATTGGGGGGCATGGGCATCCTTGTCAGGAAAATCCTTGCACTCACCCCCACACACACGTGGGCAGATCCCCAGTGGAGGTTTGAAGTCTTAGAGGCCAATTGGGAAGGGAAAGTGCTAAATGTAGTTTCAGTGTACCTTCCACCAGCGTTAGGTAAGGAAGCGCTGATAGACCTGGGGAAAGTCATGGTGGATCTCCCTATGGGCACCCTTTTTCTGGGAGGGGACTTCAATATGACCATGGATGACGGAAAAGATAGGCTTTCACAGAATCCCCTAACATGCCCCAGTACCCAAATGGAAGAATTCACGAAGGCCATTGGATTAATAGACATATGGCGATCTCTACAACCAGACATGACCTATTACACTTACTGTTCTAATGCACACAAGAGCATGTCCCGAATAGACAATTTTCTGACACACTTAGCAGATATCGGAATTTTTCGTAATCCACGTGGTCTGCCGAGGGGCATTTCAGATTACTCCCCAGTATGGGTTGAGCTTACGTATCACACTCAAAGACAACATAACACCTTAGTCCTGAATCCCTGGTTGATCAAAATTCTGGACATAAGGGAAAATTTGCTTACTCAGACCGACAATTATTTCAAAGAGAATGTTGGCTCAGTAGACTCAGCACAGACGTTGTGAGAAGCCTTCAAAGTGGTGCTGAAGGGGCAGGCACAAGCGCTTAAAGGTGTGATATAATAAACAACAACAGCAAGTACTGCAATTAGAGACAGCTGGAAACAGACTGTTCTGGGTCACCGAGCGAGGCTATTATGCACCACCTAATGGTCAAGCAATTTGAATGCCGAGCCTTGGTAGGGGAGCAGATGCGGGCCACAATACTGCAAACACAACACAAGCTGTATGAGATGGGGACAGGGCGGGAAAAATGCTAGCCTGGCTGGAGAAAAGGGAGCAGGGAGAGCAATGAATACCTAGACTGACCTGAGGGGACACAACGCAGATTTCAGACCCACAAGAAATAGCAGAGGCTTTTGCAGACCACCTAGAGAAGGTTTATACCTCCTCGACCACATACACGGAGGACTCCCGCCAGCTGCTGGCAGATATGCATCTACCCACCCTATCAGCCGCAGATAGGGATGCCATGGAAGTAGACCTTACAGATGATGAAATGCAACAAGCAATTGGTAGTGTTCAGTCAGGGAAGACAATGGGATGTAATGGGTTTTCTATTGAATTTCTGAAAACAGTGGCACACTTAAAGGCTATGTATAACGAAAGCTTCGAAAAAGGAATCCTGCCAGAAGACCAATGTCTTGCCTCCATCGTTGACCTTCGGCAGCCAGGTAAACTCACAGAGAGTTGTTGGTCTTGTAGGCTGATCTTGTTAATTAATGTAGAAGCAAAAATCCTGGCAAAACTCTTGGCCTCTCGCTTGATCTCAATCCTCCTGTCTGTGGTCCACCCCGACAAATCCGGTTTTGTGCCAGGGAGGAACACAGCATTGAATATCTGCTGCCTTCATAATGTTTGGGGAGACAGAATTATATAGCAGAAGATGCAGTAGTGTGGTCCCTGGATGCCGCAATGCCATTCAATTCTACAGAATGGCTGCATCTCTTTGAAGTGCTAAGACACCTGGGGTTCGGCCGTAAATTTCTGAGCTGGATAAAACTGCTCTATACTGAACTGAGGGGCCAAGTCAAGGTCAACAACCGCATGTCCAGAACTTTTACGTTAGGAAGAGGTACCGGACAAGGTTGCCCCCTCTCCCCCATGATTTTCTCCTTAATGATGGAACCACTGGTACATTGGGTAAGAGGTGACAGTTTGCTTAGAGGGCTGAAATGGTCGGACAGTCATGAAGACAGGATATCATTATATGCAGACGATATCCTGTTATATCTAGCGTCTCCCCAGAAATCAGTGCATAGAATTTGTAATATCTTTACAAACTTCGGCAAATACCCTGGCTATTCCATCAACTGGCCCAAGTCAGTGCTTTTTGTCCTGCGGGGTCCTCATCCTCAACTTTCCCCAGGGTGCGAGGTGGAGATAGCCTGTGTGACGGATTCCGCTACCTTGAGGCTTTTATAACCCCGGGCACCACGCTCTTCCATGACAAAAACCTAGCTGTTCCTTTGAACAGACTACGTAGTGATGTCAAACATTAGAGATCCCTGCACCTTTCTTTATTGGGTAAAGCCGCCCTATTAAAGATGTTGGCCCTCACATGTTTTTTGTACATCCTTCAAAACTGCCCCAGCAGAGTTCCCGATTCCTACTTCAGGAGTGTGGAAAGTGACATTAGGACGCTATTGTAGAATGGGGGTGCGCCCCGTATAGAGCTAACTCAATAATCCAAGGGGTGGTATGATGGAGGGATAACTCTCCCTGATATACAACTTTATTATTGGGCCTCGCAGATGGTGGTAGTCAATTACTGGGTGTATCGCTCTCCGATAGACCCTGCATACATGCTAGACAGATATCAGATGGGTAGGGAGGGTTGCCTGAGAGCATTATATGCGAAAGCCAAAACAGGGCGATACCTGGGCCCGATGGCTCACACAGTGGAGATTTGGCGATTGGCGACTTGGCGTCTTGGCTGGACAGGCGTGCTAACCCAAGCCATGCCACTGTGGCCCACTCAAAGGCTAGGAACCTCTGTCATCAACCGGGGTTTGATAAATGGGACATGATTGGAATATCGACTAAAGGCCACCTAGTGAAAAAGGGCAAAATCCTCACATTTAAGGAGTTACAGGAGAAGAACGAATTAGCCCAAGGGGAGGTTTTTCGCTATCTGCAGGTTTGTCATGCGCAACAGCACTCCCAGACTTAAGCAATATACCGGAATCATCCCTTTAGAAGATAGATTGCGTCACAAACCAATTTCAAACAAAGCGATCTCTTTAACGTATTGCAAACTATGTAATAAATTACCAGACCCGTTTTACACTCTCCGAAACAGGTGGCATGAAGACGTAGGACACATCGAAGATGATGAATGGCAAACAGCACTCATGTCCCCAAAAGAGGCGGCTATCACTCCACGCCTCTGTCTGATCCAGCTAAAAATTCTACATAGGACATATCTTACTGGGGTGACTCTAGCTAATATGGGTGCCCGGCAGGATACACTATGTCTACGTGGCTGTCACCAAGAGGCAACCTTTTACCATACCATATGGGACTGTCCACTAGTGAGATCCATGTGGGACTGAGAGACCACACACATGCAAGACGCATTAGGGAAAAAGATAACCCCTAAACCGCAGCTGGGGCTCCTCAACATCTGGGAGGCCAATGATCTAACGGAAGTAGAACAGCAACTGGTCACATTGGGGTATACCTTGGTGAAGAGGGCAATGAAGGTAGGAACCTGGACACGCGACTTAGATAAGTGTATGATTGCAGAGAAGGAGGTGTTCAAATCTAGAGGGTGTCCCAAGAAGTGGGATAAAAAATGGAGCGGATGGAATGCGTACCGGGGAGACTTATGTGTCTCCCCGACTAAGGAAATGGAACTGTCAAAACATAGTGTCTATTCTCTTGAACCAAATGACTGAAAACTATATCATGTCCTGTATTTGGCTACCTGCTGTAATAAGGCTGTGATGTATGGCGACCAAACATGTGATTTGTTGTTTAAAATCAATACAAATATATATATTTTTTTAAATACCTGCCAGAGTAGGAGCAGAGAAACAACACCACCTAAGGGTACATCAGGATACAGTGTAATGATGGACAAAGGATTACATCCATGTTTTTGGCTTGAATATTGGCACAAACAAACAGGAGAAGATAGGGCACTACCGTTTCCTCATAATGGGACACTTAATTTAATAAGCATTGAGAACTTAAGGAGGAAATTATAGGAGTTGAGACCACCTCCTAGAGCTGCTCAATTTGAGTCACTGAATACTTGGGAACACATAGCACATCAGAAAGAGAAAGAAAAATACCAAGGGAGCTATAGACGAACACTATATCATCATGCAGAAGCTAGATGGGATGCACAATGGAGAAGTGTGGCTCAATGGTTAGAGCGATTTAGAAAAGGGGGTGGTGATGAACAGAGTGTCTGAGTTAAACAGACCACTCTTACCCAGTCCAAAGATCAGGGCTTGATCCATCACCGTTATTTATCTCACTGCCCCATCCCAGCTCAGAACCTGGCTATATGCAAATCAGTCTGTCCCTGGCCCAGTGCATCATGGGAACAGGGCAGACTAAACCACCAAGCCAATTCTTCACCAGAAAGGAGACAAGCTACCGGGGACCGGTTTCTGGCATTTCAGCCTTCTTCGGCCCGGCTTGCTTGAATCCTGATGGAGCAGTGAGAAAGGGACTCATGTCTGAGTATACCCTGCCACACCTATAGTGGCCAAAAACGATTCAGAAAAGGGGGTGGTGATGAACAGAGTGTCTGAGTTAAACAGACCACTCTTACCCAGTCCAAAGATCAGGGCTTGATCCATCACCATTATTTATCTCACTGCCCCATCCCAGCTCAGAACCTGGCTATATGCAAATCAGTCTGTCCCTGGCCCAGTGCATCATGGGAACAGGGCAGACTAAACTACCAAGCCAATTCTTCACCAGAAAGGAGACAAGCTACCGGGGACCGGTTTCTGGCATTTCAGCCTTCTTCGGCCCGGCTTGCTTGAATCCTGATGGAGCAGTGAGAAAGGGACTCATGTCTGAGTATACCCTGCCACACCTATAGTGGCCAAAACCATCAGGATTCAAGCAAACCGGGCCGAAGACGGCTGTAATGCCAGAAACCGGTCCCCGGGAGCTTGTTTCCTTCCCAGTGTAAGAATTGGCTTTTGTAGTTTGGTTTGCCCTGTTCCCATTATGCACTGGGACAGGAACAGACTAATTTGCATACAGCCAGGTTCTGAAACTGGGATGGTGCAGTGAGCTAAAAAACGGTGTTGGATATAGCCCTGATCTCTTGACTGGGTGAGAGCTTTCTGCTTGATTCAGAGACTCTGTCCCTCACCACCCCTTGTTGTAAATACAATGGTTAGAGCAGCAGACCCTGATGCAGAGGTCTAGCCCGGGACCAGGGTTCAATTCCCCGCCTCAGCGGGTCTTGGGCTCATAAATTCCACAGACCTGATAATTCTCGCCTCAGTGCCTATTCTAATCATGGAGTCCCACTCTGCAACTCAGAGCAATAGCTTGCTTAATCTCCACAATGGCCCCCACAACGCTAAGGATGCCTGGCCTCCACCTTGGGGGTGCCCAGGAGTGGACGCCTCACAGGGAAAGGCAGGATGGGTTCCACAGTCTAATAACGGAAAACAGTCTAAAATTGAACTCGGATAAGACCGCGGTGCTGACCTTCGGCAGGCTCTCTCCTGAGTGGTCTGCGACCTGGTGGCCCAGTGATATGGGTCCCTCCCCCCTACACCAGTAACCAAGGTCAGGAATCTCGGCATCATGTTCGATTATAAACTGTCTTTTAAGCATCATGTCAACGCTGTGGCGGCATCCTCTTTCTATATGTTGAGGAAAATCAAGAAGTTGCTGCCGTATCTCCCCTCAACTGCAGGAAAAACCTTAATCACAACGCTTGTCTTCTCAAAAATGGACTACGACAATGCCCTTTTCCTCAATGCTCAGGAGCAGGTTATATCCAAGCTGCTATCAGTGCAGAACGCGGCAGCTAGAATACTGCTTGGCGTTCCAACCCGTCACCCCACTTCCGCAGCCATATACCACCTACACTGGCTGTGAGTAAAGAGTCAGATAAAGTTCAAGGCTCTTTGCATCGCCTATAAAGCCATTCATGACTCAGGACCTAGGTTCCTGAAGGACACCTTCCAAATCTATGTTCCCAAAAGATCTTTACGATCAGCCTCCAAACACATGCTCCCGGTGCCACGCACCAGAACCACCACATGGGGAGACAGGCGCTTCTTGGTAGCAACCCCCAGGCTGTGGAACTCCCTCCCATTGGCTATAAAATCTTGCCCTACTCTCATCATGTTCCGCAAGCTCTTGAAGACTTGGTTATTCAACCAGTGATCCCTTTAGATGCCTTCTGTTATTAGGAAGTTCCGCATGCGCCGAGACACCCTAGGGTATTCGTGCGCAATAAAAATCTCAAAAACATAAACATAAACATAAACACAGCGGTATTCGTACAAGCGCCTTGAGACCCTTGCGGGTGAGTAGTGCGCTATACAAGTATCAATTTACAATATACAGCAGAAAGCATGGAGAGCAGATGTTATACAGGGAACTAAATTGTATCCAATGTAATCAGTTGAAGGGGATATTAAGGGAAAAATAAAACAAAAGAGGAAACATATAGAAACAGAAACGAGTGATCCTGGAAAGAAAGGGGAAGAGAGTGACATAGATGACAAACTTTTGAATGATTTGTTAATGAATATTCTGCCACCATATAACACATCCCAGAATGCGAAAGTGATGGAGCAAGGTTTCATACGTAACAAAACTAGCTCGAACTCAGTCCTCTCGAAATAACATATAATTTATTAACCAACATGTTTTGTAAGTACTAATAATGAACCACACGAACATTTCAGTATCTAAGGGAAGCTTACCTATGTGCTTTTACTAACCAGTAACCTGAGTGTCCTAAAATGGCTGACAAAAATGCAGGAACACTTCTGCGCATGCGTCTACTGCATCTAGGTAGTATAACGTACTTTGCTTTTGGTGGGAATTCTTTGCAGCTGCGCAGTTGTGCCAGAAATGGCCGCTTTGAATCTCACATGCTAATGCATATGCTTTTGCCTAAACTAAAACTCGTGTGTTTGTTTAACTGCTCATCCATTACATAAAATAAAATAGATGGGATTAGAGTAGGAATAAGTGGTATACAGTGCATTCATTTATTTTTGTATTCTAACGTGTCTTTCTTTGACTTTATTACTAGCTCGTAATTGTTATAGGTGTTTGTTAAGCGCAACTACTCACCCGCAAGGGTCTCAAGGCGCTGGGGGGTTGAGGGGGTCGCAAGTTCAAGTCCATCAAGGAGGGGGGGCTGTTGAAGAGCCAGGTTTTGAGGTTTCTTGCGAAGATGGGGAGCGATGTTATCTGTCTGAGGTGGAGCGCAAGGTCGACCCAGGCTCTGGCTGTGCGGAAGGAGAAGGAGCGGCCTCCCGATCTGGTCTTTCTGGTGCGTGGGACCACGGCGTAGGAGTGCTGGGCTGATCTTAGGGTCCTGAAGGGTGACTTGTAATGCCATCTTGCAATGTACGCATGTCCTGAAAGTACTGCAAGACTTCGAGCTATGTCATTGAACCAGTGCCAAGTCCCATCCTACCTAAGATGCGCCTGGGAACCTAACCTTCTAATCCGGAGAAAAGAAGAAAATTAAATAAAATGTTTTACAGTGTATATGAAATGAAAGGAAATAATGCTGGGCGGAATAAAAAGCATGGGAAATAAATGTATGCGTGGGAATTTAGAACTATTAAGTTAATGAAAATGAGATCATACTAGTATGGTGTGATGACCTCTCCCCGTCTTTTTGACCAATCAAACAAAGGGAATACATACATTTGCAACATTGGGGGGTGGTACATACCCTGGAAATTGGTATAACTAAGGTAGGCTCAGTTAGTTAGATTGTCCCACTTGTCACAGACCTGTCACTGACCCAACGAATGCTGAAGGAGAATCGAGAGCAGAGTGCTGGTCGAGCACTCTGACAGAAGAATTGGGAATTTGCTGATGGAGAAGAATCGATCTGCCCAGTCAGGGTCCGAGAGTAGATGCAGAGAGGGGTGTAACGCTGGTGTTGCACTTAGCGGAGGTTACCTGTCCTGTTGGCTCCTGTCTAGTCGGGAACCCTTTCTGTCCAGCCTTTGGCCGGGGTTGGTCCTCGCACCAAGTAAATATAAATCTGTGTGGGATGTCCCTGTACTGTCTTCCCTTTTTCACCCTTCCCAGGTACCAATGTCTAGAATTATAATTAAGTCTCCAAAGATTCTTGCTTTGATCATTATTCTTATTCTTGAGAAACTGTTGAATAGTTTACACCGGTTTTTGACTCACAAAATATTGCATCGATAAAGGTTTTAAAACTTTCCTGAGTCTGTGGTCATTTCCATGAAATAAAAAATTGTTTAGTTATACCTATTATTCTAGCTTCCTGATCCAAAATTTCCCTCATTAATTACAGTGACAAAGAATTGGTAAGATATGGTTTACAGGTATATGTGGTTATAAGGTAAATAATTCCTGATTGGCAGCAGCAAGAACATTAGATTACCGGCTTATGGTGTGTATGTTTATGGGCCCAGGTGAGTATGTTGTGATGTGAGTAAACTAAGTTGATAATCTCGGGTCACCAGTATTTCTTGGTAGCAGAGCTATGGTTAGGTTTTAGTTAAGATAGGTAGTTAATTGTATACTGATTTTATATTGATTCATGTATTAACCAAAACCCGTTTGTATTTTTACATGTTGTCTAGAACTCCCCGTGGATATTAAATAGCGGGTGGTAAATGGAAGCCACACTGCAGTGAGGTTACTTGCCTTGATGAAGAAAGTGTGAAAAGTTAGGTAAAACTTGAAGCACTAGATAAGGATTAATTTTTCGTATAAAAGTGAGAGTGACTGATTGCAAAAGAGTTTGCTGGTGAAACTTTGGTTGTAAATCACCTAGAAAGGGTAATACTGAAGGAGTAACAGGTTCTTTGATGCTTGAGTGAAGAGTAGGCGGAAGAGGTTTTACTCGCAGTGTGGGAAGGGTAAACGGAAGGGATTTACTCGCAGTAAAATTAATTTCTTTCCTTTTTTAGTCAACCAGGCACAGTAGCAAATGTTTTTATGTTGTTAGTTAATGAAGTACTTAAGTAAAATGAAAGGAAATTGAGTTTTCGAATTACCTTGCAAAGGAGGGGTCAGTCGCGGGTGCTGCACTGACCTCACTGAGAGCCGCTCTGGGATCGGTAGAAACAGCGGGCGTGTAGCCGAGGTAAAATTGTAAAGGAAGGGTGAGTGATGAGAGCATAAACTCACATCACAGAAAAGCTGCACAAACATTGTTAAAGTGTTTTTGTAAATTAAATGTTGATTGGTCATTAGAATAAGAGACGAGCTGGTATTGGATAAGCATATAAAAGTGAAATAACCAATTGATTAGTTGTCAAAATAGGATTTGCAGTAATAATAGATAGTGGTGATTATATGTGGAACCCCGATCCAACTATAATAAGGACTCGTCCAGATAGAGGATATATAGGGTTTGCCCATGAACAGTACATTAGAGGGAGACCGAACATTATGTATGGAGAAAAAAGAAAAGTTATTTATGCAGAAAATTAAGAATTATTTCAAAAAGGATAAGCCCTTTAAAACAAGAGAAGGAATTATTATTCCACCGCCAAAAATGCCTGCATCATACATGATGATAGAAAGAGGCTACCACCCTTGTGTATGGTTAGAACATTGGATAGAGTACACAAGAGATGATGGAATATTAGCATTTCCAGAGTACAGAACATTTAATGGTAGAATATTGTAAAATTTACAAACTTGCATGAAGGAACTAGAATCAAGGCCTAGATTAACTCAGTACAAAGTATTTGAAGAGTGGGAAACTGAGGCTTTTGAACGAGACAGATCTCGATGTGATAAGAACTTAGGTACATTTTACCCTAGATTTCCCAGAAAGACTCGAGACAAACATATGAAACAATGGAGACAGTTCATGGTAGTAGAAGGGTTATACCCTGTACTGACCACAGAAGAAACGACAGGAAGTAAATGTACTGAAAAGACAAAACACTTAATGACTGGTAGTGAACATTTTGAGGATGATTATCTGGAAGACCTTTTAATGAAAATTACTCCACCTTACCAGGAGGAAACAAATAGAGTTACCCCTAGTGCCCCGTTTCCGAAAACTCCTTTGGTTCCGCAGGTTGTATATGACAATACATTATAAAGGGTGCTTCAAGAAAAAGAAATAGAAGCAATGAATAAAAACAGAAGTGAGTTAATTCAGAAAATAACTCAATTGAACACAAGCCCTGAAGCATTAACGGTCCCAGTAACTATAGGTCCTGTAGTTCCCTTATATGGGGATAAGATAATAGGTCCTAAAATTCCTGTTCTGACTACTCCAATCACGCAAACTAGAAAAGAAAATATAATAATTGATGACCAGGCAAGTGAGTGTGAGACAGTGATTTCATTAATGGATTTGCCTATAAGAGAGCAAACTAGAGAACCTAAAAATGATTCATTTAGAAAAATTACCCCTGGTAGTTCCATAGAGGTACAGATTGAAACATCCAAGGGAAAGATGTACCCCAGAAGTAAATTAAGGGTAGAAGTGGAAGAAATGATAGTAGGGAATGTAGGACTAGAAAGATTACATTTGTTTAGTGAAGAAGAATTGCTATTCGTATGCAGAAGTATCACTCGAAATACAAAAATATTTCATGAAAAATTAATGAATTTAGCCTCAGAAATGGGAATTGACATAGGTAAATCAAAAGTATTACAGAAGCCATATAGAGCAGAGTTTTCTGATAAAGATTTACAGAATTTGAATGTGTCAGGAAGAAAACTGCAGATAAAAGAATTATTGTCATGATAACAGAAATGGGGAGATTTAGACAGATGGAAAGCAAGATGGACAAAGAAAAAGGAAGAAGCACAGGCAAATCGAACGACATCCGTATATGTAATGAAAGAAACGGAAAAAGTTGAAAGGTTGTGCCCAATGAGAGAGGTCACTGGAGGAGGTTATGTACATGTCCCATGGTCCCGACAGGATATTTTATCATTTACAAATGATTTCCCAAAGCTTAGAGAAACACCAGTGGAGTGATACAGGCAAGTTGAAAGGTTTGTGAAGGTTTCGAAATTGTTACTAAAAGATTTAGATGGTTTATTTGACATTAATGTTCCTGCTGATTTATGGACAGAATGTAACATTTCAGTTGATTGGCCTAATGATGAATACCCAAGAGATGCAAAAACAGGAGCCCCATCAGATGATGTAATGAAAAAATATCTTATACTTATTTGAAGGGAAAGGTACCCCCAAAAGAAAGCTATTGAATTAAAATAGATAGAACGACTCATGAGAAAGATGAATCTGTACATGCATATTATGAACGCCTTTTACAGGTATTCAAACAGTACAGTGGCTTGGAAAATGTTGATAATAAAGACATGACACATTTTATATATCGTTTTGTGTCTGAGGTCAGATATATCTCAAATGATTAAAGAGCATAAGTTATGCTGGCAAGCAAAACCTATAGATGAAATCCTCAAGTACGCAAAATACTGTGGGGATGAGATTTTTTTCTTATTTTTTTTATTGTTTGAAGAATGGAAGTACAGAAAGCAGATTGCATTATACATATATAACATATGCAGTACAGTTAGCTAAGTTCTTACAATTGCAATTACAAGATCAAGGATGCATTTTTCTTTAAATAGTAGAACATCGTAGGCTGTCGGCAGTGCCCCAAGAATGAATTCTGTACAACATATTTAAATAATAGAAACACGGTATAGAAGGCCATATTATCAGCGGTCAGTTGGCCGGCGTGATGACAAGTAATCATGACATAAACAAGCGGGCTTGTCAGAGGCCAAGGAGGTGTGTCACGAATGTACAAGACAGAAAATGCGATGTAAGCATAGGCATTATAGTCTATGTGAGAACCTTGAAGACTTGCAGCTCATTATAGGTGGTAACCTCATCTTTGTGCCCAGCCCACCGATCCGCCCCAAAACAGCCATGTCAGTTCATGATGTGCCAGCAGGCCCAGGAGACATCGACACAACCCCATCGACACAACCCCATCTCGCATCCACTGGAGGAACGGTTCCCAGATGTCTCGAGGGCAAGAGGCAGTCGGCATGGACTCCCAGTACGTTCCAAGTTGGGTGTGTCCATAAGTCACGTCGGATAGCCAATCCGCGAATTTGGGAAGGGTTTTGCGCCCCCAGCAGATCGCCACCTGGCGCTTGGCGTATAACAGCAAGAGGGCCTGCAGCTTGCGACATTTGGGTTCTGTATCTGCCACGCCCCCCAGTAGTCCCAACAGTGGAGTCAGCGCGTCAGCTCTCTTAAGGATCTGATTAATGGCATCGAAGATTGCAGTCCAATAATTATGGAGGGATGGGCAGCTCCATGCCACATGGAGGAAGGAGGCGCCCTCCGCGCCACATTTCCAGCATCTGCTGTCCTCTCTCAGACCCATACGATAGAGAGAGACCGGGGTGCGGTAGAATCTATGTAAACATTTGAAGTGAATCAACCTGAGTTTGTAGTTAGGGGAAAGATCCAACAATTGTCTACAACAAAATGTCCATTGGTCTTCAGTGAACTGCGGGTCAAGTTCAGCATTCCACAGCTGCATAGAGTTCGGAATGACAATGGGGGATTGCTCTTGCATTGCATTATACAAGCGTGATTGCAGCTTTTTCGGGGAGGCCCTGGCTAGTACGCTCTGGAGAGCCTGAAGCGGAGGAGGCTCTTCTGGGAAGCGGTCACCAAAGGCTCTACAGGAAGATTTCAGTTTGTGATACCTGAACCTGTCTGCAAAGGTTAGGGCCGGACCGCCTCCACCGGCTGCATATCGCGAAATTTGCCATTAGGGTAAAGATCAGCGAATGTGTGCAATTTCTGACCCGCCAGGGATATATCTCCTCCACCCTCGGCTAGGCACGTCACCATTGTGTTCTGCCCGAGCAGGATCGCTGGCGCGTATAGAATAGAAAGACCTGTCCGTTTGCGCGATTCCTGCCAAGCCCAACATAGCATATTAGCAGTATCTACATCAAGTGACAGTCTTGGAGCATTGTGATAGAGGGCTACACTGAGTGGGAGCGGAGCCACCGAGTCCATCTCCACCGCTACATGTGGTTGATAGGGAGTGGGGTAAGCCCAAAAGTGCACGAATTGTGCCTGCGCACATAAGGCGTATAGGTGCATGTCAGGCGCACCCATGACACCCTGCCATAATGGCAGCGTTAGGAGTGCCCAGGATAGCCTTGCCTGTCCTCCTGCCCACACCAAGGATAGCAGATGAGATCGCAGACAAGTGAAAAAGTGCTTTGTCAAGGGGATCGGAATGTTAACAAAGAGATAGAGGAACTTTGGCAAAACCACCATCTTCACTAGGGCAATTCTGCCTGCAAGGGATAGCGGCAGTTTTGTCCATATGGCAACCTTTCCTTCAAGCCAAGCCATTGCTTTGTCAAAATTTAGGGTCCAGATGTCTTGGAGTTTGCGGCTGATCCACACCCCTAAATATTTAACTTCATCCGCCTCCCACCGCAGAGGAAATTCGGACTGCACCTCTAGAGTGTTATCAGTTAGTGGAAATATGACCGATTTGGCCCAATTTATAGAGATGCCTCATAGTCCAGCAAACTTAACAAATTTGCGAAGCAATGGGTTCAAGTTTTCAGCCGGTTTCGAGACATACAATGCCACGTCATCAGCGTATAATGAAATCAATAGGCTGCGGGTGCTAAATCCTATCCCACACGCAGTATGGTGTTGCCGAATTCTGGCCGCCAATGGTTCCATTGCAATGGCAAACAGGAGCGGGTATAAGGGGCAACCCTGTCTCGTGCCTCGGGAAACTGAAAACGGGGCAGATAGGAGGCCGTTCACTCTCACCCTCGCCATAGGCGCCGTGTATAGTGGGCGAATTAGCGCTAGAAACATTGGGCTGAACCCCATGCGCTCCAACACTCGGAAGAGACAGAGCCATTCAAGAGAATCAAAGGCCTTAGTGGCGTCTAAAAATACCGCTGCTGCCTGTACATTCGGATGGAGGTAGTGTAATACTGAGAAGACAGTCCGTAGGTTATGCGAGGTTGCGCGGCCCAGTATAAATCCCGACTGGTCGGGGAGGGCTACCATCGGCAGCAGTGGCAAAAGGCGATCCGCTATGATTTTTGCATATATCTTTACATCAACATTTATGAGAGACAAGGGCCTATATGAGTCTAGGGTTTTGCTGTCTTTGTCTGGCTTTAAAAGTGTAACTATAAGGGCTTCTCTCATGGACTCCGGTAGCTTCCCCATAACCAGTATTTCGGTAAAGACAGCATGCAGTCTCGGTGCTAGTTCTTCTACATAAGCCTTGTAAAAGGCTGTAGTGAGCCCGTCAGGGCCTGGGGCTTTATTCAAGGGCAGTCCTTTAATAACCTTAGCGATGTCCTGGACAGTCACCGGAAGGTCCATATATTTGCGATGGGCATCATTAAACCAGACTAGGGCAACGGAGTCTAAGTAGGATTCTAGCATTTCTCGCGTTTGCGCATGTGTGGATTCATACAGCGATGAGTAAAATGTGGTGAATGTCGACAGAATCTCCTCTTGGCCCACAATCACCTCCCCTTCAGGATTAATGATAGCATGTACGTGGGCGGGCACAGCCGTAGCAGATATGAGCCTGGCTAATGTCTTGCTGGGCCTGTGCCCCTCACCATATCTACGCGCCTCAGCCTGCTTCCCCAAGAATTTAAGCTTGCGCTGCGCTTCCTCAGTATAATCCAGCAGCTTAGCCTTTATCTGTGTCGCGAGCTCAGGTGTGGGGTTGACACAAAATGATTTTTCAAGGTCCTTGAGATCTTTCTCTAGCGCGCTGAGGGTACCCGTAATAGCTTTGAGAACACCTGCCTGACGAGCTATGCATTGCCCTCTGATCACCGCCTTGAATGCATCCCACAGTACCGGCTCTGTAGACACTGACCCCACATTGTTGTCAAAGTAGCTAACGATATCCGCCCTTATCTCTTCCGTGAAGGCAGCATCTATCAAACCCTGTGGTGGCAGGCGCCAGGAGAAGGCACGGGTGGGTACATCTGGGACTTTTAATATCAACAGGCATGGGGCGTGGTCGGGCAGCGAACGGGCCATCCCCTCTACGCTAACAGTCCATGCAGCAACATCTGAGGTGACCAACCAAAAGTCTAGTCTAGACCAGGCCCCGTGATGACTGGAGATGCATGTACCCTCCCTGCTCATGGGATGTCGCACCCTACAAATGTCTATCAGTGAACCCTCTCTGAGTATGTCGTTTAGGGCATCGCTTGCATGTGGGTGCGGTGGCCTAGGGACGCCTTTGCGATCCAGTGCATCATTAAGTACTACGTTAAAATCTCCACCCCAGATAATCGTTGGGCAATGCATTAGTGTGATCTGGGCCCATACCTTCCTGAAAAACTCTGGATCATCTATATTCGGGCCGTATACTGCCACAAGCACCACCTGTTTCCCCAACAGGGTCCCGTGCAACACTACATAACGTCCCTCCTCATCACAAATCATTGAGTGCTCCTTCCAGTCAAGGTCTTTCCTTAATAAGTATTGCCACACCTCGTGCATAATTTGAAAAGATGGCAGAGTGCACATGGCCCCATCTGGCATGTCTGAGCCTGGGTGACGGCGAGGCATTCAGATGTGTCTCCTGTAGGAAACATATGTCAATGTTATGCCTCTGCAGATATCCATGAAGTAGTCTCGCCTTTCTATTATCCTGTAGTCCTCGGATGTTCCAAGTTAACACCCTAATAACTCCCATTTGCCCATCACAGAGTCACAGTGATCATCATCCAGCCCAACCATGTTTTGACCATCTATAGGAGCAATAGAACACATAGTACTGAAGCATCTACCTTCAGCCAAACACCCCGTTCCCCAAATCCTCCCTCCTCCCACACCAACCCCCCAATCAGGTTGTGATGAAACCCCCCCTAAAACATAACCGGCATAAAACCATCCAAACCAGTAAACAGTGGGAGACACCCCTTGGGGGCAAGGAATCTCGAGCATACAGCACCGTTTTCACAGGGTGACTTCGTCTATTTAAGTAAGGTCTAAGGCACAAGTTGTAGAACGTTTTAAAGTTCGCCGTGGCGGAACCGGAGAGTCACCCAGTAGGGGCACAGTGTGAAGTTACTCCCAATTCTCATTATAATCTTAGCAGAAGTGGGAGACATCTATGCGGGGTTGGGTTCATCACAGCGAATTTTGGCCAAGCGACCCACAGAGCCCCCTCCACCAGGTTCACATCCGCGAAGGGCTATTTGTACTTAGTCATTGTCACTCAATCTTGCCTCCGTGTCCCCATCCGGCATAGTCTTACTCCTTGATTTGGAGCCACAGATGTGCTTCGCAAATTTAAGGGCAGAGCGAGCGTCTGTAAAATAGTTAACTGTCCCCTCGTGTACAACTCGTAGTTTTGCGGGGTATAGGAGGGAGTATGGAAGGCCCACCTGTAGCAGCAGGCGTTTTGCCGGTACAAATTCTTTCCTGGCCGCCTGCACCAGGGGCGTGAAATCAGGGTAGAAGGAGAGATTATTGCCTTTGTGGGTTATTTTACCTTTCTCTCGCGCCAGTCTGAGTATGTTATCCCTGTCCCGGTAGTTCAGCAGCTTCACGAGAATGGGTCTTGGTGTTCCTCCAACTGGCGGTTTCTTACCCAAAGCCCTGTGTGCCCTTTCCACAGTGAACACAGGCGACAGGTTAGGGTCAAATAGTTCATGCAGTAGGCCGGTGATGAAGACCTCCATTTTCCCAAACGCCGTGGTTTCCGGAATCCCCGTGATTCGGACGTTGCATCTCCTAGAACGCGCTTCCAAATCATCGGCTTTGGCGCGCAGCTCTTCCATTTGTTTCTCCATATTAGTGAACCGTACCTTAGAGTCATGCTGGAATTCACAGCATTCAGTATTACGGTTTTCTAGGCAATCCAGTCTGGTCTCATGCATGCTGACCTGTGCCCTTACCGACTCCAGCTGGGCGGTCATTGAGTCCAACTTCGTGTCTATGCTCCGTAAGCTAGAGCGCACTTCTAACATTAATTGTTTCACATCAATGTCCTGTTCGTCACCCTTTGCTCCCGGTTCTGCATCTCCGGGGTCCTGGGATGACTGCCTGTTTTGGCGCTTTTGTTCAAATGTGAGGCGCGGCTGCCTTGGATCCCCTTTGCCCATCTTCCCGGTACAGTCGGTATATCGGTTTAGTGTTCACAGCAGCCCACGTGCAATGTCCCGGTGGTACCAACAGGGCAATGTAGGATTGTCTGAAAATTGGGTTCACGAGTCCCCGCAGGTCAGCGCGGTCTCAGCCGCCAAGCAGTTATCTACTCCACTGGGCTCAGCCGCTCTAGCTGTTGTTCTCACGGTCACTCAGGTTGCGCCATATCGCTTTTAGAGAATCAGGAGGTTAAGCCAGTGCACAGGCGCCGTGGAGCTCACAAGTCACGGAAGCCCGCCGGCTTCTCAACTGGTCGCCGGCACTAGCTCCTGTATTAAGGGCGCAATTTGTAATGCGATCACCTTCTCCCGCCTTCAGCCGCTGACCGCCATTTTGACTCTATCGGCCCAGGCCGGGTCTACCGCGTCGCGGCCTATGTAAAGTTCACCCTGGTTCGTGTAGGCCGTTACAGTTTTTATTTAACAAATGGTCGCAGCTTCACTGGAGCATGGTTATAAGGAAGGCTTTATACAGGCCAAGAGCGTGACAGCACATCTGGCAGTGCGAGAGGGAACACAGGTCACGGGCTCGCAGTTCTTCCCAATCCAAGATGGTGCCTATCTCAACTTGTCCAGCTCCGATGTTTTAAAATATATTCCCAGGCGATACACATCTTACTTGTGGCAGGTATGTGGATCGCGTTATCGCTGTCGCTTTTCCGGACCAAGTCCGCCGTTCCTACCGAGCTAGAGTGCGGCACCTCCAGTCCAGTGCGGCCTTCTCGTCCCTGGGCTCAGGTGGATTCAGGCGCCCAGACCGGACATCATCTCCCTCGGCCTTCGTCACCACATCGTCTCGGCGTCAGCAGTCAGAGCACGAAATCACCAAATCACACACGCTGCAGGCACGAAAAAGGTATCTGCCAGTTCCTCTCGTTCACAGCCACCAAGACGTGCAGGTTTTTTTAAGTGTGCCTCGAGATTTAAAAGGATAATTACAGGATTAATGCCGCAGTCGACGGAGCTTGCTTATTCAGCGGCCATCTCGCTGCTCAGTCGGCAACGCCCCCCGTGGGGATGAGATTGATAACAGGCAAAAGAAATTAGAAGAAAAAGTAATGTGGGCTCAAGTTAAATTAGCAGAACAACATGAACTTCCGTTAAATCAACAGGCAAATAATCAAAGAAGAGGGGAAGGTCAAGGAGAGAAGGTCATGGAGAGAACAATGGGGGCAGACCTAGAGGGAGAATGAACAAAGAAGAGGCTAAGAAAATTTTTCCCTGTCATGGGTGCAGAAAATTGGGGCATTGGAAAAACTTATGAGTGTAAACTTATACAGAATAATAATGTCTAAACTCAACATTTAAATCTGCAGACGCAGAATGAGGTGTCAATTAGACAGCTGCAACAGGTAATACAGAATCATTTGCCACATGCCCCTATGCCAGATTTTGTGAGTCAAACCAAGTACAGTGTGGACACCGGATTCCGGGAGGGAAGTGGTAAGAAAAACACTGTAATTCCACAGTTTCTTTTATAAGACACATTTTTTGAAGACGAGACTTACTGACGGTGCCTGAGAGAGGGGGGAGAGAAATGCGTACTTGGCGCATCCTTGCCGGTAGACCAGCCAGGCCCATACATAGAAGGTAAAGTAGAGGGAAGTACAACACCTTTTTGTTGGACACTGGTGCAACCCGTTCTACTGTGAGAACAGCAGACATCCCAAACCTACCACCCCTCTCAGGAGAAGCGATCCAAGTAGTAGGCGTTTCTAATAAACAGATTAGGACCCCAATTACCGAACCAATGGAGGTATGTATTGGCAATTTTAAAGAAATGCATAAGTTTGTAGTCTGCCACTCGAGTCCTGTAAACTTGCTAGGAAGGGATTTGTTGTGCTAAATGAATTGCATAATCTTCTGCATACTGAATGGCGTTGCACTTAAGACTCCTGATTAAGATGGAGTAAATAAGATCATGTTATCCAGACAAGGAACTGCAGTAAATGACCCAGTTAAAAAGATGACTCCCGATGAATTACCAGAAGAAATCCAAACTACCGTAAATCCTGATGTATGGGATTTTACCGGAAAAGAAGTAGGTTTAATGGCAAATGTAGACCCTGTAAAAGTAACCGTAACAGAAGGTGCAGTTTACCCAAATACCTGATATTACAAAATGAGCCCAGAAATAAAAGCAGGTGTTGCAGCAGAGATTGAACGTTTGGTTGAGCAAGGCATATTAAAAGAGATAATGAGTAGTCTCTGTAATTCACCTATAATTGGCATAAAGAATCCAAACAGCAAATATAGGGTGGTTGAAGGTTTGAGGAAAATAAAAAAAATTGTTGTACCATGCTGTCCAATAGTACCAAATCCAGCAGTGATCTTATATCAGATACCATGGAGGGCAGGATGGTTCACTGTAATTGATTTGTGCCATGCCCTTTTCTATTCCATTGCATTCAGACAGTCAGTGTTTATTCTCGTTTAAATTTGATGAGCATGTTTATATGTGGAATCATGTTCCTCCAGGGTACACAGAAAGTCCATCGGTCTTGAATCTCTAGTGCTGCCCAGACAATCTGTCTTGGTACAGTACATTGACGACTTACTAGTCGCCTCCAAGATTCGAGAAGACTGTGTCATTGATTCAATTGCATTATTGAATCATTTGGCTGAAGGTGGATATAAAGTGTCACCTGAGAAATTACAATGTTGTACCACTTCGGTCAAACATCTGGGACACCAAATAGAAAGAGGGGTCAGAAGAGTGACTTCAGAAAGAATAAACATAATCAGAAATATGAAATTATCCCATATTTAGAAAGAGATCAGGATGTTACTCAGAGTGGTAGGGTACTGCAGACAGTGGATTGTGGGATTTGCAGTGCTAGCAAAACCATTGATACAATTAACAAAGAAAAGAGCAAAGGATCGCAACTATTTGGACGAAGCACCTGCATTAGGTATGCCAGATTATTAAAAAGAATTCGCATTATTCTGTGATAGGACTGGGAGAGGCTAATTGTCTCTTCTAACACAGACACATGGCCTGATGCGAAGTCCTGTGGCATATTTCTCTGCTACTTTGGACCCAGTGGCATCTGCATTACCTGGGTGCTTGAAGTCTGTAGCTGCAACGTGCATGAGTCGCAAACAAAGTGAATCCACTGTAATGGGACATCCTGTAACAGTATATGTCCCACATGCAGTCGTGATTTCGCTTACGCGTACTCGTACACAATATATTACTCCTAGTCGGCTGACTAAGTATGAGCAAGTTATATTAGGTGCAGAAAATGTGACGATAGTCAGATGTACTCTTTTAAATCCTGCAACTCTGTTCCCTGATTCACACTTTGAAGAAGTGAAAAATGAAGTCGAACATGATTGTATCGACCTCACCGAATACAGTACTAAACCATGCCCAGATATACAAGAAGAACCTTTAAAGAATCCAGAACATGAGCTGTTTGTAGATGGCTCGTGCAGGCGTCATGAGGAAGGAGGTTTGAGTGCTGCCTATGCTGTGTGTACATTGGCTGGAATAGTTGAAGACTCTTACTTACCAGGAGTCAAGTCTGCACAAATAGCAGAATTGGTAGCTTTAATCAAAGCTTGCAAAATTGGGAAAAATTTGAGAGTGACCATTCACACTGACAGTCAGTATGGTTACGGGGTTGTGCATGACTTTGCCCAACTTTGGATGCAAAGGGATTTCATGACTTTATCAGGAACCCCTATTAAAAATGGACATTTTGTAAAAGAATTAATCGAAGCACTTCAATTACCAAAAGAAGTGGCTGCGGTCAAGTGTGCTGCTCACCAATCTGGAAACGACAAAGTGACAGCTGGTAACCGCTATGCTGACCAAGTTGCCCAACATTGTCCTAAATATAAAAATGACCAAAATGTGTCCTTTTGATTGAGTTCTTTTATTTAGAAGAATATTTATTTTATATTTTTAGATCTCACCCATTTGGAAATTCAGTGGAAAAATTTTTAAGACCCTATGTACAACAACAAAAGATTCACTATTCAAACAAGGAACAAAACTTTTTTGTCACAAATGAAAATTTTTAGACTTTTTTGGACAACATGTACTACATACATTCAATCATACCACTCACAAACCACACAATTTACATATATACATACACAACAAAGAACAAATAAATCGTATCTACAATGTAATCACTTTGATTTACAAAGAAGCCTAGAAAGCAATCATATTTTTCAAAAACATTTCAAAAATAGATAACACAGGTTTTTTGGTTTTTTAAGGCTTGAAAAGTCTTTTCAAGCCTTAAAAAACCAAAAAACCTGTGTTTATTTGTTCTTTGTTGTGTATGTATATATGTAAATAGTGTGGGTGAGATCTAAAAATATAAAATAAATATTCTTCTAAATAAAAGAACTCAATCAAAAGGACACATTTTGGTCATTTGCAACATTTGTTTTATGGTCAGATGTTCAAATCAAAAATAAGAGAGTAAGTGATTGGCAGCACCTGCAATTTCCGTTGTTGTTTAGTAGCTTGTGGCAAGCAGTGCTGTTGGGAGCCCGAACCCAGTAGCTTTTTGTTTAAAGCTAAATATAAAAAAGCAGTAAATAAGAAAATTGATGGATGTGGAATCAGCTGCCAACTTATGCTGCTTGAGGGTGTGAGAACAGGGAGGAAGTAAGATATTTACAAAATGAAGCAGAACTCAAAGAAAAGGAAGAATGGAAGAAAATAGGGTGTCAGGGAAGGACTGATGATGGTGTAATAGTTTACCTAAATGGAAGACCTGTTTTACCTGACTGTATGCTTACACCTATGGCTAGGATGTACCATGGAGACACGCACATAAGTAGAGATGCAATTATAAGACTTTTTAAACAGGATTGGATTAAAGCTAGGTTCAGGAGCGTAGCAGAGAGTCTTTGCCAGAGATTCTTAATTTGTCAACAAATGAATCCAGGCAGGGAGACTGTGTTTTGTCCTGGTAAAATTGGAAAAGCAGAGGGTCCATTTATTAGACTCCAGATTGACTTCATTCAGTTGCCCACTTGTCGAGGATTGAAATATGTTCTTGTAATTGTTTATTTTCCAAGTGGGTGGAAGCGTACCCTACTATGAGAAATTACAGTTTAACTGTGGCCAAACTCCTGTTGGGAGAACTCATTCCCCGATTCGGTTTTCCAGTAACGATTGAATCAGACCGAGGGTCTCATTTTAATAATGAAATAATTCGATTAATTTGTGAAGCATTCAAAATTGAGCAAAAGCTGCACTGTGCATACTGCCCAGAGGCTTCTGGAGTGGTAGAACAACTGAATGGCACAATAAAATAGAGATTAGGAAAGGTGTGTGAATCTACCCCATTGGAGTGGCCTGATGCTTTACCTCTTGTCCTGATGGGACTCAGAAGCATACCAGAGAAGAATACAGGCTTGAGTCCCCATGAGATACTCAACAGAAGGGCAATGAGGCAAGCATGTGTACCAGAACAAAAGCTGTTGAATATATCTGATGATGTGGTAATGGAGTATTTCAAAAAGTTGGCTGACCAAGTGCATTCTATCTCTCACCAGGTTGGGGAAGACGCTGTGGCCAGGCAGTCGACTCAAGCACATGATCTGAATCCAGGTGATTGGGTAGTGATAAAAGATCACACCCGAGAATCGTGCCTAGCACCAAGGTGGGGAAAACCACATCAAGTCATACTGGTTATCACCACAGCTGTAAAGTGTGCAGGTATACCTAACTGGATTAATGCCAGCCATACCAAAAGAGTAACAGAGCCTGACGGAGCAGGAGCTGAAGGTTGTACAGCTGAAGGATCGCAAGAATTGGATCCTGAAGTAGCTGATGATGAACGACCGAGCACAAGTCAGGATGAAAGGATTCCAATAGTAGACATACCTGAAATAACAGTGAGAACAAGAAGCCAAACTTATTTAAACAAACAGAGTGATAGTGAGGATGAGACAGGAATAGAAGATCATACTCAGATAACAGAAACAAAAGCAAATAATATCTGAGGAGGACCAGATAAGGAAAGAGCAATACACTCAGACAGAAGAAAGTAGAAACAGCATTCCGGAGTCTGAGGAGGGACAGATAGGTACTAGAGAAAACGCACAGGCAGAAGACAATCAAGAAATTAAAAGACCAGAGCAGGTCCAGAAAGGACAAGAAAAACAAATTCAGGAGGAAGAAGGAGAACAAAGTCAAAGCAAACAAACTCCTGACCAGGGTAAGAATAGAGTAGAAGAACACATCCAGGCAGAAACGGCAAAGGTAAGAAGCCCTGGACCAAGTCAGATAGAGAAGAATTCAGAAGACAGAAGTGATCAGATTGTGCCACAACTCAATGGAAACAAAAGAGCACCTGAGGAAACTGAAAGGACTGTGCCAGCCAAAAGATTCAGAAAAGGTGATACTTGGCCTAGATTTATCAAAATATTGAAATATCGCCTTAAGATAATAAATGAAGAACCAGAACAAGTGAATGAGGTGACAAGCCAATCTGGACCATCTACTGAAAAGCCAAGGAGGAGAAGTCCACGATTGCAAAGACTGAAAAATAAATTCAGGGGTCCTGAATAGACATATGTGATTCTTGAGGACTTTGAGAATCAAAAGATAAGTGGAGACAGTGATGAAGAATTAAGTGCTGATCGAATTGACGAAGAAGTGAGATCAACTTGAAATAATTAACATTTTAATTTGTATTCCATACAAGTTACAAAGAGGGGAATAAGACTCCTTAGTCAGAAATGGCTGATAACAGAGTTGCTGGAAACCCGAATAGAAATTGTATAAAGACATGTTGTAGAATATGCATATGTAGTATATTGATAGTGCTCATAGCATGATTAGGACTGACAATAGCCATACCTTATCTGATGACTCCAAGTAAACAGAATAACACTAGAACACTTGGAAAGGTAGCCAATCTTAAGCAAGGTAGAGTAGAATTAGAAGCACCAGATGAGACAAATTTACACTGTAGTATAAATAAAAATGAGACAGCTTTAAATGTTTTCACAAATTTGTTAGTGCACTATGTAGAAACAATGAGAGTTAGTCATTGCTCTGTATGTATGAAATTACCAACATCAGTAGCAGAAGGAGTGACATATTATCATTTACCACTGACATATGGTATCGTATGTAGTATTTTAGCTAGTTTATTTCATAGAACTGGGAAGTTACAATATTATTATTCTAACCTAGATATGATTTTTCCTGAATTACTCCTGTGTAGAAACATGAACCCTGTCCTTAGTAGTAGATTCACAATTCATGGGTGAATATTTACTAACAATGACAACTATAGATATAGCTGAAGCACATAAAGATAATTTAACATGCAAGTTACGTGAGGAAGAAAATATATTTTTGAATTTAGTAGAGAAAGGGAGACAGGGTTTCCATAAAAGGGCTACTGAACCGAAACCTCAAATACCCAAATGGGTTGAGAGGGAGGATTTATTTGCAACTGGCAGGACTTATGCTGGTATGTCTCTGGACCTGGAAAAGAGGGGGAAAATCTGTCTCCATAAAGTATAACAATGTATTCATTTGTTCCAGTGAATGTGAGCACAGCTTCCTAATAATTGGGGGTTGGGGACTAAAAGGGGGAACTGATCCAGTATTTCCTGGAGTCTATTACATTTGTGGAAATAAAGCTTACTTTAAGCTGCCTGATCATTGGTATGGGATTTGCTATTTCGGAATAGTATTCCCACAGGTATACCATGTAAAAAGAATACCTGGAAGCAATGAAGAAAATAACGGACTAACACGTAAGAAAAGGGCTAGTTTTTCAGAAATTGAAGGAGATATATTTAGTGCATTGATACCTTCAGTGGGAGTAATTCTGAAAACACAAAGAATCTGTAAATTGTCAACAGTGGTAGATCGGTTATCGACTGACACTGCTGGAGGATTTTTATTGATAAATACCGAACTATTAGCGGTAAGATCTATGGTTTTGCAAAATCGACTTGCTCTTGACATATTATTGCAAAAGAGGGTGGAGTCGGTAAAATGTTAAAGGCGCAACATTGTTGCACCTACATTCCTGACAAAAGTATTGAAATTGGAAGATATGTCAGGAATATTAAGAATTTGGAAGAAGAACTGAAACCACAGGAGGTTGATAGTGCATGGAGGAGACTAACAGACGGTCTCTCCAATTTAGATAGTTGGTTATCTAATGTTGGAAAAAGCATTGTAGGTCGAATACTGATGGTAATAATGTGAATAGCCCTATTAGTATTAATGATAATGATTGGGTGCAAATGCTGCAGAAACAGAAAGTGGTATGCAGTGAATGAAAAAGGAAAGAAGAGAAAATATGATGAGCTTCAACTTGAAGAATTAAAAGGGGATATTTACAAAAGAATGAAAGGTTTCAAAAAGAAAAGAGAAAAAGGAAACTCTACAGTAATAGAAGAGATTTAATTGGGAAGCTGCTAAAGTTGGCATCTGGTTCTAGAAATTAGTGAATGCATAGAATGCCAACGAAGAGGGAATTGACGGAGCAAGGTTTCATACGTAACTAAACTTGTTAGAACTTAGTCCTCTCGAAATAACATATAACCTATTAACCAACATGTTTTGTAAGTACTAATAATGCACCACACAAACCTTTCAGTATCTAAGGGAAGCTTACCTATGTGCTTTTACTGACCAGTAACCGAGTATCCTAAAAAACACCAGAAATGGTGTCAGAATAGTGCCCGAAATGGCCGCTTTGAAACTCACATGCTAATGCATATGCATATGCCTAAACTAAAACTTGTGTTTGATTAACTGCTAATGCATTAGATAAAATAAAGCAGACGGGATTAGAGTAGGAATAAGTGGTATACAGTGCATTCATTTATTTTTGTATTCTAACGTGTCTTTCTTTGACTTTATTACTGGCTCATAATTGGGCCTGAAGGGTGACTTGAATAGCCATCTTGAAACCTGAATATGCATGTCCTGAAAGTACTGCGAGACCTCGAGCTATGTCATTGAACCAGTGCCAAGTCCCATCTTACCAGTGATGCGCCTGGGAACCTAACCTTCTAACCCGGAGAAAAAAATAAAATAAAATGTTTTACATTGTATATGAAATGAAAGGAAATAATTTTGGGCGGAATAAAAAACATGGGAAATAAATGTATGGGTGGGAATTCAGAGGTATTAAGTCAATGAAAATTAGATCATACTAGTATGGTGTGATGACCTTTCCTCATCTTTTTGACCAGTCAAACAAAGGGAATACACAAATTTGCAACATTGGGGGTGGTACATACCCTGGAATTTGGTATAACTAGGTTAGGCTCAGTTATTTAGATTGTCCCACTTGTCACAGACCTGTCACTGACCCAACGTATGCTAAAGGAGAATCGAGAGCAGAATGCTGGTCGAGCACTCTGACAGAAGAATTGTGAATTTGCTGAGGGAGAAGAATCGATCTGCCCAGTTGGGGTCCGAGAGTAGCTCTAGTGAGGGGTGTAACGCTGGCGTTGCACTTAGCGGAGGTTACCTGTCCTGCACCTGTCCTGACCTGTTGGCTCCTGTCTAGTCGGGAACCCTTTCTTTCCAGCTTTTGGCCGGGGTTGGTCCTCGCACCATTCTAGGTAAATATAAACCCTTTTTCACCCTTCTCAGGTACCAATGTCTAGAATTATAATTAAGTCTCCAAAGATTCTTGCTTGATCATTATTCTTATTCTTGAGAAACTGTTGAATAGTTTACACTGGTATTTGACTCACAAAATATTGCATAGATAAAGGTTTTAAAACTTTCCCGAGTCTGTGGTCATTTCCAGGAAATAAATTGTTTAGTTATACCTATTATCCTAACTTCCTGATCCAAAATCACCCTCATTAATTACAGTGACAAGGAATTGGTTTGATATGGTTTACAGGTATATGTGGTTATAAGTTAAATAATTCCTGATTGGCAGCAGCAAGAAAATTAGATTACCGGCTTATGGTGTGTATGTTTATGGGCCCAGGTGAGTATGTTGTGATGTGAGTAAACTAAGCTGGTAATCTCAGGTCATCAGTATTACTTGGTAGCAGATTTATGCTTAGGTTTTAGTTAAAATAGGTAGTTAATTGTATATTGATTTTATGTTGATTTATGTATTAACCAAAACCCGTTTGTATTGTTACATGCTGTCTAGAACTCCCTGTGGATATTGAATAGCGGGTGGTAAGTGGAAGCCACACTGCAGTGAGGTTAGTTGCCTTGATGAAGAAAGTGTGAAAAGTTAGGTAAAACTTGAAGCACTAGTTAAGGATTAATTTTTTCGTATAAAAGTGAGAGTGACTGATCGAAAAAGAGTTTGCTGGTGAAACTTTGGTTGTATATTACCTAGAAAGGGTAATACTGAAGGAGTAACAGGTACTTTGATGCTTGAGTGAAGAGTATGCGGAAGAGGTTTTACTCGCAGTGTGTGAAGGGTAAATGTAAGGGATTTACTCGCAGTAAAAGACATTTCTTTCCTTTTTTAGTCAATCGGGCACAGTAGCGAATATTTGGCAGTTCGGGCTGGACTGTACCTATGAGGCACAGGGTCAAGAATGATTTGCATATGGCCATGTCTGAACTGGGGTGGCTTGGTGAGCAAAATAACGATGGATTCAACCCAGATCTGGGACTGGAGTGAATGTTTTGCCATTGAGCAACATTCCGTCCATCATCTTGTGTGTTTTGCTGTTCACCCTATGTGGGAAGGGTAGGCCCAGACGTGGGTACCGTGCTCACTAAGCCACTGGAGCCAAGCTATCCTAGCTGAAGACGGCTTATAGCCAGAAACCGGCCCTAGGATGCTTGATTCCGGTCCAGGGAAGACATGGCTTGGCAGTTCGGGCTGGAATGTCCCCATGAGGCTCAGGGCCATGACTGATTTGCATATGGCCATGTCTGAACTGGGGTGGCTTGTTGAGCAAAATAACGATGGATTAAACCCAGATCAGTGACTGGGGTGAATGTTTTGCCATTGTGCAACATTCCGTCCATCATCTTGTGTGTTTTGGTGTATGTTTATGGGCCCAGGTGAGTATGTTGTGATGTGAGTAAACTAAGCTGGTAATCTCATGCCATCAAATGTGTCAAGTAGTACTACTGTTGAAATTCCAAATGCTCAGTTCGTGCCTATTACAAGAGATTAGTACAGGCTTTCAAACAATACAGTGGAATGCTTGCGCAAATGAGCAGGGCCGGACTGGGAACCAAAACCAGCCCTGGCAAAGTGCTCGGCCGGCCCCCGGGGGGAGGTTGGGGTGCGACCGAGCTCTTTGCCGGGGCCGGGTTTCGGACGAATTTGCAGCTATGCTTCAAAAACGGCCCTGTAACAAAAACGGCCCCAAGGGGCCCAAAACCAGCCCCCACCCTTGCAGCGCACCGGGGGATTGCCCCCTGCCCGCAATGGCCAGTCTGGGCCTGCAAATGAGTGATGCAGAAAAGCCAGAATCAGTCAAGTTTTCAAAATGCAGTTCCAGTACAGGGAGGACATAATCAAGCTCCTGTGATGCAGGGTGTTCATGGTTTTCAACAGCAGAATTTCCAGCCTCAAGGTAGGAGTTGTGGTCTACCAGTAGATCATAGAACGGGTGATGATGTGTCAGCATTGAATAAAACAAACCCATGCCATGTGTGTGAAAAATTTGGGGATTGGAGTGCAGATATAATCCTGTATATCAAATACAGAAAAGAGGAAATGTACAGTTTCAGGGAGATAACATTTATCAGACACAACTGACACAGAGACAGAGAACTGAAAATCCTAATGCTTCCGGATCAATGCAGATACCTCAAGCTCCGATGCCTCAGAAGAATGTCCAAACAACAAAAATATAATATGAATCACAATCGGCTAATGAATAGAAATTCTTTCCAAAACCAGAATGCATCACAACAGTACTCAATCCAGACAGGTGATTTTGATCCAGACCCGTTGGCATGACCCGTTGGCATGAAAATACCTGAGAAGGGAGGAGGATTGCTTGCATTGATGCAGCCTTAGAGGTAGAATAGAGTGGTCCCAATGTGGATGGAGAAGTGAATGGGAATCATGTCTCATTCTTTGTTGACACTGGTGCTACCCACTCTACTGTGAGAACAGCAGAGGTTCTCAACCTACCCCTATTGGGGAAAGTATCCTAGTTGTAGGAGTTGCAAAGAAAATGTGGTCCATCCCAATTTCTGAAGCAGTTCCTGTTAAAATAGGGTCCTTTAAGGATAGACATCGATTTGTGGTGTGTGATTCAAGTCCAGTGAATCTGCGTGGACGTGATCTGCTATGTCAACTAAATTCTGGGACTTTACAGGTAAAGCTATCGGACTAGTCAAAGGTGTTGAGCCAGTCCAAATCACCACAGCAGCGGCCTGCTCAGGTAAGCACGGTGATGCCGGGGGTTAGGGGAGGGATCGTCGACAGATGACATAATAGGTATAATCAAATAAATAAATAATACCTATTTTGTCGTTTGTTAACTACCCCTAACCCCCCACCCCCCGTGCCCTGCCCCGCCTTACCGCGCTTACTGAGCCGGCCGCCGCTGAATTAGCATAAAGTCAAATGATGACTATCTGAGAATCCCACAATACAATTTGACTCCAGATACTATTGCTGACATGACTCCTGTGATTGGATTGACTCAATGATTGAACAAGGGATCTTGAAGGAGATAATGGGAAGTTCATGTAACTCTCCCATTATGGACTTACAGCAGATAAATGGCAAGTAATGTATTGCACAGGTTTTTTTTGCCTTTAAAGGCTGGTTTTATTATGTCACATTTGATGTGCATTTAGGTTTAAGTTTCTTTATTGAATTTCATACATACCAATACAACATTGGCAATACAAAATGTATATCCAGACCTCCCACAATGTGGGGGAGCTATAGTATCATTAACTTAACAACCCCAACATCATCCCCCACCCCAAGAAAAACCCACCCCCATGTTCAGCTATAAAATGTCCATCACAGTTATTCTGTGCCCTGAGGGCCATCTTATGTCCGTGCAGAAAGGAGTAGTAACCTCAGATATTTAGGGCAGGTGATTTTGTTAAATTCCGTAGATAGCAGCGATAGAAAGGGTTCCCCGAGGGTGGGGAAGAAGGCACTTTTGTCAGCAAGGGAAAGGGATATCCTCTACATACCAAGAATGTACCACATGTGATGCAGCAAATCCATGTGAGTAGGAAGGCAGCAGGTTCCACCATCTCTACACTAGCCACTTTCCCTGCAGTGTATTTGGCTCTGTAGTAGATGTATTTCCACTCCAGATGGGTGAGCATGCGTTCTAATTCTAGTTCCCATCTCTTTTGGGTCAGTGTTTTGTGAGGTGTTGGGGCCTGCCTAATTAAGCAGTATAACTACGACATTAGGTGGGCATCGTCAGTTTTAGATAGTAGCCACTTTTCAAATGCAGTGAGGTGGCTCTGTGCATGAGGACGGACTTTCGGATGCATGTCCCAGTGCCTTATCTGTTGATAATGAAAGCGTTCTGATTTGGGGAGTCCTTGCTGGCTACAGAGGTCCTCAAAAGAAAGAGGGCCCTCCTTGTCGAAGAAGTGTTCAATTGATCTACCTCCCTCCCTTGCCCACTGCGTAAAAGCTCTTGCATTTATCCCCGGGGAGAAGGACATGCTTTGAACAAGGGGGTTCAAAGGGGACGTAAAAATTGTGAGGTTTCTCTTGACCGCTATTTTATCCCAAGCCTTGAGAGGCCCTCTGGTTACATACGAGAGATAGCGATTCCTAGGTATGGCCGCTTTAGGTAGAAAAGGAATCTGTCATAGTGATTTCCCTGCTAACGTTCTGTCTATGAAAAGCCAGTGCTTTTCGGACTCCGGATGTGACCATTCCATAAACGCCTTGATCTGGGCAGCCCAATAGTAATCCTGAAGATTTGGGATCCCCAGGCCACCCCCTCACCTGGAGGCCTGTAGCCAAGGTTGCGCCGCATTCTCGGTCTCTTTCCCACCCAGATGAAGGCTTCTAGGTCCTGCTGAAGCATGCGCAACATGCCTGGTGGTGGTTCCAAAGGCAGGGTCTGAATAGGAATACGATTTTTGGCAATATAGACATTTTGACGGACGCTATCCTGCCGAGCCAGGACAGCACATGGGGCCACCATCTATGTAAGTCTTCCCTTACCTGTTGGAGCAGAGCGGTATCATTTAGCGTTATGGTGTCGAGTATTGACGCAGAGAGTTAAATCCCAAAGTAGGGGATCGCCACTGTGGCACATTGGATGGGGAGAGCATTTCTCAGTGAGCATTTCTCAGTGAGCTAAGTGTAGAGGGCTTCACAGAGGGATCGAGGTCCTGTGGTTTATGGACATTTACTTTGAATCCATCCAGCAGCTTGGGAAAAGCGCTCCAATTCCGATGGCACCGCCGTTACATAGGTCTGGGAGTTTTCTAATGTCAATATTACATTGTCCGCGTATAGACTGAGTGTATGTGGATCCCCTGAAGCGAATGCCAGAGACTAGAGGGTTATCTTGTATATGCTTACTAATGGGCTCTATATATAGGGCAAAGAGCAAGGGGGAGAGGGGGCAGCCCTGACAAGTCCCTCTCTGTATGAGGAACGGGGAGGAGGTATGAACATTCACTCGGACAGTGGCTTCTGGGTTAGTGTATCTGCTGAAGACCCACTCAATGAACCTCTTTGGGAGCCCAAAATGTTGCAACGTCTCCTTCAAATACATCCAATTCACTCTGTCGAATACTTTCTTGGCATCCATTGACAGTAGCAATCGCTCTGTGTCGAAACGTTGTGCTTTGTCAATTATGTGGAGTATGCGCTTGGTATCATCTGCGCATTGGCAATTGGGCACAAACCCTGCCTGGTCAGGGTCAATCAGCCCAGGCAGGAGGGGCGACAGTCGGGATGCAAGGATGCCTGTGAACAGTTTAAAATCAATATTATGGAGGGAGATGGGCCTATATGAAGCACATTGATGTTTGTCTTTCCCTGCTTTGGGAATTACAATCACAGATGCTCCGAGCATCGACTTGGGGATGGCAGATGTGGACCCTATAGCGTTGTTAACTCTAGTGAGTATGGGAGCCAGTATGGGACAGAAGATTTTGTAGAATGCTGCAGAAAAGCAATCTGGGCCTGGGGATTTTAATGGTTTAAGCTTGGCAATGGCTGAAATTACTCCCTCAATTCTAATCAGGGATGCAATCTCCTACACCTGGTCAGCTGTAATTTTGGAGGTGGGAACACTATTGAGTTATTGCGTTTGGCCCTGCATGGAAAGGTCTTTAGCAGTATAAAGCTCTGTATAGAATTGGTGAAAGGTTTCGGCAATTTGCTGATCAGTCACCCTCTCCTCCCCAGTGAGGCAGTCACAGAGGTGATGGTGGATTTCTGCCTCTGCGTTCATAGCCTTTGGGCTAAAAGTTTCCCTGCACTGTCCCCTCCTATGTAAAAGTTGTGTCAGAGTCTAAGTGCTGCCTGCTCAGCTCTGTCAAGGCCGAGCACTGCTAAGCTGAGAGCGTGTCACTTCGAATTGTTTCCATACCCTTAGTGCACCCAGTCCTCTGATGTATATATTCTCTAGCTCTTCTCACTGCGTATCGGATTGTCTGAGGTTGCAATGGCAATGAATTCTCCCTCACCCCTGGCTTTAGGGCATCCCAGAGAATGTCTATCTGGGTTTCGGGGGTATCGTTCACTTCCAGGTACCACCGCTGGCCTATGCAGCATCATATCACAGAGGCGCCAAGTCCGGGAAGTGGTCAAGTCCCATGGCAGTGAAAGGGACAGGGTAACTGTTGAATAGTCTGACAGAGTACATGGTTGGATATCTATTTGCTTGATGTAGGGTGTTAAACTTGCCGTGCCCAGGAAGTAATTGATTTTTGCGTATGTTTTGTGGGAGTGGGAGTAAAAATAGTATTCTCTAGACGCCGGATGCTTATCTCTCCATATGTCAGATAAACCTGCATCCGCTAGCATCTGTTTCCCATCTTTGAAAAGGGCCCCTGACTGTCCCTGCCTTTGGGCTGATCAGTCTAAGGCGTTGTCAAAAACGATATTTAAGTCACCACCCAAGAGGATTGTCCTATCCTGGGTAGTGCTCATTTCATGCACTACTTTCAACAGATATTCCTCCTGGACCTCATTAGGGACATAAACTGCCCCTTTGGTGAGCTTTTTTGAGCCCATAGAAAAGGAATAGGTTAAGAGTCGTCCTTTTAGTTCTGCTTGTTTAGGCCCTATCTTACCGGGGAATTTGTTCTATAGTAGGATAGCCACTCCTGCTTTTTTAGTGGGAAGAGAGGAAAAAAACTGGTGTGGGAATGCCCTTGTGCAGAGTCTATGTGTATCTCCTGCCAGGAGATGGGTCTCTTGGAGCAGGCAAATGTGGCCTTAGAGTGCTCCAAGTACGACAAAATGGCCCGAAGGTTTGATGGGGTTATTTAACCCTTTTATGTTAAGGGTCAATATTTTAAGGTGTTGGAGCATCGCGGTAATCTAGGGGAAGAGGCTAAAGAACTATGCTGTGTTTCAATGGAATGTGGAGTATGAACTGGCATAACATGATGACCTAGCTTAGCGCTTGAGTGAGTGATATAGGGAGCAGGTGTGTCTGGAGGAGTACCCCAAACTTAATAACAGCCCCAACAACAAATAACAAATTGACAACACAACACAAAACAGAATGTATAAGTCCTGGGATTGCATTCCCACGGGATGGGGTGGAAGAGTTCCAGTTCTTCTAATCGTCCAGGTCCCACCGGGCCCCTGCCTTTTCTGAAGGAGTGGGTGCACCATTTGATCTTCGGTACATGGGGCATATGTCAATTCAAACTCAACCTCCGACAGGCTCATGCGGGCCTGTGGAGTCCTCTCACAGTGACGCCAAGACTGCCTGTCTCTCTCTCGCCATTGTTTCTGGGTCGGGACGTAGTTTTTCATTCACCTGGTCCTCGACTGTTACCCTTACCAACGGGCGATGGTGGACCTGTTGCAGAGTACTCTGGGATGTTCAGCAGTTGGCGAGCCTCCCTGACTGAACGGATTTGCTGAATCTTCCTGTTTAGGCGGAAAATAAGGCGGAACGGGTGCCCCACGAGTATGGGATTTTATTGTCCCCGAGGTGCGCAGTGATGGGCTGGAAAACCCTCCTCTTCTGGAGGGTTGACGTCGCCAAGTCCTGAAACAAGAGAGATCGTAGCCCTTGATATTGTAGGGAGCCACAGTCTCTGGCTTTTTGGAGGATTTGCTCTTTCAATTGGAATTCATGCACGCAGGTTAAAATGTCAGGAGGTGAGGCCGAAGCGGACCTGCAAGGGCTCACTCGGTGTGTGCATTACAATTTGATCTCCATTTCCTCTGAGGCACCGATAATAGACCGGAACAGACCTTCTACAAACACTGCTATGTTCTCACCCTCCGCCCCACGAGGGATATTGCAGAGGCAAATGTTATTACACCTAGAGTGGTTCTCTAGGTCTTCCACATGGGACTGGAGATCTAGGTGCTGGTCATTCAAGCGAATGACCTCTTGCAGAAGGAATTCGATCTCTTCATCTTTGCTTGAGCTCTGAGTCTCTAATGTGTCTACCCTGTGTCCCAGGGAATCCACATCCTTTCTCAAATTTTTGACTTCCTGCGCAGTTCAGTTTTCAACTGCTTAAAATCTTCTCTTAGGGACGCAAATAAGGTTTCTATGAATGCAAGAGTGAGCGTGGCATCAGTTTCACTAGTGTCCGTCGACTCCGTTGCTTCCACATTAGCGGTTGCAGGTGCTTTAAGTAACATCTCTTTGACTGTCCTGTCTTCCTCCCCCTGTTGGCGGTCGCCATGTTCGAGCGCTTGATGCTCTGTGCCTATCTCTCTCTTGAACGTGGTCTACAAACAAACTCCCTGGTTGCCGTTCCTAGGGGAGGGCCAACACTCCAGTTGCTGCAGGGAATGCCCTATAACTGAAAGTATTTTATGTAGTGGTATGCGTCCTTAATCTAAGACAGCGATGGGCACTGCCCCCTCGTGGGGTCTCGGGGATCCTCTCGGAAGAGTATGCCACAGCTAGTCTTGATTTGCCGCTCCACAGATGGCTCTAGTTCGTAGGCCTATCAGGGCTCCACCGGGATCCCCCCCAACATACGGCCCAACTGTGTGGAAGGGCCTGTTGCCGTAGCTCTGCACCTCGGGCTCTCCCCAAGGTGGCTGTGTTTTCTCTCCAGCACCCACACATTGGTGCCCGATCTCGGGAGCTGGGGCCAGGACCTGTCTCAAACTCTGCCCACTGCGACTCTCTCGCCCTGTATGTGGGCATTCCTCCCTTCAGTCCCTCTGGACTGGTGGTGTTGGCAGGAGCTCCTCAAGTCTCCACCTGTTGCAAAAATAGGTTAAGAACCAACAAAGCCCCTGTTGACTCCAGCAGGCACTCTCCTGGCTGTTCCCCGGGGCCCACTTTGGCAGATACTCCCACCAGGGTGAGTGCTCCTGCCCGATGACTAGTGCACCACCCGCCCGGCTCTTGCAGGCAGATCGTGGCCTGTGCTGGGTGGGTTAGTCACTCTGGGGCCAGACTGCTGTGAGCATGTCTCCCGCTACAGGACTCTTTGTCCGGCCGGCTCCCTTGCAGGCCACTGTCAATGTGCTCGGGTCCTGCGGTCTCCCGGCACCCTTTTCTAGGAATCAGTGTCATCTCGTCCAGGGCTCCCGAGTCGCAGTTCCTCCTCTGTGTCGTGTCACGGCTTGATCTGGGCACTGGCGCCGCTCTCGTCCACAACTACGCCTGGTGTCAGGGTGGCGGTGGGGTCTGCTGTGGGGCGCTCTGCCTCAAGTCGGCCACCACTGCCCGTCAAAGTCCGGTGATCTCCTCAGCCCTGGGCAGTGGAACAGCTACTCAGTATTGCGTCTCTGCCCTTCGGACCAGCGCAAGGCCACATGCCAGCAGCCTCTCTTCAGTCTTCAACGCAGCGATAGGGGACTCCAGACACTCTCTTGTGGTCGAAGACTGACTCCACCCATTCTCCGGTGTTGCCCTTGAGCCACCTGGTGAATTTCAAGATACGGCTATTTAAAGATTAGGCTAGGGCCCGGGTGTAGAGACGGAGCAACGAGCAGGCACGTCCTACTCGGTCGCCATCTTGGCCATGCCCTCCTATTAGGCAGGTTTTGAGGAAAATAAATACCACTGTTGCCCCTTTTTGTCTTGAGGTACCGAATCCAGCTCTGATATTATTTCAAATTCCATGTGAAGCTGAATGGTTTTCATTCATCGATCTGTGTCAATCCTTCTTTTCTATTCCTCTTTATGAGGATAGTCAGTTTCTTTTTGCTTTCCGTTTTGGCAATCATATTTTGGCATAGTGCAGAAAGTCCTACAAGGGTATACGGAAGGCCATTCGATTTTCAATCAGATACATAAAAAGAATCTTGAGTCTTTGGTGAGGCCATATCATTGAGTGTTAGTGCAGTATATTGACAGCTTATTGGTGCCTTCAAATACTAAGGAGGTTTGCAGAATTGACACTATAACCCTTTTGTATCTCCAACTAAGATACAGTTTTGCCAAACTAAAGTCCTGTACTTAGTATACCACAGTGAGAAAGGCGCAAGGAAAATGTCACAGGAAAGAATCACAGGGATTCTTAACATGAGTCCACCAACTACCCAAAAGAAAGTGTTAATGTTCTTAGGAATGGTGGCCAATTGATTCCAAATTTCTCGCTAAAGGCAAAACCTCTTCAGATGTTAGCATACAAAGAAATGTCTGATCCGGTACCCTGGGACGACAGTTGTATTATTGCATTCACTGAGCTGCAAGAATGCCTTTGCAGGGCACCAGCTCTGGGAATGCCTCATTACAAGTGCTTTGTGTTTTTTTGCAGTGAAAGGGACGGCTGTGCTTGTTCAGTGTTGAAACAAATACATGGTAGTTGTAGGCCCCTCACCTATTTTTCAGCGTCTCGTGATCATGTAGCATTGCCAAGATATTTAAAAACAGTTGCATCTGCATGTGTAATTCTTGAGCCGTGTGAAAGTATAGTTATGGGACATCCGTTAACTTTATTTCTATACCATTCAGTGGAGATACTTTTAACTCGTACCCAAGCACAGTATCTGAAGAATAGTCATCTTACAAAGTATGAGCAAATTCTTTTGGGCGCAAAAACCGTGACACTTAAAAGATGCACAGTTTTTAATCCATCCACTCTGTAGCCATTGCCTCGAAATTACACTGCGATTAATGAAGCTGAACATGACTGTTTGGATGTGACTGAATTATGTACCAAGCCCTGCCCTGTTATCCATGATGAACCACTGCCTAAATTTGATCATGTGTTATTTGTTGACGGTTCTTGTTTGAAAGACAGTGAAGGAAATTTGAGAGCAACCTATGCTGTTTGCACAGTTGCTGTTGTTGTGGGAGCGTCATGGTTGCAAGGAGTGTATTCAGCACAGGAGGCAGAGCTGATTGCATCAATGTGAGCCTGCAGTGTTTCTGAACAGATTAGAGTTACAATATTTACAGACAGTCATTATGGCTTTGGAGTAAGGCAATTGTGGTCCCAACATGGCTCATGACTTCCTCCGGATGGCCAATACGGAACAGGTAAAGTGTAAGGAACCTATTGCGGTCCCTACATTTGCCTGCCCAAATTGCAGTACTCAAGTGCATAGCACACAGAAAGGACACAGATGATGTGACCATTGGAAATAAATATGCTGAAGAGATTGCAAAGTATTGTGCATTATGTTTACATACTTTCAATGAGGATCAATTGAATGAAACATCACAAGTCACACATCATAATATGTTGTTAACAACATTAGACACTTGGGAAGAGGTCAGGAAGATACAAGAGGAAGTGACAGAGGCAGAACAACAAAGTTTGTTGCGAGCAGTATGTACAAAAGGGAAGATGAAATTTGGGTTCACACTGATGCCACACCGGTATTACCTGACAGTTTGCGGTAGCCTATGGCTGGACATTATCATAGTCCTGCACATGCAGGAAGAGATGTAATGATAAGCCTCTTTCGACAAGTGTAGTTTAATCTCAGATTCAGAGTAACTGCTGAAACATTATGCCACTGTATGCCAGCAACAGAATGCAGGAATAAAAACTCCAACAAGGCGAAACACTAGTCTAACCGTGGCAAAATTGTTGTTAATTCCGCATTTTGGATTCCCAACTTCTCTTGAGTCAGACTGAGGAACTCACTTTAATAAGGTCCTGAAATTGTTATGTGCAACACTACAGGGTGAGCAGAAGCTTCCAGAGGCTTCTGAACTTCTTGAACAAGTCAATGGTACATTGCAGAAAAGATTGGCAATGGTGTGCAATTCAACGTCTTTAAAGTGGCCTGATGTGCTGCCTCTTGTTTTGAGGAGTTTGAGAAGTACAGCAGACAGGATTGTTACCCCAAGAAGTGATAATCGTTTGAGTGGTGAGACAGGCAAGCAGTTCCTTCCAATGCTCTTGTAAATATCATTGATGACTTGATCTTGGACTACTGTAAAGGTTTGTCTTATATGGTATGTTCTGTTTTGTAAGATTGTAAATATCGGAACCCTTGTTTTATGTATTTGTTATTTATTGTCTTTTATGAACAAATTGTTCAAAATAAAGACTGAATGATAATGGTATGTTCTGTGTCTCATCAGGCTGGGGAAGCTGCTCTTGCGACACAAATGGAGCAGTACCATAATCTCAGTCCTAGTGACTGTGTAGTGATAAAGAAGCATGTGCAAAAATTGTGCCTTCAACCCCGTTGGAAAGGTCCATATCAGGTGATCCTGATAACCAGCACCCCGTGATGTGCAGAGGTCTTCTGACTTGGGACACGCGGTCCATACTTACAGAGTCCCATTTCCCCTTGATGATACAGCAGCACCTGTTCCTGATGTGCCAGTGGTTACAGTGAGACAGAGGGATTGTTAGTCAAGCTGCTGGGGACCGGCACGCTGCTGGAACAGAACTTGCTTGGCCTGAGGAGAGTCTGAGAGAGTCAACTGTTGTTGGTACCAAAGGGTCTCAGCAAATAGAGTTGACACCAAGAGAAACTGATCATAGTGATGGGCTGAGTGCATCAAGAAAGCAAGTTGTGCCCGAAGTCTGTTGGCCTCAAAGACATGAGATCCTGAGAAGCTGCCTGACAACAGGACAAGTACCACCAACAATTCCTGAAAGTTCAGAGCAGTACGTTCAAAGTGATACTGATGGTAAGTAAACAGCTGTGAGGGGATCAAAAAGAGCGATAGTACCCAGTCAAAAGTATTCAGCTCCTGAATGGACTTGTCGGCTGCAAATTAATGGGAGCAGGAGTTCTTCAATTATTGCTTTTAACAATACAAATCCACCCGAACCACCTTAAAACAAACTTTATTGTAAATCTGAATTTCAATCTTGGTGTACCTCTTGAAGAACTGACACAATCTTTCCTGAATATATTCATCAGTGAAGCTGATCTGCATATTTCCCATACTCACCGGAACTATCATATTGTGCCTTGATATTTTCTGCATTTGAACATTGCTGAATTGCTCAAACCACCTGCTGTTATTTCCTATTTTAGTTACTAACTGGTTAACGGTCTGAAACTTCAGAAGCCATGCGTCCTAACGTTGAAATCTCTTCTATATGCAAACATGCATATACTGGAATCTTTTCTGTTATTGCTTTGATATTATTCACATGACTTATTGTTTTTAATTTGCCACATTATGAACTGATATAAGATTTTAAAATTACACTTTCTTCAGAATATGTCAAAAGAAACAGCATTGATTTGACTGACTTGAATGATAATTTTTAACATAATGACTTTCTTAAAACTGATTACTCGCTGAACACTTACAATGATCTGTTGAATGAATATGTAAATAGGATGGGTGTTGGTGATTGCTATGTCTGTTTGCAAATAACTACCTCTGTTTCTGAGGGCATAACCTATCGTAGTTTGCCATTGACATATGGCATTTCTTACAGAGTGCTAGCTAGTTTTTTTTTATGGAACTGATCAACTGCTCTATTTTTAGTCCAATCATGATCATATCTTTTCTGAACTTCCTGTGCTAAAATGCTTAAATCCACATCTTGAAGGTTTGCAAGTTGAAATCATGGGCTATTTGTTTAGACCAAAAATCAACAATCTTTAGACATGGCTTATGTACACAGGGGAGAGGATGTAGCCTAACGGGTAGAGCGGTGGACTTCAAATCTGGGGAACTAGGTTCGAGTCTCGGCAACGACGCTCAACATTCTCTGATTCTGGGCAAATAACGTAATCTTCCCGTGCCTAACAAAAATAAATGTGTTCTCATGTAACGCAACTGGTGCTCATGTAAAGCGCTCTGATACCTGATTTTGGGTCAAGTACGCGCTAAATATAAATTCAAGAAAAAAAAGAAATAACCTAACATATAAAATATGGAGGGCTGAAAATAATTTCATAGAATTAGTAGAGTAGATGACATAATGCAGCAATTAATAATAATACAAAATCAAAAAAAGTCTTGGGAAATTACAGCAGGAAGAAAATAGCCTAATTGAGGGAAGGACTACATTAGCGTTAGACTGGCAACATAATGGAAAACTTTGTATATACAGAATGAAGATTAAATACTAACACACATTTTGTAGGACTTAGTACATGTGAACATACTTTTGAAATTTGTGAAAACTGAGAAAGATATTTAAGTGGAGGTGATCCCATCTTTCCCGGAGTGCATTATATTCGTGGAAAGAATGCTAATTTCAAATTAACAAAATGAATGGAATGGAAGTTGTAATCACAGAATTGTTTTTCCAAAAATGTATCATGTGAAGGATTTTGAAAAATAATAAATGGAGAGATTGAGAATATGAAGAAATGAAAGAAATCAATCAATCAATCAATCAATCAAAGACATTTATAGAGCGCACTACCTACCCGTAGGGTCTCGAGTCGCTTATAGGGGGGGGGGGGGGTTCCGCTACTGCTCGAACAGCCAGGTCTTGAGCTTCTTCCTGAAGGAGAGGTGGTCTTGGGTCAGGCGCAGGTCGGCCGGGAGGGAGTTCCAGGTCTTGGCGGCCAGGTAGGAGAAGGACCTTCCTCCTGTAGTGGCTCTGCGGATGCGTGGGACGGCGGCGAGGGCGTGGCTGGCGGATCGGAGGTGGCGTTTGGGAGCGTAGAAGTTGATTCGGTTGTTGAGGTAGCTCGGGCCTTGGTCGTGGAGAGCTTTGTGTGCGTGGGTAAGGAGGCGGAAGGTGATTCTCTTGTTGACCGGGAGCCAGTGCAGGTCTCTTAGGTGTCCGGAGATGTGGCTTTGTCGTGGGATGTCGAGGATGAGTCTGGCTGAGGCGTTCTGGATGCGCTGGAGTCTCTTCTGGATCTTGGCGGTGGTTCCGGCGTAGAGTGCGTTGCCGTAGTCCAGTCGGCTGGTGACGAGGGCCTGGGTGACGGTCTTCCTGGTCTCTGTGGGGATCCACCAGAAGATCTTCCTAAGCATGCGCAGGATGTTGAAGCACGACGAGGAGACGGCGTTGACTTGCCTGGTCATGGAGAGGGAGGAGTCCAAGATGAAACCCAGGTTGCGTGCGTGGTCCGTCGGTTTGGGTGCGGTGCCCAGGGCGGGGGGCCACCAGGAGTCGTCCCAGGCGGAGGGCGAGGAGCCCAGGATGAGGACCTCCGTCTTGTCTGTGTTCAGCTTCAGGCGGCTCGTCGTCATCCACTCGGCTACCTCTCTCATCCCTTCGTGCAGGTTGGCTCTGGCGGCGGCGGGGTCGTTGGTCAGGGAGAGGATCAGCTGGGTGTCGTCGGCGTAGGAGATTATGTTGAGGTTGTGTTGGCGTGCGATGGCCGCGAGGGGGCTCATGTAGACGTTGAAGAGAGTCGGGCTCAGTGAGAATCCTTGAGGGACGCCGCAGATGACTTTGGTGGCCTCTGACTTGTATGGTGGTAGGCGGACTCTTTGTATTCTTCCGTCGAGAAAGGAGACGATCCATTCCAGCGCCTTCTCCTGGATTCCGACGTTGCTGAGGCGCTGCACTAGGGTGCGGTGGCAGACCGTGTCGAAAGCCGCGGAGAGGTCTAGGAGGATGAGGGCCGCTGTTTCCCCGATGAGGGCCACTGTTTCCCCGAAAGAAATGAAATGAAATTTGATTTGTAAAGCGCATGGCTGCCCGAAAGCGTCCCAGCGCTGCAGAACAAAAAGCAACCTAAGGTGGACAATGTTAGTTAGGGGTAAATGGGGAAAAGAAAAGTTTTTAGGAGTTTCCGAAACTTCCCATGATTGGGTTCGGTTCGGATCGTCATAGGAAGGGAATTCAACAGTGATGCCGCGTTAACTGAGAAGAGACGCCCCCCGAGCGTGCCCTCCTCACTTTGGGGACAATGGCAAGGTTTCCCTGGTCGGATCGTAGAGTCAGAGAGGACTTGTAAGGGCGGATCAGAGTCCTCAAGATGGGGGGTCCCTTTTCCTGGAGGGACTTGTGTGCTATGCACAAGGATTTACATTTTATTCTTTCCCGTATCGGGAGCCAGTGAAGGGATCTTAAGGCTGGCTTAGCCGAAGTTCTTAATGAGGTCCCCGTCAGCAGCCTAGCTGCTGAGTTCTGGACACGCTGTAGAGTGTTGATGGTTGCTTCAGGTGCCGCCAAGAACAGGGCATTGCTGTAGTCCAGTCTAGATATTATTAGACCTTGGACTAACAGCTTTCTGGACTGAAAGGGCAGAAGTGGAAGAACCTTTCGAACAGACCGAAGCAGGCCATAGCATATGCCTGCTGTTTTCTTTGCCTGGGTTTTAAAAGGAAGGTCCCGCTCAAACCAAACTCCTAAACTTTTGATTTCATCTTTAGGGGCGGGAGCGTCACCAAGGCAAGGAGGCCAGATGGACTTAGGCAACGCTGTTAGTTGGTGGCCCAGGAGCATGATCTCTGTTTTAGCTCCATTTAATTTGAGCCGCGATCTGGACATCCATGCATAGATTCCTGAGTGGCAGGTGGAAAGATTCTCGAAGCAACTCTCTTGTTGGGATAGCGAGAAGACTAGTTGGGTGTCGTCAGCATAGGTAACTATTTTTATCCCAAAAGGATTGACCACCTCCTCCAGTGGGGACATGTAAACGTTGAAAAGGGTAGGGCTCAATGAAGAGCCCTGGGGCACTCCACACTGGAGAGGGATGGATTTCGAGGTAGCGCTGTTTTCACAGATCTGAAAAGAACGACAGCTCAGAAACGATGACAGCCATTGTAGCGCTGTGCCAGAGATTCCCAATCCCGCAAGTCGCTGTATAAGGATGCCATGGTCCACCGTGTCAAAAGCTGCACTAAGATCCAGGAGGATCGCAACTGCAGATCCCCCTGAATCTAAAATGCATCTTGCCTCTTCCGCTACTGCTATCAGGGCGGATTCAGTCCCCTGACCCGGGCGAAAGCCTGTTTGTGAATTACGCAGCAGCATGTTGTTTTCCAGGAAAGAGGAGAGCTGCTTGGTGACCACTCTCTCCGCAATTTTGCTTAGCCCCGGTAGTAGTGATATTGGACGAAAGTTTCCCAGGTCTGCGGGATCAAGGCCTGGCTATTTAAGAAGAGCCTTCACCCTAGCTTGCTTCCAGCTGGGTGGGACAACACCACATGTAAAGGAGAGATTTATAAGCTCCGTTGCTACAGGGGCTAAAGTGTCAGAGATGAGTTTAAGGATGTGGGCGGGCGCGGGATCGGATGGGGAACCGCTTTTGAGAAGGGACAAGGTTTTGCAGAAGTCATCAATGGTTAAAGGAGAAAATGAATCCAGCGATGGACCAGGTGTACAAGAGCAGTGGTCAGCCGAAAACGGGGCGGGTCCACTATGCGGAAGACTGTCTAAGATTTTTTGAACTTTCATATCAGAAAAGCTGGCTAGTTGGTTGCATCTAGATTCTGCGTTCTCCTGCCTGATTGAGGGTAAGGGGACTTTCAGTAGTTCTTTTACTATTTTAAAGGTTTCCCTAGATGAGTAGGAGGCAGATTTAATTCTCTCCTCCAGGAAGGCTGACTGGGCTGTTTTGCGGGCAGTTTTATAGAGCCTCATAGCAGAACGGTATGCTGCCTTACTGTTGTCCGACCAGTCTTTTTTGCCCTGTGCGTTCTAATCGCTTGCACTTTTTCCTCATAGTTCTAAGTTCCGAAGTATACCATGGTGTTTTGTAGGGACTGCTCTTCTTAGTTATACTTTTCCTAGGCAGTACAACATCTAGAGAATTATTCAGCCAACTTTGAAAGTTGGTGTCAGCCACTAGTGGGTCCGGATCTGGCGTGGGAACTGTTTGTTCCAGTATCCGAGTAAAGTTCTCGAGGGGTAATTTAGACCAGGCTCTCTCTAATGTACAGGAAGGTGTGACGTTTGGTAAGTCAGTACGAGTTTTCCATGTAAAAGGGACCAAGAAATGATCAGACCAAGGAATAGGGAGGGGGGGGACTGGAATGGACATGAATAATATTAGTAAAAATGGGGTCCAATAGGTGACCTTTATTGTGGGTGGCCTCCCTATTTATGAGGTTGAGATCGAAAGATTTAAAATCGAGCCTAAGATCCGCTGCCACCCTATAGTCAAGATCATTAAAGTGTGAGTGCAAGTGAAATAGCAGGAGATATTTTTGGAGTTTTGATACCTTCTGTAGAAGTAGCACTAAATTCTCAGAAAATAAGAAAACTGTCCACTATATAGTTGATGAATTAGCTACTAGTACAACTGGAGGGTTTACTGTTATATATGTAGAAATTATTTAGATAAGATCAAAGGTGATTCAAAATAGACTTGCCCTTGATATCTTTCGTGTGAAGGAGGGCAGAATCTATCATTTATTAAAGGTCCAATATTGTTACAATTACATACCAGATAAGAGCAAAGACTGGAAAGCTATATTAAAAACATTACACACTTAAACAAAGACCTGAAAGACATAAACGCAGACAGTGCCTGGGAAATGACAGGAAAAGGATTTGCAACTATTAGTAATTGGTTGGGTAACTTAGGTAATGGATTAGTGATCTCTATTTTAAGACCATTAGTGGCAATCTCTTTGAGCATAATGCTGAGGATTTAGCAATCACATTTTGTAGGCTTGAAAAGGATAAACAAGATGTGAAAAGAACGAGAATTGATCTTGAACTGGAAGACGATAAATGTAAATATTATGACAAAATGAAAACCTTAGAGTAGTCTACAAGGAAAAGACTAAAGACAACAAAAGAAAGCGTTGTGACGATTTCATGTGGTAGTTTATGATGGCTAAAATTGCTACCAGAGGGAGGCCTGTAACAGCGCAGATATCGATTATTCGTTACACGGCATATACACTAGATTTGGCACTGAAATATTAACATGTACCTTACACATGTTGAAGAAAAACATCACAGAAGCAGGGAAAACATTGAATTATCAGAACTGTAAAAGCATGCTTGATTAGTTTGAAACAGTAGGATTAAGCAATTAATATTAATAACAAGATGTTATGAATGCTACTGAGAAGTTTAGCATTGCTATTGATTTTAATTGCAGAGAGTTTTCACAAACTAGACATTGGTGCAAATCATTGTTGATATGGGTTGAATGCTTGAAACTTTCAGTATAAGTGACTAACATCATAAAGAATATATATCTTAATGAAAATAATTTTGATTTAATTTGTTTTAGAATTAGTTTACATGTTGCTACTTTTGAAATTTGTATAAATAGGCCTTATTTAGGTTCATTCGTTTTTTTAAATATAACAATTACTTTTTTTGTCGTCACATCACCATAGCAGCAGCAACTCTTGGGCCACTCAATCTGTGCACCTCACAGTCCAATGAAATGAAATGAAATGAATGAAATGAATGAGACTTATATAGCGCACGACTTACCCTGGGGCATCTCAGCGCTTGCTTAGGGAACCCGTCCTGGTATTCCCCTGTGAGATAACCCTGGCAGGGTATCCACAAGGTGAAAGTCAGGCATCCCACCGCGAGGGGCCGTTGTGGAGATTAAGCAAGCTATTGCCCAGAGTCGCAGAGTGTGAACCCGTGAGTCGAGAAGGCACCGGAGCGAGAATTAACGAGTCCGTGGAATTTTTGAGCCCAAGACCTGCCGAGGCGGGGAATTGAACCCTGGTCCCGGGCCGAACTCAAGCTCCAGGTCTGCCGCCTCTAACCCCTGAGCCACACTTCTCCACTCCAATGCATTCTCTCTTGGCCCCCTCCACTCAGGCCAGCCAAAGGGCCTCTGCCTAGGGCGGTACCTTGGTGTAATCATAGGAAGCGACCTTTATTCAATCCAGACCTTTCCCTAAAAACCACATCTGAAGAAGTCAGCCCATACCGCATTTGCCCTTCCTGTTTTACATTCCAGATCCAAGCGCCACACGCAGGTAACCGCTTTGCAACTTCCGGGGGCGATGGATCTGTCCACTTCTTGCAGATTTCCTTCTGTGAGATAAGTATCAAATAAAACAAAAGGCGTTGCTGCTCCCTATGCAAAGAGCAACGTGTTGCCATATCCACTCCCAGAAGGACCAACTGTGAATTTAGGACTTTTGCTTCCCCAAGTATATCATTTAGGGTAGCCTCTATGCCAACCAAGAATGCTTTTATCCTGGGACACTGAAAAAAGATGTGCTCATCTTTGGCCTTTAGAAAGCCACTCCTCTTACACCTGGGAATGGGTGGTAGAGCAAATGCAGGAGGGTGGAGTAGAGAGTGTAGTGATAGGATTACCTCGGAGATAAAATACCTAGGGATTCCGATTCTCAATAAGGTGGATTAAATTACTCTCTGTAACTAAAAAAGGGTAGCTAGGGAAGTTGATGTATTGTTCTCTAGGTGGAAGAACTTGCCCCTAACAATTTAGGGACGTGTTAACTTTGTAAAGATGACTGTCCTCCCTAAATTAACACATATCTTTAATTGTATCCCCTTTCCATTCCCAACATCAAATATAGATAAAATCCAGGGGAAACAGTTAGTTTAATTTGGGCTTCTAGAGGGGCCAGATTGGCATGGAAAAAGCTTAGACATAGACTGGTCGAGGGTGGCTTGGCTCCTCCTGATTTACATCTGTATTCCATAGCATTCCAGTTTAAGAATATCTGAATGCTATTGGGGAAACCCGATTATTCTACCTGGGGTAGGGTATTGGTAGAGGTGCAATTGAAGGTTCTATGGTCTGAACTTCTTCTTTGGTGTAGGGTAAGAAAATTGGTTGGTGTAGGTTATTATTCTGATTTTGCACTAACCAATATGGGACTCCCCTGGTACTCAAGACTGCATGACAGACCAGCTGAGTCTTCCACTACGCCACACTGGGATTGCTACCGGGGGGATTTGATTGCAATGCAAGGGCTGTTACTCTGGGAAGCCCTCATATGGAGAGTGGTGGATGTGCTATCTAGGTTTTAGTATGTCAAACTGTTTTCCTGGTTTTCGGCCTCAAATGCGGAGATTGAGGGAAATTAGGAATTAGAGTCCTCCCTTCAGGACATTAGATCTAAAAAGAAAGAGGTTGCTCTTTGGTACTGGAAATTCCTGGAAGCAGATGATAAACAATTAGAATCAGCCCTCACAGTGTGGGGAGACACCTTCTGTCAATTTGGTGTGAATCTTTGAAATTACTATATTTAGTTGTCAAACCAGCAAACCTGAAGGAAAACCATTTTTTCACTATTAATAGACTGTATTTGACACCTTAAAAATACCTAAATGTAATAATTACTGACAAAACTAATATTATTTCTTAATTTGAAACTTTTGATTTACTTTCTTATGGTATGAATAGTTATTAATGAGTTGATTCACGAAACAATGATGATTTCAATGCATTGAAATGTTCTTGCTTAGGCTGCATTATTTTATGGCCTAGCAAAACAAACCTTGACATGTTTCATTCAAATGTTGCTTTAACTATTCCTGCCTAATGTAACAATTTGACTATGAATGAAACCTTACTCATTGTGTGTCTGAATTGGTTGGAACTGATCCTTGGACTGTACCCATGAAGGAACTACAAATACATTTGTTTTTGTAACTAACCTGTGAGGGCAAAGAATGTGGTTTCTCATGACTAGCTTGGTAAACAATGCTGAAGAAGCAAATGATACCTGACAAACGGAAGATGACTGCGCAATGGACAGACCACTGTGGTCCGATTGCTGATGTTACAAATGTATCATCAATGATATAAAGACAATCTCCCTAAAGGAGGCAATGTAGAGGACAAGGATTAGATTGGAGATTGAGATCCAAGAGCTCTCTAATTTTGGGCTCTTTTTGCTCAATGATTTGGGATGCTATTCCAGCTGCTGTTGACAAGCCGAACTCTGATTTTGATTTTACAATGAACTTGTTTACTAAACTCTTTTGAACAGAATTAGTGAGATACTAAATATGAACGTTCCCGATTTTTGTTCTTTCCCCATTTTCTTGGACATTTCAGTAGAGGACTTTAACTTGATCCCTTGACCCTTTCCAGAATGTGGTTTTCCATCTTTCAACCATCCTCCTGCCTTCATTGGTAGAAGAATCCATAATGTAAACCATCCTCTTTGCAATCCTTTGACTAAATGTGTAGTTTTAAACTACACGTTATTGGAATTCTAAATGATCTACTTAAAATGTTTTATGTATGGATTGATTTTGGATCATTAATACAATAACCAATTAATTTAAATGTGTCTGAGTCTGTTATTGTGTCTGGATGTTCTTTCTTTAAACAGTGCTATTTAGTATTGATTCTAGACCTCTTCTATTCTGTGCCACTGCAGAACTCTTAGTATGTGTAATTCTGGCTAACTGAACTTCTTCAGGTAGTTGTGCCTACCTATTGGAATACTTTATATTTACAGTATGGTGCTGAGAGCAATTTCTTTGAATCTCATTTTGAACTTGTGAGTTGGCAACTAATTAATGGTCCTCATTGCGTGGCTAACTGTGGTTTGGAATCCTGAATTCTCGCCCTTCACTCTGATTTAAAAGGATCCATCAGAGGACCAATGCCTCTATGAGTATAGTGTAAATCTGTGTTCAGTAGAAATTCACAAAAAGATAGTTTAATGGGCCTGTTGTGGAAGTTGAAGTAGGGAAAAAGTTTCCTTTACATCAACAGCTTCTTTGAGAGAACAGGATTAATCTTAATAATCACTAACCTGAGTATTGTGATTAGCGTACTACCTGCCATAAAGAGCTTCAATGCTTTATCATAGGTAATAAGCACTATAGAAATGCAATTACAATACAAATAAGCTTTCCATTAACTACCTGGTGAGTGATAGCTGCACAACCCAATTCACTTAAACTTGCAGCCTTTTTTAACATCAGTATTTTTTGTGGCGTAAGTTTTATTAAGTGTCTATCCTTTTTTTGGCCCCCTGGGAAGGAGCTCAAGGTGACCATGGCTCCTCCATTCCCTAGGTTGTGACTGCCAATGACCTTTTCTCCTTTCCTGGGTGTTTTGTGGTGTTGCAGCCAAGCTCTCATATTCCATTGATTATTCAGAACAAGAGATTGTTTTAATGTGTTAATAACCAATTAAACGAAATACAAACATATTCAGAAATTATATGAATGAAAACAACCTGTTATACGAATAAGTCAATTACTGCAGCAAATGAGAGCGTTGGGGAAGAAGTATCTTTAACCCTGAATAAGCACAGCATACATTTGTCCTCAGGTCAAACAAGCAAGGGTGAATTTCTCTGCATACACCAAAAAAGCAGATCATACAGACACACCCATATATAGCAATTAACAGTATGCAAATTATTTTAATTTGCCAAAATGTATATTTATGGTTCGATGTATTCTTCCATTTCCACTTTTAGTTAATGTATATCATGTAGGACTTACCTTGAAGCATCTTCCAGGTCTGCTGTCGTAATCCTTAAATTTGAAACTGTCTTCTCCTTTAAAACAAGTTGGGAGACAAACAGTGATTAAAACAGATGATGTAATTGGTAAAAAAGATTCATGGTAATAAACAGAAGTAAACAGTCAGACTTATACAATTATTGTGCTTGTGTATCAGTTGGTAAATTAACTCTTTGACCATAAATATGGCCCCGCACATCTCATTTGTGGTTGTGGTAATATTTGACATCAGACATATATGTCTATTACTTCAATGTGACTTTTATCTTATGTTGCTTTTATGGTTGTTGACCGAAATAAAGTATTTACTGACATTAGACATAGGCAGCTCTCGCTCGTTCTTACAATAACCTAACAAACAACCTACTTTAGTCAAATGCTATGTGAATATCTAGCTGTTCCAGTTCTGTGTTGTTGGTATTTGAATTTTACACAATTAGATGCTGCTGCTTAGCTTCTGAAGCCAATCTAAAGTGTTTCCATTTACTGTTACAAGTGCTCTTCATCTGTATTTATGTATTGTCTCTGCATAGTGTAGGAATTAGCATTTGTTTTAAGTTGTAGATTGGAAGCGAGAGCTTCTACATTCAATGATAGTAATTTTCAGAAACTAATCTTTTTTTTTTTTTTTAAACCTTTATTGACAATTATAATAATACTTCTTCTTACCAGGACATCAAACAGTACCCCCAGCGATTTCCGAGGGGAAGTAGGGTACAGGAGGATATCATCCGCATATAGCGATATGCGGTCTTCAAAGTCGGGGGTCCACCTGATACCTTTGAGCGATGGTTCCCACCGCAGCCATGCAGCCAGGGGTTCCAAAGCGAGCGCGAACAGCAACGGAGACAGGGGACATCCTTGCCGCGTACCTCTCCCAAGAGTGAAAGGCTCTGACACCCTACCCTTAACAACCACCTGAGCTAGCGGCCTCTCATAGAGAAGTTTGACCCAACTGATGAACACCGGTCCAAAGCCGAACTTCGTAAGAGCCGCCCATTGATATGGCCATTCCACAGTATCGAAGGCCATAGTGGCATCTAGAGACCAAAATGGCCGGCTCACGCAATGTCCCCGCCCTCGCAAGAACGCCATGAAGGCGGCGTAAATTCAACGCAGTGTTGCGGGTTGGAATAAATCCGGACTGATCCGGGTGTATCAGGTCTCCAGTCACTTTAATTAATCGATTCGCCAATAGTTTCGCCAGGATCTTAGGTTCGGCATTCAAAAGTGATATAGGTCTGTAAGAGGTACATGAGTCTCGGGGTTTCCCTTCTTTATGAATTACGACAATGGAAGCCAATCTCTGATCTCGGGGAAGCGAGCACTTCTCACTCGACTCAAGAAACATCGCGCGAAGATACGGCGCCATTTTGTCGGGACACAACTTGTACAACTCGATGGGTATACCATTTGGGCCTGTGGCTTTTCCCGAGCGAATGGAGCGAATAGCGAGCGCTATTTCATTGGTGGAAAATTCCGCCTCCATAAGCTCTCTATCAGAATCAGACAAGCTAGGCAGTGCGCTCTCTCTAAGCAGAAGATGCGAGTCCTCCTCCGGCCTGTCAGAGACTGGCGCATACACCGTTTGGAAGTGACAAGCAAACCCTTCCACTATCTCCAGCGGATCAACCACACGCACTCCATCCGCTCTTTCAACAACTGGCACCACTCGACTCAATCTTTCCTTCCTATCCAACCATGAAATCAATTTCCCAGCTTTATCACCCACATCATACAAACGGCCCAGTTGCTCGCGACTCATGGCCTTAGCAGCGTCTGTCACCAAGGCTCTATAGTCAGACTGTTTTAGCTTCAAGACATGCACCTTGTCCTGCGTAACCCCGGACTCCAGGTCTGCCTCTAGGGCAGTGATTTCAGATTCCAACTTCACAACCTCCTCATTATTACGTCTCTTAGCACAGGCAATCAGCGACAGTGTCTGGCCCCGAATAACAGTTTTGAAAGCCTCCCACAGCAATATAGACGAGGACACCGATCCTACATTTTCAGCAAAGTAATTATCGATAGCCTTGACCACACCCGCCCGGGTTTCAGGGTTCCGGAGATGCCAAGGATTGATCGGGGCGACCCGACCCCCGGCTCCCAGTTGGATATCTATAAGTAGCCATAGTGGGGAGTGATCCGAGATGCCTCTGGGCAAATGTCGGACCTCTCTCACCGATACGGCCTGTGCCGCAGGCTTGAGAACGTAATCGAGCCTCGCAAGGCTCCCGTGTGCACCCGAATGGAAGGTGTATTGGGTTTGCCCGGGTGTAACATTCGCCAACAATCAACCAGCCCCAGTGTATCCAGATAGCCGCCAAGGCAGGATTGCGATCGCGTAAGATCTCTGGGAGGGTTACGATCTTCCCTACCGCAGACAACAGAGTTGAAGTCTCCTCCCACAACCAAAATCCCCACGGGGAGCTCCAACACCAGTTTCCCCAAGTCAGCAAACGTCGTGGTTTGTAAACCCGGAGGAACGTACACTGAGAGTATGGAGATCGTCTTCCCCTCCCACCTACCAATAATGGCAGCGTATCGTCCCCCATCATCCAGAACCATATCATCAACCTCCAAGGGAAGGGAATTTCTAATAAGAACACCAGTCCCTCTCGATCCAGAGGTGAACCCTGAGTGTGCAATTAACCGATAACCCCTCCGATTCATAGCGTGACATGTGTTCCCCACCAAGTGCGTTTCCTGTAATAGTACCACATCAGGGGAATGGCGTTTCAAATATTGCAATACTATCCCCCGCTTTATCCTGTCCCCCAAGCCATTGACATCCCAACTTAAGACTCTCAACCCCCTACCCCCCATCCCATGAGTACTGGCGGAATCCCCCAAACACTAAGAAGGACACAGAAGTCGAAATGTACAACAATACGTAGCCTCTAAAACAACACAAAAGGAAAAAAGAAACCCCCCTCCTCCCCCAGAAAACCTCAAACACACATCCCCCCTCCCTGCACCCCTGCGGTAATACAAAAAACCACCCCAACTTGCAGTGTGCCTGTCGCCCTGCCCCAAAAACTAATCTACAAGAAAGAGGAACACCCCAAGAGGAGGAAGAGTCCCAATCCCCCCGCCGCCTCAGGGTTTATAATCGTGAAAGTCTCATTGACCCAAAATTAAAACGAACCACCGCTGAACAGTATGTGAGTTGCACACGCCGGTCTCCTTACTCCTCCTGTTCAGTCTGGCCGCCTTTCGCACCTCCAGGTTGCTCCGTCCGGTCCCGATGCGTTGACAAAGTGTCTAGCCAGTCACTAACCACCTCAGGCCGATCAAAAAATAGTACGCGTTCATTATGTTCAATCCGTAGCTGGGCAGGGAAGAGCATTGCGTACTTCAGGCCCAAGTCTCTTAGTCTGCGTTTCACCCCGGTAAATCCCAGTCTCTGTTTCTGTACCGATTGGGTGAAATCTGGGTAGAAGCTGATGAACGTGTTCTCAAATTTCGTGGGGCCGCTGGTCCTCGAAGCCTGCAATATAGCATCCCTGTCCCTGAAATTAAAGATTCTCGCAATTATGGGCCGTGGTGTGGCGCCCAGTTTGCGTCTTCCGCCCGGAACTCTATGGGCACGCTCCACCGCGAACAAATTGCTGAGGCCCTAAGGAGCAAGATGATTTAAGATCAGATCTTCCACCAGGAGATCAGTCGATTGCTCAGCAGACGTCTCCGGAAATCCGATAATTTGCACATTGTTGCGCCTCGCGCGGCTTCCAAAATCCTGGAGCCGCCGGGCAAACTGTTCACTCGAGGTTCTTAAGTTCCGGACTTCAGTCTGGAGATCGGATACGTCGGTTGTAAGACTGGCAGTTTTAATGTCCAACGACTTGACCTTCTCATTAGTTTTAGCCAAGTCTGTCCTCATCAAACTGACATCAACAGCCACTGTGTCGATCTTGGAGGCCAATGTTTCATACTGCTGGTCCATGGATGATTTCATGCTCGCAATGGTGCCCATTATGTCTCACAGAGTCAACTCCTCCGTTTCTGGGGGGCCACCTCCAAGGTCCTCCGGAGTTTTACCAGTCCCACTGGGGGAACCCTTGGGGCGCGTATATCGATCCATGTTGTTGGATTGAGTGGCACCACCTCGAGACGTGTTCTTGATAGTCCGTTTATCGCTTTCAGGCTTGACCGCCATGTTGAGCTGTGTGCCCCAAAGGGGCTTTTGGGACCTGGTGCGAATGGCTCCTCACGGAGAACACTGCGAAAAATCTAAATGCAGGGCGCCCTATAGGAGCAGTCGAGCAAGTTGTATCATGGACAGGCAAGATCAAAGGGCAGCCGTCTTTTAGTGGACGAGAGCAGGAAAAGCGAAGCCGAAAGTAGACCAGGGGCAGCAGTCTTCTTCTAACAGCCGTTGTTGTTCAACTGCCCCCCAGGTATTCCGGATGCTCGAGTCCCAGGCTGTCTCACGGTGTAGGCCTTCAGGTGCCAGGACGGAGTATTTCTGGTTCCCGGCGTCCAAATCAATTTTTTAAAAGTTTCAATTCGTTCAGCAGGGTTATATCCACCATAACCCGTCATTCATATCAGGATCCGTGACAGGATAGATGTAGGAGGCGGCGAGGGTCTCGGGAGCTCTCAGCTCAGGCGACCATCTTGGATGCGCGCTAAGCTCCTCCCCAGAAACTAATCTTTTGATGGTGCTGGCAGTCTTGTATCTAAAAATATAAATATTCCTTACAGTGGTTTACCACACATGACATGATACATATCAAAATTCCAATAAATCTAAATTGATACTAGCTGAGCCTATATCTACAATGAAGCACTTCGATAGATGATGGCATTGGTAAATTACAAGGTTTTCCAGATGCAGCTTTCAAGCTCTACAAAAATCTTGGTGAACTTAAAAAGCAACATTCTACTTAAACAATTTAACAGCTTCAGTTTGCATGATGCTTTAGTGGTTTGGATTCACTTCAAAATAATTTTCCATATTAAATTGACAATAGAAAAAATGGACACCACCCACAGATGTGCGGAGTATGTAAATGTGCATTTACAACATTAAAGATTTGTTACGAGTGGCCTGTTAAATTGCGATCCTTTCAGAAGCACTTGTTTACTCATGGATCTTAGGGCCAGATTGATGATCGTTTTTTGCTGTCGCAAACAGGAAATCGGCCCGCTTGCGACAAAATTGGTCAGGCCCATGTACAAACCCTATTTTGCGAGGCGGTAACCAATTATCGACTCGCAAAATAGGCTTTGCGACTCGCTATTAGGAAGGGGCATGCCAGGGGCATTCCTTCTGAATAGCAAGCGTAAATGGTATGTACCATTGTTTTGCGACCGCATGTTCAGTCCAAAACACTCGCAGTTGGGCGAGACCAAGTCACAAATGGACTTGGACGCGCGTTTGCGGAGCTCCGTCCCTCTGCGGTCTATTACAGCTTCTACGCCCAATATTTATTTATTATTTATTTTAGAGACTTGTAGAGCGCACGGCTACCTCCGGCGGAGGTGTCCCGGCGCTAAGATTACATGAGAGTCCCCAAAGAAAGTAACCAAGAACAAATCCCACTGATGGAAAAGGAAGACCTGAGAATACTGGAGACCTAATGATTAGTAAACAGCCAGGTCTTAAGTTTGCGTCGAAAAACTGGCTCGGAATCAGTAAACCTGAGGTCAAGAGGAAGGCTATTCCAGAGCTTGGCAGCCGTGACGGTGAAAGATCTGCCGCCAGTACGAGAAAGCCTAAATCTTGGCACCATCAGGAGACGCAGACTGTTAGATCTCAGGTGTCTGACTGAAGAAAAGATCTTGAGACGTTTTCTCAGGTAGAGCGGGCCAATTCCATGGATAGCTCGGTGGGTCAGAGTCAGTATTTTAAAATCAATGCGACGGGCTATAGGGAGCCAGTGAAGCTCAGCCCGGTAGGCCCTGACCGAGGTGCGAGCAGGAATATTACCAATAAGCCGAGCAGCCGCGTTCTGGACAATCTGTAGACGGTCAATTAGGTATAGGGGGGCACCTGCATATAGACTGTTGGCATAGTCTAAGTGGGTGGTAATAAGTGCCTGAACAACAGTTTTGCGAGATGATTGAGGGAGGTATGGAAAAATTTTCCTAATCATGCGCAATTTGGAAAAACAGGCCCCTACAACTTTGTTGACTTGGACACTTCCAGACAAAGAGTTGTCAAAGGTAAAGCCCAGGTTGCGGGCCGCTTGTACAGGAGAAGGAGGAGGATTCAGAACGGTAGGCCACCAGAGAACAGCAGGAGGAGGGGATTTCTTACTGAAAAAGAGAACCTCCGTTTTGTCGGTGTTAAGGGCAAGATGATTGACTGACATCCAGGTGCATATATTGCCAAGGCAGTTTCTAAAATTGGCAAAAAGGGAGTCAGAGTGGTCTCTAAAGGAAAATATAAGCTGAGTATCGTCAGCATAAGAGACCACCCTGACACCCCAAGACTCCACTACCTTGGCAAGAGGGGCCACATAGGTATTAAACAATAAAGGGCTCAGGGCCGAGCCCTGGGGCACTCCGCACAGGAGAGGTTTGTCCTCAGATTCAAAAGGGTGCATCGAGACCCTCTGAGATCGGCTGGACAGGAAAGATTTGGTCCAGGCCAGTACCGTGCCACCTACCCCCAGCTGTTGTAAACGGGTGGCAAGTATATTATGGGATACAGTATCAAATGCAGCGGATAGGTCGAGGAGGACTAACATGGCCTCCTCGCCCCTAGCCACTGATTCCCTAATGATCTCAGAGACTTCTAATAAAGCCGTCTCCGTACTGTAGCCGGTTCTAAAGCCGGACTGGGAGTCGTGAAAAAGCTGGTTTGATTCTAGATATTGTGCCAACTGTTGTTGTACCACTTTCTCCAGAATCTTGGCAGGTTTTGGCAAAAGCGATATGGGTCGGTAGTTGTTGAATTGCAAGGGGTCAGCACCAGGTTTCTTCAGTATGGGGATTAGCCTGGCCTGTTTCCACACTGAGGGGAACTGGCCGCATGACAGGGAGGCATTCCAGATGGAGAGAAACGGATTTACAAGAATAGGGGCAAGAATGCCCATTACTTTGGCCGGAACTGGATCCAAAGGGGAACCAGACTTTACGTTGTGTAGCAGAGACAGCGCTAAGTCTGGGGTCAGCTCACTGAAGGAATTGAAGGAACAGGGAATGGAGTCTGAGATGTCTTCCGGAAGATTAGGAGGAGCCGTAGCAAAGGAGGAGGAGAGTTTGACTATTTTCTCCTGAAAGTAATCCGAGAGTCCATTACACAGATCTTGAGTGGGGGTATATTGGGATTTCGAGGCCGGGGGATTTACAAAGTCTTTCACGATGGAAAAAAGAGTTTTGGAAGAGTTCTGTGCCTGTTGAATGAGAGTAGAAAAGTAAGCTCTCATAGTGGAACGTTTTAATTTGTGAAAATGGTTGCGGGCCGATTTATAGGCCAGTTTGGCAAGTGGATCATAATCCTGTCTCCATTTACGTTCCAACTGCTTGCACTTGCTTTTTTCCTCGCGAAGCAGAGGGGAAAACCAGGGGGCAGAAGGACGTGATCTGGAGGAAGTAAGGGGAACAATAGGGGCCACAGAGTCAAGAGCGGCGGAGAGGGTCAAATTGAATCTAATAGTCTCAATATCAAGGTCTTCTAGCTTATTGAATTGAAAATGAAGATGGGATTCCAGAGAATCACAGGTAACGTTGGTCAATATTCTAGCGGCTGACAGGCTTGCCCGCAGAGGTGAGGCCGCGAGAATACATCAGGGGGGCTCCTGAGGCCTCGGAAACTTGCTGAAAGCCTCACTGATGACTCCCAGCTCTTTGGGAGGTAGCGGCCACGCCTGGAGCGGCTGCCATCTTGGGCGCTGCCAGGAGGCCTGACATTTACAGTCTGCTTCCCCTCCCCCTGTCAGCTCTGGTGGCACCCATCCGAGGGCAGCGCTGCGGCCAGGGCCTGCTCCCCCCGAGAGAGAACCTGGAGGCAGGTTTGCCAAGCCAGAGAGGGGGATCTGACCTCAGGGGGTCTACCGGCCTATTCACACATGGTGGGTGGGCTGTGCTCGGCCCCCGCTGTGTGGGGAAGCTCTAGTGGCCAGTCCCCAGGGAGAGCGGGGAAGCTCGACCTGGGTGGGTGCCCCTGGTCCTTCGCCACCGGCTACATCTGTTGCTGGCCGCCATCACGGGAGAGAGGGATCAGCTGAGGTGATTGCGCAGCCGGGCCTCCTGCCACATCCCTCCCCCAGTTGTTGGGCCTTCTCTTGACCCCCTCACAATCAGCCTTTCACCCAAGCCGGACTCTGGCCCCAGCCTGGGGTCCTCTCTCCTGCCTGTGACTCCTGTGCTGTGCGCCTTGGGCCTTCCTCACTTGGACAACCTTGTGAGAGAGATCTGGGCCTGATTATCACTGGTAGAGGAAGCTGGAGCCTTCCATTACACTCTGCAATGACGAAGGGGCAACAAATGTCTGCCTACAGGTAGGGAGATCAGCTGCGGAGACCACGCAGCGGTGAGCCCTCTTCCCCCCTCCCTCTCCTGCTGGGCCGCCGGTGCTACCTATGGGGCCAGATGACCTGCTTCTTTGCCCTGACCTACAGGGCTTATATTGACCCCTGTTTAATTAACTTACCAATTGCCTAATTACTGAGATGCTCTGGGGGACCTACTGAATTCGTCTCAGGCCCAGCGGATAGTGTGGCCCACACGGAACTCTAACCAGGCACATACCATTGCGACATTTTCAAGTTCTTGACCACTGCGCGCGGCAAAGGCTCACGTGCGGTTACTACTTTCGCCCTCCCCACACCAGGTCCGGAGCCTGATGCCGGCCGTGGTTGGCGCTCCTCAGGACGTTGAACCACATGCAGTGTTGTCTCTGTCGGGGGCTGGAGGGATCAGCTGTGGTGATCGCACGGCAGGACCCCATGTGTGGTGGGACCCCCCTCAGACCTAGAGTTTTGGACATTTTTGCAGCATTGGGGGGGGTGAACATCACGAGGAGTGGCAGATATGCGGTGCTGAGCTTAAGGGTCTCCACTATACCTATGTGCACCCGCCACTGACCTGGGCTCTTAATCTCCACCTTTAGGCTGAAATCTAACGAGGCCTTAGAACTGAGCTTACACCCCTATACCCTGTGCGCCTCCATACCAACGCTCTACCCTCTGGCTCCCGAGCTGGAGATCTCGCCTGTCGGACCCACCAAATTGATTTTACTCATTCCTCCTTTTCCTTTTTCAGTAGCCTGGCGCCTTTTTTCTCACGTCTTCCCCTGGATCTCTGGGGGTTACCATTGCTGTAGATGTGGCTGGGACCCAGACAGTTTACGGTGCCCAAGATCACTTGCTGGCACGGATAGGGTCTCAATCCACAACTACCCTACCACAGCCAGTCCATAACATTTCTCTTCCCCTGCCTTCTTGAGACTTCGCCTAAGGACCGTGGCACTCAGGAAAAGCCGTCCTCCACCATGCTGCGTCCCAAGGGAGGCCAAGACTTCGCGCCTACTCCAGCTAAAGATAATCTGGTGGCATTCCTATGGCTGAAATCCACTTCTCAGTCGAAGCCTACCTCGGACCCACCGAATACCACCTCTTCAGTCGAAGACTCGACGGCAGCCCCGATTATGCAGGCTTTCGTGACCTCTTTTCTAGAAGAAATCAAGGCTGAAATCGGATCGCTCAAGAGTGACTTTAAATCCTGCTCACGAGAAATCCAGCAGGATGTCACCGAAATTGGAGGCTGGGTGGACGACCTTGAGCGCACAATGGGCACCCACACAGATGACCATGAGAGCCTTTGGTGAAGAATGGCCAAACTGGAGGGCCAGCATATTAGCCTATAGCTAAAGCAAGAAGATTTAGGAAATAGAAGCCGGCAAAATAATATCGGCAACAGGAGGGTCCCACCAGGGGGGCAAGATATTATGGCCATCACCACTAACCTTCTACATACAATCAGGGCAGACAATGATGCTTCTCCTCTGCCCTCGATAGGACGCATCGAGTAGCTAGTAGCAAGAAATCATCAACCACCTCCGCACCATGAGTGCTCTTCACTCACTGACTCACAACTCGGAGGCCTCGGACAGCAACACCAATATACCAGCTACGCCCTGAACTATTCATGAAAGTCCACTGCTGAGCGAACTTCTACAATCCTTACTCTAACTACTGTACTCTAACTAATAATTCCCTCACCTGCGTAAATGACTCAGAATGCCTACCCTGACTCACTACACCCAGAAGTAACTCTTGTTCTCCTCTACAGCCTGAGCCTCAATACACAGTCACTCTGACATCTGGCATACTCTTTTACATCCCCACAGGACCACAGAGGGCCATAGAGGCCACCCACCTGCCTCTTTTGACCACCCCATTAGTTCCCCTATCTGGCAGCTAATAGCTCGGCATTTCCAGCCGCCATTCTAACCCTGGCCGTGGAGCAAGGAGCCCGCACTATCCACACTTGCTCTTACTACACACACGTAGTGCCTATCAGAGGAGTGAAATCCTCGGAAGGGCTCCTGTCTCGACTTCCGAGCCGTTCCAGAAATGGCAGTACACCCTACAGGCCCAGTTGGCCATCACCTGTTACTTTCCCACCTGTTTTTCCCTTCCTACACTGGGGACAGGTCTCCATACATACCAAATACAATGGCTCATGGACACAGAAGAGGAGCACTCCCAGCAGAACTGGGAGCATCTATGGCGCGATATCCCTCGAATTTATAGGAGCACTGCTCAGAGCGAATCTGCATATAAGCTAATGACTCACTGGTATTACACCCCTGCACTTTTACAAAAAATCCTTCCTGCCCTCTTCTTCCTCTGCTGGAGGTGCCAATCAGCAACAGGGGACTTTATCCACATCTGGTGGACTGCCCACTTGTGAAGGTGTTCTGGAAAGAGGTTCTAAGCCACATCAAGCATACTGTGGGGTTCCCTATCCCAAATTCCCTCTGGGTGTCCCTACTGGGCATGAGACCAGCGCAACTCAAAGCCATGACGCATACCGACTGGCGCCTTATCATGCAGATGTTGGGAGCTGCAAAACAAACTGTAGCCCTTCATTGGAAGACAACATCTCCTCCCCCAATATCTGCCTGGTTCTTACACCTATGGCATGTCATGGCATTGGAACTTCTGACAGCCCGCCTCACCTGAACGGATACCAAATTCAAACATACTTGGCAGCCACTTATCATTCATCTCTCCCAAACTGCACAAGCCCGCTATGTCCCCCCTAGGCTGCGAGCTCTCCCATATTCTAGAGAGAACGCCCGACGAGACCCCTTGACGTTGGAGGCGGACAGTGGGCCCCCCTTCTTAGCAAAAAACATATATAGGTGTGAATGATTGCCCCTAATCCCCCTTCCACCAAAACTGACTCGCCCTCCCTCAAATCTTATAGGTTTCTGGTTTCCCCTGGTTCTCCTTTATTATTTGAAATATTTCCATGTTTCATTCTCGTAAACGGCACATCACGGAAGCAACTGATGTTACTTTGGTCTCACCGGGGCCTTTTTAGGCTCTTTACTTGCATTGGCCTTACACTACAGATTTGAATGCCTTGTTTCACCTGCACTTTGACACTGTCTAAGAAATGTCCCTAACCTACGTAGCACTGAACACTTCCTGCAGCGGCCCATTGCTTTACTGTATTCAATGTTTGCAATTTTATATGCTCTCATGCATACTATAGCGAACAGGTCTATGCCTGAAAGAAAAAGTTCCTTTAAACACCCTTTAAATGTACCTATTTATTTGCAACTTGCTGTTATCCGTGATGCACCACTTGAAGTTTGATAGCTAAACGCTACATGTAAGGCATATACTGGTTAATGCCCTGCTTAATTAGGCTGCGCTCCAGCTAGCTTATATTATATGAGATGATGTATGCACAATTACTGTCTATAAAAACTAAATATTTAGATTTTTCTTCTGATAAACAGAGTTGAAACAAAAGACAGGGGTACACAGGCCTATACTCAGGCTCTATAATGCTCCATAATAGGAGTCAGTTTGTACATCTTGAACTCTGTTATTGCCAGAAGACTTGGACAATTGGGTTTGAATGCTTATACAACGTTCTAAGTGTACTACTGCTGCTATGTAAATGCCTAATGAAGCCCTTTTTCTTTTCAATTGCATTTATACTGTAATGTTGTTTGGAAGATTCAATAAACAGAATTTGAACAAGAAAAACACTTGCAGTTTACCAACGACATCAAGCCACGCACAAACGGGAAGGGGTCCCCGGGGAACCCCTCCCCCTTTGTGAATGGGTGCGAAAATATTTTTTAAGAGCAGGCAGTGGTCCCAGGGACCACTGCCTGCACTTAAAAAATGAAACTCAAAAGTTTCATTTTTCTTTTTTGGATGCATACCATTTTTGTTTAAGGAAAATGGGCTGCATTTAAAAAAAACTGCTTTCTTAAAAAGCAGTCACAGACATGGTGGTCTGCTGACTCCAGCAGGCCAATATCCCCGGGAGTGCCAGCCATTCCTATTGGGTTCGCAAATAGCACCTGCCTCATGAATATTAATAAGGCAGGCAATTTGCGACCCCATTAGGAATCGCTAACAGTGTCTGAAACACTGTTGTAAATTGCATTTTGAGACTTTCAAATTGTGAGTCGCAAATCAAAGCAATTTGCGACACGCAAAATTTAAGGGTTATACATCTGGCCCTCAATTACAAGTGGTGTGATGTTTATTGCACCCAGTATTTACCATGGGCCAGATGTCCGACAGTTTATTCTGATCGCAAAGGGGCATATGGCCTATTTACAACCGCAGTAAACTGTGGCACAATGTATAACCCCTATTTTGTGAGTCGCTAATCTATTAGCGACTCACAAAATATCAGGCGTGCCAAGGGTGTCCCTTCCTAATAGCGAGTGCTATTGCCATGTATGAGTGTTTTGCAGGGCGCATTTGCAAAACACAAGCAGTTTACCACCTACTTCAAGTAGGTGGTAAACCATTCGCAAACGGACCCCTTCCCCTTTATGAATGAGTACGCAAATATTTTTTAAGAGCAGGCAGTGGTCCCAGGGACCACTGCCTGCCCTTAAAAAATGAAACTAAAAAGTTTTATTTTTATTTTTTAAATGCAGCCCGTTTTCCTTCAGGGAAAACGGGCTGCAGCGAAAAAAAACTAAAAACTGCTGAAAACTAACAAGGGGGAAAAGCTTTGTTTTCACAAGACATGCATGTTTTGGTGTTGGATTTTGTCCTAGCGTTATTATTGCATCAAAAGAGTGGCCCATTTGAAAAGAAGGCATGGGCAAAGGACATATTTTGTGTGATGTTCATCCATTATTTTGGGACGGCCATTTAAAATCCTGGAGACTTCATTTGGATTGCTCCCATCCCACAAGGTTTCCTCATACAATCAAAATCCATTCGAACAAAAGAAGTGCGAGTAGAAAAGGGCTCTGCCTCGGTCTTACTCCCACCGCGATAAGATCGTTCTCCCAGACTATCTAGTAATGGATGTCTCGGAGATAGCTCAAACATAATGGGCTGAAAACAGAATTCAATATTTTTGAGACAACTGTAATATTTAGGAAAACTGCTCCTTCCTTGTCTCTCGCCATCATGTTTGGTCACATCTGTGTCTCAGCGCCCAAAGTAATAAAAATGATAATAATCTCAGAGCCTATCTTGACGACTTCCTCTATATGGAACTGCATATCTCTGACCAAGAACTCCTTTTCTAGCTTAATCGATTGGAAACTCATTAACTCCGTCATTCAGCTTAGGCGGAGCCATTCGTTCCATACCAGGGCACCGTCCACTCCCAGCTGGATCAGTGCCTTATATCTAGGCACCTCATGATGTCAAATTGCTGAACTGTTGTCTGCCTAAAAAACAGAAGTTTGCCTGATGTGGGTCTTTAGGAAAAAGTATCCCAACACAGTAACTAGCAACAGTGGCTAACAGTGTAGTCCAGAAGTCAGTCGTTGTAGCATACTCAAGTGTCCCTGTGGGACTGTTCTGTGTGTAAGAAACTGTCCAAGCAGGGGCAGAAAAACTTAACTTTTCTAACTTTTCAAGTCTTTCTTCCTCAGATCAGAATCTTGAGAATATCTTGTATGTATTAAGCACTGAAGATCCTTTTACCAATGAATTGCAGTTGAAAATGCTGAAATTCCCAATGTCAACTTAAAGGTTAGGGATAACAAGATCAGTTCAAGACCCACTAGACACATTGTCCAGAATGGTAAAATAACAGCAAAATGTACAAAATGTTTTGGTAAAACAAAATAAACCCCAGGCTAATCCTAGGAGTGTCTCAGTGCCGGTGAAGGTAGGCTTACTGATTTTATGAAACTGTTTGACTAGAAGAGAGCTATTAGCATTTGAAACAATATCAACAGAAAGGAGACCTTAAAAGTAACACTATAAAAGCTTGAGCAATACATATAAATAGGTATTTTAACACATGCCCCTAAGAGGGAATTGGGATGAAATTAGTTATGATGAAAATGCTGGAGGTAATTGCTCTAAACCTAATAATTTGAGATGCCGTATCTGTTTTATTGAATTTACTGTGATGGAATATTGTCGAGGTGATGTTTTATATTGAAAGATGAAAATCAATAACAATAAATGCCAGCTGATCAGAGTGCATTGTAAGAATGTTATTTTATTTCATTAGTTGTGCTGTCATTTAATGATTTTTTAAGATACTTTGTGATTCTGTTGATGCTCCAATGTGTGATTTGTCTGTATTAAATGTCTTAAATGTGCTTCAAATCATGGATCTTCATCATTTCTTCACTTACTGATGTGTTTGTGCCTATAAGCTGTCCCCACTAAACTGCATGCTGTGTGCCCCGCGCTTTATTGTGGAGCAATGGAGGAAACAGCTACTTGGAAATACTGATATAAACAGAGTAACACTCCTTATAATGTTTTTATTTTTCTCAAACACAAGTGTTTGCATGCATACATCAGACAACAGAAAAATACTGTCACAAGACAGAGGAAGAGGAATACTAGCAATAACTTTCAAAAAATATCCAGTCTGGTACATCTTGTCACAGGTTACACTGTGTGATAGCACACATAAAAACTTACACGAGTCTATATGAATTCTGTAGGTCAAAAATGTCAGGCGATTAAGTAGGAATCCACAGTTGTAATAGATACATTGGTGTAAAGTGATCCATCACGTTTAGCGATGTCCACTGTTGGGTATCCCCATCCTCACATAGTTCTGCCATTTCACACTGCAGCACTACAAGCCCCAAGATACCACTGCCTTGTCGTTTTTCTTTTTTACATGTTTCAAAAGAGTCTAAACAAAGCCATCTTAGGAAGTATAGCATCAGTGTCCACACCACCATACTTTACAGGACTTACTTCATGTCTCCAATCCCAAAATTCAAAATTTATATTTCTCAGGACATGAGGGAGAACAGTGTGAGTTTTAGATGAGTATTCCAAGGTATTATAAGTCACCTTAAGCCTCACAAAAGGGAAAGTTGAGAGAATAATCAATGACTTTCTCCAAGACGTGTTTCTATGTATGAAAGAGATACACTGGAGAAGGACATCAGACTAAAGACAAAAACAAGTAGGCGAGTGGGCCGCGATCTGAATATAGAGGAACGTGTTGGCCTACAATATTTGTCAACAACCTATCTACAGGTAACTGGAAACAGAAACTGTCCAACAACACAATTGCAGTGACTGCATTCTAAAGTCAGCAGCAAAGAAGACTGGGTGGAAAATCAAGCTGACATGGGAAACTCCAACATGGCTGGCAGAAGAAAGAAGAAGGCAGCCATACCACAGTGCTGCAGGAAATAGGAGTAATTAATTGTAATCTCTGAACTGGAAGATATTCATATCCTGAAGTCAGAGAACCCATACTAACCCTTGTCATAGTCGGAGTTCCATAAAAAGTAATTATTTTCTAACTTTCTCCCATCTGTAGCTAGGGTATTTATGTTTCTGGACAGACAACATTTCCTGGAGCTAGTCATTTATGCTTTACTCCAGTTGCATAAAGAGATGAACAGTGAGGTGTGCAGCCCCTCTGATTACCCTTATGCATTTGTTCCACTGCCTCATTATGTCTGGCTTCACATTGAAGCTGCCGACAGATCTAGTGTGATCAACAAAAAAAAGATCTTTCAGAGCACCAGTGAAAGCGGGGTTTATGCTCCACAAACATGTTTGATCCCCTGAGTACAGGATTTGATTGTGCCAAAGTTGTGTGCTTCCAATGAAATAAGGGTTTATAGTGCACTTTTTGGTTTGTGGCACAACGTATACTCAGTACAACAGGACAAAGTTGACTATGGTGGTAAGCCAATCAGCATGGCTATAGGCCTGATCTGTTTAATAAGAAATGTTACAATAAGGGCTGTAGTCAAGATACATTTGTTGTGAAAAGCATATGTTGACATCAATCCATTTAAGGATGGGTTGTTACTATTCTGTATGTAAGCCTGCAGAGAAGGATTTTGTTACATGGAATCTCAAACATTACGTTAGTAAACAATGTATTTGTTGTTGGTTATCCCCTGTGGCAACACATGGGTATAGAAGATTTGCTTTGTGAGAATCCTTGTTAGGCCCTCTTAGAAGAAACAGGATTTTGCTTAACCATCTTTATTTTTGTATGCCTTTGGAATGTTATAACTGTAGGCCTGATGGTTGCTTTTAGGATGAAATCTGTTTTTTTGATTTTTAGACAAACGTTAATACAACATTCATCCCAACTACCTTCAGAGGCCAGTGGGCAACCATAAAAGTTACAATAACTAGGAGGTTGGCAGATGGGGAGGGGACAGGAGGAAAAAAGGGAGAAACAGAGAGAGAGAGGACAACAGGGAAAAAGGAAGGCAAACTTTATTGACAGCTCAGTGCAGATTAAGCCATAAAAAGCCATAAAATAACTAGCAATGAAAATGGCAAGACAAATGAGAAAGACCATCGCTAGCACATCAACAAGTATTATGGTCTAGGTGGGTAAGGCCAAGGACTCGTGAATAGGTTGGGGAAGTTAGCTCCCTGAACTCAACGGACAAAAAGCTGATGCAAGGCCCCCGGGTTCTGTCAAAGGGCATTAGTGCACTGGATATTGCTGCTGTTAATTTCTCCATCCTTGAAGGTCCCACAGCTTATAGAGACAGTCTAATCGTGACAACATCAAGTATGAGGCCCAGTGGACCAAAAGGACCTGCTTGGCAGCCCCAAGCACTAATGAGATAGCCCGTCCCTTCAATTACTTTAGGGGTATGTCTGGGGATTCGGAAGTCCTAAAAGGATGTAACCAGGGAATCTGGAGAGGTCTGTGTTTAAGATCTCATTAATATCCGCAAAAACTATTGTATCTTAGGGCATTTCCAAAGACAATGGGTAAGTGTGGCAGTTTGTCCTCAGTGTCTCCAACAGGTTCCCTTCCCGCCCTGTTACTACTTAGCCACCCTCACTAGCGTGTAGTACCAATATTGGACAATCTTGAGCATCATTTCCTTACATGACACACTGCACGCAGAGATGTGTACCCTGTGCAAATTCCACCCCATTCCTTGGCCGAGAAGGTATGGTCACTTTCGTGCTCCCAGTTTTGCTGCACTGGTGACTTAGATGGTACGAGTAAGGTGTTTAGAAATGTATATATATCAGAGAGTATGCGTTTATCTGATATGCAGGTGAGGAGCCATTTTGCAAAGGCAGTCAAGGATCGGCTTGCATGGAGGTGAAGGTGAGGCTGTAGGAGCCAGTGTTGAAGGCAATGTATTGCCACTGTAGTGTCGTTCCTATATTTCTAATAGGCTCTGCACATTGGAATAGTGCATCCTGTAGTTTAGACGTAGGACTGAAGTCATCTAGGTCTCTACCGAACATACTTAACTTAATTATGTGTGTGCCAGCTAGCTCAGAGGTCACTAGAAACTTTCTCGAATGAACAAGAAGGGATTAGTTTCTGACAACCGCTTAAAACATGACAACTTTGTTTCCCAAGAATAAGAAATCAATCTCTAGAGTCGCGGAAACAATAGATTGTTATTTCACTCAGTCAATCGTGCTTAGTTTCACCAGAGGTGCAGAGAAATAGAGAGACGGGTGATTTCAATAAAAGGGTTTTTATTGAACAGTCTTCTTTCTCAAGCATAAGAAATGAACTGCTAGAATCGCAATACTTAGCATGAAGAAAAGTGCGTACAGTAAAAAGAGTATTACAAAATAACATTGTAATAGCATGATATGGTTTCTAAGCCATAGAATACCTAAAATGCATAAAATACATACAGTGACAAATAATGACTAAAAGTACTCAACTAGTGCTTCTAAAATACACCTACCCCGGTGTACCTAACCTAGGTCTAGTACAAGGGAGGAAGTAAGTGAGGTGTAGCTGAAGTTTAGTATTCTTTTGCCAAGACTCTATTCCAAGAATTCTGTTAGGGTCTAATCAGCTCCGTACCTTGGTTTTAGAATGTAGGAGGTCTTGTATCTCTCTCTCAGGACTCAATTTCCCAGCAACCCGCAAGGGTATCCTGGAAACACTGGAGCTGGATTTCTCAGCTGGAGTAAGTACAGCTTCTCTCAGTGCGTCAGCTGGTGTGTCGGCTTCCTTCGGCACTTGCTGCAGCAGGGCGTCAGGCAAGTAGATAGTCAAACTGCTCCAAACCACCGTGTGTTTGTTTGGACAAGTGGGGGCATATTTATACCTTGAAGGTGCCGAGTTTGACGTAAGATTGGACACAATAACGTCATTAGAGACTTGATTCTCTGAAAACTCCATGATTTCTCAGATAAATTAATATTCTTACAGGGGGAAGTCCCTGACTGCTGAAGGCAGGTTTTCCAAGAAATCGTTGTAGATTTTCAGAACCAGTGGAAGTAGCCAAGCGTTATTAGGACTACTTGAGCTATGTCTTAATATGGTTGTGATTTCTACGCCTATATTAGGATACAATATTTTATACCTCTATAAGGGCATGAATCGGGAAGATTACACTAGGGTCCTAAAACGCTATACAACACCACCAAGCATTCAATGGGAGGAATTGATAGATTGGAATTGTTCAAATTCCATAATCCGGTCTACCTCAAAAAAATCACCCAATCTTTTGCAGTTGGCATCTTGACACATCCCAAAGGAGGATCACTGTACAGTGGGCGGAAAGTCAGGGTATCCAATAAATGAGGTCAGTGGCGAGACATGAGTGGAGAGTTTGCACAGGACTTGTACCATGTACCAGACTCCCACTGTGGTCCAGTTACTGGGGATACATAGACTCCTAGAGGGCGAGACAGAGTCTAGGCAGCCATGGTATTTTTCAGATGTGTATGTCAGCCACAGCTTGGTCAATGAAGCATCAATGTTTCTTCATGCACTGCTGAGACCACTCCACTATGTAGCAGAGTTGTACAGCAATGACTAACACCTCCTATCGATCCATAAGGAAGCAGCTATATGCTATCGAAGTGTCAAAAATCGGATAATTTAACACATATAAGTCTGATGCTGGCTTATATGTGCATGTAGAGTACAACTTGGTTTGTGTGACAAATATGTTAAGTTTTGCGATATGGGAATGCTGACTAATGTGAGTTAGTCTAACTTGTGATCAGTGACACTTGGAACTGGGGCAAAGCAAATGTTTAACTCTGCGCTAGAGCTAATGTATATAGGTCATCAGCAAATATTCAAACGATTCTAATATGTCTCACCAAGCTGCCTGAATTACTGCAATAATGAGTATGAAATGCTATAACACCCGTACATTTCTGAAGGAAGTCTGTAAAAAGTACTTTAGTAGTGATTTAAACACTTTGTTCCAAAATATTGCCATTGTAACATGAACATCTCTCCCTAGGTACCAACATTTGGTCAAAGTGTCTTGGTTTGTGAATTCCTGTAGCAATCATACCTATGGCACTCCGGCTGAAGTGTGCCTGTAACACTTTGGGAAAATCCAGTTGATAATTTATAAACGGTTTCTACTGTATTTGTAGCAAATTCATTTTGGACACTGAGTTATGTGCACTCAGTAGAGAAACAGGACTCTGATGGTTAGATACAAATAATCACCTAGCCAAAAGGCTCCAAAAGCCATTTCCAAAACATAACTGGAATCCACGCCATGGCAGTTTTGAATTCAAAAACATATATGCTAAAAGCCTAGATCTGACAGAACCCGCAAGCTGATACTCACCAGGCATTTTTACACAGAAATCTACCTCTAACATCAGACAATTGACATTTCTGAAATCCTTAAAACTTTAAGAAAAGTAGTAGTTTTAGAATTAAACCGGACAATTCTGATTTTTTTGGTTCACTAATCATCACTTTTGGCCATCTGTCTATTCTACATCAATGGAAAGTGTGTGATATGGCTTCCATAATAGCATCATCTCTAATAAACAATTTGTACACAAATAGATAATGGATACTTATATCTTATCAGTGCTTCTAGTGAGATTTGTTAAGTGGCAGTGCCTTACAGACCAGGCCATGCCCCCTCTACATAACAAGGTGGAACAGTTTTGCAAACACAAGACTGATAGTAAGGCATCAGCAAATTTCTATGAAAAACAATGTTAATCAGCCAGAAATATTGTATAACTTCATTGAGTTTACAGGGCAACACCTACTTTGATCATAAGGCTGTCTTCAAGGGCAGCAATCTTCTCTGTTTTGTCATCCATACTAAAAACTAAAGAGTCCTTTTCCTTGTGCAGCTCAGAGATGGTTGTTCTGAGAAGAGCGATATCGTCAAGTTGGGAAATATTCTGGCTTGTAAGTTCACCTGTAGAGAAAAGGTAAAATAATGTTTATATCATCACAAAAAGAAAATGTTAAGAGTGTGATTTAGAAGACGGGGAAAATAAATTGTTAAAAAAAAGTTGTTTAACAATCTTCGACTCTCAAGGTAAAATCCTCCCAATTCAGAACTCAGATGATGAGTAAATCCCTCTTGATCGATCATTGGATCCATAGAGTTGTAGAAGTAACTTTGCCAAAAACAGTGAGGGAACAACCGCTAAATCTAGAATCAATCATCTGCCACCCATATCCAGCAGAAATGCCTCCACTGGACGAAAGGGTGGTTGAATTTCCCCAAAATATGCTGGATAACAAAACACTTCTCTGCAAGTTTGGGAAACTAAATATGTGGGCACCTACAATGTACCCCCATTTTGAAGACATATTTAAAGCAGCCACAACTGATGGCTGAAATTCTGCCACCGAAGAAAGGCATTGTATTGTATAGTAACTGTATTTATATAATACTTACCACCACCACCCCTGACGAGGTGTTGAAGCACTTTTTTGGCAAGTAGCACACTACTATAGGAAATCTCAGGGTTTACGGTTAATCTAATTTTGTTCATTGGTATTTTCACACATAGTTGAAGTTAATAGGTTTTTGCTGTGTTATTAAGATGAGCCATGTCTTGAATTAAATCTAGGCTGTGATCCCAGAGATTCATTCTATTTAGATTAATTAGGCAGAAGATTAAAATATAGGTGCTTCACTGCTTAATTTGAACCAGTGTATGCTGGAGCTCGGCACTTAATTTTCAACACTGGCTCTTATGACAGTCCATCACCTGGTGGTGCTGTTCATCTTATTTTGAGGTGAGCACAACAACAGAGTGTTTATTAATTCAATATACATTAAAAAGGAATAATGCCTGCTGCTCGACCCTTCCTATAGCTTTGTTTGGCCTGCAATAGTCCGAATTGTCACACTTGTTGGAGTGTGATGGTTAGTAGCGGTGCTGGTACAGGCATTGGCAGCGCTGGCATGGGCAATGGGTGGTGCAAGCTGCAGTGGCCACATGAGAGGCGCCTTGGCACTTACATTTTTACAAATTAAAACACTCACTGGTGCTTAGTTAAAATAAATGTAAAAAAATCAAGTTCTATGTGAATATGTACATGAGAAGCGAATCGAGCAGAGGATTGGGATGCAGTAAGGAAATGCTATGTTCTGGGTGAATAGTGTCTACAGAGCTAGACAGGCATTCAATTTGACATTGAGTGGTTAATGAGGGGTAGTGCAGGTGGGAAAAGTAGGGGCAGGAGAAGCATTTGCTAGATGGATGTCGAGTTCATTTTCATGCAGGGACACACGAAGGATCAATGGTTGTTACATGCAGGAAGGTGCTGTATGTTGTAGCAATTTACGTAGTCCTTTTGACTGTCAATGATCTTAAGCTCCTTTCTTTGATAGATAATGTAGTAAGGTTAGTCCCATATGTCTTAACTTTGTATTTGGCGTCTTTGTGAAGTAAGATATATGTGATATATCCGATTGGCTAACCCTTGGATTTTTTAGCCCTTGGATTATTGACAAGTACAATTTGAGGAGTGGACCATCTTGTTTAGATCTCTCCATTATATTCATGTATGAAACAGAGGTTCAGTGACACGTCTCTCAAGTGATAGAATTGATCTAGAAAATAGTGCAGGGGCATATGCCAGTAGACAAAGAAGGCAACATTTGTATTGACACTAGTCTTTGTGGATAAATTCAAGCAGATGTTCTCTGATGGATCACATTGAAAATAACCACGTCTAAATAATTCTCTTGAAATCCAATTGATTCTCAGTGATTTGATTCTTTGCAGCTAGGGATTTCAGTAATTTAGCAGCCCAAACTGAGAGTTTCCTGCAACCAGCGGTTTTCTTCCTGAGATCTAGAATTATCAGCTGCGGCGCAAGCCTAGGAAGCAAGTTCCTTCGTGGGTGTTTGGTGGTTTTTGATTGAAGGAATTTAAATGTCTCATTTATTTCCCTGTCAGGATGCATAATAGCTTGTAATAAGAAATTCTTGCAATTGGAAACCAGTAGTGAGCTAATGGGACAGGAGAAATTTCAGTTCATATGTGTGCATGTAGAAGTAATGTTGCAATTGAGTTCTGAATTCATCACAGCCTTCTCATTGTTAAACATGGAATGCTGTGATATAGTCTATTAGCATAATCCAGTTTTGAGAGGCTGAATGAATCATCCACTTTTTGAGGAAATCCATAATTTGGAAACATGCATTCAAGTTTTTTATTTGTGTACAAAGTTGATTTAGATGGCTTGTCCACTTGAGGGGTCATGGGAAATTCAAAGGTCATAATAATGTTAAGATTCCATCCAGCTCTAGATGTTTTAGGATCATGACTTTCTACTCACATCTAGTCAATATTTCTGTTTTGAAGCAATTATTATTAGGTGATTTATAGCATTAATTGATAAAATATCTGCCAGGGGTTTGCCTCCAATCTAGTCTCCCTCTAAATGGCTTCTACAATAGCGGGCAAATCTGATTTGGAGGTGGAATCTACGAGCCTGGGTGAATAAATCGAAATGTGGGGCATTTTCTGCCACTGCACTGATAGAAAATTCCCTACAATATCAAACAAAATTTCTGCAGCTCAAAATATTGTCCAGGAGAGGATATGACTGTCTGTTTAATTTAAAGCTTTAATTAGTTCCACCATATACATCTTGGGTATCTGTTTAGGTTATAGCAATAAACCACCAACAAAGGTCAGACATCTGCTCCATTATGTGTATTCCACTCTCTACTTAAAGTTGGGGCTTACAACAAAAACGCTTTCCTCTTGCACTCTACCAGGATTCCTCATGAAGTTGGTTTAAGAAGGCTGTCATACTACTGTGCATCAAACTAGAAGGTGCTCTCATTAGTGACTAAAAATGTAATCAATACTCCACAACTGTTCCATCTAACCTCACCATATACGTGAACTTACACTCAAAAACATGAAAAAATGTAAATACTACAGAAGCTCAGAAAACAATATATGGTTTTAATTCTGCAAAATGATTAAAAATACTTCAAATCAAATACAAATATATAAAAACATAAACCACCTATCATAAAGACAAGGAAGATTGTTCTAAGACAAATATATACTATCTTCAAATATGTACACCTCTACTATATGTATCACTGGATGTCCATGATTTTTTAATTGATGACATAAGGGCATTCAGTGCCTGAAGATCAGGTCTTAATTTTTCGGCGACACGTTACAGTGGAGTTGACTTATATATTCTACCTTCTTCAGGACTAATACATGAATATAGCTTCCATACATAAAAAGCCCTAAAGGATATATGGATTATGGGTTACTTTTTATGAAAAGTTTTGGGTAAATTCATTGATTGTGCCAAAGGTATTAAGATAACAAAAAAATGCCTTTTTAATGGAAACTCTGACTTAACCCTAATTTTAAAGGTGCTATTTCCGCCTCTGTAATATATATATATATATATATATATATATATATATATATATATATATATATATATATATATATATATATTACCTACTGGCGGTCGCCAGTAGGTATATATAGTTAGGATTTTTTCCCTATGGGATTTCTGAAAATTCTATGTCTAATAACTTTGGCGTTTGTGGACGGAATCGGCTGAAATTGTCAGGAAAATGGCACATTTTGTTTCTGAGCAGCCCCTGAAAATTTGGGGGGGTTTCGTCAAGGGGGGGCTGAGAAAAAAGGGGGGTCCCAAAACGCGTTTTTCCCATGTTAATTTCCATAGGGCGGTTGGCCTCACTTTTAGCTCGAACGGCTGAATGGATTTGCACGAAACTTGGCAAAATTGTAGGGACTGTTAGCCCGATGTGCCTTTGCTAGGTCTCAATATATGTGCTTCAGTGGATTTTGAGAAATTAACGTTTAAATCAAGATATATATCTGTAACAGCGCTCCGGGCAGCGATCCGGTTCGCGTACTTTTCGCTTATCGGAACTTTGCGATGCGAAGCTGATTGGCTCTCCGGTGTCTGTCAACATTCTAAACAGTCCGGTGCGGCCGCCATCTTGTCTCTCGGTAGGATCGAGAGATAAGAGGAGGCCAAAACAAAGGGGGAAATTTCCATAAGGGGGCCTAGTAGATCCTCCCTGACCGCCTAGGTTTTATGTGGAGGTTGTAAAAGGTTTCTGCAGGGGGAAAAAAAATAAATTATTTATGCGTGGTGAGCTCCTAGTACGCGAACCGGGTAGCGCTCTGGGCAGCGTACTATAAGGATAAAAGAATGATAGATTTTTTTAATACTGTATGTTAAATATTTGTTGGTTTTTTTTGTTTTCTTTATTTATTTATTTTTTTTATTATGATTGTGTTTCATACTTTATTAAATTTTCTAACATTTCATTGTCAGAAATGTCAATTTATTATAGGGTGTAATTGTTTTTCATTTTGAAGCAGGTTGTCTACTGCTTCAACACATTGTAGAAGTTCGTGGTCTCTACTGTCATCCATAAAGTCATCAAGTTTGTCTTGGCTGCTCTCCTTCAGTTCAATCGAAAATGAAACTTGTTGTTCGCTTTCCATTTTGCCTGAAATTTTGAATAAAAAAATATATATTAGTAGAGATTGGGCACTGTTGGGATTAATTTTAGATAGGTAGTTTTTATCAGTGAATTTTTCTTTTGGCAGTGTATAGTATCAGAGTGGAAATAGGACTATAAAAAAGTGTATGTAATTTAACGAAGAGAAGCCTAACTCCATTCCTAACTATAACAGAGAAGTCTATCTAAATCCATAACTACTACAGAGGGATAGTGTATATGTATCAGAAAAAGTCTACCATATCAAGTTATAGTGTTCAATATACTTCATTTTTAAAAATAACAACTTACCTTCAGAAACAAGTTGAAGTCTTAGGTAAGTATTGAAATGTGATGTACAACAAGAAGTAGCAGTCAAAATGGCTGTGTTTTCTTCTCTTCCTTTATATATATTCAGGTATATAACCAATCAAATATCAGGTAATAAAAGTAGAAAATGAAAGTAAGATTTTTATTGGTTGTCAATTCCAACACTTCAGATGTGTTTTGTGAAGTAATTTACCTCAAGGTATTTAGAGAGGTCTACAGGCTTAATGGCTAAATGGAATTTCAATCAAATTTGTGAAAATGAAAGGGATTGTTATGTAGTATGAGTTAATCTATATTTGGTGAGAGTGTCTCCAGTCCTTTTTCTTTGAATTACTTTCTCACCTTTTCTTTGGGCCGCTTCCCGGGAAGCAGTTTAGTCCGCGAACTAGAAGCGTAACGGGAGTCCACCATTTTGTGTTTCGGTCGAATTAACATATAAAATGGAGGTTAAATAATGTTCAGAAAGGGTAGAAGGGGACACGGTACAAGTATTTTGACCCCCCAGGTTTTCTGAGGGTGGCTGAGGAGGACCATATGTGCGGAGAAAAAACATTTTTAAAATAATTTTGGGTGGTTAGCTTCCAGTTCGCGTACCGGGTAGCGCTCTTTGAGCGTAGTTTGTTGAAAATTACAGAAATAAGTTAGAGAAAAGTATTAATTGTGAGTGATCAGATGAAGGGTAGCTCTGAGAAGAGCTTTTGGGTTTATGTTCCATTTAGGTACTTATAAGTAGGTACCAATGCACAGTCTTAAATTCAGAATGAAAATTCTGTTGCCCTCATCTGAGAAGTGAACTCCATCTCCTCTGTAGATATCTTGCATGTAGTAACGCAAGTTATTATTGTACAGGGAGCCCATTCCATGGTCTCTCATGAAAGCTGAAACAGATTTGTTTACATGCTTCCTCGCTTTCTCAATTTGTGGACCAAATTGGTTGGACCACCTCCATTTCTGTCTTTGGCATATATTGGAATATACCAAGGCAGTTTGAGGAAAAAGTGCCATTAATTGCTCAAAGGTGTCCTTTAAAAGCATTTCCAGACCAACCCCAGTCATAGTGCCTAAATCATTTCCTCCACAGTGCACTATTAAGAGGTCAGGTTTTGGCAAATGCATAAAGGTTTTCACCAATGGTATCAATTGGTGACATTTTAATCCTCTTTGGCCCAACCATTTAATTTCCACATCCTGTAAATTGAGGTTGTGTAAATTTCTGTTGTCAGCATACCTTTGAGCCCAGTGGATGTAACTATGTCCAACAATCCAGACGTTAAACATGGTGGGAGAAGGTTGTGCTGCAGTCAGATGAAGTGTGGTAATGAAAGGGCAGTTGAAACAGTAGGAGTTTGTAAAGAAAAAAAACTGTGGATTTCCAATGCTAATTATTCATTAGCAGTGATTGGCGCATTTCCATTTCTGAAAACAGAAAGTTAGGGTGCATGGATGTGTTCTTGAAACATGTAATTTCAATGGTCAAGGAAGAAACTTTTAATGAAAGATTGCACTGGATACGCAGGTGCACTGAGAGTTCAGAGTTCAATTGAAACATTGTTGTGTGAACTTGCAAACATGAGAGGTCTTTCAGGAGGTCGTTGCTAAGCAAAAAAAGGCAGAGAGGGCAGAGGGGGGGAAGGGTTTTGATTTGAAAAAAGTGAGGGAAGAGTTATGATTGGCTAATATGAGAGATATGTGAAATGAATATCTGTATTTCTGTGCTTTCAATAGCTGCAGCCTCTGGAGTGCATCCTTTTTCTTCTGCTGAAGACAATTTGGTGTATTTCTGAGACTGTTTTCAAAACTCAAAAAGTATTTGCTAAGGTGAGAAAAGATTTATTTATTTTAGATATAGAATAGAATGATTTAAGGAGAAAATGATGAAGAAAGCTGTGTTTTTAAAACTGTGGCTTTGTCTATAGTGATATAGAAATAGATTTTGTTACTTTGAGAAATTGTATTTGCATATTCGGTGTAGGATTCTGGCATGTAGTAACTCAAGGTATTGTTGTATATGAAGCGCATTCCATGGCCTTTTATGTAAGCTGAAACAGATATGTTGTTTTTAAAAACCATTTTGAAAACAATTAAATTTTGGATATGTATTGTTAGAGTTTCATAGGTTGTTTTGGGTCATATTTATAAGGCATTTGAGTGTCTTTGATGTTATTTTTTCATTTTTAAATGGAAAGCATTCCTCATGGGGCAAGTGTCTTGTAAATACGTTCTCACCTGCGCTTGGCAAATTTAGATTTTGATTATGGGAGTTACATAGCCATGTTAATAATGTCGGAAAAATGGTGCTAGGGTATTCCAGAAAACGCTTTCGTGTGTCTCAAGGACATTTTCAGTCATTTCCTCTTGAATGCAGGTATACAATTGATTTATATGCTGTGTTTAAAAACGATTCTTTTCTATGATGATATGTTTTCTCTTTTAAATGGAAAGCGTTCCTCATGGGGCTCTGAGCAGTATTTAGTCATGTTATTCAATGGGTGGTGGATAACATGGCTAAGAGCATTTGCTGAATAATGCATGAATATCGTTGACTTTTCAGCGTTATTCATGCATTGCGACCGTTTTTTTTCGCATTTGCGAGCAGTTCTTAGCCATGTTATCCAATAGGAGGTGGATAACATGGCTAAGAGCATTTGCAGGATAATGCATGAATATCGCTGACTTTTCAGCGTGATATTCATGCATTGCTACCGCTTTTTATCGCTAAGGAGAAAATGATGAAGAAAGCTGTGTTTTTAAATTGTGGCTTTGTCTGTAGTGATATAGAAATAGATTTTAGTGTACAGGTTTGATAATATTTCCCTACATTCGCAGGGCTAGGTGATAGGCTGAGACCAGCCTGGCATGTAAAATGGCTGCCGTGCACGACAAAATTGTGGCATTGTAAAAAAGGCAAATTGGCGCAGACATTGTGTCTCAATAAGGATTCATTTATAACAATGTGGTATTTTATCAAGCCTGTGCGCTTCAATTATCGCCGCTTTATCAGCCGAAAACGACCGATAAAGCGGCGATAATGGGCTTGATAATATGCTCTATGGATTTCCAATCGAAGTACATGCTAGATGTGAAGACATCTAAAATGGGCTTCGATTGGAATTTCACAGAGTATATTATCAAGCCCATTGTCGCCGCTTTATCGGCGATAATTTTAGCGCACAGGCTTGATAATATATCTCAAAAGATTTTATCGTACTGAGAAATTGGTGGTCAACAGTTCCTGATTTCCTTCGAATCGAACGTTAACAGACGTCACGCAGCAAAAATTTAAAAAAAGCTCACGCACAGCCGCTGGAACACATGTATCAACATATATGAGACTCCTCAGCCACTCTCAGAAAATATAAGGAAATAGGATACGTCTCCCGCACCTCCTTATTCCTAGTAATTTAATTAAAACGACGCACAAAATGGTGTATTCTCGTGCAGTTTGCGGACCAGTTCGGTGTTTGGGAAGCGGTTCTATCGTGAAAAATATATATTTTTTTATTTTCCTCAGGGGACCCTTTAAAAAATTCCAACAACATTCCTAGGGGGTCAACTGGGGTATACTTTGCCCCATTTTATTAAATTTCCCCTTCGTTTTTCACCTTTTCTTCTCTCTCGATCCTACCGAGAGATAAGATGGCGGCCGCTCCGGACTGTTTAGAATGTTGACAGACACTGGGGACCCAAGCAGCTTTGCATTGCTAAGTTCCTTTTTCTCAGGTGGGAGCGTATTTACAAGAAACTTGCACCATGAAGAACGCTTTCCATTTAAAAAAGAAAAATAACATCATACTCAGTCATATGCCTTGATTTGCTATGTTAAATAATAAGAAGGGCATTAAGTTTTTGATGACTGTTATTCATTTACTGTTTGGTAATAGTGGTTATTAAAATTTTTTATTATATTTTTCAACAGATTCAACTGCAGATTCTTTCATAGTTTGGAAAATGCCTACCAAAAATAGAATTATAAAGGCTCGAAAACGTCAAAGACAGCACGGTGATGTTTTATTGCAGCAGTCCTCTTCCCTAAATACTTATCAAAACACCAAGAAAGCTCCGGGTAAGAGCACCAAGTCTTTCTTAAAAAATATTTGTAGTAAAAAAAGTATTTCTCGCCCAAATGTTTCAGTTCAGAAAAAGAAGAGTAATTTAAATGGAAAGAAAAGACCCATGAAAAATGTTACTGGTAGAGGAAGAGATAACTCTGTGCATGATAGTAGAAGGAAAGAACAGTTTAGGGACATTCGACAACGAATGTTCCGTAATCGGATAATAGTTAATTTATTAAGAAATATTAAGAAATGCAAACAGAAAGCGGCATTTTATAAGAAGAAGAAAAATGTCGAGAAAATTATTGATCATGCTTTTGAAATTAAGCGAAAGTTGTTTATTTTGGTAATCAATAGAATTAGGAAACTAAGCAAGGTAATTTCTGATTTTAAAACAAACAGTAGATGGAAGAGAGTAGTAAATCGTAGCAACTTTTGTGAAGTTTTTTCCGGAGAATGGATGCATAGTTCAAGTTCTGAGGCATTTTTTAATGAGGAGAGTTATTTTCAGGATAATGATTTGGTGCATGCAGTTGACATCAGTGGTCGAGCTTATGAAGTGAAGGATGGTTGTCCAGTTGAAAAAGAAAAACTTGTGACAACAGAGACAGAAGAGGCGCTAAGTGATGAGGTTTTAGGAAGACGTCCTAAGGCTCCTGTGTACATTTGGAAGTGTAGTTCTATTTGCAGTGTGCGACAGGTTTCCATCAATTTGCTTTGTGATTTTATACGGACATTTAATAAGAAAAGTTTGAAGCAGAAAATGAAGTTGTTGCAAGATTTAGATCCTTGCAGAGTGAGACAAATAACAGGTTTGCGTGGTCATTCACTGGCTTGTCTTTCCAGGAGAGTATGCCAGAGTGTTTTTCATCATTTCAGGATGCTAGCAGTGCATCATAATAAAGTGAGAAAATTAGTGAGAATGTTGTATTATGCAAAGAGTCCAGCAATTATGCTTAAACAATTATGTGCTGCTCTTTTGCATGGTTCTGAAATAGATGTGAAGAATATTTGTGAAGAAATTGAGTTTTGTTACTTTAGTAGTAAAGATGAGAATGTTCAAATTGACCCTGAAGTAGAGAGTAATGTGGAAGATAATGTACAGGTTTACAGTACAGATAATTTTCAGAAGGAAATTGCCACGTTTCAGATGAAATCAAGTGAGAGGCCTAATTTCACTTGTGTTTGTTGTCGACGTACTTATTATAAGAATCAGACTAAGGTAGTGGATTTATATGCAAAAAGTGAAAGGGAAAATAATAGTGAATGGAAGGATTTTGCCACATACTTGATGGTAGAAAATTATTTTGATTTGGGATCGGATCAACGTGTGTGTACTTATTGTTGTAATAAATTAAACCAAAACCAGATGCCTGCTAGGGCAGTTCATAATAATCTTGAATTGGTTGAGATTCCTTCTGAATTGAAGGATTTAAATACTTATGAATCTATTTTGATTCAAAGTATTCATCCCTTTCAGGCTATTGTAAGAATGGAACCAAAGACAGGGAAGTTGCCTCCAGCAGATTTACAGAGAGGATTAAAGGGAAGAGTTGTTTATTTGCCTTTAGATTTGAATAAAAACATTAACACAATTGGAGTAGAAGAAGTGGAAGAGGAACCTCTGGTTATCTTGGTTAATGGGGTTCCGACAAAGAATAAGAAAATATGGCAAGATTTAGTGGATGTTAGGAAAGTCAAAAAGGCAACAGTGTATTTGAAGAAAAATAATAAGTATTATAAGAATGTGTATGTTGCAGAAGAGGAAGTAAGTGATGAAGAGGATAGCGATTTGTGTGCTGGGCAAATTGAGAAAGTAGAGGCCTCTAAAAGTGAAGAAATATATGAACATTATAGTGTTCATCCATTACATTCCAAGGAAGTCATGGGGAATGCTATTGAGTTGTTTCAAATGAAACAAGCCAAAGGGAGTCCCATTAGTGTTTGGGAGGAAAGTTTGGAAGCTCGGTGTTTCCCACAGCTATTTCCCACAGGTCGAGGAGGAAGATATGATGAGCGATCTCATCAAATTCCTGCGTCTGAATACCGGACTTTACGATTGTATGGAGAAGATCCTAGGTTTCGTCATTGCATTCCCTATTTGTTTCATCTCCTGTTTGAAAGCGATCTGTCTGGACTGTCATATGCAGTGAACCACATCTTGAAAAGTGGTATACAGATGCGAAATATCTCGGCAAGAGACTTTATGCATAAAGTTAATGTCCAAGATAGTATTTTGGATTCTCACTTAATTAATCTCATGGCGTGTCAGCGTGGTACTAATGAGTATTGGTATCGTCGTCATGGTGATTTAAAATGTATGCTGAGGAACTTAGGAACTCCGACATGGTTCCTCACTCTGAGCTGTGCCGAGTATGGCTGGGAAGACTTACTTGAATTTCTACGAGAAGCAAATGGAAATATTGAAAACATTGAATTGGATCCTGTGAATGTATGCAGGTACTTCAATCATAAATTTGAAGCTATGATGTCTTTCATCACAAATAAGAAGAATCCACCTCTTGGAGAGGTGTTGGATTTCTTTTGGAGAAAGGAGTACCAAGCAAGAGGTGCTCCTCATATACATATGTTGTTGTGGATCAAGGATGCTCCTAAATTTGGAACAGATCCCGATGACTTAGTGATGAATTTCATAGAACAGTATTCTACGTGTGCTGTTCCAAATGCAACGGAGAAGAAAAGCCTAAGAGAACAAGTTCTACGTTTCCAAAGCCATCGTTGTGGAAAGTACTGTCGTCGTAAATTCAGAAACAAGGACAAGTTCTACACCAAATGTCGTTTCAACTTTCCACGGCCGGTGATTTCTAAAGGAAAAGTGAACAGTTTGATGTCTTCACTACGACATAATGTGACGAGGAAATCACCCAAAAATACATACAATTTGAAAAGGAACGAAGAGTCCAAGTACATCAATGACTACAACCCAGTGATTTTGTCCATGTGGAATGCTAACATGGATATACAGTTTGTGGGTGACAACTGCATGGCTGTGGCTCGGTATGTGACATCTTACATCACCAAAAAAGAAAAGACAGAACTGAAGGATATGTGGGAGGACATATCCCATGAAAAGAGCCTCAGCAAGAAGTTGTATAGTTTCAGTCTGAAGATGTTGTCGCATCGAGAAATCGGAGCTTACGAATGTTCAGATCGATTGTCTTCAGCAAGTCTCTATGCCAAATCTAGGAGTATCGTTTGGGCGAGTCTTGGTCTTGCTGCAACGCGAAATCGAGTTCTAAAACCTGTCCGGGAAATTGAGTATTTGGCGGAAAAGGAGCCAAACAGTACCGACATTTTGAAGACCAACATGTTGGATACATATTATCCAAATCGAAGCAGTCACCTTGAGAATGTTTGTCTATATGAGGTTCTCCAAAATTATATATTCAAGAGGAACATCAAAGAAGATATTGAGAAAGGAGTGTATGCTGTAATTGGAAGTGAGGGATGCCTGGTCAAGCAAAGAAAATGCCAATTAGTAAACCATCGAAAATTGAGTGGTGAATCTCCAGAAAGAAAGGAGTTTTTCTATTTAGCACTTTTGCAACTTTTCAAGCCTTGGCGTGCAGAAGAGGAACTGCTTGGAGATTTCCTCTGTTACGAAGACTCTTTTAATGCAGCCAAGGAGTCCATAGAATGTCCTGCTTTTCCTAAATATCAAGAAATGCTAACTTTGGAAATTGAGCAGGAAGCAACGATTGCAGCCGAGATTGCCAGAGACAGTTCTCAGGACAGTCAGAGTTCTGTTTCATTGAGTCAAGATCCACTTGGAGGACCTATTATCGAAAATGAAGCTGCCACTGCTATGAATGAAGTGGAAAGAGCCATGGCACATGCTCAGGAGGATTTAGTTAACTTAGAAGACTTGGAAAAACAACTCAACGTTGAGCAGAGGAAAATATATGATGAAGTTACCAAGGAAATTGAGCACGGATTAAGTCATGAGAAGAAAGAGTGCTCATGTACGTCGTTGAAGCCTGTCCGACTGTACGTGAGTGGAGAAGCGGGAACTGGAAAGAGTTTCCTTATTAAAGCAATTTCTTGTTATTTGCAGGAAAGGACTAAGTCATCGCTGTCTTGTGTTGTCACCGCTCCTACTGGACTGGCAGCAAATAACATTAAAGGTATTACTTTGCATCGTCTACTGATGCTGCCGGTGGAGCATGACAACAAATTACAATACAACAAGTTATCTGGGGATGCTTGCTGTGAAGTTTCAAGAGTCTTGAGGAAAATGAAACTACTTATCATTGACGAAGTAAGCATGGTTTCCAATGTCATGCTTGCCTTTGTGCATTTGAGAATGCAAGAAGTACTTAAAACTGAATATGATGTGTTATTTGGTGGCAAACACATCATTGTTTTCGGAGATCTTCTGCAGCTGACACCAGTAAAAGGTCAACCTGTGTTCAAAATACTCACACATGAAGATACCAGGAAGTGCCTAGGGAGCATTGGCAACGTCAATATATGGTTAAACTTCAATTATGCAGAACTGCATGAAAATATGCGTCAGGCAAAGGATGAAGATTACAAGAATATTCTACAAGATATTAGAATTGGAAAAGTGACCGAGCATGGGAGAGAAGCTTTAAATGCACGATTACTGTCAAATTTATATCCCAAACAAGAGATTGAGCCTGAGAATATTTTTCAGAAAATTACTGAGAAGAAGTCCGGGATATGTCTCATGCCAACTCTTGCAGAATGTGCCATCTTCAACAATAAAATGTTGAATTTAGAAAAGCAAGAGATTGTGAAACTTGAAGCTATCGACAAATTAGAGCACATGGGATCAACAATTATTTTGTCAGACAATTTGAAATCAAAATTGGATTCATTAGAGAAGACTATATCTAAAACAGCGGGTTTTGAAAAGACTTTGAATGTGTGTTTAAATTGCCGAATCATTTTGAGAAGGAATTTACATGTAGAAAGAGGTCTAGTAAATGGATCAATGGGTAATGTTGTTGATTTGGAGAAATACAAAAATAGAGATGGAATCGAATTTTTAAGAATTAAATTTGATGGCATTGAGGAAGTACAGCAAATTGGTCGTTGTTCTGCTAGGTTTTTGCTTGTTAAAGACTTATATGTTCGCCGTAAACAGTTTCCTGTTTGCTTGGCATATGCGGTGACAATCCATAAATCGCAAGGTTTAAGTGTAGACTGTGCATTGGTGAATATTGGCAGTTCTGTGTTCAAGGAGGGTATGGCATATGTGGCATTGTCACGAGTTAGAACTTTATCGGGATTGTACTTGATTGACTGTGATGTCACAAACATTTGTGCGGATCTAGATTGTGTTAAGGAATACAATAGGTTAAGAAGAGAGTATGCGCCACATTTGCCTCAATATCCTTTGTTTGAGAAACGTGTGGTAGGCCAGAAACGTAGAAATATCAGTAATAGTAGGGAGGTTGTTGCAAAAAGACTAAAAGTCAATGAACCGAAAGTTGTTAGCAGAAAGAAAGTGGATTCTGTTGAAGATGTTGTCGGTTTTCAATTTGAAAACAGTTCTGGTGTCAACTGCTATGCAAATGTAGTGGTTAATGTTCTCTTTTCACTAGAGAGTTTAAAAGAACAGATTGTGTTCAATTCGGAGCAAAGTTTATGCTGCTTGTTGAATTCTGTGTTAGAGAAATGTAGCACTGATCGAACAAAAGTAGAAAGTGTGTCTGAAGTTCGTTATCTGTTAGATGAATGTTCAGGTCAAACAGACTTCTCTGAAAATAATCAGCAAGATTGTCAGGAGTTTTTAATGTATATGCTTGATGTATTGCAAGATGAGGGTGTAGATGTAGATCACCTGTTTGGGCTTTCTTATCAATGGCAGCATGACTGCGAGAACTGTATGGTATCAAGTACTACTAGTGTAGACTCAGAAAGATTTATATATTTAACTTTGCCAGACAGTAAATCAGTCTCCTTTAATAAGCTAGTAAATGCAGCGGATCACAACATGGAGTGTAGCCAATGTAAATGTGATATGATGTCAACATTATTTATACGTAGATATAGCCAGTATGTCATTTTAATGATCCAACGATGTAGGCCTGATGGATCAAAATTGTCAACTTTAATAAAAAATTTTGTGGCTTCTCAGCTGTCAATATCAGGGAGGACTTTTGTAACTGTAGCAATTATCTATCATGAAGGTCCATCAACAACATCAGGACATTATACAGCTTACTTAAAGTCTGGAAACGGCTGGTCATTCTGTAATGATTCCGTTGTAACTTTCAAAAAAAAATTGCCGTTTGACCTTAAAAATTCTTACCTGGTGTTTTTAAAACCAAAATTTTAAGTAGAGGGAATGTAAGTCTGCAATGCTGTCTAGATTAAAAATCCAACTATATAAACCTGATGCAAGTAGGTCTGCTTCATAGTAAGCAGTATCAGTGTCATAGGAAAAGGAGAACATGAGTGACAAAGAAGAGTAAGATATTAGTAGTCCAGGATTGTGAAAATAATCTCAAATATTTTATTTTTGAAAGTTGCGTAAATAGAAAATGTCGGGATTTGATTGGAAGAAATATAAGACTTGCGAATCGCGGCAACATGATTTGGCCTAGTGGAAACATGTGATAGAATGAGAGAAGTTTTTTTTTCTATGTAACATATTTTACGTATCGATGGAGGTTTTCTTTCAGAAAGTGGCGGGCTGAAAATATTTATAGCACAACAGAGTGGATGCTGTTTATAGGAGATCATTCGACGTCATTGAAAGTAAGTCAATTTTAAGGAGTTTTGAAATCAGATTTCTTAGGTTGTATGGGTTTTTTAAACACAGTCATTTTGATTGTGTTTTTTTTTCCCCGCTGTTATATGATGAATACCTTCAAGTCACTGATTTAAGTGAAATTTGATACATTCTGAGAACAGCAAAAATAAACCATTTAACATGTATAATTAATGTTATGGTTTTTGTACTTATGATATACATTTAGAAATGTGAGGTACATATAGGTAAGCTGAGTCTTCTGTAAGTGTCAATTTTAATGCTTACAGTGCTGTACTTCTGGGTACTGTTTTTTTTAAAAAAAAGAAAAGAGGCCTCACCTCAAAGAAAGCTCTTGAAAGCACACATCTTATTTGCATCCTAAAATAATCATTTTAAATGTTAGACACAATTTTATGATGGTTTCACATCTCTTTTGCGCTGTTATGGCATCACTATTGTGAGACATAAGCAATGCAAAAGAAGCATCATATTTCAAAATAGGCCTCATTTCATCAGCATGAAGATACTGTTTGTTGAAAATAAATATATTTAGGATTGTGTAGGGGTCGTAGAGAAGTAGAGGTTTATATAAGTGTCAAAGTTGTTTAAAAAGTGTTTCTTCTTGAACCTTTTCCCTTCTTTTTTCTAATTTTTAAATACATGTTTTAATATTTTTGGAAATGTTTGTTCTCTCTTTTACAGATTGAATGTATGAAAAATTTTTGTTAAAAATTAACAAGAATTATAAGGTAAATGTTTTCTACTTTTTTAACCTGCATTCCACTGCTGATGATGTCACTGACTATGTTATGAATGATGTAATAATTGGGCATATCTGTTATCTCGTTAAAAAAACGAACAGTAAGTTTAAGGATAGGAAACAGACAGTTATGTTACAAAAAAGACAGCTATAGGACGTAAACAAAAAAAACTGTTACTCGCAATCCACTGCTGATGATGTCACTGACTATGTGAAAAATAGTGTAATATATGACATGATCAGAAGTGAATTGCGGGTCACAGTATCTTTTCTTTACTCCCTATAGCTATCTTTATAGTAACATAGCTGTCTGTTTTCTTTCCTTATACTTACTGTTCCTTTTTTTAAAAAAAAAATTTTTGGTGCGCTCAAAGTTCGCGTACCGGATAGCGAACTGGGAGCGAACTAATAGAAATAGAGCTTGGCAGAGTTCAAAGAATTCTACCAATTTTTTTTAATAATGGGGAGGTAGTTCTGAAAAGAACTTTTTTTTTGTTTTTGTTGTTTTAAATTTTTTTTATTAGTTTTCTGAACATTTTTTATATTTTTTTGTTTTTTTCTGAACATTTTGTATTTTTTTTTATTTTTTGGGGGGGGGGGGGAAACAAAAATGATTCATCGAAGAGGGCTCAACAGGAGCAACAAAAAAAAGAAGAATTTATTTTTGGGGGCGTTTTGGACATACATGATTTTTGATGGCTCTAATGATAAGAGTTATACTACTTTCGCGGTAGCATAATGTTTGATTGCACCTCATACAAACTTGTTTGACTTCCCCCATGTCCATTTGAATATTTGGGATCAGCTCCCTTGCTTCAGGTCCCGTAACTTCTGGCACAACCGATCTTCTGGCTATTGCTGGTGAATTCTGTTGTTCGTCTCGAAGCTGAGCTGCACTGTAGTTATTTGGGTGCCACCTGCTCATGTGTCTGTGCATAGTGAAATTCCCATAACTATATTTTTTATCCGTGCCTCTAGAAAGACGTTCGTCACAGATTCGGCAAAAGACATACCTGGCGTTCACTTTCTTTTGCCCTGGTGGAAATTTGAAAAATTGCCAAATGAAATTTTCCTTCCTGTTGTATCTCCTGGGCTCCTCAGGCAAATATTCAGACTCTTCCTCCTCTTCCCGCTCTTCCTCTTCTTGAAAGATTGGTTGAGTTGGTGGTCCTTTCTTTCCATGAGGAGGTGGAGGTGGTGGTGGGGGAACACTACCAAAAGCTACAACAGAAGCCATTTCCCTGGATTGTACAAAGGTCTTTCTCTCATCAAGATGAAAGTCAGAGTGAGGAAAGAAGGAGGGGTTTTCATCATTTGGGAAAAGCCAAAGTTCTAAACCAATGAAAAGTGTTAATTTTAGATCACATGACCTAGTATTACATCATTAGGAAACCAAAAGTGAAATGAACTAATGAAAAGTGTTATTATCGAGTCACATGACCTGCTGTCTTTACGTTTCGCGCTTTGCGCCGCTATCCAATCCGCTTTCGAGTCCGCTAACTTGGCGCGTCGGATAACGTATTACGCGACAACGCAAAACGTCATGATAACGTAACAGTCACGCTTAAGGAGCGATTACCGGCTCGCGCACCAAGTCGCGGCTTTGAATTCAGCTAACGGGAAGCTGACCAGTTCGCGGACTAGGAGCGGAACAATTTTTTTTTTAAAAAAATTGTATAAAAAAAATGTACAATATATTTTATGATTTAAAGAAAAATACATTTTACAGATAGAAATATTAGCTTTCAAAAAACCATTGAAATTCAATGAAAAAACCATAGGTTATACTCCATATATAGTTAGGAATTAGCATTTACAAAACCTTATTTTACTCGCATAAAACCATTGAAATTCCATATATAGTTAGATGCGCTAACTATATATCGCGCACCCGCAATCCACTGCTGATGATGTCACATATTACATCATTCATGACATGGTCAGTGACATCACTGATGACATCACTGATGACATCTCAAATGACATCACTGATGACATCACTGATGATATCTCAAATGACATCACAGATGACATCACTGATGACATCTCAAATGACATCACTGATGATATCACTGATGACATCTGATTTGACATTACTGATCACATCACTGATGACGTCATTCATGTGATAATACGATGAACCTCTTCAGACTCTAATATAACCTTAGATACACTCAGTGTAAACAGACACTCACAGACTGTCACTCATCCATGGAGTTACTCACACACCTAGTCAGTCATGCAACGAATCAATCACACCTCCATTTCCTCGACTATACAATTATACACACCTTACTTATTCAAACATATACTAACACATATTTACTCTCTTATTCAATCCCTGATACAAGTTCACAATGATCCATGCAGCCCCTCACACATTCACTGGCTCTTATGCACAGTTATTTATATATGTCAACTCTCACATGTACTGTGTTTTACATATGTACTTACTTTGACATGTAGCACTGAGATATCCATTCACTCACCAATACACTCATGCACACAGTCAACCACCCATACAGCTGTTTCCACATGCACTTTTGAACCCATACAACTAGGGAATCAACTGCTCACACATCTATGCACAGAGTCATACACCTCTCTGCCACCCACACACACACTCAGTCTCCCATACAAATACTTGGGCAACCAATCAATAACCCATATAGTTACTCATATAGCTACTGATCAACACATGCAGCAGTTTACAGAACAACAGACATAATGATGCACAAATTAAGACAGTTTAGTCACTAACCCATGCACTCAGTGAGACACATTTAATCACTCACTCATACAGTCAGTCATGCACCTACTAAATCCTTCATCCAGACACTTATACATCCACTCATTCTTCAATATGTAAGACATATTTTAACTTTACAGAAACATACAGTCACTGGATGTTGTCATCAGTGATGTCATCAGTGATGTCACTGACCATGTCATGAATGATGTAATATGTGACATCATCAGCAGTGGATTGCGGGTGCGCGATATATAGTTAACGCATCTAACTATATATGGAATTTCAATGGTTTTATGCGAGTAAAATAAGGTTTTGTAAATGCTAATTCCTAACTATATATGGAGTATAACCTATGGTTTTTTCATTGAATATATATATATATATATATATATATATATATATATATATATATATATATATATATATATATATATATATATATATATATATATATATATATGTTTACTGAGAAAAACAGAGGTTACAGGGACATTATAGTTGGGAAATAGAGTTTAAAAAAACTTTAGAAATTCACTGAAAAAGACCAAGGCTAAAGGGACGATATAGTTAGGTTCAGATTTTACACACATTATAGGAATTTATCAGTTACAGTTACCTGGGCTAACTATAACGTACCCCCACCCCACCCCCAGAGACTGTATGTATTTCACAAAAGTTTCTGACACTGAAAGATATATACTGAACTACTGCACACATTAAATTACTATTCTTTCTGTACTACTAATGACTATTAGTATTTCTAACATATATCATCTACACTATAATCCCATTTGTGAAGTGGGTGAACTATTTATGAGTAAACTAGCCTTTATACTGACACGACCTCCTGCTGATGATATGCGTATGATAGTACTTTGCGACAGTCTAAGCTGTTCATTGAGATTTCACTCCACAGTGATGGCTGAGTATAGTTGTGTTTTACGACATACTGACCCCTTTGCTTAGACCTCTCCTATGTGATAAATGAGTGTAGTAGTAGTTTGTAATAAGTTAATCTGTTCACTAAGACCCCTCTCTAGGGTGACTGCTCAGTGCAGCAGTGGCCTGCAATAGACTGGCCTCCCTGCTGAAACCTTTCTCCAGGGTGAAGAATAGTTGTAGTAGTGATTTGTGATACAGTGGCCTGTATGCTAAGATCTCTCTACTGGGTGTGTGTTTTTGTGGTTTGTGTAAAACTGAAATCTGCACTAAAACCTCTTTCCAGGTTGACGAATGGTGTTGTTGTGGTTTATGAAAGACTAGACTGTACGGTTATACTTCTACCTTTGGTCATTAGTGTAGAGAGTAGTTGTTTAGAAGAGACAGGACTAACAGCTGAGAACTCTCTACTGGGTGATAAGTAAGTGTAGTAGTTGATAAGGTAACAGTGAGCTCTCTGCTGTACGTCTCTCATCTGTCTCTGTTTCTTATTTATTTTAATTCAATGGTATTTTGAGAAGTATACTGAAGTTTACTTTGTTGGATCACTGTCATCAGTGATGTCATGTTAGATGCCATCATTGATGAATGTCACAGACCATGTCATGTCAATATGTAAGGTCATAAGCAGTAAGTCATAGTTAGCTCAGGTAACTATAACTACTGAATTTCTATGGTTTTGTGTGTGTAAAATCTGAACCTAACTATAATGTACCAGTAACCTTCAGTTTTTCAGGGAATTTGTAAGCTAGTTTACATTTTATTTCCTAACTATAACGTACCTATATTTTTTGTGTGAATTCCACTGTTTTTTTTAAATATAAATTGTACTACAATTTGACACTTTGGTTCAATTTACTAATATACATTTTCAGAAGTTTATAAAAACATTTAATTCACACAATCATTATCTTTTTTTTAACAAATGTTATTGATTTTATATTTTGAATGATGTACATGACCCATGGGGTGACAAATAGTAAATAAACAATAAGAAAGGACTAAATAAGAATACAAAAACCTGTACGTTCACTCACAACCCACCTTCCACCCATGTTCCATCAATAAAACACAACAGACATCTAACCATTCGATAAATTGTTCCGTATCTTACCAACCCTTTTCTTATACCAAGAATGTCTGGACTTCATCATGCATCATTTACTGCTGAGAGCGCAGAGGTTCACATTCTATGTCCTTGTAATCTCCCAATATCTAGCATATTTTAGGGTGCTTCTGTGGGCAGACTTGAGCCTATTAAACCACCACCTCTAAGCATATACAGTGGTCCATCCCTCTTTTCCACACTGCCAACGATGGAGGGGCTGCAGCCATCTACTCAACTGCAATATCATGTTTCGCCATGGTGTGAGAAAGTGCCCTCTTTCTGCATGGTTGCCCCAACATTTTGCTGAACTGCTGATGTACTTCGACTGAAAGTGCCCTGGGCTCCTGCTAATCAGGTACCCAGGGCCTATGTACCTTCCCAAAAACTGAACTGAAAACCAAAACCAATTGGCATTCTCTGGCCAGAGGTCGGTCCCTGGTAAATGGCACCACAGGTACCCAGGGCACTGTGACCAGGAAAGGCCTCTAAGGGCTGCAGCACTTAGTGTCCCACCCTTAGAGGTCCTTTACCTTTACACTCACACACTGCCTTTGCAGGCTGGGTGTTTTGGTGCAGAACCAAGTGAAGAGTCGACATGGCACACATCCCTGTGTGCCATGCCTACAACCCACTGCCCTTGCATAGATCAGCCACCTCTCTAGCTGGGTGCACTATACCAGTGGTGAGGGCACAGGTGCATGAGCCCTGTATCCCTACAGTGCCTAAGCCAATTCTTAGACATTGTAAGTACAGTAATGCCATTAAGAGTATATGGTGCTGGGAGTTTGTCAATACGAACTCCACAGTACCATAAAGGCTTTACTGAAAACGGAGAAGTTTGGTATCAAACATACGCTGATGCTAGTGTGGGATTTAATGAAAAATGCACCCAGAGGGCATCTTAGAGATGCCCCCTGAAAATGGCCTAACACTAGTGTCCAGGGTGAGTGGCTGCTCCCCAGCTGCCACCACCAGACATCTTTCTGGACCCCTGGATCGAGAGACTGCCACTCTCGGGGGCTTGAAACAATGCACATCCTGGGACAAGGTGCCATGCCTCCTCCCCTAGGATGTGCAGGGCCACGAAAGGGGAAGCTTAAAAGGCTTGCCGCCTTTGTGAGCTTCCCCAGCTCTTTTGCTGCTCCCAGCAACTGGTCCCCACTGGTTCTAACCCCCACTTTGGGTGGGAGAACCGGCGTGAAAAACAAGTGAGGAAGCGAGAAGTGCCCGCCTTTGCCAACCCCACCCCCCTCAGGTGGGGGAGGCGAGGTGAAGCACAAATCTCAGTCCCCCCATGTTGCAGATGGGGTGACCCAGCCAACCAGAGTGAGGCACATGCCCGCCTCCCACTGGAGGGTTCCATAATAGGGGGTGTACCCACCCCAAGGAAGGGACCCATTGGTCCCAACCTTTTACTTACCTGTAACACTCCTATATGTAGTATTTTGGGGCACCCCGAACCTTGCCTCCTCAGACAAGAAACCAAAAGAAGAAGAAGGACTGAACAGCCATGTCCAAGCTAAGAAGAGGAGGACGCCAACTAACTTGGCCCCAGCCCTACTGGCCTGTCCCCACTCGAGCCTGCAGAAGCGAAAACCCGGTGTGTCCCGGTGTGTCCTGCAGCCAGCAGCCTCAAGAACCTCGAGGACCTGCGCTGCCTTCCAAGGAAAATACTTTGTCTCCCGTGAACACCGGATTTGTGCACCCCAAACAGACTCCAGCTACGGCTAAATCCGCAAGCTGCACCACTCTGCACCCGACGGCCACGGGACGAGTTTGAGTGCCCCAACACCAAGAGGAGGTCACCCCGGAAATCCTGACCCAACATCCAGCGATCCCTGACCTGCCTCAAGCCTCCCGCTGACACCTGCATCTGGCAGGTCCCCCAACCGCGACCAGGAGCTGGTAAGAAGATCCAACCCTGAAAGACACCCCTGCACCGGATGCCCCACGGCTTTGGGTGGCTCAACCGACAGTGTCTAGCCAACCCCCAGCATCCCAACTTACCTCTTCAAGTGGTGGTCGCACCCAGAAGACCTTCCGCCCGAGCCTGCAGTCTGTTTACAAACCAGAGGATCCCCATTGAAAGTAACAGGGTACCCGACAACAAACCAGCACACTGCACCCACCCACCCTAGTGCCACTGGGGGTGTAACTTTGGTGCTATCTTGAACCCCCATTTTCCCTTAGCTTAAGTATAAGAGTTTTTTTTTTATTGAATTTTTCAGAAAAATAAGGCAGACAGTAAAAATACATCCTCTCGAACTGTTCGAATCATCAGTAGGCCATGGAACAAATATACATAAAAATAATACGTAACCAACGAAATTAATAAAAAAAACAATCAGGTATCGGTCTTTACAGCATAGACAATAATGTGAAGATGAGTAATCGTTCGTTCCCCGTCTTAGGCTCCTATAGACATTATACATAACAATGTAAGAAAAATCGAAAAAGTGACATTATGCAGAGTTTTACACATAGGGCGAGTTTGCGGGGGGTAGATAGCAAATACAAGGTTTTGTAAGTCTGAATATTTACAACAAGGGGTGGTGAGGGACAGAGTCTCTGAATTAAGCAGAAAGCTCTCACCCAGTCAAGAGATCGGGGCTAGATCCAACACCGTTTTTTAGCTCACTGCACCATCCCAGTTTCAGAACCTGGCTGTATGCAAATTAGTCTGTTCCTGTCCCAGTGCATGATGGGAACAGGGCAAACCAAACTACAAAAGCCAATTCTTACACTGGGAAGGAAACAAGCTCCCGGGGACCGGTTTCTGGCATTGCAGCCGTCTTCGGCCCGGTTTGCTTGAATCCTGATGGTGCAATGAGCAAGGGTCTCACATCTGAGAATACCCTTCCACGCTTAGGGTGGATAAAAATATTTACAACAAGGGGTGGTGAGGGACAGAGTCTCTGAATTAAGCAGAAAGCTCTCACCCAGTCAAGAGATCAGGGCTAGATCCAACACCGTTTTTTAGCTCACTGCACCATCCCAGTTTCAGAACCTGGCTGTATGCAAATTAGTCTGTTCCTGTCCCAGTGCATGATGGGAACAGGGCAAACCAAACTACAAAAGCCAATTCTTACACTGGGAAGGAAACAAGCTCCCGGGGACCGGTTTCTGGCATTGCAGCCGTCTTCGGCCCGGTTTGCTTGAATCCTGATGGTGCAATGAGCAAGGGTCTCACATCTGAGAATACCCTTCCACGCTTAGGGTGGACAAAAATATTTACAACAAGGGGTGGTGAGGGACAGAGTCTCTGAATTAAGCAGAAAGCTCTCACCCAGTCAAGAGATCAGGGCTAGATCCAACACCGTTTTTTAGCTCACTGCACCATCCCAGTTTCAGAACCTGGCTGTATGCAAATTAGTCTGTTCCTGTCCCAGTGCATGATGGGAACAGGGCAAACCAAACTACAAAAGCCAATTCTTACACTGGGAAGGAAACAAGCTCCCGGGGACCGGTTTCTGGCATTGCAGCCGTCTTCGGCCCGGTTTGCTTGAATCCTGATGGTGCAATGAGCAAGGGTCTCACATCTGAGAATACCCTTCCACGCTTAGGGTGGACAAAAATATTTACAACAAGGGGTGGTGAGGGACAGAGTCTCTGAATTAAGCAGAAAGCTCTCACCCAGTCAAGAGATCAGGGCTAGATCCAACACCGTTTTTTAGCTCACTGCACCATCCCAGTTTCAGAACCTGGCTGTATGCAAATTAGTCTGTTCCTGTCCCAGTGCATGATGGGAACAGGGCAAACCAAACTACAAAAGCCAATTCTTACACTGGGAAGGAAACAAGCTCCCGGGGACCGGTTTCTGGCATTGCAGCCGTCTTCGGCCCGGTTTGCTTGAATCCTGATGGTGCAATGAGCAAGGGTCTCACATCTGAGAATACCCTTCCACGCTTAGGGTGGACAAAAATATTTACAACAAGGGGTGGTGAGGGACAGAGTCTCTGAATTAAGCAGAAAGCTCTCACCCAGTCAAGAGATCAGGGCTAGATCCAACACCGTTTTTTAGCTCACTGCACCATCCCAGTTTCAGAACCTGGCTGTATGCAAATTAGTCTGTTCCTGTCCCAGTGCATGATGGGAACAGGGCAAACCAAACTACAAAAGCCAATTCTTACACTGGGAAGGAAACAAGCTCCCGGGGACCGGTTTCTGGCATTGCAGCCGTCTTCGGCCCGGTTTGCTTGAATCCTGATGGTGCAATGAGCAAGGGTCTCACATCTGAGAATACCCTTCCACGCTTAGGGTGGACAAAAATATTTACAACAAGGGGTGGTGAGGGACAGAGTCTCTGAATTAAGCAGAAAGCTCTCACCCAGTCAAGAGATCAGGGCTAGATCCAACACCGTTTTTTAGCTCACTGCACCATCCCAGTTTCAGAACCTGGCTGTATGCAAATTAGTCTGTTCCTGTCCCAGTGCATGATGGGAACAGGGCAAACCAAACTACAAAAGCCAATTCTTACACTGGGAAGGAAACAAGCTCCCGGGGACCGGTTTCTGGCATTGCAGCCGTCTTCGGCCCGGTTTGCTTGAATCCTGATGGTGCAATGAGCAAGGGTCTCACATCTGAGAATACCCTTCCACGCTTAGGGTGGACAAAAATATTTACAACAAGGGGTGGTGAGGGACAGAGTCTCTGAATTAAGCAGAAAGCTCTCACCCAGTCAAGAGATCAGGGCTAGATCCAACACCGTTTTTTAGCTCACTGCACCATCCCAGTTTCAGAACCTGGCTGTATGCAAATTAGTCTGTTCCTGTCCCAGTGCATGATGGGAACAGGGCAAACCAAACTACAAAAGCCAATTCTTACACTGGGAAGGAAACAAGCTCCCGGGGACCGGTTTCTGGCATTGCAGCCGTCTTCGGCCCGGTTTGCTTGAATCCTGATGGTGCAATGAGCAAGGGTCTCACATCTGAGAATACCCTTCCACGCTTAGGGTGGACAAAAATATTTACAACAAGGGGTGGTGAGGGACAGAGTCTCTGAGTTAAGCAGAAAGCTCTCACCGAGTCAAGAGATCAGGGCTAGATCCGACACCGTTTTTTAGCTCACTGCACCATCCCAGTTTCAGAACCTGGCTGTATGCAAATTAGTCTGTTCCTGTCCCAGTGCATGATGGGAACAGGGCAAACCAAACTACAAAAGCCAATTCTTACACTGGGAAGGAAACAAGCTCCCGGGGACCGGTTTCTGGCATTGCAGCCGTCTTCGGCCCGGTTTGCTTGAATCCTGATGGTGCAATGAGCAAGGGTCTCACATCTGAGAATACCCTTCCACGCTTAGGGTGGACAAAAATATTTACAACAAGGGGTGGTGAGGGACAGAGTCTCTGAATTAAGCAGAAAGCTCTCACCCAGTCAAGAGATCAGGGCTAGATCCAACACCGTTTTTTAGCTCACTGCACCATCCCAGTTTCAGAACCTGGCTGTATGCAAATTAGTCTGTTCCTGTCCCAGTGCATGATGGGAACAGGCCAAACCAAACTACAAAAGCCAATTCTTACACTGGGAAGGAAACAAGCTCCCGGGGACCGGTTTCTGGCATTGCAGCCGTCTTCGGCCCGGTTTGCTTGAATCCTGATGGTGCAATGAGCAAGGGTCTCACATCTGAGAATACCCTTCCACGCTTAGGGTGGACAAAAATATTTACAACAAGGGGTGGTGAGGGACAGAGTCTCTGAATTAAGCAGAAAGCTCTCACCCAGTCAAGAGATCAGGGCTAGATCCAACACCGTTTTTTAGCTCACTGCACCATCCCAGTTTCAGAACCTGGCTGTATGCAAATTAGTCTGTTCCTGTCCCAGTGCATGATGGGAACAGGGCAAACCAAACTACAAAAGCCAATTCTTACACTGGGAAGGAAACAAGCTCCCGGGGACCGGTTTCTGGCATTGCAGCCGTCTTCGGCCCGGTTTGCTTGAATCCTGATGGTGCAATGAGCAAGGGTCTCACATCTGAGAATACCCTTCCACGCTTAGGGTGGACAAAAATATTTACAACAAGGGGTGGTGAGGGACAGAGTCTCTGAATTAAGCAGAAAGCTCTCACCCAGTCAAGAGATCAGGGCTAGATCCAACACCGTTTTTTAGCTCACTGCACCATCCCAGTTTCAGAACCTGGCTGTATGCAAATTAGTCTGTTCCTGTCCCAGTGCATGATGGGAACAGGGCAAACCAAACTACAAAAGCCAATTCTTACACTGGGAAGGAAACAAGCTCCCGGGGACCGGTTTCTGGCATTGCAGCCGTCTTCGGCCCGGTTTGCTTGAATCCTGATGGTGCAATGAGCAAGGGTCTCACATCTGAGAATACCCTTCCACGCTTAGGGTGGACAAAAATATTTACAACAAGGGGTGGTGAGGGACAGAGTCTCTGAGTTAAGCAGAAAGCTCTCACCGAGTCAAGAGATCAGGGCTAGATCCGACACCGTTTTTTAGCTCACTGCACCATCCCAGTTTCAGAACCTGGCTGTATGCAAATTAGTCTGTTCCTGTCCCAGTGCATGATGGGAACAGGGCAAACCAAACTACAAAAGCCAATTCTTACACTGGGAAGGAAACAAGCTCCCGGGGACCGGTTTCTGGCATTGCAGCTGTCTTCGGCCCGGTTTGCTTGAATCCTGATGGTGCAATGAGCAAGGGTCTCACATCTGAGAATACCCTTCCACGCTTAGGGTGGACAAAAATATTTACAACAAGGGGTGGTGAGGGACAGAGTCTCTGAATTAAGCAGAAAGCTCTCACCCAGTCAAGAGATCAGGGCTAGATCCAACACCGTTTTTTAGCTCACTGCACCATCCCAGTTTCAGAACCTGGCTGTATGCAAATTAGTCTGTTCCTGTCCCAGTGCATGATGGGAACAGGGCAAACCAAACTACAAAAGCCAATTCTTACACTGGGAAGGAAACAAGCTCCCGGGGACCGGTTTCTGGCATTGCAGCCGTCTTCGGCCCGGTTTGCTTGAATCCTGATGGTGCAATGAGCAAGGGTCTCACATCTGAGAATACCCTTCCACGCTTAGGGTGGACAAAAATATTTACAACAAGGGGTGGTGAGGGACAGAGTCTCTGAATTAAGCAGAAAGCTCTCACCCAGTCAAGAGATCAGGGCTAGATCCAACACCGTTTTTTAGCTCACTGCACCATCCCAGTTTCAGAACCTGGCTGTATGCAAATTAGTCTGTTCCTGTCCCAGTGCATGATGGGAACAGGGCAAACCAAACTACAAAAGCCAATTCTTACACTGGGAAGGAAACAAGCTCCCGGGGACCGGTTTCTGGCATTGCAGCCGTCTTCGGCCCGGTTTGCTTGAATCCTGATGGTGCAATGAGCAAGGGTCTCACATCTGAGAATACCCTTCCACGCTTAGGGTGGACAAAAATATTTACAACAAGGGGTGGTGAGGGACAGAGTCTCTGAATTAAGCAGAAAGCTCTCACCCAGTCAAGAGATCAGGGCTAGATCCAACACCGTTTTTTAGCTCACTGCACCATCCCAGTTTCAGAACCTGGCTGTATGCAAATGAGTCTGTTCCTGTCCCAGTGCATGATGGGAACAGGGCAAACCAAACTACAAAAGCCAATTCTTACACTGGGAAGGAAACAAGCTCCCGGGGACCGGTTTCTGGCATTGCAGCCGTCTTCGGCCCAGTTTGCTTGAATCCTGATGGTGCAATGAGCAAGGGTCTCATATCTGAGAATACCCTTCCACGCTTAGGGTGGACAAAAATATTTACAACAAGGGGTGGTGAGGGACAGAGTCTCTGAATTAAGCAGAAAGCTCTCACCCAGTCAAGAGATCAGGGCTAGATCCAACACCGTTTTTTAGCTCACTGCACCATCCCAGTTTCAGAACCTGGCTGTATGCAAATTAGTCTGTTCCTGTCCCAGTGCATGATGGGAACAGGGCAAACCAAACTACAAAAGCCAATTCTTACACTGGGAAGGAAACAAGCTCCCGGGGACCGGTTTCTGGCATTGCAGCCGTCTTCGGCCCGGTTTGCTTGAATCCTGATGGTGCAATGAGCAAGGGTCTCACATCTGAGAATACCCTTCCACGCTTAGGGTGGACAAAAATATTTACAACAAGGGGTGGTGAGGGACAGAGTCTCTGAATTAAGCAGAAAGCTCTCACCCAGTCAAGAGATCAGGGCTAGATCCAACACCGTTTTTTAGCTCACTGCACCATCCCAGTTTCAGAACCTGGCTGTATGCAAATTAGTCTGTTCCTGTCCCAGTGCATGATGGGAACAGGGCAAACCAAACTACAAAAGCCAATTCTTACACTGGGAAGGTCTGGGAAGACACTCAAGCATGCCTCAGGTCTAGTGCTTAAGGAGGTGAATAATTAAACAAAGATGTGGGATTAAGCGTGTGAACATTTATGCAGATCAATGCTTTACTCAGGCAACATCTCTGGAACCTTCGTCCCCAACTACAACACTTCCAGACGCAGGAGAGTCTGCCCTTGCCCACTGCAGAAACGGCTCCCATATGTCCTGGGAACGAGATGCAGAAGGCATCTGCTCCCAGTAGACACCCAACTGTGTGTGCCCATAGGTAACATCCGATAGACAAGTATCACATTTAGATAGCTTTTTCCTTCCCCATCTAACAGCAATTTGTCGTCTTGCATATAGCAGTAGAAGGGCATGTAATATCCGCCTGTTGGGCACAGTGTCGCTGACCAACCCCAATAATCCTAAATGCGGGGTCTGGTCATCAGTCCTCCCAACAATTTGATTCACTGCATCAAAGATTTCTTGCCAGTAGCCAGTGAGCATAGGGCAGTCCCAGGCTATGACAATAAAGTAGCATGGTCAAACCCGCACCTCCAGCATCATCCCTCAGGTGCATACTGTGGAGTCCAATAGGGGTTTGATAGTACCTGTGCAAAAATTTGAAGTGAATGAGGCGCAATTTATAATTGGGGGAGAGCTCCAGCAGCTGCTTACAACAGAAGGACCACTGTTCATCAGTTAATGGGGGATCAAGTTCACCATTCCAGAGCTGCATGGACTTTGGTACTACAATCGGGCCTGATCCTGCATCGCAGTGTACAGTCGAGTCAATAATTTTTTCGGGGAGGCACGAGCGGATATATTTTGTAAGGCGTTAAGTGTGGGGGGCGCATCTGGAAATCCCTCCCAGAGAGAGCAACATGGCGCCTTTAGCTTGTGCTAAGCAAACACCTTTTGAAATGTGATTACCAATCCCTCCTCCTCCACCTGCGGGTCTCGGAATACGCCATCAGGGTATAGATCAGCGAAGGTGCGTATCTGGGTGCCTCCTAACGTCACCTCGCCCCCACATTCCTCCAAGCAAGCCAGCATCGGATTATGTTTCAAGGGGATTGCGGGCGCATAAAGCAACGGGAGACGGGCTCGCCTTTGTAGGTCTCGCCACACTCAGCGCTGGGTGTTAGCGAAGTCTACATCCACAGTGGGACGAGGGGTTTTCTGGTGGAGAGCTACCGCCAAAGGCATTGGCGCTACCGAGTCCAACTCCACCGCCACATGTGGCTGGTATGGCGTCTGGTAGGTCCAGAAATGCAGGAATTGAGCTTGCGTACATAATGCATATAAGTGCATGTCTGGAGCACCCAGACCGCCTTGTCTCAACGGCAAGGTCAGTAGGGCCCAGGAAACTCTGACCTGACGTCCTGTCCACACTAAAGAAAGTAAGTGAGAGCGAAGGCAATTGAAAAAATGTTTTGTGCGCGGAATCGGAATATTCGCAAATAAATAGAGAAATTTGGGTAAGACCACCATTTTGGGCAGAGCCACACTGCCTGCGATAGATAGGGGTAATTTCTACCAGATCGCCACTTTACTTTCGAGCCAATCGACAGCTCGCCCCAAATTTTAAAGTCCAAATATCTTGAAGATTTCGGCTAAGCCAGATCCCCAGATATTTGACTTCATCCGCTGCCCAGCGTAGAGGAAACTCCGATCTCACCTCGGGAGTGTTGTCTGTCAAGGGGAAAATCACAGACTTAGCCCAGTTTATGGATATTCCTGACAAGCCGCCAAACTTTACGAACTCGCGTAGTAAGGGATCTAGATTATCTGAAGGGTTCAGGACATACAGAGTCACGTCATCTGCGTAAAGGGATATTAATAAACTACGGGTGCTGAATCCGATCCCCTTGGCCGTATGATGTTGTCTTATTCTGGCTGCGAGAGGCTCCATTGCAATGGCAAAGAGTAGGGGAGACAGCGGATATCCCTGCCTCGCGCCACAGGACACGTCGAAGGTCTCAAAGATCATGCCGTTCACCCTCACTCGCGCCGTCGGTTTAGTGTAAAGCAGTTTCACCTGAGTTATAAATAGCGGGCTAAATCCCATACGTTCTAGTATACGGAAAATGTAAGGCCGTTCGAGGGAGTCAAACGCCTTTGTGGCATCTAAAAAAATGGCAGCCGCATGTACCGTGGGGTGGAGGTAATGCAGTACCGAGAAAATCGTTCTGAGATTATGGGATGTAGAGCGGCGAGGTATGAACCCCGATTGGTCCGGGAGGGCCACCATCGGGAGGAGGGGTAAAAGGCGGTCAGCTATAAGTTTAGCGTATATTTTGACGTTCACGTTTATCAAGGATAGCGGCCTATAAGAATCCAATGACGTGTTGTCTTTGTCCGGTTTCAATAACGTCATTATTCATACCTCTCTCATGGAAGCCGGGATAGTCCCTGTCTCTAGTGATTCTGCATACACCGCATGCAAACTCGGCGCTAATTCTTCTACATACGCCTTATAAAATGCTGTTGTGAGGCCATCCGGCCCAGGGGCTTTGTTTAGTGGTAGACTACTGATCACGTTTGCGATATCTTCAACTGTCACCGGGAGATCCATATATCGGCGATGTGTGTCATTAAACCATACCAATGCAATGGAATCTAGAGAGTCTTGTAAGTGCTCTGGGATGGTGGACTGGGTGGTAGTATATAAGTTGGAGTAGAAAGCCCTAAACTCATTTAATATCACAGCCTGTCCTGTGACGGCGCGGCCAGTTGGACTATTGATGGTGTGTATGAATGGTGAAGCTTTGGTTTTACGAATCAGTCCTGCCAGTGTGCGACTTGGCCTATCGCCTTCTCCGTACCTTCTGGCCTCGGCCTGCTTACCCAGGAATTTAAGTTCTCGTTGAGCCTCCTCTGCAAATTCTAATAATTTTCCCTTTAACTCAGCCGCTACCTCTGGGTGGGGATCACTGAAAAATGTGCGCTCTAGCTCCTTTGTCTGTCCCTCTAGTGCGCCTATGGTGCCCCTGATGGCCTTGAGGACCCCCACTTGCCTCGCTATGCATTGCCCTCGTATTACCACTTTGAATGCATCCCATAGTGTTGATTCGGTGGACACCTTAAGTTTGGCGGGGTACAGGAGCGAGTATGTTACTTGCGCCTGCAGCAGCAGGCGTTTGGCCGGTAGGAACTCTTTACCCGCTGCTTGTACCGTTGGCGTAAAGTCCGGGTAGAAAGATATGTTGTTGCCTTTTTGAGATATTTGGCCTTTTTCACGTGCAAGTTTCAGGATAATGTCTCGGTCTTGGTAGTTAAGTAATTTTGCTAGGATGGGCCTCGGCGTGCTGCCTACTGGTGGTTTTGGCCCAAGTGCCCTGTGCGTCCGCTCCACCACGAACATCGGGGACAGGCTAGGGTCAAAGAGTTCGTGCAGCAGGTCCGCCACATACACCTCCATCTTTCCAATATTTGTCGTCTCCAGAATTCCCGTGATTCGGAGGTTATTCCGTCGCGAGCGTGCTTCTAAATCATCATTTTTCGCCTTGATTATCATTAGCAGCTTATCCATTTGTAGTAGTTGTTCTTTCGTATCGTGCTGGAATTGCTGAAATTCTGTGTTTGTTTTCTAGACCGTCTAGTCTAGTTTTGTGCGTGGATACTTGCGTTTTAACCTGTTCTAACTGGGAGGTCAGGGTGTCCAGTTTCGCATCAATATTGCGCAGACTGGAGCGCATTTCCAGCATTAAGGTGCAGAGGTCTTCCTCTTGATTGTCGGCAGTCGCACCTCTCCTGGCAGCCCCATTGCTCTCCGGGTCCGACCCTTTGGGCTTCACAACACGCATATTTTCAAATGCAATTTTCGCCTGCCGCGGTTCTGTTTTGCCCATGATGTCCAATCTTCAGGGTACCCCTGGCAGGAGTCGGGCAGATCCGGGTCCGGCACTAAGAAGCTATACAGAGGGAAGCGTCACACCCCGCAGGGAGAGTATTTCGTACGTTGTGCCAGGAGTATGTCTGTTTACATGTCTTGCCACGTGTATGCCAGCGTGTCCCAGATTCAGTTGCTAACCCGGGGTGTGCAGGGGGGGGGTCCAACGCCAACTCCAGGGGCAGGCAGACCCACTCGGTCCACCCCACCGGTACACAGGTCTCTCCTTGCATCCAACGCGCCTGAGGCCCACGGCCCCCCACCTCCAGATGGACGTTAGGGTCAGCACTTCAGCAGGCAAGATGGCGGCCTCGCCCTCCGTCTTCGAATGAATGGACCACCAGGTCGGGGAATATGTATGATCTTCAGCTTATGTTTTGTTTGCCCCCCCAAAGTTCACAGTTCTTAGGGTCTGTGCAATAGTTATGAGTGCGCTACCTCCCCAGGGTCAGTTCTCCGGTGCGTCAAACGTACTGGCCTCTCGCAATCAACCACACGGGGGTGGGGATGTGCAGTTTAATTGTGGGTGTCACAGTTTATGTCCCCACGGATTGCAGATATGGGCCCCCTGTCGCGGCAGCCCCGCAGCGCACAAACAGGCCCGCCGTTATTGTGGACCTTCACGCCAATAGGAAAGATGGCGCCGCCCGTCACTGCCCTCACCTGCTCTTGGTGCCTCGTCCCAGGCTTCCACTTCGCAGTTACTCCGGCCGCCGATCACCAGGCTCTCTCTGGGAGGGGTGCGCCCCTCCCCACAGGGGCTCCGGCAGTGTGACAGGGCACCCGGCGGCTCCGCGATCACAGCGGCAGGAGGCCACTCGACCCCGGTTTCTAGTGTGGGGCCTCGCAGGGGAGAGCACCTCTGATCCCGGCCACCAGCAAGCAACCTGCTCCGGGCGCCGCAGGACCATGCACCGAGGCCTCGGGAGACGTCGTCAGGGATTAGCAAGTAGATCGCTACAGTCACCAGGTAAGCAGGACTCAGGGGAAGTAGCAACAGGCCCCCACAGCTACTGGTTATGCAGGATTATTGCAGGATTTCCCCCACGGCCGGCGGAGCTCGCTCAGAAAGCGGCCATTTCGCAGCCTGGCTAACCACGCCCCCCAAGTCTAAGGGCTTTGCTCACACAAACTGGTGGCCTGCTCATGAGCAGCCACCAACCGGAGGCCACCTATCCCCCGTTGGATAACACTTGGCCTCAGCACTCTGCAACCGGCCGCTCTAGTGCCGCTGAGGGTGTAACAAGAGTGCATCCTTGAACTTGGGGGACCCCAGAGTCTAACCCCAGAAACCCAACTCCCACAACAAATTACTTACATCTGAACCGATAACACTATTTCCTCCCATAGGATAACATTGACGGTTTTTCTATGAAAAAGTTTCTAAGTGTGGAGTTGGAAAATCTATAAAAGTCTTTACAACTGTAACCAAATAACCAAAACGCTTTTACTTACCCTGTTTACAGGAAATGTCCATGTGCAGTATCCAGGTATACTACACTGTGTAAGAAAAGTAATCTGTAAAGTAATTTATTTGACATCCTATTGAAAAGCCAAAACAAAGTATATATACAACAACTCGAAGTATTGCTTTACCAGTACTTCTACTGTAACCAAACTAAAGTATATATACAACAGCAATTCAAACTGTATTATTACTGCAAAGTATACATCACTTACCTCTACCAGGTTTGATTGGTTCTAAAAAAAAAGAAACTAACTAAAAGAATATTTGTATACAAAACCAATTAGTCTGAAGTTCAGTCTTTGAGTGAATGCAATCATTTGCTGATTGAGTGTGTACAACAAATGCTTAACACTACCCTCTGATAAAGCCTTACTGCTCGCCCACACTACCACAAATAGAGAGTAAGGTGCAATCTACTTTTACCTCTGCCTACCTTTGGGGTTCCACTGGACTCTGTGCACACTATACCTTATTTTGGCATAGTATATACAGAGCCAGCTTCCTACACACGTTCCCACCTGGGTTGCAGAAAGACCAGCCTGGCTGCCTGATTTTGAACCAACTGCAATCTCTTGATACAGTGGTATGCAAAATTAGAGTGAGTTGGCATAGTCTAAGTGGGAGATCACCATGGCAAGAACAACATGTATTGGTGCTTTCTCGTGAGCAACCTGCTGATCTTCCTAATTTTCCTAAGTTGGTGATGGCAGGTCGAGGTTATTGATGTGATGTGGGCTTTTATTGATAGGTCGTTGTTTATTATCACACCAAGACTTTTTGCTGAGGAAGACGGAGTGGGTACCCAGCTCACTTGGCCAAAACCAAGGACTCTAAAGATTGTTGGTGCCTCATAACAGGATCAATTCTGTTTTATCTGGGTTGAGTTTCAGTTGGTTGTTATTCATTCAATCATCATATGTAACATTGTGGCTTGAAATTCTGATGCCGAGTCAGGGGTATTAGTAATAGTGAATATGAGCTGTAGATCGTCCGCATAGTTAAAGGTGCACACCTTTGTGCTTTCTAGGCCTGGATCAATGGGAGGAGGTAAATATTGAATAAGTGAGGGGATAATAACGAGTCCTGGGGAACTCCGCAGGCGACACTCTTTTCCGGCGCGGTGAAGTCACCTAGATGTACTGATTGCAGGCGGCCCTCCAGAAAGGACCGTATCCCTATGAGGGCTGATCCATGCAGGCCAGTGGCACCGACACAGTCGATTAGGATGTCATGATCAACAGAGTCAAATGCCCCTGACAGGTCCAGCAGTACCAGGGCCTGAGGAGACATGCTGTCTATTTCGTTCTGAAGAGTGTCCAGGACAGTCAGTATGACTGTCTCGGTGGAGTGAGCTGGGCAGAAACCTGCTTGATTAGGATTGAGATATTCGGACTGTTCAATGAAGGCGCATAGACATCTGGCTACATGAGATTACAGTGGCTTGGCCAGGTATGGATGGAGCGAGATTGGCCGGTAGTTAGTCAGTATCTCAGGGTCATCCCCTGATTTCTTCAGGTGGGGACAATAATTGCCTCTTTAAAGGCACTTTGGACAATACCCTGAGTCAACGACTCATTTAGAAGAGAGAGTGCAGACATAGGAAGTAGGGAAAAAACCTCTTTTAGAACATAAGGTGGGCAACTATCCATTGGAGATCCTGATTTTAATTTGGATAGGAGGTCTGGAAAATCCAGCCTATCGATCACTGGAAACTGCTCCAAGAAGTGACGATATTCCTGCATCATTAATGATGCCGTGTTCTTTAGGATGCTGTCCTTGATTGTAGTGATTTTATCTATGAAGAAAGTGTTAAGAGAATCACACAACGCTTGGGATGGTGTGGGTTTCAGTGAGACTCGATCAGGGTTCAAAAGTTCATTAATAATGGAGAAGATTTCTATCGACTTGTTAGAGGAGTCCATGAGTTTAGCTGAAAAATGTGTGGTCTTAGCTGTGCAAATAGCTTTTTTATAAAGTTTAATTTTGACTAGAAAGATCTCTTTTGTGGCCGAGGACTAACTACTTCTCCAGTTTCTTTCCGCTTGGTGGAGGGTTAGTTTTTTAGTTTTTATGTGAGAGATACACTGGTTTCCCCAGAGCAATACTTGATTGGGAGAACTTACCCAGTCACCAATGTGGACAGTGTTCCACTAACCATGCAATGGCTATGGTGACATTAGGCTGGTAGGGGGGAGTTACTTGCCTGAAACAAGTAGTGGTCTCTCCAAAGCTTCCGTAAGCTGCATGTCTGCTTGGTAATGACCTGGAAACCTTGGCATGGACTGAGGTAGAATTGAAAACCCATGCAGTAATGCTGGACATCCCTGAGATGGTGTGTGTAAAAACTAGAGCACCAAGAAGAAAACAAGGTGAAAAAGAAATGTTGGAGCCTGAAAGTATGCCTCGACCTTCCAAGAGAAAAGGTAGGAAGACTGGGAAACCAGCTTATGTACAGCAAGAGGATCAGGGCCCCTCTTCTCAGGGAGAGGACCTGGACACCCCAGAGGGAACTGAGCCCACGGAGCTTGACCCTTACCAGGTTGAACTCTTAGGCCCAGGGGTACCCTCTAGGGAAGAGCTGTGCCTTGGACAGCAGGACTGTCCAACTCTTGAAAGCCTAAGCCAGCAAGCTGCTACCCAGGATAAAGGAGATGTCAGTGGTACCCACAAAGTTTATTAGAAAGAGGGACTACTGTACACTGAGGCCAGAGACCCAAACCCTGGAGCCACTAGGCGAGTGGTAGTGCCTCAGAAGTACAGGGAATTCCTACTAACTTTAGCTCATGACATCCCCTTAGCTGGACATCTGGGCCAAACCAAAACCTGGGAGAGGCTAGTTGGCCACTTTTACGGCCCCAGATGTCTCAGAAAGTAAAGGAGTTTGTCAGCTCCTGTGTCACCTGTCAAGCCAGAGGCAAAACAGGTGGACACCCAAAGGCTCCTTTGAAACCACTACCTGTATTTGGGGTTCCCCTTTGAAAGGGTAGGTGTGGACATAGTGGGTCCACTTGAACCTCCCACGGCATCAGGAAACAAGTTTATTCTAGTGCTAGTGGATCATGCCACTAGGTATCCTGAGGTAATTTCCCTTAGGAGTACTACAAGCTCCTGCAGTAGCCAAGGCCCTCATTGGTGTCTTCACCAGTGTAAGGTTTCCCAAGGAGGTGGTTTCAGACAGAGGTTCCAACTTCATGTCTGCTTCCCTAAAACACATATGTAAAGAGTGTGGAATGCCGTGAACGATTACTATACCCTACTACCCACAAACCAATGGTCTTGTCAAGAGGTTTAACAAGACATTGAAAGGCATGATTATGGGGCTCCCTGAAAAACCTATAAGGAGATGGGATGTTCTCTTACCATGCTTGCTTTTTGCCAACAGAGAGGTGCCTCAGAAGGGAGTATGGTTTTCCCCCTGTTTGGCCATCCTGTTAGGGGACCACTCTGCTTGTTAAAGAGTTTCAAAGTTTCAAAGTTTATTTATTATGCTTTGGCTCTCATTGAGGGCCACATAAAATAACATACATATTAACAATAACAAAATAAACACAGGATACATACAGCTTCAGAAGTAACCACTTGAATATAAGCAAATAATACACTCATCAGCGTCTCCCAAAATCATATTAATATATGTCTAAAAATTCTTTAAAATAATTAAATAATCTGGAACAGAACATTTCGTTAGGTGGGCAATACAGAGCATGGAAAAACATTTTTATATTCAAAATTCCCAACTGTAGACAGATTGGTTTTATCCATTTTTTGCGCAATAGGCGTAATATCGGACAAATGAACAATACATGGTTGAGGTCTTGAGCAGCATTATTACATAGGTTGCATAAGGGAGACACACCATACCATTTTGCGAGGAGAGTATTAAGTGGAAGCAAATTATGGCGTAAAAGGTACCATATCCTACGGACACCATGTGGAATATTCCACCTTAGGTATTGTTGTGCTTGTTTAGGTGTATAGGTTAAGACCAGAGCTTCCCTTTCTTTATACTTCTGTTGGGCAAGTATATCCATCTTATAACATAGTTCCCAGGACCTACTTTTTAGCTTTAGCTTTAGCTCTAATGGAGAAAGAGAAAATAACATACTTTCATCTAATTCCAATAATAAAACAGCTTTTCTGAAATTTTTTACCAGCTGCGAGAACTCATTAAAGTTACCTAAAAGCTCCTTTTTTAAGATTTCACGTAGGGTTCCTGGTTTAGCTCTGGCCAGGGAAGCTACCCACCTTACAAGAGCGGCCAGCCCTTGAGCCCAGCAGCTTCGCAGTCCGAATTCCAGTCTGCAAGAGGATGTGGAGCAGGCTGAATTAAATGAGGAGATTTTCCTTAATACCTTTCCCTCCGTTTTTTGCATAAAATCCCATTGCTTTAAATCCACCAATTCTGTTCCATAAAGGAGGGTGGCAGGAATCTTCGCTCGAAATACCTCCAAGCAAGAGGAGAAGTGCCTCTTCCCCGTCGCATTATACAGGGAACGTAGTCCCCAGCCATGGGCCATTGCTTTTCTAGAGTTATTTTCGATGTGAGGCTTCTCACTAAGGTTAGAAGATATTATTTTGCCCAAAAACGTATAGGAGTTAACTACCTCAAGTTTTTCTCCGCTTATTGACCAATTAAAGCTCCTCGATCTGCACTTCTTTTTACCAAAGATGCACATGATCTTGCTTTTAGAGCTATTAATTTTCATACAGTGTTTATCCGCGAAATCATTCAATGTATGAAGACGATTAGCAAGACCTTTCGGGGTCAGATCTAAAACTAGTATGTCGTCAGCATACATTAAAGAGGTTAAAGAGGGTTGGGAGAAGCCTCTCCAAGAACCCAAACAATATATGTTGGACTATGTACTATGCCTAAGGTCCAGAATGGCTGAGTAAATGGAAAAGGCATCCAAGAATCTTGAGGCCAGCCAAGAGCTTAAGAAGCACTGGTATGACCAAAAAGCTGCACTGGTAGAATTCCAACCTGGGCAAAAGGTGTGGGTTGTGGAGCCAGTGGCACTAAGGGCTCTCCAGGACAGATGGAGTGGTCCTTACCCCATCTTAGAATAGAAAAGTGAGGTCACCTACTTGGTTGACCTGGGCACAAGCAGGTCACCCAAAAGGGTGATTCATGTGAACCGCCTTAAGCTTTTCCATGACAGGGCTGACATCACCATGCTGATGGTGACTGCTGAGGATCAGGAGACAGAGAGTGAACCTCTCCCAGACCTCCTCTCATACAGACCCAAAGATGGGGCAGTGGATGGAGTTGCCTTTTCACACACCCTCACTCCCCAACAGCAGATTGGTTGCAAGCAAGTCTTGCCGCAGTATGCTAAGCTATTTTCCTTGAGCCCTGGTCAGACAAACTGGTGTACCCATGATGTGGACACTGGTGACAGGGCACCTGTCAAGAACAAAATCTATCCACAGTCTGATCAAGTCAAGGAAAACATCAGAGCTGAAGTCAGCAATATGCTGGAGTTAGGGGGTTTTGAACCCTCTGAGAGCCAGTGGGCTAGCCTAGTGGTTTTGGTCCCCAAACTTCATCCCCAGGTGGAAAGAGAGAAATGAGGTGTGGACTATAGAGGGCTCAACTCTGTCACCAAGACAGATGCTCACCCTATCCCAAGAGCAGGTGAGTTGATAGACAAATTGGGTGCAGTCGAATTTCTAAGTACCTTTGACTTAACTGCAGGGTTCTAACAGATTGGCATGCATGGCACCAGGAGCAAAAGAAAACACAGCATTGTCCACCCCTGATGGGCATTATCAGTTTACTGTTATGCCCTTTGGTTTAAAGAACGCCCCTGCCACTTTCCAGAGGTTGGTGAACCAAGTTCTTGCTGGCTTGGAATCCTTTAGTACAGGTTATCTAGATCATATTGCTGTCCTTGGTTCTACCTGGCAGGATCAAATGATCCACCTTGGGAAGGTTTTAAAAGCCCTGCAAACTGTAAGTCAGTTACCCAAGGCCTGTGTTCTTTCCCTAAAACTGCATTTAAAACCAAAACAAACTGGCACTCTCTGGCCACAGGTCGGTCTCTGGTAAATGGTACCACAGGTACCCAGGGCACTGTGACCAGTGAAGGCCTCTATGGGCTGCAGCACTTATTGTGCCACTCTTAGAGGTCCTATACCTTTAGACTCAAACACTGCCTTTGCAGGCTGCGTATTTTGGAGCAGAACAAAGTGAGAGTCAACATGGCACACTTGCCTGTATGCCATGCCTACAACCCCACGTCCTCAACCCTCTTAAGATGTAGCACTGGGGATGGCACAATTTTGCATACGATATGCGGCTGTTATACGTTTCTAGTGTGTTTACAGCCTGTTTGGGAGAGTGTCTGTCCTGGACTGTAAGGATGGACCTGAACTTGCACTTCTACATATCACAGACACACTGGGCAGTAACAGATACAAACCGTTGCTGTTATTTTTAGGTCTGACCATGTGTAGGACGTGATTACCCCCATTCACCAGAGGCGATGATGTGTAAATTGTACCATATGGAGATATTTAAACTCAATCATTCGAAGCCTGGAGGCAATGACCACCGCTCAAGGTGCTCCCAATGCTTCAGTACAATCCTCGTCCTACAAGGTTCCCACATCATCCTCCCATGCCCCTCAGAGACTGCCATAGGCATCAGGATGGTTAGAAAGATGTATCTGATATATCTCCGCAAACTTGCGTTCTCCAGGTTCTCCCATAATAAGTTTGCATTCCAATGGATTAAATGCCATGAGGTCGGGCAGAACTGCAATATAAGGAGTCAACGCATGGCAGAGCTACATGTATCTATGGAAATAGCTGAGGTGTAGCTGATAGTCTACTTTTAGGGTTTGAAAGGACTTAAGGACTGTGCCATCCATAATGTCACACAGTGTAGACATCCCTATTAAATCCCATTTCCATGACACTTCAGGCGTAGCCACCTGCGGAAGCAGGCGATCTTGCCAAAATGGCGTCCACTCTGTCAGTCTCCCCCACCATCCCACTTGGTGAAGAGAAGTTCTCCAGTAATTCAGGACCACTCTGGTTGCGCGGGGGGGGGGGAATCACAAGTACTACCCTTACCATATAAATATGATATGAGCAGGGTGTCCCCCATCGCCCAGTTCTTAGAGGCATAGGCAAAATCTCCTTGTTGGAGGTCATGCCACCAGTTATTGACATCAGCAAATCAGAATCACGATAATACGATTTCTTATCTGCCATGGCGATGCCCCCTCCATAAGCGGATTGAAAACATTTGCTGAGGGAAATACAGGGGGTCCCGCCCTCCCAAAGAAGAGTGGTACAAATAGAGTTAAAATTTCATAACCAGTGCAGTGGAAAATGAAATGGAAAATTCTGAAATTGATAAAGAATCGTAGTTGTGGTACCATTTTAAAAATGGCAGATCTACCAGTCAGGGACAGAGGGAGGGACAGAAGCAAGACAGACCAAACTCATACATGCTCCCACAGATGAGCCAACTTCAGTTCTAGATTATGTGTCCATTCCAAAGTCACATCCGGAGTCACGAAAATGCCTAGACATTTGAACCCACATGCAGCACTTCACTGCTCCGACACCCAACCAAGATCATGGGGGGGTGGAGCAGGCCGAAAACGCAGTGGAGTTGGACAAATTAATGTGAAGACCTGAGGTTTCCCCAAATATACACATGATTTGCAAGCTATGGGGTCCCAAGGTATCTGGGACAGTAAGGAAAAAGAGGACATCATCTACATATAAGGCTATTCTATCGGAGAGTCCTGCCCCCCTTTCAAAGCCCTGCACCTGAGAGTCCATCATCACCCACACAGCCAGAGACTCCATGGCAAGAGCTAACTGCAGGGGAGACAGAAGAGCAGCCCTGCCGCATCCCCCCTGTAATTGAAATACATCTGACCTGGCACTAGCCACCCGCAACACGGCCATCAAATCAGTCTACAACAGTTTAAGATAAGAAAGAAACTGAGTTCTGATGTTCAGGTGCTAGAGGAGGATGAACACTTAGTCCCAGCTCAGAGAGTCAAATGCTTTGTTGATATCAACTAACGGAATTGCTGCTGATTCCTTCAGCACGTTCTATAATCATTGAATGTTATGCCGAGTAGCACAGCGAGGCATGACACCCACCTGGTCATGATGCACTAGGTCAGGGACTAAGTGAATTAGTTTATCTGTCAGTGCCTTTGCAAGAATTTTAACCTCCAGATTTAATAGAGTAATTCTGTGATAGGATGAGTGTTTGTTGACTAGTCAGACTGGCTTAGGAAAGACTACAAGCATTTTGCTAGATTTGTTTCCCATTGATAAATGCAACTCAGTTGCCTGCCAGAACTGCTTGGCCTTATCTAACAGGCTCTGTAAGTATTGTGGCTGTAACCCAACCGTCTATGCGCCACCTGCCCTTCATCCAGACGACTCTGCATGTCCAAATCTGCAATATGGGACTAAGGAGCAATCAAATCTTGCGCACCGCCGCCGCTGCTCATCTGTAGAGAAACTAATACTGATATCTGCACCCCGCAGTTTAGGTTTCAAGGCTGCCCAAAGCATTGCTGGGGACACCACAGAACCAATATTATGTGTTAAGTATTCCGCAATGGAGCGCTCCATGTATATTCTATATTTAGGATTTCGTAAATGTCTTAAAAGCTGGGCGCAACCGGCCTACGCGAACGCAAACAGCTATGATCGGAGAGGCCCTGCGCCAGGACAGTAAAGTTAGCGACTCTATGCAAATAGGGTTGTGGAACAAAAAAGTAATCGAAGCAGGAGAAGGAACCGTGCGCTGTAGAGAAAAATGTACATGTATAGCTCCTCCTAGATCCATGGTGTGTCATCCAGACATCGACCAGACCCAATGCTGATATAAGTTTAGACAAGCAGGTTATCCCAGGCTCCTGGGGCAAGTTATGCGGACACCACCAGCCCACAGAGTGGTCTAATACGCAATTCCAGTCTCCTCCTACAACTGTGAGTCCTACAGGGAGTTCACCCCATAGTCTCATCATAAGGTCCAAGAAGGGCGTAAACACAACGATATGTGAGGAGTTCCCCACATAGCGATTCAGTTACAGCTCTGTATCTACCCTGCTGATATACCAAGGTCTTTGTATGTTGAAACTGAACATTATACTTAATCAGGACCCCAGAACTCTTGGAGCCACTCATGAACCCAGAATAAAACACATTGGTATATCTAAATCTGGTTAGGCATGGGGACTTGCCACCAACAAGGTGGGTCTCATGAAGTAGTAGAAAATATGCTCCCACCCTCTTGGCATGTTTCAAGACTGCCTCCCGTTTGATTTGATCAAGTAGACCATTCACGTTCCAAGACACCAGACACAGCTGGTCAGCAGAACCATCAAATAATGGTCCACTCATGGAGTAGTGGGCGGTAGTCTTAACAAGCATCAGGCATGAAAAATAAAAATGAGAATATATATAATAAACTAACAACAACTATAGCAATAACGAGTTCCCAACTCCCCCTATACTTCGAAAACAGGAAGTATCTGTCGTGAGGCAGCCCGAGTTCAGGCCCCAACAGAGGGCACCGCCCGGCCTGCTCCAATGGATCCCCGTAACATGGGCAATCACTCGGGGAAGCCATTATACCACTCTCAATGTCTTGCGGTCACAGGAGGATGGATCACATCAAGGTTTGTGCGGTGCATCACAAATAATAAGTCTCCCCATCAATATCACGTTGGAGGGACATCAGTTGACTTTTGGGGGTTTCAGGGATGCACCATCTGCTGTCGGGGTCCCCTCATCTCACCGGAAGCTCCTCCAAGAACAGTGAGCCCTGGTACAGCATTTTCCCAAGGTTGCTAGAGGTTGATTACGTCTGTCCCCTAGGGATGAGTGAGTCAGAATCCATGCAGGGGATGTGGAGTTTTAGGTGAACTCTCACATCAGTCCAATGAAAAATTCCTTCCGGCATTTCAAAGTAGAAGGTCTGTGATTGATACATGACCTACAGCTTGGCTGGGTGTAGAAGCATGTATTGAATAATGAGGTTGTGGAGCTGTTGTTTAGCTGCCAGGATGGATTGTCATTGCAGCTGCACCATCCTAATGTAGTCTGGGAAGATCATGATGGTCTGAGACTGCTAAATTGTTTTGTTCTGGAGTCGGGCATGTTGGAGGATAGCAGCTCTATCCATATAATTTAGGAGCTTTGAAATAACAGGTCTGGGTCAAGACCCAGGAGGGAGACGCTGCACCAAAGCCCTGTGGGCCTGCTCAATGACGAAGCGAAAGGACAGGGCCCCTGGGGATATCAGATTGTGAAGCCATTGATCCAGAAAGGGCTCCATTGAAGGACCCTCACACTCCTTGGGGAAGCCAACAAATCTTAAGTTGTTGTGGCATTGATCTGCTGCAATGTGTTGACGGAGTCTTCCACACCAAAGACCCAGATCTCCTCGTCTGTAATTTGTTTGACGGCATTCCTCAGATCCTGACTAAGCAATGTGGCATTGGTGCCCACCGCACTGATTTTAGCATCGAGCATGCCTCCAGTGGCCCACACCACACCTACACCTTCCATCGCCGCCAACTGCTTTGGCCCGCACTGTGCAGCCGTTACATCTAGTTCAAGGAGGCCACATCAACCAATCGAGGCCTCCATTGCCACAGAATCTCACCCCCACAGCTGCAGTCAGTAGGCAATACCCCAAAAGGCAGGTTCCCAGGGTGTTCTACCGATATGAGCCAGGATTACAGTGGATAGAGTGACTGCACAGAGCGGTATTAAAACACGACCGCCAGGATGGGCATACAAGTAATGCCCCCCCACACATTCCTTAGTATATATATTAAAATTAAAAATCAAAATCTCAATGGCTTTGAAGCCAATCCATGAGCAACTAGTTAAAACCCTAACCACCAGAGGATGGATTTTAGGCATAATGAATTTGATGGAGACCTCCTGATGCCTCCGTCCTTTAAATTCTGCAAAATGTTAGAGTTTAAGTGCTGGCATTTTCCAGGGGGTGACATTGCTAGGAGAGATCTTTCTCCTAGGATCCGTACAATAGGATGTGCTGGCTTTGATATTTTTGGCTACATGGCTGTCTGCAGAATTAGTACATCATTGGAAATGCAAAAAACAGTAGGACTTTCTGATGCATATACAACTGGTTGCTGTTTTTTTTTTCTTCCGGGGTAAGGTATTTTGGATAAGAGTAATCCTTAACCCACTACTCTGAATCAAAGCTTTGAATAATGGTTTCCAAGTTGGGCAGTGCTGGTATGAATTGTAGTCCAAACAAGCCAGTGTGACATCCAGAAAGTCCATGCCTTGTTTGGTACACAGGCCAGGCCTTCTAATCTACACTATGGTGAACATAACTCTGTTGGGATCTACAAAGCCAGAAGTATATACATTTGATGTACTCCAGATAGGTTATTTTAATGACGTTCTCCTGTATAAGTTTGCCAACTACTTGGGTGCTTTCCTCTAATGGGAATTGTCTGCCCTAGACATCAGGACCTGTGTAGGTATGTACGGAAGAGTTACAGTAAAGACCTTTATTGTGAGAGGTAAGCAGCTGATGTCACTGTGCAGTCATCTAGGCATGCACAGGATTCTTACTTTAGTGCTCAGATCATTCTAATTTTACGATAAATGATTCAAGATTGGTGTATGAAAGTTTATCAAGGAATTCTATAATTGCTTTGTAATCCATGCAAAATGTGAAATAAAATTGAACTTTATTTTGACTAAATTTCTTAGATGCCTCATAGAATTGATGTTATCTAAGAATAGGCAATGATTTTCATCTCTGATCTAAAGTACCTTAACTTAAAAGGACTTCACTTGTAGAGTGATAATTCACTAATATAACTGAGGCCAACACACTTAGGGCCTGATTACGAGTTTAGAAGTGCAGGAGTGAATAACACGCCGGTGGTCCACTCTTGCACCACCAATCCCCTGTGCCGACTGCCCGCCAGATTACGAGTTTCCTCGTATCTGGTGGGCTTTTTTTGGTGGTCCCATGGTGGTGCCTCTAAAAATGGGCACCGCAATGGAAACGCCAAAAAGTTCATGCACGGCATGGGCTTTAGAATACATGCCATGCAGAAACTGGGGTGCATGCACACAGGAGGGGCACAGCATGTGTTCCTATGCAAATGAACAACAGGTGGTCCTTTAGGGCCCCCTTTATTTCAGGACCGCCATTCTTTTCATGGAGGAAATGCCTCAAGGACACCTCTGGCGGTCTTGAAACTTGTAATATTCAAGGTGTTGCTGCAGTGGCACCACCAGCATATCACTAAGGCCCGAACCACCGCGCCACCGCTTGGGAATGGCAGTCTGACTGTACAACTTGTAATGGGGCGGCAGGACCGCTGATGTGGAGGTGACTGGGCCACCACCATTGCACCCCCCCCCCCCAAGTCTGTTGGTCTTCAGACCGCCAGACCTGTAATGAGGCCCTTATTGTATGGTCTAGGAATATGATGGGTGCTTTATCATATACTTCACTAAGCGGATTTCCAAAACTGGTAATTTTGATGCCTAACTTAAACCATTCCTTGGTGGAAAATGATCCATGGATACCGGTGTGGAGTGACAGTTAATGCTTATGAAACGGGTTATGCTAAGAAATTCACAAATGTTACTGCCACTGTGGTGGTATATATGACTACTTGTGAACCTACTCGCTCTACTTTTTTAGTTCTCGCTGTTGTATCAGATATTTAAATGTCACATTTTTCTTAATTCAGTGTTACATTCATAATGTTTTGTAAGCAGAATTGGTACTGTTTCCAAACTCATCAACACTGCTATTCTCAACACTGCATCTAGCCATCTGTCTAGTACAGTTGGAGAAGAAAAGAGTAGTAGACAAAATGAAAATAATGTGGGAAGCACAAATAATTACCATTAAATACCAAGAGAAATTCATTGCACCAAGAGACTTGTGGTTAATATTTTAATCGTAAAGCCATATCTTAGAGATCGCAAATAGGTACCTACATAGTTAATGTAACAAAATATATAAAGGCAAACTCAATAACATTTGATGTACTGACTGAATGCAATTGGTTTTGAATAATGGTCCCATATTTAGTTTTATACGTACATATCGATGCCTATATGTGTATGTATTACACCGTGGTACCTCAGAAAGAACATGTCTTGGTGCAGGTGCACATTCGCCACCAGAAGTACTCTCATGAGAATCAGAAGAGTGATCATTAAAAGGGGATTGGAACTGCACAGTAACCCAGTTTATTTAAGAGACAGAAGCAGTATCCTATGGCTAATCTACAACATTCACAATGTAATACATTCCTGGCACTAACTAACCATCTCTCCTGTTTGGGCCACACCTACTGAATGAACCACAATCAGCATTAGGTTCATGTCTATGTAGTTTAGCGTCCATTTATGGGGGGGGGGGGGGGGGGGGGTTATATAGCGCGGACTTGGCCCGGAGGTATCAGAGCACTATACATGAGCACCAGTTGCATTACAGATAGGCACATTCTTGTTTTAAGGCACAGGGAGATTAACGCCTTACCCGCTGTAGTTTTTTCGCCGCGGTGCGGGCGTTCTGAACAGTGGGCGGGGCTGTGTCGGCCGTTGGCTGACGGCAGCACTAGGGAGGTAGTGCTGCCGTCATCCGACGGCCAACGGCAGCACGCAAGGGGTAAGTAATTTTCCAAGAATCACAGGATTTTGAGCGTCCCTGCCGAGACTCAAACCCGGTTCCCCAGGTTCGAGGCCAATACCTCTGGCCGTTCGGCCACGTCCTAATTAGAGTACCCTGACTCTTTTGAACATTTCACGGCTCTTATGCATGTACCCAGTCACTTAGCAATGCTGGTGCAGGTCAAACGCTGAAAACCTTGATACCCTGGAAACTCCAATATATGCTATTTTCACCTGCTGAGAGGTGTGTTATTTTACTCCGTTGCCCTGGCATCCTTTTTGTTTTTTAATTCTTATTATTAACAAATTAAAGGTGTGACGGTCATCACATTAATGATACATTGTAGTCATATGTGCATATCGGAAGAATGAATCAATTAATGAATATAAAACTTTTAAAGCGCGAACTTAGCCCGAAGGCATCAAGGCGCTGCAGACAGGGTCAGTATATCAAAGTTCACAAATTACTAAAATTCAAGGTTTAAGGGAGATGAGGACTGGAGCAAGAGAAAAGCCAGGTCTTCAAAGATTTTCTAAAGACAGAATGTAGTTCCAAATTAGAGATTGAGAGAGGAAGCATATTCCATAAATTGGCACCCAACAGCGAAAAGCCCTCCCCCATTATCCCCCCCCCCCTCCCCTATCTGGCTTTCTGGCTTTCCTGAACCTAGCGACTGTTACCCAATTCCTAGCAGCAGATCTCAGATTCCTGCTCGGAATATAACGGTGAAACAGTTTATTAATGCCTTCAGCACCCTTGTTGTGCCACACATATACACATACACAAACACACACACACACATGCACACGCACACACACCCACACACACACACACACGCACACCCCCATGCACATACATGCACAGCCCGACGCGCACACACACACATACACACACACACACACACACACACACACACACACACACACACACAGACACACAGACACACAGCCACACACACAGACACACAGCCACACACATACACACGCACAGCTACACACACACGCACACACAGCCACACACCCAGCTACACACACACGCACGCACACACCCCCACTCACCGGGCTCTTTTCTCGCTGTGCTGCTACAGGCTCCATCACTCCGTCGCATCACCGGATTTCTCTCCTCTCTTTCTTATTTGGAATTCTCCTTCCCTTTTCCTGGAACGTCGCGACCCTGTCCACGTGACGTTCTAGGAGTTGGAGGACCTTCTTCGCTTGCACCCTTATGCCTTGTCTGCTCTCTCCCGGGAACCCCAGCACTCCCGGGATCCCTGCTTTCTTCTGGGCTCTCCACTACCCACACCCCTCTGCCTCCAAGGTGCCGCGCTCCGGACGAGCTACGTCACCACGAGCCTGGCACAAAGGCGGAGCATCTACCGGACCCTCGCAGGCTCCAAGGAACTTTCCTGCGTATCAAAGCAGAGCCCGCCTCTCTCGCCTGCGTTCCAGGCCTCCCTCTTAACATATGCACGCCTTCTTGTCGTATTTTGTAACAAAGGTGAGGCCCGGCGTGCCCTAGATACGGAAGAAACAGTGTGATCGCCATCAAACCCAGCCCGCGCGGCTGCCGCGCCTCAGATTTTTCCAGGCAGATGAATCATCGCAGTTGCCGCCGAGGCCACAAAGGTTGCTGCCTTCTTGGTTTCACCAGGGGTAATGGCTGAGCTTTCACGGATGTACAGAGCCATATCATCCTGCCCTAAAACCTGACATCCACCATCATTTCGGCCAATCACAGAGCAGATCTAGCGCGCACAGACAGCCTTTCATCATGCGTCGTATGTGTTTTAAAGAAATGTTTGAGACTGAAAATGGCAGGAAAGCCGGGTTCCCACTGTTTTTCTCATGAGTGTCAGCGCAATTGTATTTTTTTCCGTAAGTGGGTGATCAAACAGCATACCACAGACATGATCTTTGTTTCTTTCATGTTATTTTGAGAGATTGTTCACATAAACATACAAAAAAGACACAAACGTGGTGTTCGGCGCATTTGGTGTAAATATAATGTATATGCTCTGTTAGTTAGGTGTACATCACAACGACTAAAAGAAATTACACACGAGACTAAAACACAGTGTCTTTTGTTTTATTTCCCGCCTTATTTCCTTCAGCCGTGAAGTTGTTGCTTTGTTTTCAGCATCAGCGTCATTGTTGGGTGTAATTTGAGCCTCAGTCAGTTTAAGGCCAGAGACAAAACAACGCTAATCTCTTTAAGACATGTTGTTTCCAACACTAAACAAGCCCCTTTGTGCTGCTCTCAGTTACATAAGTACATCTCGGTTAATGGTGTTAAGGTGCAAAAGAGGCCTTTTCACAATCTCGTGTTATCACGACCGCCGTTTATTGGTGATTAGATCTTTCTGTGAGTTTTAAAGCGCCCCGTGACATCCCGAGGGAAGCGTGGAAGGAACAACCGGGGCCGAAAGAGCGAGGAAAAAAAAGCATTTGCAAAGCAATAGGTCTCGCATTTATACAAGCTAGAGCTCTTGGCATTGTAAATGACAATGCCTTCTATTTATGTTTTAAATAACAAAACATAAATAAAAGGTATTGTCATTTACAATGCCACTAGCTCAAACTTGTGTAAATGCGAGACCTATTGCATTGCAAATGCTTGTTCATCATCCTTCTCTCTACATGACTGACCATTACCTGGTGACTTTTCAGCATGTAACTATTTAAGAGGTTTGAAAATAATTAAATTCTCCAGTTTTATAGCTAAATTCTTCAGTTTCATATTCATTACTCACCAATGTTTTCTTCCATCCTTCCAATTTTTTCTTGGGCCATTTTCAATTCATTTTGCTTCATTGTGAGGCGACACTGAGTATCTTGCAGTGTATGTTCTGTCTCGTCGTTCAGTGACCTGCAAAAACATTTAACATTACCCAACTATACCAAAGGAAAACAAAGTTTTGCCATGACAATGTTGCAGGGGTAAGTCACTCACTTAAAGGTCTGCCAAGGAGCTCCTTAGTGGTTGAGAATTACCCTAAGGGAGATGGAAGTTTTTGGGTTCGATGGCGAGGTGCACGCCTTGGGTAAATTCTGAACAGGGAAAGGGGTCACCTTGGTGTCTTGCAAGCCTTTTTTATAGCCAAAAGCTTGCTTCTTGCAGACCAAATGTGCCTTCTTCCAGCCTTTCCTTATCTCTGCTTGGATGTAGTTCACGTTGGAAATGGTGGCTTGTTGTATGGGTATGGTTGAGTAATGTTACCCTATCACTTTAAGTCAACTCACATGGGCTTCATTGTATGCTGCTGTCAACATACGTGAGATAATTACATGTACACATGCAACGGGCTGATGTCTAGCTTAGCTGCTTTTTTTCTGAGGACTACTGCAAAGTTCCTTCAAAAAGTGGGCAACAATGCCATTCCTGAGATTCTCACATTTCCTCAATACTGTGTTAGTTATACTGGACGGTATCAACACAGCCATGCAATCATTAGGGAAGGTTTACGCCGCACACTAACTTAGAATTAAATAATGTCCAACAATTGACATAATAATATTGTGGGTCCCAAGAAAACTTATATTTAATGAGTCTGGCCTAAGAGAGTTTTACCTGTTGCATACAAGCATAATGCAAGGATATTACAAAGCCCTATGTTACTGGCTGGGAGTTATTCTGGGTTTATGACTGTGTCCATTCTTGCTTTGCAAACATCATAGCTGACGAAGTGAAATCAAATGTAACACTATTAGAATATGCCTCCTCTCCCTTTCACTGGTTTTGGGACATCTGTTTGACAACCTTTATCACAATTCATTCTGAAATTCTCATTCTCACCCAAAGGCCAATAGCAATTCATTCATATCCTCGAGAGTCATCAAGCATAGCCTTAATGCCACTAGAGTTAAGCTCAGCTAAAGAAAAACTGTGTGAACACACAGCGCACTTCCAACTTGAAGCCCTTCTGTAACACCCTCATTCCACCCATGATCACAGTACAATTATTTCCTTTTCAATTCCCAAAACATCTGGAAAATCCCTTCCATTCCTTTTTGACATCTTCAGGAAACCTCTGGTTGACCTAACACTAATTTTAAATTGAATTTCAAAAGTATGAGAAAGATAAGGAAATAAAATTCGAGGTTCACAATACCAGCATCCACATTGCTCATCCAACTCCATGAACTCATAAATGTGAAACAATAGGCTCCTCCTGAACAAACCAGCCTCTTGCCTAATAACTCTGCCTCTTTAATCCCCAGTAGCGAATATTTTAAAAGCCTCTACCCCACATGTAAAGCAGACATGGAAGTCACTTTTAACGTTAGCTTCTCCCTTGCTTCACCGGTCACCAAAACCATCTAATCCGCCACTGTAAAACTTAAAACACTGAAAACAATCCACCATAAACTTATATTTCCTCACAATAGGCACTTTTGTCGCATTCTAAACCTATCATGCTGGGGATTGAAGACTACAGAGGAGTAATAGTCATAGTATAGAGAAGTGGTGAACTGCCTTGTAGAATCTGTAAGTTGATGAAAAATGGTGTGAAAAGAAAATGATTTGATCAATAGGTTACAAGCAAGCGCTCGTAAGAGGAGAATGAAAAATGGGATTTGAGCTTTATTTTTCAATTTGAGGATTGCTAAGGATTCTTGGAGCATTAATTTCGTTTATTGAAGAAAATGATGTCATTTACAAGCAGCCGTGGTCCATGCAGGTAAGAGCAGTCGTCCCTCGAATCCCCCCCCCCCCCCCCCCCCCGCCATGAGCCCCACCGCTGTTAACTGCACAGACCACAGCTGTTTACAAGGCTAAATTCATACCCAGCCATTCGTACCGTTCAACATTACAGATACAGTGGGTTTAATGTGATGAAGCTAAATGTATCATTATAAATGAACATGAGGTAGGGACCATACCGAACAATTGAATTTTTTATGTGACAGTTCGTAAGGAAGAAAAGTTTTACGCTCCCTTGAGAGGATTGTGGCAGATAAAGATTCCTCTGGGCATTGTTATTTGCACTAACAATAGAGAATGTACCACTGACTGCAAAGACTGGAAGAGGTAACTTATTAAATAACTTTGGGTAACATACTAACACAATTTTGAATTCTACACAAAAACGCCAGTATCACTTTGTGTTGTATGATGAGCTTCATTCAAAGGGTATAAGACCAGATGGTTAAATGTTGAAAGACACTGTTTCTTATTTATGCACATGACTGTTCGGGCAGTATGATTGTGCTTTGGATTGGTATTTTATGCTTTTGTTTGTTTTTGTGTGACTGTGTGGCTTGGAAGAAGGGGCCTATGAGTCCCAAAATGCACAGAGATATAGATCTAGGTTGCAAATATGAATTTTCCTACACAAGAAATTACATATAGGACCAAATACATTGGATTTAGATACAAAGTGGATTTCTGGCGACAGCTACAGAGCGATATGTTTGCAGACTCCAGCTTCCTCCAGCTTAATTCCACTCAATCAACTTGAGGAGTGGGGTAAAGATCTCACCGCTCTAGATATTTTTTCATAGTACAGAATACAACATGCTCTTAAAGACATATCAGGTGACACACAGATGGCGCCTATGAGCTCGGTATGCTTACATATGTAATTCAAGCTCCTAATTCCAAAATCATTATCATGCACATGTATGCACTTCCACGGGGCAATACCTCCCAAGCTTTGAAAAGCTCCCTAGACTAGATTGCAGGTTTACAATGAAACATAACAGATGACCAATGGTTATATTGCTGCTCATCGATCAAAAGCATCTCACTCACTAACAGACACGGGTTGATACACTTTAAATATACAAAGATACTATGATACTCCCGCTAGGTTATACAGATACGGGCTCAAAGATAACTCCGAATGCATGAGATATCATGCAACAGACACAGATTTCATACATATTGCATGGCACTGCACGGACTAAAATGGACTACTGGGACAAGATATTCATGGACATAAGCAAGATAATAGACATATGAATGACCTTGCTAACTGCATTACTGGGATATGCCAAAGACATATCACCTAGAGTAATGAAGCTCACTTCAGTTGCTCTACTATTAGCTAAAGCACGTGTAGCTATAATATTGGCAATGGGTAGGCTACCTATGCCAGATGATTTGCACAAGGAGTTAGTATTTTGCCATGATGCTTCTGAGAATTACAGCTTCCAGATTCCTCTCAAATCCAGGCCCCGGAAGATCAGCAGACCATATCAGACCTACTTGGCTACATGCCCAACAAAAACACCTAAATAGTGATGAAAGATCAGATGACGCATAATGTATAAATCGGAGGGTTCATCGGCGGGAGAAGGCCAGTAATTATGAAACTCAGACTCAAGTTCCTGCTTTACTGTATAGAAATATGCTTCACGAACTGTGCACCTACTGGTGTGGATGGCACAATGCAATATCTCTATGTTTTGTATTTTCAATATATATACTACCTGTAAGTGTAACTGCCAATAATCTAGCACAATGTATAATGTAAAGTATATTATGTTGATCTCTCTCTATTATTATTGCTCTCTCACACTTATAATATCTAACATTGTAGCCAATTACCAGTAACTCTTGAAGGCTGTAACATAAGTAACAATTTTGTTGTCGTATTGCTGACTAAAAATAACATTAAAAAAATGAAAAGTGAACTTTAGCACCTAATTAAATAAGCATTGACATAGTCAGTAGGTTTCTCCTATGCAAGCTCTGTTGATGTTTTCACTGTTTTGTTTACATATTGTACAACAGCGAGAGCTGCAGTACAATATTGTTTTAAGTTAAAAAAAATTAAAAGCCCTATGACATGTCCAGCGTTGACTGGATCGTAGCACTTTTTTTTGTTGTTAAAGTTGCTAAACCACCATCTATGTATAGAGTGAATCGCACAGAGTAAAATAAAACTACCTGGAGTAACATGCGGCCAGTGGAAGGACACAGGCTGCAAGCAGGAAGCTGTAATAGGTCTATGCTCCACAGCAGGGACTGAAGACAATGGAAGAATGCAGGAGGAGGTGAGCAGCTGGCAGGGAGCAGGTGACAAGACCAGTAAAAAGCAAGGAAGAGAAAGTAACATTGAGGCCAACCAATGGCAAGTATTAGTAAGTAATGGGTGGTGCCCTAAGCCCATTTCAAAGCTTTTTAAAAAAAAACCAATAGCTTATGCTGACAAGGCATGCCCCAGGGATGGCTGGTGGTAATGGGTGTGAGTGGTATGGCCCTACCACCTTGAAGAGAGAGGCAGGAAGAGAAAAATTCCAAATTGATGACAAATGATGATCACTTGCTGCCAGGGGCGACTCCTCGACTAGGTCGGAGGAGCGTCACCCCACTGCTTTCCCGCAGTGCGAGAAGCAGAAACATAAAATGGTAAAACTACCATTTTATGTTTCTGCTTCTCGCACTGCGAGAAAGAAGAAGTGTTTGGTTGGGGGCAGGCGGTTGGGCGGGACTGCTCCAGGGCAGGTGAGGAGTGGCTTGCCCACTGCTGAGGGAACTGACTGTTTGGCCGACCAAACCAGTCATGCTCACTCTGCCTTTTCTCCATGTTGGCTGCATGCAGCCTACATGGAGAAAATAGCTTCCCCATAGGCGCCTGGCTGGTCGGCGTCCCGACCAATCACAACGTTGCCATTGCAGCATTGTGATTGGCTTAGGGGAAGGGAGAGAGGCTGCCTGCTTCCTGTTCCTGCTGGAGGCAGGAGAGCAGGAAAGGAGCAAAGCTGGCGCGGGATTGGGCCAGGGACAGTAAGTTAACTGTTTTTATTTTTATTTTAAATGGCCCCCCCCCGCATGAGACCCCCCTGTGAGTCATGCAAGCTGTTACTGCTTGCTGCTCAGTGATAAAGTGTGCTGAATCTACATTATTTTTCTTGGACAAACTGTGATAAACTTTGAAGGTCTCCTGCTGGGTGAGATCTTCTTCGACTTGCAGGCACAAGCTACAGTGACATAATACAGGAGGATGTGCGGAATTATAATACCTTTGATACCATTGTTTTTCAGGCACTTCGGAAGTGGTCCTAGCAGGAAATATCAGAACTCCATTCATTTCATGGGCCGGAGGTGGGGTATGCTGAAGAGGACCATGAGGTAGTGGGTGGTAACAATTTGTCGTCACAAGAGGGGGCGAGCTGTACAAGGAGAACAGCTGTCTGCTCTCCTTACTTCAGATTATGTTATCTGTAGACACGTGTATTTTACTGCATGTGGTTTCACTTTAAAAATGTTCAGAATCTGTGTCTGAGCTGGAGTCCACCACTTGAGAGGACGCCTCTCTCGTTGGTTTGCTGCAGCATCGACTCAAGGCAACCATGTCCTGTGCTCCTTACTCAGCGCCTCTAGGATCCTGTCTCCCTCTAAGTTACGTTCTGTACACAGCCTTTGAAGGTTGCAATTTATGTCTTCGTAAGGTGTTCAGTGTTTGATTTCTGCGACTGACTCTTCTTCAGTGCTATTGATAAAACTGCAAACATCATTTTCAGAAACGAGACAAATATAGTCACGCCTTAACAACTTGAGATAATGCCCGCAGAGGGGGCTGTCATTTTTTTTGCAGTTATATATAGCGCGAACTAGACCCCAAGGTATCGGAGCGCTTTACATGACCACCAGTTGCATTACAGAAGGACCCAGTCATTAGGTCGAGCCTAGCGGCAGCGCGCATGCACTGCTCGCTCTGCGAGGCATGCTGTATTAGGGTATGTACTAGCAGACCCACCCACTCTCTGCCCATATTTGTCATTGGCTTTATGTCATTGTTTTTCATAAAGGCTGGCTTCACATTCATTATGAGGCTTATTAGTCCCTCCTTATTACAGCCTTGTCTCAATTTGTTACCGCCAATAAGGACTGGAACTTTTACTTGGCTTTATCTAGTGGACGAGCACTATTTTGATAATGGACACTGATTGGAACAATGGCGGCTGCTTTTTTTGTATATGTATGCTGAGCGCAACGCCTGCTTTAGGGACGCTTTGCTCTATTTATTTATTTATTTTTAATTTAATAATGAACCAGGCGCCCGCTTCAGGGACACCGCGCTCGGTTTCAAATGCTCTTTTTTTTAACTTTAATTCTGAGTGCAGAGACTGCTTCAGGGACACCTCCCTCAGTTTCATTTTCTTTTTTCTGTAACTTTAGTAATGAGCGCGACGACAGCTTCAGGGCCACCGCGCTCATTCTTTTTTTTTCCTTAAACAATGAGCACGGCACCCACTTCACAGACACTGCGCTCTGTAATGTAATAGGTGTTGCTTTGGCAAAGGTCTGAGCTGTTGGTATTGTAAATGACAATGCCTTTTAATTTTTTATAAAAGGCATTGCCATTTACAGTGCCAATGGTTTAAAGACTCGTGATTGCAAGACCCATTGCATTGTAAATGCTTGTTTTTTATCAGGCATGGGGAGAATAAGTGATTATTCCAGAATCACAGAATGTTGAGTGTTCCTGCCGAGACTGGAACCCGGTTCCCCAGCTCTGAAGTCGACCGCCCTAGCCATTAGGCCACATTCTCTTCCCAGTTAGGTAACTGCAAACCAATAAGGGAGACAGATTTACGGAGTGCACTTGTGAATGAGGTGCACATTTTTTTCCTCCCCATTGTAGCTCTGGTGAAGCAGTTTTGGCACAGGAATTCCAATTACATCCAGGACCACCAATGTTTGTCGGGAGTATAGTAAAATATGTCTTCCTATTTTATGGATTATAGAGCGAACTCCTCAAATATACTTAATTACTTGCAAGCATTTATAAAGAAGGCAGATAGTTGGTCTAATACTGCTAGGTTGTAGGCTATACGTGCAGGAGGGATTTCTGATCTTGGTTTCTTTGTTTGACCAAATCATATGTGACTCTGAACAAAGTGCTTTGATATCCAGAGCATCAATACACTTATCAACAAAAATGCTTGATGACTCCTAGAGTGGTTCATGTCCCAGAGCGCCTTTCTGAGTCCTGAAACCCTCCCTCGTCTGATCTTGGGTCTGCAGGGCTGGCCTATTTCGATTTCACCTTTGGAAGAAAAATCGCCTTGCTTTATTACACTGCTTCATATAATCATTAAGTTAGAATGTAGGCTGCCAGTCAATCACGTTTCTTAACTGGAATGAAGCCCTGCAAACTACTGAGGTGGGTATTTGATGCAGAGTGACTAGGCCCTAAGCTCTTCCACTTAAAGGAGAATGGTGTCATTTAAATGCTAGGGCGCTGTGGCCAGCGATGCTAAATACATATAGCTCTGTTATTTGACATGAAATATAATTATGCTTTCCAGGTTTTATAATTCTCCGCAATTCATAATTATGTTTATTGCTAAAGCACCAATGTATTCAAAGAGGTGCACGTCCAGACTGAAAGCTTCCCTGTTTGATTCCAGACTCAGTAAGTACTCAGAGAGGTAGCATAAGGGTTCTGTAAGGGGGTCTGAAGCAGGTGTAGTGAACCTTAATCTACGTTGGGCATTGCTTAGACTGATGGACGCCAACGGTGCTAACTGGCACATTGTGGCTGTGATTGTTGAATCTGATTTGAGAGATGCTTTATTTGACTGGTAGAGTAGCATTTAATAGGACTAGGCCTGGATTGGCCTTATTGGGTACCAAGCATTTCCCCAGGAGTCTGGTGAGGTTGGAGCTAATTTTTATGATCAGGATTGTGTGTGTGTCTGTCTTTCACTCACCCAGGTTCTAGCCAGCACCTAATCTGACCTGCGCGAGCATCTAGAGAGGGGAAAGGGTGTTTTGAAGCGCCTGTATGTAGCCTACCTGTGAGGAGTGGGGGGGGGGGGGCGGCGGATTGAGAGCATATAACCCCTCCCACCAGTTAGGCCTGCAAGCTCGGCTCGCACACTATGGAAAGGCCTTCAGGAAAGCACATATACAGGGCCTCAGCACCTGACTGATGCATATCTTGGCAACATGTGCACTGAGCACCCTCTCTTCCTGGCTCAGGGGGCAAGTGTAGCTGCCAGTATCTGGAGGCTAGAGCAGACTGTGTGGCTTCAGCCAATGACCACTGACTGTGCTTGCTGTTGCCCTTTCGAACCAATTTTAAATGCAAATGGTTTTAAAGTGTGTGTACTCACAGTGCCTCCTCTGAAGCTCAGAGGCATTTTTAATCATAGTTTGCGCCATTATCGGAAACAGCTGCAACACAAAAGCAACAACAGTAGTTTTTCAAAGGCATGTATGTGTGAAAATATATGGAAATATTGTAATGTGGGAATTGTGTGGCATTAGTGGCCCGTAAGGGCCAAGCATTCACCAAGCAAAAGGTGAATTCAAGGAAAATGGGCAAACAGAAGGCAATGTCCAAGTGGCTTTAGTGACACAGAGAAGCATGGCACTTCTCTATTTCTTGTCTTAGCATGCATTGATGATCTCAGAGAAAACTGGTTATGATGAACTGGTTATGATGAATGGTACAATAAGAAGCAACACATGGGTACTGCCGGCAGTAAGGGGCCTCTATGACTATGGTGTGAGCTTAGTCTGGGGGAATCTTGCTTGAATGCTTCTGGCCTTGGTCTCTTTTGAGTAGCCAAAAATCTGAAACAGCCAATAGAACTATAACAAGCATTTGAAATGCAATAGGTCTCGCATTATTATAGTTTGAGCTAGTGACATTGCTATTAATAATGGAACACCAATAGCTCAAACATTCAGTAATGCGAGACCTATTGATCGGATGACACCAACAGGGTCAACAAAACACCAACCGGTCCAAGAAAGGGCAAACTGAAAGCGCAGGAATCTGCGGAGCATTTTTATGTAAACTTCTGTCTTCTGCAGTGGACAAATGGAATTCAATGGAATTCAGTGACCACAGACGAGAAAGAAAGAGGTAAAACACTTGACTTGTATTATACTTCAGTAAGTTAATGAGTTTGTTGCGGAAAGAAGCCTGTATGCAGCCTTCAATGATTAACCTTAAAAACGCCAGTGGAGCCAACTCTGCTTTTCATGCTCCAGAAATGGATAAAACTAGTACAAATAAATAGGATGATAAGAGGGCTGGTCATCCAAGCACAACAGATAAAAACCGTGTGAGATGCATGCAAGGCGGCAGATTCAGAAAGAAGCAACCGCCGGGACTGAGGTGGCAAATCCAGAAAGAAACAACTGCAGTGACTGAGGCGGCAACGCCTAATCGGCGTGAATAAATAAGGTTGTAGTGCGGGCGCAGCACTAAAAAGAAAAAGAAGTCGGGTGGAAAAGTATCACCGCCGCTACTCGTAACAACAAAAGCTCTGAGTCCTGGTCAGAGCAGCGCGTGAAGGTGACGGACGGCTGGCTCCTGCTTGCGCCCGACATATCCACTGGCCCCTCACTCTTCAGTTAAATACCATCTACCTTCATTGACTAAGGATGCCCTATACTGACCAGGTAAGTGGGGGTTACGCATTGGGTAACATTTTGAGGTTGGGGGAAACTGTGCCACACTTTACTTCATTTAGCATACAAGTACTACTCCTCCAATCATGCCAACAGCCTAGCTAAAGGGCCAATCACTGCAATAATCTATAGTGCGCATTGTTTGTGATTGGCTCGGCGTGAATGGGTGCGCGCAGGAAATGCGACCGGTGGCGCTCCGTTGAAAAGTGTAAGTTCAGAAATGCTCTGCGTGTGGCAGGAGGAAGACGGGACGGGGTGCGAAAAGTCAGCGAAAAGTGCCCTTCTCTGGGATATCGAGGCCCGGTGCCCCACTCTGGAAGAATCCAAGCACCGGCAGTGTTCTCAGCATTTAACATTTAAAAGGCAAGTTTCATGGAACTTACATATGTTAACAACAGACTGCCATGTTGTTGGGGGCGGGCACACATGTATCTCTGTAGCAATTGATAGATTCAACAGCAGGGCTAATAATAGCGTTTCTGAGTTTGTGGGCGAAACCTCTATACCGCCCTAATGCATGCGCCTGGAGGAAAGAATTTGAATGTTTGTTGCTTGGATTTCATCAGGGTTTATTGCTTAACTAATCGTTGACGTGCAGTGATGATTTACTTTAATAAAATAGACATTTTTCACGCTCTTCCCGTTCGCTGGAGGCATGCCAGTAGTTACGACATAGAGAGTTGCTACAGTGACTGTTTCAGTAATAACGCGATTTACAATTTTTCTCCTTATAAACGAACGCGTGCAGGCTAGTAAATGAATAAGCAGGGTGTCTAGCTTTGTTCTAGGAGGCAGGCCACGAGCCATTAACAGGCTAGGCACGATGGAAGCAACAAACATAATGCAATGATATAATAAATGCAACTCCTATTAATGGAATTTTAATACTGAGGTCACTGGCTTGACTATGAGCAAATACCAATATGTCTAGAGGCTCTACGCCTCAGTCATGACAATTGTAAAACAGTTGCATATTCACCCATAAACACAAGTGCAGTGCACAGCGAACTGCATGGAGTTCACAACTGTATTGCGTTTTTCATGAGCACCCGTAGGAGAGTCGTTCAGCAGGAGAAGTGTTTACAGAGGACATCTTTAACACAAGTCTCCCCCCCCTTCTCCCAGCACCCCGATTGAAATAGAGTAACAAGCATTTTTTTTTAAAGTGAACATGACCTACTCCTGAAAAACATCGTAACTTGCACAAAAGCATTGATTCACAGACGCTTTACAGAAAAAAAACACACAAGGCAACAAGCGGCAGTGAAAGCGATCACCAAACTCTAAGCGATCGCTATTGTAAAACAAACTCGCGAGTGGTGCGAGCGCGTGCGCCACAGGGAGACATGCGGTTTCAACTATTGCGCCCGCGTCTGGGCACGATAATTGAAACCACATGCCATGGTGCACGTAATAGACACCTATAGGCCAGGGGCGGAGCAATGCGCCCTCCTTTGGCCAATTGTGTGCTGTCTTTTATAAAAAAGACGGACACAAAGGCCAATCGCGTGGCCGAAAAGGAAAAGCACACGCACAAGCGTGTGCGATTTCTAGGGCGATTTTGAAACCCCCTCCAAGAGGTCTCTTGTTGCGCGAGCAGTGCTGCGCACTACAACACTAGGCGCGAAACCTAAAAAGCGGCTGCTGGCAGAAGGTATCATACACAAAACCAAGCTTTCTACTGAGATCTTAAATGTTCTTAAGGCAGAGTGTATATTTTTGTGCAGTTATATCTAGGTGAAAATACTTTGCACTATGCTGCTGCTTTATAAGTTAAGTTGCATCGCAAAGTTTTAAGTGACCGAGAGTATGCTGTAAAGTGCACCATTTTACTTTTCAAAATTTTCTTGCGGGGGGGAACACTCCCCCCCCCCCCCACCCATACGCTACTTTTTCAGTTCAGGTCACTCACTGCGTTTGCCTGTACATTTTCATCAGGTCTCCAATTTCTGTCCCATCACTTTTCAAATCCACCTGCCGCCACAGGCATGTGTGCTGTAGCAAAATCTTAAAAGCAGGAATCTTCACTATTTCAATGTGAATTAAAAATGAAGTAATATTTCATGGATGTTGTGTATACTCTTTTGATATACCTGCATCATATAGTTTTTGAGGTTAAGATTAAACATCAGACAGTCTATTGGTAAAATTATAGTTATTAGAGACTAGTAGATTCACACTTGTCAAAGACATAGCATTAAAAACAATTTGAATTACAATTTTTCTAAGAGGTTTTCAATATTCCATTTGAGAAAGGTATAACTCTGTGTGCTGTGTCTAAACAACATTTTTGATGGTCTAAAAAATATTGCCATCATTATTTTTGCAGTTATTTCAGTTTTGGGGTAACCTACACAATATAAATTCAAATACAGTATATCGGGTCCAGATACCAACCCCGGATAGCAGCCGCATAATACGTTACCACAGTATTGTGTCTTCCTATATTACAATAAAATGTTAGTAGGGAGGTATTTATTAGTTGAATCTTCCCAGAAATGTGACGTGAATGTTCTGCCATCTTGGATGTCTGAACTTATCACAGTGATTTACAAAGGGAATTTCAGAGAAATCTTGAATTAAGTATTTTTTTTTTTACCTTGACATAGCATTGTGAGCCTTGATAAAGCAGCATACCTGCAAACCTGTGTCTGTATATCGGGAAAATGAAAAATAACATCTTTTTATTTTAAGAACAAATTTTTGGGGTGACACTGAAGGCTTGAAACATTATTCGTTTTTCACTGGATTGATTTTGAAAAATACAACTAAGAACTGCCTCAATACTAATATTTGACTAGCCTACGCTATACATATAAGCAGCACAATGAGACTAAAACATGACTGTGGATGCGTGCTATTTTGTGCATGAAGATATGTTCTACCAGTCCAGTTTAGGCTGCTCATTTTGTGGGGAGATTGGAACTGATTTGTAAATGGTTGGTCTCTTTCTGTATCTGAGCCTTCAATAAAGAAGACTGTGGAAAATGTTGCCCAAGGCATTCACAGAGCTTTAGCAACATTAGTGAAAGCATTTTAGTCACATTTTATTCTCTCTAGTTTATTCTTCTACTATGACGGCAATATGCCCAGAAGGCAATGCCTAATTGCTGAGCATAAAGACTGAAACTATACTTCACTGACAAAACTCTATGTGGATGACAAGCATCTGTATTTACTTATTGAGTCATGCAACAGTTTGGGCCACAATGCACCTTCTAGAACAGAGTTGGACTGACTTTCATAAGCTTGGTTCCCCTTCTAAAACTGAGTAAAACAAGCCATCAAGCAATATGAAATGTAGCTGAGGTCTATTACCAAGAGTATAGTAGTATTACCCAAAGCAATCTCATCACATTTGATACCCTTTGTTTGTTCTACCTAAGGTGAATGTGCATGACCAGACATTGTTTGCTCTGCTTAGAGACTCACCTTACACTTCACAGAGGAGGCTGAATTGTATCTAGGTCTTCTTTTTTATCTTCTTAGTGGGCCATGGTGTTTGGATTTTCCAGTATGGTGTTCAGTCCATATTCATTTCTTTGTCCACACTGACGTTTTCTTGCTGTAAGGGGTGGCAAGAATGCCGACTTGCAGTCTTATGTGTGGGTACGCGCGCTCTGTGTTTGTCCATATTATTTGTCCCATGTCCAGGTTCCACTCCTGAGGTCTGACTTCAATCTATTGTGGTTAGAACTAATTTTGTGGGGGTGTGCCTTGGACGCAGAGACAACATGCCGGGTCCTGCCGTTAGCTCTGTCCGGACGCGGAGCTTCTTCTCTTCAAAAGTGCCTCTTGATGCGGAGTTTCTAAGCTCCGATTGTGGTCCAGTTTGTGCAATGTAGCAGTGAGTCTCTGTGCCGCGTATGACTTCCCCAGCATGGTTTTTAAACCCCGGAGCCGCAGCGGTGTTTATCTCCTCATAAAAATACCAGCGCTTGCCATTTTGAATCGCGGCGCTCGCGCTCCGATTTTTCTTCACAGCTGGGCTTCCCTCATAACTTTAAATACCATACAGTCTTTTTTGGCTTCAGGAATATAAGTTTTACATGGACTTATATTCATGCCTGCATTTGATATCATAATGAGCTGGAAACTGTGATTGTGACTCCCTCTCAGAATGTCACTCCTTTTGGTTACCTGAATCAATCTGGATTATCTATATTACATAGTGCTCCCACCTCATTATTGCGCACTGAATGAGACTTTCTTCTTTATGACTTGGGTGGTGAAATACACTATATTTCGGCTGGTACTGGTCACTTTCTGAAGTGGCGATTCCTCTCCTCATTGGGGAGAATATTAAAAGACACCTTCCTGTGACTAATATACTTTACCTCTGCCCCTCTGTTGTATTCCCAATCTGGCTACTTGCTTTTGGTTGTTAATTACTCCTTCCTTCTTCTCCGTTGGTGTATGGGCCGGATCAGTCCAATTCTAATTACTACTCATTGCCCTCACCAGCAATCTAAGATGGTGTAAAGGGGGCTCAGGAATGGACTGGACACGGTGCCTTGGTAAAGAGGGTTTTATTTTAACATAAAGTTTCTTTTTACGCAAAGTTAGTCTCTCCTTTGCAAACCCGGCAGGATCCGTGATGCCGACTGTGGAGGGGGTGTTCTTTCCTCTAGAGCGGTTCGGGTCAGGCTGGTGCTGCTTCCCAAAGGACCTCTCGCATCGGATTTACCGGAAACAAAACAACAGAAAAGGACCAATTACTGGCACGTCCTATAACTCTTCCTTTCCGGGGTACCAGGGAGTGAGGGTCACCTACAAGTGCTTCAGGCGTTACCGAGTGCTAAGTGACAGGCGTGAGGGAGGGTACTTTTACGGGGAAGGGTAGTGCAGGAATACTAAGGGGTTGAGAGCCTTTTTACTACGGGTGAATGTCCCCGCCGTCCCACCCAGTTCGAGATCCTGTCCCGTACCTGTCGGAGCCACACTCCTCCCTCGGGAGTGTGGCACGGCGCTGCGCGGTCTCGTTGGCCTCCTGGCACGTCTTCTTCGGACAGGGCTTCACCTTTCCCAGCCCCGTCTGCTTCTCGTCCTGGCGTGGCGTTTTCCTCGTCTCTCCGGCGTTCTTCCTCCACGCTTTCCTCTCCGCGGCTCTCTCCTCTGTAGGTGATGTCACACGCCGACCTCCACGGTTCCGGGGCTTTATCCAATGATAGGAAGGATACGTCACGATGGGCTGTCCCGGCGTCCTGTTCTGTCTGCCAGTTAAAGGGGCCGGGTTGTATTTCTTGCGACTGAGTTCCCCACGCAAACGGCTCGTCCTGTGAAGAAGGAGCAACCAATTCTTCAACATTAACAGACCACCAGGTAACTTCTTTATCGCTGCCCTGACTATCCGTCATTGTCCCGGTCACCTGGTTACAGATGGCCAGTGATCCTCATGCCACTTCTAAACCATCCTCTTCAGGCGCAAAGAAAAAAAGGCACAAAAATGATCCGCCTTCTCCTATTCTCTCCTAACAAAATCCAGTTCTTGGCTCTATTTTAGATGAGGTACGTGGTCTTCAAGCTTTTATGTCCGCTACCAATGAAAAATTACAACAAATAGAAGACCGATGGATTGTCATGGAGGGAAAGGTGTTGGAACTTGAGCAACGTGTGGGAGACCTTCAAGATATTTCTACAAAAATTCCTTTACTAGAGCAAGAGATCCACAAGTTGAAACTCCACACCGAAGACCTTGAAAATTGCAATCGGAGGAACAACCTTCTCCTTTATGGTCTTCTGGAAAATATTGAGGGCCCGGATATGTTATCCTTTTTGAAGAAGTTCCTCCCGGATCTCTTAGACCTTCAATCCTCCTCACCTCTCAATATACAGCATGCAAATTGTTTGGGTCATCTTCACCCTAATTCAAACACGCCTTGTGGTATTATAATGCTCTTCCTGGAATTTACTGAACTTATGCATGTTCTGAAGGCTGTTAAACTCAAACAACGCCTCACTTGATCGGGACATAATATCTTCATCTCACAAGATGTCTCCAACGCAACGAATGCTCGACGTAAAGAATTTCTGGCTTTTCGTCCTCAGATGAGGCATTTGAACATTCAGTATGGCATTCTCCATCCTTGTCTTTGAAAAATTACTCATAAAGGAAGCTCACATTCTTTCGACGATCCTGAGAAACTCAAAACTTTTTCCAAACAGCATTTCCTCTTGTAACATGGATACATTACTAATGCTTAATTTTCTCTTAGTTAACTGGTTGATATTGTTCTTCTAAAATGTTATCTGTCTTGTGTTTCTATTATTCGTTCTTTTCTATTTTTCAAGTGCTCTCTCATCCTTTTTTCATTTTATGTCTTATATTACTTAAATTACTCCTATTCTTTTGTTCTCTTTCCTTATTCTTTATTTTCTATTGTTTGGTATTTCTTAGGAGGACTTTCATTGCCTATTCACTCTTACTGCCCTCCTTGTTTTTCGGCATCACTATGCTCCTCTCACACTGGTTGCTTATTTCTTTTCAGGTCTGGATTCTTTTCCTAGATCTGTTTACTTATTCTGTTTTTCTATCTCTTCCTCCTTCTCTCTTCCCCTTTCTTTTTGTTCCTTGGCTATTTTTCTCATTACTATCTTATTACCTTTATGAGTGTCTTTCTTTATCTCTATTCTTTTTCCAATTTCGTTATTTTTTTGTTTTAATTGTTTACAGCGGCGTCACTAGGGGGGTGCGGGGGGTGCGGCCCGCACCGGGTGTCACCATCCCACTGGGGTGACACCAAGGCGGTTAGCAGCAGTGTGTGCTGTAAACAGTGTGCAGACTAGCTTGCAGTCAAAATAGTAAACGACGTTGCAACCGTAACGTACGTGCAAGTTCAGTCAGTTGTCTCGCAGCAACTTGCAATCTTACTTTCCAGCTCAGGAGGACTGAAGTAGGTGCCTGTGCGCAGTGCGCACTGTCTCCTCCTCGCCACGTCAGCGCACCTCTTAGGCCCGCCGCCCGCGTACAGGCGGATTGCGGATGATGTCATGCCATTCATCCCCGATTCTGAATCCGCATGCGTAGCATTGGGCCCTAAGTGCGCATGATTGGCCTGCACTGCAGCAGGAGGATCAGAGGCGGCACGTCTTGACTTGACCGCCAGTTAAGTTGGGGTCCGCCATAATTTAATTTTATTCCCCGGCCACCGTGACCGATGTAGTTTCCCCCCCACTCACCCCTCCCTCCCCCCGTCTAACAGCAGGACAGGTGAGTCAGTGAGTTTCTCCGTCCGGACCGGCAAGGGGGGGGGGGGGGGGGGAGGGCACGCACCAATAATAACACAGTCACAGGCTGCTCTTCTTTTTACTTTGTGAGTGACGCAGATGATAGTTTTTGCGGCCTTGCGGGGTTCATCATGAGTGCCAAAGGAATGCCCTGCTGATTTGCCTTTGAGTTCTCCACGCTGTTAGGAGCTGCTATTTTACTTTCTTTTTGCCCACTGCCTGTAATGGGTTGTAGTTCTTGCTGGACATCAATGTATTTTTCTGACATTTAATTCCAAAGTGCAGCATCAGGAATAAAAGTAAAAAAATATGAAAAAGAAATAACTAAATAAAGTAAGACAGACTAGTGGTAGCAAACTGGCTAAATAGATTTTATTCACACCCAAATACATTTAGCGCCACTTTTACAGAGTTTGCCAGTGAAGCACTATTTTTGTTGTCTTGGCATTGTTTTCCCTGGGCTTGGAACTAGTGCACCAATCTTGGAGGTACTGCAAAGTGAGGATTCCAAAACAAAATTTGTAGTGCTGATCTGCATGTACAGATGTCTTTTTTACCATAGATACTGCTTACGTTTTGTAAGGATATAAGCAATGGCCATTGAAATGGGCCATTCAGGGCCCCGAGTCATGTCCTTAACTTTTCAGGCAAAAGTACTAATTTCTGAACACTGAGTGTAAAAGCGTTAAAGTAGCCAGGTTGTTCCTGCTTACATTTCACATGGTTTGCAACATTTTGCATTCCCTTTGATTGTTTGCTTTTTCCAGGATGCTGTCACTTTTTTTTGTAGGCCACATATTGCTCTTCTTGCCTAGTGCGTAATTGAGTCGCATCCAGGTGTTTGTAGCGCAGTGGCAACAATTGAGTTGTAGTTGAAGGCAGTCTGAGTTTTTCTCAGTGGGGCACTGCAGTATGGTGTTCAGTGGGGGAGAGGATGTGGCACTATGGGCAGAGGAGCTGCTGAATTTGAAACTGGGGAACCAAGTTCAGCCAGCCTTAATAACCAGTGCCTCCTCCTTGCCCTCCAGCAATTTTCGGTAACAACAAAAATGTCATGATGACTGGTGATTAATGTTCTTCCTAGAGAGAGATCGGAATTTTGTCTAATGGAAGATTTGACTCATGGAAAGGTAGCTCAGAGGGTTAATGTACCTGCTGCAAAGAAAATGTAACATGCAGATCACAAAGTACACATAATCATGTAAATAGGCCAGTGGGTGGTGGGCTACTGTTTTTGTCAGAGCGTTCCTTTTGTTACTTGCAGTTCATAAGTTAAAATCCTAACATAGAAAATTGAGCTATGTCATCTACTCCGCAGCAACACAAGTCACATTTTTTCTTAACTTTTGATACGTTTGAGCTACAAACAATTTATTAGTTGAAATGGTCACATCATCTTGCATTATGAGGCAAATATGGCTGAGCCATTATTATTTAGAAAACTTTTGCAAACTAGGATATTTAGCCATTCATGTTTTAACTGCTGTTGTGGAAAAGGGAGAAGTACTGAATGATGACAGAAACTCCACGGCTCAGAGAGAAATGGCTTGTGCTTCCACATTTTATCATATTTGGGGACATTCTGCTATTAGAAGCATATCCCACGGCCACTTTCTGAATACATTTTACTGTCAATAACTCATTATAACCTTAAATCAATAATCAATCTAATATGTGTTGAAAAAAGCTTTGTTTTTGACCTTTCTGTCTCCCAAATTTTCATGGGAGGGGAGAAGTGTTACCCCCTCAAACTCCCCCTAGTAGTGGTTGCTCACTGCGCTTGCTAGCTACACACCATGTGGGGGCTGGTCTCACTTTTACTTTGTTCTCTCTCTGATGTGTCTATTTTCGGTGCTCTCTGAAAGAATGTCTATGGGTACATAGGATTGGGCGGGTAACCTGATGTTCTTTAAAGTCACCATCTACTATTTGCTGTGCTTTGAAAGTTGATACAATTTTAATGTGTAATGAAAAATGTGCTGTAAGATTCACTATCATGGGACCTGCCACTGGCAGCCATCTGTAAATTGAAATGTGAAGGCGACACAAGGGGTGAATCTGTGGCGCTATCATTTTTCAGACCATTTACTTCTGTCACTCCCGTCACAGTACAGGAAGGGGGCAGGGACTATATTTGGCTGTCCTTTATTGGGCATTTATGTGCTATTGAACTGAGACCTTTATTTGGAATAGCTTGTAGGAGCAACTCCCCCCGATGTCCAAGCCTGGGTGGGAGGCTCAACTACGGTGTCATTGTCACACGACGCCACCATGGTGAAGAGCTGCCTGGCAGAAATGCATCCACCAGTAAATCCTGGTTAAACCACCAGGTTGGCCATGAAATGAGGGGGAAGCCGTCTCCTCGGGGCTAGCAGGGCTGCCCCCTCCTCAGGAGCAATGATTATAGACTTCGCTATCCCCTCAAATTGGGGTGTGACAAATTAAATTTACAAACGTTACTAAGGATTCTGCATGGTCCCGTTATTTGCCAACTGTGCCCACTGGCAGACTCGGAGCGGAGGAGGTCCATGCGGTAAGTCGTGAGGGGGTGACACCATGAGTTACCCGCACCGGGTGACACCAACCCTAGTGACGCCACTGATTCTTTAACAATTGATAAATGTTGTTTCTTTTTCTTTTTTATTGGTCTTTTAGCTTACTGTTCCTTTATCCATATGTTCCCCCCACCCTTCAACATGTTTAACGTTGTTTCGTGGAATGTACGTGGTCTAGGTCATCCTGTGAAACGTCAAAAGGTATTGTCTCATTTATCCAAACTCAATACTCATGTAGCCTTTTTACAAGAGACGCATTGTAATGATGTGGAATCTCTTAAGCTTAAAAGTCAATTGGTTAATCAAATTGTTTTCTATCCTGCTGTTGACCGCCAAGGCGGTGTTGCTATTTTATTAATAAATCAATTAATGCACAAATATTATCAACTGAATGTGATTCCCATGGGCGATGGGCTTTGGTTGACGCTATTATTTGTAAAAAAACAAGTCACTTTTTTTTTTTACATTTATGGTCCTGTCAAACCCGACCCACAATTTTGGCATTGTATTAAATTGAAATAATCCTCTATCCCTAACCCCAATATAATTGTTGGTGGCAATTTATTTTATTTTATTTTTAAAAAAATTTTAAAACCTTTATTTAGAAAAGTGCACACAGCTATTCAGCCTAACATCCCTTAGGCAAGGCAGCATAAAAAGCAGGAGAGCAATAGCACAAGAATCAGTGTCGCAGTACAATGAAGGTTGATTTTATTATTTTGTTGCATAAAGGAACATATAGAAAGAAAAAGAAAAAGACGCCAGAAGGCGCATGAAAAGTGGCAATGGGGTAAAAGAAATCGGTGAAGCATTGGCAGTGGGGCAGGGGGAGCAGCGGGAACACAAGCACGGATACAGGAGAGCAGATCAGGGCAGAAGGGGGGGAGAAGAGGAAACAGGATACAACATTACATCGTGTCACAGTTGGTGTCACAGGTTACGGCGACAGGTGCTCCTCCAAAGAGACAGGTTCTGGGGGTACACAAATATCTCCCCTGTAAGCATTCCAGGCCCCCACACTTTCAACCACTTCTTGGGCTTACCCCTGGCAACATAGACCGTCTTTTCCCTGAACATACACCAATCCATGTTGGCTTTCCATTGCACCACCATGGGAGCTACCGAAGCCCCCCACTTCAGTGCGATGTCGCGTTTGGCCACCATGTTGCCAAGGGTCACCCACTGCGTCTGAGCCACATTGTGATCCGTCGGTCCCCAAATGTTGAGGAGGCATCTCCTAGCTTCCGCAGTCGCCACTACCCCAGTCACTTCGTCCATAATCCGATGCACACGACTCCAGTAGGAGGCTATGGCGGGGCATTCCCAGAGAATGTGCATAAAAGTGGCAAGGACGCCACAACCGCGGCGACAAAGCCCATCGATCGAGTAGCCCATATGCACAAGCCGGGGGCCAGTCACGTATACCCTGTGTAGGATTTTAAACTGCACCAGCCGGAGACGAGAGGAAATGGCGACCTCCTTAGGGGAAGAAACTGCACTCTGCCAGTCCTCATCGTCGATTTCCAATCCGTCACGCACCCACTGATCCCGCACACCCAGGAGGAGGTCAGTGCGAACATTAATAAGTTTCTTGTAAGACAGCGAGATAGCACTGTCTGGCATATGGCCATCCAACACCCTGTCCTCCAACGGGGAGCTTTCTGGAATCGACCTCTCAGCTGGTTTGGCAGAGAGCAGTGCGTGCCGCAACTGGGCATATCGGAAAGACTCCGAGTTACCCAGCTGATATTCAACCTGCAGCTGGGAGAAGGTCTTGATCTCACCCTTTGATATCATATTATCCACCCTGGAGATACCTATGAGGTCCCATTTGTCAAACCCCTTGGTGTGCCATAACCTGCCCAAAATGTCAGAATCGTACAACGGGGTGAATCTAGTCAGTCTGCCCTGCCAGCCCTGCGCCTTGGTGATCGTCCTCCAAATATGGACCGCAGTTTTCGTTGGGCCCGACATCCGCCTGTCCAGAGACCTCGAATACAGCGCCCTGTAGTAATTGCCGCCACTCAAGAGCCACTTATCCATCGCGTACCCAGGGTTATTTTCCGGACCATAGAAACCGTGATTAATAGCCGCCAATTGGGAGGCCCAGTAATATCTGCGCACATCTGGTAGTGCTATACCCCCGTCATACCACGGAAGCGTGAGCTTCGTGATAGCGACGCGGGGCCGGCCGTCCCAGAGCAGGGCACGTTGAAGGCCTTCAATCTCTCGGAAGTATCGGGCGGGGACCGGATCTTGGGTGTTCTGCAGGGCGTAAAGGAACCTGGGCAACAACATCATCTTAAATAATGCCGCACGCCAGAGTAAAGAAAGCGGAAGTTTGCGCCATCCCTCCACATCACGTCGGAGGCGGGTTGGTGGCAATTTTAATAATTGGCTAGATCCTTATTCTTACAGAAAATATAAATGCAAATTTAAACCTGATAAGACCCACAAATCATTTCAATCTGCCATCGCCTCTCGTCCTTTGTATGATATACAGAAAACATGTAATCCAGATATTTGTGAATTTACTTTCTTTTTACCTGTTCACCATACTATGTCCTATATAGATTATGTTCTGGTTTCTAAATCATTACTCCCTTGTATCCATTCCTCTGAAATTGACTTTATTTTAATTTCTGACCATGCCTCTATGTCTGCCTCTTTTGATATGTCCCTTATCACTTGCAAACAAGGTCGTTGGCATTTTAACAATCACTTACTCTCGGACCAAACCTTTATTTCAAAAGCGACCTCCTTTATTAATGAATTTTTTCAATTCAACAAACCTTCGGATACCTCAGTTCATAACAACTGGGATGCTTCGCAAGCATCATTTAGAGCCTTTACCATTGCTTACTCTGCAAAGAAAAAGAAATTACTTAACGCTAAATATCAGGAAACTCTTCAAAAGATTAAGACCCTGGAACACAATTACTTTTCCTCTAAATCCTCCTCCACTCTGTAAGAATTGATTACCGCCAAATCTACCTTGAATAAAATTGCCACTGTTGATCCTTGTAACTTTCTCCTTAAGATTACATCTAAATTTAATTGAGGCCAAAATAAGGCTGGGAAAATGTTAGCCAACTATTTGAAAATCAAATCAGAACGTAAAAATATTGGTCCTATCCACTCAGAAACAACCAATAAACTTCTTTCCTCTGATTCAGATATTGTAGATACATTTCAATTCTATAAATGAACTTTTATATACAGAAGATACAACTACTTCCGGAAAGGATTATGAAACTTTTTTCCATGTTATCCCTAAACCCCCTACCTTCCTGTTACTTTTTTACCTCTTGAAAATAATATCTCCCTTCAGGAAATAACCAATTCTTTTAAAAAAAGGCCAAAGCCCCGGAACCGGATGGTTTCTCAATTGAACTATTCTTAACTTTTTCTACAATTTTTGCCCCAAAATTATTGGACCTTTTTAAATCCTTTCTCTCCAATTCTATAGCATGTGGCTCTTTTTTAGAAGCCCTTATTATTGTTATTCCCTAACCTGATAAAGATAGTTCTTTCTGTAAAACATTTCGACCCATTTCACTGATTAATTATAATTATACAATTTTTGCAAAGATTTTGGCTTCCCGCTTAGAAAAGATTTTTCCTCATCTCATCAAACCAGATCAAACAAGCTTTGTTAAAGGCCGACTTGCCTCTGAAAATGCTAGAGGGTTTTTAAATATTCTTGCCCTAGGAAAAAAGTACTCTTCTCCTTTAGCTGCCCTCTCACTTGATGCTGAAAAAGCCTTTGATCGAAAAAATTGGAAATATATGCTTTATACTCTTAAATGGTTTGGTTTTGGTCAAAGGTTTATTTCTTATATCAAACTACTATATATTGCCCTGTGTACTTCTGTTTTTGTCAATGGTCTTTTTTCTTCATATTTCCCCTTACAAAGAGGCACCAGTCAGGGTTGCCCTCTTTACCCATTACTTTTTCTACTCTGTTTAGAACCCTTTCTTGAAAGTATTAGACATATCTCTAATATTAATGGTTTTAACCTTAACTCCCATCAAATTAAACTTTCTGCATATGCAGATGAGATCCTTATTTACATGTCCAATCCCTACAACTCCCTTCCCCCTCTTTTACAAGAGATTGCTTTATTTTCCACTGTCTCTGGTTACAAACTGAATGTTTCCAATACTGAGATCTTACCTTTAAATTCATCATGTTATCGTTATAAGTTTGATACAACCAACTTCACTTCGTGCCTCCAAAAGATTAAATACTTAGGAACATGGTTTTCTTAAAATATTCCTGATACTTTAACCCATATTTTTTTGCCTTAAAACTCATACTTACCAATTTACTGTCTTCCTGGTCCCCATTATTTTTATCCTGGTGGGGCAGACTTGATACCATTAAAATGATGATTGTTCCCCAGGTGCTTTTCACGCTCTCAATGTTACCTGTCCTAGTTATTTTCTCACATTATTTCTATTTGTACCAAATTCTTATGGAACAACAAACAAACTTGTATTGCTCTATCTAAACTAACTCGTCCAAAGTCAGAGGGCGGTGTCCGCTTTCCTGAATTAAAAATTATATCACACTGCTTTTTTGATTCCTCAATTCTATGCCATATCTAAAGATTATCAAGATCATCTATGCCAACATGGGTTGCTGTTGAATGCTCACTTACTTTTCTTTTTAGGATATTATGTTTATGACCTACTGTACTTTTATTTCCAAATACCCTATCTTAAAATATTCTCACCATCTACTACATACCCTTTTTTCCAAGGTTTTGATCCTTATCAATCCTTTTTATCCTCTTCCATATGGTTTAATAAACATATTAAATTCTGCCACACATCTTTCTACTACAAGCGCTGGAAGGAAAGGGGCATTTCTTATGTACATCAGTTGATGGTTGAAAATTAGATTCTACCCTTTACCCAATTACAAGATAAATGTAACCTTCCTGACTCTTGTATCCATAATATAATACATTATTTCCTGTTCTCCAAACCTTTTTACAAAATTTCAACTCCAACTCCAACCCTACTCCTATTTCTTTTACTCCTGCTACACCCTTATTTCAAATTTCCCCTGACCCAATTCCAAGTGCCTCTTTTATATATAAAACTTTATCATCACCTACTAGCACTCGGTGTAAATCTCCTATTGAATTACTTTGGGAACAAGATTTATCTCATTCACTCTCTGTTGATCAATGGGACCAAATGTGGCAAAAGATTTTCAAAACCTCCAAAGCTGCCAATATTGCAAAATCCCTATATTTTACTTATAACAGAATTGTAATTACTCCCCTCTTTCTACACTAAATTGACCATTCTATTTCTCCATTATGTTGATCCTGTATCTCCTCTAAAGGCTCGTTGATGCATTTACTTTATTACTGTCCCAAGGTTTATGACTTTTGAAAAGCTATATGGTTGAAATGTTTATTGATTTTTATTTGTGATGTTCCATTTGCTATTCACAATATCTATTTAGGTACCATATCCGCAGATTACAACCACCTCCCTTCCAAAACTATTTTATTTGACCTCTTTATTGCTATTGCCTTTAAAGTTGCATTAACATGTTGGAAAGATAATTCTAAACTATAATTTTTGCTCTAGTGAAATTTGATTTGTAATAAACATAGAACTGCTTCTGTCTCCCATTCTTCTATTTATTTAAAGATTAAATATGATTTATTATGGTTACCCTTTATGACAATTCTTTCCTCGCACTCATCTTTCTTATAACACCCATTTTTAATCTATTCATTTACCTTTCCTTTCTTCTCTTTCTCTCCCCCCTCGTTCTCCTCTTTTCTTCTGCTCTTTTTCTTTCCTCTATTTCTTTATATAACAAAACATACAAACATAACATTTTTTCCCCTAATGGAACACATTATTTTATTACGTTCATGTCACCTTTTACCCTTACTACTCTTCTCCTCTTACAAATTTCTTTCTTTTTTTATTATAATATTTGCCAATGTTATTATGTACTATTCTTGTTAGCCTTTGTTTATTCTTTTTTTTCCTACATCTTTTTACAGTTATGCAATGTTTTAATTCTATGTTCTCTCTCTCAATAAAAAAAATTAAAAAAATAAAAAAAGACACATTTTGTGTTCTAGTGTCTATTGTGATTCTTTGCTTCCAGGTTCACAATGTAGACATTCCATGGGTCCACGTCCTTCTTCCAGTCTAAGTAGCGTGAGTGTATTGACTTTTGCTTTTGCCCACTTCAACAAGTTTCTTGTGCATAGTCCCACTTTGGGGGCTGTGTTCGCTTTCCAGGCCATTGCAATGCATCTTTTAATTTGTATAAATGCCAGATCTCCAAATCTACACAACAGTCCATTGTTTTTGGATCTGGGCATAAACCCTAGAAGGCAGAGCTCAGGTGTACAAGGTTTCGGGCGTCTTCTATCTTTGGCATGATTCTCGTTACTGTTGCCCATGTATGTTGCAGCACCTGGTATTCCCACATCACATGATAAAACCCTGCATGTATCTGTCGGCAGTGGAGACATTCTTTGGGCGTCCCCCGAACATAAGATGAATGTGATGTGGGGTGAGGTATGTTTGATGTAAATAGTTCATTGGGTGTATAGCAAAATCTCAAGTTCTAGGAGACCTGTTTGACGTGTGCCTTGATCACTCCCCCCCTCCCCCAACCTTGTTTAGTCGAGAACTCTTGTCCTAGATCGGTTTCCTATTTAGCACTATTACTGAGGTTTGGGTTGTGTAGCTGTGTCAGCAGTAATGTGTACAGTGTTGTCACGGCTTTCCCACCCGTACCGAGGGTGAAAAGACCCACTAGGAGTGTCAACCATGTCCTAGAATATATTTAATGTGTCGACAGTGAATGGGTCTCCCGCCTATGTCACTCCAGTTTCTTTCCATGCTTGTGCCCTATGTCTTCTCAATACTTTCTGGGACTCCAGTAGTGCCCACAGTTCTAATTGGGAGGAGGGGGTGCCATAAGGAGAGGGGCATCTGTTTGTATGTTAGTATTTACGCCTCCATGACATGGTTGCCACCATCAAGTCCCTGTAGGTATATCTCCGGCAGACTGAAGGAGCTAGGTCAGGAGGGAGTGTTGCCTAATAGTCACACCACTTCCTGTCTTTATGTGTTTGGGCCTTCTGCCAGCCATTTCATTGGCCACTGTAGTTGTTGTGCAGCATAATACAGCTTATAATTGCCCCTGGTTGCACTCAGTCAGTGGGTGCTGTACCTCATGCAGCATCATTCTTTTTCTGCCACACCCTCATATGAAGGCGAAAAGGAGGTCAAGCAGTGCCAGGAAAAAAGACTGTGGGAGGATCACCAGTAAGGCAGTGAAGTCTTGGTAATATTAGGATTTAGTTATCACCACCATGCCTACTGGAGAGTGGAAGAGCCAGTACAGCATTGAATTTCCAGTCAATCTGAGAGCTTTGCTCAGATTGCCTTCTATGAGGTCCGGAGTTCTATGATATATCTGTATACCTGGAAATTTGGAAGTTAAAAATCTCAAGTCAAGTCGGGCAGGGGGATTGCGGTCCTTTGACCTTCCAGTATTAATCCTAGGGGGTAGAGGCTGGACTTGGTCCAATTAATTTTCAGGCCTGAGATATCCCAAAGGTTTCGAGCAGATTCTCAAGTTGTGGCAGTGTCTTATGTGCATTATGTAGATAAAACAGGGCATCTTACACTTATAATGAGATGATACGCAATCAACTGGTCATAAGAATTCCCGACTCAGCTGCCTTTGTACGCGCCAATTACTCCATGAATAGTGCGAAAAACAGTGGGGAGAGTGAGCAACCCTGACAGGTACCCCTGCCTATTTTGTGGTGCTCGGATATAACCATTCCCATCTTAACTCTAGCCATCCGTTGACTGTATAGAGTACGAAGCCACCCCATAAATGTGGGACTGATGCCCATTTTCTCGAGTGCTGTTAGGAGTTATGGCCAACAATGGGCATGGAATTCCTTTTCTATGTCTAGAGACACTGTCAGGCAATCCGTATTGGCAGATGTGTTGTCTCCCATTAGGCATAGCAGTTTTCTGATATTTAAAAATGTGTTCCTGTCAGGAATCAATCCATTTTGGTCCAAATGGAACAAGGACTGCACTACTGGCAGCAGTCTGTTCGCAAGAACTTTCCCAAATATTTTGTAGTCCAAGTTTAACAACTACAGGGATCTATATGAGCTCACGTCTATGGGATCTCAGCCTGGTTTAGGAAGCACCATGATTAATGCTTCCCTATGTGATTCTGACAGTAGTTATTTCGCCTGCGATTCAGTATATATCTGAAGCAGCTTTGGGGATTCATGAGTGTTGTAGGTAGAGCAAAATTCAATGGGGTGGCCATTGGTCCCCAGTGTTTTGTTCCGTGCTAACGTGTGGTGACGGTTTGTACCTCTTCGGTCTGTACCACTTTGCCTAGTTCACTGGGTTGCAGTCGATCGATGCTGGGTATCGGTATATCTGTATTTCTTGGATATATTCAAGTAGGTGAGGAAGGAAGATGGCGGACCAAACGCCGCCGCGTCCACAGCCCTACAGAGCTCGCAGCTGGTCAACCCATTCGACGCTGCGAGCGGCAAGAATAGAGGAACTACATTGAAGCTCTACTTGCTCGGATTACCGGACTACCAGGGAGCATAACATTTTGGAACCTGGTCTCTGTCTCTGTCAAGGACACCGCGGATGCTGGGGCTTGGCTGCAGTCTTGGGCGGCATTGGTGGACATCAAGGAGAGTCTGCTGGCGGGTCTGCACGCTGACCTGCTGCCGCGGATCGGGGATCTACTGCTTGCGCCTCCCTGGGGAGACAGCGCTAAAGGGAGACATGGCCCTACTGAAAAATGTGTCGAAAACTGCACAAGTGGCTCGGGTACAAGCCCGCCCCGCAGGGAGAAGATAACTCGAAGAGTGGGGCCAAATCTGCTTCAGTAAGGGCCGGTAGACCTGCGCTGCGGCTCCTAGAAGCAGGTAAGGCAGTCAAACTCATCTCAGAGGGAGAGCTTCATGTACAAATAGCGGATGCTATTGCAATAGCTGCTCTACTTAGTATCCCAGTTTCTAGAGATAGCTTGCAGGCTGATCTGGAGTATAAACTATTATTGGAGGACTTGGAAGAATGGTGAAGAGGAGTTTGAAGGAGGAAATTAGCTATTTGTAATGATCGGGGGAGCACGGCTTGGAAGATTTGACTACTCAAGAGCACAACACTATAGACACTACTTAAATGCCTGCTACTAGGAACAATTGCGCTGAGGGGGATCGACAGCTGATCAACAGCGAGACTAGGGGAGAGAGCCCTAGTGAGGTGTTTGTTCCAGAGGTGGAGGGGCTTAAGGGCCCTCAAATGAGTCAAAATAATGCTACAGGGCAATCTGAAGTAAGTACCAGAATAAATGCTTAAATATATCTGGTGCTGTGGCGGAGATTGAGGCAGAAGTGGCAATTTCCAGGAGGAGTCAAGAGGGTGAACAAAAATCCCCAGACATCTTAGTGGGGGATTCAAAATGAAATAATAGCCGAAAAACCCTTAAAATTACTAACCCCACAAGAAATCCATGGACTCGCAAGGGCTTACCTGGTATAATAGCTCTGGTTCTCGCCGTGGAGGAGGCTTAGAAAACAGTCCACTCGGGAAATGGGTTCAGGCAAAGGGAGAGGTCAAGGCATTGATTTATCGTCTGCCTGGCTCTGGATGAGGTTTGGTAGGTCAAGGTACGGGGTACAACCTGCAATGAAAATAATGTGGCTACCAGGGAGCAAATGATATCCCCGACCCATCCCACAATTAATCCTGCAAGATACTATATTCAGGACAGCCCGGACAGTTTGCCTGGGTCTAGCGAAGAACTTGCCAACAAAATCTTGACAGTCTCACCGGAGGCCGAGTGTGAGATGGGAGGAGGACAGACTATGGTGAAAGAGCCATCTCTGTCAGTTATATTGCAGGCCCTACAGGAACAACGGCGGGAAGCTCAGGATCACCATGCGCAGTTCAGAGCGGACTATCCTAGTATAAAGCTTTCTTTGGATGAAGTGACGGGCACGGTGGCTAACATTACTAAGGATGTAACTGAGCTACAAAGTAGAGTAGCAGAGGCAGAGGAGTCGGTCACCTCTATGGTGCAAACTGTCTAGTCACATGATGCTCAGCTTTAAGATTGCCGAGCAATCAATCAATCAATCAGTCATTGCATTTGTAAAGCGTGCTATTTACCCATGCGGGTCTCAAGGCGCTGGGGGGAGGGGAATGCTGCTACTGCTCGAAAAGTCAGGTCTTGAGGAGTCTTTTGAAGGTCAGCAGGTCTTGGGTCTGCCGTAGGTGGATGGGGAGGGTGTTCCAGGTCTTTGCGGCGAGGTGGGAGAGCAATCTGCCGCCGGAGGTTGATCTTCAGATGCGGGGAACTATGGTGAGGGCGAGGGCGGCGGAGCGTAGCTGGCGGGTGGAGGTGTAAAAGCTGAGTCATCCGTTGAGGTACGCTGGTCTGGTGTTGTGGAGTGCCTTTTGTGCGTGGGTGAGGAGCTTGAAGGTTATGCTCTTGCTGACGGGGAGCCAGTGCAGGTCTCTCAGGTGGGGTGTGATGTGGCTGCGGTGAGTGATGTCGAGGATCAGGCGTGCAGAGGTGTTCTGGATGCGTTGAAGCCTTTTCAGGATTTTTTCTGAGGCTCCTGCGTAGAGTGCGTTTCCGTAGTCCAACCTGCTGCTAATGAGGGCCTGGGTGACCGTTCTTCCCGTTTCAGTGGGGATGCACTTGTAGATCTTGCGGAGCATGCGGAGGGCGTTGAAGCAGGAGGAAGAGGCGGCGTTGACCTGCTTAGTCATGGAGAGGGTGGAGTCGAGGACGATCCCTAGGTTGTGTGTGTTGTGGGTGGGTGTTGGAGCTGTCCCCAGTGCGGTCGGCCACCAGGGGTGGGTCCGAGGATGAGGACCTCCATCTTGTCCGAGTTCAGCTTCAGTCAGCTGTTCCTCATCCATTCGGCAACAGCCTTCATTCCTTCATGGAGGTTGGTTTTGGCGGTGTGGTGGTCCTTAGTGAGGGAGAGGATCAGTTGGGTGTCATTGGCGTAGGGGATGATGTTGAGATCGTGTCGTCGGGCTATGTGGGCCTGCGGTGCCATGTAGATGTTGAACAGCTTAGGGCTGAGGAATGAGCCCTAGGGTACGCCACAGATGATCTCGGTGGCTTCGGAGCAGAAGGGGGGAGGCGGACGCTCTGTGTTCTGCCGGAGAGGAAGGAGGTGGTCCAGTGCAGGGCCTTCGCTTGGATCCCGGGCTAGTGGAGGCGTGTTCGTAGTGTGCGGTGGCAGACTGTGTCGAAGATGGCTGACAGGTCCAGGAGGATGAGGGCCGTGGTTTCTCCGTTGTCTAGCAAGGTTCTGATGTCATCGTTGGCGGCGATGAGGGCAGTTTTGGTGCGGTGGTTGCTGCGGATCCCGGACTGGTACGGGTCCAGAATGTTGTTCTCCTCAAGGTAGTGGGTCAGTTGTTTGTTGGCGGTCTTCTCGATGACCTTCGCCGGGAGCAGGGAGATGGGCCGGAAGTTCTTGAGGTCCTTGAGATCCGCCTTGGGTTTCTTGAGTAAGGCGTTGATCTTGGCGTGCTTCCAGCTCTCCGGGAAGGTTGCTGTCTTGAAGGAGATGTTGATGGCTTTCCGGAGATGGAGTGTGATGGCGATTGCCCTGTACAGTGTAAGATGTTGACTTGGGGCCACCCACTATAATGTATGACTTTTTACAGTTCACTTTTAAATTCAAGGAAGGCAAAGTCTACATAGGCATCTATGGATCTCTCAATGCTCATAGCTGTCCTTCCAAGAAGGACAGCATCATCGGCATAGAGTAATTTTGTAACAAAGTTTTGCCCAATTTTTGGACAATCTAGACTCTTTTTCAGTAGATGGGCCTCTAAGCAATTTTAAAAACGAGAAATAGAAAAGGGGCCAGTATACAGCCCTGGCAGAACCCCATCATCGAGACAATTGAATCTGTTCTCTCACCATCATTGCTGTAGAGTATTTTCACCACAGTATTACAGTGTAGCCTGCACAGAGGGACAACAAGAGGTACCCCACTCCCACATCTCCCATCATATTCCACAGTATGTTACGACTGACAGTGTCAAAGGAACTAGATAAGTCCATGAAGGCCAGATGTAGGGAGCACCTCATGGACCTAGGGTATTTACTGACAATCAGGGACTGGTTCAGACACTGCTCCGTCGTGCCCATTCCCCATTTAAAACCATATTGTGTTTTAGAAAGCACATTATTTGCAAAGGCCCACTCTTCTATCTGAACCAAGAGGGCCCTGCCCACGACTTTTACTGTTGTGTCTATTAGAGATATCAGCCTGTAGCAGGCCGAGTCATTCCTGTCCCCTTTCTTAAACATAGGGACCACTATAGCATCTTTCCATGAAGCAGGCAGGGTACCTGTGATAGAAACCGTAAAGATATTTGTTAGAAGAGGTGCCCAGAGATTGGGGTTATCCTCAAACAGGTCAAGGGAGACCCCATCTGGTCTGGGCGCTTTGAGGCAGATACCTTTAGTTATTGCTGTTTCCACCTCCTTAACAGAAATTGATTTACTAAACTTCAGAGCTTCTTCTCCATCTTCAATCGTAACAACGCCCCTATGCTCAGAATTTAAGGCTCTTTTTAGAGGGTTAAAGATATATGAATAATGTGACACCCAGGCATCTCCTGGTATCAGGAAATACATTTTTAGGGTAGAGGTATCTGAGAACACCAGACGGTTGATAACTTCCCGGCATTTTTCATGTCCGTCAAGGCCCCGGACGCCACCAGATCCGAACAGACCTCTGTCCTAAATCCAACTTTCTCTGGGCTATCACCACCCTATAATTCTTTCTCAATGCCCTAACTATCTCTTTATTGCGGGCATAGTGTTTAGGGCTCTTCTCAACTCTTTATGGGCTTGTCTTTCATCACAGCATTTATCAATCCTTGTCAGTGTACGTGACTCTAGTGCTGTGAGCCTTAAGTCAACTGTTTGGACTTATATGTCAATGAAAAGTGTAGGTTTGAAGAATCCTTTGATTGGTATTCTGAACTAAGAATTAGGTCGTTTGGAGGTGAAAGAAGCCTAGTGAAATATTCTGATGCCCACAGCATTTTCACACTCCGATCAATTAATTTTCAAATAGTTATTTCCAGGTTGGAGGCTCATTAGGCTTATGAAAAAAAGACGTACATATTGCCTTGCCTGAAGCCAGAATGTTGAAGGGTATTTGGAGGAGACAATAGTCAAGGATTTAAGGCAGAGATTTATTAGAATGTGCTTCTTCTAAACCTCTTAAGCCCATTTAGACAGCTCTGGGCTAACATCTCTGATAAGGAAGGGGATTGCAGATGTGTTCAAAATACACAGAAACTCTGGCACACATTTTTGGTATCTATGGTTCTTTGGATAAAGAGAGGCAATATTGGTTCAAACCTGTTTTTCTTATAACTAGTATCACAAACTGAACTGTCAGGGGCAGTTAGTTTTTGTTTAAACAGTGAACCTATATGTGTTTTTCAAGAGTTTTCAATGTTCTTCATTTAAGTGGTAGAAGATACATGAAATGTAATAAGAAAAATTAATATTGTTTATGACTAACATGGTATTTTAGGTTGGGAATACAATGTATTTGTCATTTTCTTTTATTGACTTTATTGGTTCATCGTTTTTAAATGCTGTCTGTCTAAATGTTAGTATTAATTTATTTGGTAGTTAATTAAAAAAATCAGATTCTGTGTGTACAAAATTCACCAGTCACCTTCTCTTTGAACAAGCAATCCCTGAAAGGGAGGCATAAGTACAAGATATACACTAAATGTGACTGCTCATAAGCTTTTGTGTGCATCAGGACATATGGACTTCTTCATTTGGATAAGGACTGTTAAAAGAAACATGAGAAAGAGCAGTAGTTGTGAAATGAAGTATAGGTGAGTGGGGTGGGGGATAGTCGGTTATGCTTTCCTGCAACAGGTGTTCATGGCACCTCACTGGCCAGTCGATGTAGGTGACGGTACATGTATCAAGATAATTCAATTTAAAAAAAAGTCTGAAATTAAACAAGACTTCTCTCAGGACAGGACACAAAAATCAATGTAGTCTGTGATGGTGACTTCATTAATGGTATTGCTCTCTCATGTTTCTCCTGGGCTAAGTGTGCTGTACTAACCCAGTTCGTAAGCAGATATTAATTGACAGGTTTTGTCTACATCAAAACAGTTTCAAGCCTGATGAGGCTACATATCGTACAGCTTTTGTATAGGCACATTTTCTGTACTAGCATTTCCAGACTGCTAGGTTTGAAATTTATGAAAATGGCATGAATTTATTTTGTCCCCTACATTTAGAATACAACTTGTCTATATGAAATATGGACAACAAATTAAAACAAGCTGTTCATTAAATATATTTATTTAAAACGAATTCTGCTCTGTTGTTCCTCCTTATCTTTTCCTTTAAACGCCTGCCTTTCTTCAATTTGATTCAGACTAAAAGCACCCTGGAGGCACTTCTACACAACTGGTACTGTACCCATAAGCACCCCTTATGCGATCACTTGATCCTACACTTGCTCACACACTCACTCAATGAATAAATCATACATTTGCGCACTCTCTCACAGCAGATTTAACCTCTCAGTTACTGAGATACAAGCAAGATGTTTCACCTGGATTGGTTGCGTAGCTTCCATCTAACTGTCATTTATAATATTATTGAAACTAACAATTTGAATCTAGTGGTATATCTGAAGTGGGACAAATGTGATTCTGTCTGTTAACTATTGTGTAAACAACATACTTGACCCATTTCTTAGTCTTAACATACCTGAGAGCTTCAGAGGCTAACTTCTGCCGTCCAAGTTCATTTTCCTTATCCATAACCTTTCTAGTGAGAAGTTCAATGTCACTGTCTGTGGAAGCTATGGTCTCCCTCATCAGCGAGAGCTTGGATTTGTTCTCTAAATGTTCCTTTTCACTCTATAAAAAATAAAACAAATATGCTGCTGAGCAACAGACCCATATATTTCAGGGTCATTGACACTTCAACTACAAAAGTGCTCTTTATGAAACCAAGTCAAGCAAAATTTCTTGAAGCCATAACAATTTTAATTGAAGTTTGCAAGTAGAATTTATGATTTTTCAAACATTAGGTTAAAAAATATAACAAAAGCCATAAGTTCCATCTTTAAATAACATTCAACTGTTTTACCATGTCTAATAGCTTCATTCTGTCTTACAATAAATGAATTTGATGCATGTAAAAAAATTAAAAATAAAAATGTTAGAAGAGCGAACCAACATCAGTTCTGCTCTTTTCCCTGAACCCTCCAGTTTACGTGTGGCAGGAAAGCTTTGAGTATTTTGATAGAAGTGAATGTCAGGTACATGCTTCTTTGTCGTTGGGTGCACACAACCCAGTCCCTGAAGAGGTGTGGGGGGAGAGGTCTGAATTTGGGCTCTACTGCAATAGGTAATATGGACTGAAAAATCTTCCTTGGATGCTACTTCAGGACATGCCAATGGGCCATGCTACATCTTTAGAAGCATAGCAATATGTAAGGCTAATGAGCACCAGCTACCTGCCGCTAATTCATTTCATGCTAACCACTACTGTATACCTCCCGTCCTACACCCTCACAAAGGCTGTTCTCCTCGCCAAACAAGCCAGTGCTTACATTTGTCCTCATTAGTAGCAAGAAGAACAAGGCCCATTTAATTCCTACGGTGATGCCACGAGGCTTACGGCTCCCCAAGTTTTGAATACCATCTACAGTACACATACCCAAACTCAGACATCAAAAACTTACGCCACTTTGGTCCCCTGGCCACTCCTCAGTCTCCAGGTTTACTGGCCTGCAAATGACCTCACTCTCAGCAATCCATCCACTGACCATGAGGCACAGTTACTGGACCACATCTTACTGTTTACCAACCACAGGAAAGACCTTTAAGTCTTCTTCAGCACTTGGGCTTACCTGTGCTCACCTCAGTACCCCTTCTTTGTCCAATCAGAAATGGAAATCTTTGGAGACCGTACATGACCAACGTCTTCCATAAGGCCAAGCAAATTGCGCTCCCAATCCATTCACAGTGGACTTATAAGGATGATGCTCTTATCTGCTAGTCTCGATTACTTTAATTGTATTTTAATTTATGGTTACCCTGGACTTTGGCTCCGGCATCAACCTTACTGGGTACTAGACACTAACAACTCACAAAGGCTCTAAGAAAGATCACACTAGATCTCAGAAGGATTGCCTGGCCTTTTTCAAGTTCTGTGTGTAAGCTGTCAGCTCTATAAATGCAGATCAAGGGCCACTGCATTGCCTATTCACCTCTACACTTGTTAGCCCCAATCTTATTAGGGCCCAAGACTGCCATAACATTCACATGCTTATTGGCATAAATCTTGAATGAATGCGGCAGAGCAAACTTGGTTTTGGTGTTCCAAACATGTTTATACTGATAATCAAGTTCTGATGGCACTGCTCTTTCATAAAACGGTTATATTTACAGTAAGACATTGGATTATTATTTGAGGTGGGTATCAGGACGAAGCCTCCAAGTCACTAAATTAACCTGAGCACAACCCCTGGCAGCTAGGGCCCAGAACAGACAGGCTTAACTTAGGGGCCCGGTCCAGAGGGATCGTGCAGGTTCACTAACGGGTGCCTGGCGTTGTGGGCGATGTGCCAAATACGCCATTACCCCCCTCCCGCGGTCTATGTGGTGATATTTTCTCACCTTTCAAGTGCATTTTAATTTTTGAAGTCTCTAATCCAGAGACTATTAGGGGCTGGTGCCACCGGGTTTTTTTGTTCCGTGTGGCCCCCTCTCTAATTGCACTTTCACAGACGACTTTTCACTTTCACGTCCCTTGGTAGGGTGGGCCTTAGCGTGTCCATACCGCCGGGGTTTAATTCACCATAGGTCCTGACGAATGCCAGGTTAATTACACCAACATTGGCAGAAACATGTTGACCACCACCTAATGATATTGGAAACAGACCCTTCAATTTAGTTGGTCGTGTTTACCAACACATTTTTTAATATGTCCTTGTTGATCAGTCATTAAATCAATTTTTTGATACAATCAAGGCATTTTTAATTCACCACGTCACTCTTTTCACGAAATCCATCACTTAGCTCTCACATCTTCACATTACCCGCTCCGCATTAAATCTGGCGTTGAAGCACACTGGGGTGACATTCGGTCACTCCCAGTGGGGCCCGATGATGAAGCATGTCACCGACCAGGTCGGTGAGTGAGGGCTTTCTAAACAAACCAAATCGGTGTTGTTTCTCCCTTGTGCTCTATTACTTGTGTATTCTCAAAACAAGTAACACTCTTTCATTGTTATTTTTTAACTTAGGGGCCACCAGGATGGAGCGTGTGTCGGCTACACCAACCAGATTCGTCGTGGTCAAAGAATTTACCTTCTGATTTAGTGTCTGATTTAGAGTTTGGGGAAAGGTATTTACTCCATCAGGGTGATGGAGTAAAGTACTCGGTCACCTTGAGGAAATACCCGCCAAAAAAGGGTTATTTTTACAGGTTGCATCTCAGGGTTGAACTGCAGCAGTCAGGCTACACAGAGTAGGCCAAAAGCCATGTTTGCACTGCCGCTTTGGTCGATGGCAAAATAGGTGCCGCAGTCCCACAAGTTGCATTTTAACTTCCAGGCTATGGGTGAATTTTTCTACACCACTTACTAGGGATTTATAGGCAAGTTAAAAGTTCCAGTTAGTAATAAGGCAATTTAACCATGTTTAAAGGGAGAGCACAGGAATCTTCCTCCTGTTTAGCAGGGGTAAAGTGCAAAGGGATGTGAAATCAGTAAAAATAGGGTTCAGCAAAAGGTGAAATATCTGGGGTGATCATGATATTATACTGGTCAACTAATTAAATGAATAATTGATGGCATTCCATGAATGCCTTTTTTATTGATTAGTGGCTGTTGAAATATGTATATACTGAAATATGGCAAATTAGTATATTATGATAATTATGATGCACATTAATTGCACTTATAAATGGCTAATTGTGGAATGCCATATGCAGAGCTTAAATATTGTGTACTTGCAACAGACAAATAAAAGTCATAACGCTGAATCGTGGGTGTTTTGACCCCTTTTTATTCTCCTTATGACTACCAGCCAATCTGCACATTAAAGCAGGAGGGAAACTACATCATATCTCGTTAAGTCAACCGATTTCAAACTTCCATCGACCAGGCTTTCAGAGCAGGTGACCAGCTACCCAACTTAGCCCTGAAGCTTTGGCCAACCACATCCACAACTAACACCAGGCTCCTAAGAGACAATACCTTAAAATATTGAAGAGTGTACCTATGGAGGAAACATCAGGGCAAACACAGAGGTGATGTCTTTGATTGGGAAGAACATGTTGGCTCGCCTGCAACAGGACAATGTAAAGAAAAAAGGCAAAACAGATTAAGCTGCAGATAGAAGCTGACACCTTAGTGCTGGTGGCACCTGGCAATGCAATCTTTTTTGGCATCCTCACACCCTATGACCTCCTCCTCGGATTCCCTCACTATCACCCGGCAAGAAAGTGCCCCTTATCTCTCCTTAGCCCCTTTTTCAAATACATTTATTGGTTTTAAAGAGCTGGCCAAGGCTGGCGTTTCCAATCCACTCAGCTATCCACAAAAAATACAGATCTGTTCTTTGCAGCAGGCACATTAACCCTCTGCACTAATTTATGAGGAGTCAAAACTGGCACTTGCCAAAACTCCAATCTCTCACTCTCTAGCAGGAACAGTAACCACACGAGTTACCATGACGTTTTCATTGCTGGAAACTCTTTCAGCAGTTGCATTTAACTCGCACGTTATTGCAAAACCGAGGGTCCCACCCCCAGGTCAGTGCCCCCCTCCAGGTCAGCGCCCAGTTCGGCCTCACCTGTCGCACCCCCCTAAAGCCAGCCCTGGCTGACGCTGAGTGGATACCGTAACTGAACAGGATTGAGGCAATTGGACAGGAAACAAAAAGGTTGCACTATTTCAAATAGATATTTACAGGCCATGATCAGCACAAATGAATCCTGATGGCAGGGGTAGAGTTGAAAGGATTAGGACATGAGTTAGCCACTGTGATGGCTAGGAAACTTGGAAGCTTTCAGGAGATGGGTTCAAGGGCAAGGGCTGCTGGGATGCAAAGAGGTGTTGCACTGGATGATGAAAAACAAAACATGCAGGTAAAAGCAACATAACATGCAGCCTCAATTTTATTTCCACAGTATAAGGAATTTTCTTCAGAGATGCGAGATTAAAGAAAGAATGCCGACTTTAAGTCTCACACATGACTTTCTTTAAGGCACTCGCTGACCTTTCGAAACAAGTGAAAGACTTGACTGTTGTTTCTACAAAAAGTAATTTGATCAAATATTTTGAATTACTCAAACCAAAGCTTCCTTCCCGTTCAGAATCCCCCCTTACCGCTCGAAGTGATGCTCTGTACTCCTCTATCTGCTGCTCCAGGCGGGCTCTCTCATTGATCGCTGTCTCCTGGGATATCTGACAAAAAATCATTACATACATGGTTCACCTTTCTGAGAATCAAAATGACAGCATTAATTATGCATTTCTGTTTTTTTTTTTTAATAGACTGTCTCCTCGAACCTTAAGCCTCTCTCGCAGGCTGTCTCTTTCCGTGGTCATCCTTCTCAGATCTGAAATGGCGCCGTTTCTTTCAGCCTCCACGCGCCGCAGGATGTTCTGAGCCGTCAGGCTGGCCTTGGGCGCCTTGGGGCTTTTAATGAGCTCGCGCCGAAGGCGGGCCACTTCTTCCTGGGCCTGCCAATCATAAAGCACAGTACACTAGCATTTTGGTCGAGTAACAATACTGAAGAGTGGTGCACAAATACGATGGACAAGAGTCGAAATCCTAAATAAATGTTGTCACTCTATGTAATGCAGGCAATTTGCATAATGTTATTGGGGGCTTCCGAAAGAAAATTCACACGTTAACTGCAATTCTGAAAATCCATAATGTCTTTTCCATTAATCTGTATTTCATTCACATTTTTTGGAGTAGTTGGAAGTATTCATCACTTCTTCCAAAGTCCTGCAACAAAGATGGTTGGCAAATCTAGAACTCACTCTCGCATGGCCACCATTGACAAAGTCTGACATAATCTTAACTAAATTCACTCCCCAGCTTATTCATTCATAAAACCCACCTTTTCTATAACGTTTCTCCCACAGGCTTTGATTTTTGACTTTGGGCGAGTGACCTTGGTAGTGTAACATAATATGGGTTTTATTGAAAATGTTCTTTATGCTATGAAAGATTGCAGACTTATAGTATTTTAATCACACCTAGACCATTCAATATAAAATAACCATGCTATGGTTTCTAGTAGGGTCTATGTAGTCTCCCCTCCTATAAAACAGCCCTGTGGCTCAATGGTTAAAATGGCAGACCCTGATGCAGAGGTCTAGCCCGGGACCAGGGTTCAATTCCCACCCTCTGCGGGTTTTGGCTGAAAATTCCACGAACCTGATAATTCTCGCCTCAGTGCCTATTCCAATCATGGAGTCCCACTCTGCAACTCTGGGCAATAGCTTGCTTAATCTCCACAACGGCCCCCACAACGCTAAGGATGCCTGGCCTCCACCTTGGGGGTGCCCAGGAGTGGACGCCTCACAGGGAAAGCCAGGATGGGTTCCACAGCGGTATTCGTACAAGCGCCTTGAGACCCTTGCGGGTGAGTAGTGCGCTATACAAGTATCAATTTACATTTACTTAAGTGGCGTAGTGACACCCAAGTTCACAGGATATCTCCACACGTCTGGGGGCCAAAAAAGCTCTACCGGGACAGAAATATTTGTTTTTCCTCAGACACACCCAACATTGGGCCCTCGTACAGTTTGGTAAATTTGGGGTTCCAACTGTGAGATCAGTCAGAAACCGTACTAAAGCAGAAACATATGCTCACGAATCATAAAAATCTAACCTTCAAATAGGTGTTTAAAAGTCCTGCTAAAAAAGATACCCAGTCTCATCTGTTATAACCTTGGTATAAACAATGCAAGAAAGATAGCAGTGAATGTGTGTCAAGCCATTTTTTTTGCCCTCACCAGAAAAAGTATGCAACCCGCACAGCAAGTGACCAATTTACCACAAAAAACCTTCTGTTCGTGGGTAATTTTCAACCCAGTTCATCCCACTGCTTAATACCTTCAGACCTGCACTGCTGAAATAACTTGTTCCAGCAACCTATATACATGATTTTAGCAGAGATTTTTTTTGCTGCAAAAATGTCATTTGCATTCTCAAGTGGAAAGCAGAAGCACTCAAGTTGACACTGCTCAATGGGCACATGCAGACGAAGCATTTGGTTGTTGGAATAAAAGACCTGACCAACCTACTGTGGAAGCAGGTCTACCATGTGCAGAAGATAAAGATGGGTTAGATTGCGGAACTCCAGCAGGTTAGCATGCTGAATCCTCCTCGTCAAGTCTGCGGCAATCGGGATCATCTGTACTCGATACTCCACAACTTATAAAGCTCTCTGGACCGAAGTAGAATTGGTGGGTACTGTGTCAACAGGTCCCACAATACGTCAAACCTGAAAGTATTACCCGGGAAACTATTCTCATAGAAGTGTATGGCACAAAGCCAAGTACACTTTCTGCTTTGTCCTGTGGTAAAAGAATCGTGCAGGGGCACTACAATTGGGGGGACATTTTTTCCTTTCACCTTTAGATGAAATTCCAAATAGAGGTACTCCAAGGAGAAGGGGACTCAGAAAACCTGCCTGCATTGAGGGTGTCCTGTTCTTAGGCCCATCTCCACAGCTGAATTGCCTCCAAACACAACGTCCATGACCTCACACCACCCTGTGTGTTATCATGATTGATGGTTGTGGGGTTGTCTGACAGACCTTAAATGGAATGGAGGAAAGCTTTGAAGGCAGGATGGACTGCTAACAGCTCAAACACATTTAAGTTTAGATGGAGCTCCGATGCAGAAAAGTCGCCTTGTTCTACTATTTTGCCATGAGGAGGGCTCCAGCGCTCAATAATGAGACATCCATCACTACGGTATCTTGCAAAAGTGGAGGCCTGAAGGGATGATCCAGTATTAGACTGGCATAACATCTTAACCTGTTCAGATTCACACAGGGCAGGTGTGAAAATCTGCTTGAAAGCATAGAGTCCCCTTGATGCTCGAGCTATTGCCTCCTTGGGCACCACAAAAGAGTTCTCATTCGCCATCTGGTGTATATATCAACAGGGTGTCTGAGGCCTTCGGGCTTAACAGGCACAGGATTTGCAGACCCTGAATCGCTGTTTGAACCTGAAACATTAGAATTAAATCACAAATATTAGCGATCCTCTGGTAAGTAGGAAAGCCCTTCATGTGGGTTGTGTCTCCCGCCGCTCCTCCACTAACCAGTCATCCAAGTCCGGGAATACATGGACTCCTGACTTCTCCAATGAAGTCTTCACCATAGCCATCACCTTGGTGAAAACTCATGGAGCAGTCATCAGCCCCAAATGACAGAAAAGTGAATTGAAATTCTGAGACCTTATGTTAAACTTTAGGTAGTGTCTGTAAAAAGGGAGGATTGGCAGGTGAAACCAGGTGTCCTAGAAGACCAGGAATACTATCAATCCCCTACACTGACAGCCAAAGGCCCCGCGCTGGGGGACACCATCTTGAACTCGTCTTGCCAAATCAAGAGGTTGATTGCCATAATGGGGAGAAACCCGCATCCTTCTTGAGGACTAAGAAGTAAAAGGGAGCAACATTTTTTGCCCCTTTCCTGAATGAGCACAACTTCTCTGGCCCCTTTGTTCAGCTTCCACCTCAAAAATCAAGGATTGAACCGGAGAGCACATCCTGGTGAAAGGAGTGAGGGCCAGAGGGGAGGACAGAAAAGGTAAGTTGTAGCCTTTTAGTGGTCAGTGATCTGTTGTGATACTTCCCCAATTGGTAGAAAAAAGAAGATCCTCACTTCTATCAGACTTTGGTGGAATACAGGGGATGGGATACAAAAGGTTTAGAAGCTTTAGAGTAGAAGATGGTGGGGACTGGTGTTGTTGCTGTTAATGTGAGTGGGTACTTTACATCCACCCCTGCCTAGTAGGACCACTTGCTCAGAAAAGGTCCGGATGTCTCCTTCCTAAGTAGGTTTTTGGGCTTTTTTGGGAAAACCTCTTGGGAGAACGTTCCTGTTGGGAGACTTATCTTCAAGGGGAATAATTGGGGGTATGACTGAAGTCTTTGGCCAAACAAACTTGGCATCAATGAATGTAAGTCACAGGCCAGGATCACAAAGCCGTCTTCCTATGACATCTGTGACAGGATTTATATTTCACAATCTTTAGAGAATTCCTTGGAGAATTGCCACCTTAATGTGGTTGTGGGGCTTGGTTGTCTCAGTGACCTGGAGAGCTATGCTGGTGGGAGCTTAGTCTCCTTGGAAGGTTGCCCCTCGCCAGACAGGTCAAAGAGTAGAGCCCAGAGAAAGCACGATGCACTGGTCCTCCAGGTTGGGGGTTGGACGCAAGGCTAACAACCTTGCCTCATAAAAGGCATTTGTTACAGAAACAGCAGCAAGAACCACTAAATCAACTGGGCACAAGGGACTTCCGGAGTCTCTGCATGAGATATGTGTAACAGACAGTAGTCAAAGCTGAAAGGAAGCTATTGATAGGATGACAGAAGAGTGCCAGGTGCAAGACCAGAATAAAACTCTGCAAGGTACGGACTATATATGAAACAGGAAAGCTGGCTCAAGTTACATTTGAGATGAGCTGCTACAACCTACACATCCTGGAGGTCAGCAAAGTAGGTGGACCGTATCTGGCAGAATAAAAATTACCACAGGAGAAACAGTACTGTACTCAGGAAGGTGACGATGACCAGCATCATAAATAAGTAGCCACCATCCTGAGCAAGGGGACAGAGAAATGTCTAAGTGAGTGGAAGCCAGTCAATAGCAGACTCATTACAGCCAGGTTAAAAGGCATACACATTAACACAACCATTATCCAGTGCAATACTCCAACAAATGATGCAGAGGACAAATGAGTCAAGGACATACTCTACGAACAGATGCAAGTTGAACTTGAAGCTGTGCCAAACCACAACCTGCAGATTGTGATGGGAGACTTGAATGCTGAAGTGGGAAAGGACAATACAAACCATGACAGAGCGATGAGAAAGGAAGGTTGTGGAACAATAAATGACAATAAAGAAAGACTGTTGGAACTTTGTGGCACACATTATTTGGGCTTATGAGGGACTCTTTCCCCACTGTGATATTCGCAGACTAACTTGGTGCACACCCAGTGGCAGAGACAGAAACCAGGTTGACCACCTGATGATAAGTGACTCCACTATAAGATGTCAGAGTGAGGAGGGGATTGAATGGCAGCAGCAATCACCATCTAGAGACTGCACTTGTGAGGCTGAAGTTCAGAAAAACAGAACGCAAGACATCAAGGTGATATCTCTTCGAACTGGAAAAATTACAGGACTTCGCGACTGAGAAGACATTCATCTTACAAATCAGAAACAGGTTTCAACTCCTGGCAGACACTGAAGATCAGTCTGGACCAACTGCAGATGCAGTCAGTGAGAAATGGGAACAGGACTTTTCAGTGTATGTGAAGAGCAATGAAACATGCCTGGAAACCAAGAGAAGGAAGAGGGAACAATGGATAAGACAAGACACATTGCAAGCTATTAAAGGCATGAGGGTAGCAAAAATTAAACTTATGGAGGCCAAATCTGAGAGGCACAGGAAAGGTACAAGCAACAGTACAGAGACGAACACAGAGCAGTGAAAAAGAATGACAAGAGCAGACAAACAGGCGTACATGTATAACCTCACCAGTCAAGCAGTGGAACCAGCCAGTTTAGGAGAATGGGGGACAGCCTTTAAGATGATAAAGATAGTCAGTTTTAAATCTTGAGCAACATACAACACCCCTATCAGGGACAAGTAAGGTAGGCTACTCTCAACAGACAAAAAGCAGGAAGCACACTGGGCTGAGCACTTTGAAGAAGTCTTAAACAGACCAGTACCAACAAGTGAAGTGAACGTCCAAGAAGCAGAGACAGACTTGGATGTGAACACTGCCCCACCACAGAAAGAAGAATTTGTCACTGCTATCCATTCTCTTAAAAACATAAAAGCTCTTGGCCAAGATAACCTAAATGCAGAAATGTTCAAGGCAGGCCCTGAAACATCAGCCAATATCCTCCAACTACTGTTTCCATCACTTTGGGAGGGAAAGAGAGTACTACATGGAACGAGCCAAGGCGTCATCCTCAAGATTCCAAAGAAGGGAGCATTATCTAATTGTAACAATTGGCATGGAATCGTACTTCTGTCAATCCAGAGTAAAATCCCGGCGAAAATCATTATACGGCACATTGCTGATGCCATGGATAAATAGTTATGAAAAGAAAAGGCTAGATTCTGCAAGGCAGAGGGTGTGTTGAGAAGATCCATACTCTACACCACATCATAGAGATGAGTATGGATTGCACGAGACAACTATGCATCAACTTTATTAATTTTGGGAAAGCCTTTGACAGTATTAACCGTGACAGCCTGTGGCGTATACTGAGAGCCTATGGCACACCACAGCAGTGAGTTCTCCTCATCAAGAGCTTCTATTATAATTGTACAAGATAGTGAGTATAGCTTCATGAGTATAGCTCCAAAGTCAAGACCAGTGTGAGACAGCAGTGATGTGTGATGTCAGAGTTGCTCTTCAACCTAGTCATCAATGTGGTGATGCAACGCACACCTGAAGACCAAGCCAGAGGACCTTATTTTTTACACTGGAGGACCTTGACTATGCAGATGAGACAGACAGACAGACATATATATATATATATATATATATCCAAAACCAAAGTATACACCGCGCGTAGCGATCACAGCCTGCACAGATACACCAAGCACGGACCAAGTTTTTCGGCATTCAGATCTTTATTCGCCTGTCGATTTCATGACGTTTCGGCACCCCTGTGCCTTGCTCTCGGGTGATTCTGACAAATTGTGTAAACAAACGTCTCCCTGAAAATTTTACGCGGACACAACAGGTAGCAATAAAGGAGGCCTGCATAACCGCAACTATATTATGAAAAACCATGTTAATGGAGATCTATTTCTCCACAGTCCCCCCGAAGCTCGACTGTCCGACTGGAGCGCCAAAATCTTACGCGCTAGGTAAAATTTTCACGGACACGTTTGTTTACACAATTTGTCAGAATCACCCGAGAAACGATAAACGTTACTTGCCAGCCCCGTACAATCACTAGTTACTAAACGATCAGTATCACTGCACAACTTCACACGATCGTATATAACAAGGCTTTTTGAGTTTCACGATCACCTACTCATTAAGACAGGACCATGCCTAGAACCACCTGGCACCATCGAATATATGATCAATCCTTGCATGCACCACCAACTACGAGCATGTCATAGTCCTCTGAATGAGTTTGGAGTGTCGAAGAGAGAGTTGACGCTGCCATGATTGTTAACCGGTCAATGAAGAATTGCCATTTTTTAGTTGTTTAAAACTCTATCAATGATAGATATATGAAGCAGATTTCTGCTTGGTGTGTGTCCCCCGTATCCCCTCCCCCTTGTTTGTTGCAAAACAAATGTGTTTTTCTTTTGCAGGTACATTGAGACCTCCTATAACAGAGAAACAGGTCAACGTCGCTATTTCTTCTCACTTTTTTGAGCACCATATTTATTTATTTACATAATTTTCCTCACGTTATTCACTTAACGGTCCTGATGAATGCCTATAAGTCCTAATCCAGGCAACATAGGCAGAAACATGTCGACCATTTTTTAACTTCCCCTTTTATGATCTTTATACTCTGAGTGCACCTTACACTCATAATCAAGTCCATAGATGCACTCATTTAAGAGTTACCAGACCCGAAAATCAGACCAATAAAGCTACCTTCTGAACTTTCAGGTCTTTTTAATACCCTTATCACTGGCTCACTACTGCATCAACCTTGGGTTAGTACCTCCACTACCTCCGGGTGGAGGCTGCATAAACAAAATCGACCTAATGATTATGCACACACGTGATCCAAAAGCGGAGAATCAAGATATACCGCTTCAGATACCAACACCCATGTCACAAGCATGAGGGTCTTTTATATTGGGACATCTCCTCCTCCATTTCTTCCTGCATACCTAAGGTTGTGCAGGACAAGTGATCCATTCCCATTTTTGATTAATATATGTAACCTTTGGAAATTGAATGGAACAACATTCCATCTCCCTCCACATTTGATCAAAAGAGTAGTGGGATTATACACATGCATCCCACACCAACAAGGGTTGGATGCATGTGAACACTTTCTATCAGAAAGATCCATCTCTTATGCGGAACACACACAGATGCTGCTAGAAATAATGAGAACCTGCCTTACCCAAAACTTCTTCCTATTCGACAATAAAATTTATAGACAAAACCTGGGTACTTGTATGGGAACATGCTTTGCGCCATCTTTTGCGGGGCTTTTCATGGGCCTGTGGGAAAAAGAAGTGGTATACAGAATGCCCACATACACTGAGAAAGTCGCCCGATGGTTAAGATATTTTTGTCATATGGAGAGGAACCCAGTCAGAAGCAGTTACCTTCGTTGAAACCCTAAATAAAAATCAATACAACTTGAAATTTACGAGTCATTGGGGAAAAGACAGTATGAAATTTCTCGATTTGAAGCTAACAGTCACCAATAACAAACTAGAGAGCACCTTGTACAGAAAGAGCACAGCAGGGAATAGCTTCCTTTATGCCCAGAGTTGTCACCCTAGCGCGCTCATCAGAAGTATCCTGATGGGAGAACTTTTAAGGGCAAAGAGAAATTGCAGTACACCGCAAGGTTACATAGAAGAGGAAAAACAGATGTCTGACAGATTCAGAAACAGAGGTTATTCGGAGAAGATCATTAACAGAGCAAAGAGAGCAGTGGCAGGAAAAGACAGAGAGACTTTGCTCTTAGAAAGAACGAATAAGGATAAGGAAGAGAATACTACCCGATTTATTACTACATATAGTAATCAATCATACATGATCAGAAAAAGTCTGACTAAGTTTTGGCCAATTGTGAAAACGGACCCAGACATCACAGATTGTGTTGATCTATTCCCGCAAGTGACTTTCAAAAGGACAAAATCATTAAAAGATCAACTCTGCAAAGCAGTGGAAACCAAAAACCCAAAAATAGGTGGGATACAAGGCTTCTAAACCTGTAGAAGCTGTAAAGCTTGTAAGAACAGTCGTAATAAAAAAGAGGTAACTATCACCAGAAGCTGAAAAATTCCAAATAAAAGAACACACATCCTGAAACACAGAATTTGCGGTTTATGCTCTATTCTGTCCGTGCAACATGAGTTATCTGGGCAGTACCATCAAAAAGACTAAGCTCAGAGTCCTGTAACATTTACGAGCAATAAAGAATGGCGATAAGTCATACCCGATCGCCAGACATTTTCAAAGCCAGCATAAACAGGATACATCATTACTAAGCTTTTGTGTGTTGGACACGATTAAGTTTGATGAAAGAGGTGAGAATAGAGTCCAAAACCTACGGAGGCTAGAGTCAAGAATAATCATTCAGTACAAGACAATGACTCCGTTAGGGCACAATTGCGATGAAGAGCTTGAAGTACATTTGGGTTAACCGGCTACAAATAAAATATTACTGTTTTGTTGCATAACAGGGAACAAAAATGGCTTACATCATTGGTGAATTTGATTTTTAAAGATCATATTTCGGTTTTAGGAGCTTAGAAGCAGCAGTCTACATGGTATCCAAATTGCTAATAAGAAATGTTGATTATCTATTTTGATCTCTCCTAGATAGGAATTTTAAAAGTACATCTGGTCACAGGTTGTTTTATTTATTATTTTTATTTGTTTTCTTTACTCTAGAGCATATGAAGAAAAGAAGCGGTAGAATTTGCAGATACCGAGAGAATCTTTTCATGTATTCTTCATAAATTGAATGAAACTGTGGTAAATTAGAGGAATGAAATGCCCACTTGGGCTCAATAACTTTTTCTAAGTTAGTCGCTCAAAATGAGCGAAAAAGAAATTGTGACAAGGGGATACAATAAGGAATTTTACCAATGCGGCGAAGTATAGCTGAGGATGCCCACATGGGCTAGATACCTTACAGTCACTAGAGTCTGTCCTGATCTATAAAGAGCAAAGACGAAAGTAACCTAGGTAAAGTTACCCCTGTTTTCAAACACCCCTGTCTTCATTGTCATTTTTATGTTGAAATCCCCTAAAACCCTATGGTATTAAAAATGAGTTAACATAGATTACTGAAAAGAATATGGTTAAATAATCAACATACCGCTAGAAAAGATATGTATAAGGAGGTAAAAAGGAATTATTCACATTTGTTATCTTTTGGAGAATCACAGTTATAGTCTGTTTTTCTGTTTCATTATTTGCACAACCATCACATGACTATTTAAGTTGCACTTGGGATGTTAAAATTTACTCGTGAGCAAGGGTCACTGACCCGAAGCGCGTAGGGTGATTACCTTAAAACTGTCGAATTAAAAGGCTTTTGGGAGATCTATTTGGGAGATATTGAAGAAACTTTTGAATATATATATATATATATATATATATATATATATATATATATATATATATATATATATATATATGTATATATATATATCCCCTCAACATCTATGCAAAGCAAGTGGGCCTGAAGAGCAACATGAAGAAATCAGAAGTCATGCTGCTAAACATCCAAAACCCTTCACCATTCAAAGCGGATGGAGAAGACCTATCCATAACCGAAGAACTCATTTACCTGGGCAGTACTATCAGACATGATTGAGGAACAGGCTGCGTCATCAAGAGCAGACTAAACAAGCCTAGGAATGCCTTCAGGATCCTGTACAAAGTGTGGAAATCATCTCAGTACAGCACAAACACCATTTAGAGATTTTAAAAGGACTATGTTCTGTCCACACTTGCACAGATCAGAATGCTGGTGGATGATGAAGCGATATCACCAAACTGTCAATCTTCCACACTAGTAACCTGAGAAGAATCTTGCAAATTTTCTGTCCGTGAGTCATATCCAACCTGGAACTGCTCACCAAATGCAAGCAAGAGAGCATGAACAATATCATTATGCGAAAAAAGGTGGGAATGGATAGGACACACCATGAGAAATAAAACAAGACTCCATCACAAGAACAGCTCTCCACAGGACCTGAGTAGCCAAACGGAAGAGGGGAAGGCCAAAGAACACCTGGAGATGAACTGTGGAATCCGAAAAGAATACCCTGAATTACAGCTAGGGCACTGCACAGAAACTTGCCGAAAACAAACAGACGTTGAGGTCCTTCACTGCTGCCCTACATGCAGGTCAGCATAATGGATGGTTCCTTAAATACTCTGACATCTTCACATCCTGAGCAAGGGAAGTCATGTAGGAAGCTGCATGGTGCCACATGAAGGAGCTGAAGAGGTATTGCTAGGGAGGGTGGTTGAAGGGGAATTTCCAGATCCAATCTGGGACCTGAAAGATATTCATTAGGCAAGGAATTTGCAAGAAATATCAATCAGAAAGCACAAATCTACACTTCCATTGGAAAAGATATATTAGAAACCTGACTGCCATACTCCAGCTTACATTTATAAAAGTGATGGAACACCAAAAGAAAAAGGATAGGAGCAAACAAACCCCATCAAAGATTCAGTTAGAATTAGGAGCAGATCACCCAAAAAGCCACCAGATCCCAAAATAATGAACAGGTCCAAGGGGAACACAATTTAAGAGACAGGGACAGGTACAAAAATAGCAACTCTGTCATAAGTATCAGCTACTTTTATTTTATTGCACAAGATTGCAAGGGGTGAATGTAGGGTCCTGCACCTAAAACCATTATAAGTAGGCAGAATGTTTTGTGCGCATATTAGTCCACAAGGTCATGTATACCCAAGACAGGGAAGCATCAGGAAAAGAGCAATGTTGCAGCACTGTTGAACTGCATTTTAAAAACACACACAACTCCATTTTGTGTTGCCATGCTCTCGGCAACTTGGTGAAGTACTGCTTTCCACGTCCCCGTTGAAACTTGCACAACCCTCCCCGCTCCTTGTGGTTGAGCCGATTCAGAGAAGCCGCCTGTGCGCCTCATCCCCCCCCCCCCCCTCCCAGTTGTGTCAAAGACTCAGCTACATCCTGTCCACCGTTGGTAACTCAGCCTGTCACAACTCCTGTGCCCCATGACCACGCCATCTGGTCAAGGAACCACGAGGCTGTGCCCCGTGACCACAACATCGGATCAAGGAAGCACGAGGCTGCACCCTGTGACCACACCATTGAGCAAGGGAGCACGAGGCTGTGGACATTGTGCAATAAGAGACAGATGTCCCCTGGCCACGATTGCACCACAAGACTGACGAAGAACTTGTCAAATGAGGAACTAAGCAAAATGTGGAACTGTTTATTGTGTAAATGGGCGTGGCTAGCGCTATAAGTATGTGTGTGCTGCGGATTGAAGCAGCAGTCTCCGTAGAATTGTCTTTGTACCATTCTGGGACCTCTGTCCTTAGCTCGAGCTAATAAATAACTTACTTCCCTCCACGGCTGGTTGTCCTGGTCTCTTTGGTAATGTATGACTTGAACAAGGAGAACCCGTAGATTCTAAGGTGTGCCCTGCACCACTGGCTTTGACTCTCCTAGTGGGGGAGAGGTCTCCAAAAAGCCGGTTCTACAATATGGCGCCCAACGTTGGGTGTCTTCGGTGGTCGTCATCGAGCCTGGTGGTCGTGAGGGGTCCGTGATAGAATTCTAAGGGAGGCGCGCCACTACATTGGCGCAAGGAGTCCAAACAGATCAAAATCAAAATCAAAAAGAACGAAGCTAAAGTAATGCGTATGAGTGTGATTCAGAAAGCCCAGAGTCATGATAATCAGAGAATAGAAGAGGGTATAGTAATACATGATAGATTAAATAGAATGCAGATAGATGGATGTTACGTTACAAAGAAGGTCCCCGAAAAGGCCCGGGACAAGAAGGATGACCCTCTCATGTCCTCTATGTTAAACACCCCTCCACCCTATACTCCCACCATGTATCCGACCCTTAATCCCGGCCAATTGACCCCGCTACTGCTCCAGTGGCTGCCCCTGCCCATGCCCTGGTTTGTCCAATTCCTCAGCCACTTGTTCACAACGCCCCGACTGTTCAGGCCATTGTACCAATGCAAGTCCACCCTTCTTTTCCTCTTGTTGCACCTTCCACTGGTTCCGTACTTGTCCAACCTAATATGCCTTCGACTCCCGTTGCAACCAACCCATTTCTTGTTGACAGTCATCCGACACCTCCCCCCAGTGCAGGACTATTAGCGAATGCATGGTCAGTGGTCCGTGATTATATCCCTTATGCAACTCCGCATAGACCTCCCACTCCCAGACGACGCACCTTGCGCAGACTGATAGATAGTACACAGGAACAACTCCCTATGAGTCAACAAGCTTGTGTGTGGATGGATAATAACACTATGTACACCGCTCAGGATATATGGATGACAATGGATCAGTGGACACGCATTCAACTGTGCATATTTTTCAGCAGTTCTAGATCCCGTAGCCCGTGCACTACCCAGTTGCTTCAGAGCAGCAGCTGCAGCTGCCATATCCATTCGCCAATCTGCTGGCCTGGTCCTTGACACTGCACTTACAGTTATGGTTCCTCACGCAGTGGACACTTTATTAAATAGGACAAAAACACAACACCTTACTAGTGCACGTTTGTCCGGATATAAATTGACTCTCTTAGCCAGTCATATCACCATCCGCCACTGCACTACGCTCAATCCAGCCACATTGCTACCCTTTGTTAATGATGACACTAGTCCTGATCCACATGATTGTGTCCTCCGGACGGAGGAAGAAACTAAAGGCTGTGTGGATTTAACTGACACACCCCTAACTGACCCTGATGGTACCCTGTACGTGAATGGTTCTTGCTTCAAACTTCCTCATAATAAACAAAAAGAATGCCAATACTGTATCTCTATTTAACTAAATAACCATAAATCATACGAATTGCACACTATGGTTTGTTGACAAGTTTTGTCTGATTAAATCTCTTTTTTATTTTAGATTTATATTTCTCAAAAGGTAGTTTGGTTATTATTTCACCACTTTAACACAAAGTACAAGACCTCCTATACGAATCAACACAAATACAAAACACATTTAGGCAAGTTTACATATATACAATATTCATTCATTCAAACGCAGTCATACCCTCTCATACAAACACAGCCATCAACATATTCATATATATACACTGGAATTACAATCTTCACAGTACGCCATAAAAAGTCACTTTTCTTAAATAAAGTTTTTGTTGAAAAAATTCAAGATCAATCCTTCTGCTTTAATGGCACTAATAGTCTACGCGTTTCGAACTCTCAGTGGCTTGGGAGTTCTCATCAGGACATCAAGCTCTTTGAATTCAAGCTGAAATGGGAATATGGTTTCGCCCGACGGCAGACAAGGTGTATCCAGGACCAAATTACTTTGCAGTGTTATTGATTTGCTTGATAAATTTGGGCTGCAGCCTGACTTGTAAATTGGAGCAGGCTGCCTTCTATGCGGGGGTCTCGGTGGGCGGGTTATATCTATTTCTGAATTTTTTGGTTAAAACGCCGCACCTCGAAGCAGTATCGTCTCCTTCACCGGGCTCAGTTCCAGAGCTTTCCGTCCTCGCGTGCTTCCGGTTTTGCAAGGAATCATGGAAACTTCCTGATGGCAGTAGAACTGCTGCCTATGCCATCACCATGTTACAGACAGTAGTAGAGAGTGAGAGAATACCTTACCAATCAGCCCAGGCTGCTGAGGTAGTACAGGGATGGCCGTCAACATTTACACTGACAGCCAGTACACCTTTGGCGTGGCCCATAATTTTGGGCGACTATGGGCTGAGAGGGGTTACCTTACTTCTCACGGTACTAAGATACAACATGGTCATCTGGTCAGCAGGCTGTTGGAAGCATTAACTCTTCCTTCAAAGATAGCTGTGATCAAATGTAGCGCCCACAAGAAAGTTACCGATGACATAGGAAGGGGTAATGCAGTTGCTGACCAGACGGCAAAGGCGACAGCTAAAGATGTTTCTGCCCGTATGTATGTAGCTGGCCCCTCGAACTGGGTACCGGAGAATGGGATGCACGAGGACACTGTTGAGAATGTGAAGGAAATACAGGCAGAAGCAACTAGAGAGGAAAAGGCTCTCTGGGAAGAGCAAACAGGCCTATTAAATGAGAATGGCTGTTGGACGGATCTGTCTGAACAACAGCGATGGTTGTTACCGGATGCCTATGTTTTGCCAGTGGTCACTATGGCCCATGGCCCAGCTCACATTAGTGCAAAAGGCATTTGCAAATTTCTAGCTCCAGTATGGCAAAACAAACACATCTCAAAATATGCTGAGAGGTTAGACAGGCTTTGCATGATTTGTTTGATGCATAACCCCGGAAAAGGTACACCGACACCTGCTGGGAATTTTGCACCCCCATCTTACCCCTTCGAAGTACTCCAAATAGATTACATACAGATGGAAAGATGCAATAATCTCCGATACGTCCTGGTAGTTGTGTGTGCCTTTAGTAAGTAGATCGAAGCCTACCATCTTAAGGACAACACTGCTATAAGCACTGCCAAAATATTGTTGAAGGAATTTTTTCCCTGATTAGGGATGCCCAGAATTATCTGGAGTGACAACGGAAGCCACTTTACAGGAGAAATAATAATGAAAGTGTGTATAGGGATGGGGATCAGACAGAAATTCTATGCCGCCAATCACCCCAGAGTCAGCAGGTTTGGTTGAGCGCCACAATGGAACACTGAAATAAAAAATGGCAAAGATCCAGGCTGACACAGGACTGTCTTGGCCGGACGCCCTGCCCCTTACCCTCCTATCAACTAGAGCCACGGCACATTCCCGTACTCGACTGTCTCCGTACGAAATAGTGTTTGGTCGTTCAGCAAATATTTAGAGAGTACCCCGCCCCAAGAAGTACTCTGACATTAAATACCCGTTGTTGATTGATTATTTACATGAATTGACCTCTAACTTACGTCTCATTCCTCGTCAGGTACAAGATATCCTGCCACCCAAACCAGAGGGCCCTGGTCACACCATCCAACTTGGGGACTGGGTTTGCATCCGGAACTTCCAGAGAACAAAGAACTTGGAGCCGAGGTGGAAACCGCCCCAGCAAGTGTTGCTGGCGACCAGGTCTGCAGTGAAGGTGGTAGGAAGAAAAAACTGGGTCCACGGAGTGCATTGCAAGAAGGTGCCTCTACCTCTACCATACGACAGGTGGGTCAAGGAAGGCCTGGGAGACGACGAATGCAAAAATGTCCCGCGCTTTGCACCCTTCAGTGACGCCAACATTGCCTGGCCTTCATCTGAACGAGAGGACGACGACATCCTGCAATCTGCCGTTCCTCCGCATCTGAGGTTGCGGGACACTCAACAGCCAGAGCCTTTGTTTCCGGAACAGACAACGCCCAGGTCCACCCGGTACAACCTCCGACCCAGAAAAAAGGACTGAAAAGACAAAGGTCTCTGCCCTCTGCTTGACATGGTCCGACAAATCGCTGCAGGGCTGTGATACACCGGCGTATTTTTATTTTTCTCTTTTGACCGGAGCCGGTACAGCGGACCAGAATGTGCCAATAGGGCCGACGGAATCACTGACCGGTGAAGCAACCACCAATCACAGGTAGCAACTAGGGAAGACCAAGTGAAGCAGACGATGAACAAAATGAACACTGAAAGCTTGAAAAATAAGGAAATAAAGAAAGTAGAGTACATGAAAATAATACGTGGCCGGTACTCGATCCGTCTAATCATACTAATGACTATCTCACTGGGACTGGCCTGCCTCGGATGGGTAATACATGCTGCCCTTGCAGCACCTGAGCCTCCTGCCTCTACAGAATTGCCTCATCAGCATGTGTCATTACCCACCCATGAGAAAAACAGAAGGACAGGTTTCTTTAACAACACTTGCATTCAAATGTTGCACCAGCTTGTGGTGAACACAACAAACTGTTAGGTATGTGGGTTGCTCCCCCATACTGCAAGCACTGGGATGTCCCAGATTCCTGCTCCATTTTCTCGAGCTGGCCTGGCCTACGGCTGGTACACTGTGTTCTTTGATGCATTCTATTCAGGTGACACATCCACACGATCCCTGGGGAAGATCAGTAGCAGACAAGCCTTCCGCCACATCATGGCTGCGGAGTGGCCAAGCATGGATAAAGATTTAGCAAAAAAGAACGAATATGAGAACAATCATGGGTCCTTCTATCCATCAAACATTTACAATGGTGGGAGAAAGAAAAGACTGCCACCTATCAGAGATCTCCCTGTCTACCCACATCCTGGAAAATACTGCATGAAGAGCAGTGGAACAGTATGGGTGGGAGAAAGTGACTGTGCCTACACACTCCAGCTCAATGGTTCGACTCTCCCAGCTCTGGTTTCCTCACTGAATACGTACTTTGTGTGTGGGAACAAGGCCTACACCTGGCTACCCAAGTCCTGGGCAGGCTTCTGTTACATTGCTTGGTTGCTCCCCCCACCTACACAGCCGATGCAAAACACCGCATCCAGAAGAGAGGTGTGGTTGATACTGAAGACACAGCTGGCCAAGAATTTGGTGACTTTGCTAAAGGGTTCCTCCACTTTTGGGGCCCTATGGCCAATAATAGCAATCTCCGACATCTCACCAGGGTGGTAGAGGCCACCATCAACGCAACTGCCGGTGCTCTCAGTAACATCACGGCTGAACTTCAAGCACACCGCCTCATGACTTTGCAGAACAGAATGGCACTTGATATAGTGCTGGCGGATCCTGGAGGGGTCTGCACATTGATCAAAACAAATTGCTGCATCTACATCCCCGATAATGCACCAATAGTCTATCAAGCAATCCAGAAGCTCCACAAGATTGCTTCCAACATCCATCAGGATGAGGGTTCATGGTCCCCGACAGGCTGGTTTTGGAGCATGGTAGCTCAGTGGGGATGGAAGATAATGATTTTCATTGCAATCCTTGCTGCCGCATTGTTCTCTTGCTGCCTCTGTGTTCAATGCATGCCTGCACTGTGTGGGCTATGTGCCACCTCTCTGGCACACAAACAAGTGAATCCACACCAATACAATGTAATGATGATGATCGAGAAGGAGGTCCAGGAAATGATGGACATTGACCTGGATGTCGACTGATTGTTGCCTCTGCATGGCAAAAGGAGGGACTGTTGAACTGCATTTTAAAAACACACACAGCTCCATTTTGTTTTGCCATGCTCTCAGCAACTTGGTGAAGAACTGCTTTCCACGTCCCCGTTGAAACTTGCACAACCCTCCCCGCTCCTTGTGGTTGAGCAGTTTCCGAGAAGCTGCCTGTGCGCCACCCCCCCCAGTTGTGTCAAAGACTCAGCTACATCCTGTCCACCGTTGGTAACTCAGCCTGTCAGAACTCCTGTGCCCCGTGACCACGCCATCTGGTCAAGGAAGCACGAGGCTGTGCCCCGTGACTACACAATCCGATCAAGGAAGCACGAGGCTGCACCCTGTGACCACACCATTGAGCAAGGGAGCACGAGGCTGTGGACATTGTGCAATAAGAGACAGATGTCCCCTGGCCACGATTACACCACAAGACTGACGAAGAACTTGTCAAATGAGGAACTAAGCAAAATGTGGAACTGTGTATTGTGTAAATGGGTTTGGCTAGCGCTATAAGTATGTGTGTGCTGCGGATTGTAGCAGCAGTCTCCGTACAATTGTCTTTGTACCATTCTGGGACCTCTGTCCTTAGCTCGAGCTAATAAATAACTTACTTCCCTTCACGGCTGGTTGTCCTGGTCTCTTTGGTAATGTATGACTTGAACAAGGAGAACCCGTAGATTCTAAGGTGTGCCCTGCACCACTGGCTTTGACTCTCCTAGTGGGGGAGAGGTCTCCAAAAAGCCGGTTCTACAGCACTCGCTAGCCAGCAAAGTAATAAAGCATGTCCTTTCACTAGTGTTGCTGCATCACCAGCGAAATGCCCAAAAGGAATGCTCCATAGGTGCATCATTCAATCCAACCATGGCAGGCCTGACAGTCGCATGTCAAGATTAAAAGTCAACCACAAGCCCTCTCTCTTGAAGCCAACAGTATTTGCATAGAGTCCCTTTTGATGTAAATGCGGTATATGAAAGGTTTCTTCAGGCAGCTTTCTAAAGTCAATTCTTTACAGAATGCCTCGTAATTGGGTATGGGAGTAGTGCTAGATTCTGGGAAATAGTGATTTGCCCTTATCTGAAGGGGTAGAGGAGGAGTATAACTGAATGTCATATTGCCCCTGACAATTGAATGCAGCACTTTAAAGGGATTTATGTCTCTGACAGGCAAGATGCATCAGCTCTGGTCAGGGAACACCCTAGTGACAACCTTAAACTGGACTTCCTTGAGGAGGAGATATAGGAGGCAATTACCCATAAGCTCAAGAACAAGGCCCCGGGAATGGATGGTGTCCCTGCGGACTTGTTCAAAATGGATCCAGTAGTCTGGGCCAAGATCTTAACTAATATTTTAAATGCTACTTGCAAGGCTGGTTTTCCTCCATCTTGGTCTAATTCAATTATCCTTCCGTTGTTTACAAAAGGGCAGAGAGACGATCCACGCTAATAGAGACCCATTTCCCTTATAGACAGAACTAAAGACAGTTGAAAACAGATTTATGAGGGATCTTCTCTCTTGCCCAAATCCACACCCTCTTATCTTCTTCATGGAGAATTAGGGGAAGGATATACCTCTGACCTTTTTTCAGCACCAGGTACCCTGTTCAGGCGTATCTCGATGTGGTTGAACAATGAATTGAATATGAACCAGGCGGTTTTGACTGTCTCTATGAAATTAGAAAAGACTTGCAGTACTTATGACTCAGCTACATTAAATCATCACTTGCCAACCTAGGTCACCCCGAACTTTATAGTTTGCCTGTGCAGATTGTTTAAGCGGACTTATTGTGGGTCAAGAGATGATTTCTAGCTGCCGCATAGGCCAATAGGAAGAGGAAGGAGATGAGAAAATCTAGCGTCCGTGCCTATGCCACTTTGAGGACATGCCTGACTATTGAGCCTACATCCTAGCAGAGCCCACAGGCTGTAACCCAGTTGATAAGCTTGGCCCTTTGAGCTGTGATTGCTTTTCTAACCAAGACAGTCTGCACTTTACTATGTTCTGTGATCACTACAGCTCGAAGCAGGGGGAGAGAATGTGGCGGAGAGTAGTATACTGCGGAGCCTCCCACTGAGGTGAGCGATCTGGCTACCCCACCCTGCCCCATCCTTGAAATTCAGCTGTTTGGGTGGGATCCCGCAATACCCAGCGCAGGTCTCTCTTCAAAGAAGCCCCCAGGAGCTATAGTGGATTGGGACATTCCAACACTTTGCCACGCAGGCGTGGCTCTCACCAGGTGACCTGGGACTCCTGTGGGCCCCAGTGGTCTGCCGCGAGCACCGAGCGGGGGGGGGTCAGTGCCTCCGAGCCAGATTAGGAGCAGGTCGGTTGAGGATCCAGCGGAGGTGCCGAGGTCGGAGGGGTATTCTGCTCCACATATAAGAGAGAGGCGGCGTCCCTGGGGGCCGTGCTGACGGGGGAGGTGGCCGATACTTAGGCGGCCGAGCAGGTTGAGGTGCCATTTCACTGCGTTGCAGGGAGAGAGTTGCTACTAGATCCGATGGAGCCCACGCGAGGCTGCTGGCCCTCACACTCAAGGCCTGGCCCATTGAGGAAAGCGCCTGGGCGGGGCCCAAAAAGTGGCAAGAGAAGTTGAACTGGGGACATCACCGACAGTAGCAGTGCCACGCCATCGAGAGGACGGGTGGGGCCACCCCATTGACTTGGCATCTTGAACTGCGACACACCTTCATTGCCCATTAGAGGGACATGTGACACCCTGCTTTGCCTGCAGCGCCGGGCACTGACCCAGCCCATCCCACACGAAGAGATCTTGCACCACGCCCGGCCAAAGGGGGTACTGGAATTGGAAACCAGTGGACGGGAGGGTGTCTAAAACTTCCTCTACAGGCGGTTAGCGCCGGGGCACTGTAGCCCCTATTTATCACAAGCGAAAACCCACAACCTTGGACCGCCGCCTACGCTCTTAGCTACAGGCTCGACATGTCTACCACAAGGGGAAAGAAGGACATGAACGTCAAAGACATGTTCACCAAAATGACAGGGGCGAGCGGAGGGGATGGCCGTACCTCCCCTGCTACTTCCGGAGGGGAAGAGGCGGAGAGCACGGATTAACCGGTTACAAGGGCCTTCCTCTCTCAGCTGTTCTCGGCTTCGAGGGACGACCTGCACACCCTCAAAAAGGACTTCGCAGATGAGATGAAGGAGGTGCGAAGAGATCTGGAAAAGGTGGGAGAAAGAGTAGCTACATTGGAGGACCATGAACAATCCCGGGACAAAGAGGCGAGCAACGACCGCAAGAAATGATCCGCCTGAATGCCCAACAAATAGATCTGCAGGCACATGCAGAGGATTTGGAGAACCGTTCTCGTCAAAACATCATATGGGTGAAGAGTGTTCCTTCCAACGTGGAGGGCACGGACATCACTGGGTTTCTCCAATGACTCTTCCTGCGTGCTGCAGGAATCTCAGGACTTTGCAATCAAAATAGATAGGGCTAACAGAGTCAGGTTGCAGTGAAGGGCTCCAGCGCCACGCCCCCGACATCCCGGCATTCCTGCCAGATTTTCAACTTAAGGATCTTTTGACCAGCCATGACCCACCTTCGCAACCAAGGTGTCTCTTACTCCTGGGGCACCCTTTTTGCAGCATTTTCAAGTTGGATGGCAAGCTATGGCAAATCAGATCGTTGGAGGAAGCTTGACAAGGTCCTGGGCATTAATCGGCCCTCATCGGCTGAATGCTTGGGTGGCGACAGGAAGGGTCACAGAGAGAAATGGCAATCAGTTGGGGGCCGGAGGCGGTCGGGACCCCTCAAATCCGAACCCAGAGACTGTGACGAAAGGGCGCCAGGCGTTGTTGACCTCTCTGACAGCGGAATCCGGATCCAGAGCAGGCAAATTAACTTCTCCGGGGGTCAGATAAGCGGACTATAGCAATGCCGCAGGGCGGTGGGCGGGTGAGTGTTTGGGGGCTGGGGGAGCACCATTGGCCACGTGATGCACCCTACAAACTGATTCACCAAGGAGGCACAGTCATGTACTACGGCTTCTGGACAGTTTTTGGGGTAATTTCTGTTGGGTTTGTTGGGGTTAGGGAAGGGGGAGTGTTGTCCGATTTTCCAGGTTCTTTACTTGTGAGTTCCTATATTGGCAAATACTTCATCATGCTCCGCACAACTGCTCTATCACATGAGGGGACATATTCTAACATAGGGGTTAGTCTGGCTCGTCCCATAAATACCTAATATGGCTCTGGAACCTGTGAAAATACTTACACTTCATGTCAAGGGGCTCAAAAACCTAGTGAAAAGGCGTGCAATCCTATCCTACCTAGAGCATGTAGAGACCGACGTGTGCCTCTTACAGGAGACACATCTCCTCCCTAAATATACTCATCGCATGCGCTCGAGGGCATTCCCTCATCAATATTTCTCTTCAACTGGGGAGAAAAAGGCAGGGTGGCTATTCTTAAATCAAAGCGCGGTAAGGGGGTAGTAAAGGAGAAAGTGGCAGAACTGAGGGGGAGACTCTTGGCCTACACTCTTCAATTCCGTCACCAACTTTTTGTGGTTGTCTCGGTGTGCGCCCCTAATTTGGGGCAAGAGAGATTCCTCCAAGCTGCCTTAGCAGATATAGTGTCCCCACAGCACCGCCTGACATTGGTAGGGGGGACCTCAACATAGTCATGGACTCAAACATGGACAGATCACAAGCGTCTTACTTCCATGGAGAGAGCTCTTGAGGGCTGGGAGGACATGGCTGCGGGAGATGGGATTGATAGATATTTGAAGGGCAGCCAACCCCACTTCGAAACAATATACATTCTACTCACATGCATTTAAGTCTTATTCCTGCTCAGATTATTTTCTAGGAACAGAGGAGGTTAATACGGCGGTTCAAGCAGTGAACATTGAACCCATGGCTGTCAGACCATGATGCCTTGATGGTACAGGTGTTAATGACTCCACAAGCCCACCAGCCCGGAACCTGGAGGCTCAAAGAGAATATGCTCCATAACGAAGTGGTGGTGCAGCAACTTAGTACATGCATTAAGGACTACCTCGCCCTCAATGACACATCAGACACAGCGGTCACAACGCTCTGGGGGGGGCGATGAAGGCTGTAGTACAGTAGGACCAAGCGCCTTGAGACCCTCCGGGTGAGTAGCGCGCTATATAAATGCTCTGATTGATTAATTGATTGATTGGAGCTTATAACGATCACGGCTGGCAAAAATAGGGAACGCAAGGAGGTGAGTTCCACTCTTTCGGCTCAGGTGCAGGACCTGGAACGAGTGCATAGCAGGACTGGGGCACCTAGGGTTTGGAGGCAACTTAAGGCAGCCAGGGCGCAATTGGTGGCATTGGACCTGGATAGGGCAGAATACGCAGCAGTCCATCTAAAACATTCTTATTACATTGGGGGGACTGCACGGGCAGGCTATTGGCGTACAGGGTACAAGCCCAAAGACAGCGATCAATGGTTTCTTCGTTACAGAGGGACGGCACAGTGGAAGTCAGAGGAGATCAAGAGATAGCCCAAACGTTCCGGGACTTTTATAAGAAAACTAGAAACACCGGACATCCGTCGGATCCCGACACCATAGATTATCTATAATCCATCACGATTTACACCTTAACCCCAGACCAGGCAGCGTCACTGGACGCCCCATCCGCATAGAGGAGGTCGTCACAGCGATCTTGCGCCTCAAAGTGCTTAAGTTCCCTGGCCAAGACAGGTTCCCCTCTCTTTTCTACAAAAAAATTATGCCCGTTTGCCCTTAATATAGTGCCCCTGGCCCAGAGAATCCGTGGAATACCTTTTGGGGGGAGGGGAAAACACATTCCATCAGCCTTTACGCTGATGACGTATTGGCAGCATTGACGGATCTAAAGGTCTCTCTTCCCTCCTTTCTTGAGGAATTAGACGCATTTAGTCGGGTCTCCGGCTTCAGGGTTAATGTTGGTAAATCTTTACTGCTGAACTTAGACCCGGTACCACTCACATCAGACCCTACTGATGCCTGGCTGGCCGGAATCAAAATTGTAGACACTATTCCCTACCTAGGGTTGGAGCTAGCAGCTACGGCCCAACGCAAGGCTTGATTGAACTATGATAAGTTGATACGACAGGCCGGAAAGGACCTGTGCGCCTGGAGCAAGCACCATCATTCCCTCTTGAGGCGGGTGGATGCAGCTAAAATGTCCTTGCTGCCGAAGGCACTATACCTGTTTCAAACGCTATCGGTTCTACCTCCCGGGAGAGTGATCACCTCACTTCAGCGCAGTATCAATCAGTTTGTATGGGCCGGGGCACGTCCACGGATGACTAAGACCTTAGGATATATGCATCCCGAAAATGGGGGCCTGGAAATTCCGGACCTCCTCAGCTATTATAAAGCAGCCGAGCTGCGGTATCTGGTGGAGTGGGCAAGGCCCGATTCCGAAAAACTGTTGTTCTTCCAGGACAGGGCTCTGGTGGGTATCCCATTATGGAAAGACCCCTTCCTAAAGAAACCCCAGCGGCCAAGGGGCCTGATGGACTCACCGATCACTAAATCAGTGATGAAAGTCTGGGACGGGTTGGCAACGACTAAGAATCTTACAACTTTTCCATCTCCTCTGACCCCCCCCTGTTCGGTAATAGCGAGTTTACCCCGGGAATGTCCGATAACTAATTTAGGGAGTGGCGGGATACCTCTTGTCGCTCGGTAAGCCACCTATTTGATCTCTCAGAGGTGCTCCTGTTCCCCCAATTGAAACTAGAGTATGGGATTCCCGAATCGTAGAAGCTGAGATACCTGCAGCGGAAGCACTGGGTCCTTCAACCGGGGATGAGAGAACGAGGGGGTCGTAAACTCACCACCTACGAAAAATGGTTAATTACTAAGCTTAACGATAAGGGGTTGATCTCCGAAATGTACGGTATGATTAGAGCTGGTCCATATCCATTAGCGACTCCGAGTTAGAGGCGCTGGGGAGAGAATTAAGAGGTGGCCTTCCACAGAAAGACTTGGACGGGATTTACTACAGAGCAAAACACCTGCTCGAAACATTATTATTGAGACTACTGGTACCTTACACCGGCGCGCCTCCATAGAGTCAACCCGCATTGGAGTCCCACCTGCTGGAGGGGTTGTGATAACGAGGGAACACTGCTGCATATATTGTGGGATTATCCGGTACTGTCTAGCTATTGGCCTAAAATTCTGGATGAGGTAGATGAGCTCTTTGATACTGAGATTCCTAGGGTCTTCGTATACGTAATTTTGGGGCTCCCCAATCCGATCACATTTCCCCGATCACATTTCCCCTGAAGCGCATGAGAGGGCGCCAGATTGGGATAGCACTGGGGGCAGCATTGCAGAACATCTTGATGCATTGGGGGTCCACTATCCCTCCTACATATGTGGGTGGCTCCATATGATATGGCACATCATAGGGATGAACACATTACGGCCACGCTGAGCGGCTCCGCTGACACCTTCCAGACTGTTTGGGGCCCATTTCTAAAACTGCTCTTAGCAGAATTCAACGAAGTCACTCAGACTAAATATCTGGCAGTGCTGCGGCTCTCGGACCTGGGGACAGACCGCCAGCCACCCTCCACTGCCTAAAAGGTGATGCCACTGGTACGGGACAAAGACTGGACAGTTACGATTTTGGAATATCGGATGGGGAGGGGGGGTGTTCAAGTTGATGGTTTTTAGCAAAAGGTTGATTATTTTACAATGCAGAATATTATTGGCTCTTACACTGTTTAATTCGCATAATTGTTATGGTGTACAAAATGCTTTCTTTGAACAAACTTCTGCGTACTGCATACTATCTTGCATTTTCTGGCCTGTGCCATGGTATTGTGTTTTGATAGTGAAAATGCCAATAAACACATTTAAACATAAATGTGTCACTTTACTGACTTAGGTTAGCATGTTTAGGTACTTTTACACAATAATATACGCAAAGAAGGCTGTATATCAAGTCAACAACAATAATATAAGATGATCTTTTAATTAACAAAACGAGGGCTAACAGATGATTTTGTCACATAATAGTTACATGGTGTAGCAAAAAAGGTTCTTCATTACCCCATAGAGGGTTGTCTAAATGTTACATTATACAGTACAATAGCTAAATAAGAATGATCTCAGTTGGAGTTTGAAGGGAATTCCATTTCTGGTCTCCTACTAGCACGCGGACACAATTCTCAAAGCAGCTCTTCAATTAGTTTAATACCAGGAGTTCCATTATTAGAAACTCTATGTGGCACTTTGTTCCGCATTCTTATCCTAGAGTGTGTGTGTGTGAGAAAAGGTTCCTAGTTGCTTAGAAACAATAAGATACAATTCTGAACAGCACTCTGCGGGTGATAGGGAGGCAGTGAGCAAGGCAAATGTGAACAAACCTCGGATCTTAAAGTTGCACTCAAAAAATAGTTTACTTGTAACTGGCTCACAGTAGCTCAGTTTTGAAAATAAAGCAATTTTTCCTAGGAAGAAATTTTGTGCAAAGTAACTAACCAATATCCTGTGTTCATCTTTACTTCCACTTTCTCCCCTATTCTCTTCTCTAATACTCCACATTCATCATTTCACCTTAATTCTCATCTTATCTCAGTCCCTAGCCTGGGACTACATTTTCTTAAAAGTAGCAGAAAGCTGACATGCTAGCTCTATACAAAGTACCATCACTAATTAAAAAAAATTAAATGCAAGTGTGCTTATTGTTGTACAGTTGATTTGTGGTATACCTTCTGTATTGTTTAGATGTTAGGTTGTGTATGCAGGTGACAAAGTCTGTGTGTATATGAGCTATATTTTGTGTGTGCTTCACTGTATTTGATGTACTGTTTTGTGATGTATGTGTATTCTGTGCATACTATGCTGACTGTACACTCTACTTTTATGCCTGTTGTTTACTTTACCGTGTATTGCATTGTATTCTACGCAGTGTTACCAAAAGCCATCATTAACACACTAGATTATAATGCAAGTGTGCTTATTGTTGTACAGTTTATTTGTAGTATACTGTATTTATTGTTTTGGCTGTACTTTGTGTATGCTGATGATGAAGTCTTGAGGTATATAAGCTGTAATTTATATGTGCTCTGATGTAGGGTATTTGTGCTGAATGGGTGCTGTACGTACTATGCTGATTGTACACTGTACTTTATGACTGCTCTTAACTTTTCCAGGTATTACCATGTACTGTGTGCACTGTTCATACAGTTTGTGCTGTTGTCTGTAAGCTGTTGGTGTGTTTAGACTGTAATATGCAAGTAATGTACACAGAGTTTATTGTGTGTTGAGATTGTGCTACATTGTAGTTTGTATCATTTGTGTGCGGTGTATACACTGTTCTAGTGTGTGAATTGAACACTGTAGAACTAAGTGGGTTGCACAGTTTTATTATGCATTTTACAAAGTGTGCGCAATACATTACTGTATGCTTTACTGTACTTTGTGTCCTATTATACTATGAGGCATATGCATCAAAGTAAATACCGGTCGCAAATGGGCAGATTCTCAGAATCTGCCCCTTTGCTCCCGGTATTTTTGCATTTGGGATGCATCATCCCAAATGCAAAATTCGCAATTTAAGGAATCTCTAAATTGAGATTCCTTAGATTGCGATTGCATTTAAGGAATCCCAAATTGAGATTCCTTAAATGCAATGCATGAAAGTCAAAAAAATAGCAAATTCGCTAATAGGAGTAGCAAATTACCATGAAGTTGAACTTCATGGTTATTTGCTAAAACTTTGAAAAAAGCACTTTTGTGCATTTCTCAAAGTTTCATGTTGCGCACACACATGCCCTTAGGGCATGTGTGTGCAACATATGTGCAGAGATCAATTTCAGGGGTGCAACAGGGTGTCATTTTGACACCCTTGAAATTGCATGAGCAATTTGCGAGTACCTACCGGTACTCGCAAATTGCTCATGCAATCTCCAATTCATTCCTAAGGGCCTGCAGGCCCATAGGAATGAATGGGACAGCATTCCTTAATTGCGACTAGCAATTTGCGAGTAGCAATTAAGGAATGTTTAGGAATCGCTATTTTAATAGCTATTCCTACATGCATAGGCTTTTGCTATTCTTAAATAGCGATTCCTTAAAAATCGCTATTTAGGAATAGCAAAAGGCTACGTTGATGCATCTGCTAGTATGTGTGTTGTACTGATTGTACACTGTGCATTAAAATCTACTGTCTGTACTATATGTATGATGTACATACATTGTTTCCTATACTGTGTATTGTACGTTGCACTATGTTTTATACTGTTGAATCTGTGCAGTGCGCGCCTTACATAGAAAGTGTCTGTGCAGTACATCCATGAATGCGCGCTACTGCATGTGTGTGTTTTAAGAAGTGTGTGCTCTACTGTGTGTGTGGGTGCACAGTGAAAAGTTTGTAACGCTTACAAAGCGTTGAACTTTGCTCTGTAAATACTGTGCTTTATTGTTACTAGATTAATTGTGTGATGTCCTAAATGCGTACGCTGTTTATTGTGAGGTATAATGTGAGTGTGCTATGTATATTGTGTGTGCTGTGCAAGTGCAGTAATGAGCGGGTGCTTACTGTGCTTGCTGTAACGATTGTGTGTACTGTAATATGTGTGTGGGCTGTACATAAGTAGTTGTTTCTTCAACTTAACTTTACTCTAAATGGCCCCAATTACTTTCTCTCCTGGATTTGAACACTGTGGAAAATGTCACAACATTGACAGTAAGGGCCTGTTGCACTTAGACAGGCTGTGAAAATGTAATATGGCATCTCTTGTTTGAGGATAGTGCAAATTTGAGAGCATATACTGGATAATTAAAGTAAGTGGCGGCTGAGAAGATGCAGTGTTTTATGAGAATCAGGAGCGGCTTGTGCAGTTAAGAGTGGTGGTTTGGGGTGAGTCTATAGATGACGAGGAAAAATTAAAAATGTATTTAACCTTCCCTCATTGTCATCTGTCGAGTCCCGCCCAACAACACCCCACCGATCTTATCTACACGGGCCGCTCCTGATGAGGATGCAGGATTTAATAAATCATTGGCATGGCTCAGACTTCAACTGTAATCCATATACATCAACCACCGCAGGAAGATACAAGAGATGCAAGAGTATTTACCCTCTTTACTTCAGCTTCTTCTGTTGGTAAATGACAGCAGCAGCAGAAGGTGGTCAGATGTTACCCAAAGATACATATGGCATTCAGTAAAACAAGAGCAGACTGAGGGAGAAACTTTGGGAAGAACACTGGGAGTCTTTACAGCACTCACCGCAGTGCTTCTAATGATAGCAACTATTACCATTTAGGCAGTTCGGTATCTGTATTTTGAGATCCCATCGCTCACCACCATGTTAACACTAAAATCAAGCCTACTGACTTTATACAAATATATATTTTGATGAGGAACACAAATCTCATCAAATAAGATCATTCTTGTTACACACTGGGGCCGAGGCGTATCTTGGTCAATAAGTTTGGGAGGGTGTGAGCTTTCCAACAGTCAGCCTGGCATATAATGATAAAAAACATTGTACAACAAGCGGGGTGCATGACAGGGTCCTAAGGGACAGTGGAAAGGGGAGAGGATGGCGGATTGGTACAAGTATTAAGAGAAAAACCACAATTTCTTTTTTTTAAATAATCAACATTTCTGAGTACTTTCAAAACAGAGAGGGAGAGTGTATGTGTGTGTTTTTGTCTGTGTGTATGTCGAAATTCCTGGTGAAATCCGGCAAACATCTCTCCATACCTGAATGAATGAATCTGTACACAACAATTTATCAGAAAAGACCTTTATGGGGAGAGGAGGGGTGACACTCCAAACACCCCCCTTCAACGAAGCTACGCCCCTTCACCCGTTTTGGGAGTAACCTTATTTACTCAGTTGTAGAGGACTCAATGAAAAACATATAGGATGCATGTCTTAGGCCATTGGTTAAACCCAACCCACGTCAGAGAGCTTTGTGACATTGAGGTGGCTAAAATTTCCACACAAGCCCCAGGTGAGCAACAGCACCCATACATTCATAAACTTCCAACGGTTAACAATTCTAAGACTCTGTGGAAGGAGTTACCCGATTGTAAAGAACGTTGAGTTTGTCCCTCTCTCCTGTGAGGACCTTGATGTTGGCCTGGATTTCTGACATGTGGCGCTCGTACTTCTGCAGAAGAGTCTGGAGTTCATCACGTTCCCTGACGACTTTTGCAAAGTCAAACTCTAAGCTGGCACCCTGAAAAAAGATATGTTGAGCTGACTTAGAGATGCAACAATTTGTGAAGTTTAAATAAGGTAACATTAATTTGTACTGTCTTCTGTTTCATCGCTATCGTACCCCGTGAGCATTTATTGATTGGTTTGAAGAAGCGCAAGCAAAACTATCAGCTTTATCAACAACAGTTACAAGCGACACGGACATGTATGATCCTATAGGATATTGAGCATTCTATGAGAAAGTAATGCTCTCTCGAACCTGATCAAACTTCTGTAAGTAACCAAAGTGAAGACATTTAACATTGGCAAGCAGCATGGTACTATACCTAGTAGGTAGTTACAACAATAGATTATTAGAAATTTAACAGGTAAAACACTGAGATACTGAGTGCAAAAATATGCGTCTCAAGAGGCATTTCTTTCTTTTTACCCAAAAACTTTATTAACAGATTTGTAACCTAAGTTGACATTTAATATTCCAGTACAATAATTCTAGACCTTTATGGAGTGCATAGACAAGAAAGAAAGAAAAAAGGAGACTCCAATGACCCAGTGTAAAATGTTTCCCTTTATCACCTCCCAACCTTTACTTCCTGTCCTTTGCTTGTCAAGAATGTGCATTATATGAATTTATAGCATATCTCCATGATTGCCCCAATACACATTTCACACTCCTATCCAGAGTCTCGAGCCGCTTGTTCTAGGCCAAGGCACTGTCAGAGCCCGACTCCAGTCCTGCTGCCGACAAAAGTGGTGAGTGGGGTCTAACTCTCAGGCCAAGAGGTATCTTTTTATGTTATGTAAAAAAGTGAGACCATGTCCGCTCAAAACGGGCAATCTGTTGTGGAGAATAGCTGTCAACATTTCCATGACATATATACTTCACATTTTCAACACCATATCTATGGACTAGGTTGTTCAAGGCTCTTCCAAGTAAAGGCCATTTTTGGCCTACCCTCTAGGAGCAGTTGGGATAAAGGTCTACCAACTGAGGATGCTTATGGGTAAACACCAAAAGGTACTTGCAAAGGAAAGATTCATATGCGTTGGCCACACCAAGAAATCATGTCCAACTTTGTTGGAGAGATCAATGTCACTCCAATAGGTGTGCAGATATGTTCGTAAAGTGATATTTTATATATTGCATTTGTGAATACAGTTGGAGTATGTTTTTAAATTGTGAACACAATATTATGTAGAGTATGCAGATTTTTGGCCCACGTTATTTATGCCGACAGACATTTTAGCACTTTCGCTATGGCACTTTCACTACGGCACTTAAACAGTTCTGCGGTTGTAGGTGGCGAAATTGCTTGTCCTAATGGCTATGGGGGTCGACCTCGAATCTGGGGAACTGGGTTCGAGTCTCGGCAACGACGCTGAACATCCTGTGGTTCTGGGCAAAATCACTTCATCTCCCCGTGCCTAACATAACAAGCATTGGCATAGCCAATAGGTCTCGCCTTTGGGACCTTGTAAGTAAAAAACAAAAACAAAAGTGTAAGACTTCACGTTTACATTTACTGCATCCTAAATACAAAGTAAATGTAAACGTAAAGTCTTATACTTAGCCATGCAACAGTTGATGTTGTTGCACCAATAATAATGTGCTGTATAACTAAATACTTATAAGGTCCCAAAAACGAGACCTATTGGCTATGCTAATGCTTGTATAATGTTAATCGCCGAGTTTACATAGTGTTTCCTGGTGAACATTTGAATGCCCACAGGCCACAGCGTTTGCTATTGCATCGAATTGAAGTTTAAATCCTACAATCAGGGGCTGCTTTATCAGGGCTACTACATCCGGTAAATTGCCTTCAGAAGCTCATGGGACGGAATGTGTGAAGCAAAAAGACGTTTGACGACTTTTTGAGACACGCCATGTGCAAATGGTTGCCTGCTCCCCTTCTACTTTCAGTTGAAGAAAATCTCTTGTTTGGTTGCCTTGAAAGAAAGCACCAAGGAGGCAGTGGGGGCTGGCCACGGCTCGCGTTAGTCAAAGTGAAAGTGTGCGCCCAGGCCGGAAAAGCGCTGATGTCCGCGAAGAAGTGACGCTGCAGCCCCCAGACGCCATGAAGAGAGAAGGAAATTGGTGGCACTGCCCGTGCCGGGCGCGAGGAGCTGTGGTGCTGCTGGCGTCACATGCCCAATCATTACTAATACCCCTGGCTGAGATAGGAGTGGGGAGGCGGTGGGGCACTTTAAGCCGCTTCATTTGACGATTCCCCAAACCTCATTAACACAAAAGACCACTGGTACACTCACCAGGGGTCGGGGGGTTCGGAGAGGAAGAAAACCGGAGTATATCCTCCCTAGAGATACATTTCACAAAAAATACTCTAATCACACTATAGTATGACAAGTTGTCAAATAGTGTGTACTCTAAAAATAAATGAATGTCTGTAGTGGTAAGGATTGCGCACTTGCCCATCTAGGGTATGAGGGTCATGCTAGTCATGTCCGTGTTTGTTAATGGAAGAAAAATAGTTCTTATTAGTTACCCTCACACACCGTAGTGGTGTCATGCTTCATCATCGGGTCACCCCAACCCCTAAAAGTCGAGGTGGGCTCAACCACAGTGTTGGGTAGCTCTTCAGATAGATGAAGGAAGGGGGACTTAAAGATAAAACACCTGAAACTGACCCCTGGTTTCCCTTTATTTTTGAGTCAGATCCGGTTATTAAAAAATTACTTTGTGCGTCTCGACGGACCGGGATGTACGGTGTAGTGGTCTCAGTTCGAAGTCTCACCCATCTGCTGCTTCTAGCATGGTCCCGGTCCCCGGCTCTGCGAGGAGAGCCGGGTAAGCCCCCAAAATTTGGATGGAGCCTGGCAATACAAAGACATTTTAACATTCAAGAGGATAAGCTACTCTTCCCTCGATATACGAATAGGATAGGGACTTCCATCCTATAACTTCCCACTCATAGAGGGGGATTTTTCGACTGCCCTGAAGAAAGTCCTGGACCTTTATGGCCCCCGTGGACTGAAACATGTCGGCACTGGCATTATGGTCTTAAAACCATTAAAATCCAAAAAAGACCCGTTCTTAGTAATTTTTTAATAACCGGATCTGACCCAAAAATAAAGGGAAACCAGGGGTCAGTTTCAGGTGTTTTATCTTTAAGTCCCCCTTCCTTCATCTATCTAAAGAGCTATACAACACTGTGGTTGAGCCCACCTCGACGTTTAGAGGTCGGGTGACCCGATGATGAAGCATGACACCACTAGGGTATGTGAGGGTAACTAATAAGAACTATTTTTCTTCCCTTAACAAACACGGACATGACTAGCATGACCCTCATACCCTAGATGGGCAAGTGCGCAATCCTTACCACTACAGACATTCATTTATTTTTAGAGTACACACATTTGACAACTTGTCATACCATAGTGTGATTGGAGTATTTTTTTTAAAATGATTCCCCAAGTCTGGCAAGGTGTCTCACTCTTTGCTGTGTGTTGAAGGACCTCTACTTATATAACATGAAGCGACCCAACCCATTAGAACAGTAGTATAAGGCGGACTGGCCTCAGAGGGACTGCCCATCAGAAAGCAATTATGTCAATATTCTGGCAACTGTACTGTATTGTAATGGTGTTTTCTATACACACCTTGCTTCTTTTGTTGCATGTTACTCTACGTACCTTACATTATGGTGCGATACAGTGTGTTATGGCATGGTATGAAAATCATCCTTTTTTTTGTTGCAGCTTTTATATAGCGCGTTCTCGACCCGAAAGTGTTGGAGCGCTTTGCACCTGCACCAGTCACATTACACAAGGATTGGCAGGCATGGGGGAGATCAAATGATTTGCACAGAATCACAGGATGTTGAGTCAACGCCGAGACTTGAACCTGGTTCCTGAGCTCCAAAGTTGGCAGCTCAGGCCGCTGGGCCACATCCCCAGTGTCACTATGAGTCATGACACAGTATGTTATCACATGGTAGGGCGTGCAATACTACAGAAGGTCATGGTTACGGCATGAATTAGGTTATACTTACAGTGTGCCGTGTTACATTACGTTATTGTATGGTGTATTGTAACGTGCATAGTCTGTTGTGCTGTATTACCTAAGGTTATGGCATTTTTTTATGTTGTGCCCTGTTGTGTTGTGTCTTGTGGTATTCTATCGCACCACGTTCTGTCTACTTATGATGTATCCATTTATGTAGGTAACTTAGCGTGTGCACTTATTTTAATTGCACTAATGTTATCTTATGTAACTTATGTAAAGTTAGTGTATGCCTGTTGGCACAGCCTCCAGATGTTGTGCGGATCCAAATCGCCACTTCAGTAAGAGCTTAATAACTAGCATACATAGAATAGAAAATATATTTTACACATACTTGTACGTATCCGTTAACATGAGAGATACGTAGGCCTTATCAAAATCCGAAAATTTAAAGCAAAGCAATGGGCGGCTTTAAAATCATCGAAAACATTTTTTAAAGGTGTCTTAGCGCTTATAAGTCGCCTATCTATGAATCAGAAACAGTGCCTCTTAACCAGCAGTGCCACATTAGGCCCATTGCTGAAGAAATTAAAAGTGTCCACTTGTATTTAGTCAACACAACCTTTTGAAGCTTTGTGTCATGTGGAAGGGCACAGGCACTGCTGACTTCTGGTTTAAACTATGCATTGCATAATATAGCCACAAGCCGGGCCCTCAAATTTGTGTGAAAGCTTTAAATTTAAAATAATCATGACGTGGCACTGTAGAAAGTGCCATGGCCTCGTGGTAGTCGGAGTGTTTCAATTTATGGCTCTCAAGACTCGTGCTCTTAACAAAATATGAGATTTAACAGCCTTGAGAAAATATTATGAGAGTGCCCCGCCTTCACCGGACATCAGGGATTTCTCGCCCCAAAGGCTTGCCTCTAATGTTCTTCCAAATCTGAGCAGAGGGTTGTAATGATTGGGCTCACGTGACTGGGAGGAGTTCAGTCACGTTAGCCTATGACGTTGTTGTCGCGATCATGGATAACAAAGGGTATGTTCTCTATTTTTAGAAAAAAAAGCTTGCATCTCCCTTTCTAGCGGTTATGGTTTTGAGCTAGCTCTTAGGCGCTTTGCACACTTAGGCAAAGTCATCTCATTGTGCTTATCTACGTATATGAAGACTAATTAATAAAGCGAAAGAGGCAAGATGAGAGAGACAGAGCGCCAGAAAGAGAGAGACCACGAGAAAGAGATGCAGAGAGAGCAGGAGGGAGAAAGAAATGGAGAGACGGGAATAGGATAGAGTAATATAGCGAGAGGGGGGCAAATAAAGGGAATCAAATGAAAGAAGTAAGGAAACCACAAGGGAGCCTGGAAGAGAAGAGATTGAGAAGGGGAGACCCGAAGAAAAAAATGAGAGAAAATGGGCCGGCAGAAGCAAGAGAAAGAAACAGAGAGATGGAGCATAGAGATGTAAAGGGGAGAAAGAGAGTTCCTGTGAGAGACCAGAAGGAAATGGGGTAAATATGCAAGCAGTAGTTCAGCACATCGGACAGCTACAGCTATGAATGCTCCCGCACACCCTCCAACACGGAGCTTCCCGCTCCTGCAAAGCTTCCAATTTACCAACGCAGTAAGGGTAAACAAGCACAAACACGTGCGCCTCGCACGGTGGGGGGAGAGGAGGGGGGCGGGCACGATTCACTCGCGGGGGTGATAATTGCCGCCAGATGGTTGCGCGCACTCCCGCGAGTGAATCTCCTGACGTGCACGGGTTGCCATTGAAAGCAATGGAACGCGTGCACATGCTTGGCTGAAGAGCCAAAGCGAAGGGAAAAGGTATTTTTGCCTTGAAACGCATGCGCGCTGCGAAGGCAAGACCTAAAAAATAAAATGAATGTGTCCTCATGTAACGCAACTGGTGCTATGTAAAGCATTCTGATCCCGGATACCTTCGGGTTAACTTCGAGCTATATAAAACTCTGTAAACAAAAAAAAAAGATATACAAAAAAAATTGGCTGTAGCCACAATGGGAAGGGCAGCAGGGTGTGAACCCCATAAAAAGAAAAATACTTTTTTAAGAAAAGCAAGCAGCAATCACTGCGGGGGCAAACCCCAGCGTCCAGAAGGATTTGGAGTTTGTCGTCCCGCAATGAAATGTCCACAAATCCAATATTTACTATGAAGCTATTCAGATGAAAGGTTAGACATAGGGCATTTATGCCAAAAAATATGATACTGATATATCAAGATACCGAGCGCATGATTTACTAAAATGCAATCTCACAGCTGTAATGTGCAAGTGCATTACTTCTGCACTCAAGTCACTGATTTGCAAAACGGTATGCACACAGGAGGAATTCAGAAATGGCCGCACATGTCACATGTGCTGTGATGCCTTTCCTAACTGAGCCACCCATAAACGAATATAAAACAGGCAGGTGCTCTGACTAGGTTAGTTTTCATAGTTCCTATGAACCACATGGATCGAGACTAAAAGACCTACCAATATCAGCAGGCCCTTCCATTTACACGGGCCTTAAAAGATGGGTACATGCACATATTTTTGTGAATTTTCATATTCACAAATACATAGGTTTCCAATTTTTTTCCAAGTAAAATGAGAATATTCTAGACACCTGTAACTATGGATTGCTCAAACTTGTGGTGTCTGCAGGTAATTACACACCGGATCTTTTACACATCATGAGATCAGATTCCCAGCTAATAATAACTAAAAAAAAATCCGGTTTCAACTTTGTATTTTCAGTAAGTCGGTGCTTTAATGGACCCTCTTTCAATTCTATTGCATGTTCTGCATGCATCATCTCTTGCTACCACTTTAGAGTTTTTTTATCAACTACCTACAAACCCTGTCAATCCTCTCCCCCACTGGGCTTCTTCAGCGGGGGGACTTGTTTAAGTCAAGCCACTTCTGCTTTAGCTTAAACCTTGCCTCATTTCGAAGCATTCCTAGCTCCAGTCTTTCCTCTAAAAGATAAACCTCCTGTGATGGATTGCCCATTGCTGGTTAATTTCAGTATTGAAACTTTGTGTTGGTTGAGTTTAAGAGAGGAGGTCTGAAGAAAAACTATTTGTGTTCCACTGATTTGTGAGAGGCATTATTCCCATGTGTTCCCATGACATCGAAAGTAATGTATTTTACCCTCAATAGTACATTTGGGCAAAAACATGCACCTTTAACAATGCAGGACCCCACAGAAACATTGCCTCTTCCATCTGATAAAATCAGGCATCAGTGCTGTCAAACGATTTTGACTCACACTCAGTCTTCCTAATTTACAATTGAGAGTGTGTTGGCTTTCTTTTAATCTAGGAGCAGGACTAGGTCCTCAATGAGGTCCCAGTTTTTTGTAATCCCATATGATCAAATACCCAGTGTTTGTTCATTTATAGAAGAAGGCTGAGGAGCTATGGTGAGGATGTGGCCTAAAGGCTAGAGCGTTCAACCTTGAAACTGGGGAACCTGTTTCTAGCCTCAGCAGAGGCGCTCAACATCCTGTTATTCTGGGCAAATCTCTAACTCTCCCTGTGCCTAACAAAACAAGCATTGGCATAGGCAATAGGTCTAGCCTTGGGGACCTTATAAGTGTTTAGCCATGCAATGGTTGATGTTGTTGCACCAAGGATATTGTGCTGCATAACTAAATACTTATAAGGTCCCAAAAGCGAGACCTATTGGCTATGCCAATGCTTGTTGTTCTATAGCTAAACTGCCAGTCCATAGATAATAAACCAATGTTTTAAACATCATCTTGGATCTGAATTGGAGGGGGAGACCCCATATACAATATTAGCTGGGGTCAGGTTGCAGCTAAACTCTAAATTATCTTTATTCTCAAGGGGAATATCACCGTACACGAGCAAGTCTTGCTCAGACGTATTTATTTAATACCACCACAATTCACCCTTGGACAGATTTGACACAATAAACCAAACAAATCGCCCTGAGACCTCTTACTGTTCTACCTTGTTTAAAATAAACCCCCGGGATATACAAGAGAGGCTCCATTATGGTCTGATTTTCAAGTGATATTCTTTTTTTCACCTAAATTCTTCTCTGTCCTTGTCACAGATACTTGGCCAAACTCTTCAAAAACGTAATCATTACTATAAAAGTTTGTAGTGATGACTTTCACCTTCACACACACTGTCAAATCTGTCACATATACCTACTGAACTCTCGTTAGAGTCCAGCTGGTTATACCTTCCATTATTGCCACTTAATATGGGATCCTGATGGTTCGCTCACTATCCTCTGAAAGTAGGTGCCATCTCCCAACCTTAGGTCTGGGCGAAATTTTAATTAAGGTAGTGTCAATTGCATAATTTCTGGAAATTCAAATTGTGCTGGTCAAGTGAAAATCCAAAAACCAAGCCATTATGCCACTTGGTGTAATTACGTGCCATTTAGCATAAAACGTTACTGCACATACGAAGGAAAACAGAACTCAGGGGCAGCTGTTCGCTGTGCATTTGTTGAACATGAATTTCACACTAAAATATAGCTCAAAATTACATTTTTGCATTTTGTGTAATTACATGTAATTTCAAGGTAAATTTGCCGAAATTTCGGGTAATTAGGAGAAGGCAAACCAAGTGAATTTTTCACACTCCCACCTCCTACCCACCCTTGATACCACATTTAAGTAAGGGGTTGACATACCTGACTTGTGTCAGTTATCTATAAGTCTAGTCAGTCACCTCCCAAAACAAGGCCACCGTTAGCTTTTTAAAAGAAAGCAACCTTGGCAGTTACTTGTATGGAAGTTCTTAAGGAAGTTGATGGAAGACAGCACCCTCTTCATGCTGCACCTCTTAGAACCAGCTGTGCCTGACTCAACGGTCACAGACCAGCCTCCAATCAGCACGAGCCGCCAGCTTCGAGTCAGCACGAGCCTCAACATTGATGATGACATCATAGGCACACTGCACCTCTGACAGGCTCGAGAAGGTTCCTGCGCGTAAAAGCATTCACACACTGATACCCCAGTTCAAATGTGCACAACACCACAAAGCAAACATGAATTTGTGCTGGAGACATTCTTAGACTAAGGATGTGTGTTAGGTCCACCTTTCCTAAGCAGCTCTCCGCACAAGCGGGCCTTCAGTGCGCTGCACATTTACCCTTGTTTCTGCAAAGAATAACTTTCCCGCGTTGCTTCTGTGCCTCAGAAAATGTTTTATCGGACAGCAGCCCGAGGATACGAACAACCGCGATATGGTTAACTGAATCTTAACTGTCGCTGGCAAGAGGAGCTGCAATCAATCCAGCCGACGCCTTATTTAAACAAGCAAGAAAAAGACGCGTGGCCGCGAGACGCGCTCTGTGGTGGGGGAGGGAGAGGAGCATTGAAGCAGAGCAGGCAAGACGGAGTGAAAGCAGGCTGGCTGGCGAGTGGTGTGCGAGAGAGAGAGGAACGCCATATGGCGCCTCTGCTCATCATTGTGCGCGTAACCGCGCGCCCGGAGCCAGTCAGCTTGTGGTAGGACTTTTAAAAGCCCACATACAAAATGTCTCGCTGAATCACATGCGCGCTGGCTCAGCGAGACCTAAAAATGAATGTGTCCGCCTGTAGCGCAACTGGTGCTCATGTAAAGCTCTCGGATAACCTCGGGTCTAGTTTGTGCTATATAAAATAAACTCCAGAGTTAGACATCTTTCCGCCTTGTAGAAATTATCTGGTCACTAAAGAGACTGTCACCCTTCTTTTCACCATGGCCGTTCAAGGAGAGAGAATAACACCACTCAGATCTGTCAGAACATCAACATCCGGTATGTTAACACTGAGTGCGTTGATGGTAGGCCTTGTGAAACCTGGTCCCTTGTGATATCATGTTCTTGTTTGGTCTGTAGATGATTGGTTCATAAAAGGCAGATCTTTAGACCAGTGAGATTTAAAGGTCTGGTATTTAAAATAAATTTAGGAAAATTTCTTGGAAAAAAGGTATTTATTTGAATATGTTCCTTGAGCAGTGATGCCTATCAAACCACAGGCAACTTGCCCCTTGCCTGGAAAAAATAGGATTGTGGATGGCCGATTGCAGCCTTAAGCTAAATGGGGATAAAACCGAGCTCATGATTCTGGCAGTAATTTTATCCCACGCTCAGCGATCCCCAGGCCAACTAAATGGGTGCCCCCCCACCCAAAGCCTACATAAAAAACTTGGGAATGTGGCTGGACCAGAAACTAATGATGGAGATTCAAGCAAAACAACTGGCGAACACCTGTTTTGGGATGCTCCGAATGATCAGAAATATATTGCGCCTGCTCCCTGAAAAATCAAGGAAGACAGTGGTTGAAGCCTTAGTGGTGTCAAGGCTGGACTACGAGAACTCATTATATCTGGGTTCTCCCAAATATGTTACCGACAGACAGCAAAAAGTACAGAATGCAGCAGCCCGACTGCTCCTGAATATACCCAAATACCAGTCAGTAAGGGCCTCCCTTAGGGAGCTACAATGGCTTCCGGTCTGTGCCAGAATAACATTCAAGTCCCACTGTCTTGCCCACAGACCCATGCACAGGAAAGGTCCAGCGTTGGTACGAGACTTGATCTCCCAGTACTCACCACGTCGCCATCTCAGGTCAGGATCAAAGTTCCTGATGAACACCCTAAGAATCAAGAGATCCAGATGGGGTGGAAGGTCATTCAAACACCTGGTCCCCAAGCTGTGGAACAGTATGGACCCAGAACTGTGAATGATCGAGAACGAAACAACCTTTAAAAACCAGACTAAAAACATGGCTGTTCCCCTGAATACCTGCTTACAACCACCTATCTTGCCTCATACTAGCACTGGGATGTCTAAGGGTAGCCATGGCTCTACAAATACCTAAACCTATCAGAAGTTGCAAAATGCCAAATCGCTTGTCACCTGCCTTAACTGAGAGCATATGTTTCTGACCTTTAATGTGAGCAGGCGAGGATCATGTAATGTGGGCATTACAATGATCCCTTGGACATCTGCTAAGGGATAAAGGCAAGCTTGAATACTCACTGCATCTCATAGTTCGTTCCCTTCTTGTAGGCACAGGTGATCTTTCTTGGGGAGTAACTGATAAATTGATGCAGGAGGGGTAATGGTTTTTTCATCTTCTTAAGGTGAAGACTGCCTTCACCTTTTTAAGTTGAACAGCAAGAATTTTTGGAGGAGTGGGCTTGCACGATCTGAAATTTCTCTACAGAAAGCAGTCTGATTTGTATATTTTTTTTGCATAAAATGCTTTCGTATTTCTTTATTTAGTTATTCTTGGCTGTAATTTTTTCTAAACTGCACAAGGCATAACAACAATTGCATTTATCATGTAGATCCTTGTGAAAAAGCATTGGTGAGCAATTTCACTTTCTGAGAGGCTTCCATTTAGGCAACATGGGGCCATGTTACGGAAGTGCTCTGGGGTGCAACAGGTATTTGCTCCCGCTTGGACTTTGATATTACAGAAGGGCCGAAGATGCTTGTGCATCTCCTTCTGTGATACAGGTTGTGCTGGCGCATATAAAGCGCCAGCACTATCATCAGAGGGCGTTCCCGGAATTGCTTGTGGGCGTGGCCCCATGCAAATGAGGAAATCCCTTTTCCTCTGTGCCTATGCTGTACAACAGACGCAGGTGCAAAGGCAAAGAAAATGACAGGTAGCGCACTGACAGTTCGCTACCTAAAGGGTGGCGCACTATCAGTGCATCCCCTGATGGCAGCTCTCTGGAGGTGGGAGGGGGTCCCATGGACCCAGAGATCCCCTTGCAGGCAGGTGCAGTCACTCAGTGCACCCAACCAGCGAGGGGATCTCTAATCCCCCTTAAAAAAGAAGGTGGGTTACCGCCTGCACTGTGAAAATCAGAGCAGCTTCAAAGTATCCGCTCCATTTTTCACATGAAAGCGCTGCCCCCAAAGCAGCACGAGTTCGCAACTGTCCTGGGGGCAGCGTATTCACCTAATACAGCACATTTTCCGTGTTTGCGTCAGGCACACCTTTATAAAGGTGCGCCCGGCGCAAACAAGGAAAATGCGCCATATGTATGATACGAACTGTATCATCTTTAAAGAGCATAAAGACTGCTTCTGACCTGACCGACATCACTTATTTCTTTGATTAACGCTGTAAGACTAAAAAGGAATACCATTCTGGTACATTAGGTGCTCACAATCCTGTCGTAGAAAAAAATCCCTATTAAAGGTGGGCGATAGCGGGCCATTTGATAAAAATTGGCAGATGCCTTTTCTAGCCACCTCGCATTTCCCATGGCTCATTTAGAGGGCAATTTAGTTAACACAGATGCTATTGTATGTCAAATGATATTTAATCCCTGTTAATGACTCACTGTGTGTGTTTTCAATGTTGATGAGCGCCAGGACACCCCAGAACCGTGTGCTCTATAAATGCAATTAACATAACATAACATGAGCTTCTGTGTTCGTACAATGTTGCAGTTTTTGTTTTTCAAATCTGATCACTAGTGAAAGGAACCTCCACAAGTCAGGATCATTGCTCACTTTAATTTATGAATAAAATCTCCTTCTTTGGGCTCGGGGAGGGGCTGCAGGAGGCTTATCTTCAGAAAAAACAATAAAAGCAGCAAAAGATCCAGTATGCTGCCGAACATGGCGCACCAACCATCACTCTTTGTCGGGACCCACTTTGGCACAAAAAAAAAAACACTGACCCAGTGTTTATATTGAAATAAGAGGGTCAGCCAAGCATGGGCAGGGGAAGGCTGAGCCTCTGCCGCCACAACCATTTGGGGGCCTGCCTATCATGATCTAAAAGATCCTCTTCATCTGTAAATGTAGGACTTAACCCCAAAATATTAATTCAAAAGACCCTGATAGAAGTTTTATTTTGCTTTCATTTATTAAATAACTGAACTCATAGTTGTAGATAAAATGCTGCCCCTCAGGCCATAGACTTAAAAGTCCCATGACATGTCTACCTGCCTGGTGAGTCTACCTCACTGGCGTATATATTTGGTGACCCTGCTGCCTGTGCTGCCTAACAGGGCTATTTACTTGGTTTTTCAGTCAGTGGATCTGGGAAGTTAAGGAAGGTAGCATCTATAGACAGTATATTAGTCTTTGGGCATACACACTCGCCAAGTATAAATAAAATGAAACTAAAGGTTGCAAAGATAACACGATTAATGAGTTATCCATTAGCGAGTTTATATTATGTAAATGACTAAGGTAAGTTAATACTTTTAGGTAAATCTTTTTTTTTTATAATCAATTACAATATTCTAGACATCTATAGTTTGGGTAATTTCAAATAAACTGTCACCAGGCCCACTGTGGTTGTTAGCAGGTCACTGTCTCTACTCAGAAATGGCCTCTGATATCCATATCTCACATGAGGATGCTTTGCATGGGGAACTCTTGGGAAAATGTTCATTTCCAAGTTTGGGCCATGATACTTTAGATGTATTTGAAAGACAACTGTAAGATATGAAGGGTCAATGCATTTGCAATTGATGCACAGGGTGCTGAAGAGTGCAACAGTAGCACACCATTTGAGTTTCTTTCAGCCTCACTCATCTCCGCCTATGAGGTGAGAAACAATAAAAAATAGGTCACTGCATAAAAGGTGGAGTGCAGTGAAAAAGAGTACGCTTTTTGACCAAGTCTCTGCTGACATCTGGAGTAAATCTTTATAATAATGAAATTCTGGTGATGATGGCAATAAGAGAAACATTGTGAGCCTAATATAACTTGAGCTGCGGCTAATATTTTAAATGTGTCATTATTAATTTTTTTATTTATTTGTAAGGTTTTATGTAGCACTGGATAAACCCAGAGGTATCAGAGTGCTTTACATGAGCAGGAGCAGTCGAATAAAAGCAACAGTTCAGAGCAAAAAAAAACCAATCAAGAGCAAGCACATCTCTCCATTAAGAAAGGGGAGGCAGAATTCTTAATGATTCACGGGTTATATACATTTAAATAATAAAATGGAGGTAACGACTCAGAGCACACAAAAGAGCCTAAACTGGGAGAACAATTTGCAGAGGTAGGGGGACACCTGGTAGGAGGGGGGAGGGGTGGAAGTAAATTGACAAAAACAGGGGAGAGTGCCAACAAACAGCTAATAGCACAGGAATTAGAGCTGCCGGGATAGAGGAGTGACAAGGGAGAGCGAAGGATGGGGTACCCAAAATGAAAAGTGAAAAGAGAGAGCTAAAGGTAAAACCAGGGTAGAAGAAAAATAACCAATACTGGGCAAAAATGGATAGCCAGGTCAGAAGAGAAAATTATAGACTCCAGTAATTGTTGGGTAGGTGCCGTTTTAGGTCTCTTTTAAAGCAGAGGTAGAAGGGTCCCTTGGGAGGGAATTCCAGATGCTTAGAGCATTACCAGAGAAAGAGTGAGTTTGGGTGGATTTCTTTTTAAGTAACGGCGGAACGAAGAGGAGAGCCTTGGAGCTCCTCCTCAGTCTGGAGCAGCCCGTTTATTTGAGTTTGTTTGTTAGGTATGACAGAGATTGCCAGTGGAGAGCTTTGTACTTGATGCAGATAGTCTTATAAAAGCATCTTCCTTCTATGGGCAGCCAATTTAGGTATTTGAGGGCAGGCGTGATGTGGTCATATCGTTTACAGTCGGTAATGAGCTTGGCCGCCAAGTTGAGCACAGGTCTAAGGGGGGGGGGGGGGGGGGCAGGTGGACGTTAGGGGTTCCAGTGAGGTTATCACTGCCGTAGTCTGGTTTGGAGAGCACTAGTGATTGCGCGACCCGTTTGAAGTCGTCTTGAGGGATTAAGGGTTTGATTTTCTTGAGGTGTCAGAGTGAAAAGGGCCCCTTGGGCCAAGTTATTTATATGGTCCTTCAGTGCCAAATTAATGTCAAGAATGAAACCTAGGGGAGGGGGGGCTCCCCGACTCCCTACGCTCAATGAGTGGAGGTCTTTATATGATGGCAGAGAGGGTGACTTACAAGGCAAGCGGGTGCCCCCGGAAATTCCGGAAAATTTGGGTGCCATGGATAGAATACTATTGCCTAGATTTAGAGATGGAAGAGGAAGGAATGGACTTCTCCCAGGGCAGATCGGGAACCGGACCTTAATGATTGTGATGTATGACCCACTGTTGACAGATGTAACTATATTAGAAGTGGACTTACCTGAATGCATGTATATACTGCTTGCCTCTAGCCAAGTGTTCTCTTTCAGAGGAAATGTCACTACGCCTTATGCCCAGTATTATATACTGCTGCTCATTACTCAGCTCACATTGTGTATTAATGATTTATTTGGTGTAAGTTTCAAATATTAAAAATAAAAAAAACATTTATATAAAAAAAAAAGAATAAAACCTAGGGATTTCGCCAAGTTAGATAAGGTGAGCAGACAGTTAAGGGCATGGAGGTCAGCGATCCATCCTTGGATGGGGAGACAGTTGCTTTTTGGAGAGAAAAGAATCATTTCCGTTTTGTTATGATTTAGTTTAAGATGGTTGGAGTAAAACCAGGATTGAATCTTGCTCGGGGTGTTGTTCAAACGAAGTACATCAGTATGGGATTTGATTTTATGGAGTTGGTTGTCATCAGCATTGAGGTGATAGTTGATCCCTGCATGTTACAAAGTGAGAGTAAGGGGCTCCATAATGAGGTTAGAGAGAGAGAGGGGGGAGAATTTATCCCCGGGGGACACTCAGGGAGACAGGGGTAGGATTGGAGAGGCAGGAGTTGATTTTTATTTGGAATGTTCGGTGCTGGAGGTAGGAAGTGAACCTTTTAAGGACCAATCGATTTAGGCAAGAGCGAGCTTTAAGAGATTCCAGTGAGGAAAAATGAATTATCTTCGACACAGCTACTTGTTTACAGTAGTCTCTTTTTTTGTTAGTCCTACTTCATATTTTTTCATTTTTATATAGGTCATAGTTCTTTTTATTTTCATATTGGGCTTACCTGCCTATTTTATATAGCTACAAATAAATAACCTTGTGGTTAAACCTGTGGATTCTTCTGACTCAGAGGCCAAAGATTGTCAATATTTGGTTTGAAAATCAATATGTGAAGAACAACAGTAATGTGGAAAGGGAAAAAAGGTGGACTTTTTTAATGGGGATAGACAGAAAAAGTTAATACTTGGGGGTAAAGATCTTCATAACCTTTAAAAAGCATGTCTCGTATATATCAGTTGACAAACTGTCACACTGCCTAAAACCTCATGCAACCAGCACAGGCCTTTCCAGGCTTTCTGATATGCCAATGAGCTGAACTGAATTGAAGGCATAATGTGCAATGTTGGCATTTATGAGTCATTATTTCACTACAAACCAACTGCATTGGAAGTTCAGGCTACATTATTGTTCCCTAGCCGACTTGTCAGCTGCATTTTCGCCTGTATACAACCCCAATAACTATGACAGGAGCCACAAAAAAGGTTGAAAAAAGTGTTAGCGGGTGTGCCATGCCAGGCTGGCTTAACATAACTGTTGTAAACACAGAAAGGGGTGGGGAGGACTAAACCCAATAAGGATGAAGAGAAAAGCTGTGGCGCAATTGTGTGTTTTGAAAAATAGCCCTCACTCACACACAAATGTGTGTGACATGCTTCATAATCGGGTCTGCTTACAAAACGCCCCCGTGTAGCCATGCAGGCGGCGGAGCATAGGGAGGGGGAAACACAAAACACATAAACAGGGACAAACACAAACACGGCGGTTCAGGAAACGGGCACGAGTAGTGCTGGAGACACCATCGGAACAGGTGTGTTCTTTGGAGCTCCCTCCGCCTGACGCCAGTACGAGACAAATTAAACAATAAACTCGTAATGACATTCCATGTTGGTGGAACTACCCTCCACGTGGGTTTCCTCTTTACTGCCAGATTGAGGTAAGAGGGGAATTAAGACTGGGACAGATAGATGTCCTGATGAAGACCGGCGTGACCTATTAAATCGAGGGCACCTTAATATGGTCAAAACATATTGACCACCGCAGTCTAAGGAGGAGTGTTTTAGGAACTTGATTTCCTGCCTAAATACTTTTCATCCTTCACTCATTTTAATCCTGACCTTGGAACCTACCAATAAAGGGCGAACAGGTATCCATGAGCCAGTTTTAACGAGCACTCCCTAACTGCACCTTTTGTCTATCACTATACCCTATCTTAAGGGTAACACTTTTTGTCGTGATCACGGTTAGTCAAATTTGTGTTTGTTCATGTTTATGTGTTTTGTGTTTCCCCCTCCCTTTGCTCCGCCCCTTGCGTGGCTACGCGGGGGCGTTTTGTAAGCAGACCCGATGATGAAGCATGTCACACACATTTGTGTGTGAATGAGGACAGTTTTTCAAAACACACATTTGTGCCACAGCTTTTCTCTTCATCCTTATTGGGTTTAGTCCTCCCCCACCCCTTTCTGTGTTTACATATGATTATTAGGGGGTTCGGGGTGGTGGAGTTTGTTTTTTGACCCTCTCCCCTCCTTTGTGAGAATTAACATAACTGTTACCATTTGTATTATTGCTTACGATAGACACCAAATTAGGGAAGTAGGGCTTCACTTGCAGAGCTAAAATAACTGCTGTCTTCCATGCGTTGGTAGTATCCTCATACCACACGTTGGTGGTATGCTCATACCACATGAGAGACATTTAAAGACTTATTACTAAACAAGAGCAACAGGGCTCACATTGCAGATAGTAATTGGCAGTAATGCTGTTGGAGGGGCAGCCATAAATTGGGCAGGCATCAGGTGTGCCACAAGAGCTCCTATTGTAACAAGTCCACAAGTCACAGCTATGTTTTCACCCACACACATTAGGTAGGAGAACCAAGAAGGGGCGGACAGGACATCTGTCATGTTTTGGCAGATGTTCTATTACCATGTTCCACGAAACGAATCCCTAAGTGCAGTACATGTTAGTATTGGCTAGCAAACCCAGCCAGCCAAATACAGCATGCCCTTATAAGAACTTAAGAGTACAGGAGCTATTTTAAGATTATGAATGATATCTAGTAAATTAACTGTGATCTAATTTACAATGTCTTTAGGAGTCCTTGGAAGCCTGTTAACTGCATTGCCAGAGGGGTGAATGGAACTTATAAAATTGTTTAGCTGATATTGCAGTTTTGGTTGAATATTTAGAAGACGTTCAACTGGTTTACTACTTCTGATGAACTTTCACTGTTTTTCCACTCTACTTTCCTTCCACCTCCATCCTTGTACAATACTGAGCCTGGAACAATAAGGAAAAATGAATTTCCCATTTGTTAGTGTAGAGATGGGGAAACAGCATTAATAATGCAGGCTAAGCCACGTGTGCCATTACAATGCAAGCGTAACAACGCTTGCCTTAACCACACATATGCCTTTACCACGCATATGCCTTAACCACGCATACTATACCACACGTTATTAGGCCTGGGGGCCAGGTTTTAGGGCTCAGGGTGGGGGGGAAGAGGTCGTTTTTAGGGCTGCGAGTCGGTTTTAGGGCTCAGGGCTGGGGTCAGGGTAGTTATTAGGGCGGGAGCCAGGTTTAAGGGCTCAGAGTGGGGGGTCTGATCTTTACCATGCATTTGCCTTTAACAATTTTGCCTTTACAATGGAATTCATTGTAAAAGCATCTGTGGGAAAGGCATGTGTGGAAAAGACACGGTTGTGGTTGAGACCGCGTTGTTTAGGCATGCATTGTTAAGGCATGCATTGTCATACAACCGTTGGGATGTTCTATAATAAAACTTTGTTGCGTCCACAGGGTAAAAGGCATCAATGTAGAAATTTTGAAAGCTAAACTTTATGTACCTGTATCAAGGGTTAACTGTTTACAATAAAAATACATTTAAAAAATATATATTAGTATTAACATTTTGCCCAAAAAGAACATGTGACCACATTACATCAATGCATGCAATAAATGAAACATATAGTGGATTTGTTCTGTGGGTCATCGTGAAAGAGGGGATTTGTACACACGTCATACTAGGAACTGTCACTGTCTGCTTAGCAGAGAACAGAACTTTATGTAGCTTCTGTTTATTTATTTTATTTATTTATAGAGCACAGCCGTCACCTTACAGGTATCCTGGTGCTGAGAGCTTTGATCTGAACATAAATTCTGTCAAAGTGAGCAAATGGAGACCAAAGGGTTACTTGGGGAAGAGCCAGATCTTCAGGGCCTTCCTAAAGTGCAGTAGCCAGTTGAGGATCCGAGAGTAACTGGTAACTTGTTCCAGAGCTGGGCTGCCTGAACCGTAAAGGTGTGTCCGCCTATTCTAGTCTTACGGAATCTGGTTACACAGAGGAGATTCGCTGATGCTGTATGGATGCATCTCCCAGTGGTATATTTCTTTAAACTGCGTTGTAAGGGCATAGGGCTCATGCCCTGAAGGGTCATGAAGACAATACTTAACATAGATAACATACTTCACCCACATGGCTCACCTGGGGGCTGACACATTTTGGACTGCCACTTCTGCGCCGTAACAACTTCCTCAGCTTCTCACATTCCCGCCTGTAGTGATCTTTTTCCTCCTCTAGTGACTTGACAAAACAATCCAGCTTTGAGGGACTCATCGCCCTTGGTTTTTCAGTTGCTAGTGCACTGTTTTTATCTGGAAGTTATCATAAAAAATTAATCACTTTCTAAACATGGTACAATGCCACTGAATAGACAACTGCATAGACATTAGAAAGAGTTCACTGATGACAGAAAAGAAGAATTATATATTTTACTCCCAAAATAAATTGGTAAAATAAAGTGGTCTAAAAGGTAGCGCAATGCCAACGTTCTCATGCCTGTTCAACTTTGCGTTGCCCTCCAGACTGCATGAATGTTGCCAAAGCACTTATATTTACCATCCTGTGGCACAGTGCTTGGCACCCCATAGATCAAAGACAGTATGGCAGATGAAAATGGGACATTCCAATAATGTGACTAATTTTAAGAGTATTTCTTTCACTATAAGAAATAGAACAAATACATTATATCTAAGAGGTCATGAACAAACGCGTTAGTGAAATCACGGAGAAAAAAAAAATTGTATCTGCTTCTGGTGACATCTAATGCTATTGATTTTGCTGCGTTTTTCCCACTTATTGTATTTGTATTTTTCCCCCTCACTGTTTTTGTATTTTTCCCCCTCATTGCCTTGCCTAGTCCTCCCATTTCCCGGCGCTGCTGCACCTGCGGCCCGCCCCCCGATCCAGCCGCTCCCGCCTCCCAGCCTCCGTTCCGGCCCCCCTACCCTTCATATGGCGACCGCTGCGTGCCAAAGGCGCGCCTAAGTCAAGCCCGTCTGCGCCCGTCCGCCTGGACCGCGCCCAGCGCCAGACCCCCTGGCCCCCGCGAGAGCCACGACATCTGATGCCGCTACAACTCCAACTCCCTCTAAGGACTCAACTCCGGACGATCATCCAACTGCTTCCAGGCCACCCCCAAGCTTACCCACAGACTCTTCAACTGCCCTAGTCCCAGCCGCCGAACACCTACACACCCTACACCACCCGACACCACCCGACAGAGCAAAATGCAACCACCTCAGATGCATACTATTCAACACCCGCTCCGTCCACAAGCATGCCATCAAACTCTTGGACCTACTCGACTCAGCCTCCCCGGACGTCGCCTTCCTAAGAGAGACCTGGATGAACCCCTCCTCTGCACCAAGATCACCAGAAGGGACCGCACCAACAGACCAGGAGGAGAAATCACCATTGTCTACAGAAACACCCTCAGAGTCATGACGAGCACAGCAGACACCTCCAGCACTTCCGAACACCTGCACTTCCAGATCCACTCGGACCCAAACACCACCCTCAGAGAAACACTCATGTACAGACTCCCCGGACCCCAACCACAGTTCATCGACGTCATCGTCAGCTCTTGCTTCCACAGACTACATCCTCGTTGGAGACCCAAATTTCCACCTCGAGAACAGCGACAACAGCAACTCCACACTCTGCTCGATAACCTCGCCAACCTCAGACTCAAACAGCTCGTCACAACCCCCACCCACACCGCCGGACACACGCTCGACTCCATCCTTTCCGCCAGCAACCACGTCTCCTTCAGCCACACCACCGAACTGCACTGGACCGACCATTGCTGCGTACACTTCCCCTTCAAGAAACTCACCTTGCACCACCCCCCCTCAACAGATACCCTACTGCAGATGGAACAAAGTCACCGAAGACCAGCTCATCACCACCCTCCCCCGAGACCAACCAACAGACACCACCAGGAACGACACTGCCGCCTGCAATCTCAGGCAATCGATCGATGACTGCACCAACACCCTTGCCCCGATCAAAAAACCCTCAAACAGACGCACTGATGGTTCACCACCGACCTCCAGGAATCCAAGCAGTCCTGCAAAAGACTCAGGAAGAAGTGGCACCACGAACAAACCCCGGACAACCACAATGCCCTAAAAAACGCCAACCGCAAGCATAACCAACTCATTCGAGCCACCAAAAGGACCTCCTTCAAGGAACACATCGACAACAACTCACACAACAGCAAAGAGCTCTTCAACATCATGAAGGAACTCTCCAACCCCAGCTCCAGCTCTGACATCCCGCCGTTGCAAGACCTATGCGACTCCTTAGTCACCTTCTTTCATCACAAGATTGCTGACATCAACGACAGCTTCAACGTCCAGCACCCCCTACAGCCACCGACACGGCAGACTCACCACCCCCAGCCTCACCAACCACCTGCTCTCCTGGAACCATGTCAATGACGACAACACCATCAAGATCATGAACACCATCCACTCCGGCTCACCATCCGACCCCTGTCCTCACCATCAGATTTTTGGAGACAGCCACCTTCCCGGAAGGCCGGAAACAGGCCGAGATCAACGCCCTACTCGAAAAACCCACAGCAGACCCAAAGGACATCAAGAATTTCCGGCCTATCTCCCTGCTTCCGATCCCGGCAAAAGTCATCGAAAAGATCGTCAACAAGCAACTGACTCACTTCCTTGAGGAGAACAACATCCTAGACCCCTCCCAATCTGGATTCCACAGCAATCACAGCCCAAAACCGCCCTCATCACTGCCACAGGCAACATCAGGACCCTACTCGACAGCGGCGAAACCGAGGCCCTCATCTCCTGGACCTCTCGGCCGCCTTTGACACCGTCTGTCACCATACCCTATGCACACGCCTACATGACCGGGGAATACGCGACAAAGCTCGGGACTGGACCACCTGCTTCCTCACCGACAGAACCCAGAGGGTTCGCCTCCCCCATTCCGTTCTGAAGACACCAAGGTCATCTAGGGCGTACCCCAAGGATCATCCCTCAGCCTGACCCTCTTCAATGTCTACATGGCACCTCTTACCAACATCGTCCGCTCGCACAACCTCAACATCGTCTTCTACACAGACGACACTCAACTGATCCTCTCTCTCACCAAGAACCCCACCACCGCCAAAACTAACCTCCACGAAGGAATGAAGGCCGTCGCCCACTGGATGCAGAACAGCTGCTTGAAACTCAATTCAGACAAGACGGAGGTCCTCATCATGGGCTCCACCCCCTCCGCCTGGGACGACTCCTGGTTGCCGGCCGCCCTGGGAGCTGCTCCAAAACCCACCAACCACGCACACAACCTGGGGTTCATCCTGGACTCATCGCTCTCAATGACCCAGCAAGTCAACGCTGTCTCCTCCTCCTGCTTCAACACCCTCCGCATGCTCCGCAAGATCTACAGGTGGATCACCACTGGAACTAGAAGGACGGTCACACAGGCCCTCGTCAGCAGCAGACCGGACTACAGCAACGCCCTCTACGCAGGATCATGGCCAAACTCCAGAAAACACTCCAGAGCATGCAGAACGCCTCCGCACGCCTCATCCTCGACACCCCCACCACACCCACATCACCGCCCACCTGAAGGACCTGCACTGGCTGCTAGTCAACAAAAGGATCCCCTTCAAGCTCCTCACCCACGCTCCCAAAGCTCTCATCAACGCCGGACCAGCATACCTCAACAAACGTTGTCTCACCTTCTACACCCCGAACTACCAGCTTAGTTCTGCTGACCTCGCCACCATCCCACGCATCCACAGGATCTCCACCGGCAGCAGATCCTTCTCCTACCTCACTGCCAAGTCCTGGAACACCCTACCCACACAGCTGCGTCAGACCCAATACCTGCTGACCTTCAGGTGACTCCTCAAAACCTGGCTGTTCGAGCAGTAGCTGCACCCCCACAACACCCTCAGCGCCTTGAGAACCTCACGGGTGATTAGTGCGCTCTAAAAATGATTGATTGATTGATTCCGGGTGGTAGAATGAGTGAAAACCTAATATAATTGTTGATGGCAGACCCCATTGTCATAATGTATAGTACTTCGAATTTCAGTTCCACTAGAAGAAGCAACAAACTATGTATTACAGAGAATTCACACTGAGTAACGCAATTAGCTTTGGAACAAACACAGTAGTGCGTTGGTTTACTGTTGCTTCATATAGCCATAAGGCTGCCAAGTGGGCACTTTGCTTGCACTATAAAAATAATGTTTTTGATGGCTAGTTAGGGCCTGATTACGATCTTGGCGGATGGGATACAGTCACAAAACGGACAGATAGCCAGACCGTCGTATGACATCTTCGATAGGACTTTGGCAAACGGGCTATCGGTCATGTTTGTGACGAAGTAACCCTGTCCGCCAAGATCGTAATCCGACCCTTAGTGTCTTGTCTGTATTCTTGCAAATGTTTCATCCCTTCAATTCTGGCGTATATAAATATATGTTCATTTAAAAATGATTTTCGTTTTTCAAACATTCTCAGGTACCACACTGCTTCCCACTCTGGCTCCTACTTTTTTTTGTGTGCCGGCCAAAAAATACCCAATTTTCACATCACTCCTGCTACACTCTTTTGTGTGTGCTCGTTGAAACCGGATTGTGGTCTTACATTACTGCATTCCTTTGTGTAGATTAGTCTGCAGGAAGTAGCGTGGATGTTACATAGCGACTCTAGATACACCTTTCAGACTCGGTTTCTCTGCATCATTAAATTGTCCCTAGAACCTGCCTGCATTCTGCCAGCTGTCTTGCAATTTAAGCTTTGTAAATAATGCATGCCTGCCTGTTTTTAATAGACGTGAGAGGAGTTTGAGGAGTTGTGCAAGTGACGGAATGCGTTAGGTCGTGCCGTTCAGGTGTTGGTCCCACACAAACGGCACACTGCGCAGAGCAAGAAGGCGCTGCTTCTTTCTGACGCTCGAGTATTTTTTCAATTCAAGCCGCAGCTTCCTCAGTGCGAACGGATGGTTTCTCAATGCGAGATGCTGCGACCTTCCACTACTGTCTGTGTTGAGAAATCTCGCTGGGAGGTCGTCTAGCATTGAATTTTCCTAGCTCGCGCTAGCCAACGTAACTTTAGCGAGAGAAGAAAAAACTCGGCACTCCGCATGGTGCGAGGAGTGCAAAAAATGCCACAAGCTCCGCGAACCGAGTGGAGTTCATCACCCAGACCTAGTTTTTAATACAATTTTGATTTCTCAAATACAAATAATGAGGGAAGTTGTCATTTGTCATGATATATCTGTAAACACACAATGTCATTTGCAAAAAAGAAATGCAATTATATTTATGGTGACACCTTTACACTTACTCCCATTCTTAGCTAGCAGTTACCATGCCACTAAGTGCTGAGACTGAAACCTGCTTCTGACAAGTTTTAACCAAAGCACCATGTCGGGAATAGTCCATGTATATATCATACAGGACTAGGGAATTTTTGTTACTTTCATATTCGTCTGGGCAAAACAAGGCTGTTTACACGCTGTCCCTCCCCTGCAAAATAATCTTCAAAAGAATAGTGAGGTAGGATTTGTATCAAAGAAGAGTTGTGCGTCCACATCAAACGATGCTTCCACAGCCTGAATAGACCAAAGTGCTTTGTTGGTCCATTTTGCACCTTTACACATCATTCGACTCCCTCGATCATCAAATTCTACCTATGTACTTGCAGGTGGTGTCCAGGCCCCTGGACGTTTCATAAAAAAGGTTAAGATGATCCTGGGGAAACAAATTCCCAGGTACATCAGCGTTATAAAGACCTGGAGAGCGCCTCATGGGCTTATATGGTCAACTGTTAACCTCAAGTCGACCCTTTCTGTGATAGTTAGAGCTTGGAAAGCCTTTTTATGTAGATAACACCTAGTTATGCCTAACCTTTCAGGAGAGTGACTGGTCCAAGGAGTATTGTTTGACACCAAGCAGTGTATTTAGCTGTATGAATAATAATGTATTGTGCAACAAAGTCCTGAATATAGTTTCTGCGCATTCTGATAATTTAGGTATGATCAACTATAAATACGTGTGGGCTGAGTTTTTATACATTCATCAAAATGTGGGCAGGCTGTCCTTTAGGTCTGGATCCATATGAGAGAGAGTTAACTAACTATGCTTCGCCTGAAGTACAGTGCTTGGCCCAAGTCTGGCTCTAGGTCTTATGGTTAATTTCCAGACTACTGGCTACTGCAACAAACAACTATGGCAAGCTCCCTAACATTAAAAAAATGATATAGCTTCAGGATGCTGTTTCCTATAAGCTACAGAAGAGTGCCTCCAGCTAACAAGCGAGAGAACCAGAAATATTCCATGAAAGAGTTAAGAATGCATGCCTACACAACCCTCTTGGGTGAGTTCAACCTCCCAAACAACACTAGCTAAAAAGAAAAACAAGAGACACTATCTTCCTTATTTTGATTTCTATTTGCATTTAACATATTAGTAACACAGTAATGCAAATCAGTGAACACTTTTTGGGATAGTGAGGTTACAGAAGTCGGTCAATACCGTGCATGTACATTATAGTTACCAACATTCTCCTGTGGAGGACCTGATTAAAAGCAACGGACTTCATTCAAGTTTCCAACATAAGTAGGCGCTTATTGCATATAACAAGCAGAAGGAACTTCAACAGATGCACATACTCATGCACCAGTATATTCTACTGTAAGGCATTCAATGTAATATAATTAGATGTACAGATGGCATCTTTAAATGTATTATGAATGATACTATTCTTATATCTGCCTGTCTCTACCAGTAACCTCCCATAGCCAATGTGGCTGTGTATGTGTACCCTTCCTCATGATTGCTAATTGTATTTCAAATATATATAAGCATTCAGTTCAAGAACTTCCCCGTCCTCATGTATCTACTGCCCAGTACTGCTATACAACTGATTTAGGCTTTTTGTGTAACCGCCTTTGTCTTCACTTTTTACAATTACTCCATCGGCTACTGCCACAAGCTTTACGCCGCTCTTCTGTCTACTATTAGACAGGCCATCTGGATTCCCTTAGTTCATGGCAATGGCTCTTTTAGCTAGTGACAATGGAAGATTCAGAAATCTGGAGCTCCTTCTGGGCGTGGGTAAAGACCTAGTAAGTTTACAGACATCTGCAGCAGACTGGTTTGCGCAGGATCCTTTACAAGTCCCCAGTTGTTGTGTGTCGATTTATAGATCATATCTAGATTTCCCGATCCGTGCCCTTATATAGGTATAATTCACATGTGTAGGAGAGTAGGATCTGCTTACTATGGTTACCCCCACTTTCTGCTGGTGTTCCTCTGTTTTTCAACTTTAGTCTGCCTTGGGCCTTGCTAAGCAGGACCCCAGCCTAGCGGCTTCCTCTCTAAATTGATTGCATGTACATTAGGTACACTCCAGATTGGTTACTGGGTTACCCTTGTGAGTCCCTAGTATATTGTACCTTAGGTACAAAGGGCATAGGTACCCCAGAGGCCTACCAGGGGCTGAAGCATGTATTATGCCACCCCTGGGAAGCCTTCCAAAATGGCACCACAGGTCTGCTACTGCAGCCTGGGTAAGTTGGTGCATGAAGCCCTTACTAAGATATAGGTTACCTATATCTACCTTAATCACTGACACATATAAACGTATACGCCACTCCTATGGCAGGCCTTATCAATCCTGAATGCAGAGTGCTGGGTTTTGTGTGAGAGGGTGCCCATGCATGAGAAAGACCCCTCTGCATCTTTCGGAATCACATCTCTGTAGCTGTTCTGTGATGCAGCCAGACCATTTACTCTTAAGTGCATTATAACCTCGCGGTTAATGCTAACTTTGGAATGGCTGCATGGAAACATGTTGTGTTTGGTGTCAAACACTTTGGAATCCTACCATCAGCCAGTTCTGGCGGCGGGCATAGAATTCCACCCTTCTAGAGGGAGAAGACATGTACACACTTACCTAACTGGTAATAGTTTAAAAGAGCCCCAGCATCACAAAATGGATGCTGCAGCCACAGACACAAGTCTGACCTCTTGCTGCTGGACGAAACTCTGGCAGGGGAGGCCTGGACAATAGGTTTCCTGTCACAGGAAGGTGTAACCACCTCCCAGACAGGCTTTATTGTATTGGGGCTAGGTGGTTACATTCAGAGAATGCTTTTCAGACAGTGCTGGGGGCACACTTGGTGTCTCTGTGCATATCTCAGTTCAAACCGGTTGCAGGGGCACTCAGCCCCTGCTCTGGCGTGAAACTGGACAAAGGAAAAGGGGTGTAACCACACCCTACTGGATCCACCCATAGGTGGGTCCCTAGAGTAAGTCCAACCCCCTATCTTAGTATAAGTATAGGAACCCAGTCCTCAGGACTTTAGATTACTCTGGACGAAACTCTGCAACATATATCCTGGAACTTCGACATTCTATTTTGACTAGAAGATGGAACAATCTCCCTTGGGGTCAAGGAGTGACTCCCCTGTTCAAAGAGGCACCAAAGAAGCATCTTGCCGGTCTGCATTTCTAAGGCTCCCGCCGGATCCCAACAGATTTGGGACTCAGGACAGGGAATTCCAGACTTCTCAGAGGTTGACACGAGATCCCAGAAAAGCTGAGACCCGCTGCCCTCCCGAGTGACATGGGACCGGAACTCCTAGACACCGTGCACATTTGCAAGTGCATCAACTTCCTCAGCTTTCCCAAAGTTGTGCACTGGGCTACTTGTAGTCCATGCCCCGTGGGCCTACCCTCCACGAGTGGTCCATGGGCCCACTTCTAGCATTTGGCATGAGGCGCATTCGTGATCCCTATTCTGTCGACTGGTGGGTCCCCTCGAAGTTAACTCTTCTGTTTCTTGGGCTCTCCTGGTTGCTTAAGACGTGCCCCGACTCCCCTCCAAAGGGTGAGTCCCACAGACCTTGCTGGTCTGCACCAAAGTAAATCTTTGCTTTCTGCGTGGGTTGCTGTTGCCAAAGCTTGTTGGGTCCCATCCAGAAACTGACACCGCAGCACTCAACATCCTTCGTAGGACAGCTCGAATCCAGCTCCTGGTTGTCGTCGACGCCTCCTGGTGCTCGTGGCTGAAAAGTCAAGCTTCACCTTCTTCACCCAACATCAGTTGGCATCTTCTCATCGCCTTCCTAGTCACTGGCTAGTGATCCAGACTCTGTCCCCTCTGCTTTCAAGTTCTTCAGATCTTCGATCCACCCTTGGATCCACCCGGACACTTTCGACTTGGTCGCCAGCAGCACTTTGCAGCAGATCGCCATTGAGAACTATGACGAAACCCGACACCAAAAGACACCAATGCACCCGGCTTCCCTGGGAGAGGTAACTCGAGTACTCCGGTGCTCCTGTGGGTATTGACTCTAGAACCTCCTAGTTCTAAAGGGGTTTGCTCCAAGTCCTCTTCCAAGTGTCCTTTAGCTGTAATTTTCCAACAGCGACTTTCCCTATAGAAGTTAATGGTTATTCGCGGCTGTGTTTAGACACTGCACGTGTCCCCCGAGGGTCCCCTGGGTCACTACCCTGGGTGGTTCCTGGTGGCCCTAGTGGTTCTAAAGGCTCTAGGCCTTGTATCTATGTCAGTCGTAATTCTTATACCACTTTTTTAGTACATGGTTTGGTACGCCCCTAGGGCTAATTATACATTGTGCTAATTTACTGTGTGCTAAATAAATTTACTGAATGTACTTTTGCCTCTAGCCTCATAAAGAGACTAGAGGGATGTGTTTATAATAAATACATATATTTTATATATATACCTGGTGTGGTTCACCTTTCATTTGGTCATTCATGAGATTATAGACTGGTAAAACCAGCTGCTCTCCACAGATACCACTAGGATAGCTTTCTATATAGGTTGTCTATAAACCTACCATCAATAAGGATCGTTTGGACTGGTGAAAGGTGCCCACTAGAATAGTGGACAGCATATGCCAGGCCAACTTTTCACAACATTGCCCTTATTTAGGCATAGAAATCCAGTCCTTATTTAGGCATTGATCATGCTAATCAAATACAGGCATGGTCAACTACATCCGACGCTCTTCGTCACAACGAGTTCTTGGAAAACCAGACTCTTAAGCCTTTAGGACTTCCCCTTGCTTGGATATTGATTTCTCCAAGAACTCATTTAATATGCATGAATATCTATTCCTTAGGGGTTCATTCATGACGTTCTTATGCCCGACTTTTACGTCAATAATGGCATTTCTAAACACCTGCAAGGTATAAATATGCTGTCACTTGCTATGGCAAGGTACAGTGCGGTTCGACTACCTACTTGCACGAGGCGGCACGCCACAGCAAGTACCGAAGGAAGTCAAGTCCCCAACTGACGCACTGACCAGACGCTGCCATCCTCCTTGATGAGAATCCAGCTCCAGTGCTTCTGACTCCCCTTGCGGGGTATTAGAGAAGAGTCCCGAGAAAGAGATACCAAACTCTCTCATTCTAAGGTATAGAGCTGATTAGAACCTAAAGAAACTTTTGGCAACTCTTGCCATAACTAAACCAGACTAAGACAGCACCTACTTCTTCCCTCCTACTACACTTAGGTTAGGTACCCTGGGGTAGGATTATTTTAGAAGCACTAAATGAGTATTTTAGCTTGTTTTATTTATGTATGTATTTTGATGAATATATGTCATAGCTACAAGAAATGCTAATACACTATTATTTTATCTGACTGCTAAGGCTGTACATTATATACTTCGCATTCTGTCTTACGATTGTAGCAGTTCGTATCTCTTGGACGAGAAATAAGACTGTTCAATAAACCCTTTTTATTGAACCGCCCGTCTCTCTATTTCTGTGCAACTCTGTAGAAACGAAGCATGCACGACTGACTGAGTGAAACAGTTATCTATTGTTTCCACGACACTGAAGATATTGTTCCGATTCTACGGGAAACAAAGTTGTCATGTTTATGCGGTGGTCAGAAACTAATCCCTTCTTGTTCTTTCGAGAAAGTTTCTAGTGACCTCTGAGTTAGCTGGCGCACACAAGTAATTAAGGTTAATATACTCGATAGAGACATACTGACCTAAGTCCTATGTCAAAACTATAATGAATATTATTCCAATGCACAGAGCCTATTAGGGATATAGGAACTACACTACATGGCACCCAACGGTTTGGTAAGGCACTAATTTAACGCTAGATACCGAAGTAACTCAGTTGTGCTTTTCTCAGAGACCCCTACTCATAAAACTCCATAAGACGTCTGGAGTGGGTAGGGATAATATCCGACATAGCTGAGTAGGACAAAAATCCTATGTATTAGCTTTTTGGTTTGTTCAACGTTGAAGGATGCAGTGTTCCAAAATATTGTGCACCTTATCTTTGTTCCTTTGAAAGTTGCTCCGCAAACTTTCATTAAACAATGGCCGACGAAGCCAATAACACCGAAACCGGTGGAGCTGCGGCTGAGCAAGTCGTAACAGCTTTTAATCAATCAGGTTTTAATGAAACTGATGAGAATTCTATAAACATTCGTTCAAATTTAAAGCAAGCCATCACTTTAAAACTTATAAAACATGGCCTAACACCAAGAGGTGGTAGAGCAGTTTTTTGTGATAGAGGCACATGAATATCACCAGACACAGGTATTCTATTCACGGATAGTATTCCCAGAATCAAATCCAGTAACACATTTATTTCACTTCTACAAAGAAGATGAACCACCTGAGGAATATATTCCTTTCGAGGATATTGAAATTCCACTTACATACCAGGTGCATGAGCTCTGGTTTAAAGGCGTCCTAACACATTTAAATCACATTATCAGGCTCGGTCCACTAGGTAGACCCGGAGTAACTTGGCCGATTTTAGCCGGCTATACACCTGACCCTAACATTGAAGCAATGTTGGACGATGAATTACTTAGTAATATCCAAAGATTGATAGAAATATACAGTTAAACCACAACTGTCCGAAAGACCTGAAAAGGCCTTTACTAAAACACTCCTACCTCTTCTAAAAAGAAGTGGGAAAATAGCAAACATTCAAAAGAGAAAGATTCTCAATCCCGAGGTAGGTCTGCTCAAAAGGAGTCCTCTGAAAGGAGGTATAACCTCAGGAATAGGGATAATTTGAGAAAACCTGACAAGTATCAAGATAATGATACACGTTCCTCACGTACCTTTCAGATATCCTCAAAGACACCCGAAAGAAGAGGATGGTCAGGACGAAAAGAAGAACATTTGAAGTCCAAAGACGATCAACACGTTCAGAAAAACAAAGCTAAACCTCAATTCACCAAAAAGAAGGTAGCAGATCTAAAGATCAGGCATGACGAGGATCTTGAGGACACCAAGAATGGAGAATGGGCTCACCCAATGTTGGACAGCGCAGCAGAAGTAACAATAGTTCACCAGAACCTGAAGGGATTTCTGGAGACAGTGGACTTGAATGAAGACATTCAAGTTGAGACTGCAGACACCAGGGTTAGTTCTCCACAGAGGGTATATGAAATAACACTCCGGATGGAGGGAGATATACCAAAAAAAGTGAAAGAACTCATTTGAGAGCGACTTTCGAAGGGTTATGATTTACTTCTAGCAGAACAGGACTGGCCACCAGAATTTGTCAGAGAGTGCCCACATGGCGAAGACATCATTATGCCAGCCTTCTCCAACCATATTCCAGTACATTTAAGATATACTTATGCCAGGAAATGTGCAGTTGCCTAAGCACCAGCATTATATAAAAATCATGTAGGTTGGGATGAGGACTCACCTTACCACAAAATCCAGTTAAAAAATCAACCAACTGCACAAAGGCAGTGCCCAATTAAGCAAGAAGCTAAAAAACAGGTCAGGGAGATCTTAGACCAACTTGAATACCAAGGGGTGATTGAAACTTGCACCTCATCAATTAACAATCCATTGTTACATGTTTCAAAACCAGACAATACATATTGTCTAGTTTTGGATTACAGACACCTAAACTCATGTTGTAAAACTTTTGCAGTGCAAAATGCACACAGTACAGCATTATTGAATAACATTGTGCGTAAAAAAATTGTCAAAACATTGCACTTGAAAGTAGGTATTTGACCGCTTTCTTAATAATGGGGACACAGAGTTAATTCTGTCGTCTCCCTCAAGGATTTTTAGAATAGTCCGGGGTTTTTCACAGCAAAAGTAACAGAGTTAGTACAAACTTATGATGACGAGGTATTGTCATATGTCGATGATATTTATCTGACAGACGATGACCTGAACAGGCACTTGAACAGGGTGAACACCATTATACTGGGCTTCGCCTCTGAGGGGTATAAATTTAATCTTGAAAAAATCAAGAATTGCCCATCTCAACGTCCTTTTTCTAGGATATGAAGTATCAAGTGAAGGCAAAAGCCTGGCAACTGTTTAGAAAAGTGTGCGCCGCTCCAACCTCCAAAAATGGCTTAAAACGTAGTTGATTCTAGGTTTCCTGAATTTTGGAAGAACATACATTCTAAACTACGCAGAAAGGGTTAAACCTCTCTACCAATTAATCAAACCTGATTTTAAAATCACACATTGAAAAAAAGAACACACAGAAATGTTGCGTTCACTCCAAACAGACATGTTAGCAACAAAACATTTACAAACACACGTAAACGTACGCAACTTAGTGATCCGAATCATACCAGGTCAATGTGGATTCACCTACTTAACTTTTAATGAAGGTAAAAAAGTAATAATTGCATACAAATCACATTTGTATTCACAAGCAGAAATGAAATTCCCTTCTACAGAAACAATTTTTACAGCAGTTCAAACCGCTGTAGCAAAAGAAAGAGCCCTAGCACGGAGAAAACACCTTATGGTTGTAACTCCTGTACCAGCCTTAGAGTCAGTTACAAAAGCTAGCATTCCGAATGCAAAAGATTTACATCTGAGATGGATACAATGGGTTAATTCTCTTGCTGCAACTGATGTTGAATATGTTTTTGATCCATATTTGAAAACACAAGCATTCCTGCAATATGAACACAAATGTCCTCTGCCTACTGAAATTCTACCTCTAGACCAGTTTGAATGTATGATTTATACTGACGGATCAGCACAACCCGCTACGGTGGGTAAACAAGCTTATAGTGCTGCATGCACGATCGTTAAAGGTCGTATGCGCGATGGCAAATTTAGACCTATGGTCACAAAAAGGCAATCTCTAGGAGATTGTACAGCTCAGTGAGCTGCTCTACAAGCATTCAAAATGGCACTTGAGAATACGGATCGCGAAATCCTCACACTCATAGTGTGCGATTCTTTTTACTGTGTTCAATCTTACAATGAATATTTGCAGAATTGGCTTCAAAATGGTTTCAAAGATGCAAAAGGTGGTACAATCAAGCACAAAACGCTTTGGGAACAAGTAGTTCAGTTGTGAAACGGACTACAAAACACTCCTGTGATACACACGCTGAGTCATCAATGTGATGGCGTTCACGTTAAAGGGAATTCATTGGCTGATGAATCCATGAAAAGGGCTGTGCAAACGGCTTCTGTAGCTGCAATCAATCGTTCAAAAATGAAAATAGACAGTGAAATATTACTGGTTATCAATGCATCAAGCAAAAGCAGCATTGCAGCGTTACCTAAAAAGTTTCCACTCAAATACTCATATATAATTGATGCGAACAGCGTTTCGTTTGCTCGAATCCCTGGAGTGGGGGATAGGGTAATTCCAAACATGGAACGTAGGCCGGCTTTGATTTACGAAGCACATCTGGGAGAGGGTCTGATACATCAGGGGATCTCTAGAACTATATTAGCATTAAAAGAGACGTACTGGTGGCCAGGGATGAATGCACATATTCATAACTTCATCATTAACTGCAATAGAGATCACAGCACAGAACGCCACCAGGTACCCGAGTACAACGTAGTCAGCCCAGTACAGACACCATGGTTAAACAGCATTAGACTATCTACATGCAGGCGTCCTCATGGATGAATGCAGTCCCACAAACAGTAAATCAAGGTTCATTTGGATGTGGCCTCAGAGCTCGGCTGACGCTCAAACTGTTATAAAAGATTTGCGAGTCTTTATTGGCACCTACGCAATAGGCACACTACACTCTGACCAGGGCCCTGTGTTTAGCTCTCGAGCTTACAAAGAGGCGTTGGACAGTGTGAGCATTGAATTGCGGTACTCTAGTCCATTTCATCCTGATGGAAATTCTGTTGTGGAAAGAAAAAACAGGGACACAAAGTAGTCTATAACAGCTAGGGTATTAGGTTCGGGTGGCGGGTGGGTCAAACATCTTTATGGGGTCCAACGCAGTCTTAACAATTTGCCAAGAAGTTCTCTAGGGGGTGTCTCTCCATATGAGGTCCTATCTGGGACAAGAATGTTGATTCCGGACCTTGATTGTCATGGAATAGTCGTGGAAAATAAGAAATTTGATATTAAAGATCGTTTGGCTGTTTTACAGGACTTAAATGAACTAAGATCGAAACAAAGCAACGTGTTCCTGAAGCCAACCACCACTGGGGAAAAACCACCCGTCCCAGCAAGGTCTGTCTGTATCCCAAAGCTTGGTGATCTAGACAGAGAAAAGATCGCGGACAAGAAGGAATTTGGGCCTTCTTACAGACAACCAGTACCTGTCCTAGCAATCCACAGATCAAGAACAGTTCTACTGCCGCACCTTGCTGGTAAAAAGGAGTGAAGATTTGTGTCTATTGACCTGATCAAACCACACTATGTGGCCGATACGAAGCAGTGGGCCAAGTGGTGTCCGCCATTGTAGCAGACACACTCCGCTAGCTACAATCCAAGAGGTTCAAACTGAGAGACTCGTCACCTTTGAAGATTCTACAGTGAGAAAAGAAGGACTATGAAACAAAGCTTTGGAACTTGTTCCTCTTGAGACCCAAATAACAGTTCGTCCTGATACTCCTGTTTACAACAAAGTAACAAGTGATCAAGTGGTTCCAGCGATTTCAACGAATCCTGATGCAATTCCAACCATTGACAGAACTGCCTGAGGCTATTTCATTAACTTTGATACATTTTCTGAGGATCCCAGTGAACCTGAAACGACGCCAGCACAAAGAACTTTCAAAGAACAAGCAACTGACTTTTTTCATCACCTGAAAAAGACTTATCTGGTTTCACCATGGATTGAACTATAGATTGTTTTGGGAATATTCTTCTTTCTACTTTGGTTAGCTCTGGAAATAACTCTGGGCAAGCTGATAAATAGAAGATATATTCAAATGGACACAGCAAGTAAAAAAGTGAACTTACTTCTCCAACCACACAAATCCTCCCATTGTGAACAAAGAGACTTGTCAGCAATAAACATCACAGCCGTTCCTATACCAGATGGTATAGTTTGGGACAGAACTTAATATGACATTTGTGGCCCGTCTGAGCTGTTGAAGATTCCACACTTATTCAAGATTTCATTAAGTGACTTTAATACCTCTAGTACATTTTCTGATGATTGGGGCTGAGACTGTTAACAACATGATGTCTGATCTAGAAATGTCTACAGTATTCACAAATCATGAATATTTAGAGGGTTCATCAGACTATGAACAAATGTATTGTTATAACCATTATGGTCATCATTTCTTGCACAAATCTGCAATACCTAGAAATGTATATATGTACAACCAATGGGAACATTGTCCTACACCTCCAAAGGGTAGCTCGAAAACTTTTGCAATGAAGTTTCCATATTTTTCAGGGTTCAACTTATCAAAACCAGAATTGTTTTATTTTAAAAATGTGAACAGGACAGGAACGAAATATATGTTAAGCAATACAAAACAGTTTTATTCTGCAGCCTTTATTGGCCAACTGTCTAGACATGGTTTCGACTTTTGGAAAGACAACATTGAGAAAAAAACATTCCAGCGTACAAAAGATTGGCAAGTGCAGGGGGTAGAAGCTTTGTTTAGAGCCTGTATCATCCCAGAACAAATTATGTCTTTGAAGGACACTGTCCAACAAACTTCTTGCATTGGGTTAGCCAAGATCAAAGACATGAATACACCGACCATACCTCTACCTGCAAGTTATAGCACAACACAGGGGGAGGTCGACGTACATAATATTTTGCATCACAACAGATTAGATCCAGAATGGAAAAAAGGGTTGCTCTGGCCCATAGACACAAACAACTGTCAAGATCAAATCCTGAACAAAACACAGGCTTTCAATATCAATAGGCCAGACCCAAGATATGTTCAAAGACAGCATCCTGGGATAGTAACAACATAAAGTGTAGGGAAACTATGCCTTAATTGGCTTCAGATATCTACACTTGAAGATGTGAAACACCACTTATCTTTACTTAAAGATGGCGCAGACCTTAGGGAATTCTTGCTAGGACCAAGAAAACCGCGTCAAAATGTTTCATATATGCCGGTATATATGCTGCTATAACGAAATATGGAAGATTACCCAAGCAGAGACTGCAGAACGAATACGAGAAATTGATCGTATTAATTTAGAGAAATCTCTCTCTGTAGTAGACAATGGGTTAACAACTCTGTCGTCCAGGATATATTCATTGGACAGCATTGTGTCTTCTGCCATAGACATCATGGAACAAGACTTGGTCATGTTGCAACATGGTCAGTCTCAATTACGTTCTATCATGCTATTAGGCTGGAAGCTACAAGACTTGCATGCAGGCTATGTGCCTTGGCGTTTAATCAACACTACGTCACTGTTTTCAGAATACAATCTCACTGATAAACAGATCAAACTGGCACAAAGGGGAGCAGACTATACGGTGCTGAGCATTGAAAAACTGGTAAGATTACCATTCACAGTCGCAGAGAAACCAGCTACTGAGTGGAGAATACATGGTAAAATCACTCTGCCTGTTACAATTTTCCATTTTCAGTATTGCCTAAAACACATACCAGCAGGTAAATCATAAAGGTTGGGTAAAGAATACATCAAGACGGGGGGAGCTAGAGAGCCCGGAGCAAGATGGCCGCACTTTAGTGCCGCTCTGCTCGTCAATATTATCATCCGCCTAATATCCTGACAGATTGGCGCCATCCAAGGCTCCAATGCATATATCTGGACTCCCTGCCTCCTAAGGTGCGCTTTGATACCGCTCATCTGACGATTAAAGGCCTGCAGCCGCTTGCTTTGTCTCACTCTGCCCTGGTGCAAAATGGCGGCCCTGGAGTAAGAATCTCTACTGACCTCCACGTGTGTGCCTGCTGCTTGTTTCATCGCTGTGCCTGGCTCCTGGGGCGGGGCTCCAGAGCTGAGGAGGTGTGGGTGGGCCGGTGCATCGCAGCCTGGCTGCCTGTTTGCTGAGATCGGTGCCAGCCCCGCGCTGAGGAGCTCGTCTGCCTTTGTGGGCCCGAGGCGCGGAGGTGAGACGTCTGCGCTGCGGCCCCTCGCCCGGCCGCCGCTGTGTGACAGAGCAGCCCCGGGACGGAGTGAGATAAACGCTGCGGCTCTCGGGTGACTGGGCAGCCTGTTCTCTGCGGTATCCCAGTGTGACTCCGACTGCCTGACCGGGATTTCATCGGCGGCGGCCGCCACTCCTGCTGCCTGGGCCTGCCGCGAGGTGGCGGGTGAGTGGCTGCGCCCCAATGCTGCAGTAACTAGCTTCCCCTCAACATAGTGAGACACGCGCTGCTAACTGTGACTCTACCTATCCTGTGGCCTGCCTCGTGGTGCTGTGGAGCCCTGACTGGCATTACATCTAGTGGGCCTTGAGACGCACTGTTCTGCCTGCCCTCGTGGAGAACACACGGCCAAATCCTATTACAGGAGCCCCTGCACAGCGCGTTTGTTCTGCTAGACTAGGGCCCCTGCACCTGCTCCACGACGGACATCTGCCATAGAGCCTCAGCCATAACTTTACATGTTTCCGGATCCTGTGTGGCGTGTGTACATTGCATAATCATCAAGTGTCAGAATATGGTGCCTGTGTTTCTCTAAGCAGCTATCCTGCTTGCATGAAAACAATCGCCCTTACTGTGCTACAGCTGCTATGATGACATTGGGGCACTGGCAGCTGTATAGTGCCCTGCATTGCGCAGTGGGCACTAGCGTAACAAGAGACCTGAAGCTGGGGTGCTGCACAGGTGTCAAACATAACTCGAAGGTGCATCACGCATCTCCTCTCGCTCTATCTCCCAAGTGTCTCTGGAGACTGCTGAGACAGTGGTACCCCTGGCGCTCCCTCTGGCCACTGCTTATACTCCTGCTCTCACTGTGTGTACCCACTCTAAGTCACGCTTAAATATGGGGAGAACAGATAAACAGCAGAACAGATTGAACTTTGAAGCAAAAAAATATTCTAAGTCCCAAACCCCAAATGCCTCCAACACTGAGCTAGATCCCGAAGTTGGTTCAAGCTCTAAACTGGAGCATCTGATGACGACTATGCAACAGAGTCTTTACACCATCGATGCCAAGATAGACCATCTGAACCTGCGCATAGACAATATGGCGACGAAGCTGGAGAAGCATAGTACCCAGCTTGCGGAGGCTGAGCAGCGCATCTCTACCACGGAAGATTGGGTTGAGGCGGTCAGCACATCCTGTGCTAGCATGGAGAAGCTAATGGAGTTAATAGGAGCCAAGAACGAGGATATTGAGGCCCGTTCCCAAAGAGACAATCTGCGTATAACTGGCATTTCAGAATCAACCAACACTGGGTCTATGGAATCGTATGTGGAGACACTGCTCACAACCCTCCTTGGGGTGGAACATTTTTCAAAAGTGTTATTGTTGAGAGAGCCCACCGATCACTAGCTGGCCGACCTGTATCTGGAGCACCCCCCGTCCCACTATAGCCAGGCTGCTTAACTATCGTGATCGGGACACTACACTTCGTTTGGCCAGAGAAAAAGGCACCCTGAATTATAAGAATGAAGGTGGAGTTGTTTCCTAACTTCACTGTGGCGGTGCAACAAGCGCGCAGAGGGTTTCAATCTGTTAAAAAAAAATTGAAATCCTTGCACATCCAATATGCAATGCTGTACCCAGCCCTACTGTGGAGTCAACATGACTGGAATGCTTGTATCTTCTCGGCACTTAAGGAACCACTTCAATACATTCGCCAGATAGAACGGCAGACGCTGAGGCAAGAGAGAGGAGAGGACTCGGATGGCTGATTGCATGAGATTGGCATTATTAAGCACTCATTATTGTTATGTTGCTCACTGTTGACAGATATATCTTACTTGCGCTCCATTCTGTTCTTACTTAACTCTTCGTGTTGTGTAACCCATATATCACAGTAAGTCCTAATGCATATCTCCTACATGTTAAGTAGGCCATATGTACCTATCTGCTGTCTTTTGTTTTCAAAGCGTTGGGCTGCTGATATGTTAAAAGGGTATAAAAAAAGACACTCATGGTTTAGAGCCACAGTACTGTATTCTTCCTCATGATTGTCCAGCCTATCAATTTATATATTTCGACCCACCCTGTCTCCACGGGGTGCCATGGCTACTAGCACTCCACTGTATGGGAATTCCCCACAAAGTTTTCCTTCTGTTAGAGCACTTCTTGATGCCTTGGTTGCAATGATTTCTATGTTTCTAACTTTCATGCTCACTTATTCAGCTATGCAACTGTTCAATTGTTTTCTTGTTGTACCGGGGGGTATCACAGCAGGTTTACACTTCTGGAGTGAGTGGGAGGGGCTGTTGGGGAACAATGTTTTATGGATAGCACATTGGCGACATTGCACTGGTTTGGTATGGCTAATACAGAGACACTATTTAGGCAATTTCACAGACAAATACACTGTGTGGTTAGGACGTGACTGAATTCAAAATCTCGACAATATCATGGCTTAGCTGGAATGTCAGGGGGCTTAACAATCCTAAAAAAAGTTAACCAGGTGCTGTCCTATCTGGATCGTCATCATATCTAGATAGCCCTTTTACAAGAAACTCACCTCACTCAGCGGGCAATATCCACCATAGCCACTAGGTGGGCGGGGGAGAGGTTGGCTGCATCCTACTCCTCTTATGCGCTGGGTGTAATGATTCGGATTAAGAAAGGTACCCCCTTTGTACCGATTTCTGTAGATAAAGATGACGGTGGCAGATATGTAATAGTACAGGGAACATTATATGGAACGTCGATGGTGATAGTAAATGTGAATGGACCGAATGTTGACGATCCTACTTTCTAAGATGCATTATGGGGTAAGCTTTACAATCTACCTCCTTTTACTATTATTTGCGGGGGTGATTTCAATCTCATTCTGGACTCCGCCGTGGACAGGATGTCAGGTATCCCATATCTAGTAACTGTGTCAGCCAGGGTCACTTGCTGCATGCAAATATTGTTTCCACAAACTAAGACAGTCAGGGAGTCGCCTCTCTGACCTTCACTGAACATCTCTTCTATATGAATTGACACTCTAAGCAGAATGAAAGCCATTCTTTTACAAAAAACTGTGCCACTGACCTCGGCCAAAGAAACCTATGATCTACAAGTCGCTAGGACTTCTGCCGGGATACATGCCCTTTTGAATATAAACTGCCCTATACATTTCTCAGAAATGTTGGAACGTATCTTAAACATGTCTAATATGAGCGGTATTGTACACCTATTTAAGAACGTATTTTCAGGACTGTTAGCACCTTTTCAAGCAGTCCTCGGAATATTTCCAAACTTAGTGCACTCTGTGTTTGGCGGACTGCCCCAACTTTTTGGACTCGTTGCAGGGATCCTATTTGTGCGCAGACTGCTGCAATATTGCAAGCCAAATCACAAGCGCCACTCCAAGCTCTATTGGAGATGAAGTGTTGTGAGCGCATCGTTCCAATTCTAGGTTTACCTTGTCTACGAGAATTAAATACCACATGGTTTCTGTCATTCAGACTAATCTGGCAAGATTGCATTTTACCTGTTCTATGCGGCCTGCTTTGCAGTGAAGAATGCATGCTAGACCTCTGTCTCACACTCCCATCAGTCATGCCTATGGATAACGATACTCTGCTGGACCCAGTAACGGCCCATGCTCTGTGATGTCCCCAGCGGCAACCAATCCTGATGACTGCATTCGTTGAGATCTCACAGACGCAAATTGCTACTGCTGAGGTATGAGAGGAAACAACAGGCACGCAGGTAACATCCGATACGAACATTGCTGACACGACCAATGCTGACGGCGATGCTTCACATCTATGTGCGGTTCATCTTCTAAACGAGGTAATCCAACTTTCACCTACAATGGTAGACAACTTTTTGTCTAAAGAATTTTGAAGGTTAACTACTGTAAAATACTGTAGAAATCTGGTGCAATGACACGAACCTTGATGTCTTCAAACTACAGCTTTCACTGAATGCCAGGTCACTTGAATTCACCCTGGACACCAATTTTACCCTCAAAGAGCACATTAGCAGAAAACCCAAATAAAGCATGATACCAGCTATGTCTTCAAAAGAGCACCCACCCATCTTTTCCAGAACAGAAAGTGACTTCAGAAGTGCTGATCAATTCCTCATACTATAGCATCTGGATAGAGGTAATGACCTACTCTGTGGTCTTCCAAACTCCACACTGGCACTTCTTAGGGCCATCCTCCTTTTTCAGGGTTCCAAGAGCCCTGCATTTAAAATTTTATTTTGTTTTTAACATCAGTTTATTGTGTTTCCATGTTGATCAATACAACTTCTTTGGGGCATTGTACATGCAGCAGCACCTCTCATTCAGGGTAATAAGAAATAAGATCAAATATCCTGATGGAATTTCACTGGATTCTCTTGCTGACCCTTCATCCAAAACCAGGTGCACCATTAACAAGGCTGACACTAGCAGCACATTCTGCTTACCTTGCACACAAGCATATGACCTCTGATGGATCTCGGCATACCCGCAGCGAGGACACCATCAGACTGCAGACTAAGAAGTGTAAAAAGCAGAAAGAACACAACAGCATGCCTTTTCCATCTATCAACCCAGGATCTAAAACGAAATCCTCGTATACATCAGGACCACTCTAATGCTGCTCCAATTTAGGAAAGAGTTGAACACTCACCTCTTTTCAGAACACTACATCGTAATGCATGAACCATCCACAGCTTCCTCTCCTATTACTTGTTGACTTTATGCTTTTCTTTGACCAGATACAGGACTCCCCTGCGTTTAGGTTAGGTTAATCCTGTAGAAATACCATATACATACACTCTAGCAGTGGTCCAACCAAGGAATGCAACTTTTGTGAAATTCTTCAGGAGAGACTGGCCTTCTGTACCTTCTTTTCCTCACAGAAATACCAATGAGATGGGTGGAATATTACCTCTGAAGAAGGACCAACTCTGATTTTCTTAAGGACAGCATCAATCCTGAAAAAGTTTGTTCATCACAACCAGAATGGCTTTATTCCCCAGCGCATACCTCCTTTAACATCAGGTTCCTGTCAAGGATCCTTGATGAAACCCAGGAAAATCTCCATTCTACTGCATTACTTTAGTCTGTAAACCTATACAAAGCACTTGATAATCTTTACTGTTGAGACTTACGTGCTGCCATGGGGCGTGTAAAATAGGTCCACGATGGGAAAGGTGAGTCGCCTTACTGTATGTGGATACTAAAGCGAAGGTCCGATCTAGGCGATGTTTAGCGGAGGCAATTCAGGTGCATAAGGGAAAATGGCAAGGTTGTTCCACTTACTGATGCTATTTGCCCCAGTGGTCGGGGCATTTGCTAGCATGATGAAAGCGGAGGAAAGGGAATTCCATTACGGGATGGAGAGCATGTAATCACTCTTTATGAGGACGACATACCTTTGATCTTCAAGAGTGTAGAGATTCTGTCCAAACTGGGGAAGAGTATCTGGCTTAGGTACTAACTGGTGAAAAACCTGTGCCTTTCCAGTGTCTCTGGCATTACTGCCCCCTACACAAATGGTGCTAGACTCAAACAAAGTGGGAAACTAATGTCTTAAAATACTTGGGGGTCAACATATATCACTCTTACATAGGACACCTCCCATGTTCCCTTCAGTAGTGTCTAAGATCCTTGAAGGGTAGAGTGGCTTTCTGGTGCTCTATACGATTGTGTATTATAGCCAGGATTGCCTTGTCCAAAATTATGATTCTACCACGAGTGCTGTATTACTTTATGAACCTTCCAGTCTGGATACCTGGTTTTGGGCACTGAGCACACTGCTGCAGAACTTGATTTGCAACAAGGGACAACATCGGTTCTGGATAAATATTTTGCAATAACCAAAGAGAGCCAAGGGACTTTGTGTTCCAGACTACGAACTGCACATCCTGGCAGTACATCCTGGCTGCCTCGGTGGCTTTTGGGATTAAATGTAGAGGAGATGGAGAAAACAGGGCATATGAACCACAGAGCGCATTGATGGTGCAAATCCTGAGAGTAAGGCTGAAATTGATACAACAATCCGCACTACTCTCCATTGCAATTCACTGCTGCAGGGCAGAAGTTAAATAGACTCAGAAGTGCTTGAGATATGCACCTGTCTTGCCCTTGACACTGGGGAGGGGGTGAATTCTTTACAGAGAGGCATTTGAAGGAGTGGTGTAGAGTTGTGATAGAGACCACAGGAGATTGTTACTTTGGGGGAGCGCTCCAGATCCTGGATGCCATGATTGGTTAGGATGGCTAGCCAAGAGCGCAGTTTCTGGTGCATGGTACACTGGTGAAATCCCAGCAGCAGTTATGAGGACCCAGTCTTGTAGAACCGCAAAAACATGAATTTCTTCAGGTTTTGTTGACTTTTTGTAGTGGATGTAGACTGGTCTCATAAAACATTTCTGTCAATGACATCTGACGGATGTCGATGCAATGAGCCAGGTGGGAGGGAAAGCTAGGCAGACCATTTAGTGGGAAAGAAAGGGAGCAGGCTTTGGAACACATGCACAAAGTCTACAGAAACACTTGTTGTAAATATACAGCTTAATTATCTTCATGCCACATACCTCGCGAACCATAGACTTAGGGCCTGATTTAGATCTTGGCAGGACTCCCGTTGTCCCTCTGTGGCAGCATTTACAAGTACTCCGTGAAGGTGACGGATTTCCCACCTGCCCTATTTAGGTGTGGGCTGGCTGTTCCTCCGTCCGTATTTATTCCATCACATAAGCTTCTCCTGCTGGCTAACATTACAGCGCCGCTGTCAGGGTGGCAGGATTGCACAGAACCTATTTAGATTTCTAAGTTGAGCTAGCGTTGCCCTAGCGGTGTCCTGATGCCAGGATTCCGTTGCGGGACGCATCCAAATTGTACTTTTCCTGTAGGTTTTGGATGGATGCTGGCATCACACACCTGAAGTGGTTTGGCTAGTTGATTTCAACTGCATATCACACTATAAAACATACTCCATTTCCTTTGCCATTCCAATGTGGGTTATCAAATGTATTTAAGTTTATTGTATGATAATGGCAGGGACGAGTAATCCCCGTTTTACTGAGAGAGAATTGTTAGTCATTGTGGATGAAATTATTAGAGCAGAGCCACAATTGTTTAGAGCCCAACTACAAAATAAAATAGCTCAGAAAAACCAAATGTGGGCCAGAATAGTTGAGAGAGTGAATGCTGTAGCAAGCGACATGTGCACACAGGAGGAAATTAAGAAAAGACGGAATGACCTGCGGGGGAAAGTACATTCCCTGACCTCCAAGGTCACCTGGAGGACCAGAAGACTGGTGGTGGTTCTCCCAGCACCCTTACAACTATATTCCTGGGATGAGAAGGTCTTGCAGATCCTACACCTGAAGGTTTCACAGGAATCCCTGTTGGAGTGGAGACTGGTAAATTATTCTTTTGAATGTGTCACTAAACCTAAATGTCATTTTTACTTTCAATCGATGTGTTGCTAATATGTTGCACTTTTTCTAAATGTATAAACCTATTTATAATTGTATTTCTGTTTGGACATTTGTAGCATTATTGTTGTTTCTCTCGTTTTACTAATTGTTAATGTTTTGTCAATGTGTGTGTTTTTCTCCATTTTATTTTTTTTGCCTTGTTTGTTTGTTTGAATGTATTTTATTGAATTTAAGATTTCATGTTTTAACTTCATTGAATTTCACATGATGCTATCGTACTTGTAGGTGTTTTTACGCCTAATTCATATATGTGTTTTATATTGTAAATGATTGTTCATTTTTACTGCATATTTTTACTAGGGATATTTAACTTACCAGGTTGAAAGTGTTGTTAATGTATAATCAGAATGAAAATAATATTGCAATGTTATTTTGGTCATTCACTCTTTTCTTTCATATTTCCACATATGGTAAAGTGTTATGTATTTATCAATCTCTCGTTTATGCTATGTTTTGAAATGGTTTTTGTTTAATTGTGTATGTTGTAATGTACTTGTTATTTTACTGAATTGATGTAATTTGTTTCACAAAATCAAAGTTTGCTGACTTCAAATTTTAATTTATGTTAATTTGTATCTTGAATACAAGTTGTTTTTTTAATAAATGTACTTTACAATGCTTTTATGATAACCAATGCTATTTATCCTTCAAAATTGTTAACTTTACAGAATTTTACCCTGCTAAGCCATGGAATGGTTTCATTCACATTTCGCCTCTCAACTGTATTGTGGTGAATGTTTGGTATATTTTATGTATACTTTCTCATTTGTTTTCATTTCAGGACATTATTTTACCTGCTTTTTTGAAGTCGGTTTGTTTGTAATTTAAACTGTTTTTGTAATTCATTACAATACTATTTTAGGTTGTTTCAAACTCATTTGATGTTCAATCCAGACTTTTAAAATCTTTTTTTATATAATTAATTGTAGGTTCAACACTTAGATTATATGGTCCACCATCTGCCACTGCTACTGATGATATCTCCACTCCAGTCCAGGAACAAGCCTTCAGTGAAGAATCCACTACTGCAAGCCCGGATGAGGAGAAGTAGGCTGGTCCATCTGGTCTGCTCGGAACACACCAACAAGTACCACCCCAGCTGTTACCACACACCTCAGCCTCTGGATACCTCCACTTCCTGTGTTAAAAGGGACATCATGCAAATCTTGTGCCCCCCAGGTTTGGCTTCTTTTGATCTAACACACCCACCACCTCCAATTCTTTCAGGAAGCAGTGGGATGGGGCATACTGGGTCAGTGGGGTAGGGTTTGTGAGAAGGAATCTGTGGGTCAGAAAAGTGGGGCCACTGGGTTCATTGTCACCCAGGCCACCATCGACCAAGTCCTGGGATCCCTCAATCAGTCCCAAGGCATGATGGGTCAGGTCTTTATAGAGTTCCCGGGGATGAAACAGTTGCACAGGGAGCACAATGTTCTGAAGGAAAATCGGAATTCGAATTAGGGCTCCCTGACTGGGGTGCTGAATGAGTGTTTCACCCATATGTGCTTTTCCAGCAACACCTTTCCCCTTCTGTGGTCCAACAACATCTGGGCCTACTACATCGACCTCAGCCACAGAAAGGGAGGCCCTGCCACAACAGGAAACACCTGCAGCCACCTCAGTCCGTGCAACTCTGGATCCACCAATCCCCCTCAGGAGGGGACATTCATCTGGACCAACAGGAGAGGATGGCAAGACCTCCACCGCCACCAGCAAGAGACACATAATCTAATTTTCTCCAGTGTGTGACTAGCATTCATTCTGTGGATTAGCAGACTCCTCAGTCACCCCAACCACCCAACCAGACCAACCTTCTGCCCAAACTCAGTTCCCTTCCTCAACCCAAATCCAAACTCCCACCCCAATCCCAAACACACCCACTTCTTTGTAAACACCCACTCAAACAGACACAAGCAGCACAATCACACACACATTAAAACAAATACACAAACAACATCCACAAACTATTGAAACTACACCCATAAACACCACACTCACAAACACCACCACACCCACAAGCACACCAACCACCATCTCTACCACACCCACACTCACCACAACCACCACCACACCCTCAAGCACCACAACCACTACCACACCCACAAGTACAACCACACTAACCACCATCACACCCACAAGCACAACCACCAATCACCAAAACTCACAAATCAAAACCAACACACTCGCACAAAAGCACACCTACACACAAAGCACCAACCAAAAGCAAACACACACACTCACCAGAATATCAAACAGCAAAAAAACACACATACAAACACACATAACAAACACGAAACCCACATGCAACTGCCACAAGCACATGACCCACTCCAGCTCCCTCTACCTCTTTTCTTGGAGAAAGATCCTTCACGGTGCAGCTTTGGGATTTTTCCTCAAAATCATTCAAATCCCTGTGGGGGATCTTCTCTAAGCCCTACCCTTTTTAATGTTTATACAGCCCGTTAGCAAACATTATTAGGGCTCACGGTTTCCTACCTATCTCCTACGCAGATGATACACAAATAGTGGTGGACATATCTAATAACACCTCAGAGACGGCCGGTAAATTCTGGCTCTGTATGGATCAGGTCAGTCTCTGGATGCAAGTCAACTGTTTGAAATTAAATGGAGATAAGTCTGAGGTCATGCTGCTGGGAGCCGACACTAAGATCTGGGCACCTAATTGGTGGCCTGACGGCTTAGGCAACTGCCCATCACCTGTGGACAGCGTAAGGAACCTTGGATTCATGATCCATACCAAACTGACGTTTAAGGCCCAAATCAACAAACTTGCCTCCTCGGTCTGGTTCACTTTGAAGCTTATCCGAAAACTACTGCCTTACATCGCTCCCTACGCCAGTAAAACACTGGTAACCATGTTGGCCCTTCCCAAAATGGATTACGGGAACGCCTTATATGCTGGGCTACAAAAACAGCTTCTCCTAAAACTTCAGCGGCTACAGAACGCTGCGGCCCGGTTGATACTGAACATCCCCAGGTTTGAGCCGGTGGCGTCTAAACTTAGAAATCTACACTGGCTACCGGTTGAGAAAAGAATTCAATTCAAGCTAGCTGCCTGGCATTTAAATCTATGAATGGGTCAGGCCCGCATTTCTTGAAAACAAACATGGCGCCATACATCCCAGCTAGGACTCTAAGATCTAGCAATGCCAAACTCCTCCGTACCCCCCGTTTCAAACACTAAGATGGGGGGGGGGGGAGAGGCTTTCTACTGCACTCAGAGTTAACCTGGAATAAACTCCCTGCAGAAATAACAAAATAGCTCATCTCTGCTAGCTTTCAGAAAGAGCATAAAGACCTGGCCTTTCTCAGGGTAGCTGGGTCCAGTTTTTCCTGCACGACACCCTCCGCTTAAACAGTCTCAGTCATTTAAGCGCCAAGACGCCTGTGGGCATTCGTGCGCTCTACAAATCCTATAATCAAATCAAATCAATCAAATCAAATCATTTTACCTCCAAAAGCCAATCATCTACCACTCCTTCTACCCTTACTTCTTCCAGTTTCTTTTCTTATCTATCCTTAACCTCTGCCAAACCTAAAACCACCCCTCCCAAGAAAAAGCCATGAGGTACCTACTCTGTGCCCAGTAGATGCCCCTTCCTGAGGAGGTTACCCTTTGGACTATGTTTAGGAGATAAGCTATGGGCAACAAAGCCACAAGGTGTTGTTGTTGAAAACCCTTTTTCTTATTTATTATTTTTACTTTAAAAAAAGTTCATGAGAGAATTCTCAGTTATAAATAATTATAACTAAAATTATTTATAAAATCCTGCTCTTTTGGACCCACTATGGTTCCCCCTCAGTTTTTCATTTTTTTTTTTATTTCAAATCTTTTTTATTGAAGAAAAAGGATAAAAATAAAGACAATACAATAAATCTTTAAAGGTACAAATGAACAAGTTCTTGGTATCATGACACTTACAATAATCAAAAAGGAAATCAAGGGGAGAAGATAAGAAAAGGAAGAGAGAGAAAGAGAGCTAGAGAAGGGAAAAGATAGAGAAGAAGAGAAGAGAGAGGTGAGAAGAGAGAGGACAGGTGTATCCATAGGGCAATAGTAGTTAGTTTACCCAGACTCGGTACACTGTGTGTGTAGTAGAGAGTATGCAGCAAGTATACAAAACCACAAGCAAACACCTCAAATTCCACCTGGATACTGTCTAGAAAAGTCAATTGTTGATATGCATATCATGGTGGTTCAAAGTGGGAGGATGAAGCATCCAGGGATGTCCAGAGTTTTTTGTTCGAGGGTTTCCAAGTGGCTGACTGCAGTGCAGGATTATCTGCCCCCCTTAAAAATGAGAGCCATTCCAACCACATTTTGAAGTTGATTTCGTCAAAATTTTTCCATTTGTAAAGAATGACCTTGCACGCCAATGTCAGCATAATATCAAGCAGTTGCCTGTCATGAATGTCCGGCAATTGTGACTCCAGGGGACCTAAAATGACATAAATGAACTCTTGGACCGGTGTGATTCCAAGCACTTGTTGAATGTATGTAAATATTTTATTCCAAAATATTCGTAATAGGGAACAATGAAAAAACATGTGTGCCAAGTCACCAGGAGCTTCATGGCAGTTCCAACAGGTAGGAGTATCCCTCAATTTACATTTGAACAATCTCTGGGGGGTCCAAAACACTCTATTTAACAGCATATATTTCGTCTGACATAGGATCGGGGATATCTTGTTTGTCAGTGCGGTGTTGTGTATCACCTCCCAGTCTAAAGCAATGCCTGTGGAATTAGGTTCCGCTTCCCATTTAATTTCGGTCAGCCTATGCGGCGTCTTGGGTAGGGGGAGGAGCAATTTATATATTCTTGATACAAAATGGTCAGCATGGTATAGTATTCGTAGCCGGGACACAAGCCAGGGTAAGTCTGTGTTGAGGGGGCATTTGGAGATAGCGGCCTTCAGTTTTAGGAACTGGTAAAATTCTATGGGTGGTAATCTAAACTTTTCTTGCAATGTCGAGAAGGGGAGGGGTCTGCCATTATCATAGAGGTCATTCACTATGTGTATACCTTTTCCAGCCCACACTTCCCAGTAAAGGGTTTTCCCTTCTATCCTGATCCTAGGGTTATGCCATAATGAGAGTAGGGTGGATCTCTTAATCACCAGAGCAGACTTATGATACTGGTCAAGTCGGAGAAGTGCTCTTCTGGTATTTAGAAGGATGTATTTGGAGTGAGGTATATGGGCCAGGTCCATGGTGAGGAGAGACGAGAGGGGTGCATCTGCTATTAACGACCGTTCAATAGTTAGCCATACTGGAGTGTAGGATGTATCCTCAACCAACCAAAGGGCCCCTTGCTTACAGAGGAAAGCCGTTTGGTAGTTCCTAAACGAGGGCAGGCCCAGGCCGCCCTTATCTTTTGCTAGCTGCAGCTTTTTAAGTGATATCCTGGCTTTTTTCCCTCGCCATAGGAACTCTCCAAACAGCTTGTCCACCTTCTTAATAAATTCGTCTGAGAAAGTCATGGGGAGCATGCTAGCCAGGTAGTTAACTAGAGGCGTGCACATCATTTTTAGAGTCTCAGCCCTACCCCACCAGGACAAGAATTTAGGTGACCAACTGTCTAGTAAAGTGGATATCTTTTTTAATGTTGAGTCTTCATTTAATTTCAGAGTCGTAATCAAGTCCTTCTCAAAGTCTAGGCCCAAGTATTTAAAAGCTTTCGGTTGCCAGGTAAGGCCAGATGTTCCCAGTAACCCTTTATCCCCGATGTTGTTTAGTAACTTAACCTCTGTTTTATCCTTGTTTAATTTATATCCTGAGACTCTAGAGAACCCCTCAATTGTGTCCATCAAGGCCGGGATAGCCTCGTCAGCTTTTTCCGACAGGATCAGGACATCGTCGGCATATGCAGTCAATTTTACAGTGCAATTACCAAATGGAACCCCAGCAATGGCTTCATTGTGTCTGATATGCCACAGAAAGGGTTCTATTGCCAATAAAAACAGAGAAGGTGATAGTGGGCAGCCTTGTCTCGTCCCTTGTTTTAGGCAGAAAGAGGAAGAGAAGGAGCCGCCCGCTCTGACCCTAGCAGTGGGGCCGGCATACAAAGCCATTACGAGTTTAGTAAACGTCTCTCCTAGGTTGAAGTTGCGTAAAACCGCCTCAAGATAGGACCAATCTACCTTATCGAAGGCTTTTTCTGCATCCAGTGTGACTGCCACCATGGGGGTCGTCAAAAGCTTCGCTTTTTCTAGAGCATGGGCCAGTACTCTGGTGTTATCACTAGATAGTCTATGTTTTAAGAAACCCGCTTGAGACGGGTGTACTAGGGTAGGGAGGACTTTTTGCAGACGGGCTGACAGGATCATGGCTAGCAATTTACAATCAAGGTTAATCAGGGAAATCGGCCTGTAGTTCTTTGGAAGTGATGGGTCTTTGCCGTCCTTTGGCAGGACTGCAATAGTTGCCTCTGCCAACGTGCCTTTGACCTCCCCTGACTCCGTAAATTCATGAAAGAGGTGTAGAAGGGGATCGACTAAGTCGGATGCAAAACTTTTATAAAATTTGGCCGTGAAGCCGTCCGGACCTGGTGCTTTCCCACATTTTAACCCCTTGATCGCTTTTTCTACCTCATTAGCCAGGATCGGCCCATTCAAACTGAGTTGTTCCTCAGGTTTTAACTTTGGTAGAGCACATTCTTGTAGATATTCTTGAATTTTGTCCCCCATTACCAACTCGTTTTTAGCGTATAGGTCCTCATAAAAGTCTTTAAAGACCTCGGATATCTTTTGAGGGTCCGAATGAGCAACTCCCGCCGAGTCCCTGATAACATTAATAGCATTCCTTTGGACTTTAAATTTTAAGTATGCTGCCAGGCTCTTACCGGCTTTGTTAGATTCACATAGCTTAAACCTTCGCTTCCTGTCCAGCCACACTCCCGCCCTTTCGCTCACTAGCTTGTTATATTCGTATTTTTTATGGGTCATGATATTGAACGTTTCCTGGTCCCTTGTCACTTGGTGTTTGTTCTCTAAAGTAGCTATCTCAGCTTCCAACCCTTCTAACTTCGCATTACAATCCCTGTTCATTGCTGAACGGATTTTGATGCACACCCCCCTTATTGTGCTTTTTAGGGCTTCCCATCGCACTAGTTCTGAGGTGTCCCCCCTCACATTAGTCTCCAGATATGATCTAATAGCCTCCAAGATTTTAGTCCTATTTTGTTCTTTGTGTAGGATTTCTTCGTTAAGTCTCCAGGCCGTTTGTTTAGGGGATGGTTTAATGTTACTGATGGATAAAGATATACATGAGTGGTCCGACAGTACCCTTGGCTCAATTGAAGTATCCTCTATCCTTGCTACGCCATTTTGTGTAATGAAAATGTAGTCAATACGGGAGAACGAATCGTGAGGGGAAGAATAGAATGTGTAGTCTCTATCAGTGGGGTTTTGTATCCTCCACGCATCAATTAAGTGGAATTGTTGGCATAGTTTGATGAAGGCATTATGTGATTTGTTTGGCTTGAAAGTACACTTCGAGTCCCTATCTAAGGCCGGGTCAAACGGAAGATTAAAGTCCCCCCCAATTATGTGTATCGCCGTGTCAGGAACCGTCGCAATCTGTTTGACTAAATCCTGCCAGAATTCTAAATCATTAGTGTTAGGTGCGTAGATATTGGTGACAAAGAATTCTGTGTTATCCTTAGTGAGTTTCACCGTAACCCAGCGACCTTTTACATCTGATGAGGAGGATAGGAGCTCTACCTTGGACTTCTTTGACAATAATACCAGAACCCCATTCTTTTTACCGAGTGCACCTGACCCTACAACCTCTGTATAAAACTTGTTGCGCAGAGTATAGAATTGTTTAGCATCCAATTTGGTCTCTTGTAGCAAAACAATGTCCCCCTTTTGTCTCCGCAAATAATCTAATATCTTTTGTTTTTTAACGGGCTGATTCAGACCCTTAACATTCATGGATAAGACTTTCAATCGATCAAGAGAGGTTGTACCAAGTGGAGTGGACAGCGTTCTATGTGACATTTACAGTGCTATAAGTGTCATGGTTGTAACAAGAGACCATGGAAAACATGGTATTCGGTGCATCATGTAAGGACACATTGTCCTGCCACTCAAGATAAGATACAGTCTGAAATCACCACCAGATAACTGGATACCTGATGATATAGCATGCTTAATCTGAGTATAGATATATAAACACATCATATGCATGATACAACTTGTCCAATCAAGAGCAAAGAGACAGGTAAGAGAGGAAAGAGATGATATGGGAAGAGGAGGAAAAAGAGAGAAGGAGAAAGGAGGAGAAATAAGGAAAAATAATACAAAACACAGAACACAGCACCCACCCCCCCCAACCCCACGCAACCCCCCACCCCACCCACCCCAATTGTAATACAGAAGCATGGCGACGTGAGGAAAACTGCAGCAGCCCCCCCGCCTAAACTTAGTCATTTAAAGACATTGGAACAGTCAAACATAACGGAAAATGCATATAAAAGGCTATGCAAGCAGTGGAACGTTGAAGTAATGCAGCAAAATCGACACGTGTTCAACAGCACACCCACTCATTGTATCTTCCTGGCAAGGCAGAATAATTTCTGTGTGTGCACTGAACTATGATTATCGAGTAGAAATTTGAGAAGATATCAACATGACCTATTAGAAGATATTATGGCATCATATCTCACTTCAAGGCACCAAGTTGTTAGTGTCTAGTAGAATTTATGACATCGCCTCAGTGGCGAAGAACCTGAACAGAGAACAGTAGGACATCATTAAACAGTAATCAAATAGACATAGTTTTGACAGAGCGAATCCGGTCTACTCCGGGTAGCCTGACAGTGTATCAAAGTCTGGAGTTAGACAACACTTTACAGTGCATACATTACCGGCCATCATCTCATTGGAGCCAACCAGGCGAGCCGACTTTAAACAAGAGGATCCGATCAAAAACAGCTGGGCCACTCCAGACTGAGTCAGAGAGGTAAATTAAAGAACTCCCAGAACATCCGCAGACTTGGGGTCCATTCGGTAGGAACCCAGCAACATAGAGGCTTTCAATAACATCAGAGTACAGAAAGTTTTATGATAAGACCTAGCGTGGTCACTTGTATCCTGAAGCAGAAGCCGAGGCCGATAGACCATCTGGGTTATTAGTTTCCATGTCGCACTCCATGTCTCGTTCTTCCGCATCCTCAAGCATGCGTTTGAGCTTCATTGGATCCGTAAAGTAGTGAGCCGATCCACGTATTGTCACCCGATATTTCGCCGGGCCCGCAAAGCCAAATTGGTATCCCCTCACCGACAGAAGCGGACGAAGGGCGAGGAAAGCCTTCCTTGTCTCGACGGTCTCCTTACTGTAGTCTTGGGAAATGTAGACTTTGGTGTCCTTCCATAGAATATGATTGTGTTTTCTCACGAAGGCTAGGATTTGCTCCACATGTTGGTAACGCAAGGGCTTACATACGATGGGTCTTGGTCCTCTTTGTGTTTTAGTGATCCTTCCTGGGACTCTATGCGCCCTATCAAATTCCAGAGGATTTGCGAAAGTCATGTTTGTGGCTTTAGTGAACCAGGACTCCAAGAACTTGATGCACGAACCATCCGAATCTTCTGATCCCTCCGGAATTCCAAAGATGCGTAGGTTCCCTCTCCTGTTCCTGTCCTCCAACTCGGCTAGTCGTCTGGTTGTCTGGTCAGAGGAGATGTGGAGGTGCTTCAAGGCCGTTGAGGTTTTAGCCTCTATATCCTCCAAGCGACTGATCCGGGATTCTGTCTCTGTTAGACGCGCGTTGGTGTCTCGGATATCTTGACGGATTGCCACCACTTCCTCCTTAGTAACCTTGGCCAAGTCTTTCACCTCGTCTAACCTATTTAGTATCATATCCAGTGCATCTGGAGTGACTTTCTTTGGCTTGTTTGGTGACCCCGGGTTCGAGTGGTCCGATTTAAGCCTCTTGAAGGTTCCTTGGTCTTTGGTATCCATTTTAATCTTTTCTTTGATGCGCAGATGCCTAGGCAGCAACTTAAGAGCTCTCTTTCCGGTACTCACGTAGCGCAAGCAGACAGCACCAGCCTGGGTAGGGGCTTAGTCAGCCAGCACCTAGATCACTGACATCAATAGCATTACGTAGCAGGCAACTGAGGAGTAGAGCGACCCACTCATTCATTTACCATTGCACATGGTGTTATCTGAGACTGGGACATTAGGGAGCCCCCTGTGAGATGATGTCGAGAATTTCATGTAGTTATGTATTTTCATGTATTTTCACGTATTTTCATGTATTTCACGTATCTTCATGTATTTATTTCATGTATTTTCATGTATTTTCATGGGTTTCCAGACGCAGAGGCAGAAGCATCAGCCAGTGTGAACAACACGTGCATCTGAGCCACTGAAGAGTGTTTTACAGGCATTCAGAGCAGCAATTATCCTTTCTTTTCAAAAGCGCGTCTAAATCCTTTCCACATGTAAAGTTTGTTGCCAGCAGTGCTCGTTTTGGCGTTTTGGCGTTAGAAGTGGGCATTTAATCAATGCTGGGCTTTGAAATAGACCTTGCCTCGATGCTCGTGAATTACCAAGTGGCGGCCGCCATCTTGGTAAAGGTCAGTGAAGTCTCTGCATGGCCGGCCCCACTGTTCTCAGTCGATCGGCGTAAGTCAGCTGCCCCCGAGCGCTAAAGACTGCAAACGCGCTCACCTCCTGCCGCTTTCCTTGCGCTGCCGAGTTTTCTTCTTCGTGTCTTCTTTGTTTCTCTGGAGGCTCACCTCGCGCTCCGCCGTTCGCTTCACTGCCACGCTGCCGCCATTAGCGCTCTAAGCCCCCGTCGATGCAGCCTTTGATCCGCTGCAGTCCCGGACACGGGAGTCAGGTCAGCATGCTCAGGGAGTGATCCGGTGTACAAATCTTCGGTCACGTCCCCGCTGCAGGCATTGGAAGGTGTCCCAAATACCGGTTAACACGCTCGTGGCGGGAGGAGAGACGCTTCAGACCGCCATCTTCCTCGGCGTCCAAGCCACGCCCCTCAGTTTTTCATTTTATATATTTTTGGGCTGACTCCACTTTGGGGAACCCGCACAAGTGAGGTATCATTTTTATTAGGAGACCAAGGGGAATGCAGGATAGTGGGACATTTTCACCGGTGCCAGGAAGGTGACTGTTGAGAGCAGCCTTCAGGCTTATCTTGAAGGAGTGCTAAGCAACTTGTTTTACCAGTTTAATCATGTAGTGTTAGTTAACTGAAAAAGAACCACACAGTGTTTATATAAAAATAATGCTATTCATTACACAACACCCACTTACACATTGGAATATCTCCTCCCCGGAGACAACAGCACAAGTACACAACAATACTTCAATTGCAATAAGGTAAGGAGAACAAAATACATTGGTCTCCAGGGGGAGGCCAAACCATATATTAAAAAACTGAAATACAACTGCAGGAGAGGATGGAACTTCGAACAGAAGAACCAGAGGAGCCCAGGACACAATAAACCATCCAAGGTAAGTACCCAGGAACCTCACAGAGGATGTGTTAGGAGTGGGAACATTGCCGCGAGCCCAATGGAAGTCAATTGAGAAGTCGCGCTTGCAGTTTTGCAGAAGGACCCTTCCGAGAGGACCCAGTAGAAGAATTTCCTTGATGGACAGAAGGTTGGAGAGCCACCCCACCTGTGGATGCCCCAGGGACCAGTTTACCCACACCAGGGTAGCCATGTGCATAGGGGTGAAGAGATGGCGGAAGCCTCCATAGAAGAGGTCCGGTGGAATCCAAGGGTGGATTCTGGAACTGAGGAACCTGCAAGCAGAGGGGACAGAGTCTATGCCACTCAGGAATGGCACGGAACAGCAATGCCCACCGATGTCGGACGGTTCACACGATTTGACAGTGACCTTGTCGCTGCAGCTGTGAGGAGCAGGCGTTGCTGAGCTGCCCCACCTCAGATGTCGGTGACCAGGTGGTTGGTGTCTGGCGGGAGTACCAACAAGCCTTGGTAGCCGCAACTGGCGTGGACAGAGAAAAAGGAGCAACGTTGGGACCAGCAAGGTCCAAGGGACTCGCCAACAGCAGGAGATTCAGAGCATGCCCTAAGCAAGTAGAGGAGCCCACTAAAGCAGAAGACCCTCAGGAGGACCTACAGGCTGAAAGCACAAGTCGCAAGAGGACCTTGAGCAGCTTACCAAGTGTTCTGTTTCATATAGGTACCTTAATATAGGCCCGGGTAACATCATACCCTTTCACCTACATTACCTCTCCTACACTACACTGTAACAAGCCTTTTAGGATTGCAACTTTACCTAGTTCTAGTCCTGGGCGCAGAAGGAAGGTTTCCCTAAACAATAGCGTTCTATGAATTCATCTTTAGACTGACACAGTATGAATGAACATTCATAAGGATTCTTGGAAACCAGGCTGGGTCTACATCCACGTGCATAATATCTACGTACAAGGTTCATCCCATACGTCATCCTCAAACCCAACAATGGCTAACACAAAGCACAAGGGACAAAGGAACCCTAGATACTTTTCTGTATAAATACAGCACCTCTTGCTAGTATTAGTTAGAGGGCACCGAGACTTCCAGGCCGACACACTCACCAGGGACGCTGAGGCTCCTGCATGGAGTCGCTCCAGCTGACAGTGGTCTAAACATCCCTTGCGGGGTGTCCAACTCGAGACCAGGATGGAGTCCCACACTCTTTTGCTTCAGGTAATGGGGTTAAACTAAACCTAGAGGGATTCTTGGCTTCACACCTACTCACATGCTAGGTACACTTAGGTACATCTAGACAGGCATCGTAGGAGTACGCAGGCCTTCTTTTATTTTATACCCATGTATGTGTTCATGACTATTGCAAATTGGTATAACTGAACTATCCTTTTATATTCACTGTACTGCTGATCATATATCTATTTTACACTAGAAGAACAACTGTGCAATAAATACTTATTGTAACACGCCCAACTGTTTCTTCTGTTTAACTCTCTGAGACGAAGTAAGTGAGCACTAGTGACTGAGCGAAAGGTAGTACATTTTTTCCACAATCCTGGGGGATCAGGGTTTTTATGTTTTAAGGTTGCCAGAAACTATTCTCTCCCCGATAAGAGGAGATTCTAGTGGGACTGTGAGCTAACTAATGCAAACAGGCTAACATACGCGGTGGGGGTGCTCAGAGTTAGTCTGCCACCAATTCTACAGTTTATTTATCCAAATGTGTAGATCCTGCATGGGTACTACAGGAACTACACGTCACAATAAGGAATGCCCACGTTGCAGGGGATGTGGAGAGGATGATGTACTTAGCAGGAAGAGATGCTGGAGGCTGGAGCTTCTTGTAGCCCGAAGATCTCTGGAGTGCAGAGCCAACAAGTCTTGGCAACGGCATGTCAATGCCGTGCACAGGGGTTCGGTTCCAGCAGTTCCGACGAGGGATACTGCCCTCAAAACTGCAGAGAAGACAGGTCAGGCCTCGAGCCAGTTGCAGAAACACCACCTGTGTTGCTGAGACTCTGGAAGTCAGTGCGACATCAAGAGCAGCAGACATGTCAGCTTTGTTGCGGCACCTGCAGATGCACAGGGAGAGACTCCTTCACTCTAAGGGAGATTACTTCAGGTGTCCATGATGCCCATAGGTTTGTTGAAGGTCCTGGAAGAAAGCCCAGGCACAGACGATGAAGAAGACTTGCAGAACATCAAGACCAGGAGAGCACAAGTTTTTCTTGGTTCAGTCTCAGTTCCAGGCGAAGTCCAAGGGAACAGGCGGTCGAAGAGTGATGTGGTTTCAGGCTCGAGTCTTGTCCCATGACAAATCTGAAGAGCCACTTTAAGCCCTTAAATACCCTAGGGAAAGGGTTGGAATGACTCAGGAGTCACTCGGGAAGGGGCTAGACATAGGGGAGGATACCCTCATGTCCTTTGTCCAGTTTCGTACCAGAGCAGGAGCCAGGGGCTCTCTGAACTGGCTCAAACAGGAGTATGAAAGGAGAGCACCAAATGTGCCATTCAAAACAGTCTGGTCGCACTGGCAAGCGCCCCCACCCCAGCCCAATACACTAAGTCCTGTCTGGGAGGTGGTCACACCTCCCTGTGACAGGAAACCTATTGTTCTACCTTCCCTGCTTGAGCCTGGCTCAGCAGCAGGAGACCAGAATTGTGTTTGTGGTCGACAGCAGCACTAGCTTAGTGGCAGATCCTGAAAGGCTCTTACCAGGAGTACAGGGGTACCCCAAGGGAGCCCCCAGTGCATGGGATCATAATTCCAACACTGGAATCGGAGTTGGGGTATGATTCCAACATGTTTGATACCAAACATGACTGGTTGCGGCGCAGCCACTATATAGTTAGATGTCTCTTATTGACTGATGTCTATTCTGTTTTAAAATGGCTTGCCGCACTTACAAAGCCTGGAGATCGGACTATGGGGTTTTTAGTGGAGCCCTGTTCAAGCACGGGCACCCTCACACTTATAACTAATCACCCTGCTCTCAGGACTGAAGAGCCTGCCATAGGGGGGAATTATAGATTTTAAGTGCCGTGACCTTAGCTATATAGAAATGTATATCTGTTGTGAGAGGTGCAAGCACCAACTCGCACAGGCTGCAATGGTAGGCCTGTCGTCACAGTTTAAATGACCTCCCATGGATGGCACAATACATGCTGCAGACCATGGGAGACCCCTGGTGTACCTATGCCCTGGGAAGCTTAGTAACATATACTAGGGACTTACAAGGGTGCACCAGTAGATAATTGTGTATGTACAATAGTACTTACCATGGTAAATTTAGGGAGAAAGCACAGTGACTGGGGTCCTGATTAGCAGGATCCCAGTCAGACTAGGTCGAAAACAGACTGACATCAAGTAAAAAGTGGGGGTAACCATGAAAGCAGACCCTACTTTCCTACACTGCCACAGTTACATCAACGGAAAGGCATATCGTGATTGGCCCGGCAGAAATATTGACTGAACTCCCTTTGACAGATGCTTTTGCCTATGACTCCATTGATACAGGAGGAACATTTTGGCAGCGACTATCCTCCATAAACTCGCCAGCATCTAAATTGAGCAGGCGGATTGCCAAGTAGGCGAACAGATTAACCGACGGAAAAGTGACAGTGGGTCAGACCCGCAAAAATCTAAATCAGGCCCTAAATATCACAATGTGGATTGATAACATGCGCTGCTCTCGCTGTGCTTTATTTGAAGCTGGATTTGTCCACATGTGTAGAGCTGTCCGGTATTAGCACAGCTTTGGACAGGGGTAGTGGCGGGTATGGAACATACACTAAATAGACTGAAAGAAATGGAAGCATGCCTATAGGGATTATACGCCTGATAGAAGGAGAAAAAAGAGGGAAATAGATTTTTTGATTCAGGCCTAGTTATTGCTCCTAGAGATAAAGCACTGAACTGGCGATCACCGAGGGGAACACCAAATAGTTGGTGGAAAAAGGCAGTGGAGAACTGGCCATTAGCAGCATGGTATACATAGAAAACCTATAGCATACCTCTGGTTGGAAATAGTTGCATCCTTTATTTATACTGTGAAAGGAATGCAATGTAAAATGTAATGCAACAGCAATCTATAAAGCCATACTAATGCCCAAGAAATGTGCTTCTAGGTGATGAAATCTAGACTTGCAGAAGGTGATGCATTCAGCTCAGAGGTGACACAGCCTAGATGCACAGAGAGAACCCTCTCAAGTGACACTCACTGATCTCATGGGATCTTACCCTACCTAATAAGGGAAGTACTACTCCCTTCATTTATCCGGGGTCAAGGAATTTTCAGGCCACTGTAGATACAACTTTCTCACTCGGTCCTGTCCAAGCGCCCTGGATCTCCCCCTGAGACCATTAAAGTGCGAAACATGTTGACCAGAACATATGCCCACTAGGAACACCCAGCTACCATGGGACATAATACCCCTTAAAGCAGCACCATACACTTTGTTTTAATAATGCAGAGGGAATACCTTAATAAAAATTAATCACTCTCCCTCCAGCCATTTTTTAATACACCTTCTAGGATTTCACTGCCACTTCCATCCACGCAGCCATACGGCTTCATCAAAAGATCTCAGAAAAAGAGACCTTTCGGGGGACCTTTAGGGCATTGCAGCGTCTGCCCAACGTGGAGCAAAAGCCCAATGATGAAGCATGACATCCTTCAGGGTGTATGAGGGCATCAAGATGAGGACACACTGCGCCCCACAATTAGAGTAGTACACGACAAGAGTGCCTCTTACTTCCCTTCTTTTTCTCTCTACTTAGAAACGGTGACTCCCTTTTTAGTAGCCTGACCACAGCCAGAATGATCATGCTGCGTTTTGGACAGAAGGCTGATGGGGTGATGTGTTCCTCTCTGGTCACCACTGTTAAACTGCATCGGGAAGCACAATTCTGGTCTTGACCTAATTACTACTGCTGAATAAAGTAACATTTGGAATGGGGAGTGGTAGTGGGAATGGTGTGCTGGTAGGTAATATGCGGCACTGAACAACTGAGAAGGTATGAGATATGCTGCAATAATATTTAATATTGCTGATGCTAGTTATGTTATGGGCAGCTTTGAGATGGGAAATGAGTACCATTTATTTTATGTTAATATACCTATTAAACCATATTTGTAGTGAAAATGTACATATTACGTATGTCGATACAGACAATCATGAAAAATATATCAATAAGTCGGTGATGCCCTCAATAAAGTCATGGTAATTATTAATTTGATAAATCTTCTTAGTACCTGCTCTTTCAAGCTTTTCAATTTTCTTGCTAAGTCGGCTCTTCTCTTCCTGGAGTTGATCCAATAGGATACTGAGTGTTCGATTTTCTTCTTTCTTTTCTTCTATTTCAGCTTCAGATTTCTTTAGCAGTTGACTGATTGTTTCAGCATCCTGGGTACAATATGATACAAATAGAGCATGTCACAGTGAGCATAACTTATTTTCTGAAAAAAAGAAAACATAGTTTACAGCCCAATGAGCCATCTAAATCACTCAAAGTGTCCAACTACTGAAAACATTTTAACATATTTGTGTTCATGTTTGTTAATATCATCCTATGAGAAGGGTCTGTTGTACAGCCTTGTACACTCTTATTTAAATATATAAGTCTATTTATCTTTCAGAAGCACACATCAAAACTGTTAAAAATACACTTAGACAGAACATGAATATAATAGCGTTCATGTGAACATATAGGTCCAAAGACCCTCCATAGCAAGACACTCTCTGTCTAATACATCTAAAGTGCTGAAATACTATGAAAACAACTGTCTTTAAAAAAATATATATTATTCTAAAAAACCGCCTGGGTAAAACTATGTTAATAGGCCTTACATTGCATGTCGCTCAGCTCCCTGGTTCAATGAATCACTAAGAATCAGTAAAAGTACATGTATAAAGCTTGCAAGGAAGTGGCGTACCCTTAATCTTTTGGAAGATAGGAATACCTATAGAGTGGCATTAAAAGTTCACTATAAAATGGTGAGAGAGGCCAAGAAGAACTACTGGCAGAGTAAAATTGCAGCTACAAAAAATATGAGCAAAGAGATCTTTGGGATCATGAAGTCCTTTACGGCTCCAAAGGCAAGCAGTAAAGCAGCACCACTGTCAGCGGACTGGACCCACCTGGTGGCCCAGTCCATTCATGCCAAAATAGTGACAATCCAGCAGTCCTTCTCGGTGTCATCCAAAGATAACATGTCCTTGCTGAGTACGAAAGGGTAATCAATTAGGCCCCCTCCATCCTTGGAGCCCCCACAAGGCCCTCAGTTATTACACTTCCCGGCCATTGAAATTGGGGATTCACTCTCCTATCTGATGAGCCTAAAATCTGGTTCACCAGTGGATGCATGCCCCGCAAAGCTTTTACCAGCCCTTGCTCCCACCATAAAGCAATAAATCAATAAGGCTTTGAATTCCTCTTTGGCAGCTGGTATTATGCCGCCTCTCAGGAAACAGGTGAAAATACTGCCCCTCCTAAAGAAATCGAGTGCTGATCCTCGCATACCCACAAATTACAGGCCTATCTCCCTCCTTCCGGTTTTCCCCAAAGTGCTGGAGAACCACGTAAACAAAATGATTATGAAGTTTTCTGAAAATCATAATCTTTTGCACCCCACTCAGTCAGGCTTCAGGGCCAATTATTGCACTAAAACGGTTCTGTTGCAGGTGATGGAACATCTAAAGAAGAAGCTGGTTCAGGGGGGCAGAGCGATCCTCACATTGTTGGACCTGTCGGCGGTGTTCGACACAGTGCCACAAAGGAGGCTCCTCGATAGGCTGGAAAAAATGGGTTTTGGTGGTAGGGCTCTAGCCTGGCTAGCATCCTACCTGGAGGACAGAGAACACGTTATTTGAAGTCCTCCTTTTTCCTCTCCCATGCCCAGCTTAGAGGTGGGAGTCCCTCAGGGCTCCTGCTTCAGCCCTACCCTTTTTAACCTGTAAATGTCCCCCCTAGCAACACTGGTGGAGACCTATGGTGCAAAGATAATTTCATATGCTGACGACACTTAGCTGATTTTCTCTTGCAACAGAGGTAATGAGTTTGATGGGGGAGTGATTAGATCTTGCCTCACAGAGGTCTTCAGGTGGCTGGAGGAAAACCAGCTTAAGTGCAACTCTGACAAGTCAGAAATAGTTTTCTTCGGCCTGCCCGCAGTGCACGACTGGAGTCAATGGTGGCCAGAAGAATTCTCCCCTCCCAGTGTGGCTCAATCCACAGTTAGGAATCTGGAAATCCATATTGATAATGCTCTTTTTTTGTGTTCCCCAATTCAGGCCCTGGTGGGGACCTGTTTTGGACTTCTTCGGATGGTGAGAAAGTACCTTCCGCTTCTCCCGTTGGACTAGGAGGATTGTGATCCAGGTATGATCACATCCAGACTAGACTACGGGAACATCTTCTACCTGGGCCTGCCAAATTTTCTCCTACAACGCCTTCAGGTGGTGCAAAACTCTGCAGCCAGAGCTATTCTCTGTTCAAAATCTAGGTCCCACATGGCACCTCATCTTAGAGCCCTTCATTGGCTCCCAGTGAGGGAGCGGATACATTTTAAGACCATAGTAACTTTCTTTAAGGCTCTTCATGGCCAGCTACCTCAGAAGACGTGTCGGTTGGTACACTCCGACAAGAGCACTTAGATCAAACTTTGTGGCATATGCATGTGTCCCTAAGGTGCGCCTGGCACGTAGGGGCGGTAAATCCTTCAGCCTCCTGGGGGCACAGGCATGGAACAAACTCCCGCTGCCCCTTACACTTTCTACAGACCTGACAAATTTTAAAACTTGCCTCTTTGGGAGTTAAACCATCTCTTTGACAGTATTGTGTGATTCTGTAGCGCCGGGACACTCCTTGTGGAGTAGCTGAGCGCTTTATAAACTCCTGTCATTCATTCATTCATTCATTAATTCATGGAAATAGCTGGATAAATGTTATTCCATTATGCCTAAAGTGCGGTGTTTAATGAAGTGCTAAAGAATACAAAAAACTGCTTGCCTCTATAAACTGCAGCAATTCTAATGATTCAATGGTAAATTAATGATAATCATTTTATGATAAGAGACTATTCCACATTATTTCCATCGAAAAAATGTGCCGCACCAATTCACAAATTTAGAATTAGCACCTACATACTTGGCACAGAGTTTTTCAGATTGTCTGACACGGCCATTTTAACATACCATTCCTTAAAAGAGGGACAAATTGAGTTTTCCACTTCTGTAATGTCAATGAGTGGGCCAACAACATTTCTACATAGATCAGCTTCTGGAATTTCCTTGCTGCACCCTGCATAGGACAATACTCTAACAGGTGGAACATTCCATTATTAGGAATATCTGTAAGATTCATTTCATAAAGATACTTAAATATGGAGCACCAGAAACCATTCAATCTGTGACACTGCCATATGGCGTGAGACCAATTGGCCGTGTATAGAGAGTAACATTAGATCAGTTAATCTTATTGGAGGGACAGATTTTACTTTCCAAGTTAGAAGGCTAATATATAAGCCAAGTTGAATAAAACTGAGTTTTGAGGAAGTTGGTCCCCCTCAGAGTGGAAAAATTGAACTCATTAATCTTGTGCCAAGTCTCTTCAGGGAAAACAATATCTTATTGCTTACTCCATTTGTTTTTTTTATATTGGCTTGGCTGTTTTAGGTCTGCCAGATTATGCTTGCAATTCCCAGCTTTTCTTTTGGTGTTTTTTTGACCAGTCTCAAATTCAAGTCCTCCTTATTGCATATAGTTGAAGGTAAATTTTCTCTGAAAGAGAGCGGAAGTATATTGAAGGACCAATAGATAATGTTCTCATCTACTCTAATTGCTCCTTCAATACCAGACCATGATTCGCATCTGTCTTCTATAAGAAAATCTCTTATTCTGGAAAACCCATTTTGCTTCCATTGCAGAATCGTCCTTGAGTTGATGACCTCTTGGTCTTTAAAATTCCAGTCCTCAAGGCGAGTTAAAGTTTTAACATATGGGATATGAAAATGGTTAAAAATCAGAGTAGTCCTGGTAAGGAACCAGTGGAGCGTTTTACATCGTACTTTTTTGGGAGCTTTTACTAGAGTGTAGGATAGCGTTAATATTGTCGCCTTGCAGCATTATCTGTATCAGCTCATTATCTTGGCTATGTTCAAACAGCTGCAACACTTTAAACCTGAGAGAGTGATGTGCAAAATAGGCAAAATAATAGGTTTTTAAATTGGGATGGGTATTATTTATTAAAATCTCCATCTGAGGTTTATTGATCTTATAAGCTCAACTGCCTGGTATGGGGTAGAATTTTAAAACATTCTCTCTTGACACGATTTATCAGGTTTAAAGAACAACATTATGCTGTTGGCGTACAATTTGATTCAAGCTATATGGTGGCATAGGAGAACGGATGATATAACCATTTCCAATCGCAATTGAGAGAGGCACTAAAAAGAGAGTGAATAGGATAGGCGACAAATGAATCACTGACAGAATACTGGAACTGAAAATATTGGGTGGACAGAATATTGTGTCAAAAATAACGAGGACCAAAATATTGAGAAGGTAAGTGAAACTAGGTAGTGTATAGATTTACTATTCTTCATTTCACTTCTACATATTTTGAAGATATATATATATATGTTTTTTTTTCGAAGTATATATATTTGGAGTGATATATACTAAAACTTTACTTACCTATACAAACTTACCTTCAAGATATTTTTGTTCTCAATATTCTGAACACACTATTTTGGCCCGCGACATTTTTTGTTTTGATATTCTGTCTAAACATCACGAAAAGAAACCCTGCCTAGTCCGTCTCTTCACTTCAAAGCAGGCTGCTTCCTTTAATTTTATGAACAGTCTGGCTGTCGCCCCCTTATGTAATCTAGCGATGGCTTGTATAATATGTGTGGGAAATTCAAATAACCCTCAAATATAAGGAGTGTCCCAGGCCACCAAATCAAAAGACTTTTCAGCATCAAAAAGAAAGTGATTGTGGGTACCTGTTTAACCAAAAAGATGTCCACGGCCTCCATTAAATGATCTGTATAAGAATTAGGATGTTAACAAGGGATAAAACTGTTCTGGTCGCTATGAATTAGCTTACCGACAAAAGCATTAAAACGATTTGCAATTCGTTTCATGTAAAATTTGTTGTTAGTATGTAAAAGAGACAATAGATGATGAGTTGGGATCTAATGGAATTTTGCCTTTTTGTAGAAAAGAGACTATTGCGCCGATATTTAAGTTCTGAAGGCATCCCAGGTCACTTGGAGCGGGGTGGCATCAATATTTTTGTCAAAATTCAGCTTTTATTCCCTAACCCAGCTTTAATTTCCTACATAGCTTTTAGAATACCCAACTTCTTGGAATCCTGACCCTATTAATACCTCCAAAACGCAATTAGAATACCAATTGGCCCAAATCCCGATTTGGTAAAACTGTGACAGCTACGGACTTAACCAAAGTGGTGGTCAGGAAACAATCTGAGTGCTGCTGAGTGAAATCTGGCAAAAACAGGTATATTCCTGCTCTCCAGGGAAATGAGTTCTCCATGGAATGAGAAGCCCCAATCCTGCCCTCAAGTGGTTCATTGCTCTACCAAAGAATGAAAGACAATGGGGTTTTCTTCGAATGGGCAAACTAACTCACTACAGTGAGGCGGGTGAACGCGATGGTACAATGAACCAGACACCATATGCCCTCTTTAACGTGTTGCAATGACTGGATCTGTACAGATACCCCCCTTGAAATTAAAAAAATGCAATTTCTCTATGAGCTGCAACAATAGATGTAAACCATTTAAAACCTGCCCATGTTTTAAACATTTTAGAGGCATTTAACTTTGTAGTAAAAATATGTGTTTCCTAAAATAAACCTGTAGATGATGAGTTAAAATCCAGGATTCGATCACCTGAGCTTTCTGCTTATTATTTAAACCAATGACATTAAAAGTAACAATTTCAGTTTATCATACATAAGAGTACCTCTTGTTTTCAAACATACCTTGACTGAATCGATTGAATTGCAACCATGGTTATACCAAACAACACTTCTTTTCCCTTCGCCATGTTGAAAAAAAAGCTAAAACATTCAGTGTAAAGTGCTATTGTGCTTCTCGATTCCATAAATTGAATATAGTACTAATGTGACAAAGTGCCAAATATCCTTTTTTACTCACCTGCAAACCCAAATGACTCCGCCCCCACTCCACTTCCTCCGTGCTGACAGGTAACCCTACCCAGTTCGCGTTTTCTGCACCTCCGCACCGACGCAAGGTTCCTGGATCCATGACAATGTGCCTAGGCTTTTCGGCTCCTGCTAATGATCAATTGCCCCCCACCCCTCCAAGTCCCATCCACGCCACCTCAGATATAGCAAATGGAAAAGATCCTTGCTTTTATCATTGAGTGATCTCTGGGATTACTCTAAAATCACTTTCGACTGAGGGGCCCAGACCTATGATCAACTCAGCAGTTGAGATGCTAACCAACTCTGTGCATGCCATGCCCCACGGGTTAGGCTATTTTTTTATATCATTTAAACATTTAAAAGACTTTACACATTCTTGGTCATATCAAACTCATGAAATTGGCCACTTGCGATAGCCTTCAGCTTAGACAGCTGAACTAGGCTGGCCTGAGCCCCTGCAGCATGAAAATGTAGGATCATATTTTTAACGTTTTTACTCCTATGTCCAGTCTCTACTGTCATGTCTGAAATAAATTTATATGTACATTCATTTAGCACTGAAAAACTTTTTTCTTTGATAGCTTTATTTAAGACCGGCTCTTTGACACTGAAATCCAAAAGATTGATTAGAATTGTATGAGGATATTTGGCATTTTGTGGAATCGAAGAAGGAACTCTGAGCATGTGTTATTGTTGGGGGCAATCAGGCAGAATGTGGGCCAGAACGAGCAAGTCTAATAAGGAAATGGCCCCAGACTCTGATCCTTTCCCTCAGGAATTCTTGTGATTCTTAAGTTAGAGCACTCAGAGTGATTTTCCAACTGCTCATTCTTATCACGTAGGAGTGTAATTTCCCTCTCTATCCGCTGTGTTTGCAGAGTAAACTCAGATAGCCTATTCTTGCAGAAGGATACCTGTTACTCCATTTCTTCCATCCTGTTTCTTAATCTTGTCATTTGGTCCTCGATTTTAGCCATATGAATTTAGATATAATTTGCCATTTGAACTTATTATTGTTTGACCGATTTAATTTACTCCAACAATAGCATCAGAGTTGGGATGTGGAAAAATGAGTGTTCCAAGGAAGGTCGCCCCATGTTATCATCATACAGATACGTATTCTGTGCTGATATGGACGAAATCTGACAAGTGCTTAGAGATGGCTGTTCAGTGGAGGCTCCTGGATCCACAACAGTCTCCACATTACCTTCCATATCCACTCTTGTTGTTGAGGAACCAGGCTCACGGGTGAGATTTGGATTCAATTTTGGCTTCTGCTGAAACAGTGGAACGAGCTCAATGATTTTCTTTCTGGCTGCAGTGGCTTGTGGCTCACTGCCTTCTCCATTTTACATGGAGTGCTTATGGTGGTTGTAGTAGGAATGATTTCCTCTCCCTTGCACTAAAGAATGTACTTCCCTCTTAGTAGCCTACGTTGCCTTGTAGTCTTTTCCTTCATTAATCTCATAACTCTCATATTGCTCAGTATCACATCAGAGTTAGACACCATCTCTTTCACTGTCTCAGCGCGACAGGCAGTTTCCTGTAGGATGCTTTGAACAGGTGATGGCAGCTCCTCTACCTCTGATGAAAGAGGCGAAGACAATGTCTGCATTCCCATAATGTCAGATTTGATCTGTTCTTGTAATTCTGGACAGTTCCTTTGGCCGAAGGACCGGAGGATCTGGCTCCCTTCAATGGTCTTGTGGCTTTAGAGGGAATTTTGAGCAGCTAACCTGGGTTACGAGGATGTTGCGGAGATAACGGTTTCATACGCCCGGGAGACTGCAGAATAAGAAAAAGGCTGGCTAGAATGTAAGAGAGCAGTATACTTGAAGTCACTTAGCTACGTACAGCCCAGTGGACGCTAATGCATACATGCCCTCAAACCGTCTCCAAACCTTCACCAGCTGCAGGTGCCTTTGGACCAAGTTTCCAGCTACCCCTCTACTTGAGCCTTAAATGCCCACTTCTGGCCCAAATACAGTACTGCAGCCTGGAAGCACCTTCAGCTCAGATGCTTGATTCCACCACTGTCCAGGGTGGCCAAAATATGGGCAGACACCACAACTACTAGCTCCTCAATAAAAAAACCTGTAAATCTACCCCCTGATGTCATGTGGACACCGGAGCTGAACCTCACCTCCATTAATCTAAGAGTACTGCTAGTCTGGCAACATTGCAACACACCAGATCCGCTTGCGAGAAAACAAAATGTCAGACGAAAGAGCCCAGCAGAGCTAAGAGGCAATCACGCGGAAACTTGGCTTGATTTAGCAAGTCTTTGCTCTGCAATACATCAGCTCACCGAGGGGAGCAAGCCAATGGGTGGCGTTACAGAGGGAGTCGTGGTCTGAAGATGGGAGGCAGGAAGCTGGAAGCGATGACGCTGCTATCAGGGGAAGCAGCATCCCATTCCCCATCCTGGACAAGACTTATATCCTTGTTACTTCCTTCATTATAAAGTATAACCAACTTATGCATAAAGAAAATACATTTTCAGTCTAAAATTGTACTGTTTCCTAAAGAAAGAAGGAACCACGGGCACTGCATCTTTTTTTTTTAATAGGCATTTGACAATTTACAACATTGTTCAACATCAACGAGGATGAGGAGAGGAAGGGGAGAAGCACAGCACATGGTGATCAAATTACAAAATTAAATGCCACCTTGACCCCATCCATAGGGGGATTACTGCTACTGCAATATCAACATGCCATTTCCCGCTTGGAATGGGCACAGAACTCTGACCCTTAGTGAGTCTGATAAAGAGCCACTGGCCTCGAATTTGTGGGTTCCATCTCACTTTAACGGTAGGTGAGTGCAGTGTCTGTGAAGGGAGGGGCTCCCTTGTCCTAGGCCAGGGGCGGGGGGCTCTTTGGTTTAAGAATATCACTATGAGTTCCCAAATGTCTTTAGGGTGGGAACGCAGTGGCATAAGCGCCCAAAAGCCGGATAGCTGCTCCTGACAATAAGTATGTGGCAAAGAATGACTAGTGTTGGCAGTGAGGGTGGAGTACACTCCAGTCCAGAGATCTCCCACCCACCGACACTCCCAAGCGAGGAATATGATGGAGGCCTGGGGGGGTAGCACAGCAAAGGCAGTGCATGTCCCATAGTCCCATGTGGTGGAGTTTCGCCGGGGTGCAATATAGCCTGTGGAGGAATTTGAAGTGTATTAACCGCAGTCTGTAATGGATTGCATTATGGAGTACATTCGGGTGACCAATCTGCATGGTGATGGGGTAATAAGTATGTGATCTAGAGCCTGGAGGGTAAGCGGAGGGGCTGGAAAAGTAGCATGTATCGCGTGGCAAGGAGCTTGGAGTCTGTGGTATAAAAGGATCTCAAGTGCAGTGGGGAGTGACTCTTTAGTGGCCCCGACAGGACATAGACATTGATCCACTGGGTCCAGATGGCAAAGGTGGTAATTCCATGTTCAAGGGCCCTGGTCCCAGCACCATCATCCTTCGGCGGTGACACGAGGGGGTTGCACCCAATGGGCACAGAGGGTGTGTAACAGCTTGCACTTCAGGCCATCCCAGGACCATCACACACACTCTACTGAGTCAACCTCAGTTCACAGCGGTTTGTACGGTGCATAAAGCGCTGTTGTCAGCTGGTAGGGTGCAGCGTGTTCCTATTTTATAGGCGTGTGTGGTTGAAACTGTGTGGGGTAGAGCCAATAGTGTAAGAATTGCGCCTGAGCACAGAGCTCATATAGGGTCACGTCTGGAGCACCCACGCCCACTTGTTTAAGAGGCAAGGTGAGTATTTCCAAAGTGACTCTAGGTTGTCTGCCATACCAGATCAGCACAACTAGGTTTGTACATAGCCGCCAAAAGAAGTGAGTGGTAAGAGGGACCAGTATGTTTAGGAAGAGGTACAGAAACGTAGGTAGTATACCCATTTTTGCAATAGCGATCCGTCCCGTCACTGACAGTTGCAGGCAGGACCACACTGGTATTCTGTTCTCCAGCCATGTCATGGCCCGTCCATAATTAGTTCTCCAAATTACTTATGTATCTCGGCTTAGCCAGATGCCCAAGTGGAGAACCAGGTCAGAGGCCCACTGTAGTGCATATTCGGTGCGGCTAGACGGTGTGCTGTCTGTGAAAGGAAACAGAGTGGACTTAGTCCAATTGATTTGGATGCCAGAATAGTCGCTGAGCCGTATGACCTCGAAGATAATTGGGGCCAAGTCTTCTTGCGTCTTACGCATATATAAAGTCACATTATCTGCATACATTTACATCACCAAGCCTCTGGCTGTGACGCAAAGGCCGCAGTGTGCATGTTGTTGCTGCAGCCATGCTGCAAGGGGTTCCATCCCCATAGCAAATAATATCAGGGATAATGGGCACCCCTGGCGTGTCCCGCTGGTGATTGAGAAATGTTCAGACAGCATTCCTTTGATCCGAAGGCAAGAAGTGGGGGAAGAGTAAAGGAGCTGGACGTGATGTAGAAATCGAGGGCTGAGGTCGAATCACACCAGTAGTTGGAATAGATATGGCCATTCAAGGGAATTAAAGGCCTTTGTGGCGTCCAATAATGCAGCGGCAGCCATGAGTTTAGGGTCAAGTGTGCATGAAGGCGAATATTGTTTTGAGGTTATGCAAGATGGACCGGCCGGGATTAATCCAAATTGATCTGGTCACACCATTATAGGCATCAGGGTGAGGAGACGATTCGGAGGCAGTTTGGCAAATATTTTATTGTTTACATTTATCATAGACAACAGCCAGTAGGAGACACATTGGTCTGCGGCTTATCAGGCTAAAGAAGTGATACTATGACAGGTTCTCGCAAGGATGGGGTAGAGTCCCAACTTCCAATTATTCCTTGTACATTTCCAGCAGACGAGGAGCCAGGAGATGGGCAAATTCCTTAAAAAAGGGGGCAGTCAATCCAGCCAATCTTGGTGCGTTTTCCTCAGAGAGGCTGTGAATGACCTGCACAATCTCATCCACCATTGTGCTCTTTCTAGCTCCAGTAGCTGAATGGAATCAAAATGTGCAGCCGGTTCCTCTGCGGAAAGTACTGGAGTTGCTTCATGAAGCTTGTAGTAGAAGAAGGTCATAGTGTGCATAATTCCAGAGAGGGTGGATTGGCACTCCTTCCCTTCATCCAGGAGTTCCAATACATAGGCAGAAGCCTAGGGTTTCCAAAGCATGCGAGTTAGTGTTTTGTTGGGGCGGTCTCCCTCCCCATTGCAGTGCACTGTAGGCTCACAGCTTAGATAATGAGCCTCTCGTGCGGCCTATTCGTTGAATTCTGTCATTTGTGCTAAATGGCCGACATGGTAGTCTCGCTTTTAGTAATGTAGTATTTTAACTCAAGGGATCGAAGGTTCTGTTCCAGGCTGGTAAGCTGCCTTTGTATCATCCCAAAGGTGCTGGATTGCTTTGCAATGAAGTCACCCTGAATGATTGCTTTAAAAGTCTCCCAAAGTGCTGATGGAAAAGTCACTGATCACTTGTTATTAGTGAAATAATTAACACTATGTCCCACTACATGTCAGGCATCACATGAAGGCATGCGGGGCTGCAAGCGGCAAAGCTAACTCCAGCAGGACTTAGGCATGGTGCAGGGCAAATGCTCCAGCAGGGTTGCCCTGGTTCGGACGTCCTGAGAGAGTAGCCAATAATCAATGCATGACCACGCATTATAAAAGGTAGTGACACAGGTACCCTCCATGTTGGTTTTGTGTGTGCACCGCCAAATACCATTGAGGTAATTATCCTATACAAGTGTGTTAAGTTGTCTCACAGCATTAGGTTTGGGGCGTCTAGAGGTGCTCGAGCTGTTCAACCTGTCATCTAGGGCCACGTTATAAAAGGAAGTGACACAGGTACCCTCCATGTTGGTTTTGTGTGTGCAACGCCAAATGTCATTGAGGTAATTATCCTATACAAGTGTGTTAAGTTGTGTCGCAGCATTAGGTTTGGTGCCTCTAGAGGCACCAGAGCTGTCCAACTCCCTCACCCCAAGGACAACTCCTGGACCCAGGCTGACAATCTGGGCAGTCAGTGATAGGTCCGTAAACCACAGCAAGGATTTCAGGGTGTAGTGTACCTGCAAAAAGGATGCATTGCCCCTTTTCATCACATAATAAGCACCGCAGCTGCCACGGCAGGCCCTTGCTTATCAATATCTCTACTCACCTGGCATGGTTGGAGTATAGAGATGTGTAGAGGTCCGCACACCAACCTGAGCACAGTCATGTCACAGTGGTCTGTGTTATGTGATGTTCCTGGAGGTAGAAAATGTCTATATGAAGTCTATTGAGTTAAGCATAGACAAGCCAGGACTTGGGGTGGTCATTGAGCCCTCTGATTTTCCAGGTTAGACATCTGGTGGTAGTCATGGCACTGAGCAGGGAAAGCATTCAGACATGTTACACAGGGGTCTGCGGTGGTCCGCCACTTGGACAGGCAAAGGTGCAGTGTATGGCCGTGCAGGGGACCTGTCAAGGGGGAAGAAATACAACAAATGACAAAATCTAAAACAAACTCAGCCGCCAACCACTTCAACCCCGAAACATGGTTGAGAGCAGCTATCCCATCATCCCAACCTAAAAACCTTCCAAAAAATATTAAAGTAGCATGGGAATTATCCCTAAGGGCAGTGTCGGGCCAGGCCAACAACCCAGACAAAGTTTAGCTTGGTGGCCAAAGGGGCTCATACACCCTAAAGAGTTTCATTACAGTCAGTCTAAGCCAGTGACTCAGGCGGCCAATGAGGCGTGCGAGGTCATCATCTTATGGACCTAACACCTAGTGTTGGGGCGACCCTCGAATGTGAGGGTTAGTTTATCTTCTACCACGACGCCCAAAGCTCCACCAAGCTTGCCGGGTCAGTCATTGTCGCTGAGGTGGGCCTGCTCCTTATAGAATGGAGATGCTCAAGGAGCTGTCTTCACTGCAGCAACATGTTCGGCAAATTTGAGAGGTGCCTTGGCATTGGTGAAATAACTAGGTTTCCCATCGTAAGGGATACTCAGTTTGGCTGGGCAGAGGAGTTCATAGTGGATTGCAGCCTTCTACAGAAGTCTCTTGGCTGGTAAGAACTTGCATCGGGCAGCCTGTACTGTGAGGGTGAAGTCCGGGTAGAAGGGTAGTCTGTTGCCCTGATACTGCACTGTATGGCATTCCCGGGCCAGGTGCAGAACGACATCCCAATCCCTGTAGGGGGGGAGCCTGGCAACGATGGGAAGGGCAGGGGTGCCCGGGAGGGGGGGGGGGCGCTGGGCCCAAGGAGTGGTAGGCCTTTCCACAATGAAGACCAGAGACAGGGCCTACCTGAACAACATGCAAAGCATGGACTCGACATAGTCATCCATTTTGTCAATAGCAGTGAACTCCGGGACCCTGATAATGCCAAGATTGTTGTGCCGTGTACACACGTCCAGGTCATCATTCCTTGCTTTGATGAGTTTGAGGACCTGATCCATGAGTAGAAGGTGTTCGGTGGCATGAGTGTTTTTTGTATCCAACACTTGTGCTTCAAGGTGCTCCAATCGATCATCCTGCTTGTCGACTCGGTCTGTCATGTGGTCTGGGCGGCTTGACATTAGATCTAGCTTTGCATCTATTGCTCCCAGGCTAGTTTTAACCTCAACTAACATTTCTTTGAGGTTGCTGTATTGTTGAGGGTCTCTGTGAGAGGCGCTAGCGGGCTCTTCATAGGATGCCTCCTGCTCAGTATGCCAATTATGCTGTTTAACTTCGAAGGATAGATTTGATTATCGCATGTCCTGCTTCCTCATGGCGGTGCAGGTGATTGCACAGTCTAGGGGCCGGCAGTGTGAGATAAGGCTGGCATGTAGCAAAGAGGTGCCGTTTGTATGTTCCCATGAAAAGGCTGTGGCTGGAGGGATGGTGCAAAGCAAGCACGAGGAACTGGCAACAGCAGATGTGAAACGGCATCCCCATGGGCCACCCTCATCCTGAGTTGAGCACAGACAGTGGAGGTGAGGGGTGGTGGGTACGAGCAGGCCCAGGACCAGGATGTGGCTGATCAGCGAGGGTGGGCAGTCCAAATCCAGATAGTGTCAATGGTGGCCCAGTGCAGCAATTCTGGCAATAATCTAGCACCTCGACAGCCTTCAGGGCCCCCTCAAGGCAGCGAAGGCGTGTGGCATCAGAGGACGCGAGCCTCCCAATCTGGCTCTGATAGAAATAGTGCCCTCAGCACAGCAAGTAGGCAGTGTTGTCATGTTCCCTAAGCTAGGCCCAAGTAGTAAAGTAACCTTTTACCTACATTTTCCTACCTCTCCCTGGATAACAGTTCTAGCAATGACCTTTTACCCAGTTATGTGCTGAACAAATGTTGATTAGTTTCTCTGAAACTAGCATAATTTATTATGCATGAGGATTCCTACAATCATATCTCAATCCCTTGCACATGACGTACATAACAGGATTTACATACTCTGTACACAAGTCATCGCTATCTTCATCCACGGGCGACGGGACTATTTTTCATAATTGCAACTACTGGTGTAGGTTAATTTGCATAATCGAATTCATAACATATCGATTTAGTTAGAACCGCCAAGGCTACTTCCTGGTATAAAAGAACCACACATTCACTGGGTAGAAAGAGGAGACGCTTCTATGCTGCCACTGACGTGGAGGTCCCTGAATGCTGAGGCCCAACACACAGAGGACTAACATCTCTTGCGGGGTGGCCAACTCATGACCAAGACGGGGTCCTTCATTCTCTCCCATCAGGTAATGGGGGTGGCTCTTTCCTAGGGGACTCTTGACTTTACACCTACATACATGCTAGGTACACTTAGGTAGGGTCCGCATCCTAGGAGTACCCTTGAGTACTGTACTGTTTCCACGATCCCTAAAGGGTCAAGGGCTGTCAAGTTCAATGGTTGCCAGAAACTATTGGCTCCTTCGTAGGGTTCGGGGGCTTATAGTGGTACTGTGAGCTAACTGGTCAATAGGCTGACATGTCCTGTGGGGGTGCCCGGAATCAGTCTAGACACCAATCCCTCAGTTTATGTTGTCCAACAAACGTGCAGATCCTATGTATTTTTAGAAACTACATGACACTGCCAACGGGCTATGCCCCCCAAGGCAGCTATAGTAGGGGTCCATAAGTGGGGGCCACAGCGCGGCAAAAATAAGGCTCTCCCCACTGCCAACAGGGATCAGCAGGGTGGACTGGGGCATTATCAGGCCCTGAAAGAGGCCCTATGACCTTCTCAGGCCCGGTCCAGGGCCCAGAGGGAGCAATTGTTTGGGGGCGGCAGCTGCGGGTATAACTCATGGCCGTCGCTCTCTATGCCGCATCAAAGTTCAAAGGCCTGCAGGCCGCAGAGTCCCTGTTGCACTGCGACAGCCCAGACAGCCAGCTCTAGTACTCAGCAGCGGATGACACCAGGGCCCACACCAGTCACAGCCACAGGGGTGATTGTGCCACTCCAGCCCCCGACACACACAGGCAGCACAGGAGCGAGCCCCTCTGCAGCCACGAGAAGCTGGTGGCACCCAAGTCTTAGCACAGCACACGAGTCACAGACTACAGCGATGGGCCCACCAGGCACATCAGTGGCATTAATACAACCTCAGGTGAGCACCATCATCGCTGCAGCAAGGTGAAAGCCCGATTGAGTTGGATAATGAGAGGATTGTAGTTTTGGCTTGCAGAGCCCTCTATAGAGCAATCATCTTGCTGCCTGGCCAGGCTTTGCTTCCCAGGCACTGCATCTTTACTTGTACATCTAAAAATGTAGTTATGGTTAACACTGTCACTTACTTGTAGAATCAACACAAAGGCAGGGGTTCTTGAAAAGTTAAGAGTGTTTTTACAGCTGAATTCTATATTGGCTGCAACTGCACCATATATTAAATTATTAGTCAATGCTTACACATTAACATGAAGTCTGATAGAATGGCCCCAAGTAAGAGAAACCATATTGTGACAGTAAGACTGAGGCTAAGATTACACAAAATATGGTGTCTATTGAGTACTTGGGTCAAATCCTAGGTAGGATCTAAGAAAAAGAACTCCAACTGCAGTAATCTTTATATAAAGTTTCCACCTGAGCAATTTTACTGTATCTATAATATAGTGCAAAGGAGCATCAATCCACAGCTTGCTACTGAGTCTTTTCCCATTGTAAAGACTTAGCCTCTGGAAGCAAAGTCTCCCAAAAAGCAAATGTAGATCATCTTTAGAGGGTCTAGAAATAATGAGCTATAGACCGTGGTCCTTTGATGTGAATCGAGGATAACACTATGCTATGACGAACCAGAGCAAATATGTGCCATGAGTCTGAATCCCATCATGGGAGTCCTCTGGGCCCCTGCCAGAGACAGAAGGTGGAAAGGATGTATCTCTATTAGTGCAGGTCTGGGCACTCCCTCACTGCTGTGCATCACTGGGGGGGGGGGGGGTGAGATGAGGTTAGGTCTCCTTCTGCCCCTGGCTGCCACAATCTAAAGTTCAATCTTGTTTTAATCATGTGTGGGTTGTCCTTTGAGTTCATGAGTCTGGTCTAGGGGCCAGGAGTAGAGGCTTTGTATGAGCTAGTTCCTTTTATTTTAATCAGCTTGCTAGTTTCACCTTAGTAGAGATGCACCATAGACCTGTTCAGTGAAAGCAACCAGGCTTTTCATGTTCTCTCCCACGTTTAGAATCTTCTTTAGCAAGGCATTAAAAAAAATAGTTTCCCTGAAACTGAAAAAAATGTCAGGGTTCTCAGTTTAAAAGCAGTGAAATAAAGGGGTAATGTGCTGTTAAATTGAAAAGGAGCCATACTTTAAATCACTGAACTGCACTGCACCGAAGAAAGATAGTTCCATCTAGTGAAGAAGTTAATATTTGTTATTATTTTCAAGTGAAGGTGTTACCTGTAAGAGATCATGTTACCCACTGGCACAGAGTAAAGTGATAAGTCTCCCCCAGTAACTGTAACACATATTCACAATTCAATTGCAAAATAAATGCAGTTAGAATTGGAAAGTTGGGCCCACATAGTCAGTCAACACCAGGGCGGGCACTAGGCTTGGGCAGTGTAGGCAGCTTCCCAGGGTCCCGCATTCAGCCCACCAACATGGAGCCTTGCACCAGTAAGCCATAGCGATGCCTTGGCACACTGGATCTCTTGCGCCTCCTCCTTATCTAATTCAGAGTTGCTATTATGCCCACGGGAGGTGGGCCCTGCTCTGGACCTCACTGCTATGGTGTAGCGCGGCCTCTAGTTGCAAGGAGACACAATCTGCAGGTTTGTCCTACAATCAGGCCTCTTGCCCTGTTGTAAATGCAAGACAAAGCAAATACAATAAGACGGAGTGCTGAAACTTTTCAGACACTCACCCCCAGTCACTATTAGATCTGGGTTGAAACCATCATCGTTCTCTTGCTCACTAAGCCACCCCAGTTCAGACCCTGCCATATGCAAATCAGTCTTGAGCTGTTCCTAATTTCATTTTATTTTATTTTGACAGTTTTGTGTAGTGCGAACAAGACCCTTGCGGGTATCAGAGCACTTTACAGGGCACATGCAGGTTATTGACAGATACATATAAATACGATGAGTTATGCAAATACATTACCGGTAACTGTTAGCGACTAGCACATATCTACAAGAGTGTATAAGAAAGATGAGGCGAATCTGGACAAGAAAATCGATTTCACTTATTTTTTTAAGAAAGCAGCGAACGGGTTCAGTCTTGTTTCTGGGGGAAAGGCATTCCAAATCCGGGGAGCCATTCCTGAGACGGTACGATTGTACGTTTTTTTCTTGGAGAAAACGTTGTGGTTTAAGTAGAAGATTATCAGAACTCCTAATAGTTCTGTTACCACCCGATAGTACTAGTTTCTCAGCAAGGTATCGCTGGGTTTTTTGGTGCAATGCCTTAGGTGTCATACAGGGGATTTTCAAATGGATTCTGGCCTCAAAAGGTAACCAGTTGAAGGCACAAAGGTCAGGGGAAATGTGGCAGTTTCTTCTGAAACCTGTGATGAGTCTAGCGGCTGTATTGATTGAGGCTTTTAGCGGAGCAGTTGTTGACCTGGGAAGGCCGCAGAGAGCGACACTCCCATAGTCCACTCTGGGAACTACTAGAGTTTGAACTGCCTGTTTAAAGTCATTCGCGGGTATTAAGGGTTTCAGTTTTCTCAGAGTGTTCATCTGAAAATTGTCTCCTTTAGTTGCAGAGCTGATGTGTTTCTGCATATTTAGTTTATTATCCAGAGGTCTTCCTAGGGATTTCGCGGAATCAATGATTAGAGGTTGACCATCGAGTGCAGTTAGGTGCTGCATCCACTCGCTGATCATGTCTGTTTGTTTGGGGGGAGCGATAAGGAGGAATTGTAATGGGAACAGTCCATCCCGAACTGCCAAGCCAGGTATTCCTTGGGGAAGCAGACAGCCATCATGTGTCTGTTAGGAAGAGACCGTAAGACTAGCCCAAGCAGTCTCTTAGAAACATCAGTTAACGTCAAGAACTATCTAACAACAATATATATCATCACCCTATACAACGCATGCCGGTGGGGGAGAAAAAAGATTACTGCTCCACGCTGTAAAATATACACCAGATCACTTGAAGCTTTTTTGATTAACATTAAACATTGGTTCTTTTAATTAACATTAAACATCGATTTTTGTAGGCAAAGCTGGTCCCGTATGGAGGCTCAATACACCTTATGACCAGATGAGGAATGCTTGAAGGTATGTGAGATTTCTCAAAACAGATCTTCAACAGTAGACAAACCGCCAAGGTCCCCCCTTTTTTCAAAGATTTCCTTGTCATTGCAGGCAAGCTCCCCCTCACTCAGTCTCCATGAGCCACCTTGAATTCAGAAAGGCTCTGCAGACATGAAGTAAGTAGTTGGCCATGAACTTCTCTCTACTCTGACAGTTACGTTCAAAACTAATGCCATTCAGCATAGAGTTTCATGACATGACTGATAAAATGTTCTCCGAGACGTTTTTACTTTTCTTTTTTTGTTTCGTTCCAGAAATGTAGAAGATGGAACCTGAATGAGTCCTATTGCGAAATTGGCTGATGTAGCAGAATAGGTAAGCAAATCGCTTTGAGACTTTTCTCTCTAGGGAGGCTAAGAGTTAGTGTTTTAAAAGCTGAAAAACTTAAAGGCATGCCTTTTAAGTCCATCTCTATTTATCATTGTCTTCCAGTGTCTGGTCCTGAAGAGAACCTCTAGGCAGGAATAGTGGTGTTCGAAACGCGTCGACCATTTTGTTGTGTTTGGCAAAAAACAAGTGTGATCAATATTCTGTCTGTGCAAAAAAATGGTGTCCATTAATTGGCATAGTGCAGATATTGTTTTCCTAAGAACTCACACGGTTTCCTGATTGAACAACCGGGGTTTGAAAATATTTCGTTTTTTTTAAAATCACCTGGATATATGTTATATGTTACATGTGTTGTCTGTGAGTTAGTTGTATTGGTGTTGTCCATTAATGTTGTAATGACCCGAAGTCATTCATTGTTTGTCTGGGCAAAAAGTTGGTCTTGTTGGTATATTTTGTTTAAAAATGTTCTTGAATTGTGACATTTGTTACACGTGATAAGATGTATGCTAAAGGATTTTTGCAAATTAAAAAATATATTTTGTGATAAAACTTTGAATTTGGGGGACACTAATTTGGTTGTTGTTACCTTAGGATTGTTTTCTGTAAAGCATTATCGTTACAGGCAAGGTTTTTGTTGTATTTTTATCAATTGTTTTCAGCATTTCTTATTGACTCGCCTCGAAACTGTGCGTTCCACTGAAATTTAGTGCAACACTCATATTAGTTTCTCACAGCTAGGCTACAATTACTTTAACTCATCAAAACATCTTTAAATAAACATGTCTACTTGTGGCACTAAACAAATGTATTCATTGGGTAAACTTTGTCCCTTTTACCACTAGACCAATGGCCGCTAAATTCTTAACCCTGTACCTCTAAACCATAGCCTTATACATTTAACCCTTAACCCCAAACACTATACCTTTAACTTCCAACTCCACAGCTTTATCCCATGTACTCTTAACCATATATCCTCAAAACCGCCCTTTGAACTCCAAACCTGTAACCTGATATCCCAAACCCTTAAGACACAGCTTTCCAAACTTTTCATGTTGGTGACACACTTTTTAGAGATGCATCATTTTCGAACACAGTGAGGCAGTGTATCGAGCGAGTGTAGTGAGCGATCCTGAACCACTTAAGGGGGGTTTGAGGGGGTTCTCCCCGGAAGAACATTTTGAAATAAAAGTGGGCAAATGGTGCATTTTCAAGCAAATTTGAGACTATGAGGTTGAACACAGGCCCCTGCAGCGGATGCCTTTGTCCACTGAGCCACCAGACCCGGCATACACACATCTTTTTCTGTCTCTCTCTCTCTCTCTCTCTCCCTCTCTCTATCTTTCCCTCCCTCTCTCCGTGTCCGTCTCTCTGTCTCCCTCTGTTTCCGTCCCTCTGCCTCCGGCTCTCTGTCTCGCTCCCTCTGTCTCCCTCGCTCTCCCTCTCTCTCTTCCACTGTCTCCCTCTCACTCTCCCCTCTGTCTGTCTCCCTCTGTCTGTCTCCCTCCGTCTCCCTCTGTCTGTCTCCCTCCGTCTCCCTCTGTCTGTCTCCCTCCGTCTCCCTCCATCTGTCTTCCTCCCTCTATCTCCCTCTGTCTGTCTCCCTCTCTCTGTCTACCCCGGACTCCCTTCCTCTGTCTCCCCCTGTCTCTCTCCCTCTGTCTCCCTCTCTCTCTGTCTCCCACTGTTTTCCTCTCTCTCTGTCTCCCGCCCTCTGTCTGTCTCCCTCTGTCTGTCTCCCTCTGTCTGTCTCCCTCCCTCTGTCTCCCTCCCTCTGTCTCCCTCCCTCTGTCGCCCTACTCCCTCTGTCTCCCTTCCTTGCTCCCTCTCTCCCTGTCTCCATCTCTCTCTGTCTCCCTCCCTCTGACTTCCTCCCTCCACTATCTCACCACAGCGTCCCAGGCACACACACAGCCGCACCCCAGCTGAATACTTTGCAGGTCTTTAAAAGACCATTTACTGGGAGACATTATGCATTAGATGAGGCATAGTGAGAACAAAGCTTTCAAAGGAATGCCTCTTAATTAGCAGCAGTTATGTGCTAAGTGCTCGCCAGTGTCATCCCGCGACACACCCACCATTTGCAGGTGACACAGTACTGTGTCGGGACACACAGTTTGGAAAGCTCTGCCTTAAGACCATACACTTAAGTCACACATCCTAATCTCAAAACCTTTACTCCAAACTCAAAACCCCATCAGGGCTCGAAAAATCATAACAATGTTACTAGACCTGCAGGTCTAGTATCTTTAATAATCTACTCGACCTAACTTTAATGTACTTGACCCAAGAACTGGTCTCAAATTGTGTGACCCTAGGCAAATATTTTGTATTGTGGAGGTGCCTTTTTCTTTATTATCACATAAGAGAGCACCTTTAAATATGCAAGTTCACCATTTCTGCTGTGCAAAAACTTGATGTTTGCTCCATGTGTAACAAGAATGAAGCCCATATATAGGGTACACATGAACCCTGGCTTGCCTCTTAGTTCACTAATAACATTGTCATCTGGGCAGGAGCAGTAATAATCCCCAGTTCATGTTTAAAAACAGACTTTTCATAAATATATCATCAAAGCATGATTTGGTAGTTCACTGTCATTTACAGATAGCTTTTTTTCTATTGAAATGGCCACAAAACGTTCCCATTAACACGTAGTTTTACTGATAATAGCGCGTAAAAACTGTTTGAAAATTGGGTTTCAGCAAAAATATTTAAAATTTGCACATCACCAACTAAAGTATTCTAATTCGTTTTGATCCTATAAAAATATGTTTTTTACCTCAGAATTACAAAAATGGGTCTACATAACTAGTGAAATATATTTGAAATGTTTCAACAGTTCACTTAGCTATTTCAGTGTTATGTTAGAAAAAAGCCTGACATCTTACAGCCTTTCATTTAACATGCTTTGTACAGTTCAGTAGTCACACAGTTCACTTTACAAAATTCTCTAACTTTAGTCACAGAAAGAAAACTAAATGTGGGAAGACAAACTGACTGAAGATAACAAGATTCATAGGCATTTGTATTGCTCTTTCACTTTGTGAGCAATAAAGATTCCTTTAAATCTTGTTATATTTTCACATTTGCTCTGCTTTCAGAGACAGAGGTCAGAGGTCAAAAGTCAGTTTGTCTTCCTCCATTTACTTTTTATTCTGTGACTGAACTTAAGAGGATTTTCAACATGCCAGACAGGGCAAGTAGTCCCTAAAAATAGCTTTAATCCCTATACCCCACACCCAAAACTCCTAATTCTATGCCGCAAAACCCTTAAGCCTTCCCCTGAAAGTATGATGTTTTCAGGCAATACCCTCCAGGATTATGGGCCTCATTAGGAGTCGCTCAGAACTGCTATTGAAGCTGATAGCATGAGGATTTGTGACAACACTGTAAACCACAGCTTTCCAAACTTTTCATGTTGGTAACATACTTTATGGAGATGCATCATTTTGGGACACAGTAAGGCAGTGTAGCGAGCAAGTGTAGTGAGAGATCCCGAACCACTTAAGGGGGGTTCTCCCCCGGAAGAACATTTTGAAATAAAAGTGGGCAAATGGTGCATTTTCAAGCAAATTTGAGAACATGAGGTTGAACACAGGCCCCTGCAGTGGATGCCTTTATCCACTGATCCACCAGACCCGGCATACATACATCTTTTTTTTCTCTTTCTCTCGCTCTGTCTCCCTCCCTCTCTCTATCTTTCCCTCCCTCTCTCTGTGTCCGTCTCTCTGTCTCCCTCTGTTTCCGTCCCTCTGCCTCTGGCTTTCTGTCTCGCTCCCTCTGTCTGCCTTGCTCTCCCTCTCTCTCTCCCACTGTCTCCCTCTCACTCTCCCTCTGTCTCCCACTGTCTGTCTCCCTCTGTCTCCCTCCATCTGTCTTCCTCCCTCTATCTCCCTCTGTCTATCTCCCTCTGTCTATCTCCCTCTCCCTCCCTCTGTCTACCCCGGACTCCCTTCCTCTGTCTCCTTCCCTCTGTCTCCCTCTCTCTCTGTCTCCCACTGTTTCCTTTTCTCTCTGTCTCCCTCCCTCTGTCTGTTTCCCTCTCTCTCTGCCTCCCTCCTTCTGTCTGTCTCCCTCTGTCTGTCTCCCTCCCTCTGTCTCCCTCCCTCTGTCTGTCTCGCTCCCTCTGTCGCCCTCCTCCCTCTGTCTACCTCTGTCTCCCTCCCTTGCTCCCTCTCTCCCTGTCTCTATCTCTCTCTGTCTCCCTCACTCTGTCTCCTTCCCTCCGACTTCCTCCCTCTGTCTGTCTCCCTCCATCATCTCACCACAACGTCCCAGGCACACACACAGCCGCACCCCACCCGAGTACTTTGCAGGTCTTTAAAAGACCATTTACTGGGAGACAATATGCAATAGATGAGGCATAGTGAGAACAAATCTTTCAAATGAATGCCTCTTAATTAGCAGCAGTTATGTGCTAAGTGCCCGACAGTGTTATCCAGCGACACACCCACCATTTGCAAGTGACACAATACTGTGTCGGGAAACACAGTTTGGAAAGCTCTGCTGTAAACTTTTCATGTTTTCCCCGGATATTATAGTTGCTGAAAGCAGCCAAAATCGATGGGGTAAAAAGTGGGAACCAAGGAGGAATTTCCAGGAGAATCAAACCTCCAATAACTGAGTCTCCAGAGAATTCCTTATTACTCTGGGTATTATCAGGGCTGGCCTGTAATTCCCATTAATTCTACCACTAGAGTTAATGGGTCTCCTGATGTTGTTTTCTCTGAGACTGCATAATTAGCACCTGTGTAACTTGGCACTCATAATAAGGCTTAGATATTTGTTTTAGTGCTTTCAACTGGATTATTAGTTACACTTTAAGAGTGCAGTAAAATGCCCTAGGTGCTGGTCTAGGTGTGACATAAACTATTAATCGATTTGTAAGAAGCACACATCACTTATTTCAAGATGAGGGCTACAGACACAATTCTGCCCTTGGTCCAAGGAGGGAGTTATTAGCAACAATGTTATGTTGTTAGTTATGCCATAAGCATCTATAAAACGCTCTATTACCACAGTTTTTTTTACCACTGTAGTAGATAATAATCCAACCTGGGATTGTAAAACACAAGAGGGCACAACTTTAGTGGTTCGAAGGGAAAGTATCCAGCCTTTTCTTGAGCACAAGGAGAGAAGCAGTTTGTGAAGCTCCACAAGAATGTCTTTCCATTCTCAATTTGCTTTGGGTATGTCCAGGAGAAACTGACCGACGGGACAGCGAGTACACCCTGGGTGACGAAAGCTTACATTTTGACACCAGAAAAGGAGTAAATATTTGCGAATATTCTTGTGCATTGTACTCAAATGCTTTAAACTGAAAATATTATTCTTTATTGAGGCATGCCAGTAGAGTAACCAAAGAATGGGAGAGATGTAGTCTTTGTGTTTGGTCCATATCAATGTAGCAGCCACATTCTACACCGGTTGCAGCTCCTTAAAAGGTTTTCCAGGTAGACCATAACAGATTGCATTGCTGTAATCCAGGCTTGATTGTATAAAAGCTGTCAATACATGTACATGGAATTCTGATAGAATGTAGGGTGTTTTTTTTTCTCAAAAGCTTGAACTGCCAAAAGCACAAACGTATTACTCTAAAGAGCTGAGTTTCTAATGAAAGACCAGACTCAATAAAAACACCAAAGTCGCAAACTGTTTTTGCTGGAATATGTGGAAAGTCCATCACTGAAGGGAGGCCAACAGGCTATGATTCATTATTCCAGGCCATTTTAAGTAATTGATAGTTTAGCTTTGGAAAGGTCCAATTTGAGAAATTTGCAAGCCATCCATTCAAACATACTAATTAAGGACTTTGTTAAGTCTTCCAGTATATAGTCAGGATGGGACGATTTGAATGCCCGGCTGTTTGAATAGCAGTTGCATGTAGAAGTGCATTCCCTTGCTATGCAAAGGAAAGCCAGCAGAATCACAAAGATATTGGAGAGTAACAGTGAGAGCACTAATCTCTGCAGCACTCTGCAAGCCTGCTGGGTGGCTGCCTGCATACTCCAGGTAGATCCCATCATTCGAGGAGCAATGAGGAAACACTGGCAACCTGGCTTCTTGCTTTCAACCTGAAATCCTCTATCTGCACGCTACATGGCAAATAAATTAACTCTCACTGTTAATAATTATTTCTATTTGGTGATATTTTATAACTATTCTTCCTTTGTTCTACTAGATGATTCTGGGAGCGCTCATTTGTATTTCCAGCTTTTTATTTTTTGAAAAAACATATATTTAATGATTCTGAAAAAGGAAAACGGTCCAGTTATAAACAAAGTCATTATGTAGAAAATTTTGAGTTAAATGAAGCACTGAAACATCAAGAAAACTTCAGAGAGTGATCTGTCACATGCCTAATTCGGTTAGAGATATAGGTGGAACCACAGGACAACATCGCTAGGGCTTCTCGGTTAAGTATTTTGGGTATTTTGGGCATTCTGCAGGAGGATGAGGGAGAAGACAGGGTGGATGTGATCACCCATCTCCTGTGAATAGAGATTCTGGGCATAAGGATGTCACTCCTCTGGAATTGCATAAAGTGCTATAACTGATCAGAAGAGGCCCAAGAAGAGGCATACGGTGGCATGGACTGTCCTTGTGGAGCTCAGGGCCAGTTCAAAAACTAGAGGCTGTCACACAATCTGCATCAAGACAGGGAGGCTGGACGTTCATAGAGAAAAGAGTGCTGGTGTCTCCTGACCTAAGCAGGGTGATACAGAAGAGCAGATAAGAACTCCAGAATGAACAAAGGAGTTGCTGGTAGCCAGTCCTGATTGTTCATTTTGGTTCCCTGCAAAACTGAAGGTACAGTGCAGAGAGAAGTGCTATGTCTTTACAGACCCACAGACAGCTAAGGCTGTTGTTGAGAGAGGAAAAATTCATTCTGAGGGGCTGTGGCATGCTCGGAAAGGACTTCAGGTTTGCGGAAATAAGGTAGCTGGAAATTTAGTTAAAGTATTCAGTGGCACGGGCATTGAGCAGAGTTTGCATAAAGAGTTATTTCTTCTCTCTCCCATTTCCCTATGAGCCATTCTTTTGAGCCACATCAATAATGGTTGAACGCTCTCCAAGAGCACAATTATTGATTGCACTTCCTTTTTTCCCTGGCTAATAAATACTTTCAAACATAAGCAATAAAACTGGTAGGTTTGCCACAAGTGTGTAAATTCTGGTATGTTGTTCACCAGATGATTGGTTTGGATGAGGGATTGTGTATCTCTGTTTTATTTTCCTTCATACAATGTTGCATCTGTTAAATGAGCATTCAAGCATCTTGTATATAAAGCTTGAGTCTTGAGGGCATGGAAGCCTGTCATCATTTGCTAGGTTTCTAAAATCTAGTATAACATCTGTCTATGCCAAAGTGGTCTCCGTTATGTTTTACGCCATGCTTTTCAGCCCGGAGCACTATGTGTGCAGCCTCAATCCAGTATATGACCCTATTCCCACCACTAGGCAATTGATGGGGCCTAGTCTCATATCCACACCATGGCGAGGCATCTCTCAGCTCAGACCAGGCAGGGTCTAGGAATCTGCTTCCTGGTTTCCTTTTTGCCTGGAGTGTCATGTGGCCAGCAGGTGTGAATCAGGTTCTTAGAATCCTGTCTATCCAGTGTCCGCTCTAATGTGGCTGTGATTTTCCTTCCAGAGGTCTGCCTCGGTGGAGCTTCCTTAAAGACAGCATATATAATACCTGACTCCATCATGCATCTTTATCTGCAAATACACAGTTTGTATATCAGATTTTCTTTGCTCACAGTATCCTCGTCAATCACTGGGAATCACAGCTAGTGGCAACACAAGGCCTACAATTCACTGGAACATTATTCTGGACATAGGTTGAGTAGTGATTGTCAATACTTTTGGAGATGGAGCAGGCTCCAGCCAGGGTGTCAAGTGCAGGTAACAACCCTTATCTGTAAGAATGTCAGGTATTATCTCCACATGCCCTACCTCACACCAGTACAAAACACATTTTTTTATTGGGCAGCTCATGGCCTTATTTTACCCATGGGGTAAAAAGTTATAGATCAGAGTCATCATTCCTCAAATTGACTTTCGAAGAACGTAAATCTATCAGTTTCCAGTTCATTTAGACTCCAGCAAATTGAAGTTTTACTATCTAATGAGATACAATTTTCTAATTTGATGTACTAAATAATCAGCTAGCTCATAAAAGTGCACTTAACCTGTAGTTTAAAATAGCAAGACTCATCAAGGTTAATTTTAAATGTTGAGAACCACCATTAATGTACTGTTCAGTGTATATATATCTTGGAGTCAAGATTTTACTTACAGAACGTAAATCTTGATTTTCACTCTCGAGCACTTCAATAGTTCTTTGCTTGTGTTCAATTTCAACCTGGAAAACAATACATATTGATAATGTTTAGATGTTCAACATTAAAAGCCCTCAATATGTGATTTAGAAGACCTTCGGTTTTATGCTATTGAGAGAAGTTTAGAAATGGTGGCTGTAGAACTGGAAATAGAGTGTATTCATTTAGTTGGGGGATATTTATAACACCATGTGTGATTGTCAGAATGCTTCAAGGTACAGTGAGCTGTTATAAGAGAAATATAATCATACAGCCGAAACAGGGAGGCTATGTGACTGCTTAGCTTGGTGGAGAAGGAATGCTTTAAACTCCTTCAACACATTTCTTTCTCCCTTTGTGCTCTTAAATCTGGGAAAGGGGGATTCTTGGCTTCTCGTTCTTTAAATCTGACTGGATTATAGTACAGCTATAGTCTAGGCTTGCAGTCCAGTGTTTAAATCAGGTGTTTACGAATGTTGTGATGTAGAAAGGGGATCTGGTGACGAGAATGTGATGCAGAGAATATGGTGAGTGGCAAATTCCAAGGAAAGACTTATGTGAGCTGTAAGAAGTTGTTGAAGGACAAACATCCTTGAACAAACTTTGGTCATACTAAGAACATTTGTAGAGTTTTGGTGTTTACGGCGACAATTACTTTGATGAGGGTAATGTTTTCAATGGTCCGTCATATGTTATTAGTTCTGAGGGCTCCAAAGAATAAAGTATAGGAAATAGGAGAATAAGATAACTGTTAGCACAGAGGTGGAGAGCAAATGTTGGTCCTAAAGTACACTGGTCTGGATGGTTAGGCTAAAGGCAGTCCGTCAATTGGTAGTAGTGGGGCCTAGCATTGAAGGTATGTAAGAACTCAAATGCCATCTTAAAGAATGGCAGACAAATATCCATAAATCAACAGAGTCCAGAGTCCGAGAACACTATTACTTAGCCAATGCAAAGGAGCACTAATACCTTTAAAAAAGACCAAAAACTTCTCAAATGTAGCTCAGAAATGACCTCTTTCTACTGAAAAATGCAATTTCACAGCCTGGATTGTAAAGTTGCCAGGCTCTGAAACAATGGTGGAAAAGCATACATGTGGGAAATCTGATTTGGCGTTTACTACTTGAGAATGACTAAACAAATAAACGTAAGTTTATTCAAAGGAGCAGTAAACAAGGCCTGCCTGGACTTCTGCATCTTCACTTTTGCCTCCCCCATTGTTCAAGATTTGGCATCGTGAAAAGTTGTTCTCTGTGCACATGGCCTCGCTCTAGAGTAGGTTACCTCTCAATTTTAAGATATTTGAAATGTAAACAACAATTACAAATCCGGATCCATTCACACTAAGTTATGTCGTTTCCATCTGTTTCACTAGCATCTCGTTGACTAATATTATGCCTAAAAATTACCAAAATACAAAATAGAAACCACTCATGGATATGCTAACTGTGACTCTTTCCATCTGGCTACAAAAATGTCCATTTCAGAGTGTCCAAAGGGCCCTCCCGTAGTCCCATCTCCAGCTTTCCTGAATACCTACTTCCAGCTACCTGTTAAGCTCAGCAGCAACTACCATTCCCTTGCTACTCTTTGGCCATGACATCTACTTGTACATTCCTAACAAGCAGCCATTACAAATCCTTGGAACGCTGCCTGATCACTCTCTGAACATTGTTAACCACGTGCTTCCTCAAATTCAAGAAGAACAGAGGTACTGTATCCTTCAGCTCCAAATGAAACATTGGCCAGCAGGAAACTCACCCCACCTACCATCCTAGGAGGTCACCACACCAAGTCTCAAAAACAAAATCCTAGAGGTCATCTCAGCAATGAGATTTGATGCTTGTATCATACCATTGGTTAGTGTAGTACACAAATTCTACTATTTTCACAAATTATTGATCTAGTTCATGCTGTCAGATAACAAATCGGTAGCCAAGCGAAGAACTATAGACTTGCAGATTAATAAGACAACTCCTTCAACATGACTATATGTGAGCGAAAATGATGTAGCCAAACATGTACTTGGTGAGAAAATATAGGATCAGATAACCCACCCTGAGGATTGCCCACCAGTTCTGTGTGGAGACACAGTCTCCACACAGTCTGTCTCACCCACAAATACACATATGCAAAATCATCCTCTTAATTCAAGAAATAAGATGCTGTGCCATAGGTCACTCCCTCTGCTCTATAAAATTAAATCTTCTCCAAATCGCCAGAAATCTTTGTGGCTCAAAAAGCAGGTGCTGATAAGAAGCTCAGTAACCAACACGATAGGCCAGCTGTATCTGCCCTGCCTTCAGAATGAAACTGAAAACTCACTGCTTCGAAAACTCACAACACCTCCTCAGCTAGGAAGCACCTAAAAATGCCTGTAGGTAGTACTGTACTTGAAGTCTTCAATCACTCACTCATTTTTATTTGCTATGCAGACGTATTTGTCGAAGCAAGTGAGAACAACCTGGCTTAAGGAAAGCTTTTTAAATAAACAGGAATAGAAATTGACACTTTAAAGACTACAACCTTCACACGGATACACTGAAACTATTTCAGCTTTCTTTTTCGGACAAACGGGTTCATGCAGCCTGTTCAACGTCAGATGTGCCTAAATCCAGATTAAGCATAGCTATGCAACATAAATGTCAGTTAGACTGTTGAAGAGCGATCTAACTTTGTCGGCTAACAAACGTGCTAGTAGAACTGAAATTAACCAGCAATGTATTGGGACTATAGAGAGTCCCACCCTGTTCAACCTGTATATGGCCCCATTGGCAGCTGTTGTTCAATCATACGGCATAGATCTAGTATCTTATGCCGATGACACGCAGCTGCTCATCTCCCTGTCACAGTCACCAAAGTTAGCAGCTGCCAATTTTAAAACCTGCATGCAGGAGCTTGCTGGCTGGATGAATCAACACTGCCTGAAGCTCAATGGGGCTAAAACTGAGGTGCTAGTGATAGGGGGAGATGGGGCGAGCTGGACTCAGGAATGGTGGCCGCCCTGCCTTGGCTCTCTGCCCATCCCATGCAGTGAGGCCAAGAACCTGGGGGTCTGGGTTGATCCTAAACTCTCTTTTGAGAGTCATGTTGACAAATTGGTGGGGAAATGCTTTGGGGTTATGAAGACCCTAAATCGCACTCTGGACCTACTGCCACTTGAGGCCAGACGCATTATGATCCAAGCTCTGGTCACTTCTCGCATGGACTATGCGAATGTGCTGCTATTAGGAACTACGGAGAAGAACCTGAGAAGACTGCAAGTGCTGCAAAATACGGCGGCCCGTCTAGTCCTCAGACTCTCCAAAAGAACAGCATCCAAGCCTACTTTGGCTGCCCTTCATTGGCTTCCTGTAAAGAAGAGAATCCTCTTTAAAGCCCTCCTTTTTTGTTACAGGATAACCTCTGCAGAAGCGCCAGGGTATTTGAAGGATTTGGCTATCCCGTATCTACCCCAAAGAGCACTTCGCTCGGCGGGTATGGGTCTCCTTACAGTTCCTCGTGTAAGAAAAGCCAGGATGGGAGGCCGCTCCTTTCGGGTGCTGGCAGCCACCCAGTGGAACAGCCTTCCACCTGTGATCAGACTAGCCAATACTGAAACTATGTTCCGGAAACTTTTAAAAACTCATCTGTTTGCCCTGTAGGGATTGATGCCCCTCCCCGTTTGATTCTCGCTCCACAGCGCGGGGACACGCCGTGATGGCGTAACCAGGCGCTTTAGAAACTCCTTTATTATTATTATTATTATTAATGAAAACTACATGAGGAGGAAGCAAATAAGCACAAATCCAAACACGTTTTAGGTTTGATACAACATGTAGGCTACCTGTGTTGATTTAATCTCTTGTTCTGCTGTATCTATCACCAGTTCCTTATCTCGTTCCAATTGTTCTGCTAGTTTGTCGATTTCAGTCAGTTCTTTACACAGCTCTTCATTCTTGCGAGTTAAATCTTTCACTTGACCATTCACTGCCTCCTTACTCTCTTGCAGTTGTAAGATGCGGAACTCTAAGTCATTGTTTGTGTGTTGAAGCTCGTCAATCTGCAGAGTCAGAAGAAATAGAAACAGCATTACAATTACTTTCTGTGGCCTTTAATTCACTGATCTCAGAACATAGAGAAGTCACTTCAAAGTAGGGAATGAATACAAAATCAAATAAAACATAACATATTTTGTAATTAGATGTTTTAGCATTATTTTGTGTAACTAACCTACTGTCAGGAAATATTCGGGTGTAGCTGGTCAGTGCAACCAAATTTACACCTAGAGATCTAATACAAAGCAGGCTACATTCACTGGACAGGTTGAACATGTGGTACCTAGAAACATGGGATCTTTAGGCACAATTATAAATGAGCAATATCCCAAGTAAGCTGTCCCAGTACCTCATTTTGATCATAGCCTTCTTATGTCATTCTGGAACACAAATGCCAATAGTGCAGTGGCCTTGCAGCAGCCAATTCAGCATAAATAGGAAAGACCTATACCCAACTCCTGCAGACTCTTTATTCCTGGCTATCTTTCTTTTAACAGCATAACTGCTGAAAATATCCATAATGTAAATCATTTGTCCTTTTTCTTCAATGGTACAATTGTTTGAGACAACCTGCAGATTCAGTCTTGTCAGCTAGTCAAGCAGCAGGGTTTCTAAAGCTTTTAAGAAAGCCTTCCAGAAGTTATCAACCTCAGGACATTTTCACAACAAAAGAAAATACACACTGACAAAGATAACAGTCCTGTCTGCCAGCCTTCTTGCTTGGTCAATGCTTGCTTTGTTTTGTTATAGTTTTTGTAAAACTTCATTGTGGTGGAGTTGTTGGGAACACACTTCACCAACATAAAACAAATTGGTTAAAAGCAAATATTTCTTTGTTTCAAAAAACCACTTTGCCACAGTTGTCCCTGATGCTAAAGGGGACTTCTTTGAGTGTGGATATACTCAGTGTGAAAGAACAGAATGCAACTGTCACTCATAGTGAAGGTAGCTAATGGCTTAAGTGGGCTGACCAATAGTCCCATGATGCATGCTGTATATAGTGGAAGAAACAACTGAACAATGCATAAAGATGGCTGGCTGAAAGCGCCTTTAAGTAAATATATTATATATAATATTACTAAAGTCAAAATGTTTGAACACCACACTTAATAATCAATTGTTAGATATCCACATACACTACATTTGTCATGAACAGTCCCCCTATGGTTGCATGTTGTTCAGGCATAGGAAGGGGGGCAACATACTGTGTGTAAAAATTAAATTGAACTAGTTAGTATCAAACATTACTAGATACTTTTTGACATCTAAAAATGCTCTCTTTCATTTTGTAAATATAAGTATTCTGTCACATCTACGTTCTAGAACTTCTCCTATTGAATGTAATCCTCGTTCAGCTTCAGAGCATTATTTTTAAAGTCATGAGGTGCTTTCCCCGTTGCTTAAATATCTGAGAGCATGCAAAACTCAATATGCCGGTAGAATATTTGTAAAACCACTTCAATGTCGATGACCCGCCCTCATTACCTCTATTGCTGAAAGAACAATTGGAGATAAATATTCTTCTTTCAGTAAATGTATAGATTGTATAACCTATAGGGGCCAGTAGTTGGTAAAAGGACATGGGGCCTGATTCACACAAGTAATCTGAGGCAAAATACTAACTTTACGACTTTAGGTATTCACATAAAACAGTTAGGAGTAGTAAAGTTAGGATACCTAACTTTACTACTCCTAAACTGAGACAAAACCCTAACTTTACGACTTTTGGTATTCACAAAAAGTATTTAGGAGTAGTAAAGTTAGGATTCTGGGTAAATCACGTAATCTCCCTGTACCTAACAAAATGAAAACATCTGTCTGTAATGCAACTGGTGATCATGTAAAGCGCTCTGATACCTTTGGGCCAAGTTTGCGCTATAGAAAATTCTGAAAAAATAAAAAAGCACTTGCTTAATGTGATAGTGCATGTAAAGACTGTCATGCACAGATTATTTGTGCCACGTCTCTTTACAATTTATCTCTTTTCTGTGCCTCCTATGTCTGTTGCCTATTTTTCATTAATTAAACCAGCTGTGCGGCTGTTTTTTAATCCCAAAGCATGGGGTTCGAAGACTTGAAATGCTGCAAGCTTGTTGCAATTGAAAGGATTTTTTAGATTTTTATAAGATACGCTATTATTAGTTTTTCATTTTACAGCAACAGTACTCTGGTTCTTCAGGCAGTTGTTTGTACTTTTCATAATCTGGCGAATAAATAAAACATTTACAAGTGCAACCTTAGTACGGTTGAAATGTATTCATGTATTTTTTATTTATGTATAAGATTTGCACCCAGGTCTTTACAGAGCATGACTCGAATGGTGAGGGTGGTTGTGGGGCCGAGCAGGTAGGAGGTGATAAGCCCAGAAGAAGGTTTATGAGCATGTACGAGGAGGTTTCAAAAGAAGCTAATAATTAATTACTATATGGTGACTAAAGACAGTTGAACTTTCAACGCTCGTCTCTACTTAAAGTGATTGGGAGCCTCTGCTCCTGATCGACTATCCCTTCAGGCACTGGCAAGCATGGAGTTAATGGGCATCACAACAATGAAGCACAACTTGCAACGTCAGTCTTCTAGATAATAAAATGCCTTGACAAGACATCAAGTACCTCAGGATCCTGATTTCTTCCATTATGAACTTTGGGGTGAATTTACAGGAGAGATAGCTTGGCTCCTGTAACCCCTTGCCTCTGATGGTGTTGGAGTGGACACTGCCTCTACTCTCCTATTCAAGGCTCAGTTTTTGCAGATGGTACTTTAGGTAGAAAGTAACCAGTTGTTGGACGGGCCCTCTTCTCTATATGGTCGTCCCCAAATGGTTTACCTTCACCCTCCTGCTTTTCTATTTGTTTTTGTTGGCATTAGGACTAAAGTGCTTGTACTCTCTCCTACACCTGACTGGTACATTTAATTTACTTGTATGTTCCTAGAAAATGTCCCTAAATGGCCCCATGGCCTGCATATGAAATGCTACTAGTGGGCCTGCAGCACTCATTTTGCCACTCACTAAAGTAGCCTTTTAAAGCATGTCTTAGCCTGCCACTGTAGCCTGTAGTGCAGTTTTAAACTGCCATTTCGCCTACAGCTTCCTTATTTTAAAATAAATAGAAGTCACCCCTAAGATCGGCCCTAAAGGCTCATAGGGACAGGGTGGGTTGTATTTAAAAAGTAGGACATACGCTTTCTATATTCTTGTAGTGAAAAAATTCTAAATTCGCTTTTTGCTATGTGAGATCTACCTCTCCCATTGTATAACATTGGGTTACCTAATTACATTTAATATGTGCTAATGTTTGATTAGGAGCAAGTAGATATGGCATGTATAGACGCAGAAGAATAATAAAAATACATTTTTAAAGGTAAAGTCGGATTTTAGGTCACAACCTTGACTTTTAGAAAGTTGGCTTTTTCCTGCCCTAACCATTTTTGTGCCTTTGCCAGTGACCTGGTTCCCATGACTGAGTGGCTCTGCTGTTGAGATTTGTGTATTCCTGTTAGACAGTGAGATAAAGGGGACTGGGTGTAGGCAGGTTGGGCCATCCTGACAGAATTGCTGGGTTTGCAGCTCATTATATGGAAGGTACTCTCCTGAGTATATGGAAGGTACAGCTGAAGAGTCTCATCCTGGAGTTAGTTGTTCCACAGAAGCAGTTATGTGAAGTGGCGAGGATCAAAGCTGATTTGAAGATTCTGGAGGTTGTGTAAAAGGCAGCTTGTCAGGGGTGAGTACTAAAAGTATGGAATAAGTAATCAGTTTTGGATACATCAAGGTGGACGGAGTGATACTGATGATCTAAGAGGGTCGAGTTATTGGGCTAGGATATTATTTTTAATCTATTTTGGCTACTTTAGAGCAGGATAATGTGGAAAAGATGTAATACTGGGCATCACTGTATTTGAACATTCTCTACCTGTTTTAGTTATGCAAATTATCTACCTGACCTATCTTCTGCTCAATGAATCTTAGCTGTGTAGTTACTGATCTCAAAAATCCTGCAAGCCACCTTATCTCCGTCAAACCCTAGTAACTGTTGGCACTGTGGAAAATGTGAGCTTATAGTGCATGAATAACATATTAGATACCATTCTGGAAGCTTGTGCCCTTCTAAATTAGTATAATGCTGTAATACTAACCCTATCATTTGAAGGATTCGCACAACACTCCCATGTCAACCAATGACCACTTCAACATGAGAAGTTATCAATTCCTTCTTTAGTTAGTCCTTCAAATGCCTACTCTGATAGTGATTCTGTAGTGATTCTTCAGGTGTGGATTTTCACAATGGTATGATCTCACCTCTGGTGGCCCACTAGTGGCAAATGGTATGCGACTGATCTGCCCAAATCCTCTACCTCTAAAAGTACATACATTGTCTCTTCTTCTGCCCAGATATAGTGCACAATATCTGTAAAATCATATTCAGTTTAACTCAATTGTATCGAGCACAGGTATATACTTCTGTCTCTATAATCACAAACTTTGCCATTTTACAAATTTTGTATACTCACCATCAAGATTCCACAAAACTTGGGGTAGTCTCTAAACCTTCTTTTAAACTTTATTTGCAAAGGTGAAACTCTTTACTAGTTCAGTACAAGCTGATCCCATTTCTTCTGAGTCTCAGGAAAATACGTAAAAGTTAACAAAAACTCAACTATTTGAATAACGCACTTTGTTCCTAGTCGAAGAAAGGTCTAAGGAACCATGACGATTTAATGTGATGGAAGAAGTATAATTCTGCTTTCGATCTGTTAAAAGACTCAGAACTTTCCATCACTTAACAGCTGGTCAACAACACCATGCAGTACCTACCGGAGCCATTTACGAAGTGGATTTGGAAACAGACAGCAACTGCTGCTGGATGACCCTCTGCGTTCTCAGACTGGGGGCAATAGCTCAAAATGTAAGCACTGGGAGCATCCTGCCACAAATTTGTACTGAATGGTGTCTAAGTAGTTGAAGTGCTGGAGCAGCACTATTTTACCACCCTAGATAGTGGTAAATGGTCAGTTGTCATGGGAACTTTGAAGGCTTGAGCTGCTTTTTTGACTGGATATGTAGGAGCAATTGTAGATAGACATAAAGTAAGCAACTGAACATAAAGCATGAAGATGTACACAGCAACAAAACACATTATTCATTCATTCATAAATCTTTATTTCGCTAATTTGTCACCATAAAAGATATAAGTATCCAATTCATAAATTGTTAAAACTATAAAACAGTAAAAACATAGAAAATACATCAGAGTCCAAATGGCAGTTTCATTAAAAGAGGGAGTCCCGTTCCTACTACAGTAAAAATCAGTGTCCAGCCTTAAGGCACTGACTTCTCAGAACCCACATTGCTCCTAGGAATTTGGCCACTGCAAAGACAATCTGATCCGACAAGTCTGTTTTCAACACTCTAAACGCGGCCAGGCACTCTGCAAACCCCAGATTCCTGCATACAGGGACAATCCATTTCTTGCGGGACGCGCGATATGCCGGGCAGAAAAAAATTATATGCAGCTCAGATTCATTGGCCACTCTGCAAGCCGGACATACACTAACTGCTGGTTCACTCCACTTGCTGGTTAGAACTCGGAGTGGAAGGGTCCCATGTCTCCATTGCAAATAGAGTTTCCTGAGCAAGGCAGGATATAGTTTGTCCAAGGCTGGTTCAAAACTGTAAGTGTCCTTGATACGTAAAAAAGACTCCGTGAGTGTCCCAAGGTTTTGCCGACGACAGAGTGCTGCTATTTTGCTGTCGTAGTAAACCTTTGCCAGTCTCTTTTTGGGAATTAATGGACAAGCGGATGAGGGCTCAGACCAGAGTGTCGATAGGCCTAAACCCTCCAGCTCAGTTTTGATAAATTTAAGCCATTTAATTTTCCCTGCGTTAGGCATGGCTAACACCTCCTGAAGCCCCTGCCTATAGGTAATCAGTTCTGGGACTGCCCACAGCCTACGCCAATACACCAGGGGACGCAGTGCCAATTCTTCAGCAAGAGGTCGCAGCCCTATATCTAACCTTAATGCAACAAGGGGCGTGGTAGGCGGAAGTGCTACCATCCGCCTAATAAACTTGTTCTCCTCTCTGACCAGGTCTGGAGAGGATACATGACCCCAAAGCTCACAACCGTACATGGCCGCCCCCTTGCCTGTGTCCTATAGATCTGGAGGGGTGGGCCAACGGGTTTAATGGATGATCTGTTTTTTCCCATAAGCTTTAGGACCCGCCCCGTGTGCTGGACAGATTTGAGTAGTGCTTTCTCTTGGTGTGTGCACCAGGTCATATTCTCATTTAACATGACACCAAGGTACTCAAAGGTTCGCACCCTTTCAAGTCTACTTTGCCCTATGGTGGGGCTAGGTCGTAGTTTTGGTGGGGGATTAAAAACCATGAATTTGGTCTTTAGGGTGTTGATTTCTAAACCGTGTTCCCCACAAAAATCCACAAATCCATTTAAGACGCGCTGAATCCCCATTGGGGTCTTTGAAAGCAGCAGGGTGTCATCAGCGAACATAATCGCCGGCACCCTGCTGCCTGCCAACTTCGGAGCGTCAGAGTTGGTGACCCCATCCAGGTGGGTGATTACCCCGTTGACGTAGAGGCAGAACAGGGTCGGTGCAAGCACACAACCCTGCCTTACCCCCCTGTCAACGGGGAACCGGTTTGACAGCGCCCCCTCCTTGCCACACCTCACCTGAGCAAAGTTGGCAGTGTGGAGACGAATAATCATCTCCAGCAAGCCCTTAGGGACCCCCAGTTTGGCCATCACCTCCCAGAGTTTTCTGTGGGGAACCAGGTCGAAGGCCTCCCTCAGGTCCACGAATACAGTGTAGAGGCTGCCACCCTCCAGCTGTACCGTTTTCCAAAAAATGAGGGCGAGCCGAAAGACCTGGTCTATGGTGGAGACCTTCCTTCTGAACCCCGCCTGGAATGGACTCAGAATGTCATATTCCAACATTCATTCCGACAGACGATCCAGAAGTAGCCTGGTGAAGAACTTCTGGGAAACATCTATCAGGCTTATTGGCCTGTAGTTGGCTGGGAGCAGAGGCGAGCTCTTCTTAAAAATAGGGACAATCTCTGCCCCCAGCCAAGTTGGGGGGATCTTCATGTCGTTCAGGATTGCATTGAACAGCAGCCTCAGATACGGGGCCCAGATCTTAACTTCGTGCCTGTAAAGGTCACCTGGGAGCTTGTGTAGGCCTGGCGCCTTACCAGCAGCGAGGCCCAGGATTGCCGTAGTGAGTTCTTCCAGAGTGAACCCTTCCATCGGGGATATGCTTTCATTGGGTTGGGCCATTGCTGGTTCGAGTAGGTTCCCCAGTTGATCCTGATCGGGCACGCTATACAAATTTTCAAAATGGTCCTCCCACACAGCGGATGCAATATTTGCATCTACTGCCGCTATGGGTTCAGCTGAACCGTGCTTGACGATCTGCAAAAATTTTTGGCCATCTCGACGTGCAAGGGCAGCCGACATTTCGGACCAATTGTGCTAGTCCCATTCTATTTTAGCATTGCGGAGGGTAGACTTATAGAGCAACCGCTTTTCCCTAATCTTGCTAGGGGTGTCCCGCATTTTGAGGGATTCCAGTAAATCAACCTTTGCTCTCCTGCATGAAGCACTGAACCATGCGGCTCTTCTCCCCTTGGCCCTTTTCATCCTGGCCACAGGGTTCAGTACTTCTGCCAGGTTAGAACAGAGCTCGGAATGAATATCCCCAAGAGTGGTGAGCTTCTCGGGGGTGGGTGACTGTGGGATGAGATCCACAACTTTTTCTAGGGCAGGGACCACAGCTGCATATAGCCTCTGGATGCTTTGAGGGTTCTCCACTAGTCTAGGCCATCTACTTCTACGTCTGTTGCTAGATGCAACTAGACCAACAGGGAGTATTGTATTTCCCTCTGTGATAGCCGTGGGCATTCCCTGAACAGCGAACCTCAGTGACAATACATTGTGGTCACTGTCAGTCCTTGTGACTACCGTGAAGTCCCTCACTTTGGCCCAGTCCTTCGTTGAAACCAGGATATAATCAATCCATGACTCATGCCCTGGTCTATTGAAGGTGGGCTGGGGTGGGATATCTCCCTTGAGCTGCCTGTTACAAGCCCTCAGTGAGTGGGATAAAGTGAAAGATGTTATTTGGGTGGCTAATGGTGACCATGATTTTACTGGTGGTCCCGGCAAGGTGGGTATCTCCCAGAGATCATCCTCTTCGTTTGTTACCCCTTCCAAATGATCCGGAAGGGGCTCGTACTGGATGTTAAAATCCCCCCAACTATAAGTGATGGACAGAGGGTGGCAGAGTCAAGGAACAGGGCTAGGTCCTCAATTGTCCCCGAAGTACCCGTTATCCCAACCGGTCTAGAGTATACATTTATTAGTGCTATACTCATACCAGAAGCCCACTCCAGAACAACACATTGAAAGTCCAGTGAATTGGTTTCGATGTTTCTCGCCCTGCATCCAAGGTGGGAACCCACCCAGGTCAACAACCCACCAGACGGTCGGCCCTTCCCACCCCATTTTGCCGCAATCTCAAAGGAAGCATACCCTGTGCGGGACTGTTGTTCTCTGGCCCACGTTTCCTGGAACAGACATATTTCATATTCCTCTATAAATTCCACCCACTCTGGTGAATCTAATTTATTGGCCAACCCTGCAACGTTCCAGGAGAGTATTGAAACTGTGCCGGGAGCCCCTGCCTTATCGGTAGTGTTAGAACCCAAGGAACACCTGCTTGTCCTACACTGGCTGTACTTGGGGCAGGACAGTCACTCTGTTGCCAACGAACATGTTAAATGCAGCGCCTCTAGGAGGGGGTTATCCTTATTATTTTGGCCAGCTGGGCCTAAATTGGTTGTATCGTCTTTTGTGAGCTCAGTGAGTTTACCCCCCGCGCAGTGTTCAACGACCTCCCCCTCATTGTGCCTATTCTCACCTGTGGTTTGGTTGCTGTCTCCGTGAAGATGTTGTGATGGTAGTGAAGCAAGGCACAGCAAAGAATAAAACAAGGAACTGTGAGGGTCTGCCAAGGACAATGTAACGGTGAGCCTGTGTAATGGGGATGGAGTAGAGCACGGTGAAGGATAGGACAGAGAACAATGTAAATCTGCTAAGGCCAGTGTATCGGTGACCCTGTGGGAAAGTCAATCCACATCCTCTAGACATCCAAATCTGTTGCGGGTGGGTACCCCATTCCACCCCCCATGTGTGTCTTGCCAATAATTGGGTAGCCCACCCTGTGCGCAATTTCTCCACGGAATCCTATTTCAGTTTCCCCCCGTATTGTATTGAGGACACGGAGGATAAAAATAAGTTAGTGGTCTGGTTGCTATGGGCGAATTTGCTTCGTGATTGCTCCATGAATAAATAAAGTGTGCAGTATTGGGGTCCTCGAAAGAAACAATAACACAATCACCTGTGATAGCCTTGTGCGAGGTGCCTATCCAGGGGACCCGTCGCACCATAAGAATTTTGCTTCTCAGGTGATTGGGTAATGGCCTATTTGCATTGAGCTAATGGATTACCTTGTTTTTTAATGATCCAAAGTCTTCCTGCTGTTGGAATGAGATTTCCGGGACCCCCGTGAGCACAACTACATACGGCCTTACGTCTGGGGGAAGATCAACATAACCCCTATAGTGGTTTTTAAAGGGTTTTTGTCTCTGTGGGGTAGAGTGGTAATTGTTGCGATCTTTCGCCCTCGGGACTGACATAACTTTCAGAGCTGGTGCTTGTTGAGCCGGCAGCTCATTTGCGCTTTCCACTACTCTAGTGGAGGAAGTGCGTGTAGTGACCTTGTGCCGTGGTTTCGGAATGGGTTTGACCACCTGAGCTACTGGTGGAGTGGCAGCAGATATTGATGAGGATTGAGTCGCAACTGGTGGGCTAGTTGGTTTGTTGACAGGTATGGTCAGGGTGGCTAGATTTAAAATACTTTTTTCTGTCTCGAGGAGCTGGGTTTCTATTCGAGCGAGTCTAACATCCTTTCCTTCTATCGTGCAAAGTGGTACCCCGCCGTTCTCACTTTCAATTACAAGGTTCTCGTGTTCCTCTACCGATAATGCGAGACTAGGTTCTGGTACTGGTGGGCAACTATTTACCATGGGAATGAGTGAGTAGGATGGCTGGGCTGGTACTTGGGAGGGTAGCTGAGCCTTTGCAATTTTAGCCTTTTTCCTAGAGTAAGCAGCAGTGGTATTGTTGCGCTTTCGTTTGTGAATGGAACCCTTTAGGGGGGTAGGGGAAATCATCCCGCTCATAGCCTTGCGCTTAACAGTCGGTAGCGTCTCAAGGGGAGCCCCTTCAGCCCCTGCCGCCCCACCCAGTGATGGACTAAGGATGGGGGGGGATGCAGATGGAGACTCCACCTTCAATGCTGGGACTAGAAGGGGTACGACTGGTGGATGGTGGATCACTGCCTGCGTCAGAATAGGAGCTGGACCCATTGGGCGGTCCGGTGTTTTGGCTAATGCAAAGTGACCTAAGGAGGATTTTTTGGCCATGGCCAGCTCCTGAGATAGCCTTCTGGCTGCGTCAAGTTCGGTAGAGACCCTATGCTGCATTTTACTGATCTCCAGGTCTATGGCAGTATTAGTTCTGGTGATGAAATCGTCGAGTGTTCCATTTTTCAACTTCCCTTTGGCTGCCCTGCTTCTGTACTCACGTGTGGACATTACACCTGATCTTCAGCGAGCACAGCTAACAGGTGAGTTAGCGATAACAAGAATGGGGCCAAGGGGTATAGCCCGGACCGGACTCGACCGTACTCGAACGGCCTCAAAACGGCCTGCTCTTAGCCCGGTCTTCGCCCGTGCTTCCATCCGCGCGCGTCCCGCGTTCGCATCCGGAGGCGGGGCTAAATAGGAGGAGTAGGGGGGCGGGAAGAGGCACCAGGTGCGCGCGATGACCAGGCGCAAGCACTTCTGGGCCTCGCAGTCCCGCTCCCGCTGGCTGGTTATGCGTCTCTCTCCCTCAGCGACAGCGCGAAACCCAGGGATGGAGCACACAGGCTCAGAGTTCCAAAGGCAATTCCAACGTTCAGGGCTGTGTCCAGAGTGATCCCAGCGAGTTCAGTGCAGGAACAACTGCGAGCGGCGCCCGCGGAGCGGGGGCCGCGAGTTGTATTAGAGGCCTTCAGGGAGGAGGGGGCGGGAAGAGGCACCAGGTGCACTTCCAGATCCACACCAACCCGAACACCACCCTCAGAGGCACCCTGATCTACCGACCCCCCGGACCACGCACACAATTCAGCGAGGACATCGCCGACTTCGTCAGCCCGCATGCCCTCCCCTCCGCTGACTACATCCTCCTGGGGGACCTCAACTTCCATCTGGAGAACAACAACGACCGCAACACCAGCACCCTGCTCGACAACCTCGCCAATCTTGGACTCAAGCAACTGGTGTCCACCCCCACCCACCTCGCCGGACACACACTCGACGCAGTCTTCTCTTCCAGCACAGACATCGACTTCAGCCACGCCACAGAGCTTCAATGGACGGACCACAGCTGCGTCCACTTCACCTTCAAGAGAACGACGACCCACCACCACCAGCAACAGGCCGCCCGCAGAAGCTGGAACAAGATCACAGCAGACCAGCTCGCCACCTCCCTGAGCCAGCACCCTCCTGCCAGCTCAGCGAACCCCAGCCAGGCCGCCGACAACCTCACGAAGTGGATCAGCACCTGCGCGGACGAGCTCGCCCCGCTGAGGACCCCGCCCAGCAGACCCGGCAGCAAGAGAGCCCCGTGGTTCACCGACGAACTCAAGAGCTCCAAGAAGAACTGCCGAGCCCTCGAGAAAGTCTGGAGAAGGGAACCTACACCGGACAACAGGACCTCCTTCAAGCTTGCCACCCGGAAGCACCACCAGCTGATCCGCGCCGCCAAGAAAACAGCATTCAAGGACCGGTTGGACAACAATGCACACAACTGCAAGGAACTCTTCAACATCGTGAAAGAGCTTTCCAACCTCAGCGCAGGAAACAACGACATCACCCCATCGCAAGACCTCTGCAACTCCCTCGCTTCATACTTCCACAACAAGATCGCAGACATACACAACAGCTTCAACAACCAACCAACGCACACCATGACCGAACAACCACCCCCCACCACCACCCTCCACGCCTGGACCCCGATCAGCACCGAAGACACCATCCGCACGATGAACTCCATCCACTCCGGATCACTGACCGACCCCTGCCCTCACCACGTCTTCAACAAGGCGGACGCTGTCATCGCACCCCACCTGCGAGACATCATCAACACATCCTTCGACACCGCCACCTTCCCTGAGAGCTGGAAACACGCCGAACTCAGCGCTCTACTCAAGAAACCAACAGCGGACCCCACCGAACTCAAGAACTACCGCCCCATCTCGCTCCTCCCGTTTCCAGCCAAAGTCATCGAGAAGACCGTCAACAAGCAGATGGCCGCCTTCCTCGAGACGAACGGATCCCTCGACCCCTCACAGTCCGGCTTCCGAGCCAATCACAGCACCGAGACCGCCCTCATCGCCGCCACCGATGACATCCGAGCCCTGATGGACAATGGAGAAACAGCGGCCCTCATCCTCCTAGACCTCTCCGCGGCATTCGACACGGTCTGCCACCGCACCCTAGTACAGCGCCTCAGCAACATCGGAATCCAGGACAAGGCGCTGGAATGGATCATCTCCTTCCTCGACGGAAGAACACAGAGAGTCCGCCTACCACCGTACAAGTCAGAGGCCTCCGAAGTCATCTGCGGCGTCCCTCAAGGATCATCTCTGAGCCCCACCCTCTTCAACGTCTACATGAGCCCCCTCGCGGCCATCGTACGCAAACACAACCTCAGCATAATCTCCTACGCCGACGACACCCAGCTGATCCTCTCCCTGACCAACGACCCCGCCTCCGCCAGAGCCAACCTGCACGAAGGGATGAAAGAGGTAGCCGAGTGGATGACGACCAGCCGCCTGAAACTGAACTCTGACAAGACGGAGGTCCTCATCCTGGGCTCTTCACCCTCCGCCTGGGACGACTCCTGGTGGCCTCCCGCCCTGGGCACCGCACCCAAACCGACAGACCATGCACGCAACCTGGGATTCATCCTGGACTCCTCCCTCTCCATGACCAGGCAAGTCAACAACGTCTCCTCGGCGTGCTTCAACACCCTACGCATGCTACGGAAGATCTTCTGGTGGATCCCCACCGAGACCAGGAAGACCGTCACCCAGGCCCTCGTCACCAGCCGACTGGACTACGGCAACGCCCTCTACGCCGGTACCACCGCCAAGCTCCAGAAGAGACTCCAGCGGATCCAGAACGCCTCAGCACGACTCATCCTCGACATCCCCCGACACAGCCACATCTCCGGACATCTGAGAGACCTTCACTGGCTCCCCGTCAACAAAAGAATCACCTTCCGCCTCCTCACCCACGCACACAAAGCCCTACACGACCAAGGCCCGAGCTACCTCAACAACCGGATCAACTTCTACGCTCCCAAACGCCACCTCCGATCAGCCAACCACGCCCTCGCCGCCGTCCCCCGCATCCGAAGAGCGACTACAGGAGGAAGGTCCTTCTCCTACCTGGCCGCCAAGACCTGGAACTCCCTCCCGACCGACCTGCGCCTGACCCAAGACCACCTCTCATTCAGGAAGAAGCTGAAGACCTGGCAGTTCGAGCAGTAGCGGCACCCCCCCCCCCCCCACAGCGCCTTGAGACCCTACAGGTATGTAGCGCGCTCTATAAGTGTCACTGATTGATTGATTGATTGATGACCAGGAGCAAGCACCTCTGGGCCTCGCAGTCCCGCTCCCGCTGGCTGGTTATGCGTCCCTCTCCCGCAGCGACAGCGCGAAACCCAGGGATGGAGCACACGGGCTCAGAGGTTCCAAAGGCAATTCCAAAGTTCAGGGCTGTGTCCAGAGTGATCCCAGCGAGTTCAGTGCAGGAAACGACTGCGAGCGGCACCCCCAACACATTATCACTTCCAGAATACGATGGTAAATGTTGTTTGGAGAAAGCACTGTCTTATCTTCTACTAAGGACATAAAATAGCTTCATTTAAAAATGTTTTGTAAACAGGCCCAGGGGTTTTGTAGACACTGTCCAGTTCACTTTTCATGAAATACACTTAGATCCTGAGTGAAGAACAACAGGCGGATACTTCGAGTCTAGCCTTGTAATTTTTCATACATTTCAATGGTTTTAACAAATGTAGTAATAGCATGGATATGCTGTATTGGACTTACAATGGACAAAACTCTCTTTGCACAGGTTCTCAGTGAGGTCCTAGGTCCAGTCATAATCTGGATGGCTGACCAAGCACTGTAGAGCTGAAAACTAGCCTTCTGGACAGGTGTCATATCAATAGGACAAATCACTTACTCTACCTAATGTCCTAGATCTCGATTTTAGACGTGATTAACTGAATACAGTTTGGTGCTCCCTGGCAATTGTGAAGCTATTCTTTGAACGTTAAGTAAATAAGTCCACTGTAGGTTTAACCAACAGGACTATTTGACTATTAGAACATTCTACCAAAACAAACTCAAAGAATTATTATACAGGACTCTCAGACGAGGAAGTGCACGATGGTTATGCACCCGTGATGCTTGCACAGGTTCTCTCATCTACATCCAGCCTGCTTCTGAATTCAAATGTCCGCAATATTAAACATCGCATTACTGATGCTCCTAAGTTGATGCCTGCTTCAAGGGTACACTTACATTTAAGGGCCACTGAAATTTAATAATTCAGAGATTCATCTGAAAATCTTAGAGAGTGCATAAAGGTTCGCTGGAAGAAACAGAGACCAAGAATTTATTGTTTTCATATATACTTGGCCCAAGCACCAGGAAGATACAAAATGTAACTGCCTGGCAAGAGATGGGTAACCCAAACAGAAGAGAGTGGTGGCTCACAGATTCTTTACCACACCCCAAACATTAAGGTGTTTATTTGGGACCTCAACTGAGATTTGTAGGTTTCCTACTGTGCCTTCGCCTCCTGCTTCTCCTGAAACTCCTGTCATAGGACAGATATCCTTCCACCAACTTCACTTTGCTTTTCATGCTGGCCCCTCAGACCATACAAATATGATCCACAACTGTACAAACAGGCAGGTTGAATCTAGAGATAATCTACACTTATTTATCACTTAACATCTAGAATTCTGCCATTGTGCTCTACTGCACCAGGGTGGACCACTAAGGTGGTGCCTAGGTGTAACTGTGCACAGGTAGTTTTCACTCACGTTGTGTGTTAGGTAGGAGCTCCAGGAGGTTTCTCTAGGCAACAGACCAACTTGGTGGGTATTGTTATGCAGTTATTTGCTGCCACTCTGTAACCGATATTTCTTAATTCCCGTTGAAAATGGCCATCGTCTGTGCCAGTCTACACTAGACTTTCTCGCCTGTTAGGTATTTACAACGCTTGGTCTAACATCCGTAAAATACTAGGAATAGGCAGATACTCTTATTACACTAGTCTCAGAAATCATAACCTCCCAGGAATATTTCAGGATACGTGCACGATCAAATGGATCAATACTGGGATTACACATTTGGGGGTATTTTTTTCACCATTGGCCATTAAATCTTTTGAGGAACTAAAGATGGAATTTGGGCTTGAACATAGGGATTTTTTTAAATACCTCCAAATTAGAGACTTTATAATATAAAAAGGGGGAGGCAGGGCCGAGTTTCAGAAAGTCCCGATTATAGAAGCCATTATAGGCAAGACTCCTATCAAAATAGGAGATATTTATAAAACTTTAATTGCATTGTTACCAGATGATCTGGATAGACATAGTCTCAAATGGCAAAATAAACTAAATATCACTATAGACGGCGTACAATCAGCATTTCAATTCTCTCAAACATCACTAATATCTACGAAATTACAGGCTCAATATTATAAGACTTTCTTTCAACTATATAACACACCATCTCAGATTGCCAAATGGAGTATGGGTAAAGGTACGAATTGTCCAAAATGTGCTACACATGCCGCCGATATAGTACACATATTTGCCACATGCCATTCACTAACTATTATCAGATCAGAAATTTCTAAATTTCTCAAAGTCCAGTCGTTATCACGACAACAGAAATAATGTTGGGATTAGAACAAGGTCTAAGAGCCAGGGAAACACAGGGCCTGATATCCATATCTATGGGCATCTTAAGGATCTGTCTGGCAACTGGATGGCTAGATCCAACTCCTCCACTATTCCAACAGTGGCGATCAAGACTACTAGCTAGCTATAGCCTAGAAATAGTTATATACAGGAGGAAGGGGACACACAAGAAAAAAAGGGGTCTCGAGATATGGGGCCCCCTAATTAATTGGCTGCAAAATAACGAATAATGATAGGCAGTAAGTAACTTATAAGTCGTGTGAAACTAACATGACTTAATAATATGCAAACGAATGGACGAACGAGTATGGAAATAGAGAATAAATATCTCTAACTTTTATAATTTATTTATTTAATAATCTAGCTACTTTTCTTTTTTTCTCCTCTCCCTTTTGTCTATGACCATGTGCTAGTATGTCCTTCATTATATGTTATCATATTTAGTAAGAACTAGTGAAATAAGTGTATATATTTATGTTTTTGTAATGGAATTCCTGACTAAAAAAGTTTATAAGCTGGCTGGGCATGGGTGGGGAGGGACAAAGGGTGGGAAGGGACTAAAGTCAAAATGTACTGAATAAAGAACTGTTTAAAAAAAAAAGACTTTCTCGCCTGGTTTGTACATGAGGCAAGTCAGGTGAGCACTGATCAGAAGTAAGCCTTACTGTAGGATTTTACTACTAGGGCCAGGGACCCTTTTGTGAAAGAAGAATTTCTAGGTACAACAAAGCCATTTGCATTTGAATCAATTGACTTAATACTACACAGTGAGTACTTTGACAATATGAGAGATTCATATTTGCAGCATATAAATACTAGAACCAAAGAGTTGATGATTGTGTTGTAGCAGTGTGTAGACCAGTGAATATGGTAAGCTACAAACAAAAGTTAGCACTTTGGGTTTAGTAAGGGAATGCCTACAATAAACAGTGGTGCAGCACTCTTATTCCTTGCTAGCAGACCGATCGCTAGGGCTGAAAGGCTGGGAATTTCTCATAATTTGTTATTATTAAAATCACTGCATCGGGCCAAGCAAACAAATTTGGACTCTCCTTTCCCTATTGGGTCAATATTAAGGAAAGTTTGATTAAACAATGTGCTAAGATGTGAAGACCCAGAGATCAGTAGACAGAGCTATATCTATTAGATCAAATAGAGGCAGGGTTGTATATTGAAACTCGCTCTTTTTGTAAGTAATCTAAGTTCACTCTTACCCCTGGTCAAAAATGCCTCCCAAATCTGGCAAATCGAAATGGTCTGCTTTGTTATTTGGAAACGATTTAGTAGTATTCGATTAGACAAAGTTCAAATTATTACAACAGTCCCTTAATGCCTCAGGGGAGTACGCCCCTGCCAATCTTCTAAACATGAACTTAGAAAAAACTAAACTTCTTGCTTTTGGCACAAAGAAAACTATGCTTGAAGTGGAACCTAAAAGCTCTTTTTTAACAGAGGTGAAGTGGAATAACTATCTATATATCTTTTTGACTAAGAACTGTGATGGACCTAAATGTATGACGACTAAGAGCTGCTTTTAGGACGGTTTGAATAATTCCTTGGTACATTTTTATAGGCTTAAAGGTTTATTGTCATCTCTCCTGGTAAAAGCCTATAAACACAATGCAACTCCTATGCTGTTCCAAAATGTGGCCTTTGCATGCTGAAGTTACAAGTACTTGGATTTTAACCAAATTCCTTGACTAAATCTATTAGCACTCACCATCATAACAGGCAGCAACCCTAGACATATGTTCTAAGTCACCTTGCCCTGAAGCATCAGGCCACTGTTTGCCTGGTTGTGAATGGTTTTAATGATTTTGTAGTGTGGCACAGAACCATTAAAACTAAGATCATAAAGATGCACTACCAAGAAGACTCATTCACGTTCTGAACAGACCGAGATACTGAAGGGATGGTGTTCTTGTCCCAAACAACCATGACAAATAATATAAAATCACCTAGAGGATGTTGGAATCTTGGTAACAGGAATGAATTCAGGTGCCATACCAGACTACTACTTCAAAGTGACAAATTAGTCTATCCTAAATTACTTTTCAGACCTAATGTAATCCTCTTCCATTTTCAATTCTGATATCAGTGATTTTTGTCCCCCCGACAATCACAATTTCAAACGTCTCAGAGGCACTTTCCTGAATCCTACAGCCTCCTTTAGCTTCTTCTCACATATTAGAGGTCCCACCCATACACTAAACAACAAGTGTGACCTCACCCATTCTCTATCTCCTTGCATCTCTTGCCTCCCACCTAGACTACTGGACTTGGCTGATTATTGTTTACCAACCTCACAAAGGGCAACACAAACTCTAGTCAGTCACATTCAGATCCTCTAAAAATCTTCCTACTAAAGTACTCTATCACTTCATCTTTTCATCTATCAAACCCCTCTGATGGTTTAGATTCGTTCCTGAATGTGCTTAATTCATCCATCAAGCCTCTCATTAGCAAGGCCTTAACCTTGCCTTACAGACTCTAGTGGTACGTGACAAGATCTGTTGCTCATCCGCCGTCATCACGTTCAGACCTGCAGTCCCTCATACATGTAAGAGCTATCCAGAAACATGCAATTCATCCAACAAACCCTGCCTCCTACTCTAAAACCCAAATTGATACAAATAATTATCCAAAAGCCTTACAGATCAGTCAAACACTGCGCCAATTATCTCCTGTCTGCTGTTATTCAATTGAGAACAATAAAATCAAACCAAGACATAACAATATGGACTCTGTAATGCATGTAATGAGCAAGCCCATAGTATTAACCCACCACTTCAGGATATTCTAGCCTGGACTTCTTACTTACTCCTCAAACTTACCTTTTATGAAAACAAGTCTCCATGCATCATCAAGTCTCTCCTTCCGTTTATCATCCCCACTTACCTAAACATTAGCAACACCTCCCTTCATACTGGTAACTTCACCTCAACCCTGAAAACGTGCCAAATTCTTTCTTCAATAAAGAAATCCAATCCTGGCCTAATGATCTTGCACATTATCTTTCTTTCACTTTTCTTCTCCAAAGTCATTGAAAATGCAACAACCTTATAACTTCCACCACATATTAAATATCACAATCACATACATGGTAACAATGAGCAATATAAGAGGGGATGTGCAATTCTTTTGGCAAAAGTTATGCAATTTCATCCTTTCACTTATTAAAACTTGCTCTTCCCTATCATCTCTAATACAAGTCAATAGAGAACCACCCCGCCCAATATTTTATTCTAAATTTCCCTCCCATGTGGCCCCAAGTGTTAGTATCTTTGAAATGTTCAGCAAACTTGACAATAAGGCTTCCAGCAACACTGTAGGACTGAACCCTCCATGCTCTAAGTGCTGGAAGACATCCTTCAAATCTGAGAAAATTGTCCTCTTAAACCTCTTGGCAGCATTCCACATTGTTAATCACATTCACAATATTCAACTTAACATTCTGGTCTCCTGCGTCAACGGGCTTGCCTCTCTAACTGCTACTTGAGTGCTCCAGACCACCCCTGCTCCCAGGCTCATATGGTGCCCCACAGGCTCTATTCTATCCTCCACAATCTTCAACCTTTACTTGGAGCCCCTCAGTTCACTCCTAAATCCTTGTATGTCTTGCTCCATGCAAATGACATGATATCATCTGCAGGTGCTGAGATGCGTCTGAGGCCGGCTTAATCTGATGTCATCCTGGGTCTTTGCAACCGTATAAAGGCTGGTGGGGGTGCCTGATTTCCCCTCCCCTCACCATCTGGCTGCCTCCACTGCCTGCGGCGCAACTGGTGGGCCAGAAGATAACCCATGATGGGTCCCCTGAGCGGGAAGCAATGGCTGGCGCTGGACCGAGGCCGCGATGCAGCAGCGGGAGTGACACAAAGCCCAGGGCTGGGCTAAGGTCCATCTGACACAGTGGGGGCCCGCAGAAAGCAGTCGCCCTTGCGAGACTCACCACCTGAATGAAGCGCAGGCCCCAGTGGTGGTGGGTCGCATTTAGAGTGTGTGTCCTTGGCAGGCCAGAATCGTAGGTGAGGTGTGTGGGCTCCAGTGACGAATGGAGTGGTCTGCGCCCCCCGTGGGGCAGAGGAAATTGCTACTAGGATGATCATGGCAGTGATTGGGACAATGGTAAGCGGAGTGATTGGACCTGGCGGGGTCCTGCACTGACAGGAGAGGCCTCCTACAATGTTGTCAGAGCCGTAGCCAGGCATGGTGAGCAGAGGCCCCCCGTGATGATGTTGTGACTAGGCAGAGGCACACGTGAAGAGGGCCTGCTGGGGCTAACAGGTGAGTTCCCCTTCTGGGCAACCTGGGAACCCTCTGGTACTGTTGGCTTGTTGATGGTGGTGGTGCTTCACTTCTGCAGCAGGCCTCTACCTGAGACTGGGGTGGGCCTTCATAAACACCTCTGTGGGTGCGTGGCTGGATTTGGGGCTTTCAACTGCCACCCTCGGACTGGTAGCTGAGGTGTGCGGGCCACGATGGACCCTAGACGGGTGACGCTTTGCTGGGTGTGAGAATGATCAGCTGGACCACCGCCCCTGAGGACCCGCAGCCCTAACTGTGGAGGGGGGCCTCCACCTTGCAGCTGGTGACACTGAGAGTGGCTGGGGACAGCTGGTCCCCACCGGCTGATGGCGCATATTCAGCGTCCCTGGATGTCGGACTGCTCCGCATGGACCATCACAAGCTGGTGGAGCGGGTTAACAAAACTGAATCCACCTTGACTGGTAGGAGTCCCACGGTGCAGGGTCTGCAGACCCCGGTGAAGGAGATGAAGGCCTATATCGTATCCTTGAAACGCAGAGGGACGGACGATGGGGGCCGCTCTCGGCTTAACAATATGCGATTTGTGGGCTTCCGGGACCATGCTTATGGCCCCAACGTAGAACTTGAACAGTGGCTGCCGAACATAGTGTTGGCTGGCAGGACACCGAAATTCTTCTGCATTGAGCAAGCACACTGCCTGGCGGGTAGACCCCTACTGCTGGGGGAGCATCCACTCCTGATGATTGCTCAAGTTCTTAATTACAGGGACAGAGATTTTCTCCTCCAGCTTTTTAGGGCGAAAGGCCCCTGGCATTTCAAAAACTGTGAAATCACAGCATATTCGGTTTACACTGCAGAGGTATATCGCCTACGCACCTCATACACAACAGTGAAGACTCAGCTGCACGCCTTGAGGCTTAAATATGCTCTGCTGTTTCCTGCCAAACTTAGCATCACGGAAGGAGACCAAACTAATTTTTTTTCTGACTCCTAAGCACAGTTGTACCTGGCTACATGCAAAGGGCCTAGCGGAGAAGCGAATACCACCTTGCGGCCCTGAGTATTGGCTCACACCACAGCGAAGCCGACCATGCATGCCTCGCTCCACTCTGACTTCGAAACAAGCAACCTGCAAATGTGCGCAAGTGGTAGAGAGTGTTCTGCAACATCTCCGTAACCTCTTTGAAGTCTTGTGATCCGAGAGGAGCTCTGATACCTCTTTAGACCCCAATGGCACAGTAGTCTCCAAAGGTGACGACACCAAGGGCCAATCGGTGACGCCCTGCATGGCTCACAACTTATCAGTCTGACCTGTGGTCTCTTCAGGGTGGTAAGCCGGGTGTCACAATGTGTGGGTGGGTTCTGGTTAGCCAAGGGGGGATGGGAAAGCTGGTGTGGACCGATGGACTATCCATTGTTCGCAACACACATTGGACGATATGTTTTACTGACACCCACCTCACAGCTTACTGTAAATGACTGGTCGACTTTTTTTTCCAGAGTTTTAGTTTGTTTGAATGCTCATTTGTCTTATGTCAGAGAATGGGGCATCTTCCCTGCCTGGGGGGAAGAGGGAGGAAATGTTCATATTGTTATTATAATTGTTTATCTGATAGCCTGGGGATAGGGGCTCCCTCAGCCAGCTGACCTGACCACTGGCTGTGCGACCTCTAGGCGGGATGTGATGGTGCTCACACTGGGGGCGCACTGGTGTCGAGCAGAGCTCCTTGCCATTCACAGCTTCCTAAATCAGTGCTCACATGGCTACACCTATAAAACACGTGAACCCCAATACAATCTTATGACTTAGAATGGGAGGGGTATGGCCACTCCGGCTAAGCGCTACCGCATACACACTTATCTCAAATGACAACACGTACGTGTGGCATACCTTCAAAAGACACACCTAACCAAGGCAGAACTTCTCAAATCACATGCGAAGTGGAAGGGCCTGGTTTATGGCACCAGTACAGGCCTACGCCAATGGGGGTCCTCATTTCGGTTGTACCGGCTCCGAACGTCTCCGCACGACTCATCCTCGACATCCCCCGCCACAGCCACATATCCGCCCACCTGAGAAACCTGCACTGGCTCCCCGTCAACAAGAGGATCACGTTCAGGCTGCTCACACACGCACACAAAGCGCTCCACAACATGGGCCCCGAGTACCTCAACAACCGCATCTCGTTCCACACCCCAACCCGTCAACTCCGCTTCTCCAGTCTCGCCCTCTCCACCGTCCCACGGATTCGAAGAACCACCACCGGAGGAAGATCGTTCTCCTACCTGGCAGCGAAGACATGGAACTCCCTCCCTGCACACCTACGACTGACCCAGGACCATCTAACCTTCAGGAAAATTACTATTTTAACTCCAGGGGATGCAACAGTAGGGTAAGTGTTGGATAGTGTAGGTATGCGTTGTAATGGTATGCGTTGTAATGACTGCGTTGTAAGGGTATGCGTTGTAAGGGTATGCGTTGTAGTGGTATGCGTTGTAGTGACATGCGTTGTAATGGTTGCATTGTAATGGCATGCGTTGTAATGGATGTTGCGTTGTAAAAGTTTCGTTGTAAAGGTAGTGCGTTGTAAAAGTTGCATTGTAAGTGTTGTTTCCCGCGGGATATGCGTAGCCTGGAGACAGATCAACCATGGTCTCCTGCGCTGCTTGATTCTTTGCTACAACTAAAGCAGGAACACATGGAATTGGAGCAAAGATTGGTGTGACTTGATTATAGTCACTACCTTGCCAGATTGCACGGGAAGGAGACAGTGCGAGTAGTTTGGCAGCATGGCTCATACGCAATGAACATTCACGTCCCCCCCCATTGGGTATGATATGAGCGAATAATGGCATGATTCTTAATATGCAGGGCAACATTGATGCAGCCTTTGTGAGCTTCTATAGCTCCCTCGATGTAGCTGTTCCGAGGCCCTCCAGTACTGCCTTGCGCGATTACCTTTGGTAGATCCCACTCCATGGACTCAACACGGTTCAAATGGCCGGCCATGATGCTCCCTTTCAGCTCGATGAGCTGCGTATAGATATCTTGCAAATTACTTGTAGTAAAACACTGAGCACCGACGATCTGCCGATAAGAGTATTACTCCACCTACAGTGCTATCCTGACATCCAAGCTCCAGGAAGTTTACACTGCAGCACATGGAACCAGGCACTTTAAGGTTCTTATAGTGGTTCTCCCGAAGCCGGACTGTGAACCCTTAAATGTGCAATCTTACAGGCCACTCTCGATGTTGAATCTGGGTTGCAAGATTTTGGAGAAGGCCCTGGTGAACAGATTGCTTCCACTACTCGACACCTTAGTGCACGAAGACCAAAATACCTTTATACCGAGGTGAAGCACGTTTCAAAACCTCAGTTGATTACTGCAACTTCTATGGGCTGATCTGGGTAACACTGGTGTTTCGGTGGCGATGTCGAACGACGTTAAAAAGGCCTTCGGCCCCTTAGCGTGGGATTACTTGTTCGCAACGCTTGAGGCAATGCAGATAAGGCCAGGCTATTTGAGGTGGCTTAAAACCCTCTATCAGTATGCCAGCGCTCAAGACTGGCCAGTACATCTTTGATAAATTTGATATTTGCCGGGGAACGCAACGGGGCTGCCTACTATCTCCTTTACTCTTTGCCCAGGCTATGCAGCCTTTGGCCTGTTGGCTCCACATGCGGGCAGAGTGGGGCATTGGAGCACAGAGTGTTTGCAATATGATCTCGTTGTATGTAGATGACACATTGATCTTCTTGTGGGACCTTGAATCTGCATTGTTTGAGGTGATGGCATTGTTGGAGGACTTTGGTGTGATGTCCAGTCTCAGAGTAAACTGGACCAAATGCTGTTTGTTCCCCCCCCCCCCCCCCCTCACCCTATTCTTGAGACTGAGAGGGGTGATTTCTCCAGGGCATGCCTCCAGTGGCAGTGCAATACTTTTAAATATCTAGGCATAAGAGTATATCAGTCAGACGCTGACCTGGTGGAGGGGAATCTATATAGAGCCCTTGGGTCCGTGCACGGATCGTTATCATTCTGGATGTCTTTCCCATGGCTTCTGTACAACTTTTCGAATCTTCAGCTCGTGCTCTCCTTGCATTTTTTCACTGAACTCAAGTCTTTACTAGAGGAACTGGTTTGGGGCAAGGGACAGAGCAGAGTAGTTCTAGACAAACTGTGCTCAGCGCATCTAACTTCGAATTATACTTCACCGTTACCCAACTAAAGTAGGCTCTGCAGTGGCTCGGGTCGACCCCATGTGGTGAGAGAATTGAGATCACACGCCTCTTGTTGGAGACTCCCATGTATACATGGCTCTCGACCCAGGGCACCGGGATACCTGTTATGTTATGTTATGTTATACTACATTTCTAAAGCGCACAGCTACTCAGAGTATCCCGGCGCTGCTACCCTGAACCCCACCACCAGCTGAACAGGAAGAGCCTCTAAGAGAATGGGCTCAGAACAGAAGAGTTTTAGGTGCTTTTTGAAGACAACCGGATCCGGATCATACCTGGGGAATCACCACAAATTACAGCGGCCAGGAGCAACTGTCAGAGGTATGTTCAGGGACATGGTGCTCTAAACTCATGCACAGAGAGTTGCCCGCCTGCCTCCAACTGTTAACATATTTTGTTTGAAACAACTGCAGTATTATCTGACCAGGCCCAAAAGTCACAAAAATCTCAGACAATAAAGCATCGGATCGGACTCAGAAAAAATCTTCTGAACTCCTTAGTAGGCTCTTGCCTAATGGTGGGTAATGGTGAGCTCAGAGCTCTTTCCCAATCACTGGATATCTGTGCCGAAGAAAAGAACCACATTATATAAAATAAGAGAGCCTTTAACGCCTGATGTTGAGTCTACACCTACTAAACAAAATGATGGTGACTTGGTGAGGGCGAAGCCCACTATTCATATCAACAACGATTCCATTGTCACCTCTTGGGGTGAACAGTAGCGGGACACAAATACAAAATTTACTGCTGTTGATTCTTGGCCAAACATGTCCAACCGAGAGATGGGTGAGCAAGACAGCTGCAGGGATGATTGAAGGAACCCAACTGGGTTTTCCCCTCACATGACTAAATCTGTTCAGGTGAAGAAGAGAATCCAAAGGATTCAGCTCCTCTTCTTATTATCTAGGGTAGTGTACATGCTCAGAGAGACTCCTGATGATAGTTTCTATGTTGACATGTCTTGTATTTATTTCCTCAAAAACCTGCCAGATCTATGTGTGGTGCAGAGCAAGTCTACTCTGAAGTTGTTTACTAGCTTGTACCAATGGTAAGACACTCCTTCACTGCCAAATCTTTAGCAAGCCCATCTTAATATCAGCACAGTGATGCTCACATCACACTGCAACACTATGGATTGCCCATTCAACAGCAAGTAAAATGTGGGACAGCTTTAACTGTGCCACCGCTTAATCTATCTTCAAGAAATAGGGTAAAGCAATCTCGAGTTCCCAACAGAGGTCCAGTGTTCAGGCCCCATATCCTGTGGCGGCATTGTGATTGGTAAAGGGAACCTCGGTGCCTACCAATCACAACACTGCTTTGCAGTATTGTGATTGGTCAGTGGGGCCTTGCTGTGGGGGTGGTGGTCGCGGTTGCTGTTTTGTTTGGGCAACACTGCTGGTGCGTTTTTGTTACAGGGGGGTAATTTTGAAGTAAATCTGCAAAACCGGCCTCCAGGAATAAGAACGGCCCCCACCCTTTCGTCCCACTGGAAAAACGCCTGGTGCCCGCTACGGCCAGTCCGGCTCTGGGTTTGAGTCAGATGCCTTGCTTTGGCTCAGGTCAAGGTCTCCTTGTGCCCTCAAGTCCATCAGAAGCAGAGCTTCCCTGTGGTGTCTGCCTGCCACCATGCTCTAAACTCATGCACAGAGAGTTGAAGACAAAAGCATTATTTTTATAAAATAAGAGACAGAAAAAGTTACCCATCTATGGGCTGAACTGCACAGTGTCCAACAAGAACACCAGTATTAAGTCTTGGCTGCCATGCTTGCAAATTGTGTGATCCTAGGCAAATATTTTAACTCACAGAGCCTCATTTTTCTTTTCAATTTAGAATAAGACTTTAGGCCTCTTTTAGAGTATGCAAGACAACTGACTTGCCTCTTAGGTTACTAATACGATTGTTGTCAGGGAAAGGGGAGGTATGGGCAGGAATGTTTTCAAGTTTACGTTTAAAAACTATAATGTTTAATAAACCCTTGTTGATGCAGTGATATAATATGATGTACTAAGGTCATACTCTTCTGCATGCTAAATAAATGCACTTTTTGAATTTTGAAGAAGCCTTATCATATCTTTACATGATTTATTTATTTTTGTCCTCATTTTCTACCCTGGTCATTCCGTTAAAGTCTTAAGAGAGTGACACACTGCCTCAGTAAACTGGATACCAGGGCTTATTGTTCAGGTAGCCTCCGCCAATCAGTGATGTAAAAGCCTCCAAGACCTTCGTACAGAGACCATAGGGGAGCCACTTTGCTGAGCATATGTACCAACAATCAGGGCACAACCTGATATGTCTGGATATGCCAGAAGAAAAAGAGAAAGCAAGGGCAGCATAATCATCGGACAGGGGGAAAAAAACAACAAAAAAACATCCGAAATCTCACTGTTGGGCCCACTTCAAAAGGTACCAAAAGTCTCTTTTCGCTTGATAACACCTATTTCCTATATAGTCAAGAATCGCTGTGGCCGGGCCTGTAATGCTGTGTTCCACGGCACCCTTAAACTCTGGGGGTGACCTCCGGTTTAGAGGCGATCTGTGAACTAATTAAAAATCGTCGATCTCCCTGCTCCTCCACAGGCAGCGCGTATGGGGTTCTGCGACAGTCAGTGTAGTATCACTGACTGCCACAGCGATTCTTGACTATACAGGAAATAGGTGTTATCAAGCACCTGAATTAAGATCGGTGGCTTCCCCAGGCAGGGTGGATTTCTTTGATAATTTGAACAGGAACTGCATGAATAGTACTACGTAGAAGTATTGGTACGAGTACTTTAGCAGTGTCGCAACGCCATACGAGGAAGCGACTTTGCAAGTTGACTCTGAGTAATTCCAGAGCATTGTTTAGTTAAGAGAAACAGTCCTGAAGAAGGTGCCTATTATCAACACCGAAACGCTGCGTCGACATTTGTTCTCTTGATCAATTTTAATATTTTGATGTGAATATTTTCTTCTTATGAATTTTATGATGTACTGATTTTTTTTATGTTTTTCTGTATTTATATAATTATACTATGCAGAATAAACATGTATATGTTTTAACTATAAACTTGTCAAGCTAGTAACTTGTGGCACAGTTCATGTTCTGTCTAATTGTGTGGATATATTACCAAGACAATTGCTTTATGTACCTAAGTGTTTAGCTCCTTCTATACGAGTATGTTCTATGGTCTTTGTGGTTATTAGATAAACCTAAAAGTTAGGTGTGTTCATAGGTCCGATTGTGGACGCATGTATTCAACTGGACTACAATTGTCCATCAGATATATGCCACATGGACACTCTTAAATACAGGAACTACATTTCTGTGATTCTGATAGTGTGCCACCTGGCCAGTATTTTGTTTCCTCACTGCGTTTTGGGTTCATGCATGCACATATATAACACAACAACTGACATACACGTAAAAGCAGTTAGAAATATTGGCTTTGTCAGTGGCGGTTACCCTTTCAGGGTAAACGAGTAACAATAATTTTCTTGTAAATAATTAACATTGAAAATGTTTCAAGTCTGAAATAATGAGGCTGTGCATTAACAATTGCTGTTTCAGGTTTGTGAGCTAGCGTGGAACTTTTAAAATTGTACACAAGCTGTTAAAAGGTATGTGAGGTAGCGTGAAACAAAATGCATGTAGTGATAATTTAAAAATCGAAGCCTGTACAGCTCATACACAGCGCCGGTTATGGTTAAATGAGAGGACGTAGATAGGGCGCAGAGATCAATCTTGCAGCTATAATACGTTCAGCCATGTACTGTTGAGTATGTACATGTTTGATAAATTTAGAAATATTGTTTTTCCTCTCACTTTGAACAGTGTCCCTGAAGCCAGGAGTAGAACTGCAAATCGGGGTGGCTCTGGAAACTCAAATTGGCAAAGCAAATTAAAGCACAGGTAATTGAACTAAGTGCACCATTTTAGTAAGACAGGGTGGTTGACTAGCACATTTGAATCAGCCCTTAAACCAATGTAAAAAATGTATTCTCTTGGGACTTTCAGGCCCAGAGGAACTTTTTATAGTATACACCGGTCATACGCTGGGCAGATGTGAAACAAAGAGAGTACGACCCTTGTATTTTTTAAGATAAATAGAGAGTGATCATTAAAAGGCTGATGCAATAAAGTGTAATGCATAAATAACTGCTATATAAAATGGCCCCCAATTTGTTTTTAGGGTTTAAGTGTGACGCCAAACAAGAGAAAGTGCAGAATATTTAAGTATCCCGCCTCTATATGCGAAAAGGAAGAAAATGGTAACAGGAAACAAATTTAGAACTCATGATTTAGTAAACTAATCCTTTACAAAAGTCTTGAAAGTTCTGCTCCATTCCTTCTAGATATGATAAGAAATAATACTGTGGTACACTTCCCATTCCAATCATCAAGAGAAACTGTGCAGAACAGAAGGTTCACAAAGAAGATATTGTTGTAAGTGTATATAGCTTTTTTAACCATAGAAAGTACAAAGGTCCATCATAACTAAATCTGAAACAATGGACTTGAGGAGAAAAGTTAAATAGCTTATGGATTTGCTGTATGTGTTTTCACTCTGTCATGAATATTTTCTCACAATCTAAGGGATATAAGGTGAACCTAATAGTGTGCAGTGGTGATGTTGAGGAGAGTGTGAGATGTGAGGTCGGTCTATACAATATCTCCCTTAATAAAAATCGTTCATATAAATGCAGGTTATGGGAGTAACATGCTTTCATGTATATCTTTCAGATTAATACTCCAGGTTGTAGAGAAAAGTTGAGTTATCTGGAGGGTACTGGTGAAGGTGGTCTTCATTGCTGTTTCTTTCCACCGAAACGCATTGGCCAAATCCTTGTAAAACCTCATCCATCTGGGTTCACGTTGGACAACAGATAAAGAGAGAAATTAGATTGTTTTGTGAGTTTGTGTAATTTAAGTGGTGTATGGGAATGGGTGTGAATGAATGGTTGTGAATAGGGTGTTCTCTACCTTGAATATGAGTTATTAATATGTTGTATTTGTAGAATTGTGTTTAGGAACAAATGTTTAGATGAAAGCAAATGCTTCTTCAAATGAGAAAATAGAAAATATTTTTTTTTAAATGTTGTAATACGAAAGAAAGAAATCAAATGAAAAGATTAAATAATTTAAATAAAAAATAATGTAAAAAAGTAAAAACATTGTGACGTCTTGTTACCCTGTGAATCAGAGGTTGTGCCCTGAGAGAATAATTTAAAGGTCACGAGGGAGCTCTGTTGACTATTGTATGCATTGGTTCTTACCCCTCTTCTCCCTGACCTCAAAGTAAACCCTAGAGGGGGTCCCTTAAAACAGCTACTTGTTAACAATTAGTAAGGCCTGTTGAAGGGTTAGTGGTGTCTAGAGTGTCTCAATCAATCCTGGTATGTTCACTATGAGTTAGACATGTATGGCAATGTTCTCTCGACTTCTCATCCATCTGTATATCCTACACCTCATCTCTTTCCTTTTCAGCATACTTTTTTCTCTCTCTCCTAAATGCACTTCCTCATATCTCCTTCACGTTACCATCCCCAAACACTCAACGCACCCACTCACTCACCTGTAAGAACTGCATTTGTTTTACTTTTGCCTTGTCAATATTTTGACAACTGTGCAACTCCTTCACACACTTCGCACAGAATCATACCTGCAATCGGAATACATGCCCCCCCCCCTCTGTGCGCCCTGCAGAGAGGCCAAGCATTGAATGGCCATGTACTCTGAACTTCTTTTTGACCCCTTGACAAGGTACTGTGAGAAACTCGCACTGCTTCAGCCTCAACTCTAGAGTTCTCAACTGTGGACCAATATCGGAGGAGGCTCATATGCAAGAGTAAAATGCCACACGCAAAAAATACAGAACCACACTATCTTTAAAATAGCTAACACTCATAAGAAATGCAAGATAAAAAAAAGTGAAAAAAGTGAAATATAAACAGGTACAAAATCACTGACAAGGATTATTTTAACAATTTTTACGATCATTGCTCAAATAAAGATTGGTGTTTTTGCCAGTAGACTTAAGGACATTAATATAGGGCCAAATTTGGACATGTTTACATTTCCGTTTTAAATTAGTACCGGAACGGCGGCCCGGCCCACTTAAAGTGCTGGCCCTTCTGTTAATTCTCTGGCTCGTCCATCTCTAATTTGGGTCAGACGTAATGCCAAGTGATGGGGCCTGGAGTCTCCCACATCTCGTCGATGTTAATTGGCCTTGGGTTGAATGGGGCCCCAATAGCACATAAACATGTAGTTATGTAAAGTGGCAAGTGTTTTTGTGAGTTTATATTGTAAGAATTTTAGAGTAAGGGAACATGGCTCAATAATAGATTTTTAAGATGGAGGAAAAAAAGTGGCTCTTAAAATATCTTTGGTAAGCCCAAGATTTTAAGTGGGGGGGGGGGGGGCGGTCACTCAAAGGGGCGTAGCTGATTTAATTAAGGGCGTGGCTTTAAAACACTAAAGCTAAACACTATTTTGCTGCTTCTGTCATTGTATCCAGATATATAATGCAACAAGTAACATTACACCTATAACAAGCCAGGACTATTTGCTTTGTCAATGGTAGTTAGTTGCATAAGAAAAAAACAACAACCATGGATTTGTTGTATATAATATCGAAAAAGCTTCAGTTCTGAAATGATGAGACTATGAAATAACAAAAAACGAGTCTCCATTGAAATTAAATCAAAAGCAGTGATGGGTGGTACTGCTGCTGAGTTAAGATTTTTTTTCGCCTTGAGAGTGAGGGCAAAAATCGAGAGCCCGACTCAGCAGCTGTCTTTAATAACTGCCGGTCCACTTACTTTTTTTGTTTAAATGCACTGCTAGGGTGTCGAACACAATACAACACCACACACACATAGGTACCGTACCCTTCTGCAAAAAAAAAAAAAAACACAAAAAAACTAAAGAGTTTGACGCTGCAAGGGTCACCAGCCCACTTCCAGAGAGCAGATAGAGGCACAGGGAAGCCGTCGCCCTGGCAACTTGGACGGCGGGCGGGGAGGTTCAGTTGGCTCACTAGTGCGCGTGCGCGTCCTGACTGTCCTTTAGAGATACAGTAGCTTCTGAATATTCGCGCACACGGAGTTGAAATCGTCGCGTCACTCAGGCTAACCACAATAAACTGCCTTTCCTCCAGGTGAACAAAGATGGGTAATTCATTTTGTAAAGGCGAGCTGCTGCTCTGAGACGCAGAACAAGTGAGCTTGTGTGGAAATCACAGCCCGTGCTCTCCGGTGAACGCACTCCGCGAGGAAAGTGTAGTTAACCCTATACGTTCCGGCAGCAAGCCTCCACGCCGCCCCAGTTCCTACCGGGTCATCACCTCTCCATGGGACACAATTCCTTGTGCACAGTCCTAAATCATGCGCACAGTTCACACTGGATGAGGCGGGCACATATTTGCACATATCCCGCCGATTAAAGTTACAATGTTATCTTTCTCATGTTAAAAAGTTCATCCGCTCACAAGTAGATTAATGGGGGAACTAAATTGACGAGATGTTGGCCCCCCTGCAAGCTTCCAAGTTCTGCCCTGCGTGCCCTAGCTCTACCTGCAGTGCCCCCCTGCGCCCCTCCCGTAGCCCCCACGGCAGGTGGTTATACCTTGGAGTGCGCGTCCGGCTTCCTACGCCTGCCACGGACCCTGGGCTGCCTGCCGCTCATGGTGTCTGCCGTTCTCGGAGTGAGTGATGCAGGCTCTCGGCACTCCTTGCTCCTGTGTCGCCCTCTGCACTCACACTCCCTCGCTGCCCGGGGCACTGCCCGCTCTTTTCCAACCCTTTCCCTCCTCTTGGCGACGGGGCACCGTTTGCAGCGCAGCCCTCCCCCTCCTGCAACTTCCTGCACTCATTCGCCCTGGGATGATGTTACTGTCGTTACAATGGCCATCTCTCTCGCTACTCCCCAGGTCACTGACAGCGAGTGTTACCAGGGCACAAGGATCGCACACTGCATGTGTGATCTGATACCACAGCTGGTATGGGTAGGGTTTTAAGGGGGATGAAAAAACTGGGGGGTCTCTAAAAGGGGCGTTGCCAATGTAATTAAGGGCGTGTCTTAGAAACACATAAAGGACAAATCTGTGCTTGGAATAGTGTGCTGCCCGACTTGTATTTTGTTGTTTCTGTCATTGCATCCAGATATATATGATACAACAAGTAACATCATACCTACAACATTTCAAGACTATTGGCTTTGTCAATGGTTGTTAGTTGCATACGATAAATAAGCAGCAACTATGGCTTGTATATAATATTGAAAAAGCTTCCACTTAAAGCCCTGGTGACAACAACACAATGTTGCTGCTCCAGAGTTTCAAAAAGAGAAGGGAAATCCAGAGAGAAAATGACTCTTTAAAGGATTTCCCCTCCCCTGCAAGGCTCACATAGCATGACATCATGCCGTAACTTCTCTCCTAGTTAGAAGTGAGCAGTGTGAGCACGTCCACATCGATGTGCCTGCTGTCACTGCAGTCTGGTAAAAAACGGACCGCCTGTGCCAGGGCACAAAACATAGCCTAATAGAGAGCTGTTTCAAGGCCCCCTTTCAAAAACTGCTGGTGCTCAGCACCGGTGAGAACCTGCCCACTTAAAACCCTGCGTATGATCGCGATTGAGCCCTGAGACTGCGGTGGAGGCAGCCGCACTGCATGACCGGACGGTACTGCTAGACGTGTGCGAGGAGGCAATAGCCCAAGCGATGTATGACTCGAGACTGCAGTTGAAACAGCGTTGCATGTATGTGTGACCTGAGACGACTGTTAGTGAAACAGCAAGAGTGTGTGTTGCCTGAAACGGCAGGTGAAACAGGAATGCATGTGTGGCCCGAGACTGCAGGTGAAACATGTGTGGATAAGACATGGAACTGCACATGATGCAGTAGGCGAAACAGCAATATATGGTTGATCTGAAACTACAGGTGAAACAGCGGGCAACGCGGCGGCCCTCAGTGCCCTCCGGCAACACTCTGCCCGTGCCGGCGGCAGTGATTACCGGCCAAATTGAAGTGCGGGGTAGGCTCCCATTTTTGAGATAAGCCCACTGTTGAGTTGCAGTAATCATATACGCTTTTACTGTGTCTAGAATGCCAGCTGATAACGAATCTGAGTTTTCCAACATGGCTGCCCGGAGCTTCAGCTCCTTGGAAACCCCACGCATAACATCCTAACACGGCCCTCCAAGCCCCACTAAATTATCTGTAAGAGCCAAATGCCAAAATCGGATGATCTGGAGCGCGTGCCGCAGGGGCCGCCAATACTTCCAGCGGCTGCTCTGCCGTGATATCGGCATTATCCATCCCTGGCGGAGGATGCCACCTGAAGACCTTGGCCGGGCCTCCCATTTTATATCAGCAATAGAGGTGAGCGGGGCCCCACCGCGATGAACTGGTGTGCCATCGCTGCTCTCCTCAGAGATGCGCTCCAGTCTACTCTGCCCCGCGGCTCGCTTGCCTGACTACAAAATGGCGGTGCCTTAGGGACCTTGGCGCCAACGACTCCCCGGACGGACTTAGAAACCCGCGATCGGCTGCTGCCAAAGCATCGCCTGAAGAGCCTGCCCTCCTCCTGTGCCCATCCAGCTGCAACGTTGCTCCAGCTTCTCCATATGGCTCAAGATGATGTGGGATGGCTGTGAGGCGTGTTCTCCCCTCCTCCAGGGACAGCGAGACGTCTTTGTTGATGTGTCCCCACTGGCTGCCTGCAACCCCCGCTGCCTCCCCATGCAGGCTATCTTCCTGGATTTTGCCTCGCCTCTTCATCGACTTTGGGGATCCCCGTGAACTTCTCCCAGGTTTGGGGGCGCGGGAACCACGACCGGCTGATGGTCTTCGGCGTTGATCCAGTGGACCGGAGCCCACACGCCTCCTCTCCCTTCCTGACTTTGATTTGCTTTAACTATGTACCCCCCAGGACTTCTCCTGGCACTTTGGTCATACTCACTGGGTTACTCTCATGGGCTTTACTTTTTTTCTTTTGTCCTGGCCGCCATTTTGCTGCTGCTCTTGGACGCTTTTTTTTTCTCCTGACCATGGCCCACCATCTTGTCTGTTCCCTCGGCCTCTACCCTTCTCCCTTGCTTCCCCCTTGACGATCCTCAAATGTTTCTGATTTGCCTTTTCTCCATACCCCTGTATCCCTCCCACCCAAATCTATTTGTATATATATGTATATAGAGATAACTAATCACTAGTATATACTGTAGACCATTGTACTCTCTACCATTCCTATGTGATGCTTAGAGTTTATCCATTTGTATCGCTCCCTTGAGTGACACTCTTCCTTGTGTGACTTTACAACTTGTACATTTGCAAATTTTTTCTGCTTGTATCTTTTATGTAACACACGTAATCCTAAATCCTTATGTATTGAAACTGGTTCTTATGTAAAGCGCTCTGACACCTTCGGGTAAAGTTCGCGCTATATAAAATCGCATTAAATAAAATAAAATAAATAAATACAAATGTGTGTGTGTGGCCTGGGACTGCAGGAGAAACAGCAACAGATGTGTGATGACCCGAGACTGCAAGTAAAACAGCGCTTCATGTGGGTATGCATTACCAGAGATGACAACTTGTGAAACAACACAGCATGTGTGACCTTAGACTGCAAATGAAACAGCATTACACGTGTGTGAGAAGTTGGCCTGATATATAGTGCTCGCTATTCTAGTGATCACTGTGTATCATACCAAACGACCCTTATTGATGATTAGTTGTAAGTCAACCTTATAGACCAGCTATCCTAGTAGCGTAGACAAAAGCAGTTTTTAGGCTAAACTCTAGAGGGCGTGTTAAGCCAGCTGTTTTACCATCACATATACCCCTTGAACGTCAAGTGAAAGGACACCACACAAGTTGTTATGAAAATAAAGGATATTTATTTATAACAAGTCTACCCTGAACTCTTTATGAGTCAGGGAGCTAAGCACAATACAAAACTCTTAAGAAAATACTTCAAGTTGCACAATTTACACAAATGCCCGAGGGGCACGAAAAACCATATACACAAAAAGTGGAATGCGAAATACTAGCAGGTAAGTAACAAGATCCAGAGGCTTCAGGATCGCTAGGACTACACTACTGGACCCTAAGGTTAGGAGCAGGAGGCCTAGGGAGATCGGGTGCAGAGTGTGCACTCTCACGCGGGATGCGGGACAAAGTCTATGGAGGCTAGTATTTCTAAAGTCACTGTTTTCGGACGAATCCGACTAGCTAGACGAAACAGGATCTGGACACTTGGATAGTGAACCTGCGCTGGAGCACTGAAATGCTCGGGTTACCTAGCCCAGGGGCTGCAGCTGCATAGGGCTCAAAAGACGTCGGGAGTCCTCGTTGTAGTCTATGGAGCCTGAAAGAAGAAGTTGCTGGCAGGCGACCAGTGAAGAAGTTCGGTGTGATCCATGCCTGGATCGGTGATGGAGACGACCTAAAGCAGAGGGGACTCAGTTCTTAATCACTAGCCAGTGATTGTGTGGGCACCAGGATGGCACCGGATGAAGTCACCTCGACCAGGTGAGTGGGCGACGCTGGACTCTGCAGACACACGGGCTAGGAGGCGTTGTCGGCGACCAGGCTGGAGGTGCGAGCTGTCCCACGCAGGTATCTGCTGTCGGCGATGCTGGACCCAAGATGGGGGCAACAAACCTTGGCAAAGGCAAGCCCACGCGGTGGAGTCAAGATGGCGTCTGGAGTGGACCAGGAGGGTCCGACGTGCTCCTCTTTTGGGAGGGAGCAAGGGCCAGTCTGGAGCAACCAGACCAGCTGTGTAATCGTCGTGGTACGTCGTCAGGAAGGCCACTAGCCAACGGGCAAGTGACCGGACAACGCGGTGAGCAGCAAAGAGCAGAAGGGCCCCACGCAGATCTCGTGGATGCTGGGGGGCTGGACTTCGGTGCTGGAGCTGCTCAGGGTTAGGGCTTCTCAAACCCCAGTGCACTCACTCGAGGATCCCTCGGTGGTCGTGCTGGTTAAGCGTCGTGCAGTTTCAGAAGACGGCCGGTCCCTCAGGTCTCGTCACACCCACAAATCTCAGCTGGGCTGATGATGCAGGTAGAGGTCAGAGATGCCAGGGAATCCGGGTCTCGTCGAGCTGGGCAGTCTTGATCCGGAGGATGGACGTGCAGCAAACCGCGATGCTTAGATGGTGCCTGCGGGTGCAGGGTGGCTACTCCTTAGCCAGAAGGGAGAGTCTTCAAAGAAAGTCAAGAGTTCCTTTCGTGGAAAGTAGTTCAAGATTCAAGATTATCCAATTTGGGAAGGGGGCCCGCTCCTACCTTTATTCTAAGAAAAGGGGCTGGCACGCGACTAGGTCCTACCCATGGGTGGGACCAGGAGGGGGGTGGTCACACCCCTCTCCCTTGTCCGGACTTTCCCCAGCTCAGGGGCTGGGGTGCCCCTGGAACTGGTTTGAGCCGGCATATACACAGTGAGCACCGGGGTGCCACTTGCAGTCACCTTCCTCTCAGCCCTGCCTACCTGGGATACACAAAACCCTGTCTGGGATGGTGCTAGCACCACCCCTGACAGGAAACCCTTTGTCCAAGCTCTCCTCGCTGGAAGGACTCCCAGCAGCAGGAGGTCAGACTTGTGTCTGTGGTGGCAGCATCCATTTTGTGATGCTGAGGCTCGAGTTAACTTTAACCGGGGTTCACAGTTACACACATGTCGTGTCCCTCTAGAAGGGTGGAATGCTAACCCCGTCACCAGAATTGGTGAGGGGTTAGTATTCCAATTCGTATGACACCTTACTCGACATGTTTTGATAAAGCGATACCAAAGTTAGCAAATAACCACGAGGATTATAATGCACTTAAGAGTATATGGTACGCGTTATCATGGAACAGCTATTAGGACTTAGTTCCACAAGCTGCAAACGGGCTCAGCTCATGCCAGAGCACCATCTCACATAATTCCAAGCACTCTGCCTTCAGGATTGTTAAGGCCTGCCATAGGAGTGACTGATAGGAATACATGTGCCCATTTTAGGGTTAGATGTAGGTATACTATATCTAAAGCAAAGGGTGATTACACCACCTTGCCCCAGCTGTCGTGCAGCCAGTTGTGTCAGATTTGAGTGGCCAGCCAGGGGTGGCAAAATACATGCTGCAGCCCCTGGTAGGCACTGGGTACACCTATGCCCTGGATACCTAAGGTATGCTGTACAGGGACTGATAAGGGGGCCCAGTACCAATTGGATATGTACCTAAGGTACATGGAATCCATTTTACAGAGAGAGCAGTGGGCCTGGGGCCCTGAATAGCAGGGTCCCAGGTCAACTAAGTCGAAAAACCAGCAAAACACCAGGCAAAAAGTTGGGGGTAACCATAGTCAGATACTCACCTTCCTACAACGTGTATATGTGTGAGCTGAGACAACTGCTAGTGAAACATCAAGGCATGTGTGACCCGAGACTTCAGATGAAGCACAGTTGTATGTGTGACCTGAGACAACTGCTAGTGAAACAGCAAGGCATGTGTGACCCGAGACTTCAGGTGAAGCACAGTTGTATGTTTGATCTGAGACAACTGCTAGTGAAACAGCAATGCATGTGTGACCTGAGACTGTATGGAAGCATCTTACCGGGGTTAGACTGGTCTATAAAGAAATCTAGCAGGGCGCAATGGGCTGGTCTGTCAGGTCAGTCTGTGGCTGTACTTGGCTATTTGTAGGCCAGGTTTATGGTCTGGTGGGCCAGTTTTGACTGTTAATTTCCCTGATATTACCACAAACATTGCCTGCATCACAAGTCGAGCAAACCAAAGCTTCTGAGGGAGGAGCTAGGTGTAAGGCAAGTACAAACCCATAACTCAAAATATACCCAGCAACCCTAAGAAATGACTGTCCAGTAAATGATTTGTTTTTATGTAAAAAAGTATTGTTTATCTACTAACACAAAGTACAGTACAACACGCTGCAAACAATATACGCAGCCTTCTTGAGGCAAGCCCACTGGTGTTCCCTAGGTCAGTGTTCCAGTCCCTCTTCCAGGTTCATAGCTGATGGTTACTTCCTATTCACGTGTGGTGACATCCAAGCTAGTCCCTGATAATGCGTTCAAGTCTTGGAAGTTCTATGGGGGCTCTCTAGCAAGATCCCAGAGTCCCTGCACCAGAGCGCTTTAATTCAACATGCCACATTTGCCAGCCTTACCTGGGCGCCCCTTGTGGTCTAAGGAGACTGCAACGCAGTGCATGAGACAGACTAAGGTCATAGTGCACACACATGGTCCGTGTTCGATCATGACCAAAAATCATTACCAACGATCCAGATATCACTGCAGCTTGGGCACTAAGGGTAGAGGTACACGTATGTCACCATGCAAGGGACGTTTCCATCCCAAAAGGAATACTGTTTTAACAGTCTCATTCGTTAATCAGGGCCACTTTTAGGTTGGTGACCAGGAATATTTGCTCTCCCAATCCGACCCTAAATCTCGGCATAAATGAGCTGACACTGCCGGGGTGAGACAGAGTCCACTGCCGGAATGGCCGTAGCGGGCACCAGGCGTTTCCCCGGTGGACCACCAGGGTGGGGGCCAGTTTTGGGCACCTGGGTGGCTGTTTTGGTTATTGGGGGCGTGTAATATTGGCCCTGTAACAAAATCATCCGAAACCGCCCTAGCAAACAGCTCGGGCGCACTTCTCCAGATCCCCCTGGGCCCGGCCGAGCAGTTTGCCAGGGCTGGTTTCAGTTCTCATTCTGGCTCTGGCAGAGTCAGAAGCATCCTTCTGACCTCAGTCTGTAAAACTAGGGAAGGAGTGGACATCAACGTTGCATTTCTGCACTGAGACTAGAGGGTCTGACCAGCAGGACTGCAGGTGTTTCCTAATCCTTCATAGGGTATGGATGGTAGCACTACATGTGTAGCCGAAGACTGCAGGAAAGGTGGTATAGGAGGTAGCACATTCGGGTGCCCGGGGGAGGACAGACCTCACCCAGGTTTTTGAGGTCACTAGTGTGCTCCATACAGCATTGGTTAGGTATTGGAGGTTTTGTTTAGGGAGGGGCTTATTTGGGACTCAGGATCAAGGTGGTAGGACAGTCTTTTCAGCGAGGTGTCCTAGCATAGCTAGCACGGTGAGGGCAAGTTTGGTCCTTGCCTCCCATGTAGAGTTAAGTACGTTGCGTAGAGGGAGGTAATTGTGGACACTGTTCTGGGAGTGGGTATGAGTATAGGAGGGAGGGCTTTGAGGTAAAGGGTAATAGGGGAATTTAGTTGTAGGAAGTGGGTGGGGCGGGAATAGGAGTAGTTTGAAGGGTTGTTGGCTTGACTTTGATGGAACAGGTTTGGGCATTTTGTAGACCAAATGCATTGCTGCTGGTAGGACAGGTTTGCAGTAGGAATAATGGGGCGGTAGAGGGAGGAAAGAGATGCCCAGAGAATGGAAGGTTGGAAAGGAAAAGTTAATTAAGGGAAATGGGTGAGCTTTTAAAGGGAGAGAACTAAGAAGGTAATTTGACTGCAGGATGGTTTACAGGAATTTACAAAGCTGACCCGATTGTGTGCATGTGGTGGATGTTTTGGTTACAGGGAGGTTTAATGATCAGGGGATATTAGGAGGTTTTCCTTATTCATTATAACGGGCAACATTTAGTTGCAATGGCTGTTGGCGAAGTGTTGTAAGTGAAAGCCTGTTCTATTAAAGCAGCCTTTTGCTTTTATACTGGTCAGTGGACATTGTGTTCCAGTCTCCTTGTATGTTGCTGCCCCTTCTTTCTAGCCTACAGTATTCAGTGCCGGGTGCCGTGCTCCCAATGCCACTTCTACGTTCACATGTAGTGCTGCAGTCCCCAACTTCGGCATTTGTAATACCCTGGACTACTGAAGTGTTGCTGATGGGGGTAAATATGTGTTGGACTTTGCCCTTTTTGCAGGGTCATCCCTGGACTTTTTGCCTTCCTCCTCTATTTTTTCTGACCTGTTGTAAGCTGTTTTATGACTCTGGGCACTTTACCTCTGCTAATCAGTGCGAAAGTGCATATGCTCTCCCTATTGTAAATTGATGTATGGATTAGTGACTCCATGATTGGCTGATTTAGTTTATTTGTCAGACCCTAGTACAGTGCACTGAGTGTGTCCAGGGCTTGTAAATCTAAATGCTGCTAGTGGGCTTGCAGCCCTGGTTGTGCCACCCACAGAAGCAGCCTTGTAAAATGTATCTCAGGTCTGCCATTGCAGAGCCTGTGTGCAGTCTGGTACTGCCATGTTGACTAGGCACGTGCACCCACTTGCCAGTCCATAAACCTTCCCTTTTCTTCATATCAGACACCCATATGGTAGGCCCAAGGGCAGGGTGCATTGTACGTATAAGGTAGGACATGCCCTGGTGAGTGTGGCATGTCCCAATAGTGAATTACAGCCATTTTCGTTTTTCACTATTGCAAGGCTAACTATTCTCCATAGGCCAGAATGGGCAGTTAGACTATTACATTTTATAATCCTAACTGACCCAGGGAACATGGTAGAAATTAGAGTTTAGTATGTCTGAACTCAGAATGATAAAATACATATTTTAGTGAAGTTGGTTTTAACATTCTGTGTTTGAAAATACCACTTTTAGAAAGTAGGTATTTTCTTGTCTACCTATCCAAGCCTGCCTCTGCTAGGTTGTGTATTCCTTGTCTGGACTTTGAGTGTCAGGGTTGGGGTATTCCAGGAGACAGGGTGAGTCCGCCCAGTGGTGAATAGAGAGATCTGCATCTAGATGGGAGGGAGGAGTTGCACCTGGGACCTGAATAGAACTGTGCCTGCCCCCAACAGTGCTGACTCCACCCCCTGTGGTGCGTCTGATGTCTCTGCCCTGCACTGTGAAAGGAGAGAAGGAATCATGCCAACAGAGTGCTCCAGGGCTGTGCCTTTCCTCCACAATGCTGGCTCCACCTCCTGTGGGGAGTCTGATGTTTCTACCCTGCACTGTGAAAGGAAAGAAGGAGTCATGTAAACAGAGTGCTCCAGAACTGGTTTGGACTAGGCAAAGGCCCCTCTGCCCTAAGAGGACAAATAATTTTGGGGTATAAGCAGTGGGACCATGATCCCAAGAATTTAGATCACTTTTGTACAAACAAGAAGAAACCTTTGCTGAGGAGAGGAACCTGAAGAAACTGAGGAGAGACTATCCCTAAGCTGAAGTGCTGCTTAGGAGATTGGCCTGCAGTGGTTGCCTAACTGCCAAAGAGAGGAAAAAGGGACTTTGTGTACTTTCATCAACTTGTAAGGATCTCCAAGGGCTTGGAACAGAGCTTGCCTCCTGCTGAAGTCTCAGGGACAACAGACTTCAACCCCCAGCTCCCCAGAGTCCTTTGAAAGCGCCTGCTGCTGTTTTGGGACTGCGTGTCGCAAGGAGCTGGAAGCGCGACTCAAGAGGAAGAAGCGTGTCGCCGTCGATGCTGCTGCCGTCGCATCGTGAATGTCGCCGCTGTAGCGAGAAGCGTCTCGCAACGAAGAAGAAGTGAGTCGCCGTCGCTGCTGCTGCTGTCGCATCTTGGATGTTGCCGCTGTAGCTGTCATATTGCACTACATCAAGAAAAGCGCCTCGCATCCACGGAGAAGCGTGCCACCGTCGGAGCTGCTGCCGTCGCATCTTGGATGTCGCTGCTGTAGTTGTTGCATTGTGCGGAAGCCTCATGCAACGTCGGAGAAGAGTGTTGCAGCCGAAGCTGTTGTTGTCGCATCGCGGAACAAGGGTGTCGCTGCTGCAGCTGAATGCATCGAATCGAGACTTCTTGCATCATTGGAGAAGCGTGCCGCATCTGGAAGATCTTCACGTCTTTATTTCTTTGCACCGGAACTTTGCTGCATTTCCATCGCTGCAACACTTTTGTTGTGGAAGCGTAACGCATCGTAAGGAACATTGACTCAAAGTGTCACATTTTAAGGACTGAACAGAACTAAGCTAAAACTACAATTTTAAGTACAGTATTGTGGATTTTTGTCATTTGTGGTCTTGTGTTAAGTCTATTTAAAGAATAATTATTTTTTATATAAAACTAGTGGCGTCCATCTATAGTGTTGTCACTTGATTACTGTATGTGGACACAAATGCTTTACACACTGCCACTGAGATAAGCCGGTCTGCTCGCACCAAGCTACCAAGGGGGTGAGCAGGGGTTATTTTATGAGTGTACCCCTTACCCTGACTAGAGGCAAGGGTCTCTATTTGTCACAAGTACCTACCTGTGCTAACTGGAGACCCCAAAATCTAACATTATGCAAATGAAATATGAGATAAAATGGCTTATTGTGGCATTTAAGACTCAGGATAGATGCTGTGGACGAGGTAAGGTGATCGTGAAAAGGCCAGTTCCACAAAAAGAAAATATTTAGGCCTTCTTGTAGGTTTCAGACTCCTCAGGGGGTAATCTATTTTCTCCACTTGTTGCCATGAGTGTGCAGCCAAGTCATGATGTAGAAGATGGTGGATCAGATCCAGTGTTAGACTGGCATGGGACAGAGGGGTAAAAGGGTGGCAAGAGAATATTGTGAGTCAATGGCTGGCTGAAGTATCTCATTGAAGAGCTCTAAGAGATGGGTAAGGAAAGGAATAATGTTGTGGTGAATCTAGCTGAAGATATTGATTTAGTTGGTGTGCATTCATGTCTGGGCATGGAACCCTTTAAAAGTAGAGATGGGGCTTCTTATGGGTAAATGGAAGAGGGCTTTGTTGCATGGGGTTACACGGGTAGTAAAGGATGGGTCGATGGAAGGAGAGGAGGGGGTCAGTTAAGCAGGGATTTGTCAAGAGTGGCTGAGTAAGGAATGTTTCTTACTGGTGGTTCTTTATGCGTAGGTTATGTTTGCGAGGACAAAGAGGTGGTTACTGGGCACAGTGAGCTCAGGATCAAGTCTTTTTCATCAAGATATTCAGTAATGTCTGTGCGACAGTATATTAGAACTAAGTGTAACCTGAATGGTAAGAGGATGGCTATTATACAGTGTTCCAGGGATGGGTTTGGGATGGAAGTGAGAGGGTTCTTGAAGAGAACTTCAAGTCTGCATATAGTCTTGAGTCAAGTGATAGCACTGAGGAAAAGGGGCGGAGGGCCGATGGTGATATCCTGATTGTGCAAGAGGTGGCAAGGTTATCAGAGTGGTGGGCAATCAGAAGGGCTCAATGAGAGTAATGCCCAGGGCAGGAAGAAGCACAGAAAGAGGATGTTTGGACTGTGGTGTTAGGTGAAAGAGCTGTAAGTGATGTATTTTGGGGCTGGACACTTGCCCTCTGATCAGAGGGGAGAAAATCTATGATTCATGAGCTCAATGCCATGCTGCGAGACTTCCCAAGCCATGGTGAGGGCATCACTGAGGAGAAACTCAGTGAGAAGAGGAGAATACCCCAACTAGAGCTTCTATTCTAGATCTATGCAAGATGCACAATGTCAAAGATGTATGGAGATACTTACACCCAAATTCTTCTGGCTATACATATTATTCAGCACCTCACAAGCTATGCTTCCGACTAGACATGGCCTTTGTTTCAGATTTCTTGATGAACTCTGCATCAATAGTAATCTACCCCCGCATTTCATCCGATCATAACCCCATCATGGTGGAATTTTCTATTTCTTCGAATCGCAAAACTCCCAGACCTTTTACGTTCCCTAGGAACTTAATATCAGATATGTCTTATATTTTGCAGTTAAAACATCATATAACAGAATTTTTAGACATCAACAGAAACACTGCTTCATGTTTAATAGTATGGGACACTTGTAAGGCAAGCATCCGAGGGTTCACGCAATCTTATGTCCGGAAACAGAACTCTGAAAGATGTAAGAATAATGCAGCCTTGACATCCGATATTGCTGCTGGAGAGATTCGGTTAGCACTAGCCTTAAGAGATAACTTACCTACTCTGGAAATCTGCGCAAATCCTAGCCAGCTAAAATGTAAGACCAAAGAAAAACTTCTAAAAAAAATAGTGCTCAGATACATAAATATAAATTTTCTAACTATGAGGGTGGAGACTAAATAGGCAAAATTTTAGCCTTTAAAGTGGCAGAAGATAGAGTGGATTCCACGATTACTCAAATTACAGGACTTGACAACAAGAAATATAGCCAACCAAATGATATCACCCAACAGTTTACTAAATATTACGAAGCTTTGTACACCCCGGAATGTACGCCTAACGGTTCTGTAATTGAGGATTACTTAGGAGAAAATCTAACGAACCAGCTAACGGCGACTGAAGTAGACGCTCTGGCCATAGGCATAACGAGAAAAGAACTAAAGGAGGCTATACTATCACTGCCTATAGGGAAAGCCACAGGTGAAGACACCATTCCATTGGAAATCTATAAACTATGCTTAGATGAACTAATACCTTCTCTTTTAGAAGTGATATTACATATTGGCAGGACAGGACTGGCCCCCAGCTCCTGGAATAAAGCTAAAATAATATTTTTCCACAAAAAGGGCAAACCTAAAGAGGAGATGGGTTCATATAGACCCATATCCCTGATTAATACAGACGCAAGTCTTTTCGCAAAATGTTTGGCCAAAAGACTTGCACCACTAATGCCCAGAATTGTAAGTATACAACAGCACGGGTTTATAGCAGGGAGGGACACATCAGCCCATGTCAACACAGCAATAACAGTATTTGACATAGCAGAGGCAGAGGCCACCCCTCTTGCTATGATAATGCTTGATGCCGAAAAGGCATTTGACCGGGTGGGATGGGAATATTTATGGCGCACACTGGGATCTTTGGGCTTTGAAGGGGAATTCTTAAATGGGATCCGTGCACTTTACGACAAATCAACGGCACACATTAGTTATGGAGGGCTTACTTCGCCGTGTTTTTCAATCTTGAGGGGCACTCGTCAAGGGTGCCCTCTGTCACCTTTATTATTTGCCCTCTCACTTGAACCGTTCTTAAAGGCCTTGGATACCCAACCTGGAATAACACCATTCAAGACTGGCACGCATAGCCTAAAAATTACTGCATATGCAGACAACATTGCTATTTATTCGTCTGAAGTAATCGAGTCCCTAAGAGCTATTAATCTCGAAGCACTTAAATTCGGCACAGTTTCAGGTTATAAACTGAATACACATAAAACCCAAATAATAGCTAATTTTGCCCCCCCGACACCAGTACCAGAAATCTGTAAGGTTGCAACCTATCTTGGAGTTAAAATCACCTCAAACATTAAAGAACTTAACGATATTACCTATAACGATCTAACGAAAACTACCATCTCGACTCTGAAAAAATGGCATCGACTTCCACTAAGTCTAATTGGTAGAATAAATTTGATCAAAATGAAAATTATACCCAAATATTTATATTTGTTTACATCAATCCCTTTGATACTGAATAGGCTTTTTTTTAAACAATTAGATGGGATTTTTGGTAACTTCATCTGGGGGTACAAGAAGGCTAGGAGATCATTAAAGGTATTGAAAAATCAGATCAGGTCTGGCGGCCTTAATTTTTCTGATTTGAAATTATACTTTTGGGCATCATTTGTAAGATGCATACGGTCATTATTAAATATTGAGGATACATTATTTTACCACCATTTATTGCTAAAAGGCGACTCTAACCAATTTTTACTTCACATAACAGACCCTAATTACTACAAACGGGTCAAGTTCAAGACCGCACGTGACATAATAAGAGTATGGAAGGATATTCTCGATTACTGCAAAACCACTATATATCACTCTCAGCTGATTCTATGGAACAATCCTGGCCTACCAAGTATATTCAGCGACGGGGAATCCCGTAGATGGCAGCTGAAAGGCGTAACAGTTTTGGGTGATCTGTACAATTCTCAAGGCATGCTAGACTTTCCCACTCTAAAACACCTATATGGTCTGTCTGAAATACATAGGTTTAAATATTTACAAATCTACGATTTTTTAGTGCACAAAAATTAAATCAATAGCGTGTCGAGTGGTGGTATCTGGGATTGCTTAAATTCTAGGAAAGAGAAATCAATCATCAGCTCGACCTACAAATTTCTCATAGGCCTCAGACCTGACGACAGTGATAAACTTGCTAATAAATGGAACTCCAAACTTGGAACAAATTTTACAGGAAAACATATAATTCAATCCTATACTAATATTCATAACTCTGTACGGTCATCTAGTTTAAGACTCCAACAATACAGAACCACCTACATGCTTTACTATACGCCAGATTTTTTTTTCGAAATGGCCCACAAGCAATGCCTTGGGAGATAAAACCAAATGCCCGAAATGCGCTGAATATGCGGCGGATTTGGTACATATGCTGTTTTCCTGTCCAATGCTCGGGAAATATTGGGAAGAAGTGGGAAAAATTTTGGTTGCTAAAAACATTCTTAGCTCCCCTATAACGGCGCCTATGGCATTACTGGGCCTACATCTGACTAATCAACCACGCCCTGCATTGGCATCAATACTAATTTCATGTGCTAAATTAATCCTAGCAAGGGCCTGGATTAGCCTTAATATACCTAACGCTATGGAATGGTGGTATTTAGTCATTGAAATCAAAACAATGGAGTGTACTCTAGCAGAATTAAGAGGCATTCGGTCGCTAAAGAAATATGAGAAAATTGGGGGGGACTTAGATTGAACTGAATGACTTAAAGACTAACTTTGACTGACAAGTGGATTCTGCTGGTATATCTTAGCCTCTCTATTATGATATTTGATTTATATATTTCTGTGTATGTATGTGATATATTTGACCTTATTAATAGCATTTTTTTACTTTACCTTTCTCTTCTGTATTTAATCAAACTTTTTGTAAAAACTAAGTTCATCCAAATCAAATCACAGTATGATGTGAAATAATTTTGAATGTATTGTTGTCTCGTACCAGCTGAAAATAAAATAAAAAATATTTTAAAAAAAAAAAAAAGAGAAGAGGAGAATACCCCAGGGGCACCAACGGTTCAAATGCACAGAGGTGCAGTAATTCAGACCGTGACTCTGTGCTTTGGCTTAGTGTTCTGTAGGAGCACATGTCTCAGATACACAGGTCTGTAGTTCATCTGGAAGCTACGCAAAGCCTAGAGTATATTTCAGCATAGGAATCATTCAAACACTTGTACATGGGCGGTATTCACTAGGAAGTGGCTAAATGTATATGGGTACCATAAAGTGCATTGGGATAGGCATAGTGCAAAGGGAATTATGCTCTTTCTTCCTTCCCTCCTGATATTTGAGAGAAAAGCAAGACATTTCTTTAGGTAACCCTCACCCACTAGGGTTAACCCTTGGTGGCATGCTACATCATAGGACTCTTCGCATCCCACTACGGCATGTGGAGTGCTGCGACCGACGAGTATGTGGGAGCACTGATAGTGCTAGGACCTATTCAGATGAGAGAAATAGGAGTGGGGGTGTTATTGGAAAAATTATTAAAAATATCTGGGTAGTAGGAAAATATTGTTTATTTAGCACCTCTAGTCGATATGGTTAAAATAAGGGGAAAACAAGAAACTCTAAAGGGGCAAGTACCTGGGGTTCTCTGGTCAACTAGTTTCAAGCCCTACCCCAAGGCTTTTCAGCAGGACCTAGGAAGTTTACTAGTTGTTACCACTCCCTCAATCATACAGTTAACTGTATTATGGTTAAATAAAAAGATATACGGTACCTAATTGATCTGTTCCTTGAGATATGCTACACACCACATTGAGGCATCATGAGTCTAAATGGGGTAGTCACACTTTCCTCAAGGCTACTCCCTCACTCTAGGAAAAAATGCCCACCTGTGGCTCAGAAGTTTTTTTTACTACTACTTTGGAAGACGAGTCCTCGTGCCCCTCTCCTCTATCTCCCCCTTTGTTGTTTCAAGATAAGACACACCTAGTCCACCAGGACAACAAGAGCATATACAGAGTTGCATGAAAATTTGAGGGCTATGACTTTCCCAAATGTTCAGAGGCCTAGTACAGAGACTCATGCATCCGTCTGAGGTTTCTCTTGTTTGGATTTATATCTGGGACAGCTACCAGATATCACTAATGGGCTACGTTTTATCTTGACAAGAACAACACAAGGAAGCCTCCTCTATAAAAGCTCCATGGAGCTCCAGGCCACTTTTCGACTTAGCGTAGGTAATGCTGCTTTGACAGAAAAAGGCGAAACTAGAGGTAGTTGATCATCTGGAGCCGACGTCGATGGTAGAAGAATACATTGAGCTGGGAGACTGGCCTAGCAATAGGATCTCAAGATCCTGAAGAAAGAGGATGATCTGCAGTGTAATCTCTACTACACCCCCAAAAATGCATAACATTGGAAAAATAAAGCAGCACTGTCAATTCCAACCTGCAAAGCCTAACTTGATATATTTAACTGAATACCAGCAGTTAACTAACCTTTGATAATGTCATTCAGTGCACCCTTTAGTGCCCACTGATGTCACACACATGGCATGTAAGGCAGGTAGCTTCAAAGGGACTGAAGAGGAGATATATTGGAGCTGTATGATACTCCATTAAACCATAAATTAAGAGGCACTGAGTGGTATAGCTCCCAAAATCAGAATTTTGAATTGCAGTAGTAACTCAGTACAATCAATGGATCATTTTCTCTATTTTTGCCCTAATCGCACCTTGAAACTTAGACTGCCTCTAAAGAATGTACCAGGTTTAAAAATAGCACTAAATGCAAAGCAGGGATACAAATTGTTATCAGAAGGCCATGTTTCTTTGTAAGATTCCTAAGATAAGTCTGGTAAGTAATACACTTAAATAAATGTGGGAGGTAAATATTGTGTTGCATATGAAACATTGATGGCAAAAAACATGGTTTCCAAAAAGACTGATTGTCAAAAGCTCGACCTTGGAATAATATCCCTTACAAATATTTTGACCTGTATTTAATTCCCAAGTTCAGGTACACTGACTGCACCTGCAGCAGGAAAGTGCTTAACCATAGGAAAGGATGCAGGTCGAAACATTTACAGTGCACTCTTTATGCAAGGCCAAGGTGTTAGTCTGTTTTTCAATCTATATTTCTGCAAGTTATGTTTTTGCAATCCATCTTTCACAGGCTAATTAGGTTTTTTGTGATGCAGCGACTTTAGTCTTATTTATTTATTTTTAAAATGATTCCAAAGAAACACTTTATTTACATGTTTAATGCATATAATACATAAACACTACAACATAAAATTCTAATTGATCATACATTAACCAATAATCACAACAAAAACTTAAAAAGTATAGATTTGTTAAGAGGTCATTACAATTTAAGAAAGAGCCCAAACAATTTCACCAAGCGATAACAGTTGGTGGATTTAACAATAGGTAAAGTGATTCCTCGTGAATTCATACTGAATACTCTTAAATAATACGTACAATAAATCTTGTTTGTAAATATAAAAAATTTGGGCAAAAAATAAGATGTGTATAGTCCTATACAATATAACCTAAAAGCTTTTGTAATATTATATGTAGCAATGTGTAAATACACGAGTACAATAAAATGGATCCGATTCACCAAGGCATGTATAGGTACTTGAGTACTCTTTTAAGTACTCTTACATGTCGTTGTGACTCAACACCAGTATCTTTAAACTGTTTTGGGTTGGTTCTGGTGGCTCAGTGGCCTAATGCATATATTTCATGGATCGGAGTTTGACCTTAGGGTCAGAGGTTCGAATTCCAGAGAGACCACTAAGCCTTTTATCCTTAAAGTTCGATAAAATCAGTAACAGTGAGTTAAGTAAAAATACAAATCTCTTATTCCATGCATAAGCTTCAAAAATACACGTGATGTTAAGTCACAGAAAGGAAATAAATAGAGTTTATAGTCTATACTAACATTCGTGAGAAATCAATACATATAAACTACACCAGTGAGAGAGCCCCATGATATTTGAAAATTTGTAGGGGTGCGCCATATTCCTACGTAGTCAGCCCCCACATATTTAGAGGACTTTTACTAATATAGTTTAAAAATGTAACAGTAGGCTGGGGATCAGTGCAATATGTAGTGGAGTGTTTAATAATCGTAGATAAATGTAGTGACTTAACCAGAAATTAATGTCCGCATAACGTGGAAATAAAATAACATATGAAATGTCGGATTAACCTTGAAGTGCCTTAGTGAAGAATAAAAATGCTTATTAATGAGTGATTTAACATAGGTTTTAATATGAAAAGACGTTGCTTGCATTGAAAATAGAATTAATGTTAGGCATATTAGAACGAGCTGGGTAGCCGAGGCTACTTACAGGAAAAGTGAGTGTACTTCTTAGGAAGTCTTCACTGCTGACACCTTTATTTTGTCTGGGTGCAATGTTAAGTAGGGATGTCACCTTAGAGTAGAGTAGGGACAGTCTAACCAAATTCTTCCTTTCTGTAAATGCAGTCCAGAACTCAAGTTGGGGTTGTCATTCTTTGCCTAATGATCCTTGAATTGATTTTGCTTTTCATCTTGAGTCGTTTGAGACTCCTGCGTAGGATCATGTATGTATTAGTTCCGGTTTATTTCCTGAATCTTTTGCTTAGATATCTGTACATCCAATTATTTTTGGCTATGAAATAACCCCTTTAAATTTCAGTCCGTAGTCAGTGGTTCTTTGAGCAGAATTGGTTTCGGTGGTAAACTGTTTAAAGTAATGGTTGGAGAATTTTCCCCTCTACGCTTTTAAGACAGGTAAAAAGGCCCAGTCGGCCTCGTCTGGGATTCCGAGATTGGTAAGAATAATCTGGATAAGAATCCCAGCTTCCCCACCAGCATGCACTATAAACAATGAATAAGGTATTGTGAATGATACACTTTTAATTGTTTACATAACGCTATAGTTGAAAAAATTACGCAAAATCCCGGAGTGCACCCCTGAAAACATCGTTTCTTCTACTGAGAGTTTAGTGATGCTAACAGATCAAGCAGTGGTCGAGCTAGGAAAACCACACAAAATATTTACAATTCTTAAGTTTTCTTAATACTTGTTTTTGAAGTGCAGGTACCTAGCAGATAATATTGATCTAGGCCAAAGAAAGGTGTTTCTAAAACTCCATAGGAACCAAGTATGGTTGCATTGGGATCATACAGATGCCAAAGGGCGTTCAGTGGACGGGTTGCACAATAGGGGTAATCTCTCTGATTTGTGCACCTGCCAAGCCAAAGGAAGGTTTAGTCCGGTGTTTAGGCCCAGTGCTTTAAATAGGCCGGTACTCGCCGGTACTGAGTACCGGCACTTTTTATTTTTACCCAGCCGAGTACCGACACTTCTCCACTGTCAAGGAGAGTACGGTACTCAGGTTTTGACTGATAACGTGGGCACTGACTGGTGCCCGAGGGCCAGCTGAGTGACGGTTTTTGGCAGCATGTTGGCCATGAAGTCTGTACTATTGTGTTGTGACAACTGGCAGGCTGCCTGGTGGGGACTGAACGGCCAATTGGAGGCCTGCCGCTGGGTCGTGTTGTTAGTGCCTTAGAAGAACGCTGGTACAAAGGTCCATTTTCACCAATTGGCCTGCCAGTGGGGTCTGATTGTCTTTCTCCTCTCTGTTTCCCCTGCAAATACACCCAACCCCACCCCACCCACCTGCTGGGACATTGAGTTTATGATGGGCGTGGATGTGGTGGTGGGCTCCCTGGCGCCCAGGTATGGTAGCGCAGACGCAGCGGGGCTCCGGAGACCTGGCACCGTGGCTCTGCAGCTGTGGTGCCCAGCACACCAGGCCCTCGCCACACAGGCCGCAGACTCGGTCAGCCCTCGGTGGCATTGCAAAGCAGCCTTCGGCCTTGGCGCACTCCCAGCAGCAGCCGCAGCTGTCCCTGCCTCTACCAGCCGGACACGAGGGGGGCAAGGCAGGGCAGAGCGCCTCCTGGCACGCCGGGCACTCCTCTGGCATCAAGATCTGGTTCTGCCATCCTTAGAAGGGCCACTGCCGGGGGAAACAGGCCGTCAATCCAGCCAGGAGCCAGAGGGCGAGGCACAGCATGGCAGCCATTGAGCCCCCATCGCAAAGGATCCCGGGGTCTCTGCTTGGCACCAAACTGGTTCTGATCTGTCAATCAGGTGTGAAGTTGCAATGGAGCTGTGATGGTGTAGAAGGCCTCGCCTCAGTGCACCAGGGCTGTGCAGGGGACCGGTGCCAACCAAAGGCCCTCTCTGCCCGGGCCAGCGCCAAAACACGGTCAGAATGGGGTAACACGAGTTGGGGACAAGCGCGGGCAACAGGGCCAGGGGTCGCGGAGCTGGGCACTTGGACGGGGCACCAGGGTGAGAGTGCCCTGCAGCTGGGCACAAAGATGGGACAAGTCCCTTCAAGTGGGGCCGCAGAGGGTGCACCAGGGAGGAAGGCCCTGCAGCTGGGCGCACGGAGGGGGCCCTGCAACTTGAGTTATCGAGGGGCCACAGGGGCCTTGGAGCGGGTCACACGGCTGAGAGCACCCCCACAGCAGCAGGAGCGGAGGATCTGGATCAGGGGGAGCCAAGCCCTACCTCAAGTAAAGGGGACCTGGCGCACATATACCCGAGGCCTCCCGTGGGAAGAGGCTCAGAGAAGAGGGGAGGAGGAGGAGCTACCAACACCCACCTCCACCCCATCAAAGACAAACATGACTTTCAAATTAAACTCTTTTAGCTAACCTGAGTGGCGAGGAAGCCGCGAGCTGTGGCTTGTGAACCCCCGGGCCGGGCGGTGTCTGATTCACCCTCTTCCGGTTATTAAATATTAAAAAGAAAACTCTGCTGGGAGGTGTGAACCACACTGGGGACCTTTGTCCTGTCCCTGGGGGGCCCCGGGTCAGGCCAGAGCGGCCTGTCCGGGGTGGACCTGGGAGGGGGCGCAAGGGCTGCCGCCTGGACAGACAGGGGGCAGCGAGGAGGCAGTGCGCACAAGGGTGGGGGCACGGGGGAACAGCACAGAGCGAGGGTGAGGGGTACAGGGTACTGGAGGATCAGTATGGGTGAGGGGGGGCAGAGTACTGAAGAAACAATAGAGTACAAGGAAGTGTGTACTGAACTGGAGGAACTGTAGAGGACGGGGAAGGGGTACTGGAAGGACAGTACAGAGTGAGAGCAGGGTGCACAGAGAACTGGAGGGACAGTACAAGACGGGAGGTGGTCCTGGAGGAAAAGGGCAGGAAGGGGAGGAGTACTGGGAAAATGGTACAGGACGGGAGGGGAACTGGAGGAACAGTACGGGGTGGGCAGGAGTACTGGTGGAAAAGTACAAAGTGAGGATGGGGTACTGGGGGGAAAACCCCAGGGTACGGATGGGGTGCACTGGCTGCTGGAGGAGCAGTACAGGACTGTCCCTGGCGCCCAGGTGAGGTGGGATGCCAAATGACTTCCCTGTGGGAGGCCAGTAGTGTTCTTCTCCCTGACCTCTACCATGCTGGACTCTGCACACGCTCGGGACCCTGCAGTGTTCACTGTCTGCCACTGCAAGCTCTCCGGCCTTGTGGTCTTCTGCCGAGGGGAGAGGAGGGAACATGGGGGTGAGTGAAGGTGAAGAGTGAGGGGGGAAGGAGCAGATACTTTAAAGTAGGAAAAGGTAGAGCGGCAGAAGAGGCAAGCGCAGACAAAGATAAGTAAGAGATCCAGACGGTTCTGGAAAGATGTAGAGAGGCGTGGAGAGGGAAGATTAGAAATAGAAGGAGAAAAATATATATATTTATATATATATATATATATATATATATATATATATATATATATATATTTATATATATATATATATATATATATATATATATATATATATATTTACTTCAAAAATGCTGCTCGAACGATCCTCGGCCAAACAACGCTGATGTCATCGGTAGTAGCAGCCGCTACTGTTCTTCATTATCCACAGATTCCAGATCCCACTGATTAGAAGGACACAGAGATGACACACCAGGAGGTCTTCGCACAAATCCTTTATTGTGCACTCGTAGAACAAAGACGACGCGTTTCGGCGTAAGCCTTTTTCAAGTAGCCACCATTTTGAAATTCCCACATATATAAGTCCTTCTTCCATGTCCCAACCCATAGAAACAAAGAAAACACTTCAATGTTTTGTCGACACATACTGTTACACAATAATTCTGTATGCATATATACATTTCTACAATTTAATTACATTGTATTTGTGATAGTTTGAAAGTTTTTCGGGCGGGACATCGAGGGTAACATTGTGGTTATTATCTAGCAATATTCCCCAGCTGTGCGATCATTGGCTACAAAATCGCATTGTCTATCGGGAAACGGAGTATTTTAGATATCTTTGGCTATCAGTGATGCCATGCGACTCCGAACTACAAAATCATATTGCCTGTCGGGAAATGAGGTTCAGCTAATATGCTTGGAATGGGGTTCAAGACCATTGTCAGAGTGACAGTATCCCCTTCAAATTTCAACATTTTTTTATATCCTACACCTCAGATCGAGAGTGGGTAGATAGCTCGGGCGCTCCCTTTGTTATCCTAAGTTTCCCTAAGAGGATATGATGAGTGTTTAGGGTGTAACATGGCAATCTGTAATGCCGTACGATCCCGGACTACAATATCGTATTGCCTATCGGGAAATGAGATTCAGCTAATGTGCTGGGAACGGGGTTCGAGACCAATGTCAGACTGATAGTCTCCCCTGAATCTACATTAATTATCTTTCGCCTCAGATCGAAGGTAAAATGGGACCGGTCGGCATGGGAGCTCCCTATGTTGTCCTAAGTTACCCTAAACTGGGAATGTCCATCTTAACAGCTGGGATATTGGCTAGGAAGGGTGGCGAGTCTAATGTTCGAGTGCTATTAATAGGGGATGAGTGAAAGGTGAGATATTTAATAGTGAGTTTTGTGAAATTCATAAACCAATCAATAATAACAAAATTATAATCCAACATGATCAGCAACCAACATACTTTTCTCCTTTGTGAATATTGTGGGGCTCTCCCTTGTGGCTATCTAGGTTACGGGGCAGGTAGCATCAGTCCGACGCTCCACCATTGTGGTTGTTCTACCCCCTCTTCTCCCTTAGCGATAGTACATCAGCGAAGAGCTTCACTAATAAAATTTGTGACGGTGATTACTATTAACAAACAACGCTCATCATTCTGCGGGTTAGCCTCTGCCCTGTACCGTATTCACTTTAGAAGCCTATATGGGATGATAATTCCTCTCCATAATAAAGTCCCTTTGGGGTCTTACTTTCCATATCTATAATACTTTTGGACTCTCTGACTCTAAGTTGCGCCTCACGGTCTCCACCCCTGATGTTTTTGGGTATCTTGTCTATGTCATAAAACCTCAGGCTCCCATTGTTGCTTTTATGGCTCTCTTCATAATGGCGGGCCATCGGGTAATTGTGGTCTTTATTTGTGATGGCACGTAGGTGCTGCAAAATCCTAACTTTGAGTGGATGCTTTGTGCTGCCTACGTACTGGAGGCCACAAGGGCACTCAAGTACGTAGACAGCAAATTCTGTATTGCAGTTTATTTGGTGTTTAATTGTTTTTGTCTAGCCTGCCCCTATCTTATAGTCTTTTTGTGATTTTCCATTGCGGTCACATTTGCAATTACCGCAAACGGAAAATCCATTAGGGATAGGGGGCCACTTCATTTTGACTGGCTCGTTCGGGTAGCTGTGTACCAATCTGTCTCTGAGGGATCGTGCCCTACGGTATGTTACTTGCGGTCTAGTACCCACTAGTCCTCCAATAATGGGGTCAGATACCAGTAGGCTCCAATTAGCCTTCATCACTTTTTCCAGGGCCCATGCCCCCTGCTGAAGTTTGTAATCATGCGGGGTGCATCAGGTTGACTCTTATTTAGAGTTCCCTTTCTCCTTTTGTCACTAGTGGATGTTCTAAACAGGACTTCCTCATGTTTAAGACCTTGGACTTTATTGTGGGCAGTCCTTAAAGTTTCATCATCATATCCCCTTTGGGTGAAACGTTCCATCATGGCCTTTTGTTCAGTCTCAAAGTCAATGTCGGTGCTGCAAATATATATATTTTTTTAAAGACCTTGATTGTACCATTAAAAATTACACAGCTTCTGGCCTACAACCCCTGGGGCCGGCCGCAACATTCTCTCATGTATGCAATATTATCTGGGTTACACAGCTCATGTGCCGACAACCCCCGGGGGTACGGCAGCGTTATACATCAATGTGTGTATATGGTTCGCGTTCAGAATGCGGATTTGTGTAGGTCCGGAGAAAAATATTTTGAAAAAAAAAATAGGAGTGATGGTATGATAGGATACAATAGGGGACAGAATTAGCTACAAACGGGAGAGAGGTGAGCGTGGGAGGGATCACTAGGTTTGAGATGTGAAGACAGATAGTGTGTGTTGAGAGGAACACAATCGGGATTGTATTTGAAAAGAAATGTGAAGAATGCTTGTTTGTCTGTGCGCACTCTTGTATATATAAGGATTACGCCAGATGCAAGCAAGTAGGAACATTAGAATTATTATTTTAAGAAGCTGTAAATATTACAAAACAAGGAAATATGAACATTTGGCTTTCATTTTGTGAAGTGAGTTAACACATTTTGTTTAGATTGATACATTTCTCATGTTTTGCTCTGTCCGGCAACCAATGTAAGTGCCAGAGTCTCTCTCGCCCTTGAGCACATTGATTATTAGCCTGAAAGTGCTAAAAGTACTGTTGATGGCTTGGCACATTCAAGGTTTTAGCTATTAATATGCACATATGGAAAGTTCGAGACCACTATCCAGGAAATTAAATAGAAGTGTTTTTGTATCATGTCTCGCTCTGCCTCTAACCCCGCCCACTAGCCACGCCCCTAGCTCAATTTAATGAGTGCCTGCACTTATTTTTTCCCCATTTAAAGCATTGTGTTTAGGGATTGGTTTTTTTTTTATGACTGGGGTACAAGTTCCAACAAGCATTTACAATGCAATGGTTTCGCCTTTTGAAAAGTTTGAGCTATTGGCATTGTAAATGACAACATTTTTATTTATGTGTTAGTTTTGAAAACAGATAAATAATTGTCATTGTCATTTACAGTGCCAATAGCTTAATCTCTCGCAAATGCACACACAAACACACAGACCCCCCCCCACACAGAGAGCCCCACATGAAATCAAATGCTGTAGAATGCACTTGGTGGTGAATAAATGCATATGCTGTCACCGACACACGGCTGTATATCTGTCCCTGTCTCCTTGGTGGGGTCTCTCTGATCCGGTATTGTGAACACAGCCGCTCCTGGCAGGTTTGAGCTATCAGCCTGGCGTCCCTAGATGGCATCGGGGAGGAGGTTGAGACAGGGGACGGGGGTGGGACACAGGGCTACCAGGTCGAACGGTGCATACAGCATCCTCAGGAAGGGGCCTGGAGCGCAGTGGGGACAGGCGCCTGCAGCAGCTGCAGCGCACAGAACGTTGGAAACACTGATTTGTGCTGTGGCACTCTAGAACAGAAGCGTGTTAATGCATCCTCAATCAGGCGGGGTGTGTGCTGGCTATATTTAGAGGGACGAGTGACAACTAATTACAGACCAAGCGACTCCCAGCCGGCAAACATGCCTGGTGTGACAGGCAAAATGTGGACACAGCTATCTTCTCGCTTGTACACTCACGTTAGTAGGTCAAATAATAAAAAAAAAAAATTAGGTAGCTGTAATGGGGTAAAGATTTATTGGGAGAATATTGCGATGGGAGGGGGAGCCATAACACTGAGAATATCAACAAGTCAAAATGCGACAGATTCAAGTTTTATTAATAAGCCCCGGTCATGACTAGTAGGATATCTCAAAATGTTGCAAACTCATTGAGCGTTTCTTGCCTCTTATGCTGACAAAAAACTTTTAGCAGAAAAAGACACTGATCCAATCAAGTAGACCAGGGGAAAACACGGTCACGGAGCCCATAATCTAAAGATGTAAACCAGATAAATTATTATTTTGGGTTAAAAGGGCTCCCAATAATCAGGAAAATCGCAGTTGTCTCCGAATGACATGAATAAACAGCCCCTCAGTATAGAACTTCCTATTTGAAACCGGTGTGCAGCAGTCCTTCACCCATGCCGATTGCAGATCAAGTTAAGTCTATTACAATGCGGCGCTAGACAGTGAAGAGTGTCTGAGACCTTTAGTTACAGACCGTGTGGCGCTTGCGTTACAAAGACTGTGAGGAGCTTGAGCAGGTGGTAAATGTCTAAGTAAAACCCTTCGGTAAAGAGAATAACACGCAGAGCAGCACAGGCTAATTCAATCAATATCCGCACAGTTTTCACCCATTCCAAGAGGTGTAAACTCATAATAGGAGTGTGCAAAGGCGCTTTAACAGTAATCGCGGCTGGCCGGGGTCCCTGCCCATGCACTCCTGACTCATGATCTGAGCCTTCAGTTTATACTATGGTGGAGAAGGCACGCCTCAAACTCTCGCAGTCTAACCTCCTTCAAAACCCGAAAGCTCCAATGCGTAGAGCTTCAGTAACGTGCCATACACATACTGTTGCTTGTATTCGCACCCTTCTATGCCACCCTAAACAGTTACCCCACTAGCTGGTAACAGCGCTATATAAAGAAATAACTTGGCAGCAGTCCCCTTATCAGCCGCTCCGTTGGCCCCCACCAATGTCGGCGCCACCTGCGCCCCAGAAGCAACTCTGTACGGTGCTGACGCATCACCGGCCCAACAAACTAAACACTACACCACAACAGAGCCGAAGCCATCTCCACAACACACACGACAGCAGGGGAATGTCGGGGTGCAGGCAGCCGCCCGCTGTCCCGAGCCCTGCACTTCACTTCAGCATCTCAGTCACACATTCGCCCCCTCCTGATCCCGCAGTGAGATCACGGCCTGGGCCTCCCATCACTGCTGTTGCCGGGGTAACTGAGAACACAACATTGGCATGACTGCTGCACTGCGAGTCCGCGCGGAGTGGGAGGGCGGGGGCCACAGTTATAGACGAGGCACATTTCTGAATGAGAGAAGTACTATTATGAAGCCGTGCATAATGGAAGGCAAAGCGCAGTTGTCTCCGAATGACATGAATAAACAGCCCCTCAGTATAGAACTTCCTATTTGAAACCGGTGTGCAGCAGTCCTTCACGCATGCGGATTGCAGATCAAGTTAAGTCTATTACAATGCGCATATGCCAGAAGGCTAAGAATACCACATATGTGCAGAAAAAAAGTAAAAAACAAAACCTTCAGAAACAACAATCCCTGGCCTTCAAACATATATTACAGATTGTGTACTGAAAGCAGTCACCCCTGCGGATAGACTCAATAACATAAGGCAATACAGGAAGCATGCCAGAATGGATTCAGCATAGCAGAAATATAGATGCCGCCGAAATTAACAATCGTGCCCTATAGCCCCTATTAACTAAATAAATCTTCACTTACAGCAAGTCCGTGGCAAACAGTCACCATACCAACGAGGTAGAAATCACCTGACCAGTTGGCGCCGAAGAACTATAAGGACATACGTGAGCTGAGTAAGACGTGCGCTGATAGGTTAGTGCTATTGTCAATGGTAAACAAACACGGAATGTTGGAGTCCGCCGCGTCGTGAAGTCATGAAGCCATTGTAGAACAGTGAAAACTGAAAATAACGGTGCATAGACGTTCGCTGCATAGTGATGATAATGTCACCCTGAAATGGTAATAGTGAAAACAAATAGAAATGAACCAGTGACGGTGCCGAAGAACGTGAGCTTAGTAAGACATGCGCTGATAGGGTAGCGCTATTGCCAATGGTAAACAAACACGGAACGTTGGAGTCCGCCGCGCAGTGAAGTAATGAAGCCATTGTGCAATAGAGTTAGTGATGCGCACGCGTGCGCGAAAAAGTGCGTCTCACACTGATATTTCGTAGTTGATTGTTTTTCTTTTCCGATGGGTGCAGTGCGGCTTCTTTAAGACAAGCACCTACGAGGACACGGGGGGGCGGGGGGGGGGGGAGAGGACACGGACGGCGGGAGGGGGCGGGAGAGGACACAGGGGGCGTGAGGGGGGCGGGAGAGAACACGAACGGCGGGAGGGAGGCGGGACCAGATTCGGGGGCGTTCCCGGCTTTTGGCTGACGTAGCATGACGTAGCCAAAAGCCAAAAATTCTCGGGAACGCCCCCGAATCTGGTCCGGCCATGACGGACGCCTCTCTGTTCCAATGGCTAGCCTCCATTTATGGAGCTAGCCAATGAAACAGAGGGCGGGATTCAAGGCACCCATACTAGAAACTACAGATTTCTCTGGAGGCGGAGCTTACAGCTCCGTTCCCCAGCGAAACCTAAAAATGCTTAATGCCGTCAGCCACTCCTTTAGGTCGGAATGCAACCACAGCCCTTGCAGGAAACTACAGAAATGTAAACTATTGACACGTTTTCTAAGGGCCCCAAGGGGCCGTGACCCCACAACATCAGCTGATGGATTGGACATTTTATCCCTGCATAGTTGTTTCTTCAGTTTCAGCAGCATTCCAATCGCTTTTTCGCTCCGAATTAAACGGTCCATATATGAAATCACAGATTTCTATGCCAATATTTTTCAAATTCACTTTTTGAATTTAAATGCGATCACTTGTACTTTGATGTTTCCACTTCTATATTTTCATTTTCTACGGTATTTCAAGCTTTCTTATTGTCCAAGCTATTTTCTAAAAGCTATAAACAAATGTGATTTACAATATTTGCTACGTTGTATTATTTTAAATTATTTATTTTATTGAGACACTTGTCACAGTCCGTTATAAAGTCGGAGCGCTGTAAGTTGTGCTTACATTCTACATTGTTTCTTCTTCGATTAAATAGGGACAAATAGTGGTTCAAACAAACTCGCTTATTGACATTTCTACACAAATCGTAAAGTCCTGGCAAGCGCGCTGCCATCTGCTCTCCAAGCAGTGGAATTAAGACTAGGCATTGTGACCACACATTAACTGCCCGAAGACATATCATGTCCCCTGTCCTGGCTACTACATGCATTCACTGCTTGCGGTCCCGCTGTGGTCTCGCAATGCCCTGGTCATCCTTTACAGTCTCCTGGGGCGAGATGTGTGCACAACGCTGCAGCCTGCACGACAATATATTAAAAATTATCTGTACACTTGTACTCACCGGCTTCTCACGTCTCGTCCCGGGATGCCCTTCGGGGGTTCATGAGATGGATGGGAGGCGGCGCGAGGCTAAGTACACTTGTGTAGTATTGCCTCAGCCGGGGGAGGTCTCGTGTGTCTACGTTTCTCTATCCCAGGGCTCGGCTCTGGGAACCGCGCAGCAGTAAGAAGGCGAGTAGCACCATCTCGTGGATAAAGAGGCGAGGCGCCACGGAGGGGCAGACAGTCGCCCCGCTGTTGACGTCACTGTGGAGAGAGAACCTTGGCTTTCTCCCTAGAGCCGGCGTCTCTCGGTTGCCGGGTGACCGTGGCTTGCATAGCAACCGACCTCAGAGGGTGAGGGGTGCACACTGGAACCTGACGGACCATGTTACTTCGCGTCACCAGCCTCCCACATTGTTGTAAAAGATACCATCTCTCCAAATCACAGTCGCGGAGGTGGAATTCTGTCAAACCCTATAGTTTTACTGCCGCCTATCTCTAAGGTTACCATGACTCAAGGTGACCACAGATGCGTGCCTGCTTTTTTGCTCTAGATTAAAAAAAATGAATGTGTTCTAGGAGTTTTTATTCACTTCGGTGACTTCTATTGAACTATTTTTGTAATAGAAAAAACCCTGGATCCCAACAGGGACCATTCTTATTAATAATTTTGGCAATGACACGCCACCGGTGGTTAGGGATAAGAGACAGATTTAGGGAAAAACATAGAAGCATTATATTTCCCGTTAAGCTAGTGCATACTTCCCCTATGTGGGACGCTGTAGCTCTTGCCCACACTGCTAGCACGCTACATTGGGCAGAGCGTGTGGTTGCAGGGTGTCATTAGGCCGAGCCTAAGACAGCACAGCTGTCTGGGCTCTGGCTGGCATCCATGACAACATGTTAGTGGAGGAGAGAGGGAAGTTTTTTGAAAAAAAATCAGGGGAATGTGTTTTCTCCATTGACCTCTAAAGAACCAGAGGCAATTTAAGACCGGAGACAGCTAAAAGACAGTAGCGTAGCAAGGTCAGTTGGTACCCGGTGCAGAAAATTTCTTGTCACATCCTCCTCCCCCCACATTTGTTGCGTTTGTTGACTGAACTAAAAAGTAAAAGAAATATACATTTTAAAAATATATATTTTTTCTATTTTGTCACCCCCTCAGTGTTGACACCCAGTGCGGCCGCACCCCCCCCCCCCCCCCCCTTCCTATGCCGCTGCTAAAAGAAGCCATTTTGGTAAGTTAATGGTGAAGAGTGTGTTTTAAACATTTTAGGGGTGCAACACTGGTAAAAATTGAAAATAATTTAAATGTCATATTACAGGGGAAGTTACAAAGGTCACACAATGAATTTCACTGTAAGGCTGTGACAAAAAGATGGATAGTTCAATTACATTTAATCAAAAGCACCAATCTAAACTTCTTGGACTTGAAGCAGGCTCCAGCATCGGCATTAACTCCTCATAGTTATATGAATGAAATTAAATGAAAAGGATTCTTATAAAGCGCTTGGCTACCCGGAAGTGTCCCAGCGCTAATCAATCACAAGAAAAGGATTAAAGGATTTAAGGGAAGAGCCAAGTCTTTAAATGCTTCCAGAAAACAAGATGGTTCGGTTATCTACGAAGGTGCAGTGGGAGGGCATTCCACAGTTTGGGAGCATTGTACGAAAAGAGCCTGCCGCCACTCCTAGCCTTCCTGATTCTGGGAACTACGGCTAGGTGAAGTGAGTCTGAACGAAGGTTTCTAGAGGCTTTATGAGGACGAATCAGGGCTTTCATGATGTGAGGACTATTCCCTACCAGGCATTTATGGACGATACATAAAGCTTTAAAGTGGACTCTTTCTTGGACCGTGAGCCAATACAGAGCACGAATAGCTGGTTTTGCGGAGCAACGGTGGCTGGTACCAGTCAACAATCTTGCCGCAGCATTCTGAAGAATCTGCAACCTCTTAATCACCGGATTTGGTGACCCCAAATAAAGAGCATTGCCGAAATCAATCCTGGAAAGGATCAGGGCCTGGACCAGTATCTTTTTCGCTGGAAACGGAAGCAAGGGAAGTACTTTCCGAATCATTTTCAGCAAGCCAAAGCAAGAAGCCACGTTTTTTCCAGCTTGAGTTTTAAAAGAAAGGTCTTGATCTAACCATATGCCGAGACTTTTAATTTCTTGTTTAGGGACTGGGGGGCATGCAAACTGGCCACAGCAAGTTGACGTTACAACTGCGCTGATTTCCCAGCAATATCAACTCGGTTTTGTCGCTGTTTAGCTTCAGATGGGAAAGGCTCATCCATCTGACCACTTCCTCTAAGCAGGAGTGGAGATCAGTGGGCGACTGATTACATTGATTCAATGCTACTACCAGTTGCATATCATCTGCATATGATACAATATGAATCCCGAAGGGGGCAACAATGTCCGCTAAGGGAGACATATAAACATTGAAGAGGGTGGGGCTCAGGGAGGAGCCCTGAGGGACACCACACTTCAACGGAATAGGATCCGAGATGACATCATCCCCGAACACTTGATAGGATCTTTCTTCCAGAAAGGATTGCAGCCAGTTAAGAGCGTGGCCTGACACACCGACTTGATGGTTCACCGTGTCAAAGGCCGCGCTGAGGTCAAGGAGAATGATGGCAGCAGTACCTCCTTGATGAAGAATCTTTCTAGTACCGCCTTTAACGCAGTTTCGGTTCCTTGACTAGGACGGAAACCAGTTTGAGATGGGTGGAGTAGATTGTGGGATTCAAGAAATGTGGAGAGGGAACTGTTACCATATTTTTCTGCACTTTTACTTACTCCTGGAAGGAGCGAGATGGGTCGGTAATTTGTTAAGTCCGTGGGATCCAAATGAGGTTCTTCAATAAGTGCTCTGACCATCGCCTTTTTCCATTCAACGGGGACCAAACCAGAAGAGAGAGAGGTGTTGATTATGGCGAGGATTGTAGGGGCGATAGAGGGTGATACCATTTTCAAAATATGAAATGGTCCCGGATCGCGGGGCAATCCACTTTTTACAGCGGCTAGGATGGGTAAACGGGAATTCAGTGTAAGGGGTATAAAAGCCTCCAGGCGGGGGGCGTTCTCTGCTGAGCGTGTCTTTTCTACCAATGAGAAAGGAATCATGTCTTTAGCAGGAAAGAGGTTGAGGATGTTCTGGATTTTGACAGAGAAGAATTGGGACAGATTGTTGCATCGGTGCCCGTAGGAGTCAGAAATCGTGAGTGGGTCTGGGAATTTTAAGATAGTTTTTGCAGTCTTAAAGATTTCCTTGGGAGCATTGGCTGCCAGGGAGATCTTTTTCTCAAAAAAAGAGGCCTGAGTTTTTTTAGTTTCGGCCTTATATGTGCGTAACAAGGTTCTATATTCCATTTTCTTACTTTGGGAGAAGTCTTTCCTCCATTGTCTTTCCATATTTTTGAATTGTTTTTTAAGTTGCTTAAGTTCCGGGGAAAACCAGGGAGATTTATAGTGTCCGTTTTTTTTTCTGAAGGAGTTTTTTTGGTAGTACCGAGTTGAGCGAATCTTCGATCCAAGAGTTGAAGAGATCGTAAGCTACCGCCGGGTTGGGGTCTGGAATAGGTACAGACCTACCAAGTTTCTGGGAGCACTCCTCAAGTGGGTGTTTCGACCATGGACGGTTAAGGGTATGTGGGATATGAGCTTGTGGGACACTAGAAAGAGGGGACCACGTAAAAGGAACTAAGAAATGGTCTGACCACAGAAGGGGAATAGGAGGATCTCCAACCAATTCGTCTAGGCTTGAAAAAATTGAGTCTAGAAGATGACCTTTAATATGCGTGGGGTGGAGGACCTTCTGTTGTAGATGGTAGAACAAGTCTTGAGTAAGCTCGGTGGCTGCCGTTACAGACAGATCATCAAAACGGAGATTAAGATCACCGAGAAGTGACTGACCGTTTGCTCCTGAGGCTTCTACGTGCGGCAGACCCGAAGAAATGTCCCCGACTGTTTTGTGGCCCTCACGGAGCTGGGACCGGAGTGTCGAGTGAGAAGAACAGCCGTCCGCGACTCTGACAACAGCGGCCATTGGTGGAGGTGAGGAGTCGGCCGGAGGGCGCCGAAGGTTTGATGGGCCGATGGCGACAGTGACGACCCAGTCCATCTAGCGCAGTGCCTCGTGGGGATGCGTGGCAAAGCAGGACGAGGGGAGTGCATGATATTTGGCCCCCTTTCCAGTGTTGTGTCCGGGCATAACTAAGGACTTCCCCCGGAATCGGCGGGCAGCTCCCGGGGAGCGGCAGAGATTTTGTTTAGCCCTTTGGTGGCTCTTCTCTGGGAAGCCTGCCTTGACTTTCAGGGTCCTCGCTTTGAATCCTGTTGCGCCCTGGTGTGGGGCCCGGTCCCGAGGTGGGGTGAAGAAGGACGAGGCCGGATAAGCTAAGATGGCGGCTGGCACCCTCTTACCAGACCACATCCGGATGGAAAAGCTGCCGTGCGGGAGGGTTCAGGGGTCTGGCGGCACGAGAAAGAGCCCACGTCCAAAGATATATTGGCTGCTCTAACGACCCTACATGCGACCCTGATCCGTAACGCCCGGGACCTGGGAAGAAGGATGGCCGCCATTGTTGTCCCGCCGTTCCACACGGGCACAGTTCGATCTCAAGGAAGTGCCGACGTGCCCGCCTCTATGTCAGTGACGAGTGCTCCAGCTACGCCTAGGTTCGTGGAGACGCTGGAAGACCCGGCTCATGAGATCGCCTTGGACAGATCTGTAGTACATGTGAGTGACTCGTCGGGGCACATATCTAATCAGCGGCTGGGGAAACAACGCCAATCTATGTCTTGGGCTGCCCCGGCGACGTCTCAGCGCTCGCCGGATGGTGTGACTCTCTCTCCTTGGATGGTGAGACTGTGTTCGGACTTGAGGATGTTTTCGGGGTCGATACCGACACAGACAGATTTCCGCCATACATATTCGGCTGGGTTTTGGTTGCTAAAGTCCCATGGAGTAATAACACGGCCCGGTCCGCCCGGATCACTTGGACCCTCCACGTCGCTCTGTATGCTGATTGATAAGTGGACGTATGTTGGTACTACTGATAGAAAAGGCCAGGGGTGATACCGTCTAGGATCCAGTGGACTTATTGATGGCTGATGGTGATTTGGGGGACACTCGGCGGGGATTTTATTGACGGTGCTATCGGTGATTAATGTTTTCCATGACTATTCTGATCTTGCTTTCAGGATGTTTACTGGGCGCGGGGGTGGGGGGGGGGGCGGGTGGCAAGATTGAGGGCCCTTCTCCACTTTTTTCTTCTTTTCTTCTTTCTACTCTTTTTCTATATTTCGGGTAATTTATTTAGGGCGACAGGCACGCTGCTGGGGGGGTAGGCCGTGGCCTTCTGCAGGGATGCAGGGTGCGGGGTAGGGGGATGGGGTTTGTTACTTTGTCCGTTATTTGTTTCTATGACCCTTTTGTCTTTTTTCCTTTTTGGTGTCATCGTTTTTCATGTTTCCTACAGTATGTTTCGTTTTGAGGGGTGGGGTGCAGCTTTGCTACGGAACGGGTTTGTGTTCACATTTATCCTGACTCGTATACCTTACCCCCAATACTTCAATTGTATTTGCACTATTTGCGGATTTCCTGATTCATGCTTGTTATTGGAGGACCATGTATGACCGTATGGCATTGATTCTTAGTTTTTTTCTTTATTGTAAAATGAACCTTCATGAATCCTGAACTTCGGCTAGTACGCTTGAATACAAGTCATATCCAGGACACTTGTTAGACCCCGGTTTTCGGGCTGCTATATTTTCCCACATTGATTTGCTGTACTTACGACTTGACTAGCGGCCGGCCGGGGTGGTTGTAGGCCCATGCTTGTATTTGCTTGAAGTAATAATAAAGGTTCCCCAAAAATAAAAAAAAATAAAAAAAGATCACCGAGAAGTGTAAAATTGGCATTTGTATTGGCTAAGTCGATCACTGATTCCAGCAAAGAAGTGCAGAATTGACCAGGCGCCCCAGGGGGGCGGTAAATGAGGATCCCTGATAATGTGAGTGCCGGGGTAAATTCTATGGAGAAGCGGAAATCCTCACAGTCTACCATTGTGCTACGGAGTAGGCGGCACGTCTTATCATTTTTATATATAATAGCAATCCCGCCCCCTTTGCCGGTCGTTCTGTCTGCCCTTTGGATGGAGTAGCTTGTGGGCAGGGCTCTGACAATATCGAGATCAGAGTTAGGGGTAAGCCAAGTCTCTGTCAAGAAAAGTACCTAAGGGTCAAATTCTGTTAGTAGCAGAGTGATCTAGAGTTGAGTAGTAGTAACTTGAAGTGGGAGCGATTCTCTGCAGGGATTGCGATAGATGTATTTGTGGATGGTTTGTATTGACAGTATAAACACTTATCTAAACTATCCTCCGGTCTGATAGATTGAGTGCATTGTGGATTTTGAGTTTTATTCATTAGTTTTAGTTGGGTATTGGTGTAACTTAAGGGCATTGGGGAAAAAGATACAGGGGTCATGGCCCGGTCGGGCGCGGACGGGTGCAGACGGGCTTGCCTTTGGCGCGCACGCGCCATATCTCCCTTTTTATTCTGAGGTCTTGTTGTGGAGCTGCAAAAGAACTAGACTGCTCTATTTCAAAATGGCGGTTTTTGGTGTCCCCAGCAGGAAGTGAGTCACCCATGGAAGTTAAGCCGGTATCTCCCTCCACACAAACAGCCCGCTAATGACTGCGGTGGACCGGGGAGGTTACGGGCATATGAGCGGCTGTTCCCCTATTAAGTAAGGTACAGGATGGTTTTTAAAAAGGAGCAAGTATCACAATTGTACAGATTCTAACAGTGCAGTTATGTTTAAAAACAATGAGTGAATACAAATGTTAAAAGCGACCTGCGCAATCAGAAGACTGCTAAGGTGTCCAACACAAGTCTACCTGTGTAGCTGTAGTTTTCCCTGGTTTATAGGGAGGTTGTGAGAAAGGCGTTGTGCATAGGAGATTTTATGGCACGACACGGAGGCCATATTATGCAAATCTCCTTTATTACCACAGCTCAGTAGCAACAATTGAAGAATATAGAACTTCAATGAACATTCTGAGTAAGAATAAAGTCTCTTAGAAACCATCTCTCAGCCTTCTTTGTTGCTGCTGCTCAGAAAGATAAGTAGCTCTTCCTTATCCTCAGAATTACTTAATACCTTTCATTATATATTTACCTTATAAGGGTACTATTATATTGGGAATGTCCCCCTATAAGCTTTACTGCATGTTTTACTAATTCTTATATATTTAAGCTTATGTTTCTTTTGATATAACGTTGAATTTATGTCTATAAATATGCCTACTACGCTTTACCTCTCTTGGTAATCTCTTTCTCTCTTCACCCTGCACTATGCCCCCCTCCGGTTCTATTTCGGACCGGTTTCATCCTCTACTCCTGCTTTTCAACCTCTGTTGTCGTTTAAACACACGCGCGCGCTGCTCGCCACACATAATTCGGAGTTAGACGAGCTCACCTCCGTAATTCCCCCAACTCCCCTTTGGGGAGACACCTCTCCGCTTCGGCACCTCTCCGCTCGCAATCCGCCTCGGCTGCCCGCAGTCCGCCCTGCATTTTCGCCAATTTTCCGGCCCCCTTGATAACGTTACTCGAGAGGAGCCGGATTAGAGAAATTACCCTTGAGAACGGCAGACGCACGTGTAAAGCGTGCGTGGCGGCCATTTTAAGACTTTGGGCAATCCCTAGTCTTTAATATTACAGAACCATTTTAAAACGTTGGATAACTTTCTATGTCAATCGAATGACAGTTTGTCCCCACACATAACGTGCCTTTCAAAGAATCAACAGCGTTTTTACTCCAAGAGACCCCATTATCGATCTGCCTGTTACTGATCCGATTACCGATCTGCCTGATATTTAACTCCCAATATTACTACTACCTACCTCGGGTAAACATGTCAGAACCCATCCCTAATATCGAGGGTCACTTAGAAAAACTGGTCAACAAGGCCTTTGAAAAGGTCCTTGACTCAATTGACGATAACATTAATAAAAGGCTTGAGGCCTTACATTCCCCCCTCCCATCTACCAGTGGTACTCAATCCGGAGCAAAAGGTAAGGCTCCCAAAAAAAGGGCATTAGGAGGTATAGATCACAAAGATCCAAAGAAGCATAAAGCAACCTCCGCCCCTTCACGCCCTAGGGGTGGTGACAAGAATGGTGCCTCGGGCCCCCCATATGGGCAAAATGAAGGCCCAGAGCCCCCTACTAATATGGATATCGAGGATATCTCAGAACCTGAAATAGACCTGTCCTATTCATCTGAATTCGACACCGATGAAGATGAATACCAAAAAAGAGGAACAGGGAGCTCAGAAGGGACACCTAAGGTCCCAGAGAAAAACATAGCCCTACTAGACCCCTTTGGAGACCCTATGTTCGACCCACTCCTAATTAAACACCCTTTGTCCCACGAGTGGACCCCCTCCCAACACGTCGCTGATTACTTAACTTTCTGGCTTCGGAGGGAGATTCCACAAGAAGTCAGGGCAAGACTTCGATCTGAATGCCCTAGACCCTCCCTACCTAATAAAATAACCACAACCCCCGAACTTGACCCCAAAGTGGTGGCTTTTATCTCTAAAACCTCTCGAGACCCTAGAAAAGGACTAGATAAGGGCCTTAGATCTTGCCAGGATCGCCTACTAGATTCTATTGGTCCTATAACAAAAATGTTTGAGATGGCAGAAACAGCTTATCTCGAGGACCGACAGGTCGACCCTAAGGAACTGAGGGAATGGGTCCAAAGGGCTATATGCTTAATTGGAAATGCCAATACCGCCTTATCTATCGAGAGAAAAAAGGGAGCCCTGTTCAAAATCGACCCTAAATTAATCGAACTAGCTAAGAACGATGGCGGTCAAACTACCCAAGGTTTCCTCTTTGGGGAGGAATTCATCAAAGATATGGCTAGATACGTAGGAGCCTTTAACTCCATTCAAAAATCTCAAAAAGATATAAAGAGAGTATTCCAAGATCGTGTTTTTACTCGGGCCGGGAGAATGCGGGGTCGTTTTCCCGGCCGAGGAAACTCAAACTCAAGACCCTTCATGTCTCGTGGTGGTGGCAGATTCAACTTTAACAACTCCAACAACTTTGGACAATTTTATCCCCAAAGACAAAGACCCCGTGGAAGAAACTTCAGAGGCGAGAGGAGACAACGCTCCTTTTCCACAGGTAAGAACCTTACCAGACCCTTCAGATACCCCTCCAAAGGTGGGAGGGAGACTACTCCAATTTGCTGGAAACTGGAAATTGGTGACAAAAGACCCGTGGGTACTCAATACAGTAAAGGGCTACAAAATAGATTTTATAGCTACTCCTTTTCAGAGAAAAGCCCCAAGAGAAATAACATTCTCGGGCAAAGACAAAATGTTAGTCTCTCAGGAAGTCCAAGAACTCCTAAAAAAAGGCGCAATAGTTGAATCTTTTTCCCCAGGGTTCCTCAGCAATATATTTCTGGTAGAAAAGAAAAACAAAGAGCAAAGACCAGTGATAAATCTGAAGGAGCTAAATCAGTGGGTGATTTATCAACACTTCAAAATGGAGGGAATTCACCTCCTAAGGGACGTGTTAAGGAAAGGAGACTGGTTGACGAGACTCGACCTAAAAGACGCCTACCTAACGATACCTATTTGGGAACCTCATCAAAGGTTTCTACAATTCACATGGCAAGGCCACCTATACCAATTTTGCAGCCTGCCTTTCGGCCTCTCGTCCTCCCCCTGGTGCTTCACCAAAGTACTCCGACCCATCGCATCCTGGTTGAGACAAAGGGGAATCAGGATGATCATTTATCTCGACGATATCCTTATAATGGCACAGTCAAGAAAGACTGTCTCCTCTCATACAGATCTCACGATACGTCTTCTACAACACCTAGGTTTTATCATAAACCTAAAAAAGTCTTGTATAATTCCTTCTCAACAGACCCAATTCCTAGGGTTCTTGGTAGATACTGTAAAGACAGAACTCCGTCTCCCCAGCGACAAAGTGAGGAAAGTCAGAAAAGAACTGAGGAAAACACTTCTTATGAAAGTCTTTCCCCTGAGATACCTAGTCAAAATCCTGGGCCTTCTTTCCTCCACAATTCAAGCTATATTCCCATGTCCCCTCCATTATCGGGCTCTACAGAGACTGAAAACGAGACATCTGAGAGCCAACGGCTCGTACTCCCAACTAATTTCACTAGATCAAGAATCCAAAACCGAGCTACTCTGGTGGCTCAAAAATTTAGAAGCTTGGAATGGCAGAGCCATTTTCGGAGATCTGCCAGATCTAATAATAGAATCAGATGCAAGTTTAGAAGGCTGGGGTGCAAGATGCGGGAACTTATCCACTGGGGGTCGCTGGACCCAACAAGAAAAAGAATTGCATATCAATTGCTTAGAGTTACTAGCAGGCTCGTTTGCAGTTCGCTGTTTTACTCAAGACTCAATGAAATGCTGCGTAACTTTACGAATGGACAATGTGTCTGCAGTTCGCTATGTCAGCAAACTGGGCGGCCCTCATTCCAAAGACCTGACAGACTTGGCGAAAGGCCTATGGAACTACTGTTTGAATAAAGGTATTTCAGTTGTAGCGGAACACATTCCCGGACTGAAAAACGAAGTTGCAGATTGGTGTTCCAGGAATTTCAAGGATTCCAGCAACTGGAAATTGAACAGAGATGTATTTCTGTCCATTCAATCGAAGTGTGGTCCATTCAAAACAGATCTATTTGCAGACCGTATAAACACCCAACTGAAACAATTCTTCAGTTGGAGGCCGGACCCTCAAGCCATGAAAGTAGATGCCTTCCTACAAGATTGGACAAACCTAGCACCTTATGCCTTCCCCCCTTTTTCAATGCTCCCTCGTCTCCTTCTCCACGCTCGACGTTACAGTCAGAGCATGGTAGTGATAGCCCCTCTCTGGAGATCCCAAGCATGGTTTCCCATCATCCTGGAAATGAGCATAGATTTCCCAATTTTAATTCCTTCCTTCACGGAAATCCTTCTAGATCCAGAAGGTCATACACATCCCCTGATAGAGCAGGGCCTTCTAATTCTGCCGGCATGGAAGATTTCAGGAGACAGTGGAATGTCCCTGGACTTTCGTCAAATGCTTTCAGACTCATTTCAGAGTCTTGGGCACCCGGAACAAGGAAAGCTTATAGACTGGCATGGAACAAATGGGTTCGCTGGTGCCTTCAACGACGTTACGATCCCGTTTCAACTGATTTAGTCAATGTTATCAACTACCTTTCGGATCTTTTTACTTCAGGTCTTTCTTACAGAACTGTTAACGTTTATAGATCCGCAATTTCAGCCGGTCATTCTTTAATTAACGAAACATCAGTTGGACAAAATCTTCTTACTAAAAAGATAATGAGAAGCATGAGGGTTTTAAACCCTCCTGGCCCTAAATATACCACCCTGTGGGACGTCACTCTTGTTCTTAGGACTTTAGCGTCATGGGGAGATAACTCTTCTCTATTGCTCAAACGCATCTCTTTTAAAATTACTGTCTTATTGTGTCTGGTGTCTTTTCGTAGAACTTCTGACGTTAAGGCTTTAGACATTTCTAGTAGGGCCTTTCAACCCGAAGGAGTTTGTTTCGTCCTTAAGAAAAGAACGAAGACCTTATCCTCTTCAATTTTCTATCCCTTTTTCCCTGAAAATGATAGACTTTGTGTGGTTAAATGTTTAAAGGAATATGAAAAAAGAACTAAATATCTTAGAATGAATGAATCACAACTAATAATTTCTTATAAATCTCCTCATAAAGGAGTCTCTTCCCCTACTTTAGCCAGGTGGGTTAAGAATGTCATGCATGAAAGTGGTGTTGATATTTCTGTTTTTGGTGCTCATTCTTTAAGAGGTGCTTCAGCCTCTAAAGCCTTCTGTTTAGGAGGAGGTTTACAAGACATCCTTAGGGCTGCAGATTGGTCTAATGATACTATGTTTAGAGCATGTTATTTCAAACCAATATCTAATGTGATTGATAATGTTCTTAATGCACTTTAAACTTGCATAATATGGCCTCCGTGTCTTGCCATAAAATTTAGGGTATGCACCTGTTACAACGCATTTTTTACTCCGCACTACCACTACAACGCAGGCATTACAACGCATACCATTACAACGCATTGCGCTGGGGGGCGCTCTAGGATAAGAGGTAAGTTTAATTTACTATCCAACACCTTCCCTAGGGTCCACGGGGACTGGAGTTAGAATAGTAAATTATACTTACCACTATCCAGCACCCCAAAGCGCTATGCGTTGTAACGGTATGCGTTGTAAATACCGCGTTGTAATGGTATGCGGAGTAAAAGTATGCGTTGTAACATCATATATCCGCAATTTAGATTTTTCACAGCCTGCTGGGCAGAAAATCTGGATTTTATTAAGGACACGGAGGCTAATATTATCCCACCTCTTTCTTCATACCCTCCCATTTGTATGAAATTACGATGTGTACCTTTTTTTCTTTCAGAATAACCTGATCCTGGATTTTATCTATGGAGTTTTGGATCTTCAAGTTTTGGATCCTCAAGTTTATCTCATGTTGATCTTTCTTCGCTGTTCTTGAACAAAGAAGGCTGAGAGATGGTTTCTAAGAGACTTTATTCTTACTCAGAATGTTCATTGAAGTTCTATATTCTTCAATTGTTGCTACTGAGCTGTGGTAATAAAGGAGATTTGCATAATATTAGCCTCCGTGTCCTTAATAAAATCCAGATTTTCTGCCCAGCAGGCTGTGAAAAATCTAAACTTTCGTTAGACATCGATCAGAAAAACAGGCCGTCATGGTAAAGTATAGGTGATTGTGTGCATCTGGAATGGGTCTAAATGAGGCCTGTGGCCTGGCTGAGGACGCTAGCAGTGGCACTGCCTCTACTGCACTGAGTTTCTGCTCTGTGATAACCTCTCTTTAATGGTGCGCGCATGGCACTTCCCATTTGGATCAACAAAGAGTTTCAAGTGAAAATTTACCTGAATACCTGTGTGCACTGCTAGATGTGTTTAACAATCCAATTTCAACCTTATGTACATATACAATTTAATATAAAGTTTTGCACAAATACTTTTCCCCTAGTTTTAATCTCACTTCATCCACTGTTCAAAGTACAACATTTTTATTTTTTCACAATCTGACTGGTCTGCTGTTCCTGAGCTCCTATGGACTTCGAAAGATTCAACAATACAGGTGGTGGTTCTGCAACTCCCTCGAGGCCTTGACTGTCTTCACAGCAAGTTTGAAGCCAGTATCCCTCATCGGAACCACTGGAGCAGTAACCCTGTGCACAGCATTGACTTGCTGTTGCCAAGGCTTGCTGATTCTCTTCACCAGAGATCTTCGGGCTCCAAGAAGCTCCAGCCTCAAGCATCTCCTGCAACCAAGAACTTCATCTGCACCGCATCCTCTGCACCGTGGGCCATCATCCTTTGGTGAGCTCCTCAAGGTCCTCTTGCGACTCCTGTGCCTTCAGGCGTGGGTCCTCTTGAGGGTCTTCTTTGTCTCCAGTGAGCTGCCCTGCTTACTCGGAGCCTGCTCTGATTTATCTGCTCATGGTTAGTCACTTGGACCTTGCTGGTTCCGACACTGAACCTTTTTCGACTACTATATTGGTTGCCATTACCAAGGCTTGTTGGTGCCCCTGCCGGACACTGATCCCCCCAAAGGCTCTTGACATCCAACATGGGACAACTCTTGAACAGTGCCTGGTCTTTCACAGTGCCGCCTGGTCTGCACAGCTGCAACTTCAAGGACACCGTCAACTCTCCTGCATCCCTACATCAGTGGACATTTGTCTTCCGTACCTACTGGTCACTCCTGAGTGGCATAGACTCTCTCATCTCTGCTTGCAGGTACCTCTCATCTCAAATCCACCTCTGGGTTCCACGGGACTCTTTCACCTTCTTCACCAGCGGCATCTTCACTGAAGTCCTCCAATGTGGCCTACGGCGGTTTCCAACGTCACTTTGCACCTGTGCACCCGGCTTCCCTGGTGCAGATATCCTGGTTTGTGGGGTATCCACAGGTGGGGTGACTCTCCAACCTTCCATCTTCCCTGGGGTTTCTTCAGGGTCCGCTGGGAAGGGTCATTCTTCTTTAAAACTGGAACCACAACGTACCTTTTTACTTGTATTGATCACGCAGTAGTGTTCCCACTCTGTACACTGCGTCTGTGGGGTTCCTGGGTATTTACCATGGATGGTTACTTGGGTCCCCGGCTCTTCTACATCTTCTGGGTCCAGTCCTGACTTAAGTTGTGGTTTGCATTCCACTATTTTAGTATATGTTTTGGTCTCCCCCTGGAGACCACTGTGTATTGTGCTACTTACTTGTTCTAATATCTGGTATCAAAGTATTGTACGTATTGCGGTTATATCTCTGGTTAGGAGATATTGCAATGTGTTAGTGAGTGTTTATAATAAATACATATTTATATAACTAGACTGTGTGGTTCTCGTTCACTTAACCTACACCATACAATTAAGTACTGGTAAAACAAGCTGCTTTACACTCCTTCTTGACTAAGCCTGAAGGCTGCTCTCCACAACTACCACGTAGAGAGCTTTCTAAGGTTGTCTAAGACCACTCAAATGACCATAAGGGTGGTATGGAATAGTGCAGGGTGCTATATTTACATAAGGAGCACCATATACTAAGCCAGCTTCATACAGTAGACTCGAATAGGACCCTCAATGTGGCACCCTAAATGTGGTAACATTGCTTGGACGAGCATGCACTGGAATTGGAGAAGACCTCTACGTTCATGGAACAAAAAAGTGAATGCAATGTGGCTAGCATATACCTGCAACTTGTTGTCAATTCATGTTGGTCAGGATATCAGGCTTCAAGGTTTTGATGGGCTTTAACTCGTTTAGGGCAGACAACAACCCTTTGACGTCCACCACACTACTTTCACAGTACCGACGACTTCCACAGGTCATCCATAGAATTTGAAAAGAAAATGTTTCAGGTATAAACACCAGAAGTGTTTTCTTTTGCAAAATCAAATTTTGCATGCAAGGGAAATGCTTCCTTGTAGTCCCAAGTTCGATTTTGTGTTTTGCTGTATTGCGCTGCACGCTGTGTGAACTGATGTTACACAGCAAAACAAAAGTGAAAGCAGATCAAGCTAATGGATTCTGCGGGATCCACAAGGGTCCTACCACACAGCATTCCTACACTTCTCCTGATAACAGAAGTAACCCACTTGTGTGACTGAGCTATTGCCCAATGAACAAAAGGCTCCCAAAGGCTCCTAAAACACAAGGATGGATCAAGATGTTGCTTTGCAAATTTACCAATTCTAGCGAAGTGAGTATCTGTGATATTAGGCCAGGGCTCGACTGGCAACCAAGGAAACCTTCCAGGCCCAGACATTTCTGAAAACAAGGTACCTAGGGAAGTCTAGGCTGGTGTAGCTTGCGTGGACCCCAAAACTTTAGCTTACCCTAAATTGCCTGCAAACACCAAACACTAGCTAGATAACAGATTTTCCTTATATTTCTGTGAAGCATAATTCCAGAATATGTGAGTATCCATAAAATTCCTACCACCCAGAGTTTACACACTTCTCCCAATAATAACACTACCCAAATGTTCACCAACTATTATGCATTTAGTTCATTAATTACATAGGGCCTCATAACAGCAGAGTATCTGTTATTGCCATAAATTAGAAACAGATAAAGCAGAATTTAAAAGGAACAACTACATTTCAAAAAGCTGTTTAATACTACACAGATCTTAAGTTACAATATATAAAAAATCTGAAAATGTTAGTCGATGTTGAGCAGAGAAGCTTAGAGAAGTCAACTATAAAACAAATGCTTTCAGCCTAAGATGCCCTGAATATGATTTCAACAATCATTGGTTCAAGGAGATGAATCCTTGGTGTATTGACCCTGCCAGGGTTATTTAAATATTAATTCCTTTTTGGAAGCTAGTTTGTTATAGCAGTCCTTTGTGATATGGCAGGCTATATTGTGTCGTTTCAGATTCTCACTACTGCTAGTTAGGCTATTTGCATCCCTCTGCAGCAGGTACAATTGCATAACGTACTATCTGGTTCCTGCAAACAAAATAAAGAACTGTAGAGCAGATACATTAACTCCCCAGGCTGTATTTCACAACAGACCAATGTAGGCTCGAGCAACGTCAGTCAAATGTAAGTCGTACCTGACTTGTAATAACTGTCCAAGCACCATTAGCTAATCAAAGCACCATGCCATATTGGAATCTGGAGTTTTCTGATTGGACATTGCTTCTTCTGAATGACTGGTAAGTTTGGGTAGTGGAAACAACTTATGTATTAGGAATAGTAAATTTCATGAAAGTTTCTGGCTGAAGAAAAACATGACTCAATGTCCTGTACGGTAGAGCAGTCTCTTCACACACCAAATTCTTTTCTGACATACCATATGAGTTAAGGTAATACCCATTTGTTGGAAAATGAGGTAGCATCTGTGAGGCCTGCACAGATAACATGACTACATTTGCCATTGAGCCGCGCTGTCGGTCCTCTGCCGCGATTGACTCCCGTTGGAGGATCTGGTCCCACCCGGACCCCCTGGTGAGTAATCCAGCTCGGGGAGCCCATCCCGGGGCGATCAGCAGTTTTTCAGGGGCTCGGTCCCACCTGGGCCCCTCGCACCACACTCTGTCTTTCTTTCCTTTCAGGGAGGCCCGGCCCCACCTGCATCACTGTGCTGAATGGCAGCCCGGGGTGCCCACCCCCGGCTGCTCCTGCTGGCTCCCCGCTCAGCCCGCCCTCTGTGTGTGGCCGTGGGAGCCGGTGCACCCCTGCTGGTCTGCCCGCTCCGGTGGGCAGACGCTGAGACCTCCTCTGCCTCACCAAACCTTGGGCTTGCCCCACCCACCTGCCAGCACTCGGGCCCGGCATGGGATCGTGGGCCCGAACATCTTTGCAGGGGGAGGCGCGACGGCGCTCTCCCCATCCAGCGTCGGCCAGGGTGGGCTCCTGCCACCCCAAAGGGGGCATTTTCACGGGGAGCGCAACAGCAATCCAACTTTGCTTCAGGCCCGGGGATGGGGTCCTGGACCCCTCTTCTCCTTTTCCCAAGGGGTAGCGCGACGGCGCCCCCCTGCCTCCGGTTTCGGCGGGGGCCAGAGTGGGCTCCTGGGATGCCGCAGGAGGCCTTTTTTACAGGGAGTGCGATGTTGCTCCCCGACTGTTCTTCTTGTGGGGGCAGCCCCCAGGACCTGACCCACCCCGGGGGAACTTCTGGGATGGGGGCGGAGCCCCACACGCTTTGTTGCCGCTTTTCAGGGGTCGCCTACCCTCTGGGAGGCCTATCTCGGCCCTCAGGGGTCCGATCTTCATGCTCTTAGTCTCCTCTTGCTCCTGGTGGTGCTCCCCAGCCACTGGGAGCATTCTCTATTGCCCTCCTTGTCTCCAAGAGGCTGCACTCTGCAGGGAGCTGTCTTCACAGGCTCTCTGCACCAGCATTTCGCCTGTTCTCCTCCTGGACCTCTTTTCTTCCTGCGCAGAGGCCCCTGCTTCTGGACTCTTCTCCTGGCGCGGTTCCAGACCCTGGGGGCAGTCAGGGGGTTCTTCCTTCAAACTGCCCATTGCGCCAGGCTCCAGCACCTTCTGCTTCAGCAGACCACCCCCAGAGAGAGCTTCTCTTCCTGTGAAAGTACTTTTTAAAAGTTGAGTAGGGGGCTGGCAGGAAGTCTCTGTTTGTCCTATCAAACAGTGACACTTCACTTCACTGCCCCTGCCCCCTCCTTCTTGCCCAGCCTCTGGGTTTGTTCAAAATGACGTCGTCCAGGGTCTCTTGCCACATGGTCTCTGAAAAAGCCCCTTCCCCCCTCGCTGCCTTCCCTCCTTGGTGCAGCCTGGTGCCTGGCACCCAGTGGTAGCTGCTAATGGATGAGCCTGTAGCCCCACCCATCTTTTCTTCAGGGAGAGGAGGCCTTAGCTTGTGGAAGAAAGGTTATCAATCCATCCTACTGAGGTCAGCCCTCAGCCAGGCCCTCGTTATGGCTGACTCAGAGAAATGTGAAATTTCTGGATGACCAAAATCAGCAGAAAATTTGACTTTGGACTCTGCAGAACACTCCTTTTCACATCTGTTACAGTGTACTTTAGTGCATGTCTGGAATCTGTAGGCCTTATGAAAGTTACTCTAGCCCATGGGCTCCATATCCCCATAGTGGAATAATGAAGTGAAAAACAGTAAAACACACTGACTTTTCCTGGCATGTTTCTTCCAGTGTATAAAGCCCATTCCATGTCACCACCCCATTCTGCATAAGTCCTGCCACACCAGTCTATCTGCACCTGCTGTTTGGCTGCGCACGCTAGGAATCTCCCCTGCGCAGCCCCTACACGTGTGCACACGAATGTGCACGTGTCTGCATGTAACCAGCCCGGTGTCCCTTACGCCAGCTGCTGCACAGTGGCCTTGTCAAGCCAGTGGGGCACCAGTAAAATCCCCATGGAGTCTCTTTCATTATGAGTTTACTGTGGGTGAGTCCCAACTTATGAGGCTCCCCCACAGTAAAAGCTCAACAATTAGGTGCTCAAAAAGCGAATAATACGGGCGGCCCATAGTGTCAGAACCACCTTCTAAAACCATTGAATTCTTGGCCTCCCAGCTGTGACATCATACTAGTGTTGATACTACCTTTCATATCAGTTCCTCACACACAACACTGTGGTGTCCCACAGGGGTCCATCATAACCCCTCTACTATTCAACATCTACCTAACCTCCTTACCAAACCTTATTTGATCATTCAACTTTACCTGTTAGAACTATGTAGATAACACCTAAACATAATTAAACAATGATGGTCTGAAAGACTTCTACAATTTAAAACTTGAGGACTACCTTTGGGCCAAAAACACATAGATGATGAATAACTATCTAATGCTAAATACCCAAAAGACACAGCTTATAACCTGTGGACAATGACAAAAAAGCAGCCTGACACCATATGGCCCAAGGAAACCCATGGGTAACAATGGATTCAGACCTATGTTTGACACTGCATTTTAACAACACAATACAGTAGACTGCCTTCTACGCATTGAAAACCCTATATTACATCCTCCCATACCTTGGATACCAACAGAAACTACAAGCCATCTTCACACTTGTAGTCTTCAAGCTTGACTATGCCAACAGCTTATACCATGGCGCAGCATTCATAATACACACAATACAACTCATCCAAAAGGGTGCTGCAAGATTTTCTTTCTGCCTTCGCCCAAGAGAACATTACTCCAGTCTTACACTCACTCCACTGGGTACCTATACAAAGAAGGACAATGTTTAAGGCACTTTGGATTGTTCACAAAGCCTCTAAGGAAAAGGACTACTATACCTATAAGTAAAATGTAAGCAATACAAACAAATTAGCACACTTTTTTTTGTCCTCATACCACCATTGTATCCAAATTGCAGCCTGCCAGCTGTTCTGTACCTCCCCAGGCTTTTTGCGATATCTCAATAGTCCTGCGCACGAGCCCATTCAGTCCCATTTTTTCCTTATTTACTAGGTATCCTGAATAGGCCCCGTATTCTTCTGCTAATCGTTCTACTCCTGGGATTGTGATGGCAGGATCTGCTGTGTAGATAATAAGATCGTCCGCATACAAAGCGATTTTTATTCTAAATGCTCCCACACGGAAAGTCATGACCTGGTCATCTTGATGGAGCCCCTGGGTGAATGGCTCAATATATATATTAAACAACAAAGGGGAAATGGGGCAGCCCTGTCTCGTCCCTCTAAAGATCATAAAACTCTTAGTAAGAGTGCCATTAAGGGAAATCCTAGCAATTAAACGATGATATAGGGCTTTTATTGTAGTTAAAAAAGAGGGCCCAAACCCCATGATCTCCAGTACTGCCCATAAATACTCTCAGTAGACTCAATCAAAAGCCTTGACAGTGTCCAATGTGACCACCACCAAAGGAGCCGACCTTGCTGTAGCTATATCAATACATCCAATTAATTGCTGGGTCAATTCATCCATTTGTCTCCCAGGATTAAACCCTTTTTGGTCTTCATGTATCAGCTGAGATACAACTCTAGACAGCCTCCCTGCTAAAATGCTGACAAAGATCTTATAATCTGCATTAAGGAGGGATATCGGCCGATACGATTCCACCTTTATAGGGTCCTTAGCAGGTTTTAAAATCAGGACTATAGAGGCCTCCCTCCAGGATTCTGGGACCTGCACCTCCCCCATGTAAATCACATTAAACATACTTTCCCAAACAGGTAATATTGTAGCGTTCTAATCTAGGACCCTGATCGATACTGTGACCTTATGCCCCTATTCGGCTATAAATCCATTTATTCCCTATATTGGCATAACCGCTCAAGTGCAATATTCAGAAACTCGTCTCTGGCCTCACACGAACAGAGCCACATTCCAGAATAGCTTTCTCTGCCACTTCCTTTGCAACCAATTAGTGCAATGACATAGCAGAAGTTACTATCTGAGATTCCTAGATTAACACTCCGAGTTCTTCAACAAGATAAAAACTCAGCAACCTGGAAATCCCCGCCTGCTGTGTTTTGATTAGCAATAGAACTCTAATGAGCACTGATAAACGATCACTTCCTAGTGACATCTTTATTGACGTCTTATGTCCAAAAACAAGGCACCTTTCAGGTATAAATATTACCAACGTTGCCTTAAGCAAACGCTGAAGCTATCAATGCTGCTGTGTTGCTGTCTGCCGTTGTTTCGCTGAAGCTGATGCTGCCAGCTATCTCGCTGCTGCTGAAGAAGCTGTCATGCTGATGATACCATAGCTGCTATCGCTACTGCTATCGCTGCTAACTAGCGAACGATGGTGTGGTGAACTTAGGAGCTGAACAGCCGTCCCCTGCAAAGAGCCCAGCAGATGCAAGCTGCCCGCGGACGCTGCCCCTCCTCCTCCTCCTCCTCCTCGACGCGCTGAGAAGAGACGCTGTCTTTCTCCTGCAGAGAAATCCAGCTCCAGCGTTTCTGGTCTACCCTTGCGGGTGACTGGGATATCCAGTCCTGAGGGAGATACCAGACCTCCATCATTCTATTCCAGAGGTATGGTGTTGACTAAACCCTTAGAGAGAATTCTTGAAGCAAACCTTGGCAAAACCAACTTACCTTAAAGCTACTTACTTACTCCCCTCCCAAGTATTAGGCTTAGGTCAGGTACACTGGGGTAGGCGTAGTTAGAAGCACCAGTTGAGTATTTTAGCCTAATGTATATATGAATGTATATATGTTTTATTCATTTTAAACCATTGTATGGCTAAGAAACCATATCAATGATTTTACAGTATTATTTCGCAATACTTATCTTACTGTACGTACTTTTTATAATAACAAGTCTTGCAATTGTGGCAATTAATTTCTCTTGTACGAGAAGAAAGACTGTTCAATAAATGTTACCTTTATTGACAACGCCCGTCTCTCTATTCTCTACATATTGTGAAAGTAAACTGCACAACCACTGACTGAGTAAAATAACTGTCTATTGTTTCACACGACCCTAGAGATTGACTCTTGATCTGAGGAGCAAAGTTGTCATGTTGCACGGTTGTTGGAAAACTGAATCCCTTCTTGTCTGTACCAGGGAAGCTGATCACTTCCTATTCAGAGAAGAAAGTTTCCAGTGACCTCTGAGCTAGTTGGTAACAAACCCAATTAAGTTTAGCATAGTCAGTGGAGGCCTGGAAGATCCGCACTTCTACGTCGATACTACTGTTTATGTTATTCCAATGCGCAGGGCCTATTGGGAAAATAGGAACTACACTACATGGCGCCCAAATGTTTGGTAAGGCGATAAACTAACGCAAGACGTTAGAGTAACTCAGTCGTGCATATTTCACACAGACCCCTTTCTCCCGTAAATACTCCAATAGAAGTCTGGAGTGGGTGAAAGGTTAAAATCCGCCCGAACTCATTAGGAAGAGATTCCTATGTAAAGCTCTGGTTTATTCAACGTTGAAGGATACAGTGTTCCAAAATATTGTGCACCTAATCTTTGTCTCCTTGGAGACCTACTCTGCAAACACTGCATTTATAAAATGTCAGACAGTGAAGAAGAAAGGGAAGCAGCTAGGCTGGCAACCCTACTAATAGAGGAAGACACGAGTCTCCTACAGGCTGAACCGGATGCAATAATCATCCCGGTACATTTAAGAAAATCTATAACTTTAAAACTTAACGAAAACGGACTGACACCACAAGGTGGTACAGTAATTTTCGTGATAGAGGCACACGAATATCGACAGACAGAGGTATTCTATTCATGGATAAACTTTCCAGCGGCAAACGCTAGAACAAAAGAGTTTCACTATTACAAAATAGAGAAACCTCCGGATGAGTACGCTCCTTTTGAGGAGACTGAAATCCCACTAAAATTCCAAGAGCACCTGCTCTGGTTTAATGGCGCCCTAAAACATAATGATCATATTACCAGGCTCGGTCCACTAGGTAGACCAGGAGCAACGTGGCCGGTTCTAGCCAGCTACACACCAGACCCGGACATTGCAAAAATGTCAAAAGAAGAGCTGTTAGTACAGCTAAAAACACTTATAAAAATACATAGGCAATTAGTCCAATATGTAATGCGGACTGCAACAGTCCAACCAGCTGTTAATGTACCACAGCTGACCCCTCATCAGGGGAACACTAATAAAATTACACCACAGAACATACAGTCATGTCTTGGTAAAACACCCGTAAAACGGGAACAAATTCCTTTCTGGTTAGCACAGAAAATCACTCAAATAGAGGCAGTATTTCCGGCTACTACCCCTATCGAGAAACACAGAATCATAGAGAAATGCTATGAAGAATTAGGTAGAGACAGCTTGGGTGGAAAACCAGTAAAGCCCCAACTGCTCGAAAATCCTGAAAAATTATTTATTAAAAATAATTTAAACACTCCTAAAAAGAGCTGGGATGGAAATAAACAATCCACTCCCAAGGAAAAGGTTTTCCAGCCCAGAGGAAGGTCTCCTCGACGGAGGGAAAGAACTCCGACTCGAGAACACCAGTCTCCCCAGAGGGAGCCCTCTGAGAAAAGATACAACCTTAGAAATAGGGATAATTTGAAAAAACCTGATAGATATCAAAGTATTGATACACGTCCCTCTCGATCTTTTTCGCAGAAATCGGAAAGAAGAGGACGGTCAGACCCAGGAGAGCACACCAAGTCCAAAGACAAGGAACCTGCTCAGAGTAAAAAATCTCAATTTCCAAAAAAGAAGGTAGCCAGTATTAGAGTAATCAACCATGCCGAGAATACTGAGGACACAGTTGAAAAACGGGGAGTGGGCAAAGACAATGCTAGACAGTGCAGCAGAAATCAGTATAGCCCGCAAGATCTTGATGAGTCATCTGGAGACAGTGGACACGAATGAATACATTCAGGTTGAAACTGCCGACACCAGACTTAGCGAGCCCCATAAAATATATGAAATAACATTGCGTATAGAGGGTGATAAGACTAGGAAAATAAAGGGTCTATTTTGGGATAAACTCTCAAAAGGCTATGATATTCTGTTAGCTGAAAAAGATTGGCCCCCAGAGTTTGTCAGGGAGTGCCCTCGTGGCGAAGAAATGATTATGCCTGCCTTCTCGAATCACATTCCGATTCACAAAAAATATACTTATGCAAGGAAATGGGCAGTAGCCCAGGCACCGGCATTATATAAAAATCATGTAGCATGGGATGAGGACTCACCTCCTCACAAAATCTAGTTAAAAAGTGAACCAATTGCCCAACGGCAGTATCCCATCAAGCAAGAAGCTAAAAAACAAGTCAGGGAGATCTTAGCTCAACTTGAATACCAGGGGGTGATTGAAACATGCACCTCTCAAATGAACAATCCTTTGTTTCCTGCCTCCAAGCCAGACAATTCATATCGTCTAGTTTTGGACTACAGACACCTTAATGCATGTTGCAAAACTTTTGCAGTACAAAACTCGCGTAGTGCAGCCCTAATGAATAACATAGTTAGGAAAAAATATAAAACGACATTAGACATATCGAATGGTTTCTTTTGTAAAAACATTGCACCAGAAAGCAGATACTTGACCGCTTTCTCAGCATTTGGGTCGCAGAAAAAATTCTGTCGACTCCCACAGGGGTTCAAGAACAGCCCAGGACTATTCTCAGCTAGGGTAACAGAGTTACTACAAATTTATGATGATGAGGCATTATCTTACGTAGATGATATCTATCTCACAGACGATGACTTGGATACTCACTTGAAAAGAGTGAACACCATTATACTTGGGTTCGCAGCAGAGGGTTACAAATTCAACTTTAAAAAGTCTCGAATTGCCCATCTGACAGTATTATTTTTGGGATACGAATTATCAAGTGAAGGAAAAAGCCTAGCGGACAACTTCTTAGAGAAGTGCGCTGTACTCCAAGCTCTAAAAACGCGGAAGAATTTACAATCGATTCTAGACTTTCTGAATTTCGGAAGAACTTACATTCTAAATTACGCAGAGAGGGTTAAACCTCTCTACGAACTAATAAAACCTGATTTTAAACAAATCAATTGGACTCAAAAACACACAGAAATTTTGAGATCACTGCAAACAGACATGTTAGCTAAAACAAAATTAGATACACGTGACAAAACTCGCGATCTTGTAATCCGAGTCATCCCAGGAGGATGCGGATTCACGTACCTAACCTCTAATGAGGGAGAAAAGGTACCAATTTCAATTAAATCTCACTTGTACACACAAGTAGAAAAAACATTCAGTCACACAGAAAGAACTGTGAAAGCAGTGCAAATTGCATTAGCCAATGAACGAGAATTAGCACATGGTAAAAGGATTAATATCCTCACAGCGGAATCCGCCTTCGAGGCGCTATTCAGCCCAGTAAACCTGCCTACAGTGTCACTGGATCCGAAATGGATACAGTGTGTAGATTCTCTAGGAGCGGAAGATGTGAAATACTATTTCGCCCCGCAATTCGAAGAACTGAATGATTTAGAATATGAAGAAGAATATCCTCTGCAAATCGAACTTCTGCCTCTCCCGCAATACACCTGTATAATCTATACAGATAGATTTGTACAGCATTTCAACGTAGAGAGCAAATCCTACGATGCAGCCTGTGCGATTATTAAAGGTCGTTGGCTGTGGGGTAAATTCAGACCGGAAGTAACAAAAACTGAATCAGTAAGAAACTGTTCGGCTCAGAGAGCTGAAATCAGATCTTTAAAGATGGCGCTTGAAAATGCGGAACGTGAATTCCCGACACTAATCGTGTGCGATTCTCATTTATGCGTCAACTCTTACAATAATAAACTGCAGAGCTGGATTGAAAACGATTACAAAGATGACACAGGTGCCACAATAAAGCACAAATTGCTCTGGAAACAGGTAGCTCTTTTACAGAAAGAACTAGAAAAGACTCACGTGATACACGCACAGAGTCTTCAACGTGATGGCGTTCACGTTGCAGGGAATTCATTGGCTAATACAGCCACAGCGGAAGCAACTAAACCGGCTTCCGTAGCCACAAAAAAGCGTGCAGAAAAATACATAGACGGGGAAACCATGCTGGCAGTAAAAACGACCGTAAAAGGCGACTGTGCAGCACTGCCCGTGAACTATCCACTCAATTATGCATACATAATCGATGCAAACTCCGTTCCTTTTGCTCGAATCCCTGGAGTGAGGGATAGGGTAATTCCAAACACGAACAGGAGAATATTTTAATAGCAGACGCACATATGGGTTTGGGTCCTAGGCACAGAAAGATCAAGGAATCCCTGACTGAATTACAATCAGTATACTGGTGGCCGGGAATGAGTGTACAACACCAAATATATGCAAACAACTGTGAAAACTGTAACAGGGATCGCAGTAGTGAACTATGCTACCGTCTACCAATCAGAAACAGCGTAACACTGTCTACACCCCATCCTGCGTCCTATTAATCGTTAAGGCTAAACACACTTAAAAAATGTGGCCTCCAGTGCTCGGCTGACGCTAGAACGGTTATAAAAGATCTGCGAGTCTTTATCGGCACATACGCAATTGCCACGTTCCATTCTGACCAGGGTCCTGCTTTCAGCTCTCGAGCTTATAAGGAGGCCATGGCCAGCATGGGAATTGGGTTGCGGTATTCTTGTCCGTCGCACCCCGAAGGGAATAGTGTGGTAGAAAGAAAAAAACGGGACATAAAGCGATCTAAAACAGCGAAGGTATTAGGTTCAGGCGCTGGGTGGGTCAAACATTTAATAAGTGTCCAGACCAGTCTTAACAATTTGCCAAGAAATTCTCTAAAAGGTTTCAGCCCATACGAACTATTGTTCGGAATTAGAATGAGAATTCAGGACTTAGATAGTCAGGTATCAGTGGTACAAGATAAGATAACAGACTTTGACATCAAAGATCGTTTGGCTGTTTTACAGGAACTGAATGAAACAAGAAAATCCTTAAGCAACATAAAGTTAACAGCCAGATACCACTGACGAGGCACCACAAGCAACAGCCCCAGCAAGGCCTGTCTGGATTCCAAAGATTGGGGATCTAGTCAGAGAAAAAATCGCGGAGAAGAAGGAATTTGGGCCTTCTTACAGAAAAGCAGTACCTGTCTTGGCAGTCACCGGAACAAGATCAGTTGTACTACCGCCCCTTGATGGTAAAAAGGAGAACAGAGTTGTATCTATCGACCTGGTAAAACCACAAGCATGTGGCCTATAATCAACAGTAGGCCCAGTGGACTCCCGAGAAACAACAGAATACCCAAACTTGCAACAATCCAAGAGGTTCAAACTGAAAGACTAATCACATTCGATCAGCCTGCAGTGCACAGAGAAGAACTATGCAATAATGCCATGGAACTCGTGCCTCTTGAGACACAGATTGAAACAGTTCGTCAAGAAACACCAGTCTACAATAATGTGGCATCAGAAAGTGCTACCGAAAGACAGATTGAAAGAACAATCCCAACAATTGACAGAACTGCCTCTGGTTATTTCATCGACTTCGACAACTCTTCCGAGGATCAAAGTAACCCCGAAGTGATGCCAGAAACAAAAATGACTTTTAAAGAAAAAGCAACGGAACTCTTTCATCAACTGAAGGAAATTTACCTTATTTCCCCTTGGTTATAGTTCTGGTTCGGTCTAGGTGTATTTTTCCTCCTGCTTTGGCTCATCATGGTACTTTGTTTGGGAAAATTCATTGAGGGAAAATATAGTACAATGGACACAGCAAGTCAGAACATCAACTTAGTCCTCAAACCACACAGATCATCCCACGTGAAGAAAAGAGAACTGTCAACAGTAAATGTCACAGCCATTCCAATACCTGGTGGGGTAGTATGGGAGAAAACTGACTATGAGATCTATGGTCCGGTCGAAATCCTGAAGTATCCTCATCAACTGAAGGTTTCCTTAAGTGACTTTGTAAAACCTAGTACATTCTCTGATGATTGGGACTTTAACAGTATTAATGACATGATGTCTAATTTAGTAATGTCAGCTAGATTCACAGAACATGATTATTTACAAGGTTCGTCTAGTTATGAACAGGTATTCTGTTTTACACATTATGGCGATCAATATTTGCATAAATCTGCACAGCCTAGAAATGTTTTTAAGTATAATCAATGGGAACATTGTGCTACACCACCTAAAAGCAGTTCTAAAACATTCTTTGAGAAATTCAAGTACTTCTCAGGGTTTAACACCAGTAATGCAGAAACGTTTTATTACAAACTGTTAGATAAAACAGGAATGAAAACAATGCTGACAAACACTAAATTAATATATTCAGAAGCATTTTATGAAAAAATGATGACATTTGGTTTTGATTATTGGAAAAATAACATTGAAACAAAAACCATTTGGGGTACAAAAGATTGGCAGGTACAAGGCCTAGAAGCACTATTCAGGACCTGCATGATACCAGAACAAATGATGTTTTTAAATGACACAATTCACCAAACATCCTGTCTTGGCCTAGCTAAGATTAAAGACCTAAACAAACCGTCTATTCCGAAGCCAATACCTGATAATGCAACAACAGATATTGAGATAGACGTAACTAAAATTTTACATTTTAACAGAACACATCCTGATTGGAAAAAGTGGTTAATCTGGCCTACTGACACAAACAACTGTCAAGATAGATTCCTGAACAAAACACAGGGGTTAAAAATGACCAGACAAGACCCTAGATACTCCCAGAGACAACATCCAGGGATAGTAACAACATACAGTGTAGGGAAACTCTGCCTCGAATGGCTAGGATCATCCACACTGGCTGAAATTAAGCAACACTTGTCTTTACTAAAAGATGGTGCTGATTTGCGCGATTTTATTATGGGACCACGCAAACAGCGTCAAAAGCGTTTCATAGCGGCCAGCATCTATGCTGCGTACAACGAGGCTTGGAAAGTCACACAAATTGAAACAGCAGAAAAAATACGAGAAATTGATCGTATTAATTTGGAAAAATCACTTTCTGTAGTGGACAATGGGTTAATGACTCTGTCCTCCAGAATATATTCGTTGGACAATATTGTATCTTCTGCCTTTGACATAATAGACAGAGACTTGCTAATGTTACAGCATGGCCAATCTCAATTACGTTCTATTGTACAATTAGGCTGGACGCTGCAAAATCTTCGTTCAGGCTATATGCCTTGGCGTTTAATCAACACAACGTCATTGTTTTCCATTTTTAACCTTACTGATAAACAAATCAGTTTGGCACAGAAAGGAGCAGACTATACAATCCTGAGCATCGAAAAACTTGAGAGATTACCATTGACAATGTCAGAGAGTCCTGTCATTGAATGGATAATACACGGAATTATCACTATTCCGATAACAACTTTCCGATTTAAAAAGTGCCTTGAATACATACCTACTGGCCAGTATGAACGATTGGGTGAAGGATATGTAAAATCAGCATGGAAATTACAATACACACATTCATGCTATAGTGACAGCGACAAAAATGTATTTCTTAGTGGTGAAAACTGTAAACATTCACTAAGCGGTATACGTTTGTGTCAGGGTATTAATTTACACGGAGCCTGTGAAGGTAATTCTAACAACCTTTCATGCCACCAGCTTGTCACACCTGCAACTCAGATAGAGCCCTTCTTTATGCAACTCGCGAATGGGAGTTACATTCTAAGAACGGATCACAGATGTTGTGGCCTTGTTCCAGGGAAAAGTTATCTCGTAAGCGTGACTTCCATGGTCAAATGCTGTATGCAAGCATTGTTCCCGAGCGGGCCTGGAGACATAGAGACTCCCATCTGGCCTCGTCTGAATCTCTATTCTATACGAATTGATACTTTAAGCAAAATGAAGTCTGTGCTTTTGAAGACAACAGTGCCCATAACGTCATCAAAAGAGACATATGATCTTCTAGTTGCAAGGACAGCTACGGAGGTTCATGACCTTTTATCAACAAATTGCCCCGTGCATTTCGTAGAAATGTTGAGCCAACTCCTTAACATGTCTAGTGCCACAGGCATCCCAGGCATATTTAAGACGATTTTTACGGGACTGCTAACACCATTTCAAGCAATTCTGGGAATCGTTCCAAATTTTGTCCACTCTGTTTTTGGCGGCATACCCCTATTTTTGGGACTTGTAGCAGGGATTTTATTTTTGACCCTCCTGCTTCGTTATGGCAAGCCACAGCTCAGACATGACTCCTATGGGAATGGAAGAGACAATCCTAGCAATCCGCTACCGGGACAGAATAACTAGAGTCCTTGGATTGGCCAGGCTGAGAGATCTAAACATGACCTGGTTCCTTTCATTCAGACCGATATGGCAAAATTGCATCTTACCGGTACCACGATGTATGCTATGCGGAGATGAGTGCGTGTTGGACATCTGTCTTTCACTTCCATCAGCAGTACCAATGGATATCGATACTTTGCTCAGTCCGATAACGGCTCACGCATTGTGTTGTCCCCAGCGGCTACCAATCCTGATGACGGCATTCGTTGAGACTCCTGTGCTACGACTAGGTGGTAACAGTGGAGCGAGTGACAAAAGCAACATCACCCAGGTACGACCTTCTGTGAGCATTGCTGATCCCGACTTTGATGACAGCAATCATTCTCACACCTGCCAAGTTACAGCACTATCGAATTTGGTCGAACTGTCACCTGATTTTGTAGACCAATTCTTTGAGAGCCTGTCTGATATGATGTTCTCACCCGAACAGAAACAATAACTTTGGAGAAGCATTCCGACACACAGCGTTCCTATGAACTCTGAATTCGGCCTTCAGTTTTGAACAACAAAAACTGCTAAAAGCGTTGGAACTCTAATTTCCCCGTTCAAGCAATAATTCTTTTGAATTGAACACTTTTTAATATTCACCCTTTTTTGGCACGAAAAATTCTTTGCTTAAAGTAAAAACTATTCTTAGAGAACAGAAGCTTCAACTTCTATTTTTAAACACATCTAGAGACATAATAACTTACACCAGCCTCTAGCACATTTTATTGCAATGCATTTATATGTGATGAAATTATCTCGCCCTTCTTCTGTTTCAGAGATATTTCATGTGTAATTCTTTTGCATAATCGTTCATTGATTTCATATGCTATAATTTTTGAATGATTTCTATGCTTCAAAAACGTACAGTACCTAAATTTTCACGTATTACAAATACGCCTATTTCAAACGCATATATGTATTTTGGGGTGGGCAATGTTACACATGCATCTTATTGCTCTAGTTTTAGTAATTTGATGGACATGAATTCGTGGAGTGGGTGTAGCGTTCTAATCTAGGACCCTGATCGATACTGTGACCTTATGCCTCTATTCGGCTATAAATCCATGTATTCCCTATATTGGCATAAGCGCTCAAGTGCAATATTCAGAAACTCGTCTCTGGCCTCACACGAACAGAGCTACATTCCATAATAGCTTTCTCTGCCACTTCCTTTGCAACCAATTAGTGCAATGACATAGCAGAAGTTACTATCTGAGATTCCTAGATTAACACTCCGAGTTCTTCAACAAGATAAAAACTCAGCAACCTGGAAATCCCCGCTTGCTGTGTTTTGATTAGTAATAGAACTCTAATGAGCACTGATAAACGATCACTTCCTAGTGACATCTTTATTGACGTCTTATGTCCAAAAACTTACGTCAAACAAGGCACCTTTCAGGTATAAATATTACCAACGTTGCCTTAAGCAAACGCTGAAGCTATCAATGCTGCTGTGTTGCTGTCTGCCGTTGTTTCGCTGAAGCTGATGCTGCCCGCTATCTCGCTGCTGCTGAAGAAGCTGTCATGCTGATGATACCGTAGCTGCTATCGCTACTGCTATCGCTGCTAACTAGCGAACGATGGTGTGGTGAACTTAGGAGCTGAACAGCCGTCCCCTGCAAAGAGCCCAGCAGATGCAAGCTGCCCGCGGACGCTGCCCCTCCTCCTCCTCCTCCTCCTCCTCCTCGACGCGCTGAGAAGAGACGCTGTCTTTCTCCTGCAGAGAAATCCAGCTCCGGCGTTTCTGGTCTACCCTTGCGGGTGACTGGGATATCGAGTCCTGAGGGAGATACCAGACCTCCATCATTCTATTCCAGAGGTATGGTGTTGACTAAACCCTTAGAGAGAATTCTTGAAGCAAACCTTGGCAAAACCAACTTAACTTAAAGCTACTTACTTACTCCCCTCCCAAGTATTAGGCTTAGGTCAGGTACACTGGGGTAGGCGTAGTTAGAAGTACCAGTTGAGTATTTTAGCCTAATGTATATATGAATGTATATATGTTTTATTCATTTTAAACCATTGTATGGCTAAGAAACCATATCAATGCTTTTACAGTATTATTTCGCAATACTTATCTTACTGTACGTACTTTTTATAATAACAAGTCTTGCAATTGTGGCAATTCATTTCTCTTGTACGAGAAGAAAGACTGTTCAATAAATGTTACCTTTATTGACAACGCCCGTCTCTCTATTCTCTACATATTGTGAAAGTAAACTGCACAACCACTGACTGAGTAAAATAACTGTCTATTGTTTCACACGACCCTAGAGATTGACTCTTGATCTGAGGAGCAAAGTTGTCATGTTGCACGGTTGTTGGAAAACTGAATCCCTTCTTGTCTGTACCAGGAAAGCTGATCACTTCCTATTCAGAGAAGAAAGTTTCCAGTGACCTCTGAGCTAGTTGGTAACAAACCCAATTAAGTTTAGCATAGTCAGTGGAGGCCTGGAAGATCCGCACTTCTACGTCGATACTACTGTTTATGTTATTCCAATGCGCAGGGCATATTGGGAAAATAGGAACTACACTACAATATTTCTTCTGTTACCATTTTCTATACCTCAATTCATTCAGCCCGCTGCGGACAGAATCAAAGAATGTTATCCATTTCAACTCGTGGGTGTTCAGTACTGGGCCAGTGTTCCCACCCCTGGGGTCAAGGGACACTCGTTCCAGGACAATCCAGTTGAAATTCTCAGGTAGATGTCCAGCTTGCTTGAAATGCTCCACCAGCGGTGCACCAATTACTTCACATCTAAAGCGGCTGCAATGTTGCAAAATCCTCATTTTTATCTTTAGTTGAGTTTGTTCGACGTAGATCAAATCACATCTATTTTTGTGGATGTTCCCAAATTTAGGGAAGGCTTCAGTTTTGTCGCCAACAACTGTTCCCAGCACGGGATGGTGCTTGGAGTAGAGACTGCTGCCGAACAGGTCCAGATCCTCACAAGCGAGAAGGCCGAGACCGCAGGTGACTCCACTTTGACCAACACCAAGGATGCTCTGACAAAGTTGGGCGCTACTCTTAAAGAATTCGAGACCACGACACAGACTAAGAAACTTGAGAACGTGCCCGTGACGTCCGTTTCTTCTATAAAAAGAAAACCTATCCCTATCTCCAGGAGGATTATCACCGCCAAGAATATCAGGGCTGTTTCACCACCCGAGGCAGTGGTGGTTTCAGGGGCAGACGGAACTACACAACACTCTCTGACTCTTCTTACAGATCCAAAGGCGACACTGAACAAGCTGGTCCCAGTACAACATACAGCTACCAAGAATTCAACTACCCTCCTCAGCATCCTTTTTTAGGGCAAGGAAAATGGAGACCACCACGGGGCAGAGGAAACATTTGGTCCAGGGTCCCTCCAGGGGACAGCATGCAAACAACATGGAATGGGATGGAGGGAGAGGTCGAGCCCAGAAACAGGTCCGGTTCACACCGAGGAACACGGAGAGAGATCAACCCGCCGCAAGAATTACAGGTGGTAAGAACCACACCTACCCCAGTGGTCAATATCTCTGGATATAATATTAAAGAGGAAGAGATCTGACAACTCAGCAGAGGCCTTTCGTATGTACCTATAGCCCTGCCCAACCAATTTACCATTAAAACAAACTCCATCGATTTTTTTGTAAGATCAGACTTCAGTATTTTTTCAGGAACTCAACATCCCAAACTTGGAAATCCTACACCGACCTCAGAACCCCTTCTACTTTTGTCCCGCTCACACACGCAATGACAAGTAACATTTTACCCTACAAGAGTGTGGTGCTACGTGATGTGCAGAAGATCTTGGGTGAGAAAAAGTATACCAAATTTAACATCAGTAGGACTGAAAAGACGGCACTAATAGCCTTGAAATACAACAAAGAGGTGATCATCAAGCCGGCAGACAAAGGTGGTGCCATCGTGGTACAGGACGTCTCGAAATACAAGGAGGAGATCCTGAAACAATTAAACAATGGGGTCAGCTACAGGAAACTAACTGGAGACCCTTCAAATGATCTCGCAGCCGAAATACAACAAGTTACCTAAGATGGCCAGGATCAAGGTTTCCTGTCCGAACTTGAGTATCAATACCTCAACCAAAAGAGTCCCCGCTTACCTACCATCTACACCTTGCCTAAAATTCACAAGGACATGACCAACCCGCCTTGGCGCCCCTTATGTCTGGGTGTGGTTCCATACTTGAGCCCCTCTTTAGATATATTGATTTCTTCCTGAAGCCCATCGCAGAAGGGACTGAAACCTATCTACGTGACACTACCCAGACTATTAACATCATTGATGGGCGTTCTTTTAACCCTATGGAACAACTACTAGTCGCCTATGACATTGTTTCACTATATACTAGCATTCCACAGGAGGCAGCACTGGACATCATCGCCACAGTCTTGGACCAACGTGAGGCACCTGTTCCTGTCCCCACTACCTTCTTCATCTCCCTTCTCAAAATCGCCATGATGAGGAATTTTTTCATCTTTCAGAACTGTTTTTGTTTACAAACCAAGGGAGTAGCCATGGGGGCTACTTTTGCCCCGGATTTGGCTATTACCTTCATGGCAGCATGTGCGAGCAGTTTCATCTTAAGCGATTTCAACCCCTTTCGGCCCAACATAGGGCTATGAATGCGTTACATCGACGACATCCTGTTGATTTGGACTGGTGACCAATCACAGTTGACAGCCTTTCATAGATGGCTCAACATGAGATCTTGTGATATCCAATTCACGGTGCAATCGAAGGCCCATACTATCAACTTTCTGAATTTATCCATCTATGTAGACGGCGATGTCCTAGGCACCACATTGTACAGATAACCGGCTGAACAGAATTCACTTCTACAATACTCCAGCCACCACACCATAGGACTGAGGGATAACCTGCCATTTGGGCAGTTTCTGCGCATCCGGAGGAACTGCTCTCTGAAGGAACACTACATGAATGAATCCGAAGATTTATCGGATTGCCTCGTGGGGCGCGGATACCCCAGAAGACTTGTTAAAAAGGCAAGAAAACGGACTTGGTTCAGCCCTTGTGAATCACTATTGCAACCAAAGGATCCCGGTGAAACTGAGGAACAGAGACTCATTTGTGTAACCACATTCTCAACTAAGAGTAATGATATAAAGAAAACCATCAACAAATACTGGAATCTAATATCTAATTGACCTAGGGCTAGAAACCCCCCACATGCACTCCTTTAAAACGGGCAAAAACATCAGGGATCACGTATTCCGTCCATTCCTGGACCCACCAGCTGCAACAACGATACTGTCCCTTTGGAACCTACCACCTGTCCTTGGCCACCATAGGTGTGGCAGCTGAAAGGCCTGCGCTAAAAGCATCCAAACCAAGGAATTTCAATTCAAACATCACCGGATTCCCCTCAAAGCTCACTCCAATTGAAACACGTCTGATGTCATATATTGCATTATCTGTCCCTGTGATTTGATCTACGTTGGACAAACTCAACAAAAGATAAAAATGAGGATTTTGCAACACTGCAGCTGCATTAGATGTGAAGTAATTGGTGCACCGCTGGTGGAGCATTTCAAGCAAGCCGGACATCTACCTGAGAATTTCAAATGGATTGTCCTGGAACGAGTGTCCCTTGGCCCCAGGGGTGGGAACATTTGCCCAGTACTGAACACCCGCGAGTTGAAATGGATAACATTCTTTGATTCTGTCCGCAGCGGGCTGAATGAGTTGGACAGCAGTTTCATACAACTTGCGACATTATAAAGACCACGAGTACATGTTTGGCCTCACACACTTTACCTTCATCTGAACTCTTACTCCAATTTCTTCTCTCCTTCTAAGCCAACACGCCTTTACCTTCATGTTTTGAGTAGTACGCATGGGTGGGCCAGGCCTTTTCCTACCTACAATTCTTTCCTTACTCAACCCATTCAGACTGCTTGATCGTTTTTACCACCCTGTGAGGTAGGTAAGAGCCCCATACATTTGTGATTGGTATATATTTATGCATCTATTCTGACCTACCAGTGCTTTACCACCCCGCGTGGTAGGTACGCGTTCTGGGCCGCAAATTAGCCCCTTAATTTGTCAGCATTGGCATTGCTAATGTCTACCTTGAGACCCTTGTGACCATGAGGGTGTCTAAGTATACTCCTGTCCACAGGCGCCTTTACCGCCAAATCTGGCAGGTATGCGACTTGGTGGTGCAGCTGAGCCCCTCTGTTCCAATACCCATCTGCCACCCCATTGTAACTTCCTTTATTAAGTGGAGAAGTGTGGCTCACTGGTTAGAGCAGGCAGACTCTGAAGCAGAGGTCAGACCCAGGACCAGGTTCGATTCCCGACGCGGCAGGGTCTTGAGCTCAAATGTCCACGGACTCGACAATTCTCACTTCGGTGCCTGACCTAATCATGGGTTCACACTCTGCAACTCTGGGCATTAAGCTTGCTTAATCTCCACAACGGCCCCCCGCGGCGGGATGCCTGGCTTTCACCTTGGGGATGCCCTCTAGGGGCTATCTCACAGGGAAAAGCCAGGACGGGTTCCCAAGGCAAGCGCAGAGATACCTCCCCGGTGATCGAGCGCTATATGAGAACATACAAAAAAAAAAAAAAAAAAAGATAACTTTCCCTATTTTTAAAGTTGAGATTTGCTCTCACATTGCCTTTGGACGTCACTCACATAGATTGTTTGTCCCGTGACCATGGCTCTCGGTTTCGGGCCTAGTCTTTCTACCATTTCGCTTGAAGACGCACAGCGCGTCAACGTGCACGCGATCCCGATACGGCACTACAAACATTGCCTGAGTAACCGGGTCCCTAGCTTGTAAGCTGATAGCCCTGGTCTCCTCCGCTGGATTCAGTCCCGTTTGCAGGTATGCTGTGTTGAATTCTATGTCAGGACGGAGGCGAGGATTATGCAGTCCGTTCTTCTCTTTATTATAATAGCACTTCAAAGAAAAACAATCAGCACATAACAACTGAACCACAACTCCCATGAGCACATGGGGCACAGGGTCCATAGTAACCATCAGCCAATAACGATGCTGTCCGTCGTATAACTATCCATGACGTCCCTTCCTCTTCCTCTTTCTTTGCTCGTCAGATAAGTCACTCTATTTTTTCCTCTCTGACGTACTTTGTGATTTAGTATTATTGTCTACCTGTGCAATAGCGCTGTTTCTGTTGTGCGCTTTTTCTCTGTGTTTCGACAGTGGACGAGCGACGAGCTCTGCTTGCGCCATCACAGTCGATCTAACGCGGACTGTGTGAAGCGCGTTCCGCGCTTCCTCGGCTCTGTGGGGTGCCATCGTTGCGAGAGGGCTGCGCTCGCGGTTCTTTCTCCCTTCGGTGTGCGCGTTGAGGCGAACTGTTACCGGCCTCACCAACCCTTGCATTTGACACCGGTCCGGTGCTCCTTGAGTGCGCTGTGCGTGACGACACCTAGTGGCGGTTTTCAGTTACCGCAGGTAGCTTTGACAGCTAGGCTGTCGGAGCACAGGCGAGGGGGCTACCTTTCAGATTTTAGGCATAAGGTGTATTTTGTGCTCACACCCTCACAGAATGCAGTCTGCTGAGCAGTCAAAAACCTCCATTCAGGGGGAGGAGGAATTATGCTGCACCCAACCCTTGCCGCCGGCGGTTGGTCGCGCGCTTTCTCAGGCACTGGGCACGGTGCCGGCGCCCATGCGGGAGAGAGTGGATGACCTCACCCAAAGTATCCCCGGGGTGTTCGGTACCGCAGTGCCTGCTGACCGCGGACCCAGAGGTGCGCAAGGAGGAGGGAAAAGGTCAGCCAAGCGTCACGCGGGGCACCTGGAGGAGTTCGACCGATTGAGGGACTCCTTTCGTAAGAGTGCGCGAACGCTGAAAAATTTACCCTTCCGGGAGGGTTTCTACCCCGGAGAAGATGGCGACGAGGTCGCCACGGACTCAGAACATGAGGATGGTTTCCCCGTGGAGGGAGAGGGTGTTACCGAGGACGATGATTCCTCGGAGGAGGAGGATGAGTATACCGGGCGGCCCTGGCGCCCGGCGTCTCAGTCTTCAGGGTCTGTAACGGGGGAGGATAAAACTCCCGATATGTTTGATCCGACAAAGATTTACCATCCACGTTCGTCGGAATGGACCCCTGACCCCAAGGTCGCTGCATATGTGGCGGGAAAAGTTCGCCAACCCCTGGAGAAAGAGGTTCGGACCTGCATGCGGGGAGAGTGCCCTCGCCCAAAACTTGAGGGCAGAGTGGCGGCCACCCCGGACATCGACGAGAAACTCTATGCGTTCTTCGCTAAATTTATGAAGGACCCTAGGAACGGCATAGATCGTTCCTGGCGCAACTGCCAGGATAAGCTCCTGGACGCCGTGGGCCCCGTGACCCTGATCATCCAGTTAGTCGAGAGGGCCAAGGAATCGGGGACGGCGATGTCCACGGAGGTCGTGGCAGGTTGGGCGCAGTGAGATCTGTGCTTCCTAGGCAACGCGAACTGCGCGTTGGCAGCGGAACGGAGGAGGTCTCTCCTCATAAAGATAGATCCTAAGCTGGGAGATCTAGCCACCTCGGAGGCAGGGCCTATTGCACAAGGCAAGTTGTTCGGTGAGCCCTTCATAAAGGAGTTGAATACATTTGTCACTACCTTTTCAGCTCTGGACAGGGCGCAGATGTCCATCAAAAAGATTTTTCCTGGACGGGTTTTTGCTGGGGCCCGAAGAGGACGGGGTCGCTCCTCCTGCTGCCAAGTTCAACAAGGCCCTAATAACAGAAACCAGCAGCGCCGCTGTAGGAGAGTAGGGTCTGCAATCCTATGATCACCCAGATTTTTTGCTTTTGTTTCACTGGTTTACGACTTTCTCTGGCTGTGGGCCTGCCAATCAGACCCACAGCCTGGCTGTTCTCTTTCTAAATTACCACATGTACCCTAGGTGCATTTACCAATTGGTACTGGGCCACCTTATCAGACCCTGTAACTCAGGGCATAGGTGTACCCAGGGCTGCCAGGGGCTGCAGCATGTATTATGCCACCCCTGGCTGGCCTCTTAAATTTGACACAACTGGCTGCATGACAGCTGGGGCAAAGTCGTGTAATCACCCTTTGCTATAGGTGTAGTATACCTATACCTAACCCTAAAATGGACACACAGATTCCTATCAGTCACTCCTATGGCAGGCCTTGACAATCCTGAAGGCAGAGTGCTTGGAATCGTGTGAGATGGTGCTCTGGCATGAGCTGAGCCTGTCTGCAGCTTGCGGAACCAAGTCCTAATAGCTGTTCCATGATATCGCATACCATATACTCTTAAGTGCATTATAATCCTCGCGGTTAAATGCTAACTTTGGTATTGCTTTATCAAAACATGTCGAGTAAGGTGTCATACGAATTGGAATACTAACCCCTCGCCAATTCTGGTGACGGGGTTAGCATTCCACCCTTCTAGAGGGACACGACATGTATGTAACTGTGAACCCCGGTTAAAGTTAACTGAAGCCTCAGCTCCACAAAATGGATGCTGCCACCACAGACACGAGTCTGACCCCCTGTAGCTGGGAGTCCTTCCAGCGAGGGGAGCCTGGACAAAGGGTTTCCTGTCAGGGGCGGTGCTAGCACCGTCCCAGACATGGTTTTGTGTATCCTGGGTAGGCAGGGCTTTTCAGGAAGGTGACTGCTGAGTGGCACCCCGGTGCTCACTACGCATAGGCCGGTCTGAACCAGTTCCAGGGGCACACCAGCCCCTGGCCTGGGGAAGTCCGGCATGGCAGAGGGGTGTAACCACCCCCCACCTAGTCCCACCCATAGGCAGGACCTAGTCACCGGGTCAGCCCCCTTTTTTAGTATAAAGATGGGAGCGGGCCCCCTGTTCAAATTAGATCATCTTTGGAATCAAGACACGACTTTCTGCGAAAGGACTTCAAGATTTCTTCCTCAAGATTCTCCCTTGTGGCTAAGGAGTAGTCACCCTGCATCCGCAGGCACCATCCCGAAGAACACTGCGGTCTGCTGCAAGTCCTTCATCACGAATCCGACGACCCAGCTCGACGAGACCCGGCTTCCCTGGCACCTCTGACCTCTACTCACCTCTACAGCCAAGCTGAGAACCGTGAGTGCGACGAGACCTCGAGGGACCGACGATCGCCAAGACTGCACGACATCTTTACTGCAAGCCCACCGTGTCCTCCACGGGTGAGTGCTTTGGGGTCCGAGAAGCCCCGACCCTGCACAGCTCCAGCACCCAAGATCAGCCTCCCTGCATCTCCACGATCTGCGTGGGGCCCTTCTGTTGTTTGCTGTGCACCGCGTTGTTTGGCTACTAGCCGGCTGGCTTGTGGCCTTCCGAACGATGCCCGACGACATCACTGCTGCTGGTCTGGTTGCTCCAGACTGGCCCTTGCTTCCTTCTTGAAGAGAGGCACCCCGGACCCTCCTGGTCCACTCCAGACGCCATTTTAGGTCCACCGCGTGGGCTTGAATTTGCCAAGGCTTTGTTGCCCAATCCTGGGTCCAGCGACGCCGACAGCTTCTATCTTCGTGGGACAGCTCGATCCTCCTTCCTGGTCGCCGACAACGCCTCCTGGTCCGTGAGATCTCCGAGCACAGCGTCACCCACACGCCTTGTCGAGGTGGCTACCATCCGGTGCCCTCCTGGTGCCCACTGACTACTGGCTAGTAGTCTCGAACTTGGTCCCCTCTGCTTTCAGGTGTCATCTTCCATCGATCCAGGCTTGGATCCACCGAACTTTCTTCACTGGTCGCCTGCCAGCAACTTCTTTCTTCCAGGCTCCTGGTCCGTCAACGAGGATTCCCGACGTCTTTTGAGTCCTATGCAGCTGCAGCCCCTGGGCTAGGTAACTTCGGCATTTCGGTGCCCCAGCATAGCCTCACTATCCAAGGGTCAGAATCTACTTTCGTTTTCTCCCTACCAGGTCGGGTTCGCCCGAGAACACTAACTTTGCAATTTCTAGCTACCATAGACTTTGTCCCGCATCTCGCGTGAGAGTGCACACACTGCACCCGAGTCCCCTGGGTCTCCTAGAAGTAATCTAACGATTCTATAGTCAAGTCCTAGCGATTCCAAAGCCTGTTAGTACTGTACTTACCTGCTAGTAATTTCGCATTCCACTTTTCAAGTATATGGTTTTCCGTGCCCCTCGGGCATTTGTATATACTGTGCTAACTTAAGTATTTTTGTAAGAGTTTTGGTTTGTGCTTAGTACCCTGTCCTCATAAAGAGTACAGGGCTGTTGTGATTCTTAATAAATAACTGTTTATTTTCATAACACTTGTGTGGTGTCCTTTCACTTGGTGTTCAAGGGGTATATGTGGTATAACAGCTGGCTTAACACGCCCTCTCGAGTCTTTAGCCTTAGACTGCTCGTATCCACGCTACTAGGATAGCTGGTCTATAAGGTTGACTTACAACCAATCATCAATAAGGGTGGCTGGACTGATACATAGTGTTCACTAGAATAGTGAGCACTGCATATCAGGCCACCTTCTCACATTGGTGAGCAGCGGTTGGGATTTGAGCTTGCTGTTGTTTTACCACGTATCCTAAGAATATCTTGTTGAAAGATCACATAAGTACTGTTAGGTACATATAACTAAAGCTTAGAATACTCTGAGTTCTACTGAACCAGCTGTTGCAGCTCCTCAAGGCCTAGCACACCTTGGCTGCAACTCTTAGCAAGGGATCAGTAGGTAAACACATAGTGTAGGTAGGTGCATCACTTACACCACACTAGAAACAGTATGTCGGACAAAGGAGGAAACTCTGAGTCTCCCCTTGTGTCAGCTGACCCTCCACAGGTCATCCTTTCAAGATATACTGTGCTGAGCTTCAAGGAGTTAAGACAGGTGTGTCACTCCAGGAAGATGAAGCAGGGGTCTAACCCCACAACTTCCTTTCTGATTGGTCTCTTGGAGACTTATGATGCCAGAAAAGCTGAGACCCTTCTTAGCTCTTCTAATCCAGAAGGAGGTATGCCTCCCCTTGAGGGAACCAGAGGTGACCCTGACCTCATCCACCTCTCAACTGAGAATGAAGATGTAGAGGATGATGAGGATGAGGATCCCTCTGGGGATGAGGCAAATAAGGGACAGGTAGAAGTCGTTAGACTAAGCAGGTCCAACTTAAGCAAACATGACAGTGGTACTGGGGGACCCCTGGGGCCACTATCAGGTCAGCTTAACATTGGGAATGGACGAGCCAGATCTCTGTCAAGAGACTCTGGCAGATCCCTTCAAACCAATGGCTCTCACAACTCTTCTCAAAGAGGGATGACATCCCCTCAGAGGAGAGTGTATGAAGCTAAAGAAAGGGCAGCCAATCTGAGGATTGAAAGGGAAGAACTTGCCCTGGCCAAAGAGAGGCTTGCCTTTGCTAGAGAGCAACAGTTGAGTGGGGTAGTCCCCACTGGTGGCAGCATTGTACCTAGCAATAGGGAAAGGAGTTTTGATACAAAACACCTTGGTAAGATAGTGCCCCCCTTTAAACAAGGGGATGACATCCACAAATGGATTACTGCTTTGGAGAGGGCCTGCACTGTGCAAGGTGTTCCCCCAAGTCAGTGGGCAGCTATCTTGTGGCTCTCCTTTGAAGGAAAAGGTAGAGACAAGCTCCTCACTACAAGAGTGGAGGATGCTAATGATTACCAAGTCTTGAAAAATGCACTGGTTGAAGGGTTTGGCCTAACCACTGAGCAGTACAGGGTGCTGTTCAGGGATACCCAGAAAACTCAGTCTCAAGATTGGTCTGACTTTGTAGATTGTGCCACTAAGGCTTTTGAGGGCTGGTTGCTGGGCAGTAAGGTTACTGATTATAAAGGATTGTATAATTTGATGATGAGAGAACAAATTTTAAACAATTGTCAGAACCAGTTGTTGCATCAGCATCTTGTTGACTCAGATCTGACCTCTCCCCAAGAATTGGGAAAGAAGGCAGACAGATGGGTTAGAACAAGAGTTAAACAGAACCAGGGCCAGAATCAAGGTGGTCAGAAGAAAGCAGACCAGAAGGGTAAAGATTCTAAGGGGGAACAAAATGACCAGAAGTCTTCGACAGGTCCCCAACAACCCAAAGAGGGTGGGGGTCAGGCTCCCCAAAAGAAGAAAGAAGGCCAATCTAAAAGGTGGTGCCAATACTGTAAAAGTAAAACTCACTGGTTTAGTGAGTGCACCAAGAAAGGAGGAGGGCAGACTCCTGCCACTGCAGCCCCTAAGGCACCTGTGCCCCCTAGTACAGCCAGCAGTGGTAGTGCACCTCCCAAGGGTTTAGTAGGGTTAACCCTGGGTTCTGAGGGGTGTGACAACTTAGTTGGTACACTCACTCAGGCTGTCCTTGTCAGTACAGGGGATATGGATATGTCCCCTGACATAAGTCCCAATACTTTGGGCAAATACAGACAGACACCTTTCATTAATGGAAAAATGGCTCAGGCCTATAGGGACACTTGTGCCAGTGTCACAATGGTGACACCTAACTTTGTGGACCCTGGACAGATCATGCCAGGTACAGAATTCCTGGTGACCAATGCAAGCAATGTCACTACCAATCACAGTATGGCAATTGTAGCTTTCTCCTGGGGAGGGGTAACTGGCCAAAAGAAGGTTGTAGTTAGTTCAGACCTCCCAGTGGATTGTTTGTTGGGCAATGATTTGGAGTCATCACAATGGTCAGAAGTGGAGCAGAGGACTCACATGGAAATGTTAGGCTTGCCAGCACATGTGTTTGCTGTGACCAGGTCACAGGTCAGGAAATGCCCCACTGAACAGGTGCTGGATCCTGGAACAATGGACCAGACACCTTCCAAGAAAAAGAGCAGCAGGGTTAAGGCTGTGCCTTCCCCCTTGCCCCAGGTTGAGGATCAAGTCTCAGAGGAGGCTGACCTACAGGAATTGAGGGAAACTGAGCCCAGAGAGTTTGAACTTGATCAAGTTGAATTCTTGGGTTCAGGGGGACCCTCAAGGGAAGACCTGGGGAAGGACCAGTTAGGCTGCCCTTCTCTTGAACCCCTCAGACAGCAGGCTGCTGCTGAGGCTGCTGGGAACGCCACAGGTACCCACAAGGTATACTGGGAAGATGGACTCCTGTACACTGAGTCAAGAGACCCCAAGCCTGGCATGACCAGGAGGCTGGTTGTACCCTTGTCTCAGAGAGGTTTCCTACTTACCTTGGCCCATGAGATTCCCTTAGCAGGTCACTTAGGCCAGACAAAGACTTGGGACAGGCTTGTCTCACACTTTCACTGGCCTCACATGAATGAGGATACCAAGGAGTTTTGTCGCTCCTGTGTCACTTGCCAAGCCAGTGGTAAGTCAGGTGGCACAACAAAGGCCCCCCTTATACCAATGCCTGTGGTGGGGGTGCCCTTTGAAAGAGTGGGGATTGACATTGTTGGTCCAATGGAACCCCAGACAGCATCAGGGCACAAGTTTATACTGGTGGTAGTGGATCATGCCACCAGGTATCCTGAAGCTATTCCACTTAGGACCACTACAGCACCTGTAGTGGCAAGGGCCCTAGTTGGAGTGTTCTCCAGAGTGGGCTTCCCTAAGGAGGTTGTCTCTGACAGAGGTGCAAACTTCATGTCAAGCTACTTAACTGCTATGTGGAAGGAATGTGGTGTCAATTACAAATTCACTACACCCTATCATCCACAATGCAATGGGCTTGTTGAAAGGTTCAACAGGACCCTAAAAGGGATGATTCATGGACTACCTGAAAAGCTCAGGCGTAGATGGGATGTCCTGATTCCCTGCCTTCTGTTTGCTTACAGAGAGGTCCCACAAAAGGGGGTTGGCTACAGCCCTTTTGAACTTTTGTATGGGCATCCTGTGAGAGGCCCCCTGTGTTTGGTGAAGGAAGGATGGGAGAGACCTCTCAAAAAGCCTGCAACCAGCATAGTGGACTATGTACTTGGTCTCCGCTCCAGGATGGCTGAGTATATGGAGAAGGCATCAGAAAACCTTAAGGCCAGTCAAGAACTTCAAAAAGCTTGGCATGACCAAAAGGCTGTCCTGACTGTTTATCAGCCTGGACAGAAGGTGTGGGTGTTGGAGCCAGTGGCCCCAGCAGCACTCAAAGACAAATGGTCTGGGCCCCACACAATTCTTGAGCAAAAGGGAGAGGTCACCTACCTGGTGGACCTTGGAACTCCCAGGAGTCCCCACAGGGTACTCCATGTCAACAGGCTCAAAGCATATGTCGACAGGAAGGACATGAGCTTGCTCATGGCCATAGATGAGGGACAGGAGGAAGAGAGTGACCCTCTCCCAGACCTGCTCACTCAGAATCCTGATGATGGGTCAGTAGATGGTGTTGTCTTTTGTGGCAGCCTCTCTGAGCATCAACAGAAAGACTGTAAACAGGTTCTTCAGTCTTTCAGACATATGTTTTCTCTGACACCCAGTCAGACCAATTGGTGTACCCATGAGGTTGACACTGGGGACAGTCTGCCAGTTAAGAGTAAAATCTACAGGCAGCCTGATCATGTTAGAGACTGCATAAAAACTGAAGTGCAGAAAATGTTGGAGTTGGGAGTCATTGAACCCTCAGATAGCCCTTGGGCTAGTCCAGTAGTTCTAGTGCCAAAGCCTCACACCCAAGATGGTAAGAGAGAGATGAGGTTTTGCGTAGACTACAGGGGTCTCAATGCAGTCACTAAGACTGATGCCCACCCAATACCAAGGGCAGATGAGCTGATAGATAGATTGGCTTCTGCCAACTACTTAAGCACATTTGACTTAACAGCTGGGTATTGGCAAATCAGGTTAGCTGAGGATGCCAAGCCCAAGACAGCATTTTCAACCCCTGGTGGGCGTTATCAATTTGTGGTAATGCCCTTTGGTCTGAAAAATGCACCTGCCACCTTCCAAAGGTTGGTGAATCAAGTCCTTACTGGGCTGGATGACTTCTGTGCAGCATATCTAGATGATATTGCTGTCTTTAGCTCCACCTGGGAGGATCACCTGGTCCACCTGAGGAAAGTGTTAGAGGCTCTGCAAGCAGCAGGCCTCACTATCAAGGCCACCAAGTGCCAGATAGGGCAGTCACAGGTTGTATACCTGGGCCACCTTGTAGGTGGAGGCCAGGTTCAGCCACTGGAGAGCAAAATACAGTCAATCAGGGACTGGGCTCCTCCAACCACCCAGACTCAGGTTCGAGCTTTCTTGGGCCTGACTGGATACTACAGAAGGTTTGTCAGGAACTATGGTTCAATTGTGACACCATTAAATGAACTGACAAGTAAGAAAATGCCAAAAAAGGTTCAGTGGACAGCAGGCTGTCAAAAAGCATTCGATGACCTAAAGCAGGCCATGTGCACAGCACCTATCCTTAAGAGTCCAGACTACTCCAAACCATTCATTGTCCAAACAGATGCTTCTGAGTTGGGTGTGGGAGCTGTTCTTTCTCAACTGAATTTTGATGGTCAAGACCAGCCCATTGCTTTTATAAGCAGAAGGCTGACCCATAGAGAGAAGAATTGGTCAGCTATTGAGAGGGAGGCCTTTGCTGTGGTTTGGGCCCTGAAGAAGCTGAGGCCATACTTGTTTGGCACTCACTTCAAAATTCAGACCGACCATAAGCCCCTCTTGTGGCTAAATCAGATGAAGGGTGAAAACCCCAAACTGCTTAGGTGGTCCATTTCCCTACAGGGGATGGACTTTACAGTGGAACATAGACCTGGTACTGATCATGGCAATGCCGATGGGCTCTCCAGATATTTCCACTTAGAACAAGAAGACTCACCTGGTCAAAGTTAGCTTATTGTCCCAAAGTTTGGGGGGGGGTCATGTAGGAGAGTAGGGTCTGCAATCCTATGATCACCCAGATTTTTTGCTTTTGTTTCACTGGTTTACGACTTTCTCTGGCTGTGGGCCTGCCAATCAGACCCACAGCCTGGCTGTTCTCTTTCTAAATTACCACATGTACCCTAGGTGCATTTACCAATTGGTACTGGGCCACCTTATCAGACCCTGTAACTCAGGGCATAGGTGTACCCAGGGCTGCCAGGGGCTGCAGCATGTATTATGCCACCCCTGGCTGGCCTCTTAAATTTGACACAACTGGCTGCATGACAGCTGGGGCAAAGTCGTGTAATCACCCTTTGCTATAGGTGTAGTATACCTATACCTAACCCTAAAATGGACACACAGATTCCTATCAGTCACTCCTATGGCAGGCCTTGACAATCCTGAAGGCAGAGTGCTTGGAATCGTGTGAGATGGTGCTCTGGCATGAGCTGAGCCTGTCTGCAGCTTGCGGAACCAAGTCCTAATAGCTGTTCCATGATATCGCATACCATATACTCTTAAGTGCATTATAATCCTCGCGGTTAAATGCTAACTTTGGTATTGCTTTATCAAAACATGTCGAGTAAGGTGTCATACGAATTGGAATACTAACCCCTCGCCAATTCTGGCGACGGGGTTAGCATTCCACCCTTCTAGAGGGACACGACATGTATGTAACTGTGAACCCCGGTTAAAGTTAACTGAAGCCTCAGCTCCACAAAATGGATGCTGCCACCACAGACACGAGTCTGACCCCCTGTAGCTGGGAGTCCTTCCAGCGAGGGGAGCCTGGACAAAGGGTTTCCTGTCAGGGGCGGTGCTAGCACCGTCCCAGACATGGTTTTGTGTATCCTGGGTAGGCAGGGCTTTTCAGGAAGGTGACTGCTGAGTGGCACCCCGGTGCTCACTACGCATAGGCCGGTCTGAACCAGTTCCAGGGGCACACCAGCCCCTGGCCTGGGGAAGTCCGGCATGGCAGAGGGGTGTAACCACCCCCCACCTAGTCCCACCCATAGGCAGGACCTAGTCACCGGGTCAGCCCCCTTTTTTAGTATAAAGATGGGAGCGGGCCCCCTGTTCAAATTAGATCATCTTTGGAATCAAGACACGACTTTCTGCGAAAGGACTTCAAGATTTCTTCCTCAAGATTCTCCCTTGTGGCTAAGGAGTAGTCACCCTGCATCCGCAGGCACCATCCCAAAGAACACTGCGGTCTGCTGCAAGTCCTTCATCACGAATCCGACGACCCAGCTCGACGAGACCCGGCTTCCCTGGCACCTCTGACCTCTACTCACCTCTACAGCCAAGCTGAGAACCGTGAGTGCGACGAGACCTCGAGGGACCGACGATCGCCAAGACTGCACGACATCTTTACTGCAAGCCCACCGTGTCCTCCACGGGTGAGTGCTTTGGGGTCCGAGAAGCCCCGACCCTGCACAGCTCCAGCACCCAAGATCAGCCTCCCTGCATCTCCACGATCTGCGTGGGGCCCTTCTGCTGTTTGCTGTGCACCGCGTTGTTTGGCTACTAGCCGGCTGGCTTGTGGCCTTCCGAACGACGCCCGACGACATCACTGCTGCTGGTCTGGTTGCTCCAGACTGGCCCTTGCTTCCTTCTTGAAGAGAGGCACCCCGGACCCTCCTGGTCCACTCCAGACGCCATTTTAGGTCCACCGCGTGGGCTTGAATTTGCCAAGGCTTTGTTGCCCAATCCTGGGTCCAGCGACGCCGACAGCTTCTATCTTCGTGGGACAGCTCGATCCTCCTTCCTGGTCGCCGACAACGCCTCCTGGTCCGTGAGATCTCCGAGCACAGCGTCACCCACACGCCTTGTCGAGGTGGCTACCATCCGGTGCCCTCCTGGTGCCCACTGACTACTGGCTAGTAGTCTCGAACTTGGTCCCCTCTGCTTTCAGGTGTCATCTTCCATCGATCCAGGCTTGGATCCACCGAACTTTCTTCACTGGTCGCCTGCCAGCAACTTCTTTCTTCCAGGCTCCTGGTCCGTCAACGAGGATTCCCGACGTCTTTTGAGTCCTATGCAGCTGCAGCCCCTGGGCTAGGTAACTTCGGCATTTCGGTGCCCCAGCATAGCCTCACTATCCAAGGGTCAGAATCTACTTTCGTTTTCTCCCTACCAGGTCGGGTTCGCCCGAGAACACTAACTTTGCAATTTCTAGCTACCATAGACTTTGTCCCGCATCTCGCGTGAGAGTGCACACACTGCACCCGAGTCCCCTGGGTCTCCTAGAAGTAATCTAACGATTCTATAGTCAAGTCCTAGCGATTCCAAAGCCTGTTAGTACTGTACTTACCTGCTAGTAATTTCGCATTCCACTTTTCAAGTATATGGTTTTCCGTGCCCCTCGGGCATTTGTATATACTGTGCTAACTTAAGTATTTTTGTAAGAGTTTTGGTTTGTGCTTAGTACCCTGTCCTCATAAAGAGTACAGGGCTGTTGTGATTCTTAATAAATAACTGTTTATTTTCATAACACTTGTGTGGTGTCCTTTCACTTGGTGTTCAAGGGGTATATGTGGTATAACAGCTGGCTTAACACGCCCTCTCGAGTCTTTAGCCTTAGACTGCTCGTATCCACGCTACTAGGATAGCTGGTCTATAAGGTTGACTTACAACCAATCATCAATAAGGGTTGCTGGACTGATACATAGTGTTCACTAGAATAGTGAGCACTGCATATCAGGCCACCTTCTCACAGCCGCAACAACGGCTGGAACGACGGTCGCCAGGGGAACTTCTACCCTAGCCGAGGTGCCGGCAAAGGGCACGGCAGAGGCTATCACGGCGGGGCCAATGCCCCCGGAGGCCCATCCGGTGAGTGTTACCCTTTTTTCCCCATCCGTTATGGGGGGGAGGTTACGGAATCATCTCCTCAACTGGTGCAAAATCTCCTCAGACCCTTGGGTGCTTCAGAGGGTACGGGGCTTCCGGATAGAGTTCTATGGCACCACCCCCTGTCAGAGGGTTCGCCCTCGCCCCTTGGTTTTTTCCACGGAAGACAAGGTTCTAATCGAAAACGAGGTGTTGGAACTCCTCAGGAAAGGAGCGATCCGCAGGACTCGCCTGCACCCTTCGGGATTCTTGAGCAACATCTTCCTAGTCCAAAAAAAGGACAAAGGGTTTCGCCCGGTTATCAACCTGAGAGAATTCAACGAGTGGCTAGTTTACCGCCACTTCAAGATGGAGGGAATCCATCTGTTACGCGACATTCTCCTCCAGGGGGACTGGATGGTTCGCCTGGACTTGAAGGACACGTATCTCACGGTACCGATCTTCCCGCCTCTCAGGCGATTTCTACAGTTCTTGTGGAATGGGGAAGTCTTCGAGTTCCAAGCACTCCCCTTCGGCCTCTCGTCGGCCCCATGGTGCTTTACGAAGCTCCTACGCCCGGTAGTGGAAACTCTCCGCGAGAGAAGCGTCCGAATGATCATTTATCTCGACGACATACTGATCATGGATCAGTCGCCGGACCGTCTTCGTTCCCACCTGAACATGACTATTGCCTTGCTCCAGGATCTGGGGTTTGTGGTGAATGCTCAGAAGTCCGAACTTCGACCGAGGAGACAGATGACCTTTCTGGGTTTTCTCATAGATTTGGAGACGGCTTGCCTCAGCCTTCCGCAGCAGAAGGTGACCAAGATTCGCAAAGAACTCTCCCAGACTCTTCGAAGAGACAGAATCTCCCTTTGGCACCTGGCTCGGATCGTGGGTCTCCTCTCATCCTCGATTCAGGCGATCTTTCCGGGCCCGTTACACTACAGGGCCCTTCAACGACTGAAGGCTCAGCATCTCCGGAAAGGACTCACCTACTCCAAACTCATCTCCCTCACGGAGGAAACGAGGACGGAGTTGCGCTGGTGGATATAGCACATGAGTGCGTGGAACGGGAGAGCGATCTTTGGAGCCAGCCCGGACCTTATCATCGAATCGGATGCCAGCAGAGCAGGCTGGGGAGCCCGCTGCGGCGAGGTCACGATGGGGGGCCGTTGGTCGGAGGAAGAGCTTCAGCTTCACATCAATTGCCTGGAGCTCCTGGCAGGCTCCTTCGCAGTGAAGTCTTTGACCCAGAACAAGGTGTCGTTCTGCATCCTGCTGCGCATGGACAATGTGTCAGCGGTGCAATACATCAATCGCCTGGGGGGACCTCGGTCCCGGGCCCTAGCAAACCTAGCGAAGGACTTCTGGCACTATTGCCTGGAGAAGCAGATTTCGGTGTCGGCGGAATATCTCCTGGGCACGCAAAACTCTATTGCGGACTGGCACTCCAGGAACTCAGCGACCGGAGACTGCATCCTGCGGTCTTCCAGGCTCTGATGACCAGTTGGGGACCGTTCTCGATAGATCTGTTAGCTTCCCGTCTCAACCGTCATCTCCCGAAGTTTGTGAGCTGGAGGCCGGACCCAGAGGCGATGGCAGTAGACGCTTTTCTTCAGAACTGGTAACTGGAACAGGCTTACGTATTCCCTCCCTTTCTAATGATTCCTCGAGTAGCGGCGCAGGTTCGCCGACAGCAAGCATTGCTGGTACTGGTGACCCCCTTTTGGCGGGCCCAGGCCTGGTTTCCCCCACTGTTAGAACTGTCGTGGGATTGTCCGATTCGACTGCCCTTTTTCCCTTCGTTACTTTCGGGTCCCATGGGAGAGGGTCACCCGCTGGTACTTCAGGAGACCTTACACCTCATGGCGTGGAGGATTTCAGGGGACGTTGGCAAGACGGACGCCTTTCGGCGCACGCTGAGGAACTCATCAGCAGGGCTTGGGCCCCAGGTACGGTCAAAAGGTACCGATCGGCTTGGCAACGGTGGCGTTGTTGGTGTCTGGGAAGACACACCGATCCCGTGGGGGCCGATGTTACCCACATTCTGAATTTTTTGGCCAAATTGACTCAGTCGGGCTTGGCCTATAGGTCTGTCAACTCCTTCAGATTCGCCATTTCAGCGGGGCATGCCCACATAGATGGAAAACCGGCGGGCAAACATCCTTGGGTTTGCAAACTCATGAAGGGAGCTAGGCTCTCCAAGCCCCCGGAACCCAGATATCAGAACCTCTGGGATGTCAATATCATCCTGCGCTTCCTTTGCTCCTGGCGAGATAACCAGTACCTGAACAGGAAGGAATTGTCGTCTAAGTTGGCGATCCTATTGTGTCTGATTTCGTGCAAACGCGTCTCCGACGTGCGAGCACTAGACCTCACGGCACGGATGTTCACTCCAGAGGGAGTTACTTTCACGGTCGCTAGAAGGACCAAAACTAATATCAGATTGGTGTCCTATCCGACGTTTCCGGAACAACCGAAGCTGTGTGTGGTGCGCTGCCTCAAGGCGTACGAGGACATGACGGTGGAGTATCTCCCTCCAGGAGAACGTCAGCTCCTCATCTCTCTGCAGAAGCCGTTTAAGGCGGTTTCAGCCCCTTCCATCGCTAGGTGGGTCCGCTGGATCATGACTGAAGCGGGGGTGGACGTGTCTAGATTTGGAGCTCACTCCACGAGAGGAGCAATGGCTTCTAAAGCCATACAGGTGGGCGGTAGGCTAGAGGACATCATGGCTGCAGCGGATTGGTCCTCGGAATCCACGTTCAAAAAGTTTTACTTCAAGCCCATCTATGGCGCAGCGGAACTGGTGGTGGATAAGCTTTGAAACTGCATAATCCTCGCCTCCGTCCTGACATAGAATGAAAAATTTCCTAGCTATCGTAACGGAAAGTTTCAATTCTATTAAGGACTAGGAGGCGAGGATTATCCCTCCCGAAACTTGCTGGTCTCGACCCACCCGAACATCTTCGTAATCCAGTAAGTATTAATTTACGATTTATTCCGCTGCTATGCTTATACAACGTGATGTGTTGGAACAGGAGAATAGATATGTATGTAAACTAAATCTTAGTCTTCTCACATGGCATAGCTCTGTAATTCTGGTAATTGCTGTGTACTGCCTCTCTTGATTTCTTTCAGGAAAGAAGAGCTGGATAACGGTTGTCTTGTTTTGGCCAAATTGACTCAGTCGGGCTTGGCCTATAGGTCTGTCAACTCCTTCAGATCCGCCATTTCAGCGGGGCATGCCCACATAGATGGAAAACTGGCGGGCGACCATCCTTGGGTTTGCAAACTCATGAAGGGAGCTAGGCTCTCCAAGCCCCCGGAACCCAGATATCAGAACCTCTGGGATGTCAATATCATCCTGCGCTTCCTTTGCTCCTGGCGCGATAACCAGTACCTGAACAGGAAGGAATTGTCATCTAAGTTGGCGATCCTATTGTGTCTGATTTCGTGCAAACCCGTCTCCGACGTGCGAGCACTAGACCTCACGGCACGGATGTTCACTCCAGAGGGAGTTACTTTCACGGTCGCTAGAAGGACCAAAACTAATATCAGATTGGTGTCCTATCCGACGTTTCCGGAACAACCGAAGCTGTGTGTGGTGCGCTGCCTCAAGGCGTATGAGGACATGACGGTGGAGTATCGCCCTCCAGGAGAACGTCAGCTCCTCATCTCTCTGCAGAAGCCGTTTAAGGCGGTTTCAGCCCCTTCCATCGCTAGGTGGGTCCGCTGGATCATGACTGAAGCGGGGGTGGACGTGTCTAGATTTGGAGCTCACTCCACGAGAGGAGCAATGGCTTCTAAAGCCATACAGGTGGGCGGTAGGCTAGAGGACATCATGGCTGCAGCGGATTGGTCCTCGGAATCCACGTTAAAAAAGTTTTACTTCAAGCCCATCTATGGCGCAGCGGAACTGGTGGTGGATAAGCTTTGAAACTGCATAATCCTCGCCTCCGTCCTGACATAGAATGAAAAATTTCCTAGCTATCGTAACGGAAAGTTTCAATTCTATTAAGGACTAGGAGGCGAGGATTATCCCTCCCGAAACTTGCTGGTCTCGACCCACCCGAACACCTTCGTAATCCAGTAAGTATTAATTTACGATTTATTCCGCTGCTATGCTTATACAACGTGATGTGTTGGAACAGGAGAATAGATATGTATGTAAACTAAATCTTAGTCTTCTCACATGGCATAGCTCTGTAATTCTGGTAATTGCTGTGTACTGCCTCTCTTGATTTCTTTCAGGAAAGAAGAGCTGGATAACGGTTGTCTTGTTTGATTTAGGACAAGAACAGAAGGATTGAAGAGCGTTCCTGTGGCTATTTCCTCACAGAGAAGAAGAGGAAGAGGAAGGGACGTTATGGATAATTATATGACGGACAGCATCGTTATTGGCTGATGGTTACTATGGACACTGTGCCCCATGTGCTCATGGGAGTTGTGGTTCAGTTGTTATGTGCTGATTGGTTTTCTTTGAAGTGCTATTATAATAAAGTGAAGAAAGGACTGCATAATCCTCGCCTCCTAGTCCTTAATAGAATTGAAACTTTCCGTTACAATAGCTAGGAAATTTTTCATTATATCCTGCATTCATAACCTCTGGTAGCGAGTATTTACCACGTTACCCCTTTACCCTGTCCTGAAGGTAACACGTGGTCCCCCTGTTCTTTCCTTTTCAGAAGACCGCGGTAGTCTAGACCGCTCCATGGCAGCCTGATTCATTTACTTTAGCCCACATGTCACACGCTGTAAGTTTAAATTTACGCAGCTTTTGGTTTTGGACATCTATTTAGTTGGCTGTCAAACAGATCTGATATGTATGCATTTTATTTTTGCAGTGATGTTTCTACTTATTTTCTTGTGCTGGTACCCTCACCTAGCATTTAGTGCTGTGATCCTCTTGATTGGCGTCTATATGTACTGCCCGACTTTAATAACATGACTTCCAGGGCAGTCCCCGAGATTACTTTGAGTTCATTCAACCTCGCCTACCGCTCCATTATTATGTTGGATGGTTACACCCTGTAGCCTAGCGACTATTGCGCTTGTTCCATTTTAAACCCAAGGTGCATGCCTTGTGCACTGTATGTTAATTTTACTCACTATATATCCTCTGTTCTCCACCTACACAGTCTCTTTCGGATCCCATGTGGACCACCCTAACTGAGTGCTTGTATGCCCCTGCTCTAGGAAGCTTTCCCATCACCCTTTCCCGTCCTGATAAAGACCCATTTGTAAGGTACTACTGACCCTACGCCGTTCTGGGTCGAAACGTAGACATCCATCCCACGTACCAGTTTTTACCCCTAGCATGAATTGTACTGATGACTCCAGAAGTTTGGTTGCTCAAAATTTCACGATCATTTGATGTACAAATGTCTGGCTCCCATTTGAAGCCAGTTGTAGATTTTGTTTTTGTTTTGCTTCTAAATACGTATGTTTGACCTGCATCACGTTGCCTACCTTGCACTTCTTCCTACCACTCCACTTTCCCCGTCCCTTTCCTTGTCATTGGGCACTATTATTTGTCAATTGATATACTCATGTAATGTACCTAAATATGATTTTGAGTACTTTGAGATTAAAAAACATTGTACTATAAAGCTAACATATTTCTCTTGATTCATGTGCTTAAGCTATTGATAGTTACCTGTCCTCATGTTCTCGGACCCCTCTCTGCGTACTACTACATACCCAGGTCCCAGTGACTTCTTTTTGGGTTCACCCTACTTTGTGTAACATCTTAATACTTGGGCACGCTGGACAGTTGCCAAGGGGCCCCATGAGCATAGGGGACCCATGCAGACCAAAATGTAACACTAATTTCCCGTTAAATATTTTTATGCTGTGAGTGGTTGTGTAGGCAGGGTCTAGTACACTGCCTTGCCCGGTGGCTTATAATGCTGTTAAGACGGCCCTGTGTTTCCGTTTTGTTTGAATTAAGCATTCCCTCTTACACTTAGGAATGTTTTTGCCAGTTTTAAGTTTTATTTGCTTTTTTCGGTGTACCACATTCTGAACAAGTATCAAGTAATATTTCAAACTATTTTTACGTACCCTCTTCCTCTCAAATGGTTATTTTCCTAAGCACAAAGGGCAGCAGGCAATACATTACTGTACTGGGACACGTGAAAGCTGACAGCCTCAGAGAATTAACTTAGCTGTTGTCAGGCAATGCACCTCCTGATCTGAAAGATTATTGTGAAGATGGGATTTTTTTTCCACCTGTGGCATTCCAATGAAAACAACAAATGGTGGTAATAGAATCACAAATTTGCTAGCATTCGCGACAAGAATTTGCAATTCTATTAAGGACACGGAGGCGAGGATTATGCTTCTCAATCTTTACTAGAAGCTCATAGCAGCCAATGAAAATGCTTGCTTTTCATTATAATAACGTTAAACACTACATATCCCATCATGTCTCACACATAGGCACGCCCCCCTAGTCCATAAGAGGCCTCTGCCTGCCGCCATCTTCCTCTTTCTTTCCGGCGAGTAGCTCCAAAACAACTTGGAAAAACTTTGTAACTCTTCCAACGGGAAGGATCAACATCTTCAGGCGAAATATCCTGGCATTCTCCGACCTTCAGTCGCTCTTTTTATCAGAACCTGAAAGAAAGGATATGAGACCGTAACCACCATAACCACTGGGTGGGCAAGCATTTATACATTTACAATGCCGGGTGGGATAATCCTCGCCTCTGTGTCCTTAATAGAATTGCAAATTCTTGTCGCGAATGCTAGCAAATTTGTGATTCTATGTCAGGACCGGAGGCTTCAGATTATGCTTGTTTAACGCTTATTAAAAACAACAGAGGTAATATCCCCCACCGGCTTATAATAAAAAGTCTTGAAGGTCGATTCTGACGACCAGTCTGCACTACGCATGATATCGTGAATGCTGGAACCCAACATGAATGACTTCGATGCCATGGCACCCCTGACAGAGTGCGCACCAAAAAAGGTGATGTCAATGCCGGCTTCTTTCATAACATAACGAAGCCATCTGGCAATGGTGGCCGCAGCCACTGCTTTGAAAGGATTTTGTAAGGCGATCAAAAGCTGCGAACAGCCCTGAGGCCTAATAGCCGCTCTACATTCCTCATAAGTCTTTAGACATTGAACAACACATAACTTTTCATTCTCTTGAAATGCATTATATGAAACATGAGTAGATAATGTCTTAGTGCATCTAACGATCTGAAAAGAAACTCCTTCCGGAGTAAATACTCTACCTGTTAGCTCCAGCACACGTACATCCGACGACCTCCTGCAAGCCGAAAGGCAAAGCAACATGGTTAATTTGGCTGACAATTGCTTTCTGGATAGAAGGGAATTCACTGGCCATTTGTCAAAGAGGTCCAAAACCCGAGATACGTCCCACAATCCGGAGTATTTCGGTTTAGGAGGGTTTTCTACCCTAATGCCTTTAAGCAATTTGCACACGACAGGGTGCATACCTATCGGCTTCCCATCCAGCTGGACATGGCCCGCTGAAATGGCAGATCTGAAGTTGTTGACCGATCTATAGGCCAAACCCTCTGATGCCTTATCCGTTAGGAAATTCAGCACATGGGGTAAGTCAGGCCCCACGGGATTCAGGTGTCGTTCCACGCACCAATCCACCCAACCTTTCCAGGCCGAGGTGTACCTTTTTCTCGTGGAAGGTGCCCAGGCCTGCTTGATGAAATCTGCAGCCCTGCTCGAAATCCCTGGCACTTGCCACTGTTGCCTGAAAGCCTCCAGGCCATCATCCGAAGTCTGCCTTCCATTATCAGAGGGTGCCTCTCCTGATGAGGGCCCAGCAACAGCGTTGTCGACTCCGGGAGGAGTCTGGGTAGGTCGCAGCTCCACTGCATCAGCTTGGGGAACCAAGATTACGACGTCCACCAAGGCGTCACCATGACCACCTCTGCCCTTTGCCTTATCACTTGCGACATCGCTCTGGGGATCAGCAGGAAGGGGGGAAAAGCATACTGCACCCCCTGCGACCAGTCCTGGAGAAACGCGTCCGCCGCATGCGCCAACGGATCCGGCCTCCAACTGAAGAATCGAGGAATTTGGAACGTTAGTCTCGACGCAAATAAATCCGTCGCGAACGGACCCCAAATCTCCTCCAGCCACTGGAATATCCTCGGGAGCAACTTCCAGTCGCTGTAGTCCCTGAGGTATCTCGAGTTCCAGTCCGCCACTTGATTGGACTGACCCGGAAGATATTCCGCGATTATCGATATCTGATTGCGAAGGCAGTAATGCCAAAAGTCTTTGGCTATCTGCACAAGCATGGACGACCTTGTGCCGCCCAACTTGTTGATGTATCTCACTGCCGGCACATTGTCCAGACGCAGGAGGATACAACAGGATGTCTGCTTCGGGGACAACGTTCTCACAGCGAACGACCCTGCGAGCAGTTCCAGACAGTTGATATGAAGGGAAAGTTCCTCCAGGGACCATCTCCCTCCTGTGGAGATGTCTCCACAATGCGCGCCGCAGCCCCAGCGGCTGGCGTCGGACTCTATCGTGATTTCTGGGAGGGAGCCGAAGATCGCTCGGCCGTTCCATGCGTCGACGTGTCCCAACCACCATTCCAACTCTGTCCTCACGTCTTGCGTGAGGGGAATGCTGTCCGAATACGAGAGACCCTTCTGAAGATGCCTGATCTTCAACTGCTGCAGAGCCCTGTAATGTTGCGGGCCCGGGAATATCGCTTGGACTGAAGACGCCAGAATTCCTACCATTCTGGCCAGTGCTCTGAGGGAGACCGTCTGACTGTTCAGCATGTTCCTGATCTCCCTCTTTAGATCCTTTACCTTGTCCTTCGGGAGGCACAGCTGAGCTATCACGGAGTTCACTGTGAAACCTAGGAAATCTATCACTTGAGTGGGAACCCTGACCGATTTCTTGGAGTTTATCACGAAACCCAGATCCTGCAAAATAGTCGTGGTCAACTTGAGGTGCCGCAATAGAGTCTGCTGGCACTGATCCACTATTAGGATATCGTCTAGATATATGATGAGGCGTATACCCCTCTCTCTGAGGAACGCCACTACAGGCTTCATCACTTTGGTGAAGCACCAAGGAGCCGAGGAGAGCCCGAAAGGCAGAACCAAATATTCGTACCATTGGTTTCTCCACTTGAACTTCAGAAATCTGCGATGCGGGGGAAATATCGGAATAGAGAGAGATATGCGTCCTTCAGGTCCAATCGGACCATCCAATCCCCAACCTGCAGAAGATCCGTCAAAAGATGGATGCCTTCCATCTTGAAATGGTTGTACGTCAGAAACTGATTGAAGTCTCTGAGATTCAACACCAGTCTGTTTCCGCCCCCTTTTTTCTGTATAACAAAAATATTGCTGCAGAAACCGTGAGGACCTTGAAGGCTCGGTGCTATCGCGTGTTTCTGCAGCAAGGTTGCGATCTCCTCGTCTATAAAACTGGTCTCTAGTTGGGAAAAACGGAGAGCTGTCGGTACGCCTGACTGAACAGGACGTGAGTGAAACTCCAAGTGAAAACCTTGAACCGTCTGCAAGACTCAAGCGTCTTGTGTAAGTTCTTTCCACCGCCCTAGGCAGTGTTGTGTCCGACCCCCCAAAGGAAGAAGAGAAATATCTGCAAGTCTCACCTGAGTTCTGCTGGTGCTTGAAGTTCCTTCTGCCATTGTTGGATTGGTACCGGTTCTTGCTGAACCTCCTACGGGAGGGATAGAAGGTTCCACCACGGGTGGAGTCATAGTCATTTCTGCCTCTGCTGAAGTTGCCTCTATGGGAGTCTGGAGGACCTCCTCGGCCTGACGAGCGACCCCCGCCTCGTCCGGCCCTGTTAAAAACACCCTGGTTCAATGCTCGCTTGATGCCCGATTGGTCCTTGTCTAATGCCGTAAAGGTGCCCACGTATTTGGAGACATCTTTGACGAACTTGTCACCAAACAATTGGCCCTCTGCGAGGGGCCCCGGCTCTGCGTCCGCCAGCTCTGTCAGGTTGGCATCCATCTTCATAAGCAACGACTTCCTTCTCTCCGCCGAGATAGCACAATTTGCGTTGCCCAACAAGCAGATGGCCCGTTGGGTCCATCCGGCCAACACATCCGGGTCAACAGGGGTAGAGGCCTCCTTGGCCGCCAAGGCCATCTCCAAAATTTTGGCCAAGGGGCCGATGGCATCCAGCATTTTGTCCTGACACCCCTTCCAAGCCCTGTCTAGACCCCTTTTAGGATCTTTCGTAAACTTCTTTAAAAAGGTTAGAAGACTGGGGTCTATCTCCGGCGTTTCCGCCACTCGATTAGGGATGTCGGGTCTGGGGCATTCAGACCGTAGACGGTTCCTCACTTCCCTCGGGAAACCTTAGCGTAAGTTCTCGTGAATGTAAGCCGTTACTGCCGTGTGCCATGGGGCACAGGGTCGGAGCTGATTTGCATATCGCCATTGTCTAACCCAGGGTGGTGTGGAGTGCAAAAAAACGATGGATTTGGGCCCAGATGTTTGGACTGGGGTGAATGTGTGACATTGATCCACATTCTGTCCATCACCTGTTTTGTTTGCAATACCGCCATGAGTGCGCTGGGGATGCTCAGACGTGGGTCCCAGGCACTCCACACCACTGGAGTCAAGCTAGCCGGGCTGATGAGAGGTGTTACCTCGAAACCGGTCCGGTCCTCGGATGCTTGATTCCGTTCTGGGAAGGACATGGCTTTTGTAGTTCGGACTGGACTGTTCCCATGGGGCACAGGGTCGGAGCTGATTTGCATATCGCCATTGTCTAACCCAGGGTGGTGTGGAGTGCAAAAAAACGATGGATTTGGGCCCATATCTTTGGACTGGGGTGAATGTGTGACATTGATCCACATTCTGTCCATCACCTGTTTTGTTTGCAATACCGCCATGAGTGCACTGGGGATGCTCAGACGTGGGTCCCAGGCACTCCACACCACTGGAGTCAAGCTAGCCGGGCTGATGAGAGGTGTTACCTCGAAACCGGTCCGGTCCTCGGATGCTTGATTCCGTTCTGGGAAGGACATGGCTTTTGTAGTTCGGACTGGACTGTTCCCATGGGGCACAGGGTCGGAGCTGATTTGCATATCGCCATTGTCTAACCCAGGGTGGTGTGGAGTGCAAAGAAACGATGGATTTGGGCCCAGATCTTTGGACTGGGGTGAATGTGTGACATTGATCCACATTCTGTCCATCACCTGTTTTGTTTGCAATACCGCCATGAGTGCGCTGGGGATGCTCAGACGTGGGCCCTAGGCACTCCACACCACTGGAGTCAAGCTAGCCGGGCTGATGAGAGGTGTTACCTCGAAACCGGTCCGGTCCTCGGATGCTTGATTCCGTTCTGGGAAGGACATGGCTTTTGTAGTTCGGACTGGACTGTTTCCATGGGGCACAGGGTCGGAGCTGATTTGCATATCGCCATTGTCTAACCCAGGGTGGTGTGGAGTGCAAAAAAACGATGGATTTGGGCCCAGATCTTTGGACTGGGGTGAATGTGTGACATTGATCCACATTCTGTCCATCACCTGTTTTGTTTGCGTTACTGCCGTAGGCGGCACCCAATCTTGCGACCTGGGATGCATTATCTCCGACGGGTCAAAGGTAAAAGGGGTATGAACAGGTGCCAGGCTCTTTGCCTGCGCCGACTTAGCCTTTTTTGGAGGATTGCGGTCTCCTGAAGAGTCTGTATCCGTGTCTGTGCTGGTACTAGTGTCTGTGTCTGTGTCAGTATCATGGACCCTACGCTTAGCATTGGCTTTGCCTCCTGCGTATGAACGGTCCGCCATGTCCGGCAAGGTAGCTACGGCCTGAGTATGAGGCCAAGTGGCAGAGTCACCAGAAGGTTGACCCGAGGCCGAAGCCTCACTTTTCTTTTTCTGTGGTTTGTCGAAACCATGTCTCTTGGCGAAACCCTCAAGTTGTCGTCTTATAGGATGAAGGGCTGAAGCAAGGGTTTGCTGTACTGTCTCTGGGACCGTAGTCTCCATAGCCCTATTAACGGAGACTGGACCGAAGCGTCCAAGGCACTCACCAGGTTGTCCTCCAAGGCAGCCGTCTGCCTGGTCTCAAAATTCTCCTCCCCAGTATATTCCTCATTATACTGTTCCCCTTCAGACATCATGGTATAATGGGGATTGATTCCACTAGAGGGTCCTGACACCGCAGGTACAGGCACAAGGAGGGTAAAAGGGGGGGGTCAGCCCTTACAGCACACTCAAACACTACTACCTTCAACCCCCTCAGCAAAGCTGTAGTCAATAGGGGTCAGAGACCCAGGCCACCACCAATTCCCAGAGCGTGTGCACACTCAATATAGGCCTTTTTCGTATTATGCAGCCTCTCCAGGCGATTATAGAGGCAGAGGGACACCTTCCTGAACTTCTCTGTCAAAAAACGCAACTGAAACAAAGTTTGGGGATCGCACCCCGACGTGCAGCCCAAACGCGACTGAAGTCTACCAAAAAGGAGCCCAAATTCAGCGCGTTTGGGCGCCCGCCGCGGCCGAGAGCCACCCGGCCTGAACTCGCGTCAGCAGCTACAAGGGAATGCCAGCTGCGCATGCACAAGACGCGCAGTCACCGAGGGGACACACCGGGATAAACAAACGGGCTCAAATGAAATAAAGGCGGCCGTCTGCCTCCGGTCAGCGACCGAAGCTACCTTCGCGCCGCGAGGCGCGTTTCCAAGCCACAATGAGGATTATCAAGGGACAAGAACGGCGGGCGCCGAGGCAACCCGCCGATGCACCGCTACTCCCAACAATAACCAGGTATTTACTTTAAAGAATATACAATCCCCAGTCCAACCTGGGCCGACAAACCCGGTAAAAACAGTGCTCAATAATAATAATCATAACATATATATCGTAAACAGAACATCAGAGGGAGTAAACGAAGGTGCACTTAGCTCTGTGAGCAGCAAAGAAAGAGGAAGATGGCGGCAGGCAGAGGCCTCTTATGGACTAGGGGGGCGTGCCTATGTGTGAGACATGATGGGATATGTAGTGTTTAACGTAATTATAATGAAAAGCAAGCATTTTCATTGGCTGCTGTGAGCTTCTAGTAAAGATTGAGAAGCATAATCTGAAGCCTCCGGTCCTGACATAGAATTCAGTGATGCCTTAAAAGTTCAACCCAGAAGCATACTATGGCAGCCAGCAGCGGCTCCGCTGAAATGACGGAGGAGCATTGTCGCACTGTCTGGCTAAGAGCCAGCAAATGAAAAATAAAATGATGTTCTTGAATTGTTTTATTTAGCATTTGCCGGCTCTGAGCCAGCGCTGTAGGGAGGGGCAGGGCCTAGGCATGGGAGGGGGTAGGAGTAGTGCTACGTGCACTCCCTAAGTGCTCATGTGTGTTTGGCCAGCCGTCCTAGGCCAACTAAAACACACATGTGCACTAAGGTTTCTCCAGTACGGCTAAATTGAGCAGCTGAGCTGGAGAAACCCTCACAGACTCCCTGGCCTGAGCAAGCATTTTTCTAGCCCACTCATACCAATCCCTGCGCTGCTCTTCAGCATGGGTATTGGATGGGAGTCTGTCCAAGGGGCTGCTGGGACCAGGAAGTGGAGAGGCGGCGCAACACGATGCTGGAGGCGGCCGGCGGCTAAAGGTACATTTAAAAAAATATTAAATATACTATTTTTAACACCGCTCTCACCCCCTTCCACGCAAACCCCCCACCACTCCCCCCAGCACTCCCTCCACCCTCCTCTTCACCCTTTGTTTGTGGCGGCTGCCACTGATGGCAGCACAACCAATTACAAATCTAATCATTCCATTTCACACACCAGAGCCAAAAGTAGATACTAATCCTACTAGGCTGTGGCATATTTGAATGCCTCTTTCCAACAGTCAAAAAGCCAACTCTAGAAAGGAAGATGGATGAGCTAAAATGTGGGATACATTTGGGCAAGGTGCACTGAATGTCCTAATGCAGTAACATTATTATGGTTTCCATTAGCATTACATTTTTGGCTACAACAATAAGCTAAGCTGTGCACAGATCTAAGTGCAAGTGGGACAAGGTACATGAATGTAAGTATCGTCAAAGCATGCTAGTATCTATATCTTTAATTTGCATTCATTATTGCCCACCTTTACAATATGATGTGTGAACGTAGGGCTAGGCAGCACTAAACTTACAAAATTGTTAGTGTGCTTTTTTATTTTGTGCTCCACACTATATATTTAATTTTATGTTTTTAGATCTATCTGAATCTGTTCACAGATTGCACTTTACAGTACGCTTAGCAGCACTACAAAAGTACTACTAAAAGTACTGCAAAATGCTGTTTGTACACTTACATATGGAGACCTCTGCATCTCTTGTCTTTTCTTTGTGGAGATCACTCCCCCAGTTGTAGTGGGCTCTGCACACATGAGGGGAAGAACCTGGGGGAGCGTCTGGAAAATGGAAAATACTTACTGCTTAAATGGGAAGTGGTTAGGGAGGGGCAAGAATGGCCGTGAGAAGGGGTAAGGAAGGGTTAGGGAGGGATATGGAAATACAATCGCCAGTCCCTAAAAGAGTAAGACAATTGCTAGCCACAAACTGCACTTCTGAAGTTATGACAGCCAAAAAAGGACACAAAACTGAAATTTACCCCAGAATACCCTTAAAGTTAGACCAGCAGCACACATGGTCATTCACAGGTACTGCAGCACACTTCCAGAAGAAGTCAACGGAGGCATGGACTTAAAAGGATACCCAATAGAAAATGTCAAATAAAATAAATATTTTCAAGTTTTTTTAATGTACATATATGTATATATTTTAAAGTGTAAAATGTTATATAGGCAGTGTAAAATTACAATTAATCTAATTTGTTTAAATAATATTTACTAAATAATAATTACAATCGAAAAATGATAGTGATGGTGTTTTTATAAATTATATTTGATAATATTTATACATTAAAGTAATATATTGCATTTATTTATTTATTTAACATTCAAATTGTTGAGTGAATGTTCATATTGTTTTTAAATTCTAGGTTAATTATAATTATTTTAAGTTTATTTACATTTTGTACTTTAAAACATTTTTCATTTTTAACATAATTATTTAAATTGTAAATAATTATTATATTTTATTATTTTTCTATATACTTTATGATAGTGAGCTGTAAATGTATGAAAAAGTTAGTAGTAGTAACTTTTCACTTGTAAATTCTACTCTATCAGGTTCCTGCCCCTGTTTTGATTGACTGGAAACATGTAAGCCTGCACCTAATATAAAATTTAAATTTGGAAATGGTGAATACTCAGGGCTTTAAGTGGGCCGGGCCTTGCCGATGCTGAGCACCAGCAGTTCTAAAAAGTAGGTGCCGAAACAGGTCTCTATCGGGCTCTCCATTTTTTCCATCACCCTCTGTAAAAAAAAAAATCTTAACTCTGCAGCCGCACCACCCTTCACTCCCTTTGAGGTAACTTCCAAGGGACTCGTTATAGTTCTTTTACAGTCTCATAATTTCAGAACAGAAGCATTTTCAATATTATATGCAACAAAGCCATAGTTGTTGCTTATGTATCTTATGCACCTAACAGCAATTGACAAAGCCAAATGCCCTAGCTTGTAGGTATTTGTACTTATTGTATTATATACCTAGATTCAATCACAGAAGCAGCAAAATACCAGTCGGGCAGCACACTATGCTAAGCACAGATTATTAGCTCACTCGTTTTAAGCTGTTCCCCTAACTACATCGCCCACGCCCCTTTGAGAGACCCCCCCCCCCCAGTTATTTCATCCCACTTAAAGCCCTGTGAATACTTACTAGGTGAAGTAGTAAGTTTACACCTGAGTAAATCTACACATGTAAATTTACCTTTGTGAATATGTCTCTCATAACCCAATGTAGGAAAGAAATACGTTTTGTGAGAAGATAATCATACTTTGCACATTAAAAGGCACTTTATACTCACCTTTACCTCTGTAAGCGGTTTCTCAGCCACATTATGAATGTTTGCAGTTGAAGAATTCTAATTCTCCATTTTTGTCAGCGTGCTCTTGAATGAGAATTGTGAGGAGATACGATATCCTGACTCGAATCGTCTGAAGGGGAGAAAAATTACTCGAATCTCTTCAGTGCTTTAATGAAATTGGACTTCTGAAAGCTTGCCCGTTTTCAGTTTTTACCCTGCAAGTCCGGGCACGTTTCAAATTAACCGACCTAACAGTTTGTGAATGACTTAAATGTTTGTTCCCTTATTTCCAAGTGTAAACACAGCACTAAAGTCAACAATACAATGGCTGGCAGGTTCTTGCAGGGTACGGTGTTGTGTTTTTTCCAGGTTTCTTTTAACGCTCTGGATCAGCCTCTGAAGACATTTCCGGAAGTTTCCTGATACAGTAACGGCACTGTTGATGGATGTATGGGCTGTGTTTGTGTACGGACCACAAACGTCTCCAATGGGGAAAACTTTACCTAAACAGAATAATCACTGTGTAACATACATGCCAACATTTCAGGAGAGCAAAGTGGGAGATGTAAGAAAAAAAAATCGGGAGAATGGGACTTTGAATCGGGTTACTGGCATGTATGGGCTTTGGAAGTGTGCTGCTGTAGGATCGGACATTTTGAAACGTAAATGCACGTTTTTTTCTTACCTTTCAGAAGCATGGAGCATAATGGCAGGCAGAGAGGGTGATGCAAGTGTAGGGCACTGGGCCGGCAGGTTGTTGGCAGTGCATGCACCCCCCCACCCCCCTGTGGCAACCCGGGCTGAAACAGCTCCCCCCGCACCCCCCCCAGTACTTCGCAGGTCTTTAAAAGACGATTCCCTTGTTAATGACGCTTCGTTGGTTTTTCACCCCTTCGAGGGCCCATGCATCGCCACTCTTTGCTGGTGAAAGAATGAGCACTTTACACAATATCAAGCCCTGTCAGCTGAAACCCCTGAGGAATCGGGTTTTTGCTTGTAGGAATCGGAAGGCGGGAGACTAGCCTTCAAATCGGTAGTCTCACGCCTGAATCGGGAGGGTTGGCATGTCTGGTGTAATTGGTTAGCAGCTGTTCAAGAGAACAATTATCTGGAAAGGCAAACTCAGTTCCTCGTATTTGCTACCTCTAAAAAGATGGGACAACGGCATTGGTAGCTAGGCATGGCATCTTGAATTATGCGGTACAGACAGTGGAGGACCACATAATGTGGCAAAAATGACTAAATTATGTAAAAGGCAAATGATACAACACCATGCAAAACATTTGGTGCCAACATTTATTCCCTATTTTGCCATTTTAAAGCGTATTAATGCATTCTTGCAAACATTTTCACCTCTTTAGTAAGGTCTTTAAAGAAAACCGGAGTACCGCTATTGAAAGATGACCAGTGAACCTTTGGAAAGGATCCACAACCAGCAGTGGCCCGTGGTGGGTAGGAGCGGTGGTGGGAAGTGTGTGTGTGTTTGTGTGTGTGTGTGTGTGGGGGGGGGGGGGGGGGGGGGGGTGGCAGGGGGCTGGGACTTCGACAGACGCCGCCGAGAGAAAATTCATTATTTATTTAATTTTCCCTCGTGATCGCCTGTCGAATCACACCCCCCCCCCCCAACCCGGCCTCACCGCCCCGCTCTTACCTGTACCGGCCGCACCTGTCAGCAATTAGGGTGACCAACCGTCCGTAAATTTCACGGACAGTCCGTCATTTGGACCTCACGTCCGTTGTCCGTGAGGAAACCTTTTACGGACGCCTTTAGTCCGTAATTTTGACCATCACAGGGAGCAGCACCCTGTGAGAGGCCTCACCTTCCTGATGGGGCGCCTCGCGCTCCTCCTTGAGCAAAAGAGCAGCCCCTTCCCGCCCATTGTCATTCTGTATGGGGCTGATGATTGTCACATACAGAATGTCAAAGGGGCAGTCTGGGCTGGTAAATCATGTGGTGGCCTCCTCATGCCTCGGCGTACAGCAGGGCGTTCTGTAAAATAAAAGGCAAAACGCTAATGCTGCAACTTTAGCAACGTAAGAAAACAGTTTATATAAAGAAGCCTGTAAAATAAGTTAAAAAGAACGGGTTATCATTCTTTCACTGTCTCATAATTTTTTAACTGAAGTATTTTCAATAATATATCCAACAAAGCCATGTTTGCTGCTTTTTTTTATTTTAAACAACTAACAACCATTGACAAAGCCAATAGTCCTGGTTTTTGTTGGTGTAATGATACTTGCTGTATTATATATCTGGATGCAATGACTGAAACAACGTAATACTAGTCGAGCGGAACACTACGCTAGAGCTGATTTTTAGCCTAGGTGTTTTGAGCTACGCCCTTAATTACATCGAACGCACCCTTTGAAGAGACCCCCCAGTTTTTTTACAGCTCTTCAAGCCCTGGAAACAACACCATGTCACAGTCACCTCACATCCTGGCACTGTGCATCATGTGTGACTCATGACTTCTACGTTTTCAGACTGCCTATGTGCAGGGGAATAGTGAACTTTCCCCCACCCCACCCCACCCCACCCCTTGCTTTAGGAACTACAGCAAGGTGAAGTTCTTGACGGGCCTCTTCTGTTTGCAACTCTGTAGACAAAGGCTCAGCTCATAATGTGAAAAGGTGGGTGAGTAAATAAGTGAAGGAATGTGTGAATGGCTGGATGGATGACTGAAATGATGAATGGATGAATGAAAGGGTGAATAGATAGATAAAAGAAAGGATGAATGGATGAGTGGAAGTATGGATGAGGGAAAAGGTAAATAGATGGATGTATGGGTGGAAGGGTAGATGGATGGGTAAAAGGGTGGATGGGTGTATGAAAGGATGGATGGATGAGTGAAAGCTTAGATGATGGGCGAGTGAATGGGTGGATAGATGAGTGAAAGGATGGATGGATTGAATTGATAAGTGAAATGGTGAATGTATGGATGGATGAGTGAAAGGGGTAGATGGACAAAAGGATGAATAGATGAGTGAAGAAGTGAAAGGGTGGATGGATGAGAGAACGGATGGATGGATGAGTGAAAGGATGGATGAGTAATAGGATCAATGGATGGAATAAATGAATGGATGAGTAGATGGATGGGTGGATGATGGATGAATAAGTGACGGGGGATGGAGAGAGAAAGGGAGGATGAATGACTGAAAGGGTGAATGGGTGGAAGGATAAGTGACTGGGTGGATGGATGAGTAAGTGAATGAATGAATGGCTGGATGGGTGAAAGGGTAAATGGTTGGTTGGATGAGTAAATAGATGGATGGGTGAAGAGTATATGGATGACTGTACGGATGGATGGTGTGAAAGGGTGGATAGATGAACAATGGATGGATGACTGAAAGGGTGGATGGAGGGATGGATGAGTGTAATGATGGATGGAAGGATATATGGTGGATAGGTTTGCAAATGGTTGAATATGTTTGGATATAAATGGGCACATAGATGAAAGGACAGAATGAATGGTGAAAGACTGAATAATAGATAAAAGAATGATTACCCCTTGTAGCACCCATTATCTTAAGTAGCATTTCCTATACATTGACTTTCACTTTAATATGAGTCATTGTCTCTATATAATGTGTGTGATGTAATGCACTCCGACACCCTGCCCTACATAATTGGGATGAGTAACACTATAAGAGAAATTAAATACACATGAGAGACGGTCTAAGTGAAGATGAGGGGCACCATTGAAGGGTGATAGCAAGGCAGGACTGGCCGGACCGGGCATCAGGTGTTTCCCTGGGAGGCTGGAAAGGGGGGGGAGCGGTTTTGTTACTGGGGGCTGGCACTGCAAAGTTCCTTATATATCCAGTAGTTTTCAATCAACAATAAAAGCGGCTTCACTTATATTCAGGTCCATTTGTAATCAGTCTGTAGATGTCAGGGTTCAGCGAGTCCAACTTTGTTTTCTTCAGTAATGGGTGTATGTATGTCTTTTTGAGTTCTTCTGGAAATGTTCCGGTAGTTAAGAAATTATTGATGATTCTTCTTAGTGGTGTGGCAGCAGAAGTTATTAGAAGAATTGTCTTGAAGGTTTGCAGTGGACACATGTCAGAAGAGCTGCAGCAGGCCTGCTTGCTTTGAGTAGGTCCATAAATTAATTGTGTGAAATGTGTTGGAAGGAACGGAGAGGCTGCGTTAGAATATTCTTGGATTGTTGCTTTGAAAAATGGTTGGTGGTGGTGTTCAAGTTCAAGTTCAGGGATTTATATAGCGCACTACTCACCCAGAGGGTCTCAAGGCGCTTGGGGAGGGGGGGGTTCATTTTTTTTCAAATAGCCAGGTTTTAAGTTCTTTTCCGAAGGAGATGTGGTTCTGAGTAAGTCGGAGGTGAGTGGGGAGTGAGTTCCAGGTCTTGGCTGCCAGGAAGGAGAAGGATCTGCCACCCATGGTGGATTTTCGGATGCGCGGGACTGCGGCGAGGGCTTGATTGGAGGATCTTAGTTGGCGGGTGGGTGTGTAGAAGGACAGTCGAGTGTTAAGGCATTTGGGTCCTAGATTGTAGAGGGCCTTGTGTGCGTGGGTGAGGAGACGGAACGTAATTCTCTTGTTGATGGGAAGCCAGTGGAGGTCTTTTAGGTGTCCGGTAATGTGATCTTGGCGAGGGATGTCCAATATGAGTCTCGCTGATGCGTTTTGGATGCGTTGGAGTTTTTTCTGTAATTTTGCTGTGATTCCGGCGTATAGTGTGTTACCATAATCCAGTCGACTTGTGACCAGTGCGTGGGTGACAGTCTTTCTTGTCTCGGGGGGATCCAGCGGAAGATCTTTTTGAGAATACGAAGTACGTTGAAGCAGGAGGATGAGACTGCGTTGACTTGTCTGGACATCGAGAGAGAGGAGTCTAGGATGAAGCCAAGGTTACGTGCGTGGTCTGTGGGTATGGGTGCTGTGCCCAGAGCGGAAGGCCACCAAGAGTCGTCCCAGGCAGAGGGGGAAGATCCTAGGATGAGCACCTCCGTTTTGTCTGAGTTGAGTTTTAGGCGGCTGTGTTTCATACATTCGGCTACTTCTTTCATGCCTTCGTGAAGATTGGTTTTGGCGGTGTTAGGGTCTTTGGTGAGGGAAAGGATTAACTGGGTGTCGTCGGCGTAGGAGATGATGTTCAGGTTGTGTTGGCGCGCGATGGGTGCGAGTGGGCTCATGTAAACGTTGAAGAGGGTGGGACTGAGTGAAGATCCTTGTGGTACGCCACAGATGACTTCAGTGGCTTCTGAGTTGAATGGGGGGAGTCGGACTCTTTGAGTTCTCCCGGCGAGGAATGAGATGATCCAGTCCAAGGCTTTTCCTTGTATGCCGATGTTGCTGAGGCGTTGTATAAGGGTGCTGTGACAGACTGTGCCGAAAGCGGCAGAGAGGTCGAGTAGAATGAGGGCCACTGTTTTTCCGTTATCCAGTAGTGTTCGGATGTCGTCTGTCGCTGCAATGAGGGCGGTTTCGGTGCTGTGTTTGGTTTGAAATCCGGACTGAGAGGGATCGAGGGAGTTGTTGGATTCAAGGAAGGCGGCGAGCTGGCTGTTGACGGCTTTCTCGATGACTTTGGCGGGGAATGGGAGGAGGGATATGGGTCGGTAGTTTTTAAGTTCAGAGGGGTCTGCTGTGGGTTTCTTCAGGAGGGCGCTGAGTTCGGCGTGTTTCCAGCTTTCTGGGAAGGTGGCAGAGTTGAAGGAGCAGTTGATGACATCACGGAGATGGGTTGCGATGATGGAGTCAGCTTTGTTGAAGATGTGGTGGGGGCAGGGGTCGGTTGACGAGCCAGAGTGGATTGAGTTCATTAGGCGGATGGTGTCTTCAGTGGTGATTGGGTTCCAGGCGCTGAGGTTGTTAGTTGGCGGTGTAGGTTCTGAGTGGGGTGGGGAGGGTTGTTTGCAGGGAGTGTTCACGAAGCTGTTGTGAATGTCAGCAATTTTGTTGTAGAAGAAGGAGGATAACGCATTGCAGAGGTCTTGGGAGGGAGTGATGTCGTTAGATGCTGCGGTGGGGTTGGTGAATTCTTTGACGATGTTGAAAAGTTCTTTGCTGTTACGGGCGTTGTTGTCGAGTCGATCCTTGAATGCTGATTTCTTGGTGGATCGAATCAGTTGGTGGTGTTTGCGGGTGGCTGCCTTGAGGGTGGCCATGTTGTCGGTGGTTGGGTTTTTTCTCCATGTTTTCTCTAGGGTGCGGCATAGCTTCTTGGATTTTTTAAGGTCATCATTGAACCAGGGAGCCTTTTTGCTGCCTGATTTGATCTGGTGGTTTTTCAGGGGTGCTAATTTGTCAGCGCTGTGGGTGATCCATTGTTTGAGTTTGGTGGCCGCTTGGTTTGGGTCCAATGAGAGGGTGGGAGGGTTTTGGTTGAGTGATGTGAGGAGTTGGTCGGAGGTGATTTTGTTCCAGTTTCTCCGAGGAATAGGTTGTGGGGGGTTGTGGGTCAAGGTGGTTTTGTAGCTGAAGTGAAGACAACTGTGGTCCGTCCAATGGAGAGCTGTGGTGCGATCGAAGGAAATGTGCTTGCTGTAGGTGAAGATAGGGTCGAGCGTGTGTCCGGCTACATGGGTGGGGGTGTCAACAAGTTGTTTGAGTCCGAGATTGGCCAGGTTGTCTAGAAGGGTGGTGGTGTTGCTGTCATATTTGTTTTCAAGGTGGAAGTTGAGGTCTCCTAGTAGAATGTAGTTCTCGGAGGCGAGGGCATGTGGGCTGACGAAGTCAGTGATGTCATCGCTGAATTGTGTACGGGTTCCTGGAGGCCTGTAGATGAGGGTGCCTCTAAGTGTGGTCCTAGGGTCGGTGTGGATCTGGAAGTGGAGATGTTCGGCGGTTGCAAGATTATCGTCTGAGCTGGTCGTGATTTTGATGGTGTTCCTATGGACGATGGCGATGCCTCCTCCTGTTTGATTGGTGCGGTCTTTTCGGATGATCTTGTAAGCGTCTGGGATGGCTATGGCGATGTCGGGTGCTGATGATGCGTTCATCCAGGTTTCTGTAAGGAAGGTGATGTCCGGTGACGCAGTGTTGAGTAGGTCCCAGAGTTCGGTGGCGTGTCTGTGGACCGAGCGGGTGTTCAGCAGGATGCACTTCAGGTGGATAGAGTCGGAGATGTGTTTGGAGGAAGTGGATTTGGTGTGGGTCTTGATGCAGGCGAACTTGCAGGAGTGGCAGGCGAATGGGCCGTGGGTACGTCCTGGGGCAGCTTCGTAGCATTGTGGTGTGCGTCCGGGGTTAAGGGCTAAGAGGGTGGCGGTGTCATACGATATGCGGGAGGAGCGAGGTCCTCGGGGGCCAGGGGGTCTGGCGCTGGGCGCGGTCCAGGCGCGGACGGGCGTAGACGGGCGTAGACGGGCTTACCTTTGGTGCACCTTCGGCGTGATTATAGGGTGCGACCGCTGCGCGTGAACGCTGCGCGCAAAGTCATCTGTCATATGTGGATAGTAGAGGGGGGTGGGGGCGAGGGAGGGTCAGCTGGGAGGTGGAGGGCGGGGTGTAGGTCCGGGCAGGGAGGCACAACAACAAACTTCAAGATGGCAGCAGGCAAGAAACGAAACTGGATTGGGTCAATATCTATCAAAATACGCGGGGGGAGGAGCCAAGCTCGCGACCATGATGGCCGCACTGTAGCTCGGCTCCGTCAGCCTTCCTGCCTAACAAACATATCCTGACAAGTATCCTGCCCCGAGACGGCATACTCGATAAGACTCGTAAAGAAGAAGGAATGCTCGTACTCACCATCTGTCCCGGGGGCTCCTGCGAGCTGCGGATCCGAAGTTACACCCCTGCTTGATCCGGGGCCTCTGTGGCGTTGTTGCCGGGGACTCGCCTGTGGAGGTCGGCCGGCGGGCTGGTGTTGTTGGCGGCCCCTTGTGGGGTGGAGAGGCCGGCTGGAAGAGGCCGTGGTGCGGTTATGCCGATGGTGTGGTGCGGCACGCCGTGGATGGGAGAGGACCGTGTGGAAGGCTCCCCCCCCCCCTTTGTCGCCTCGTCCGGCCATCTTGAAGCCCTCCGGCCGGAATCGGCGTTCGGCCCCGCGGGGCGGTGGCGCTGGCGGTCCCCGTTTTGGTGGCTCTCCTTTCTGCACCCGGGTTGCCATTCCTGGGGCTCGGGGGGGCTCCCGCGGTGGCCTTGCTTGAGAGCCTATTCCAGAAGTTGAAGCGCACCGGACCGCGGCGGGATCTGCAAGATGGCGGCCGGTGCCCCGACTCGCGGACTGGATCAGGGCGGAGAGTTTGTGTCGCGGAGGTGTGCAGGGGTCTGGTCGTGGGAGTGGGAGCCCACGCTTGGAGATTTTCTTGACGCCTTGAGGACTTGGCGCGCGACCCTGGCCCTCGACGCCCTTGTGTTGGAGAGAAGCACGGCCGCCATTGCTGTTGGGCCGTCCCTCATGGACGCGGCTCGACCCCGACTGTGTGCTGCCTCGTCCCCCTTCGTAGCCGTGAGTAGTGCTGCCTCTGCACTAAGGCAAGATTTTACGCCAGCGGCCCCGGACCCCGGGGTTGACTTGATCGTGGAAGGCGTGAGCGTGGGTGCCGGGTCAGAGCCCGTCCCTGCTCGACTGATCCGGAAACACCGTGGACTGCCGATTCGAACTGCCCCGGCGAGACCCCAGTGTTGTCCCGCGGAGACGACTCTACTGTCCTGGGCGGTGAGACTGTATCTCCACTGTTTGCTTCTCCTGCTGTCGTTGCTGAAATGTCTGGACTGGTATAAAAAGTTCTTGCTTGGCCGCTGGTTGCTGGGGTCTTCTGGTTCACTCCCATGGTCTGTCCCGCTTAGACCGCACGGCCTCTCCACTTTGACTTGTTTGCTGTCTACCACTCTACTACGTGCGGTGGCGATGGCTAAGAAAGGACAGGGGTGAACCGGTCCTGGGCCCGGATGATCGATGGTTGATGGATGGAGATGGGGAGCACCCTCGACCACGATACTATGAACGGTGCCTTTGAAGGTTTCAGATACCCGAGACTATGTCGATTCGTTTTGATGTTGCACTCATGTGTGTGAAGGCGGAGGGTAGGGGCCGAATGGTCCGATTGATGGCTTCTCCTCACCTGGTCTTTTTCCCTTTTTGTCTCTTTGGTTTCTTTTTTCCTCTCACTAACTTTGCTATATTTCGGGTCTCTTATTTAGGGCGACAGGCACGCTGCTGGGGGGGTAGGCCGTAGCCTTCTGAAGGGGTGCAGGGTGGGGTCGGTGGGTTGGGGTCTCCTTCTGATAATTTTTCCCTTTTTTTTAGTTTCTATGGCTCTTTTGTATCCCTTTCTTAGCACGCCGTGGCTGTACGCGTTTCCCACGGTGTGATTGCCTGTGGGTGGGGGATGGTGAGAGATATCCTTACTCTATACGAGTTTGAGTGTACATGTATCCTGACTTGACCGCCCCACCCCCAATAATGTGGTCCCCAACCACTTTGCTTGCCCTTATCGCTGTGGGGGCGAATACAGCAACACAGCGTTCCTTCCTTTCTTTTGTTCTTTAGTCTTCCTCCCTTTTTTCCTTACTCTCTGGGTCAATACAGAGAACGACTGCTCCTCCGTTTGCCGATCTGTTCACTCGGTTATGTATAATTACACTAATTTGGTGGTATGTGTGCAGGTGGCGGGCTGGGATGGGTACTGAATGGAAATATGGCATCTGTATTCTAATTGCTGTGCACCATTGCTGATAACCGTTTTTCTTGATGCCTCAATGTTTTTGCTGTTTGATTCGTGGCCCGCTATGAGTACTCAGACTATTACACTGCAACTGATCCTGCTATACTTTTCTATTATAAAATTAACCTTCCTTGATCCTGCATCCGGCAGCCACACGCATCTCCTTTACGATTAAACTATTAGCTTGCGATATACTGGGTGACTGCTGTGAATCTTTCTTATTGATTTACATGCTATTCAGATGATTTGTGGCCGGCCTAATTGGTTGTAGGCTCGTATTTGTATGCTACTATCTGCACAATAAAGGTTTTAAAAAAAAAAAAACAAATAAAAAAAAAAACACGCTATGCAATTCTACAGTGAAATAAAAATTAATTAAAGGCACAATTCGCTTCCACTGACTGCGCGCTTGTAAATTGTAGCGTTTCGGTAATTGACTTCCCCCGCCAGCAGATAGTCACAAAAGCGTGTGTACGAGGCAAAATTAATTAAATAATTATTCAATTGGCAGCAATGTTAAATAGAGAAGAGCAATGCGAGGAAGGCAGATATCAATAATAAGGCGCTACGATACCACTGCAGTCGGGGGTGGGGAGCTGCGTGGGGGAGCGACCGCTTCTGGCAGAATCAGGACGGTCACAGAGGAGATGCCGGAGGGTAGAGCCAGATGAGTCAGTGGGAGGGAGGGTCAGCTGGGAGGCGGAGGGGGGGTGTAGGTCCGGGCAGGGAGGCACAACAACAAACTTCAAGATGGCAGCAGGCAAGAAACGAAACTGGATTGGGGCAATATCTATCAAAACACGCTATGCAATTCTACAGTGAAATAAAAATTAATTAAAGGCACAATTCGCTTCCACTGACTGCGCGCTTGTAAATTGTAGCGTTTCGGTAATTGACTTCCCCCGCCAGCAGATAGTCACAAAAGCGTGTGTACGAGGCAAAATTAATTAAATAATTATTCAATTGGCAGCAATGTTAAATAGAGAAGAGCAATGCGAGGAAGGCAGATATCAATAATAAGGCGCTACGATATCACTGCAGTCGGGGGTGGGGAGCTGCGTGGGGGAGCGAACCAACGTGTCTGCTTTGTCTCTATAATGATTTGCAGTTTGTCTGTGAAATCTTGAGTAACGGGATGAGTTCCTTCCAGGCAATTTGGTTTACTTAATTAATTGAGAATTTTATAGACTTCTTTATTTTCACATTTAGCATTTTGAATTCTGTTTGAATAGTACCTTTTCTTAGCTTTTTTGATAGCTGACTTGTATAATCTGTTAATTTTCTTTAGGCGAAGTTTGTCTTGATCGGTGTTTGTTTTGAGCCAGGCACATTGCAGCTTTCTAATTTGTTGTTTCATCTCCTTTATCTCTGGATTTCTCCAAGGCGCTTATTTTGTTTGTTCTGTTGTGTTGCGTTTAGTGGTATTACGGATATCAAAAGTTTCTTGTAGCCAGTCCTATAGTTTTTGAACAGAATTTATTGTGTCTATGGAATATAACCTTTTGAATACAAATTGTTGCATTAAATGGTGGACCTTTACTACACATTTTTGGGAGTGTGTATATATATGTGTGTGTGTGTGGATGTGTGTGAACACACACATACCTATATTTACATATATTTATGCCCTGATGAATCAACTATCGTTCTTGGGCCACAAAATGTTTTCCCCCAGCTTATGGAACTCACAAAGAAAAGTCATCATAGGACAGGAAGAACAAGAATTCTTTCAGAGCTATGCCAAAGAGTCATTAGTTGATATGACAGGCAGATCCCACTGGAAGAACCCGGATTGATAGCGCACTCTTTAGGGAGCACATCTTATATTGTACCATCAGGAGTTTGCAAATCTTTGGTGCGGTCGCTAAATACAACAATGTCTCAGCAGCTGCCAAGATCAAGAAGGACTCCAGGAACTGGGGTAGGTGTCAACGTTTCAACTAGTAATTTCTCCAGGAACAGTGGCCCCTTACAAGAAGGCATAAAAGGTAATAATTCACATAAATACAATGACCTCTATGTTTTGAATTCACAATTGAATGTTATAAATGCATTTTTTCTCTTGTCTTAAAACCCACTCTACTCAACTAGTTTATCCCTATCCTCTTTATGGGCAGTAGCTGGGTAAATTGATCAGCTTCCCTCCACTTCTTATTCTTAGTCTCGAAGGGGGAAATGCCCAACACAATTGTCTGCAATGACAGCCGGATTTCAAGGTTTGCATTTTATGCGTATTGATCCAATATTGGCTAACAGTGCACTGTGACTTTGGGGACGACAAGGTTAAGTATCAGAATGGTGCTTCAGGGACTTAACACTTGGAACATTGGTTGGTCTTATTTGGGTCAATTTTACGTGATGTGATGGGTGTAATGTGCATACGATGTACCATATTCAAATTTATGAAGTGAAACCTAATGTCACTGATGGACGTCTTAATATGTAGGAGTACGTTGCTTCATGCTTCAACAGGAATTTTCCTTCTGCAGCCAGTTTTCCATTTTTTGTTTTCTGAAACCCCTTTTTTGTAGGTCAGTCATAAGGGCACTGTCCATTGTGGTTATTGCCCTAATATGCATTATCCGTTCTATAAAGGCAGTAAGTGCATTAGACAGAGGCGGAATTGTGGGAGGTGGGAGAGTGAGTCATGCATCTTTTAGGGCTTTTGGGAGTTTGCTGTATTGCCTAATTTTTCCACTTCAAATCTTGAAAGCAATGACAAGTATGACTGCATTGACAATGAACAAATTGTTCACAGACCTAAGGCCACACACTCTCCCGTATGCCAAACTCATGACCTTAATGGCATTTCAGAATTTCATTAACCTCACATTGGCACCTGTGGAACATATACTGCCCAATGTGGTGCAGCTTCATCATCTGTCACATTGAAGTGCAGTCGTTTTGCTTAAGATAGGGGCAGCAGTTGCCACTGGTTTTGAGCTCATATATGTTCAGTTAGGTCTGAAATCAATGTAAAAAAAACCATTAGTTCTTGTATACACTCAACTCATCTCATCAGAGAACCAGCCAAACAACAAACTTAAATAGAACCATCAAATAATAGATCTGAAGAAGTTCAGTATCTTGATGAGCAACAACCCTTTCTAGATAATGTATTTTTAACACATTATCTGGCAGTGCTGCATGGGATCATCCTTGTCTTTTATGACATCAGAAACACCTACCTTTACATTCCATTCTGAAAAGATCAGAAATCAATCACATTTACATTTGTGGGGTGCACTATAAGAGTACTGACTTTCAGTTTGACACATGTATGACACCGTCTCTTTTCCTAGAGGATGTTGGCTCCCAGCATAGGTTTACTAGAGGGGCATGGAAGTCAATTCACCAAAATGCCAGCTTAGTAGAAGTGACATGACATGCCCACTTGACACCGATGACATCACAGGAAGTCTTATCACATGAACTTTGGCTGTGATAACATCACTGCAAGAGATGTCAAGTGATCTATAACTCTAAGGGCATTATGGGAAATGACATTACTAAATTAAAAACCAACAATAAGTGCAAGATTAATTAAATAGCATTGAGTTACTTATGCCGATACAAGTTTATTGTAGATACCAGCCATACATAAACTACGGTGCTGACATGATATTGCAAAGGTGAAGCCATGATATTTCAAAGAAGCAGTCACCCCAAACCCAGGTACAGTGACCATGGGCCTTATGTAGGTAATTGGTGGTATTACATCAGGAGCATCACCAAAAAGAAGATGGCGGAGATCAAAAAACAAGCCAGCCAGACAGACAGGAGGAGGAAGGAACAGGGCACCTGCCCTGACTGCACTTGAGCAGCTTGTGGAGTCCACCATAGAGCCAGAAAGTGTCTGCGGAATCGGGGATGCAGACAGCTCAGCCAGAGCTGCCACCAAACCAGGTAAAAAGCATGCACATCAATCTGCACCCTCCATCCCTAGCCCCATTCCCCAATGAGGCTGTGTGAATTCCACTCCAGTACAGGTTTTAGTAATCACCAGCAATGCATTATGGGAGATGTAGTCAGTGAAACACGTTGCAAAAAACAGAAGAGGGGCCCTGAAGACTAAGCACACTAAGAGGGGAACAACCCGCCAGGGCAAGATAAATGTCAAAAGAACATGAAAGGGGAGTTCCCAATAGTAAGGAGGAGGTATTCCCAAATCTATAGCAAAGCCCACAGAACAACTGAATGATATCAAATATTTCTTTTTATTAGCATAGAAAAATATATCAGTTAAGAAAAATTAATATACAGTACAATTCTTTATCATAATTTTGTTTTTGCGGTTATCATAAGAGACACAAGCAAGAAATAAAATAACAGTCTTGGGACAGCAAAAAGGAATAAAGGAATAAAAAATTGGCACACAGTTCACACACTCTTCCAGTCAAACTGAAATCATACCCATACCAATACACACACTCACATTCAAACAAGAAACATCCAAGAAAAGCGCCTTTCTTGGATGTTTCTTGTTTGAATGTGAGTGTGTGTATTGGTATTGCTGGTGTCTCTTATGATAACCGCAAAAACAAAATTATGATAAAGAATTTCATGTTCTTTTGTCAGTGAAACACGTATCATGACAGTCATCACACTGAACAACAAGGCATGTGACACACATCAGTGATAAGCAAGCAGAGGACATTGAGATAGTGTGCCAGAAATGAAAATGTATTATTGCCATGAAGGGCTGCCGGACTACTGAGCTAATGCACAATTTCTGTTCACAGGCGAGACATTGTGCAGGTCTGCTCAAGACAAGGCAGGAGGGGCACACTGGAAGGAAAGATCAGAGGATGCCAGTGCAAGTGCAAGGCACACCACACCAACACCACTGGCATCACCACCACTGCCAGCCTCAACACCATTGCCAGCCTCACCACCACTGCCAGCGTCACCACCACTGCCAGCGTCACAACTACTGCTAGCCTCACCACTACTGCCAGCGTCACCACTACTGCTAGCATCACCAGCAGCAACCACCTGCAATGGTAAGACCCAGGAGGCATGCTGTTGCCACACTCCAGGAGATGGAGTCATCCTTAGAAGACACCAGGGGGGGGGGAATATCAACTGTGCCAGTGGATGGCAGTAATGCTGGGTCGCAGTCCACCTCAGAGAGAGCACACATAGGTGCCAGACGCCGCAGGGCTCGGGAAACCAGTACACCTTTGCAGGGTGAGGATCATGGTGTCTTCACAGGGCTAGAGGCAAACATGGTCAAGGTGCAGCGCCTGCAAGGAAAGGCAATTTAGTCTGTACAGCGGCAAATGAAACACCTCAACAACAATATGGTGAACATTGAGAAGGGCATCAGCACTATGACCTCCACGCTGGCTGAGGGCATGAGGGAGATGGCTGAGGGCATGAGGGACATGTCCCAGTCAGCAAACTTGATGAGGACAGGATGGCACGGCGCAGGGAGAGGCAGAAAATGGAAAACCATACTAAGGCAGTGAACCGCCTATCAACAGCCACTTCTCTGCTCTGCAGGCGCTCCATGGCCATGCAGGAAGGGATGGCGCACTGCAGCGGCGTTGTCTGCCGGGGCCTTGTGAAGGTAACGACTGCACTTGAAGTGCTGCTGACAAGTCAGGCAGCCAATACTGGTGCTGTGGATGTGGGGGACAGTGAGGAGACAACCAGTCGGAGCAGCATCATGCCCCCTGTAACTGAGTCCCGGAGGAGCAGCAGACAGCATGGGGCTGGCACTGGATCCACAGCCAGTGAAGACAGTGTGCTGATGGCATCCATCAGTGTTGTGCGTGGCCGCAGACGCTAATGCAGCCCACACTTCCTGACCTGAATTGGGTGAAGTAACCCATGACTTCCTCTTAGGGTTGTCGCAAATTTGACTGACAAGTTGTGCCCTTTGTGTAGTGGCATAGTGCCCAAATATTAAAACTGCTGGATGTGTCTCCTTACTTACTCAAAAATAGTTACTTGTGATCTCTGCCCGTCTTTTCTCCCATCTGCTGCTGGCGCTACTCCTGCTGCGTTGGGCTCTGGCTCAACAAATTCATCATCATCGTCCTCAGAGTCAGTTAATTCAACTTCTGTACCTTTCTTTGTGGCAAGGTTGTGCAGCATAGCACAAGTTGCAATGATTTTGCAGTAGAAGATGGGTGTGTACTGATGTGCGCCTCCGCTTTTATGGAGGCAGAGGAACCTGCTTTTCAAAAGTCAAAATGTGCGCTCCACAACGTTGCGTGTTGATTTGTGTGCCACATTGTATTGTCTCTCACTCAGGGTTGATGGGTTTAGGTAGGGAGTGAAGATAAATGACCGCACAGCATAGGCGCTATCACCTAGGTGAGAAAGAAAAGTGCCATTAATTACATACACCAACACTTTTATCATCAGTATCCATCAGGGTGTGTCACAGTGATTTACCTAGCAGGTATTCTTCTCCAAATTCTCCCGCAGCCAGGCGTGTGTAGATCCCACTGTTCCGGAAGATGTATGAGTCGTGGGTGCTCCCTGGAAATGTGGCCACAATGTCAGTGATTATGTTGGCAGCATCGTAGATTAGCTGCACATTTATGGAGTGGGTGGATTTTCTATTTCTGTAGATATACTCAGTGGCTGCAGGTGGGCAGATTGGAATGTGTGTCCCATCACTGCACCCTATGACATGCGGGAACTGTGCCATTTGGTAAAAGTCAGTCTTGGTTTTCAGCTGTTCTGCCTGTGTGTTTGCGAAGCTTATGTAGTGATGCATTCTCTGCATCATGGCATCCTGGAACTTTTTAAATATATGGGACAGGCAACTCTGTGACACCCCACCTACTGCAGCTATCACCCCCTGGTAACTGCCAGATGCAAGTAGGTGTAGGCTACAGAGCACCTGCACATGTGGTGGTATGGTGTGTGCCCTTGGTGTTGGATGCTCCAGGAGTGGGTGCATGTCCCTTATCAGGTCCGGGATGGTGTGGGGGTGTAGCTTGTACCTTTCATGGATCTCAGCCTCAGTCAGTTGGAAGACTGTGATGCGCTGTCTGTAAACGCACTTCTCCTGTCTCCAGATCCTCACTCCTTCTGCCTGTAACCGTAGACGCCTTGCAATTACATAGAAGGCCGCCATAGTGATCACACTGTTGCATTTTGGGACTGTTTAAATACATTGCACCTGATTACCACCTGCTTTCAGTCAGTGTTAATTACCGACTCCTAAATACCGAATTTCATGCAATTCGGTATTACCGATTTTAACTCTATCTCTTTTCTCGTTCTTACCGTTTTTTACTTACCTAATCAGTATTTTGGTGTTTGGTAATTCAGAATCTGTAAATTAGAAATCGGTAATAAGGAATTGGTATTTACAGATTCCTTATAACCGATTCCTTCCCCACATCGCGTATGCCTATTTACCGGTCGGTACCGGGTGGAATTTACCGAATTTCACCGTTACCAACCGGTATTGGGCCACCTACATATGGCCCCATATTTTGAAATACAACCTCATATGCTCAATTACAGCCTTAAATGTCAAATTTCAGCCTCCTGAGTCAAGACACCACCATCATATATTCAGGCTTAGCCATTATATCCCAGGGACATCATCAAATGTCCAGACACAGTGCCATTTCACTTAAGAAATATCGCAAACCTCCCTGCTTTCAGGAAAAGCCTAAAGACCTGGCTCATTGCCCAATAAACTTCTTCCAGCTTTTGCCACAGGAGATGTAACTAGCACCAGGACACCTCAGGGTAACAGCTGCGCTGTATAAATTTCATTAACATAACAGTGTCAAATGCCCAATTACAATACATAACATGCCAATAAACAGCCACAAATACCCAGGCATTCCTACAAATGTTGAGGTGCAACCACCATATGTCAAGGCACCTCTTTAAATGGCCAAATGTACAGTTATTTCCTGAATACCATGTACAGCATCATTTGCTGCACTACAAGCTGATGAGCCATGGGCTATATTTATCTGTAAAGCTTTATTAACCTTTATAGTCTCCTCTCTTACCTAAAGGGGTAACATCCTTCCTGATGTTAGCGGCTGCTCGTTAGGTGGACTTCTGAGCGTATTGCCACATTGGCAACACAGGGGTGCTGAAGCTTTAGGCTTCTGGCCAGGAGATGTAGAGAGCATGAGGTCCTTTCATTTGTACCTCAACTGATGTGTTGAAGATCCGTTGTGGCACTGGAGGAGCCACACATCAGGCAGACAGTAAAAAGCTGTTACAACAACTTTTTTACTTTGCGATACCATTACAACGCATGCATTACCACGCATGTGTTGTACATCGCGAAGTAATCACTATGCCTTTTTTTAGAATGCATGGTCATTTATCACGCATGCCCTAACAAAGAATTTCGTTGTAAAGGTATGTATGGTAAATGACCATGCATTCTAAAAAAATTTAGACGATCCACGTTGTTGTAAGGAAACACGGCTGTTCCGTTTCCTCACAACGACGTGCACCGCCCCTCAGAGATGACGTAAAGCAAGAACCACGAGGAGAAAGGAACCACGAGGAGTGAGAGGTAAGGGGGATTAGGCATGGGGTGTGGTTACTTTTCTAGGGTTTAGGGTAGTGCAGTGGTGTTTGTGTACTGAGGGGGTTTTGCTGGGGGTAGTGTTTTAGGGTTTAGGTTAGTGCAGTGGTGTTTGTGTAGTGTAGGGGGTCGTGCTGGGGGTAGTGTTTTAGGGTTTAGGGTTGTGCAGTGGTGTTTGTCTAGTGTAGGGGGTCGTGCTGGGAATAGAGTTTTAGGGTTTAGGGTAGTGCAGTGGTGTTTGTGTAGTGTAGGGTGTCGTGCTGGAGGTAGTGTTTTAGGGTTTAGGGTTGTGCAGTGGTGTTTGTGTTGTGTAGGGGGTCGTGCTGGGAATAGAGTTTTAGGGTTTAGGGTAGTGCAGTGGTGTTTGTGTAGTGTAGGGTGTCATGCTGGAGGTAGTGTTTTAGGGTTTAGGGTTGTGCAGTGGTGTTTGTGTTGTGTAGGGGGTCGTGCTGGGAATAGAGTTTTAGGGTTCAGGGTAGTGCAGTGGTGTTTGTGTAGTGTAGGGGGTCGTGCTGGGAATAGAGTTTTAGGGTTTAGGGTAGTGCAGTGGTGTTTGTGTAGTGTAGGTGGTAGTGTTTTAGGGTTTAGGGTAGTGCAGTAGTGTTTGTGTAGTGTAGGGTAGTGGTTTTAGGGTTTAGGATAGTGTAGGGTGTCGTGCTGGGTAGTGTAAATGTAGTGAGAGGACTGTCACTTACCTTAGAAACTTTTACCACAACTATACCTTTACCACGCATGTTTTTGCGTTGTAATGGCACGTGTGGTAAAGAAATAGTCGTAAAAGTTTGCGTTGTAATGGTATCTCGTTGTAACTGACATTGTGTACTAATACCCGCGTTGTAATGGTATGCGTTGTCTTAGTACGCGTTGTAACGAGTTCTATTCCAGGCAGACTCATGTGGTTGGTGCTGAGTGGCCTGTGAAGGCACATTGATGCTGCTACTCTTCCTCATCCTCGCTTTTTCCTTACCCACTTCGCTACATCATTTTATGTGGTCAAGAAGAAAGAAACCAGTTCTCTAGCCACTTACTGGTCCTTTCAGCAATATAGTTTTCTGCAGAGGGACCTAAAGAAGGACAATGCATGAGAACTGTACAATGTGAACCTGGTTATTAGGGAGACATTTGAGATGTCAACTTGTGGATTTAAAGGTGTCCAAGGAAGTGTATGTGATAATATAATACTTCTACTCACTCCATCATTCCCTTCTCTTTTACTGTATCACACCAATAGTTAGTAGATATTGTTTAGTCCAAGTTTCATATTTGCGAACCAGGAGACTGGAACTCAAATCCCAGTTTCCCAAGTTGACCAACATGTGTGATACTGGGCTAATCACTAATTCCATATGCCCCAGTTCTTATGTTCGCCGAAAAGTGAGGACACTTATTGGAGATTCATTTTTTTTCAATGAAAAATAAAATGCATTCACTGGATGCCCCATTTTAATATGTTTTTGTTTACTTCAGTACATTCTGTTCTACTGTATGGGTCAAATTATCCTAGATCTGTAATGAGTGTCTCATGATATGTAAATTTTGATTCATTTTAGACCTAAATTCCAATGGACTGAAATAATACTGAGGAGGATTAGGAAAGGCTGCATGTGATTTTTTATAATAATTAACGGTTACATGATTTGTCACTTCAAAGGTATGAAACTTGTCACACTAGAGGGAAATCTTCATGAGAGAGATGAGATATTTCCCCCTCAAACCTTTTGCAAAACAGTAGGAAATCTCTTTCCCATCAAAAATTGAGAAGGATGGGAGGCAAGATGGCGGCCGCTTGATCCCGAGTGAGCGTTTCTCCTGTCTGCTCCTAATGGAATAAGGGTGATTCGAGAAAACTTAACGGTACAGGAGTGAGAAGATTTGTGAGAGGTGAAGAATACGGAATATGGAAGCGCTACCGAAGAGCTACGGAACCGTGCTGTTTACCTGAGAGGCTCATGTTGACTCCAGCGTTTCGGGCGGCTCGGCTGGCGGCAACCTTCCTCCGGAGTCGAGCACACCTGCGGAGGGTGTGGTCTCCGAAGAATCTGTACCCAAAGCAGGAAGCTGCCGTGTTCGGCAAATCTGGTGCTCGTATACCGCCGCCTCGTAAAGACAGGAAGGTCCCTGCCGGCGCTATGGAGGAACAACCGGCTGCTGTTCGGAAAGGAGTGTCGGCGCTGGTTCTGAACCCAGAAAAGGAAAAGACTGATAAAGCTGAGAGAACCGGCCCCAAGGTTTTACCCGTGAGTCTCAAGAAAAACGTAATTAAGGGGAGAGGTATTGAGAAGACACACCCCCCAGAAAACGGGAGCAAGGATAACAAAAATAAAGTTTTGGGGGCACAGGCATTAACTGTGGCTGGCGTCGGGCAGGGAAAAGTGACAGTAATCCCCGGGATGTTTTCCGGGAAGGGGAGCAAAAATCAGCACCAGAATGTTAAAATTATCACTGGGGAGGCAGAAAATTGCTATAATGAGCAGCCGCGTTAGAAAGAGGGAAGGGAGCCCATATTGAAGAGCAAAGCGACTCATCACAAGATACGAACGATACGGTGACCTTGGGATCGGGGCTAGAGATAAAACAGGGCACTGATGCTAATACGGACTCTCAATCATTAATGTTTGATGTGGTTGTGCCTGGAGGAAATCAAGGAATTATTAATGTCACCGAGAGTTTAACACAGATCCGGGACAGTGACCAGAGTGAAATCTCTAAGTTCTCCACTCCCTTTGGAGGAAAATTAGATTCAGGACCTGCATGGGGGTCCTGTGAGGCTCAGGAAGGATACCGTTTTTTTTCCGGTCCCTGAAGATTCTGAGACCACCACAGATTCTACTGACTCTGCTGAAGGGGACGCAATGTCTGGAGATGAAACCGGTAGTCCCCCAAATACCGGAGATACATTAAGGAGGGTGACTCCCTGACGTACTAAAGCAAGAAAAATCATCCAACAGGGAGGCAGGTCACTAGACAGTGATGGGTCTGAGGCTGGTAACAATAATCTTCAATGGGACCACTTACATGCTACCACTTCTCTAGCTGGGGCAGATAATCTGAGTGTTCAGGAAGAACTGGGAGTGGTGGCGGATACATCTCCCCCTAACTCTGTGATCTATGCTATGTTAACGTCCATCCAAAGTGAAGCACGGCAAGAAAATAAGCGTGCCCAGCTGGCCACCATGAAGATACAAGGTGCTATTCGTAAGAATACGAAGGCTTGCGCAGAGGTTATTACCAGAACAACTGCCCTGGAAGAGCGGATAGTCGGGCTTGAAGCTGGATTAGAGTATGCGGAACAGAAGACCACTGCCAATGACGATAAACTAACAGATATAGGGGTCGATTAGGATCGCGGACGGACTTGCGTCCGTCCGCGACCCCAGAGCAGGAGGGAACTCCGCATGGCATGCAGAGTTCCCTCCTGTGCAAATAGGATGTGACCGCCACCCTGGCGGTCACATCCTCTATTTTTAACATTGCCGCGGGTGCAGCTTCAAGCTGCACCCGCGGCAATGTTAAAAATGCACGCATTGCATTTGCATGCAGAAAGAGGCAGGCACCACGCGGTGCCTGCCGCTTTCTGCATGCAAATGCAGGGGGGTACCATAGGTACCCCCCATGTGCACCCCCCACCCCCCCTTCACCTAGGGGGCCCGCAACGGGCCCCCGCAGTGAAGTTCCGTATGCTTTTCCGCGGCGGAAAACCCGCCGCGGAAAAGCATAATTTACTGGCCATCCTAATATGGTGGACGGTGTCTGGAAGACACCGTCACCATATTAGAGCTTTTCCGCCACGGTTGTAATCCGACCGCGGCGGAAAAGCTGCGGACGGAAACCAGGACCCACCAGCCATCCTAATCTGGCGGTGGGTCTTTGGTCAGTCCGCTGCGTTTTTTCCGCATCCTCGGGGCCGGCGGTGGCTTCCGCCGGCCCCGAGGATGCGGAAAATCCGCAATCATAATGACCCCCTTAATGTGGAAGTTGGAAGATTCTGAGAATCGTTTACGCAGAAATAATTTAAGACTGTTAGGTATTGAAGAAAATGCGGAAGGGCAGGACATTAGAAGCTTTGTACTGAATCTATTCAAGTCCGCATTTCCGGAGTTGTCACATTGGTGTTGGGAAACAGAAATTCAAAGAGTACACCAATTTCCTTTCATGTTAAAAAAGATCTCAGATGCTGAATCTAAACCTAGGGCTATACTAATATTTTTCGGCAATTTTCTGTTAAGGCAAGCTATTTTTGAAAAAGCCCGCCCGGACGCTAAGAGAAGTGCAGAGGGGCACTCGTTTTTTGTGCGCCCGGATTTTTGCCACGTAACTATGATTAGCACTTTTCAAAAGAAGGGCTGTGAGGTTTATTTGATGAACCCCGCAAAGTTAAAGGTCATTTTTAGAGGCAAAACACAGGTTTTTCTTTCAGAAATACAAGCTGAGGCATACCTGAATGAACTGCCTGATGGTTAATTTCGAACTCAAGCAAACTTTCTCAATGCTGTATGCTCCATCTGCTCTATCTCAGATATTGGGGGTGACCTGTTCCCAGGACACCCCCACGCCGCACGGCCCTCCAGCTGTAGGCGCGGTCTCTGCCCCAGCACCACAGGTCCGTCCCTGACCTCGGTGCCCCCTCGCTACCGCTCGCTCTACCTCCTCCGTTGTTCTCCGCATTTTCGTCGCATTTTCGTCATTTTGTTTTATTTGTTTTTATTGTACTCCCTGTGTAATCTCTCAGTTTTGTGCCTATTTCTTTAGGATTGTACCCACTTGTGTGCCCCCCCACTCCCCGCTTCCCACTTCCCGCCACTGCTCCCTCGCGGCCCTGCCCCCTTTTCCTTCTGTTACTCCATTGGCCGCCAGCTCCCGCCTCCCAGCTGCTCCTCCCTCCCACTTGGCCTCATATGGAGCCCGCGCTGCGTGAGCGAGTGTGACCTGTTCCCAGGACACCCCCACACCGCATGGCCCTCCAGCTGTAGGCGTGGTCTCTGCCCCAGCACCACAGGCCCGTCCCTGACCTTGGTGCCCCCTCGCTACAGCTCGCTCTACCTCCTCCATTGTTCTCCGCACTTTCATCGCATTTTCGTCATTTTGTTTTATTTGTGTTTATTGTACTCCCTCTGTAATCTCTCAGATATGTGCCTATTTCTTTAGGATTGTACCGACTTGTGTGTTGCCCCGCTCCCCGCTTCCCTCTTCCTGCCACTGCTCCCTCGCGGCCCTGCCCTCTTTTCCTTCTGTTACCCCATTGGCCGCCCGCTCCCGCCTCCCAGCTGCTCCTCCCTCCCACTTGGGCTCATATGGAGCCCGCGCGGCGTGAGCGAGTGTGACCTGTTCCCAGGACACCCCCACGCTGCACGGCCCTCCAGCTGTAGGCACGGTCTCTGCCCCAGCACCACAGGTCCGTCCCTGACCTCGGTGCCCCCTCGCTACCGCTCTCTCTACCTCCTCCGTTGTTCTCCGCATTTTCGTCGCATTTTCGTCATTTTGTTTTATTTGTTTTTATTGTACTCCCTCTGTAATCTCTCAGTTTTGTGTCTATTTCTTTAGGATTGTACCCAATAGTGTGCCCCCTCGCTCCCTGCTTCCCGCCGCTGCTCCCTCGCGGCCCGCCCCCTTTTCTTTCTGTTACCCCATTGGCCGCCCCGCTCCCGCCTCCCAGCTGCTCCTCCCTCCCACTTCGCCTCATATGGAGCCCGCGGTCATGCGCCCGTCCGCACCTGGACCGCGCCCAGCGCCAGGACCCCTGGACCTCGACAATGCCAGCGCACCCGACGAACTTACAACGCCGCCACCCTGCACGCACTCAACACCGGCCGGAACCCCACCTGCTTCCGAGCCACCCCGAGACGCACCCATGGACCCTTCACCTCCCAAGCCTGCAAATTCACCTGCCACAGGACCTGCACGGCACCCGCCAAGCCGAGCACCAGCCACAACCACCTCAAGTGCATCCTGCTCAAAACCCGCTCCGTTCACAGGCACGCCGTCGAAATCTGGAACCTCCTCGACACAACATCACCAGACGTCGCCTTCCTCACGGAAACCTGGATGAACGCCTCCTCAGCCCCCGACATCGCCATAGCCATCCCGGATGGCTACAAGATCACCCGGAGGGACCGCGTCAACCAAACCGGAGGAGGCATCGCCATCGTCCACAGAAACACCATCCGCATCACAACCAACACCGACGACACCCTCACCGCCGCCGAACACCTTCATTTCCAGATCCACACCGACCCCAAGACCACCCTCAGAGGCACCCTCATCTACCGACCGCCGGGACCACGCACACCATTCAGCGAAGCCATCGCAGATTTCGTCAGTCCACACCCCCTCACCTCCACAGACTACATCCTCCTGGGGGACCTCAACTTCCACCTGGAGAACAACAAGGACTGCAATACCACCGCCCTGCTGGACAACCTCGCCAACCTCGGACTCAAGCAAATGGTGAACACCCCCACCCACTACGCCGGACACGCGCTTGACCCCATCTTCTCCTCCAGCAAGCACATCTCCTTCAGCCACTCCACCGGACTACACTGGACAGATCACAGCTGCGTCCACTTCAACAAACTCTCACCACTGAAGAATCCTCCCAGCAAACCCGGAAGCAGGAAAGCCTCGTGGTTTACCAACGACCTCAAAAACTCCAAGAAAACCTGCCGCACCCTCGAGAAAGCCTGGCGCCGCGCCCAGACAGTAGAGAACATGTCAGCCCTCAAGAACGCCACCCGCAAACACCACCAGCTGATCCGCACCACCAAGAAGACAACATTCAAAGAACGACTGGACAATAACACCCACAACAGCAAGGAACTCTTCAGCATCGTCAAAGAGCTCTCCAACCCCAGCGCCAGCAACAACGACATCACACCCTCACAAGACCTCTGCGACTCACTCGCCTCGTTCTTTCACAGCAAGATCGCCGACATACACACCAGCTTCGGCGCACTGACCAGGCACCCTACCACTGAACCAGCGCCCCCCACCACCACCCTCTGCATCTGGACCCCTGTAAGCACCGAAGACACCACCCGCATGATGAACACCTTCCACTCCGGCTCCCCCACCGACCCCTGCCCACACCACATCTTTAACAAAGCCGACTCCATCATCGCACCCCATCTCCGGAACATCATCAACAGCTCGTTCGCATCCGCCACTTTCCCGGAGAGCTGGAAACATGCCGAGCTGAGCGCCCTCCTGAAGAAACCCACCACGGATCCCACAGACCTGAAAAACTTCCGCCCCATCTCGCTCCTCCCCTTTCCAGCCAAAGTCATCGAGAAGACCGTCAACAGACAACTCTCCGCCTTCCTCGAGACCAACGGATCCCTCGATCCCTCGCAGTCCGGCTTCCGAGCAAACCACAGCACCAAGACCACCCTCATTGCAGCCACCGACGACATCAGGTCCCTGCTCGACAACGGGGAAACTTCTGCCCTCATCCTCCTAGACTTCTCAGCAGCCTTCGACACCGTATGCCACCACACCCTAACACAGCGCCTCAGCAACACCGGAATCCAAGGAGCAGCACTGGAGTGGATCATCTCGTTCCTCGCCGGAAGAACCCAGAGAGTCCGCCTCCCCCGGTTCCGATCCGCGGCCACCGAAGTCATCTGCGGCGTCCCACAAGGATCCTCACTCAGCCCCACTCTCTTCAACATTTACATGAGCCCCCTCGCAGACATCGCCTGCCAACACAACCTCAACATCATCTCCTACGCCGACGACACCCAACTGATCCTCTCCCTCACCAACGACCCCGCCACCACCAGAGCCAACCTCCAGGAAGGTATGAAAGACGTCGCAGAATGGATTAAGATCAACCGTCTGAAACTGAACTCAGACCGCTGAGCGTGGTTCAGGTGAGGTCGCCCCCACACCACTGCTACTGCCCGCTGCCTGCCTGCCAGCACCTGCACCCTGCGGCTGCCTTCCTCTGCCCGCAGCCCGCCGTCCGCCTGCCGTCGCTGCTTGTTGCTCTGTGCCCTTCTCCCCACTGCTCCGCCGTTAGTGTGCCCCCCCTCCCCCAGCCGCCGGATGACCCAGCCACCGCTGAGCCGCCCTCAGCCCTTTCCCGCCACTGCCCATTCTCGTCACCGCCCCCCACTGCCCATTGGCCCGATACCACCACCCAGCTGACCCGCCCTCCCGGCTCCTCATTTAAGGGGGACCCTCGCAGGGCTAGGGAGCGACCGCTGAGCCTGGTTCAGGTGAGGTCGCCCCCACACCACTGCTACTGCCCGCTGCCTGCCAGCACCTGCACCCTGCGGCTGCCTTCCTCTGCCCGCAGCCCGCCGTCCGCCTGCTGTCTCTGCTTGTTGCTCTGTGTCCTTCTCCCCCCTGCTCCGCCGTTAGTTTGCCCCCCCTCCCCCAGCCGCCGGACGACCCAGCCACCGCTGAGCCGCCCTCGGCCCTTTCCCGCCACTGCCCATTCTCATCACCGCCCCCCCCCACTGCCCATTGGCCCCGATTCCGTCACCCAGCTGACCCGTCCTCCCGGCTCCTCATTTAAGGGGGACCCTCGCAGGGCTAGGGAGCGACCGCTGAGCCTGGTTCAGGTGAGGTCGCCCCCACACCACTGCTACTGCCCGCTGCCTGCCTGCCAGCACCTGCACCCTGCGGCTGCCTTCCTCTGCCCGCAGCCCGCCGTCCGCCTGCCGTCGCTGCTTGTTGCTCTGTGTCCTTCTCCCCCCTGCTCCGCCGTTAGTGTGCCCCCCCCTCCCCCAGCCGCCGGACGACCCAGCCACCGCTGAGCCGCCCTCGACCCTTTCCCGCCACTGCCCATTCTCGTCACCGCCCCCCCACTGCCCATTGGCCCCGATCCCGCCACCCAGCTGACCCGCCCTCCCGGCTCCTCATTTAAGGGGGACCCTTGCAGGGCTAGGGAGCGACCGCTGAGCCTGGTTCAGGTGAGGTCGCCTCCACACCACTGCTACTGCCCGCTGCCTGCCTGCCCGCACCTGCACCCTGCGGCTGCCTTCCTCTGCCCGCAGCCCGCCGTCCGCCTGCCGTCGCTGCTTGTTGCTCTGTGTCCTTCTCCCCCCTGCTCCGCCGTTAGTGTGCCCCCCCTCCCCCAGCCGCCGGACGACCCAGCCACCGCTGAGCCGCCCTCGACCCTTTCCCGCCACTGCCCATTCTCGTCACCGCCCCCCCACTGCCCATTGGCCCCGATCCCGCCACCCAGCTGACCCGCCCTCCCGGCTCCTCATTTAAGGGGGACCCTTGCAGGGCTAGGGAGCGACCGCTGAGCCTGGTTCAGGTGAGGTCGCCTCCACACCACTGCTACTGCCCGCTGCCTGCCTGCCCGCACCTGCACCCTGCGGCTGCCTTCCTCTGCCCGCAGCCCGCCGTCCGCCTGCCGTCGCTGCTTGTTGCTCTGTGTCCTTCTCCCCCCTGCTCCGCCGTTAGTGTGCCCCCCCTCCCCCAGCTGCCGGACGACCCAGCCACCGCTGAGCCGCCCTCGGCCCTTTCCCGCCACTGCCCATTCTCGTCACCGCCCCCCCCCCCACTGCCCATTGGCCCCGATCCCGCCACCCAGCTGATCCGCCCTCCCGGCTCCTCATTTAAGGGGGACCCTCGCAGGGCTAGGGAGCGACCGATGAGCCTGGTTCAGGTGAGGTCGCCCCCACACCACTGCTACTGCCCGCTGCCTGCCTGCCAGCACCTGCACCCTGCGGCTGCCTTCCTCTGCCCGCAGCCCGCCGTCCGCCTGCCGTCGCTGCTTGTTGCTCTGTGTCCTTCCCCCCCCTGCTCCGCCGTTAGTGTGCCCCCCCTCCCCCAGCCGCCGGACGACCCAGCCACCGCTGAGCCGCCCTCGGCCCTTTCCCGCCACTTCCCATTCTCGTCACCACCCCCCCACTGCCCATTGGCCCCGATCCCGCCACCCAGCTGGCCCGCCCTCCCGGCTCCTCATTTATGACGCCCCCGGAGCGACCGCGCAGTGGACGCGCGCAGCGGGAGCACCGATTGAGCGCAGAAGGTTCGCCAAAGGTAAGCCCGTCTGCGCCCGTCCGCGCCCGTCCGCGCCTGGACCGCGCCCAGCGCCCGAACCCCTAGCCCCCGTGGACCCCAGCCCACCCGCCGGACGTACGACGCCGCCACCCTCAACGCACTCAACACCGGCCGAATCCCGGGATGCTACCGAGCAACCCCGAGACGCACCCACGGACCCTTCAGCTGCCACGCCTGCAAGTTCACCTGCATCTGGACCTGCACTACACCAGCACCCGCCAAGCCGAACACCAGCAGCAACCACCTCAAGTGCATCCTGCTCAACACCCGCTCCGTCCACAGACACGCCGTTCAACTCTGGAACCTCCTCGACACCACAGCTCCTGACGTTGCCTTCCTCACGGAAACCTGGATGAACGACTCCTCAGTGCCCGACATCGCCATCGCCATCCCAGAGGGCTACAAGATCACCCGAAGAGACCGAGACAAACAGACGGGAGGAGGCATCGCCATCATCCACAGAGACACCATCCGCATCACGACCAACACCGACGACACCCTGACAACCGCCGAACACCTGCACTTCCAGATACACACCGACCCCAAGACCACCCTCAGAGGCACCCTGATCTACCGGCCCCCGGGACCACGCACTCAATTCTGCGAAGACATCGCCGACTTCATCAGCCCGCACGCCCTCCCCTCTGCCGACTACATCCTCCTCGGGGACCTCAACTTCCACCTGGAGAACAACAACGACCGCAACACCACCTCCCTGCTTGACTAGCTCGCCAACCTCGGACTCAAGCAGCTGGTGACCACCCCCACCCACCTCGCCGGACACACACTCGACACCGTCTGCTCATCCAGCAAGGACATCGTCTTCAGCCACGCCACCAGACTCCACTGGACGGACCACAGCTGCGTCCACTTCAGCTTCAGAAGGACCACAATCCACCACCACCAGCAACAGGTTGCACGAAGAAGCTGGAACAAGATCACGGCCGACCAACTCGCCGCATCCCTGAGCCAGCACCCTCCCGCCAGCTCAGCGAACCCCAGCCAGGCCGCCGACAACCTCACGAAGTGGATCAACAGCTGCGCAGACGACCTCGCCCCACTGAGGACCCCGCCCAGCAGACCTGGCAGCAAGAAGGCCCCATGGTTCACCGACGAACTCAAGAGCTCCAAGAAGAACTGCCGAGCCCTCGAGAAAGCCTGGAGAAAAGACCCAACACCGGACAACATGACCACCCTCAAGCTCGCCACCCGAAAGCACCATCAACTGATTCACGCCACCAAGAAAACAGCATTCAAGGAACGACTGGACAACAACGCACACAACAGCAAGGAACTCTTCAACATCGTGAAAGAGCTCTCCAACCCCAACGCCGGAAACAATGACATCACCCCATCGCAAGACCTCTGCAACTCCCTTGCCTCCTACTTCCACAACAAGATCGCTGACATTCACAACAGCTTCAGCACACAACCAACGCTCCCCACGACCGCACCAACGCCCCCCACCACCACCCTCAGCGCCTGGTCCCCAATCAACACTGAAGACACCATCCGCATGATGAACTCCATCCACTCCGGATCTCCAACCGACCCCTGCCCTCACCACGTCTTCAACAAGGCCGACTCCGTCATCGCACCCCACCTGCGGGACATCATCAACGCCTCCTTCGACACCGCAACCTTCCTGAAGAGCTGGAAGCACGCCGAACTCAGCGCTTTACTAAAGAAACCAACAGCGGACCCCACCGTACTCAAGAACTACCGCCCCATCTCGCTCCTCCCGTTTCCAGCCAAAGTCATTGAGAAGACCGTCAACAAGCAACTGGCTGCCTTCCTCGAGACGAACGGATCCCTCGACCCCTCACAGTCGGGCTTCAGGGCCAACCACAGCACCGAGACCGCCCTCATTGTGGCCACCGATGACATCCGGGCCCTGCTGGACAACGGAGAGATAGCTGCCCTCATCCTCCTGGACCTCTCCGCGGCATTCAACACCGTCTGCCACCGCACCCTAGTGCAGCGCCTTAGCAACGCCGGAATCCAGGAGAAGGCACTGGAGTGGATCGTCTCCTTCCTCGCTGGAAGGACTCAGAGAGTCCGCCTACCACCGTTCAGATCAGAGGCCACGGAAGTCATCTGCGGCATCCCCCAGGGCTCCTCGCTCAGCTCCACCCTCTTCAATGTCTACATGAGCCCCCTGGCGGCCATCGCACGCCAACACAACCTCAACATCATCTCCTACGCCGACGACACACAGCTGATCCTCTCCCTGACCAACGACCCCGCCACCGCCAGAGCCGACCTACACGAAGGGATGAAACACGTAGCCGAATGGATGATGACCAGCCGCCTGAAACTGAACTCAGAGAAGACGGAAGTCCTCATCCTGGGCCCCTCACCCTCCGCCTGGGACTACTCCTGGTGGCCCCCCACCCTGGGCAGTGCACCCAAACCGACAGACCACGCACGCAACCTGGGCTTCATCCTGGACTCCTCCCTCTCCATGACCAGACAAGTCAACGCCGTCTCCTCGTCCTGTTTCAACATCCTGCGCATGCTACGCAAGATCTTCCGGTGGATCCCCTCCGAGACCAGGAAGACGGTCACCCAGGCCCTCGTCACCAGCCGTCTGGACTACGGCAACACCCTCTACGCCGGAACCACCGCCAAGCTCCAGAAGAGACTCCAGCAGATCCAGAACGCCTCAGCCAGACTCATCCTCGACATCCCCCGACGCAGCCACATCTCCGGACATCTGAGAGACCTGCACTGGCTCCCCATCAACAAAAGAATCACCTTCCGTCTCCTCACCCACGCACACAAAGCCCTACACGACCAAGGCCCGAGCTACCTCAACAGCCGCCTCAACTTCTACGCTCCCACACGCCACCTCCGATCGACCAACCAGGCGCTCGCCGCCGTCCCCCGCATCCGAAGAGCCACAACAGGAGAAAGATCCTTCTCCCACCTGGCCGCCAAGACTTGGAACTCCCTCCCAACCCACCTCCGCCTGACCCAAGACCACCTCCCCTTCAGGAAGCAGCTCAAGACCTGGCTGTTCGAGCAGTAGCGGACCCCCCCTCCCGAAGCACCTTGAGACCCTCCGGGTGAGTAGTGCGCGATACAAATGCAATGATTGATTGATTGATTGAGACAAGACAGAAGTCCTCATACTCTGACCATCTCCCTCCGCCTGGGACGACTCCTGGTGGCCCCCTGCCCTGGGCAGCACACCCAAGCCAACGGACCACGCACGCAACCTGGGCTTCATCCTGGACTCCTCCCTCACGATGACCAAGCAAGTCAACGCCGTCTCATCATCCTGTTTCAACACCCTGCGCATGCTCCGAAAGATCTTCCGATGGATCCCCACCGAAACCAGGAAGACGGTCACCCAGGCCCTCGTCATCAGCCATCTTGACTACGGGAACACCCTCTATGCTGGAACCACAGCCAAACTACAGAAAAGACTCCAGTGCATCCAGAACGCCTCAGCACGACTCATCCTGGACATCCCTCGCCGCAGCCACATCTCTGCCCACCTGAAAGACCTTCACTGGCTCCCCGTCAACAAGAGGATCATGTTCAGACTCCTCACCCACACACACAAGGCTTTCCACGACATGGGCCCGGAGTACCTCAACAACCGCCTCACATTCTACACACCCACCCGCCAGCTCCGATCCGCGAGCCTCCCCCTCGCGTCCTTCCCACGCTTTCGGAAATATGATATGATAAGCATTTGTATAGCGCGCTATCACTCCAAGGAGCATCTTGGCGCTTGGATTCATATGCTAAGGATGGTAAATATTTGTTGTTCTCAGTCGTCAGATAGAAAGATTTAAACAAGATTTAAACAAGTGTTTTACAGACTGAGTCCGCCAGGCTGTAAGTCCATGTTTTAAGGAGTTTCCTAAACTCTAGTTCAGAAGTGGTTGCGCGAAGTTGATGGAGTAGTTTATTCCACGCCCTAGCCCCCATAACTGCCAAGGATTTTCCTCCTTTTGTTGCCAATCTGAATTTTGAGACAGTCATCAGATTGGCTGTTGCAGATCCGAGTCCTCGGGTCGGAAAGTATCGATTGAAGTTTTTATACAAATACTGTGGATCATGCTTATGAAAGGCTCTGAACGTGAGCGTTAGAACCTTAAATAGGATACGTTTCTGAATAGGGAGCCAGTGGAGGGCATCCAACGCAGCAGAGGCCGATGATTTTCTTGGCCATCTGAGAACCAGTCTCGCTGCCGCGTGCTGGACCATCTGCAGTCTATGCAGGGCAGATTTATTTGCCCCCGCATATAAGCTGTTACAATAGTCCAGTCTGGATGTAATCAACGCCACTGCAACAGTGCACCTGGCTGATAAGGGCAGGAGATCAAAAAATTTCCTGAGGTCCTTAATGATGTTAAAGCATGAGCCAGCCACTTCTCTTGCCTACTGTTTAAAAGAGAGGGACTCATCAAATTTAATTCCTAGATTTCTCGCTGCCTCAATGGTATTTGGGGGGGGGGGGCTTCTACCTCATTTGGCCAACATGTACCAGGAGAGAAGAGATTATTTTGACCAAACGGCAGGATTTCCGTTTTGGCAGTATTGCATTTAGGATGGTTTTTATTCATTCAGGCAAAGGCCGCCGTCAGACACTCTTTTAGATTCTGTTCTGCTTTTCCAGGATCTTCATCAGTACTAGAACTAGTTGAGTGTCGTCGGCGTACGCTATTGTACTTATGTTGAAGGAGGAGATAAGGTCAATCAGGGGGACCATATATAGGTTGAATAAAAATGGGCTCAAGCTGGACCCACGATGGTACCCCTGACCGCACTATCTTCTCTTCAGAACAGTACTGGCCCTGTATAGTAATCTGCCGTCTGTGCATCAAAAAGTTATTGAACCAATTTAACACGTTGCCCGCTATACCTGCACTTGCCAGGCGATGTAATAAAATAGCATGGGACACCGTGTCAAACGCTGCAGATAGGTCTAATAGGATCAGGACTGCCTTCTTGCCCTGATCCAATGCAGCTCGTATGGTCTATGTAGTAAACAGGAGTGCAGATTCTGTAGAACGATGGGCTCTGAAACCAGCTCGATTTGGATGGAGAAGGTTTTTCTCCTCCATATACGCTGTAAGCTGCCTATTAACACAGGCTTCTGCCAATTTACATACAGCTGGAAGGAGCGAAATGGGCCGTAAGTTGGATAGAACCGTAGGGTCCCGTAAAGCTTTTTTTGTAGAGGCCTAACAGCTGCAACTTTCCAGCATGCTGGGATCTCCCCTGTTTGAAGTGATGAATTAAGGATTGAGTTAATCACAGGGTTAACCTCCTCTTTTATAGCTTTTAACAGCGCCGGAGGGCAAGGATCAAATGGTGATCCTGACTTAATTTTAGAAATGCCTTGGGCGGACTCCTCCAGGGTGAGGAGTCTCCCAACCTGCTGTGTGTGGCTCTTTGTTTTGAGTAGTGAACATTACTTCTGACCCCTCCAGATTAACCTGAGGGAAATCCTTGGTAAGATTAATTATTTTCTGTTCAAAGAATGTTGCTATCTCATTGCAGAGGGTCTGGGATGACGGAATTTCTTGAGAAAGTATTTTAGGATTCCTGAAACTATTAACAATATGGAAAATTTCCTTGTGCTTATTTTTTGTAGCTTCGATTCGGTTGGTATAATAAGTCGCTTTAGCACTTTTAATTAGTGCATGATAATTCCTCCTAACCAATTTGTACGCCATCTGGTCATTACTATTGTTATGTCGACGCCATCTCCGCTCAGCTAGTCTCACTTCTCCTAATGTATCTTTCAATAAACTTGTAAACCAGGGAGCAGATATTTTTCCTTGTCTAGATTTAGATTGTGTTCCCCGAGTTTTTATCTTTCACCCTATCGTTCTCATCCACTCCTCATATTTCCGGTTGTCAATATTAACATTCCTTTGAAATGATGGCCTACTCTCAATCACCCAACTATTAAGATCTGGGCGTTCTATGATTTTGCCCCAACGTGGTTGTGGCGTACCATTTCCTGGAATGGCCATCTTCTTCGGTTTATAATCATCGATTTCCAGGCTAAACTCAATAAATTTATGGTCCGACCAAGTTTGAGTCAGAGGAGATTCAACCTTCATTGTATCCAGATTCGAGCTGATGCAGTCAAGAGTATGCCCAGCTTTGTGTGTAGGTTCCACTGTTAATACCGTCAGCCCTAGAACGTGTAAGATCTCTTTCATACATAACACGCTGGGATCACTAGTGCTGTCCAGATGGAGGTTAACATCACCTAATAGAGTGAAATTAGCACATTTAATAGTCAGATTGGTCAAAACTTCCCCCACACTTTCTAAAAACGGAGTCGCTTGACATGGGGGGCGATATTTCAGTGCCCCAGAAAAAGTAAATGAGTCGTGAGCCTGTAAGCTGAAGCTAAGACATTCTGCTCCTCTTATATCTGAGAGTTCCACAGTGGTACATTTAAGGGTGTCTCGATAGATAATAGCCAGCCCTCCTCCTTGCTGTAGTGGTCTGTCCAATCTCTGTATTAAGAAGCCCGGGGGCACTGCCTGGACTATATCAGGATTGGACCAATCTCTGAGCCAGGTTTCAATGATGAATAAACAATCTAGATCTTTTTCGAGTATGAGGTCATAGATATGTAGTGCATTCTTGCACATAGATCGGGCATTATTGAGACCCCCCATTAAGGTCTTACGTGTCTCTTTTATCGACCGTCTATAAAATGGTTCTAAGACTTGTTTACATCCAGAACAACTTATAGGGGCCTACCCACCTATCTACGTTTAGTGCCAGATGACAGGACTCAGATAGACTATTCAAAGATAGTAATAAATCCGCAGATAGTGGAACTTTTGTGGATACCTGAGCAATATGTCCAGCCCCTGGCCCGTCCTTAGCTCGGACTGGCGCAGACGGGCTGGACTTTGGCTTGACTTCGGCGCGTCAACGGCGCCTCCGCTGCTCGCGTCCGCTGCGTGGAGAGGTAGCCATCTTCCTTTGTAGTCCCGTCTGCCGCGCTGGAGCGCTAGGATTTGTAGTTCCCACAATATCTGTCACCGCCACGAACACTATTCGGACGTCTCCTGCCACAGCACCTAATCGGCTGTGATTGCCTCGGAGGGGTTAGTGCAGGCTTGCAGATTATGGGAGGGTCAAGAATTAAGTTTTAAAATTCAAATGCGGCGCAAATAAATTGGATAAGAAAGCAATTTTTAAAACAACAAACAAACTATCACCCGGCTTCCGCCTCAGGTGAGCATGGATATCCACCGTCAGAGGAAGATCCTTCTCCTACCTGGCAGCAAAGACATGGAACTCCCTACCCACTCACCTACGTCTGACCCGGGACCATCTCTCCTTCAGGAAACAACTCAAGACCTGGCTGTTCGAGCAGTAGTGACCTCCCCTCCCTCAGCGCCTTGAGACCCTTACGGGTGAGTAGCGCGCTATATAAATTATGCTGATTGATTGATTGATAGGAGTTGTATATCTGTACCCTAAGTTTTCATTCTTTATGTTATATGTTTTCTCAAATTTATGGTTGATTTGTTACAGACAGGGGATGACCACGGGCACTTGGGAGGCGGGAGGCATCACACAGGTCCATGGACCCCAATTGCCTTTTTTGTGGGTGGGGGGGGGTTGGGGGGTGGGTGGCTCTCGAGGGAGTGTTGGAGAAGGGAGGGAGGGGAGGGCACAGAGGGAAGGAAGACAGGAATGTACTTTTCGAGGTAGTCTGATCAGCACTTTATTTAAGACTAGTTGGTTTAAATGTAAAAGGAAATATCCAATATCATGGCTATACGATTAGCATCCATTAATATATGTGGCCTGAATGGTGCTAATAAGCGCAGGTGAATTAGCGAAGATCTTAAGTTTTTGAGGGCGGATATAATCTTCCTTCAAGAAACTCATATTGAGGCTGGTCGTTATAAATACATGGAAGTTGAGGGATTTCAGCTAGTCTCATGGACTAAACTAGAAGCCAAGACCAAAGGGGTTGCCATTTTGGCAAAACGTGGTAGGGTAAATATTTTTCGGACAGCTGCAAATCTATATGGCCGCTGGGTTATAGTCCATGGCAAATTTTTAAATAAAGAATTAACTTTACGTTCAATATATGGGCCTGTGTTGGACGATCCAGCAATCTATCAAATGTTGAGTCTGGAGTTGTTAGGCTGGCCTTCGCCATTGATAATCTGTGGCGACCTTAACATCAATATAGAATGTGACCTGATAAATCAAACTAGAGCAACCTATGTAGGGCGAAAACCCAGGGTGTACAGGGCCATATGACATCTGATGGACCTGCATGGGCTAATAGATGCCTGGGCGTATTTCAGATCTAAGGACCCTGGATTCACTTATTATTCCGCCCCACATAAAAGGTGGTCTAGATTAGACTATTTTCTTATTTCCCCTGCACTTACTGTGAAATCTAACATCTTTCGGTACCCTAGAGGGATGTCGGATCATAATCCGCTTGTATTGGAGATTAGTGTGCAATGTAGGATGGATAAACCAGATGTTTGGACTTTTAATTGGGGTCTGTTAAGGGATAGCACCTATGTTGAAGGTATGGCCATTTGGATTACAAGAGTTTTGGAGGAGAATTTGGGTAGTGCGGGGTGCAAAATGTCTGGGATACATCAAAGGCCGGGATAAAGGGTGAAACTACCCGCTTTGGCTGGGATAGTCAAAAAAAGGAAAAAGCTGCACTAGTCAAGCTATATACTAAATTAGAGAAGGTCGAGGCTAATCTGGCTAGTACACTTGTTCAGGAGGCAGACAGTGACTCGGCTCAAACTCAGATTGTCCTAGCTAAAGCAGCGATTATAGAAATATCCCAGCGAAAGGCAGCTAGTAAATTTATGGCTTGGAGGACAAAGATGTTTGAAACCAGTGAGAGAGCTGGACATTTACTTGCCTCTAGAACTAGGGATAGAGAATTGGTAATGCGGATAAAAAATATTTATGAGCCCGATATCGGTCTTGTGTCTGAGGAAGATGCTATTGCTGCTGCATTCCAGAAATGTTATCAAAAATTATACAAAGAAGATATTCAGGAAAATGAGGCAATACAGGAGGAAATTCTCGAGTACTTAAGAGAAATCGAGGTTGAGGCTTTGTCCACCGAGGAGAGAGATATGTTAGATTGTGACATAGGGATGGAGGAGCTTTGGCTCGCTATTGACTCTCTCCCCTCTGTCAAGGCTGTGGGCCCCGATTTCCTACCAGGGGAATTTTACAAATGCTTTCGCTCTCAGTTGACACCAATTATGATAGAAATGTTTCAGAAGATTCAGAAAGGAGACTTCCCCCCTGAATCGTGGAGAAGTGCTCGAATCGTGACATTTTTAAAGAAAGGCAAGGAACCCTCGGATACAGGGTCATATCGACCCATCACACTTATAAACAGTGATATAAAGATCTATGCCAAAATATTAGCAAATATGCTTCCCGGTGTGATTAAAAAGCTGGTTGCCCCTCAGCAGCATGGGTTTGTACCCGGACGGGAAACAATAGATCATATCCGGCGTACAATAACCCTGTTTGTTTTTACTAAGGTTTCAGGAGACCCTATGGCTTTAATCCTACTGGATGCAGAAAAAGCCTTTGATAGGGTCTCCTGGCCTTTTTTATGGGCTACTATGAAACATTATGGGCTAGGGGATAAAATCATAGGGGCAATAAAGAGCATGTATAATCAACCCAAAGCCCAGATCTCCGTTATGGGAATACAATCAGGCATAATTAATATTATGAGGGGCACAAGGCAGGGTTGTCCCTTCTCGCCTTTATTATTTGCTATTTATATATTATTATTATTATTATTATTATTATTTTGAAGCTTGTAAAGCGCACGGCTACCCCCAACGGGGGTGTCCCGGCGCTGCAGACTGCAGGCTAGCAATATAAGGGAGGCACTTAGGGGCTAGTGAACAACCAGGTTTTCAATTTACTCCGGAACACTGATTCAGAGGAGATGAACCTAAGATCCAATGGGAGGCTGTTCCAAAGTTTAGCGGTCATTACTCCAAACGCTCTGCCACCCATTCTGGATCGGCGAAAGCGTGGGGCAACCAGGAGGCGCAAATTGTTCGACCTCAGAGATCTAATAGACTGGGACAGTTTGAGTCTGTTTCTCAGATATTCCGGGCCCAACACGTTGAGGGCCCTAAAGGCAAAAATCAAAGCCTTAAACTGAATGCGACGGGCAATAGGAAGCCAATGTAGCTTCCTTAGATAGAATGCGACCGAGTGGCGATAAGGAATATTGCCAATCAGTCTGGCCGCCGCGTTTTGTACAATCTGTAGGCGTTCAATTTGGTACACGGGAGCGCCTACATAAAGACTGTTGGCGTAATCTAAATGTGAGGTGATCAGGGCATGTATGATGGTTCTGCGAGAGTCCAGCGGGAGGTAAGGAAAAATCTTCCTAATCATACGCAGTTTGCCAAAACAAGCTGCCGTGACCTTATTAATTTGAGTTTTGCAGGATAGTGCATTGTCAAATTGAAAGCCCAGATTTCGGACTGCTTTGACTGGGACAGGGGGAGGATTAAGCTCTGTCGGCCACCACTGAATGGCAGGCAGAGGGGTTTTCTAATTAAAAAATAAGACCTCTGTCTTATCAGTGTTAAGTCTAAGATGATTAGAGGTCATCCAGGAGCAGATATTGCTAAGACAATGGCGAAAATTAGTAAAATTAATGTCAGAGTGATCTCTAAATGAAAACACAAGCTGAGTATCATCAGCATAAGAGATCACTCTGACCCCCCAGGATTCCACCACTTTCGCCAGTGGTGCAAGATAGACGTTAAAAAACAGAGGGTTCAAAGCGGAGCCCTGTGGCACACCACAAAGTAGAGGTTTACCCTCTGATTCAAAAGGTCGGAGAGAGACCTTCTGAGTCCGTCCTGTCAGAAAGGATCTGATCCAGGTCAATACAGAGCCTCCAATTCCAATCCGGCACAGTCGATCCAACAATATCTCATGAGATACCGTGTCAACAGCGGCGGATATGTCGAGGAGGACCAGCATGGCCTCCTCGCCCCTATCCACACACTCACGGATCGTCTCCGACACCTCTAAAAGAGCGGTCTCGGTGCTAAAACCAGATCTAAATCCAGACTGCGAGTCATGCAGTAGTTGGTTAGCTTCTAAGTATTCTGCCAATTGTTTCTGGACAGCCTTTTCTAGGATTTTAGCCGGTTTAGGAAGGAGAGAAATAAGACGATAATTACTAAATTGCGAAGGGTCAGCGTCCGCTTTCTTCATAATTGGGACTAGCATGGCCTGTTTCTATGCAGTCGGGAATTGGCCAATGTATAACAAGGTATTCCAAATAGTGAGATATATAGATCCTTTAATTAGAAACCTTTTTTTTAATAACTTGATCCGACCAATCTGTGCAAAGGGGGGGATACTAAAATCCTCGGGTATGCAGACGACCTAGCTATATTAACCAATTCCCCTCAGGCTGCTCTACAAGAGATCCAGACTCTTGCCTCACAGTTTGGAGCAATTTCTGGATATTTATTAAATGAGGCCAAGACTCAAATAATACATAATGATAAAATTGTGTTGGTAGATTCCAGGGTGTTGCATCATGCGAAATATCTGGGGTGGAGATCTGTGCTAATCCGGATCAGATAATACCGATTAATTTAAATCCACTACTAGACAAAATTGAAGCCGATGCCCGTCGATTGAATAATCTCCAATTAACACTAATGGGCTGATGCAATGTGGTTAAAATGATATTCCTGCCCAAAATATTATATTATTTAAGAGCCATCCCTTTATTTTTTGAGCAAATCTGGTTTATTAAATTGGATCGAATTATTTCCCGGTTTTTATGGGCAGGGAAACGGCCCAGACGGGCCATGAAATATGTGACATTGCTTAGGGAGAGGGGGGAGATGGTCTGTACCAAACTTTCAGATTTATTATTGGGCAAGTACGGTTAGGCACAACTTTTAGATTTTCAATATATAGAATGTATGGATATTTCTATCTATCATCTAATTCTGGGAGAGGAGGCACGAGGGTTATTATTTACACATATTGATTTTGCTTATTTTAAACGGGTCAGGTTTAAGGTTTTGATGGGGGCTTTTAAAGTTTGGTCTAGGATCCGGAAATTGTGCAACATTGGACGGCTTCACATTTAAGGCCATGACTCTGGCTTTTCGCGCTTCTAAGGGCAATGGCTCGGCCCACTTGAAAAGCACTCTGAGGCCGTATGTCAAGGCCAGGACATTACGTTCTAATTCGCTACTTCTCCTGGAAACCCCAAGATTCAAACGTACTCGTGCCAGAGGGAAAACATTCGATGTTTGCGCCACTCAGTGCTGGAACAAACTTCCGGTTACTTTACGTCCCTGTCAAACTGAAGCGGCATTTCGAAAGTCAGTAAAGACCCACCTTTTCTCCATATAATGTTCTTTTCTTTTCCTACCTTCACTGTCCCCAGTTTTACCAGCGCCGGGACGCCCCGTTGGGGCAGCTGTGCGCTTTATAAAACACATAAATAAATAAATAAATTTTATTCTCCCTTGGTACGGTACACTCTTCTCCCTGATATTTTTCATGATGCATATTTTAGAGAATGGGTGTCACAGGGAATTACGGAAATTGGAGATATAGTCTCTCCTGCTGGCCTGTTGACATGTGAGAGTATCAAACAAAAGTTCGGAGTTAATAATAGGCATTTTTTAAAGTTTTTACAGATTAGAGATTTTTTTTCTAGAAAAACGACTAATTGGTCTCAAATTCGCTTATCGAGGCTGTAAAAATGGGGCAACCAACTATTTCTAAAATATATAAGATATTAAATGAGACTCGGAAAGATGACCTTGCTAAACATTTCAGTCGCTGGCAGACCGGTTTAAATGCTGGACAGGGGGTCTGTGAGGATTCTTTAGGCTATAGTCAAACAGCATCTATTTCAGCAAACATTCAGGTCCAGTGCTTTAAGACTTGGTTTAATCTTTATATTACTCCATATCGTATTCAACAATGGGGAGGTCAGTTGGGTTTGATTGTCCCAGGTGTGGAGAATATGATGTCGATAGCATTCATATGTTTGCATCTTGTTCTTGTTTGATACCCTGTTTAAATAAGATCGAACAATATCTGGCGTAAATGTTAGAGCTAAGAGTTCCCTTGACCCCACAGGCTATAACGTTAGGTGTAGTAGATCAAAATTTGTCTGAACCTGAACGTAAATTTCTCTTTATAACAATGGCAATCTGGTGGCTCTCAATAGCCACTATATGGTTGGACTCTACCCCCCGAATCCATATGAATGGTTGGCCAAATTGGTCAATGTTAGTAAGTGGGAAATGTTGCTATATAGCCAAAGGGGTCCTAGGGCTCAGAGGGAGGGAGAACGCATCTGGGAACCTCTAAATAAATGGATGTCTGTTGAGAATTGAGGCTTTCCCCTCTATGCAATTTGGGTAGTATTTTTGCTAGATATTTTTGTATGTCTTTCTAGGGTTTCTTTTCCCTTTTTTCTTTTTTTCCTCTATTGCTGTTATATATAATTTGGCCTTCCTCTTTCTTCTTCTCCGTGGTTCCCCCTCTTATGGGTGGTGGGTGGGGGTGAAAATGATCAAAAAATGTTAGACATGGTTAAAATGTACTCTAATTGGAATTTTGTGAATGTATCGAGTATCAGGTCTATAAACAATAATAATAATTTAAAAAAAGGAAATCTCTTTCCCTAAATTCACTGAGCAAAAAGATGATTTTTTAGAGAGCATCAAGGAACTGGGCAGAAAAGCAACCACTCTGCTATTGAAAGAAGTTCATTTTTTCTAGACCCATTGCTTCAAATATCCAAGGTGACCATTGTACGCGCTATTTAATGCACATTCTATGTTAACATTTAAGCATTAAAATTGGATTTGTGATTCCTTCTTGAATACTTGGAGAGTTGGGATTTTGCAGCTTCCACCATTGCTTGCCTCATGCCAGCTTCGCTTTCTCCTTTGTTTGTCTTTTACCACAGAGCAGGGCTGAAACCAGAGAAACCTGAGCATGTACTTTGGTCACATGACCAAGGCATTTAAAACCCTTTCCTTAACTTTGTCCTTGCCTACTCCTCTCTCACTGGCCAATATCACTGGCTCAGCACAGAAGAGAGGAGAAAATGAGCTCTTCACATGCTCAGGTGAGATCAGCTGTCCCTCAGTTGAACGTATAGAGCTGAAAATGCTTTAAATAAAGGATTCTGCCTATAGTTAGCCTGTCTGTAGTGCATGGTTGATTTAACTGGTTTACCTTTCCTTGTAACTTTGTTTTCCTCCACAGAGCAGGACTGAAACCAGCATGGCCTGATCATGTACCATGGCTTCATGACCGAAGCCTTTCTTACACGTGACTCCACCCTCAGTATCACCTAATTCCTCCTCCCGAGTCCCTACCCAACCCTCCTTCCCAGGGCATGGGCTTCACCTGCGTCCAGGTGCAGATTGGAGAAATTAATAGTGGCTTCCCTGTTTTTAGACTGTTCGCGGCATATGCGGCCAAGAATCAGAACCCATGTCATCCTGCCAGTGCTCGTACGATCTCCACTATCAGGTAACTCCCTTTCCCCTCTCACTAGGATCACTCAGTAAAGTCATAGTAAGATGGAAGCCTCTTACTCTATGGCATCTACAGAGCATGACCTCAAATATCTAGGAGTTTTTGAAAGCAACTCTTTAGTTGGCAGTGCCTATTCCACCCCTTAGTGGTCCAAGGACTCTTAGTTCTGGGTCTCATTAAGGGAAACGCTGTCTTCCTGTGAGTCGCTTCAAAGGTACTTTCCATAAGTGGGCTACATAAACTCTTAAGACACATGAGGTTCTTTGAATGCTGCATCATCCACTGGGTCCCACTCCACCATTTTTGGGTGGATTCCCAGATTCTTGATACCTGGTGTTTTTAGGTCTGGCCACAGAGCGTCATCAATCCTTCAGAAATACAAATACAGAGAAGGAGTAGTCGGCCATACCCTTTTCATCTGCTTTCATGTGTTTTTGATGGTTTGTAATCACTTTGTGGGATGTCCTTCAAGGCCATAACATTTTGTGGATGGTATCATAGTCTGATTTGTGTTTCCCTAGGTTTTTGTGATGGGGCATAACGTAGCCTCCTTTTCGTGTTCATTTGTTTTACTTTGCTGTCATGATACCATATTGTTGTATTTGGGCATTTCTATTTACAAAATAAAGACAAGTATACTTCTGGGCTTTCTTAAAGATGTGAAAAAAACACTCTTTGCCGAAAGTAACTACTATTTAATATTTTGCTGTGTCTACCTTTTAAATTCACCACTTGTAACACAACCCCCACCTCTTCTCATAACTCGTTTTCTGAAAATATAACTTAACACTGCTAATACCGTCTGTTAAGCAATAGGGCCCTACTCCTAACATCCCTATTGTTGCAGCACAAGATGTTGCATTATGTAATTATCTTTATTAGGACAGCTGCGGCAAAACATGCAGTCACCCAACTATTGCACTTTTAACAAAAGCTATCATATAGATTCATCATCGGCATGTTTTGCGAGTCTGTAATAGCGATTATTAAGGAATCGCTATTACAGACTCGCAAAACGGGATTCATGTAGTAATCGCAATAATTATTGCGATTTCTACAGCTTCCTCATTTGCGATTAGCTAATTGCTAATCGCAAATAAGGAATAACTCCCCATTCATTCCTATGGGCCTAAAGGCCCATAGGAATGAATGGGAAGACATATCAATGTGCGTTTCGCTATTAGCGATTCTCATGTTGAGTTTGCGATTTCAAGGGTGCAGGGGTGTCCAAAGGACACCCTGTTGCACCCCTGAAATGATATTGGATGCTGGTGTTACGCACACACATGTCCCAAGGACATGTGTGTGTGTAACATACAACTTGGAAAATGCACTTAAGTTTCCGCTATTTGCCACGAGGTTTGACTTTGCGGTAAATAGCGGCCTAAAATTGCGAATTCGCAATTTTTTAATGTTTCATGAATTGCATTTAAGGAATCTCAAATAGAGATTCCTTAAATGCAATTCCTTGCAAATTTGCGAATTCTATAATTGCGATTTATGCATTTGGGATGATGAATCCCATATGCAAAAATTGCGCTCTCAAAGGGCCAGATTCTCAGAATCTGGCCCTTTGCGAGTCGATTTCACTTTGATGAATCTAGCTCTATGTCTTTTTGTGGTGTACAACTCCTCTTCTCCTTGGAGAGCACCTTAGCCTCTTAAGATACCTGGTGGTTTTTTAAAGCTGAGCCATTCAACAGGTTGCATCTATGCTGTTCCTAGGTTGACCCTTAACCCGCTACCAACAACTACCCTGGCCTGAAATGCTACAATAGGTACTTTCTAGTGGTTCTTCTTACTTCCCTCATTAATTTGACCCAAAGAACCCTTAATAAGCAAGATACTACTTAGTTCACACCCTCCACAGAGTCGGACCTCAAGTGTCTTGAGGTTTTTGGAAGCTTCCCTTTTTCTGTGGGTTGTGCTTATGCTGCCAATAGGTGGATTCTAAAGATTCTTGTTGAGTGGTCTTAATAGGGGTACCTGCATTATTCTGTGAGTTACACCAGTGCTACCACTTGGACCTTATAGCCTTAGGTGGAGAAGCGTGGCTCAGTGGTTAGAGGCGGCAGACCCGGAAGCTGAGATTGACCGTGGACCAGGGTTTGATTCCCCGCCTCGGCGGGTCTCGGGCTCAAAATTCCACGGACTCGACAATTCTCGCTCTGGTGCCTACTCAACTCACGGGGTCACACTCAGCGACTCTGGGCAATAGCTTGCTTAATCTCCACTACGGCCCCTCGCGGCGGGATGCCTGGCTTTCACCTTGTGGACACCCTGCCGTGGTTTCTCACAGGGGAATACCAGGACGGGTTCCCTAAGCAAGCGCCGGGACGCTTACGGGCAGCTGTGCGCTTTACAAGTCCAGCACATTTACATTTACATTTAGTTTCCTGATCTTTTAAGGGGAAACCCAGTCTTGCTCTGATTTGCATTTACTCTGCTCAAAAAACGTGCCCCATAAATGTTTAAGTGTGGGCAACGTGATATTCGGTTCTTCACACCAACACCGTACTGCTGAGAACTTGAGTGTTACCTACCTACTCAATGGGCAGGGAATTCTCTCATGGTTGCCCGTGAGGGATTCCCCTTAGTAACGCCTACCTTGCTCTGCTAGGGAACATCTTCTTTTTATAAGTTTTGTAAATGACGATCGGAGTGCATGATGTGTTGACACCATTTGGTGTATTTGGTTCTTGGGCCAAAGCTCAGCTCCCATATCACCGATCTTAATGGCATTGGAAAGGAAAGATTCTTTCCTTTGGGGATCTCTCCTTGAAGATTGCCACAGGAGTGTGATCCTCGAACTGCTAGAGATGTTATGTTATTTTATTTACATGTATTAAGAGCACGAATCTCCCTCGAAGGGGTCTCTCGACGCTCGAGCAACATACAGGTCAGAAACTGATTAAAATATAAATATTAAAAAGCCATGATTGCCTACAAAGGAAACTGCTGTGGGCCGGACGTCCCCGGATTGCCTTGGCTAAGCTTACGCTGCCTTGGTATGATGGCGGTATTGCGTTGCCACATATTTGACGATATTACTGGGGCGCACAACCAATGTTCCCTCTAATTTTTTTCCTCTGTGTGCGGCAGTGGAGGGTCTCTGTGCGCTGCAACCATGGCTATGTGCGCCAGGAACCGAACCTCCCGTGTCTGCGGCGCCAAATGCCACTCGTTTTTGGTGCCCTCCTGCCCTCTGCCCCACTCGCTTTGGTGCCCTTCTGCCCTCTGCTGCACTCGCTTTTGGTACCCTTCTGCCCTCTGTCCCACTCGTTTTTGGTGCCCTCCTGCCCTCTGAACCACTCGCTTTTGGTGCCCTCCTGTCCTCTGCCCCACTCGCTTTTGGTGCCCTTCTGCCCTCTGCCCCACTCGCTTTTGGTGCCCTTCTGCCCTCTGCCCCACTCGCTTTTGGTGCTCTCCTGCCCTCTGCCCCACTTGCTTTTGGTGGCCTTCTGCCCTCTGTCCCACTCGTTTTTGGTGCCCTCCTGCCCTCTGCCCCACTTGCATTTGGTGCCCTTCTGCCCTCTGCCCCACTCGCTTTTGGTGCCCTGTTGCCCTCTGCCCCACTCGCTTTTGGTGCCCTGTTGCCCTCTGCCCCACTCGCTTTTGGTGTCCTTCTGCCCTCTGCCCCACTCGCTTTTGGTGCTCTCCTGCCCTCTGCCCCACTTGCTTTTGGTGCCCTTCTGCCCTCTGTCCCACTCGTTTTTGGTGCCCTCCTGCCCTCTGCCCCACTTGCATTTGGTGCCCTTCTGCCCTCTGCCCCACTCGCTTTTGGTGCCCTGTTGCCCTCTGCCCCACTCGCTTTTGGTGCCCTCCTGCCCTCTGTCCCACTCGCTTTTGGTGCCCTCCTGCCCTCTGCCCCACTCGCTTTTGGTGCCCTTCTGCCCTCTGCCCCACACGCTTTTGGTGCCCTCCTGCCCTCTGTCCCACTCGCTTTTGGTGCCCTCCTGCCCTCTGTCCCACTCGCTTTTGGTGCCCTCCTGCCCTCTGCCCCACTCGCTTTTGGTGCCCTTCTGCCCTCTGCCCCACTCGCTTTTGGTGCCCTGTTGCCCTCTGCCCCACTCGCTTTTGGTGCCCTCCTGCCCTCTGTCCCACTCGTTTTTGGTGCCCTCCTGCCCTCTGCCCCACTTGCATTTGGTGCCCTCCTGCCCTCTGCCCCACTCGCTTTTGGTGCCCTTCTGCCCTCTGCCCCACTTGCTTTTGGTGCCCTGTTGCCCTCTGCCCCACTCGCTTTTGGTGCCCTCCTGCCCTCTGTCCCACTCGTTTTTGGTGCCCTCTTGCCCTCTGCCCCACTTGCATTTGGTGCCCTTCTGCCCTCTGCCCCACTTGCTTTTGGTGCCCTTCTGCCCTCTGCCCCACTCGCTTTTGGTGCTGTCCTGCCCTCTGCCCCACTTGCTTTTGGTGCCCTTCTGCCCTCTGCCCCACTCGTTTTTGGTGCCCTCCTGCCCTCTGTCCCACTCGCTTTTGGTGCCCTCCTGCCCTCTGTCCCACTTGCTTTTGGTGCCCTTTTGCCCTCTGCCCCACTCGTTTTTGGTGCCCTCCTGCCCTCTGCCCCACTTGCTTTTGGTAACCTTCTGCCCTCCGTCCCACTCGTTTTTGGTGCCCTCCTAGAGGAGTACTACTCTCTCACCTTCTGCTATTGGCAGTCTTGAGTATCACTACACCTACTATGGAGTGCTTTCATTGCGACATATGAGAGATTATTTTATAATTCAAATTATATGAAATCATCACACATTTAAATATTTTTAAAGGTTGAAACCTTTTTTTAAAAGTTTTTTTATGTAGTCATGACTCTACATGCTAGCTAGACATTGATTTTGTCAATGTTGCTGGAGGATGACATTGGGGCCTGAGTGACAAGAAGAAACCACATTTCATTTTTGGCATTTTTACACAGAGCAAACCGTGCATAAGAAACTAGGAGCGCCTCACAAGTTAATTTTTTTTGCAGCACAGGGAGATAAGCCAAGATTCACAGCCTCCTGAGCCGAAGATTCAAACTTGGTCCCCCTAGTTACAGGGTGGGCACCTGTTACCACTGGGTCCTATCGCAGTCCTGCCAAGCGTCACGCAACAGGTGTGACGCTCACGCATTTCAGTGCGGTGATCCGCATCACCGCACTGAAATGCATTGTCACGCATTTTGCCACCTGATGCTGCCCGGGCTCTCTCTGCTGCTCCGAGGTGCGCCTGCTTCGAGTTCTAGTATCCGCGTCAGACTCATCATCATTACACTGCAGGGGGCCAGGCTGCCCTCTGAGTAGAATACTGCACCTGTCAATCACACCGACCGTGACGCCACGGGGGCGGGATTACATTTGGATGTGCGGCGGTAGAGTGCCGTCACGTCCGGAAGAACAGGAAAGCGGCGGGGGAATCTGTGAGAGTGCAGGCTGCTCACGAGACAGTCTCTCATGCCAGTGCGTGCCCATCCCACCTGTTGCCTTGAAAAGACACAGGCCGCCTCAGAGCCCGACTCGAAGGCTCACTCATCTCTGGCCTGCCCTGTGAGCACTGCCTCACAAAGTAACGCTATGGTGTGGAGCGGCGGCTGCAGTATAAATAAACTAGTGGCTACAGGGAGGGGCAATGGCAGTGGTGCGCTGCTGACACCATGACCGTCCGAGTTGTGTTATTTCTGTCAAAAGACGCGAGGGTCCTGACCGGCGGATCAGCTGAACCCAGGCGTCCGCACGGACTGTGGCAGCCTCCGCAGTTCTTCCCTAGCAGTACACCAGCCCCTCCTGTAATCATGCACGGGCCAGTGCTTGCTGAGGTGGGAGTTATTGCAGTGAGGTGCGTCCTGCACAATTAACGTTACTGAAGTCCACTCTCATATAGTGAGTAGTGCCTCAGCGAGGTATCTTTATTTTCAATGTACTTTACATTTTATTATTAGCGCTAGCGCCAACAGTGCTGCCGCTCCTATTACTTCACGTGGTTAGTGCCTGCCATTGTGTGTCGGTGTAGTTGCTCTGTGACAGCCCATAAGTGAAAAAAATATGTGAAGGAGCGCCTCTGTCCATCTGGGCAGTGTGCGGGCTGAGCATTCACTTACATTACGTTATGAAAGTTAGACTGTTGCAGAGGGCAGCCTGCTTTGAAATTGTTTAGCAGTCACACTAGCACATTTAAATTTATTCGAACCCCTCTCGTTATGCACATGCTCTTACTGCATCTAATCTCCATGACAGCGTTTTTGTAGAAACGTTTACATTTTATTTTCAACAGGCTGTTTTACAAATACTGACTTTGCTGACATTTACAGAAACGTCCTTTTGTTAGTAGTGGTGCGGCACTGACTGTCAATTAGTGGTGCATATCTGGGTCTTTGTTGTGGTTAACAATAGGATCAGCTTAAAAGGGACTCTAGATGCTTTAGTTTCTGGTGCTTTCCAGCGGTTTTTACATCTTCTTCAAGTGTCTTGTTTCTCAAATGGGTGTAATTGCATATATTTATATGTTTTCCTAGTCTTCTTTGCTTGATTTTGCTTGCAAAAAAGTGTCACTCATATTCGTTGGAATGTCACTCATAATTGAACTGAAATTATTAAAATGTCACACTAGCCAATCTCAGACCTTGGCAGCTATGCTATCGCCTCCTGTGAAATTTCGGCATGTTATTGGCTCGTGGTACCAAGACGACGACCTCCACTACAGCTAGACCTCTGGCTCAACCCTTCAGTGGACACGTCAGAATCAGCTCACAGGCCCCTTGTGGTGCAGTCAGTTAACAAGCTTTCCTAACAAAAGCGTAGGCAGTTTCCAAACACAGCGTGTGTTTGGAAACTGTCTACTCTTTTGTTAGGAAAGCGCGGGGAAGACTCTGGCCTTTTGTTTAAGTATTACTATTAATCGGAGCCCGTGAAGGGGCTCTGATTAACAGCAATACTTAAACAAAAGGCCAGAGTCTACCCCGCCCTCCCTCATAGCCTCAAGCGCCACAAGCCCTCCCCCCACCTCCTTACCTGCACGCCTCACGACCGCTCCGCCGCATTCGCGCCGCTCGCTTCTTTCAAAGCGGCCGGCGGCGCGACTTCCTGACTGTGTGCGCGCTCCACGCTAGGTGGTGCGCGGTGAGGTCAGGAGCAGTGCGCGCGCGCGCGTGCGCGCGATTTAGAGGGAACGTAGCGCACAACGGAGCTCGGTTAATCATGCGATGTATGGTCCAGCTCCTAACCCGGCTTTTGCTATGGATAAATGGTTGCTGCCGGGCGGAGACTATAACAGGGCGCTTTATTCCAAACGGTCCAATGTGGCTTTGAGCGGGCCTACCAGAGTTGCGGTGCGGGTCTGGCACAACGCTAATGTCACTATGGGCTGGTCGGATACTCTCACTCGAGCTACTCCACTTTACGCTGCTGAGAGGTTGGGCAATTTGTGGACTACCAAGGGTTTTGATAAATGGGACCTAATTGGAATTAGTAGGGTGGGGGACCTTTGGCGGAAAGACAAGATAAAGTCTTTTGAAGAGTTGCAACTAGAATTCAAACTTAGTCATCGAGAATACTTTCGGTACCTACAGGTCCGACATGCCCTTTCCTCTGTTTTTCCGGCTGGCACGCCTGTTCCAGAATCATCTCCCCTGGAGGACAGAGTACTCGATGGACACGTCCCGGACAGTACAATCTCTCTTATATACAAAAAGCTGATAAACGACCGAGCGGACCTTCTTCTACAGCTCCGTACGGCTTGGACCGGCGATGGACTAGAACTTGACGATGAGGACTGGCAGGCGGCGATATCCTCCCCAAAGGAGGTAGCAATCTCGGCCCGTCTGAGATTGGTGCAGTTAAAAATCCTACACCAAGTGTAGTATCGGGTTCCCAAGGCCTACATGCTCCGAAGATAACCCACTTACATTATAAGAACTGTTGGCACGGAAACTGAAAAATTCAAAGAACAAGTTTATTAGGACCCCATGGGGTGGTGGTACATTCCTACAGCACCCTTCGGTAATGCAAGAAGTATCACACCGAACATCGGTGTGACCCGTTCTTTTATACAATTTGCAGGTAATAAAAAGATAGGCGGCACAGAGTTACAGAGCGTTATGTACATATATGGTCATTTTTGGAACACAGCCAGCTCATTGGAGGGGTTACAACCCCGCTGGTCAGTTTGGCGGCACATTCCTGAGGGGTGACTGGTCAGTTGGGACTGCGCATGTACAGGCTTGACCGTTACTAAAAATAGCCTGTTGCTGGGCAAACTCGAGTGGTCAGTGGCACGGACAACGGACTAAAGGGCACGCTGGCCACGAGGCCGCTTATGATCTAAGATGGCCGCCGTGACTACAAAATGGCATTTCCAAGTATAGCCAAGTTAAGCGGGAAAACGTGTAGCACAGCTAAGCGCTAACTCGGCCATTGTCAAATTACGACAGACGACCCTTTTAGCGTTTAGCTGAAGCTACCTCATAGTGAACATAATCAGGGTGTTCATCTTCAATATCAATTAGCATTATTTGAGCTACTTCTTTGTGAAGCATCATGTTGGTGTGAGCAAGAGCTCGTCTTGATGGTATGCACGCTGATAAACGCATAGAACATAAAGCTGGGCCACATTGCATACATAAACATACAAAGAACAGTATCCCCACAATGATACAAAAAATCGTTAGCAGTTTCCAACCCCAAGTGGTAAGCATTGACCAGAACCACCCTGAAAGAGTCCAAGTTCCATTGTCCGGGTGTATTTCGGCAGCTATCTTATGCAATTTCGAAATAGCATCATAAACGGATGGTGACTTATCAGGTACGTATACACAGCAGCTGCTTCCGATAATTCTACATGCCCCCCCATGGTCAGCCAGAACCACATCTAGAACCATTCTGTTCTGGAGCGTAACAATCCTAGAAATCTGGAGTTCTTCCGTAATATTTCCTAGTGCAATAGCAGTATCATTGGCTACAGCCTCAACAACACGGGTCAATCGTCGTATTTTCCGACTATTCAAAGCGGCCCCCACAAAGGAGAACAGTCCCAAATTGAAGTCCACATATTGTTGTAAAGCAGTATCAGTCTGGTCGATGTCGTCCAGAACAACAGTACGTTTAACACGATTCAACACAAAATCGTGATACAGAACATAATCATTATGATACATTGGCGGGGCGATGAATACAGGGGGTAATACAAAAGATACATAACAAGTGCCTAACCATCCCAACGGAAGCTGATGATAACCTTTCGTTCCACAAATGAAATAAGTATTGCGAGATGCTACAAACGATATGCCATTCGGGCTATCAAAGGTAAGTGTGATGTTGCATTCACTTTTCCCCACCGGAATTGTACCTTTATTGCGTATACACAAATCAGCTTTAGTAGCAATAACATTAATAACATGTGAACTGGATACGTTGATGTTCCGTTGGTTGCTGTAAACACGTGGGGCGGACGCATTATCGGGGCGGTACTCCTCCCATTCAAATCGAGTACCCTCAGCTCGTGGATACCCATCCTGGTCATGGTAGCAAATTTTATTCAAATGGAAAAGCACCCCCCCTTTTGTTGGCCATCTCAAAGTGAATAAAAGAGTGTACCAGGCAGTGCAGGATCCATTATGTGAAAACGGGAGAGGAATGAGTGGAGTGCCCCCTTTCTTCTGGTGCCCAGGCAACATCCCACACACCCAACAATTAGACGTGTTTGTCATGTTATGTGTATGATGCAGAATCTGAATAAAGCTATTGTTCAAATAAGTCTGTCGGTGCCGTTCTTCATGATAGGGCAAGGTGAAGTGAAAATGTTCAGATGGAGCCGGGGTAGTCGGCAGCAAATGTTCACGTGCAGGCACCACGAGTTCAACTACCCAGGCAATCACAGCTATTACCACAATTGTCAAGACGAAAAGGATGGCACCAAGTATTCTTTTGTCTCGTGATGCGGAAGACGCCATAGTTCAAAAAGTTCTTAATGTCTCAAATAGTTCAAAAGTTCACAAAGTCTCAAATGTACATATGTATATACCTAAAAAAAAGAAAAATACGGTGCTGAGCTCCGAGGTAGCCGTTGTTTTCTTCTCCGGGGTCAAGACGGGTGTCGCTACTCTTGGCAGAACTGATCCCCCCCCTTGAGATTCCCGGTTTCCGTTTCACAAACCCCAGAGCGGTAACCAACCAGTCTCGAAAACCAAAAAAATCTTCTTATCGTGGCCGCAGATTATAGCGCTCTCGTCCAGAAACAGTGTGGTCCGGGAAGGCTCCCTCAACTTCGGCCGACGTCACAGCTGGGCTCTTTTCTTTCTCCAGAATCTCCTTGTAGTCGGTCAACACAGCAGGATTCACCAGATCAGGAGAAACACGACGGCAGTGGGTTGAATGCACCCACCGCTTCCTATTTGTCACTCGTACAGCTGTTCGAGTCGCCAGGAGGACCGGCTCGGGGCCACGCCACCTCGGTTCCAAGCTGTTCGCCCTCTCAAACGACTTTATCATCACATAGTCGCCAGGATGAAGATTATGGGCCTCTCCAGTAGAGTTGTCAGGGAGCGCTTCTCGAACCTGTTGATGAATAGAAAGCAAATCATTTGTTAATCGTGCCAAATAATCGTTCATCATTATACAAGGCACATCATGTATTAATCGCGGCTTGGGCACTCCCCAAATATTCATAGGCCTTCCAAACACCACCTCATACGGTGTGAGGCCAGTTCGCGAGTGGGGTACTGATCTGAGAGAGAGCAATGCTAGCGGCAAGGCATCCGGCCACTTCAATGTCGTAGATGCCACAATCTTAGCCAGTTTGAGTTTCAACGTGGCATTGTACCGCTCAACAAGACCTGCCGACTGAGGGTGGAACACAGCATGAAACTTCTGCTGAATCCCCAGACCCTTCAGCACATACTCCACAATTTTCCCGACAAAATGAGGCCCATTATCGCTCCACAAAAATTTGCAAACTCCAAATCGAGGGAAAAACTCCTTAAGCAACACCTTAGCTGTTGTCAGAGCTGTATTATCTTTCGTGGGGAAAGCCTCTACCCATTTGCTAAAAGCACATACCACCACTAAGACATACTTCAGGTTGTTGCAGCGCTCAAGCTGGATATAATCCATTTGGAGTACCTCGAATGGTGCAGAAGGTGGAACAAACCCTCCTTTCGGAGTATGGGTCCCCTTTGCAGGGTTGTGCTGCAAACATATCAGGCAGGTCTGCACTACTCTCTTGGCAGTATTTCCAATCTCGGGATGCTCCCAAACTCGTGTTAACAGTCGAGTGATTGCAAGAGCCCCCACGTGCGCCAACCCATGTGTCATCTGGATCATCGCTTGCAAGTAAGCTGCAGGCAATTTCCATCTCTCCATGTCCTTGCTCATCCAACAACCTTCATCATCTAGCACCCCATCTGCTGCCCATGCCGCGAGTTCTGATTCAGTAGCTGCTTTCTGAATATCTAGTATCTCTGCTCTAGCATCATACCATCGCTCAGCCTGTGATTGTGTCACGTACATGGGGGAGTCAGTTCGAGACATAGCCGTTTGTCTCGCTATGCTGTCCGCAAAGGCATTTCCCTGACCCACTTTATCGGTGATCTTTTTATGGGCACTACATTTTATTATCGCTACTTTCTTTGGACAAAGCAACGCGTTTAGGAGATCACGCACTAGTTCTCCGTGCATAATGTGTACTCCATGAGAAGTCAAAAACCCACGTTCTCTCCAGAGTAGCCCGAAGTCATGTGCTACTCCGAAGGCGTACCGGCTGTCTGTGTATATGTTCACACATAGGCCAGCACTCAATTCGCAGGCTCTTGTCAAGGCTATCAGCTCTGCAGCTTGGGCCGATTTCTGTGGTATTCTAGCCATTTCTACCACTGTCTTAAGTGTCGTGATCGCATAGGCTGCGGAAGTCGTACCATCTGGCAGTCTCAAACACGATCCATCAACCCACAGTTCCCCATCCACATCTGGAAGTGGCATATCCTGTAAGTCGACACGACCCTTTGTCTGTTCCTCGGTCAGAAAAACACAGTCATGATGTTTTTCTTCCTGACCCTCCTCGACCGGATAGGGCAATAAAGTGGCAGGGTTCAGGGTAGCGCATCTTTTCAGTGTGATATGTGGCGCCAAAAGTGTAAGCTCATATCCTGTTAACCGTGCACTCGTGAGATATTGGGTCTTTGTTTGATTTAACAGGGCATCTACTGCGTGGGGGACTAGCACCAACAATTTGTGCGACAACACTATTCCCTCACTCTGCCGTATAGCTACTGCTGTTGCTGCAACTGCTCGAAAACACCCAGGTAACCCTCGTGCTACAGGATCAAGAATGGCTGAGAAATACGCACATGGCCTCTGCTTGTCCCCGTGTGTTTGCACTAACACTGATAACGCGCACCCATATTTCTCGTGCACGTACAATGTGAAAATCTTCGTGTAATCTGGTGTACCTAATACGGGAGCGGAGCAAAGGGCCTGTCTCAATTGTTCAAAGGCATTTTGACATTCATCTGTCCATTCAAGGGGCATTGGTGTAGCTTTGGACAGTAACGCTAGTAAGGGTTTTATAATGTGCGAAAACCCCATGATCCACTGTCTACAAAAAGACGTTAACCCTATGAAGGCGCGTACATCTCTCTGTGTGCGGGGGACTGGTGTATCTAAAATCGCCTGAATTCGATCTGATGTTAATGCACGCCCCTCCTTAGACAAAAGATGACCGAGGTAGGTCACCTTGGGTCTACAGTATTGAAGCTTTTTCCTAGAAACCTTGTGATTCTTCTGTGCCAGGAAAGAAAGCAAAGCAATCGTACTCTCCTCACATTGTGCATAAGAGTCTGCAGCAAGCAAAAGGTCATCCACGTACTGGATAAGGACAACCCCTGACTGTAACTCAAAGGAATCAAGCTGTCTTTTCAAAGCCTGGCTGTAGATACTAGGGCTCTCAGTGTAACCTTGAGGAACACGACAAAATCTATACGATTTATTATTTAACGTGAAGCCAAACAAATATCTACTATCAGGATGGACAGGGATAGAAAAGAACGCATTTTTCAAGTCAATAACACTAAAGGTCGTTGCCGTTGGTGGCACCAGTGTAAGCAAGGTCGTAATGTCGGACACCACCGGGTATTGGGGAATGACAATTTTGTTAATTTCTCTCAAGTCAATAATAAACCGATAGACTTTGTCGTCAGTATCTCTCTTAAGGATTGGAAGAATAGGGCTGTTACAAACATTATAAGGAACCTCCTCCACCACTCCTGCAGTTATCAAATCTTGAACAATATGTGTCAGGGCAATTTCACCTTCCCTGGAAATCTTATACTGTGGCACACGTGGCAGAGAAGCTCCCTCCTTTACAGTAATTTGAATAGGTGGAATACGCATCTCTCCCACATCCGTGTCTGAGGTCGCCCATAACGTGTGCGGGAGAGAGGCCAAAGCTGGAACGTCTAGTATGGTGCAAAACCTATCTGATTCAGGATAATTGTCATTCAAGATAACCCGCACTCCCTCAGGAGCGCACCGTATCGTTGCTCGAAAATATTTAAGCAAATCAATGCCCAGGATATTATCTGGTGTATGGGGCGATAGCAAAAATTGACCAAAACTGAAAAATTTGTCAAGACAAAGAGCAAGGGGTTTTGACAAAGGGCTAGGGGAGGGTGTGCCATCGAACCCTACACATGTTATCATTTCGCCAGACAGGGGAGCCCTCGGAACCAAGTTTTTTGACAAAGCGCTACGAGTAGCTCCTGTGTCGACTAGAAATTGATCAGTAGAACCCAAAATGCCCGCTGTTACATATGGACCTTTCTGATCTACCGGCACCTCAATTGATTCCGTACCCCATCCTACGCAGTCCTATGCATGCACATAATCCTGATGTTCCACATTCTCACCCTCCGATATCTGATATTGATTTTGTCTATCAAAAGCATTACGTTCATCCTGGCCACGTCCCCTCTCTTCAGCCCTTCCACGATCACCTCCACCACCTCTCGCCCCCGTATAACTGCCCCTCGACCTACCACCTCCTCGACCACGCTGGCTACGTTGTTCACGAAGTACCGGACAATCTTCAGCCCAATGCCCAAACTCTTTACAATAAGCACATTGATCCTCCACTATATCCGTACGACCATACGACGTATTGCCTCCACCTCGTCTACCTCTATCATTCCCTCTACTCTGTGTTCCACGAACCTGCGCCAACATCACCTTTGTTTTCAATTCTTTCGCTTTTTTATCAACACTTTCTTTAGCCTCCAACTCCTGCCGCTCATAATACTGAGCCATAGTTAACAAAGACGCAGGGGTCGCCGTGGCCCAGGAACTTTCACTCGATTTCAATCGTTTTGCAATCTCCGGTAGGAGATTAGCCACATACTTATCTACAAACAAATGCCGACCCGTATCGTCTGTTAAAGATTGACCACTGTAATCATGAAATGCCTCTTCGAAGCGTGTAAAGAAATCTGAAACCCTTTCATCTGGCTTTTGTTTGCACGAAGCTAACATGGTCCAATCGATCTTTTTAGAGGGGACGAGCGTTTTTAATTTAATCAAAATAGCCGCCGGGAGGTCTAAAATCAACTGGCATGGCTTACATGCCGGTTCCCTATCTAAGTCAGCTGCATTTATTTCTTTCCATGTTCCCCCAAGTATTGTTTCATCATTATTTTTACGAATTAGTCTCCACATATCAGGTGGAAGAATTACCCCAAAAAACAGATCTATGTCGACAAGAGTCATCACACAGGACGAAATAGCCCCTTCCACCCCTTCATAGAATGCTGCCGGATTTTTACGAAGGTCAGGTAAAGAATTTTTCAACGCCATAACATCTGCTCTATTCCAAGGCGAATACACCCAGTTATATATAAAATACCCCTTTGCATCCTTTGACATTTTATCATCATCTGTACCTTCCCCTTTTGGCGGAACATACAAAGGTGCGGCTTCACGCATAGGCATAACATGCATTGTAGAACTCTTATCTGAACCCCGGAGAGAACACTCCTTAGATAGCCCAGTAGACTCCGGCCCGGACTCCTTATTCTTTTTCCGCTCGTCCCGCAATCTGGAAGTCTCATCCCGCAGCTGGATCAGTTGCTTGTAAAAGGCATCGACATCTGAAAGATCAAATACACCTTTTTCCAAATTCTCACGGTGAACTGACACAACCTTAGGTTCTAACGTATCCGAAAATTGACGATATGCAGTAACAACTTCATCTGCCAAAGTAGCCAGAAAATACAGTAATTCTTGTTCTGTCCAATTACTTCTTTCAGTAACAACTTCAGTCTGAGTAACAAAATTCGTATTCACTTTACGAGCCCAACTACGTAAGTTCGCGGATTTCTCCGCAGAAAACCTGACACCGGATACACCCTTTTTTCCTGGCTTATCCTGTCCTTCGTCATCCGATTCTGCAGTTGGAGCCGTAGGCGAGACGTACGGAGGCGTTGATCGATCTAGCAATGAAAAATCATCAATTTCATTATTAAGGACAGGATAAAGCGGTTGGCGAATAGGGAATTGACCAGTCGTTTGCAATTTACGTTCCCGTTCCTCCCTCTCTTTCTTCTCCTGATCCTCCTTTTCCTCAAGCTGTAAAGCCTTATCACGAGCAGCCTTACGCTGCTCTTTGTCCGCCAAGGCAACTTCACGTTTCATTCGCTCACGCACCGCTTTCTCCCACATTCGTACACAATCAAACATATTTTGTCTAGACCTTCGTTGAAACAAACATTGCTCCACAAACTGAACCTTTCGCAAATCGAACGACCCATGTAGTGGCCATTGCAATTCAGGATCTGATTTAGTATATTTATTCCATAGTTTACTGTACATTATAGGGGGAAGGCCAAATTTAATGTACATTTCGCGGTTTGGTGTTCCTTCTGGGGGAGCCGGCTGTGCTTCCGCTAACCTAATTGTGGTACCATTTCCAAGACAGCACATCCCTCGGAGTGTGCTCAAAACAGGCATGTTCAAAAAGTATCACGAAAGCGCGATACCGTATAAAATGGCACTTACAGTACTTCACACAAACGTGCCGCTCAGAGAAAAAAAACAAAATTAGAGAAACATCTCTACATGCCTGCCTATGTGAAGTGCACTACACATATAGATTCAAAGTTCACAAATTCACAAATGTTAGCTAACTCAAATCAAAGTCATAGGTCATAGAACTTCGGCAAGCGTCCGAGGACTACCTTACCGATCACAAATCATAGGACTTCAGTAAGCGTCCGCAGACTACCTTACCGATCACAAATCTTACCCAAAATCTCAAAGGTCCAGATTCCAACTGCCAAGGTCTTTTAATCGAATCAGCCAAACGGCACTTTATCCAGCAACGCAGACGATCAAGAACTCAGTCGGAGACCGGCGCCACCTGGAAGGTCAGATCAGAAGGAAAGGAAGAAACACCGCGGGTGCCAAGACTCGGGTCACTCGGTGGCAGCGTACGCGTCCATGGCGAGTTTCCAAACCTTCGTCACGACCTCTCCTTCGGGCATCCGAGTCGCCGATGAGTCCCTTCGTGGTCGCCAATTTGTAGTATCGGGTTCCCAAGGCCTACATGCTCCGAAGATAACCCACTTACATTATAAGAACTGTTGGCACGGAAACTGAAAAATTCAAAGAACAAGTTTATTAGGACCCCATGGGGTGGTGGTACATTCCTACAGCACCCTTCGGTAATGCAAGAAGTATCACACCGAACATCGGTGTGACCCGTTCTTTTATACAATTTGCAGGTAATAAAAAGATAGGCGGCACAGAGTTACAGAGCGTTATGTACATATATGGTCATTTTTGGAACACAGCCAGCTCATTGGAGGGGTTACAACCCCGCTGGTCAGTTTGGCGGCACATTCCTGAGGGGTGACTGGTCAGTTGGGACTGCGCATGTACAGGCTTGACTGTTACTAAAAATAGCCTGTTGCTGGGCAAACTCGAGTGGTCAGTGGCACGGACAACGGACTAAAGGGCACGCTGGCCACGAGGCCGCTTATGATCTAAGATGGCCGCCGTGACTACAAAATGGCGTTTCCAAGTATAGCCAAGTTAAGCGGGAAAACTTTTAGCACAGCTAAGCGCTAACTCGGCCATTGTCAAATTACGACACAAGTGTATATGACAGGTCCTCGCATGTTGCGTATGGGGTATGTCTCAGATGAATTGTGTAAGCGTGGGTGTGGCATGGTGGGTACATTCCTTCATATTTTGTGGGAATGTCCGGAGGTAGCTTCCTTTTGGAATCGTGTGCATGGTGTTATGACTGAGGTGACGGGTGTTTCGCTTTTGCCTGAGGCCCGAAGGTGTCTATTGAATGTGTGGGAGCCTAATGATTATAATGTGGCACAGACGCAGTGGGCCTCCTTGGGTAACATGATCGCTAAGCGTGACATTGCGTAACTGTGGGGATCATCTAGATTGGATTGGTGCATGTTTCGTGAAAAAACAGTTTACATCGCTCGGGCAGGCCCAAGAAATGGGGGAGGGTATGGAATCAGTGGAACCAATATCGTGGCGACATTTGTACCCCCCCATTTGAGCCTCCACCAGAAGTGCTGCACTCCCCCTAGCGTGATGTTCCTTCTGGTTTGGATTTGTCTATATATCGCTGGCTATCTCTCTTCCCCCTCCCCCCCTCCCATCTGCTCTTCCTATAGACTATGAAACAGTTGTGGATGTGGTACTCCCTCCCCAGAAGGATCACTTATGTCTCTGCCTTCAGTTTAGCCTCTGCAGTTATTTTCTTACTTTTTGGTTGGTTGGTTTTTTCCAAAAACACAAAACAAAAACCTGATTTCTCCTGTGATGTAATGTATGGCACAACATGATTGTCTAACTGCCGCCGGGCCCTAGGGTTGTCGGCTGAAGGGCTGTGTATTTTTTCATCCTGATATGATTATTGGAAATGTTGCCAGCCGACCCGATGTGGCTATATGATTGCTATTGTATCTTCATGTTTCTCAATAAAGGTTTTTTTTTTTTTTTTTAAAAAGCCATGATTTTTAACTTTTTTTGAATGAAACTAAATTGGGACAGGAACTTATAGTGGTAACTGATTCCAATGTTGGGGAGCCAAGAAAGAAAAGAGCGACACCCATACTTGGTTGTACGAATACTCCAGGGGGTATATTAACAGTTGCTCCTTGCTTACTGGATTTGAGATTATGGGTGGGGATGTAAGGCTGTAGCATATTTTGCAGGTAGCCTGGGCCACTTCCATGCAAGAACTTATGGACCAAGCATAAAACCTTAAAAAGAACACGCTTTCCCACCTTCTTAAAAAGAACACCTAGTGATCCACCTATTGGAATCACTAAGAATTTTTCAAATGGGGAGGAGCCTCCTGGACATACCAATTGTTTTGACCCCCCCCCCCCCCAAGTATCTCAACAGTCTTTTTGCCCCCTGCCCACTCCGACAGGGGCAGAAAGGCCACTAGAGCCCAGGGTTCCATGACTGAAAGAAAGAATGGGTTAGGAGCCAGCCCATCCTTACTTAAGGCTGGACCCTTCACCTCTTATGCCCAACCAGACTTTCTGATCTTCCTGGGGTCAGTTTGGGGGTTTTACCACCAATCTGAACTCATTGGGGGAGGAGGGTAGAAAGCCCACTAGACACCAGGGACAGATGTATTTAAAAAAAGAGTATCAGGCACCCCCACCCCTAAACCACATAGAGTCAAACAAGCTTTCTACCCCTCATTCGGCCAGATTGGTAGATTTACCCCAAATCTGTCATCCTTGAGTGTGAGGGGGTGGGGCTGGACACTGGAAAGCATACTACACACCAAGGTTTGATGTTAACGAAAACAACTGGAGTGGGGGCCGAATCGTTCTATCATCTTGTTGTACCTCCAACGCCAAACCTCAAATAAAGTTTCTGCCCCCACCCCATGAGTTAGACTGTGGGTTTACTCCCAATATGCCCTCCGGGGAAAGAAATCGCATTTGACACCAGGCTTTAGTGTTAAAAAAAAAGACTTTGTTGGGGGCTGGCCCTGACCAGAGCATTACTACTACAGCCATCCCATTGACGAGTTAGAGGAGTAAATTTGATATATAGGCTTGGAATGAGAGAGAATCTTCCCAATCTGCCTCATCGGGTGCCAGAAAGACTCTCTGGTGTCCAGGAGTAGAACTCGATGTCAAGATGGGCAGATGCTCCACACCATTTATTTTGGACACTATTCCCTGGTGTTTATTGGGGAAACCTCCAATCTCCCCTCCCCTTAAGATGCCAGCAAGTCTGTGAGATAGTTGCTGAAGGAGAGAATAGCTAGTACAATGTTGTGCCATATGTAGATAATTTAGTAGATTGGACTAGCTTCACAAATGACTCCATGGCCACAAGCAGTGGCATTTGATCCATGCTATATTATGAACGCTAATGACTGCATTCTTCATGGTGAGGGAGATCCAGACTGGGATTATCCCTCTATGTGGGAATGTTTGTGTGTATGGCGGAAATATACTAGACAGCATCATCCCCAGCGTTCTACCACTCCCTTATATCACGTGCCCCTAATATGCAAGGGACTTGGGGCCTTCTATTATGTTCCTTGGCCACAAATGGACAAAGAAAATCTTAGAAAGGTGTTGCCGCTGCTTACAGAGGGAGCAGGAAAATGGATTAGAGCTTTTGAAAAACAAACTGCAGGTATCACCTTAGCAGTAGGAGACATAAAGAGTCTGCTTAGTTCTCTTACAAGAAATGAAACAGACACTGTATTTCATAAGGCTGGAGTGAGAAATGTTACCCTCACTGAGACAAGATTTGACGGATTTTCATTTAATTTGGTTAGAACAGTAGTTTGGGATCAGCTGTGGAAAATGTGCCCATAGAGGCTAGATATTGGGTCCCCAATGGCTCAGTTAATTCAGCCAAATGAGGGTCCCACTCAGTTCCTTAATAGAATGAACGAAATATGGACCCAAGAAGTAGGTCAGGGATGGGAGGTAATAGGAGGAAATGCCATAATATGTTATTACATAGAGAACAAAGGGTTGCCCTCTGATGTACAGGATAGCTTAGATAAAATAGTGGCATTAGAAGACAAGCCCTGGATAGAAATACAAGTGCACATAATCAATTTTTGCAAGAAAAAGCAAGAGAAAGAAAAGAATAAACAGGAGGTGACAAAGAAAGCAGCAGCCAAGTTAGTGCAGCAGAAGTTGGCAAAGAAGGAGCAGTGGAAGGAACTGTAGTGGCAGTTGCTACTCAGATGACTGCAACGTCTGTGGGATTGGTCCAAGGGACAACCCAATAATAGTGCCCACAGCAGCAGGATAATGTAGGGATGCAGGGAAGTAGAAACGAAGGACGAGGAGGAAAAGGAAGAGGTAGGATAGGTCCTCAAAGGTTGGATCAGGTATGTTATTACTGTCAGAGGTATGAACATTTTACTTGAGACTGCAAGACTAAAAGATGGGATGAGCAAACTGAAAGAGTAGGAGTTTACAGTCAGACAGGAGACACAGCCAAATCCACAAATAATATATGTGCTTCAGACACCATTACAGAATATCAGCTACCTGTAATGCCTCAAGCGCAACACGTGCCTCCTCAGCAAAACTACCAAACACCCCCAATGATGATCCCACCTCAAAGTGGACAAGGATGTGTAGTTGTGAGGGGAGGAAATCCTTTCCAGGTGAGTGCTGTGGGATCATATACACAATGACGGTGCCCACAGACAACTTCTATGTGTCCACTATTCTCAGTGATGTAAAAGCCAGAAGAGGAACCCACTGTGACGGTAGCTATCAATGAATAAAGGTATGCATTCCTCATAGATACAGGAGCAACTAGATCCTGCATAAGAGAGGGAGACCTTCTGAATTCTAACAGATCAATGGACACACAATGATTCTCTAGGGAAGTGATAAGGGTTCCTTTTAATAAGCCAGTGGAGATGGAATTAGGAGGGAGGTACATTGATGACTGTTTACTGTTTTCTCCAGCTGCCCCAGCTAATTTCTTAGGAAGAGATCTGATAGCCAAATTGAATATGACTATTCATTTTGAATCTGACGGTACCATGATTATTTCTGCCTCTGGAGTTCCACCTTCCAGAATCATGGCAGTAAAAGGAGATGCATCTACTGGAGATCAAATGAGAGCATGGCTTGCTGATATTGAGATGGGGGAGTATTAACCACTTGTCCTGTATTCCCAGGGTCTATGATAACGTGGGAGGGGCCATAGTTGTAAAAAACCCTCATATGCAAACACAGGCGTCAGGCGGTATATCTTGGTTCTCCGCCATTCAGTGCCGCAACAGCATTATCATTGGGTCTTTTCCTTAGTATGTTATGCTGACCTCCACATGGAGGAAGACCAACTGGTGTGACAGTAGTGGCCAGAAATAAAAAAAGAGGACGTGCTGGTGCTCAGGTGAGTGTGAAATAAAATTCCTTATGCCAAGTCTCTTGTGTTTTATTTTATAGATCGATGGAATAGGAAATTAAAAACAGAAACGTGCGTCTTCAGGCCCAGTTACTAGCCTTACGCACTGGTGAATACGGTCAACATGTTTCAGCCTCCTGGTATCTCTAGAGGCTTTCGTCAGGACCAATCGTTTAAGAGCCTTTTGTGGCTCCTAAGTGTGTGAAAGTGGTAGTTCAGCACCTTTATAGTTAATAGGTAGAGAAATTGTATCCATACCTAGAAGGAAAAGAGAAATTTTACAGTGATATCACCATTTGTTAACATCACTGTTGCGGTATAATTTTGTGCTGACAGTACCTATAAACAGCAAGCGAGTGGCCTGGAGGACAGATTAGTGAAGAGAGAATACCTTATCAAGACTATAAAGAGATGTCAAAAAAGGGCACGTAACAAACCAAGATAGAATCTGTTACAAACAACGATTCGGGAGGACCCCGAGGATCTACTAACCTGCGTAACCACGTACAATACAGTATCCAACACAGTGAAAAAGATCATTAATAAGAACTGGAGGATCCTCACTTCACATACCCTAAAATGGCCTAAACCAAGGTTTGCTAATAAGAGAACCAAAAACCTAAAAGACATTCTGGTGCATACGAGACCTAGCACCACAAAGAGCAGTAACACCTTGTTGACGGCATGGAATCTGAAGCCAATAACAGGACACCATCCATGTGCAGGATGCTCTCTATGTAAACTCACAAGAGTGACTAAAAATATCCAACTCCTCCCCAATCTGAATTGGAAATTGCGAAGCCATACGAACTGCAACACCACACATGTGGTGTACATGATTGTTTGCCACAGCGACCTAAAATATATAGGAATGACCTGTCGCAAGGTCAAACAACGCATTATTGAACACAGGAGCAACATCTCATGCAAAAAAGCAACCACAAAGGTGAGCAGACACTTTATAGAGTCCAACCACTCCCTTGAAGACATTAACTGGGTAGTTTTGGAAATCCTTACTGTCAAAAACTACAACGCAGAACAGGTTCTGTATGAAAAAGAACAACACTGGGTCCACTGCTTAAAAACAGATAGGGAAGGAATGAACAATAACATCCCGTGGCATTCCCTCGCATAAGATCAGTTCGGAATCATCACACTGATCTGTCTTTGATTATTTGATGCTTTCGATCTATTGACCAACAGCAAAAGCTGTCTACACAGATCAGAAAATTTGATTGTTTCAACTGCTCTACATTCCACTAATATTTAGTATTTAATGTTTATATCATCGCTGCCAACAACACATTATTACGGGTAGTCATTCACCTGTTTGAACAACACTAAGTGTCGATGCCAACCAACATTGCCAACCATTACTTACACATAGTCTCTCTTTTCTGTGAACTCCAAGAGTTGTGAAAACCAGTCCTACATGGGAGCGCGTCACCAGAGGAACTAGAGCCAGCACAAGTCCTCGTGACGGCTGCACCGGTAAGACACGAAATGGTTGTCCACCCGAAACACATACTGTAAGTAAGCGTTATCTGATTTGATGGCTATATATTTGTTCTTTGAACACCAGCAACAGGTCTGCCAAGCTGGCTGAATTCCTTGATGACGCCAAAATCAAAATGATTTAAGGTAATGACGGCCGAGAATGTTTGTCACGCTTCCCCTTAATACCAAGGCACGATATTTAGATTTCCCAATGGCGCTTTCGATACTATAAACTCTACAATTTTAGGATAGAATGTGCGTAACAACAGCTTTTGTAATAACTTGTGTATGCAAGTCTGCCATTAACAGAAACATCGCTACAGATCGCGAAGCATAATGGCGACCCATTTTTCAAAATAAATGTTTCTAAGATGTTATCACAATTCACAATATGCGATTTCAAGATCACAAGCTTCATAATCTTAGGATAAGCAACGTGCGATAACTGCCTGTGAAGTACTCCGTACATGCAAATCAGCTACTGTAAAATATGCTGCTACTGGTCACATAACCTTAGGGTGATTCCCTCTTTTATAACCACTGATCTTAAGATGCCATCTCAGTGGTAAATATTGCAAACATAGTGGTCCATGGCTAGTAATGCACGCCTTTTGAAATAACCCGCACATAAGAGACAGCCACTGAAAGATACGCCGCTATTCATCACACGGCTTTCTCTCTTTATAAACAACTGCTGTAAGGATTTACTCCTAGTGATAACCATGAGGAGATAGATTGACCTAAATGACCATGAGAAATAAGGTCCATAAATATCTCCTCACAAGCACCAATTACACGCGACCCTGAATAAATTCATTTATTTATTTCTGAAGTCATGTGAGTACCTGGCAGGTACTCACCAGGATAGCCCTGTTATCATCATTGGTGTCTCCCACTATCGTTAAGAATACGGAGGGGACGACAGATAACTCACAGAAGGAGTTAGTATATACGTGTTTTTAGTACCTCTCGGCCGGTATCAGAGACAGCTGCCGTTAGAGGTTGTGAAGCCCCGGAGTCCAAAGCAGTGGCCTAAAAAACTGTATGCCCTGAAGAAATTGCCAGACAAACACTATGGCAATGAAACATGTCGGCAAGTAGAATATGGCTGCATAAGTAGTAGCCAGATTCACTTTTTTAATCTATGCACTCAGCACGAAAGAACAGGAATAAAGTTTGTGTGTCCGTGCTCTATGCGTATGTTTTATATTGTGTGACACTATTTTGTGTGTTTTGTTTTTTTCCACTGCACTTGCTCTCGCAAACACATATTTGTTTTCACTTGGACACTTTTCTTTGAGCTTGATGGCACCAATGATGATAACAGGGCTATCCTGGTGAGTACCTGCCAGGTGCCCCATTGGTGGTGCGCCAGTGAGGTGCCATCTCGCGTCCACACACTTTTTTTCACAGTGGTATATGGTTTCACATCTGTCTGTTTTAGAGAGACGGGCTTTTTTAAGTTGGGCACAAGATTGATATATCCCCTACCCCATAATCATTAAAAGAGGGGAGGTAGTTGTGATTGATTGCAACGTGAGGGATATCATTTCTAAACAGTTTAAGAGAAGATTGCCTGTGACCTAGGTTATAATTGGTATTGTTACCCATGGAACCCTACCAACTCTAGGCATTGCTTAAAACTAGAAACCCGGGTTAATCCAGGGTGGTGTAGCTTGCATGGTTCCAACACATTTTCTTACAGAGAATGACCTGCAAATGCCAAAGTATGGGCCAAAAAGCAATTCTCCCTATTTTAATTTGGCAGAAACCTTAAGCTTTTCAATCCTCAATTCCCACATCTTTTGAGAACAATGGTACACTACATGAGTGCGTGGACCTAAGATCAGATAAAACTGTAACCATGTGAACAGCACATGGATACTACTTTGAATTTACATGGTCTAAGTCTTGACCAGTTCCTTTCCAGTAGGCCCACCCACACAAGGAGAGTACCATTTTTATTTGAAGAAGTGTAGGAATGCTGGGTGTTATTCGTTTTGTAGATTACTGCGGATAATGTGAATTTCTGTCTTACAAATATGAGGGAAATGGGTTGTTTAAGTCAAAATGTGATGCTTGCAAAGCATTCATAGTAAGAAAATGTGGTGAGATCTATGTAAGCCCCTCCAATTTGGATTTCCCTGGGTGACTAGTTTTCAGAAATATCTTGGGTTGATAGGTTTTTTTGAGTGACAACCAACCATGGGCACAAATACCACAGTGACCGACACCCACAGAAAGATTTACATCCCAAGGAAAAATCTTAATCCCTCCATGTTGCCTTTTGTGGCCTTTGCTGTTGCAGGCAATTGCCCCCACCCCTCACTTAAGCGGGGTTCCATTTTTATTGGGAGACGTGTGGGAATACAGAATAGTAGAAAATGTGTTATTATCTTTGGAATGTATCTCCATTTTTGGCTTCCAAATGTGATTCAGTATGCAAGAAAGAACACATTTTGCAAAACGCCCTGTGTATGATATGATATTATGGGCAATCCTAAACTTACCTTCTTGGGCACATTTAAAAAAAATGCATAGTTTTCCATCACACCAACATTTTCATTCATAACATTTTACCATATGAATTGATGCAATGAAAACCCATAATCTGCTGCTTGGTGATGGCTCTTGGTAGAGTGTGTTTATGGTCAGACCAGTAGAGTCTGATGGATGTAACGGTATATTACTTTTGTAGATCAGCCATGGTGACATTTATTACACGTTAAAACATTGACACCTATGCCTATTTTGTATTACTTTATTTATTTCCACTATTCGTTTTCTTAGGAAAACCATGAGTGATCAACACAAATGATCCCTTGTAGTTCTGGTAATTTATTGTTTGATTCATTTTTTGGTCCTAATAGGAAGAATGTTTCAACCGGCAATCATGAGATGTAATTTGATTTTCTTATGATGTTAAAGAAATGCTGCTTTTGTTCTATGTTCTTTTAGCCACAATCCAACTTCTTTTCGAGTTGTGTGAGGAAAATTATGCTTTCTCTCTTTTTTTTTTTTAAATATTTTTATTGACAAAAGATTTTTATCATTGGCACACAGCATACACAAAATGCAAATTATATAAACAGAAATTTTTATACAAAGATTAAATAAACGAAGAATTACTGTCAAAAGATACTGTATGTCCTTTGTCAAATCTTTTCCTCTTCATACAATCAACAAAACATATAAAGGTGGAAAAACAAAATATTGTTAACCATGGCTTACATTTTATCTCTCTTTCCAATGATAAACTGGTTCCCATATTTTCATACCCAGTCTTCTAGCTCTTTTACCTTTCCTAGCATATTTACCCTTTTCAAGGTTAAATGTCCCCAATAATAAAGCAATCCATTGTTGTGTTGTGGGAGGTGAAGGGTCCCGCCAAACTCTAGCAATTAATAACCTATACACCGCCATTGCTAAAAATAAAAATTCAGCATTTTCACCATCAAATCCCCTAACCCCTAACATAATTAAAGTTGATGTTAAAATCACATTTAAACCAAATGTGTGGCACATAAATTCTTCAATTCCCCTCTGTAAAGTATTTAATTGTGGACATAGTGCGAAAATGTGAATGCTATCTGCTGCCGGTGCACTGCAGCGAAAACAGGTAGTCCCTGTGGTCGCACCCCACTGTGCAATACGATCCGGTGTATGGTAGAGTTGATATAAAGTTTTAAAGTGTTGTGATTGGAGAGAGGCAGAACACAAAACAGAACATCCAAAATCCAGCGAGTCCAAGAAACACTGACTCTGTATCCCTAATTTCCCCGCCCATTTATCCCCAAATTTTCCGGTATCATCCTTTTTTAATTCTGCTAAGCTGGCATAGAAGTAACTAATGGAACACGCTCCACCCCGCTCTATAGATTCCATAAGGTTACTTGTCCCAAATCCACCTTCTCCTCCTTTTTTCTTACTAAAAAAACTCCTAACCTGCAAATACTTAAAAAAACTATGTCTTGTTATATTATATTTTGACATCAAGTCTGAGAATTGTAAGATGTTTCCGTCTAATCCCAACAGATCTCCTATCTTTTTAATACCTTTCATATCCCATTCTGCCATTATAGTATCAGAGAAGATTAAAGATGGTAGTGTTTTGTTCCTATATAGTCTAGTATATCTGTTGTATCTCCCCAATCCGCATCTTTTTGCTACCGCTACCCAGGTGTTATATGCAGCCTTAACTGTCTTAAAGCGTGTGCGTTTAAAGTAAGAGAAATCAGCACAGTTTAGGAAAGCATTTGCAGTATCTGTACCCATTACAAGAGAATATACCATGGTTGAAAAGGATTTAACATTCAAATCTAATTCAGTTGCACCCATTAAACCCTGGGTGAATTGAAGTACAGAGGCCCAATAATATAGCCTAAAGACCGGAACCCCCCAGCCTCCGCTAGCCCTCGGCAAAGTCATAAACTTATATGCCCTTCTAGTCTTCCCATATGACCATATAAATTTATTTAAAATCGATTCCAGCTTATTAAACCAGATTGAATCAAACATAAGAGGGATCGTACGGAAAAAATAAAGGAATTTGGGGAGTATGAGCATTTTAATTACATTTGTACGGCCAACTAACGTAAGTCTGAGATTATTTATTCTGGCCAGTTCTAAACTTACTTTCCTCATTAAAGGGGAAATATTCCGCTCTACTACGGTATCAAGATTGGGCGAAATCTCAACTCCTAGATAAACTGCTGCTGGGACCACCCGTATATCATTGCATTGGACCCTTGCATTTTTTATAATCTGTGTTTTTGCACTATTTAATTTATATCCAGATAATATCCCGAATTTACGGGCCTCTAACTCAATCTCACCCACTGCTTTAGATGGATCTGTGGTGATTATAGCAACGTCATCTGCATACGCTAACACTTTGACCTCTAACACATTTGAATAAAGAGGAGGAATACTAGGGTTAAGTTTCAGATAACGCAGATACGGGTCCATATACAGTGCAAAAAGGAGAGGGGAGCTAGGGCAGCCCTGTCTAGTGCCTCTTTTTATCTGTACAGCCGCAGTTAGGTCTCGATTAACCTTAATTCTAGCTGTTGGTGCCTTATATAGTACCTGAATCGCCCTAATATAATTATCACCGAAGCCATATGATTTCATTATTTCCCACAAATATTCCCATGCGACCCTGTCAAAAGCCTTCTCGGCGTCAAGGAATAAGGCTGCTACAGGGCCGCCAGCAATTTCCATGGCGTCAAAACAGGTAATCACCGTTCTAACATGTGTTGTAGTGCCCTTCCCGGGGATAAATCCATGTTGAACTGGAGATACTAATTTATCTATAACAGTAGACAACCTTGTTGCCAATGTTTTAGAATACAGTTTCACATCCGCATTCATTAAAGCGATTGGTCTATATGACCCTGGAACTGTAGATGGCTTGCCTTTCTTCAGGATAACTATAATTTCAGTGCCCCCCCCCCATGAGTTTGGGACTGACACTTCCCTCTGTGCTTGTGTAAGGGTATCCAGTAACTGCAATCTTATAATTGAGTAAAATGTTTTATAAAATTCAATCGGAATAAGGTCCGGTCCTGCAGCCTTAGAGGATGGGAGTTCTGATAAGGCTATCGTAACTTCATCTAACGTTATACCAGAGTCTAATTTAATCTGATCTTCCAATTCCAATTCATTTAATTGAATATTTCCCAAATAATCTCTTATTTTATCCCTGCCCACCCCGGCTTCAGAATCGTACAGATCCGTGTAATAGTTCCAGAATTCATTCCTTATACCTGCAGAGTCTAAGATCACATTACCTGAATTATCTACCATATTTTTAATATCCCCAGCATTAACTTTCTGTCTGGTTCTAACAGCGAGAATATGTCCCACCCTTTCACTATACTCAAACACCTGTTCCTTCTTTGCAAGATAGTTTGCTGCAGTTTTACTAGTAACCCTTTCAGCGATTTCACTCTTTAACATCATAATTTCTAGAATTTTTTGATCCAGTAAGCTCCCACACGTGATTAATCTACTAAGTTCTGCCTCTGCAGTCAGGAGTGAGTTCATTTGTTGTTCCGTTCTCTCCCTTTCACTCTTCTGTCTAAACGTTGTAAAGCTAATTGTCTCGCCTCTTATTCCTGCTTTAAAGGCATCCCAAATGTTGCCACTACTGGCACTACCCTTCTTATTAAGCCAGAACTCGCTTATCCATTTTTCCATGTGCTTACGATAGTTCTCATCTTTTAGCAAAGCTCTCTCAAATGTCCATTTATACACTTTTCTTGTGATACAACTAAAATTCAATGTCAATAACAATGGGTTATGGTCTGACATCAGGCGTGGTAATTTTCTAATCTGTACATTTGAGAGCAAAACATTAGAAATTAGAAAATAATCTAGCCTAACCGTAATTCTATGTGGTGCAGAGAAAAAGGTATCACCATCTAACATCGGGTGTAGATTGGCCCATACATCTGATAGAGCATTATGCACAGCCATGTCTACTATAGCCCTATGAACCCTTTTCTTACGCCCAGTATAACCATGATTCGTTTGTAACTCAACACTAGCAGGGCGGTTAATATTAAAATCCCCGCAGCAAACAATGGGTTCCGCCCAGGTCGATAGCTCCTGGTCCAGAAATTGGAATATATCTGGCTCATCACACGTTGAACCATACACCGAAACCAGAGTAAATCTGGCTCCTCTAAACACTACTTCAACAATAACCCATCTTCCCCATGTGTCTACTTTACTCCTGATCACCGTGCAATCTCTCCCCCTGCCCAAAATTGCAACCCCACGTGTTTTTGAGGCTTGTTTAGTATATGCCAATACTTCGAAACCCAATTGCTCCAACAAAAAACCCTTCCCTCCCTCCACATGAGTCTCCTGTAGACAGATCAAATCTGGATATAATGACTTACAAAAAGCAGAAACACGTAATCTCTTCTGAAGGTCATTAAGACCGCAAACATTCATTGAAATAATTCGACAAGCCATTAAAAAACATCAAAAGTCGGTACCATCTTCCCTTTCCAACTTTCTTTTTCTTTCTTTATTTCTTTGTTCCACCTTTTGCTTAAGAACTGAACTAGTCCAAAACTATATCTCTGTGCATATGATGTGTGCCATTTTCTACCCCCATTCTGCCCCCCACCCCCTCCCCTGTCCCACCCCAAGCTACCCCTCCCCCACCCTCCCCTACAGGCAAATAGGTCACTCATGACCTATGTGTGATCGCCAGGGAAGCAGCAGTCGCCACTCCTCCCCACCGTAATACCAAATATCCGCACAACCAATTTATTTATTTCTCCTTATGCCCCAGCACTTCTGTCATGTAAGCCTTTGCTTTAATCTCAGAGAAAAAAAACTTAACCTGGCCTTTAGTTACTATTTTCAGTTTAGCGGGGTATAGCAAATAAGCTTCTGAGCCCAGAGCCTGGATAAGCGGTATCAATTGCCTCAGCCTCCACCTACGCTCTACTGTAGCATGACAGAAGTCAGGCCTTGCAAAGAACGTGACATTATTAAATGTACGTCTAGTCTCAGGTTTAGCCTTGTCCAGTATCAGCTGCCGCAAGAGCTCCGGCCTGACCCCTTTTGTAGAATGGGAAACGGTGGGCTCTTTGAATTTCATATTCCCACTGCCATGTTGTTAGTTCTGGGAAAGCACCTTTTAACAAATTTACAACAAACAATCTGGGGTCCTCGCCTTCAAGTCCTTCTTCTATTCCTAGCAATCTGATGTTATTACGACGCTGCTTATTCTCAAAGTCCTCCAGTTTCTAGTTTACATCTTCAGCCACGTTCTGATGTTCTTCTTTATACATTTTCAGCCCTCTCAAGTCATCCTCTACTTTCCCAGTTCTTTCCTCCACATGAGCCACCCTTTCCACCATCTCATCTTGTCTTTGACTTATTTTCCTAAGTTTGTTCTGAACCTTCCTTGATTCGTGCCTTGCCCTCCTACTTTCCCCTCTATCCTCAGATTGCATTAGCTTCAAAGTGTTAAACAATAAATCCAATGTAACCGGGGGTTGTGAAGGCTGTGAAGATCCTTGATCCCCAATCATTGTAGCAGGGCTATCCTGTTCTAGAAAAGAAAAAGTAGTGGTAGAGTAGTCCCAGGCCAACTTTTTAGTAAAATTATGCTTTCTCTTGATGGGAATTGCCAGTGGTTATCAGAGACAAGCCACAGCAGGTATTTTGACCCCCAATTACACTTGCTTTTCCACATTTCTGCATTTGTGATACTTAGCTTAATTTGTTAATTTTGTATAATCTTACTAGCTTTTCCACTGTGGGTGGTTGTTTCACCACATTGTTCCTAAAGCCAAGAACTAGTTAGCCACACTTCTGTTCTTTCTCGTACTCACTTTAAGGGAACTGTGCCATAACCAACCTATTTCTTTGATCCTAAATGCAGATGACAGAACATTCAAAAATACTCCTCTAGGTGCCATTTTGGTGTGTGCTGGTTGAATTGCACAATACTTGCCGCATTGGATTGGTATGTTTTCTAGTCTTATCATATAGAATTTTGATTATGTGGAGTGAGGTGTCACCTGTGAGCAATCAGGGTGCATTTGGGTTTATTCATCTGTATCATTGTATAGCTGATATTAGTAATATGCAAATCTATGAACTGCCGACTTCGGACCTGGGGATCCAGGTTTCGAGTCTCGGCGTCGGCTCAACATCCTGTGTTTCTGGGCAAACCACTTAGTCTCACCGTGCCTATGGACAACACCTAGAGACCCTCATGGGTGATTAGCCACGCTATATAAATCCACGTATTATTATTATATGTGCTTATTTCTTTCCATTGTCTTGCCATCCTTTGGGTTAATACCCCCTGTTAGGGCATTGGTGCTATCTTTGCACATACTATGGAATTGCATCATCTCCGTATATTTTATCCAGTTGATACCAATAGTGTTCACTAGAATGGAATTAATGGATGCATCGTTATTCATGGTCTATGTTTGAAATGAGCGTGGGACCAGTGGTGTAGCGTGGGCCGGGCCACAGGGGCAGTTGGCTCGGGCACAAAATTCCTTAGGGGCATAACATTTTAAAAGAAGAAGAAATATTCATACTAGTAGCTTTCTCCGATTTCGACATGTAATTGAGGAAGTGCAAACGGTCCACGGGTTAGTGGGTGCAATACTTGCCTTGTCCCGGGCTCTGGCAACCCACGCTATGCGGCTGTGTGTGCTGGCCAGGAAGGCTAGGTATAGCAACTATGATTTTTATTTAGTTACTCCTCATATCATTTTCTATTAAGATGGCTGTTTTCAGAGCTTGCAACTTAGTGTGTGCTGGGTCAGTGGTATAATGCAAAATTATGTAGCACCAAGGCAAACTAGTATTGAGTTGTCCCTGCCCCTAACACCACCCAAAACATAACTGCTCAACTACACTTTTGCTTCACCCAAAACCTCACACTTTTCATGACAGTAAAGCACAGGTCTGCTGTCGGTGTTTGACTTGGTTATTTTGAAATACAGTGGGGTTGTGGCTTGCTCTCAGAGTTTGATGACCTGGCAAGGCACTGATGAGTGAGATGACAGCACCTTAGGGGTTACAGGGTTGTGTGTTAGCTGTTAAAAAAGAAGTATTGTGCAGTGGAAAGACAAGCCTGCCAAGTTTCATATTGGCTGTCTGCCCATGGCACATGGTTGACCATGTTGTTCCTAGACTACAGATTAGTTACACTCATAGGTTTTCTTTGCGTCCTCGTGACGTGAAGATATGAGTGGTCTATCTGATCTTCGAGATGGGATGGTGTGGTATGGGATGGTGTGGTAACATTGTTTTCAGTCTTGTTCTCCTTCAGCTTTTTAACAAAAAATGTTTTAACAATTTTCTTGATTGTTGAGAGGCATAAACGTAGGAATACATGTACACACTATAGCTTCCAAAGCATAGGCATATTAGATGATCGCTCAAACATTAAATGTACACATCAGTACATCGCATCATGTTCTAGTCTTGACATTTTTCTTCTGCTTAACCATCTAGTGCTTGTTATGCACTGCAGATATTTATCTGTGACCACATCTTACAAAGGTAGAAGAATGTGGCACTGTCAGTCCCTACCAGAAAAACATTGTGTAATTTGACATAATAATCTGTGGCGTAAAGAAACTTGAGGACCGCCCCCTACAAGGTACATGGTAGGCGCCCCTCTGGACACAGACCAGGGTATTGTGCTGAGGGGCCCCCTCGATCTCGCCCCCCAGGCACTGCAGGGGTTGCGGGTGTAGGTTACGCCATTGATAATAACTTATGATAAACAGAGGAATTCTACCCACTTGTATCTATTGTACCATTTATTAACAACCATTGAAGCATTCCCAGAGGTCTGAAGTCATGTGAGCTGGAGAGAGCAAGGCAGGTACTCTCCCGAGGCATCCCAGCCCGGCAGTCCCCATAGCCGAGACTCAGGCATTGTGAATCAGGGTGGATTTCAGCTCTAGAGGGCTAACACAATCCCTGCATAGGGTAAGAGTGACTTGTGTTTGCACTTCAGCGGTTAGGAGTGATATCCCAGAAAACTAGTGACCACCTCTATTTATAAGTCTGCAATAGGTCTTCTATAAACCCACTGTATTCCTCAGAGCGTAGTGGCGCGCCTTCTGTCTTAGCCCGTTTCTCCACTTCTATTCTCCACCAACTACGGCGGGGGCCGTGAGGCAGTTTCCAGTGGTGGGCAAAGTCCCCACAGGCTATCCCCAAAGCCAGGCCTATTAGCAACTTTTTTCTAGGGTTTCCGGACATATAGCCCAAGAAGGCAGATTTCTACCATGTGGAGTTGGCGGCAAACTAGCGCACGCTCCAGGTCTTCTGTGACTTGGAACCAGAAGCAATTTACTGTTGGGGAGCACCACGCCATGTGTAGGAAGCCTGCATTGTTCAGGGCACTTGCGGGCAGCTCAGATCAGTGGTATGTAACATGCCATTCAGTTTATGGGGGGTAAAGTATGTACAGTGCATGCAGTTGAGTTGGATGTACTTAAACCGTGAGTTGCGCGTGAAGGTGTAGGTGCGCTCCTGGATCAGGGCCCACTCCTTTCCAGTAATGGACCTACCAATACAGTCCTCCCACCTGGCCTTCAAAGCTAGCAGGTCATCCACCCTCATGGCTGGTGCAGTTTTGTATAACCAGGAGATCAGGTGCAGGCCCTTTGCCAAAGGTGAGTAAGCTCTACAGGAGGTCATGGACTGGGGGTTTCTGCTCCAAATTGCCAAGGAGATATCTTATAGCTCCATTCAGCTCCCTATAGGTTAGGAATTGAGCGCCAGGTAAACTGTCCTCGGCCATCACCTCTTCTAGTGTGGGGAAGGAGCCCTCTGAGTAAGTCCCCCAATGTCACCACTCCCAGCCCCGTCCACGATGCCATATGGAGGGTGGTGAAGTAGCCCCCAAATGACGGTCAGTAGGCCCACCCATGGCATTGCATGGGTGTACAGAATGGCAGCCCCCAACCGCTACACCCCCCCCCCCCCCCAACAGTGAGCGGCAATACAGAGCAACCACGGTTTGGGAAGGGGATTGCACTTAACTCCCAGTAGAGGAGCCAACAGCGCTCCCTCTGTGCTCGGGGCTCCAAATTTCCCCACCTCTAGCAAGTTTAGCCCCACCAGTCAGTAGGCGATCCGCTGCGATTGCACGGCGCAATAGTACAGTTCGTAATCTGGGCCACCCAGGCCATCCATGGATGTAGGTCTCTGAAGGGTGCGCAGTGATACTCAGGCGCGCCACTCCTCCCAAATCAGCTCCCTGAGAAAGGCATCCAGAGAATGAAACCACTCTCCCAGTATCCAAACAAGGAGGTTTACGAAGTAGTAAAAGACTTTAGTAGGATCACCGTTTTGCTCAGCGCGGACAATGAGCTGCAACGGCCTCCAAAAGGCAAGATTGCCCTTGAGGCCCCTCAGTACGCCTCCAAGGTTGCCCTCTTGGACATCAGCTTCAGGGTATAGATGGTCCTTCTTCAGGCTGATTCACTATGGGAGGAAGCCGCCATCTGATCAGGTGTACTGATGAACAATAATGTGTTTTCTGGAACATGTTTTGTACTGTCTTCCTCTTTACTATCACTTCAGCTGCACCACTATTGGAGGTTAAACATTCTTCACTCTCCTGCTGCACAATCTTGTATTTGTGTTGTTTCATGTTTTTTCTTTCTTTCCTTCTTGTCACTATTTGATACTCTCTTCTTCTGTGGGTTGACAGTGTCGTGGAACCACTGAACGTGTTTATGTAGCAGTTTTGTGTCAAGATGGGTGAAAGATTATTTGGCATCTGTCAAGGTGTAATGGTCAAACACATGACACTGCTTTACAAGTCCTCATATTGTTAGGACGGTTAAGACTTAAAATATAGAAAGAGGTAATGCTCAGGATTTGCAAGCTACTCTCGCGTGGAAACAATTACACTCAGCCCTCATTAGAAATCATGTTATATGTGTCCTAGAAATTTTAACAAAGGAGACATTTTAACAAAGGACCCCCAATCCACAGGCCACACTTTTTTAAAGAACAAGCAGAGAGAGGAGATTGCCTTTTCTCTGTTTTTACTTCTTGTGCGTAACCTGATTTTACCCTAACATAGTCCATCTTTCACATTTAAAAAAGTGTAAATTCATTATTTTCTCCGTTTGCTGTTTTGTAGGCACACCAAAATGAACGTGAAATAGGTTTGTGCCATGTTTACCCTCGTGCAAATGCAGTTTGTGCCAATCCCTGCTATACAAGAAGCTAAAATTATGCAATTAGATTTGCCCTTTTTGACACAAGTGTAAAGTTTTTGTAACACTACCCTCAGGAATCTGTTTTTCTTTAGATCATAAGCCTCGTTTAGATATCTGATCCTCTGCTTTTTGCAGGCATTTGAAGCTAACAACAGTGTATAAAATGGCACAACGTAAATTACATTAAAGAACATATATTCAATATATTTCTCAACATTTTACAACGTAAAGAAACTCTGCAGCCCTTGTTCTTTCACTAGCAGACATGCTAAATACATAAACAAGTATATTGTCTGCAAAAGTGTTTGTAATTCCTTTATCCTGAATCTACTCTCAAAAGAGCATCATTTGAGTTGTTGTGTGAGAGAATAACACAGGTCCCCTTTCATTGTTTTAATGCATCTACAACCTCCAGCTTCACGATTTAATTCGGAGTTTCTTACAGAAACGCTGATCTGCAGAATATTGCCAGATGTGTCACTTCCCTCCTGAAATAAGGGGAAATTAAATCGCCTCCTATGTAACAGCATCTGAAAGAAGAAATACAAGGTGGGAACTTTCCCCTGACAGATCGCATAGCATTCTCACTTTTAAAGAAAAACAGAGCCTCTCAATAGGGACCTGTGAGGAATTTAGTAAATACTCGAGAAAGCACGTTCAAACATCGAAGCATTTTATACAGTGCAATTATATGGGCTTAATTGAATAATAAACAGTTCATCTAAAGGGATAAGTGTGCTTGGGCAAGATTGTTAAGCATTGCATTAGCAGGCCTTGTGGGATGGGATGTGGGAAATTGGCAGTAGGGAAATAAAAGTCGTGTTGTCTGAGATAGAAGCAACAAGATTGTATTGATTTATTTCCAAATCAGGGCTCCTTGAGAAATTTGGAACGTTAAAAGCTGCAATTTCTTGCGTAGCTGCCGAGTGGATGGCTCAGTGAGCTGAACGTTCCCTACTGACAAAGGAGGTGTTCTACAGGTCATCAGCTCTAATCCTAGCAAGACACACCCAGCCTTCTATCTTTCTAAGGCGCTTCCTATGAATACTGTAAATTGGGTATTATTACCAGTTGAACAGCTTAATTTGTAAACATACAAGTGCCTGCGCACAAGGTATTTCGCAGGAGGCTACCATGTTTGGCACTACCCACTGTCCCTGCCAGCACTGCCAAATACAAACTATACACAATACAAGTGTGACATTTTGGACTATTTCAGGTCACCTCAAACTGTAAAGATGACCAGGACTTGCAGGTTTTTATAATATTTTAAAGAATATTGAATAATCTGTTGATGAGCTGTGCTACAAAATATAAAGGAAGTGCCACCATGAGGTCGACTACATAAATAAGTGCCAGGATCGAGCACCAGCAAAGACCGGCACAAATTAAGCACTGACAGTTTGTTATTTATGCAGCTTAGAAAAGGCCTAAATGTTGTGTCGTGTCCCGCCGCTTCACCCCTGGACTGCAAGAACTCCACACAAGCACCAGTAGGTGAACTGGTTATTTATATGTATGTCTCTTGTTGCAGTGCACGCAGACACCTCTGCTCTCCTCCCCACTCCTCACACGTATTGCCCCATCACCCCTTCCTCACCGTAAGTAGTGTCTGGTGGCTACTCCTTCCTTCGACCTGTGCAGGCTCCTAGTACCACTCTGCACAGCACTCCAACATCTACGCCTTTTGTGGAAAAGAAAAGCAAAAGATGACTGGAGATAGAGACGACAATACCAGAAAGGTATTGACAATAGACAATGAAACGAAGGGGAAAAGAAACACAGATTGGGCCCAGGAAATGAGGCCTAGAAAAACACTGTCACTACTGACACAAACTCATCTTCCTGACAGCAACTGTTGTCATTGTCTGCTGTGTCTCTGATGGTGGCAGCTTGCTGTCCCATTGCTGTAGTTCCTCAATGAGCTGTTTTGGCTTTCTGTTCACTTTCTTGGGGCACAACCTTTCTGTTCCTTCTTTCAGTGTCTCTCATGTAGCTCCAGCTCTATCCGGCCCCTCACTGCAGTGTGATATCCTTTCTATGCTGTCCTCGTGTTCCTCTCTCCCTGTTATTTTGTTGTTCCTTGGTGCTGCCTCTCCTTCTGCATCGCCTGATGTCCTGAATTCCTTGAAGTGTGAGCTATTACTGGTGATACAGTAGGGACCTGCTGCCGCCCTTATCATGGGCCCTTTCACATTTGTTATTGTTAGCGGTTCACTCGAGAAAGGGCTGTCCAACTTCCTTGTTTGCCATTGACCCACCAGCACTAAATCCCCCTGGTTCAGCTCAGATGCAGTAGCATGACACTGTGTGTCTGCATACTGCTTCATTTTCCTCCTTGTCTCTTGATCTATTTCTTCAATGTTGCTGTTTTTGGGGGGAAGTGGCTTTTGCCTCCAGCTGAGGCAATCTCGTTTTGCTTGTTCTCCCCAACACCAGTTCTGCTGGGCATCTCCCCGTGGAACTGTGTGGGGTATTGCGGTAGTCTCGCAGTACTTGGCACAGTTCTTGACCCACTGAGATCTGCGCCTGTTTAGCACATTGGACGGCCTTCTTGATGTTTCCCATGAATCTTTCCACCATGCTATTTGCTTGTGGCCACAGAGGCATTATTTTCCTGTGATGTATTCCCAGGTATGCCACGAATTTGCAAAACTCTTCTCACGAGAATGGTGGCCCATTGTCTGTCTTCATTGTTTGTGGGGCACACCACGCTGCAAATATGTCATCCAGTATTGGCAGAGTGGCTGTTGCTGTTGTTGATGACACTTGTCTAACTATAGGGAATCTTGAGTATTCATCAATGACTATTAGCAAGTAGCCTCCAGTTTCCAGCAGCCCATAGTAGTCAAATGCCAGTGTCGTCCACACCGTCCCAGGGAGATTGGACATGTGCAGTTGTCTGGCTTCGCTGGCCTTCTCGTTATCTGGCATAGGTGACAGCTCATTATTGTATCTTCCACCAGGCGATCAAGACCCGGGAACCATACTTTTTCCCTTACCATCTTTTGTTTGCCACTATGCCCCGGTGGGATTCTTGGGCGACTCACAGTCTGCCATCATAGCGTTTTTGGAATTACTATCCTTGTTCCTTGAAGTAGAACACCTCTTTCCATTTCCGACATTTGCTCCTGCATCTGCTTGAATGCTAGCATTTCCTCCCTTCTTACTCCTTCGCACATTGGACTGCTGATATTTACATGTCTTCACCTCTGTTGCCATGTTGTTGTTTTGACTTCTTGTAGCGTGGCATCACCCATTGTCTCTTGCTCCAGTTCCTCAATTGGTATTGGAGTGGGGGTGTTTTGTTGCAACACAAATTTGAGGTACTCCTCTGTCATGGACGGGATCTCTTGTGCCAGTAGTAGGGGATGCCTTGACATGCAATCAGCAGGGATGTGTTCCTTTACTGGTTTGTGCACTATTTTGAAATTGTAGTCCATGAGGCATATCCCCGACCTTTCGATGCTTGCTGGAATTTTTGCGTTGGGGTTTCCATATATCATCACCAGTGCCTGGTGGTCTGTCACAATACAAAATGGCTTCCCACATATGAACATGTGGTAGTGCTCCCACTGCCACAACACTGCTAGAATTTCCTTCTCTGGTTGCGAGTTTGCCCTTTCTATGGCTGATAAGCTCTTGTTTACATATGCGACAATCGGTGTGGGCTAGTCTCTTCCTGGCATGTGGTGTGCGAGAATAGCTTATTGGCGCCAACAGTGAGCTCGGTGCATAGCAAATGGTTGAAATAGGCAAGGTGTTCCACTGCTGTGACTGCATGCCTAACAGTTTTAAGCGCCCTGTCACATTCTGTGGTCCAGAGAAATGACTGGCCCTGCTAGCCAGCTCAAGGAATTACCTCACTTCTGCTGCATCAGTCGGAGGCCTTGCTTTCCGCAGTGTTTCTACTTTGCTGGGATCTGGTCTCATTCTTTTCTTTTGTGAAGATGTGCCCAAAGAACACTAGTTCTCTCTTCCCCAGCTCACAATTGTCCTTGCTCAGGGTCAGGACGGAGAGTTCCAGCTGGTTGCAGACTTCTCATAGGGCCTTGTTGTGCTCCTCATCTGAGCGGCCAAATACTAGGATGTCATCACTGTATTTTAAGCTGTACTTTATGGGCCTTATCATCTGCCTCACGATCTCTTGGAATATTTCCAAAGCTGAGTCTCTTGAAGCAAAAATGATCCATGTGAGTGGAGAACATTGTGATTTAGCATTGTTGCGGATTAAGGAGAAGTAGATGGTACCCTTTGCATAGACCTAGCTTTGAAAATATGCATGCTCCAGCGAGACAGCTGATCATGTCATTCAGATGAGGGCCTCAATGTCTTTCACTTCCAATTTCTGTGTTTAGGATGCACATGTCGACCAGATGCACATTTTTGAGGTGTTCTTCTTGGGCAACGCCACTATTGGAGATACCCATGGAATTGGTCCATCTGCCGGCTCTATGATGTCTTGCACCAGTAGGTTCTTTAGTTCTTCTTCCACTTATAGTTGTACATGCACTCTCCTGTGGTGCTGAGCCACTGGCTTGACTGCTACGTTGATGTGCAGTGTTATTTGTGTGTCTATGAGCTTCCCTAGTCCTTGTTGTATTGCAGAGTGTTCGCTCAGAATATTGTGGCATGGATGATGCTCTGATATTTGATATGTCATTGCTAAGAGGTCCATCACCTGAGCAGTAACACTGCTTAGTAGACACAGTCTCCTCATAGGACATGCACGTCTTTCTTTAATGACCTTTCTTTTCATGTTAATGTCTCCACAAACTTCCCTATGTTTACCACTGGTTTCCTTGAGCCCCATGTGAACATATCGATTGTGACAGAGTCAGCTGAAGCTTGTGTCTCACCTTCTCATATTCTGAAATGCACATGAGCTCCACTGTTGAGCACAAAGCTTGTGATGTGGTTTACTACTCCAATGTCGACCGTCACTGTTTTGCTTATCTGCTGCTTGTCCATAAGTTGGATGTTTTGGGACATCTGACAAAAGGTATAGCTGTTCTGTGACCTTGTGTGCATTTGCTCCCTCTGAGTCCACTTACAGGCTTTGGTTCTGTGTGTCCATGTGTCTTGAGTAGCTGCTCGTCGTTGTTCATTGTTTTGCTGGTGGCCCTCGCTTTATTTTGCAGACATTCAAAAAGTGAGTTTCCCGGTTCCATTTCCGGCACTTGTGACCCATGGGAGGCAGGCACCAGCATGTGGGAATTCAAGTTCACAGCAATAGAAGGTTCTTTCTTGTTTCTTCTTCTGTGGTGGCGGTGTTTTGTCATGTCTTCTGACATTCCCAGCCATGCGATTAGCTTGCTCCATCATTTGTGCTCTCCCATTTTCCATTTGTCTGGCATGTGCTGTTGCCCTTGCTTCTGCGCGAGCCATTGTCAGGATCTTCTCCAGTGTATATGGTTCTTTGAGTATTCTGGTGCGAAAAGCAACTGACTGACAGCCTTCGATAATGCATAGTCGTATCGCTGCCTTGTTGTCGAATTTATAAAACTTGCATTATGTGACGAGATTGCTCAATCTGGTCGCGAAGTCATCAAGATACTCTTCTGCCAGTTGGCATGTTGTGTTGAACATGTATCTTTCTAAGTCTACTTTCCTCTGGGGCTCAAATTTGTCAGTGAGACATTTTATTAGACCTTTATATGTTGCAATTTCTTCTGCCCAGAATGTTACGAGCAGGTCCTCAACCTCATTGCCCATGTGATTTAAAAACAGATCCTTGTTTCGTTCATCTGTGTTGTCTTTGCACGTGGCGCGCATGTATCGTTCAAATCGTTTGATCCATCTCTCTCAGCGAATGCCTTTCGTCTGTTGTGGTCAAAAGGCAGTGATCTGCGGAAACCTGCGCTTGCGGCAGCTCTTTCACTTTGCAACTAGAGCAAAACACAGCTGCGAGGCTACTAAACTGTCTCCCAAAAGAGTCCTCATTCTACAATCTTCTTCGCAAGTTACACTGGCTTACGATTCCTAAATGCGTCAAGTTTGAAGCTTTATGCTATATATTCACAGCCAAGGCAGGAATAGGACAACGTTATATTCAGGATCTGGTGTCACTCTATCAGCCTTTTTGATCTTTGAGATCAATGTATCGCTCCCTGTTCAATGTGCCTAGGTTCATCCTGACTCGCATGAGAGGGTGTTCCTTCGCATACTTAGGCTTATAAATCAAGAATTCCCTCCCAGAGTACCCGAAAAGATGTACGTCTTTTCTAGGTTTTTGCAAGGGTCTGAAAACTTGGCTCTTCTAACCTGTTGCCTATAAGAACCCCTCTTTTCTCAGTGCAACGGGAAACTTTTTGTGGTAGCTGTGAACATTACAAATTCAAATAATAATAATAATTGGACTTAAGCTGACATTCAGGATACAACTACTGCTGTTGAAAAAATGCATATAAGGGGCTCTAAAGAACAGAACAGAATGCAGTTTTCCTTTGGTTCTACATATTCCATTGAATTGTGTTTTTCTACGAGACTGAGGTGGCTGTTGCACTTGGCACATGGCCATCCTACTTGAAAGGGAACTCTCCAATGTTGAGTTTTTCGCCACATAAGTGCTGTAAAGTAAATCCTAATTCATTGCACACATTCATGCCTGATCCACTTCATAATCAACACATTTCACACTGTCTGTGCCAACCCTCAACCTGAACATCCTGGTACTGCACAACTTGACACCACAGCATATACTGGCAGCTTTCACAGCACAATGACACTGAGTAATAACGCTTCAGACCCTGACAGTGCACACTGACGCTGCCCCGTGCCACTGCCACCATAACAGGCTCACAATGTCACTGCATTCTTTGATACTGCACACTCAGATGCTATCTGCTCCATGAGAAGAAGCACATATTTCATTGAGCTCATCTGTCAATATAGGGGCCCTGCATCTCTTATCACCCTCCACTGAATGCAAAGTATAAGGGCTGTATGTCATCGTAGGTCAAGTACATCCTTGCACTAACCGTATGAGGAAGATCTTTCTTACTTTGAGGACAAAATGTGTAATGTTTCTTTTTTTTGTATCAATAAATCAATCAAGACATTTGTAGAGCGCACTACTTACCCGGAGGGTCTCAAGGCGCTTGGGGGGGGGGGGGGGGGGGGGTGCTGCTACTGCTCGAACAGCCAGGTCTTGAGCTTCTTCCTGAAGGAGAGGTGGTCCTGGGTCAGGCTCAGGTCGGACGGGAGGGAGTTCCAGGTCTTGGCGGCCAGGTAGGTGAAGGACCTTCCTCCTGTTGTCGTTCTTCGGATGCGGGGGACGGCGGCGAGGGCGTGACTGGCTGATCGGAGATGGCGTTTGGGAGCGTAGAAGTTGATGCGGTTGTTGAGGTAGCTCGGGCCTTGATCGTGTAGGGCTTTGTGTGCGTGGGTGAGGAGACGGAAGGTGATTCTTTTGTTGACGGGGAGCCAATGCAGGTTTCTCAGATGTCCGGAGATGTGGCCGTGTCGTGGGATGTCGAGGATAAGTCTGGCTGAGGTGTTCTGGATCCGCTGGAGTCTCTTCTGGAGCTTGGCGGTGGTTCCGGCGTAGAGGGTGTTGCCGTAGTCCAGACGGCTGGTGACGAGGGCCTGGGTGACCGTCTTCCTGGTCTCGGTGGGGATCCACCGGAAGATCTTCCGTAGCATGGGCAGGATGTTGAAGCACGACGAGGAGACGGCGTTGACTTGTCTGGTCATGGAGAGGGAGGAGTCCAGGATGAAGCCCAGGTTGCGTGCGTGGTCTGTCGGTTTGGGTGCGGTGCCCAGGGCGGGGGGCCACCAGGAGTCGTCCCAGGCGGAGGGCGAGGAGCCCAGGATGAGGACTTCCGTCTTGTCTGAGTTCAGTTTCAGGCGGCTGGTCATCATCCACTCGGCTACGTTTTTCATCCCTTTGTGAAGGTCGGCTTAGGCGGCGGCGGGGTCGTTGGTCAGGGAGAGGATCAGCTGGGTGTCGTCAGCGTAGGAGATGATGTTGAGGTTGTGTTGGCGTGCTATGGCCGTGAGGGGGCTCATGTAGACGTTGAAGAGGGTGGGGCTCAGCGAGGATCCTTGAGGGACGCCGCAGATGACTTCGGTGGCTTCTGACTTGTACGGTGGTAGACGGACTCTCTGTGTTCTTCCGTCGAGGAAGGAGATGATCCATTCCAGTGCCTTCTCCTGGATTCCGACGTTGCTGAGGCGCTGCACTAGGGTGCGGTGGCAGACAGTGTCGAATGCCGCGGAGAGGTCTAGGAGGATGAGGGCCGCTGTTTCTCCGTTGTCCATCAGGGCTCGGATGTCATCGGTGGCAGCGATGAGGGCGGTCTCGGTGCTGTGGTTGGCTCGGAAGCCAGACTGTGAGCGGTCGAGGGATCCATTCGTCTCGAGGAAGGCGGCCAGCTGTTTGTTGACGGTCTTCTCGATGACTTTGGCTGGAAACGGGAGGAGCGAGATGGGGCGGTAATTCTTGAGTTCGGTGGGGTCCGCTGTAGGTTTCTTGAGTAGGGCGCTGAGTTCGGCGTGCTTCCAGCTCTCCGGGAAGGTGGCGGTGTCGAAGGAGGTGTTGATGATGTCCCGCAGGTGGGGTGCGATGACAGCGTCGGCCTTGTTGAAGACGTGGTGAGGGCAGGGGTCGGTTGGAGATCCGGAGTGGATGGAGTTCATCATGCGGACGGTGTCTTCGGTGCTGATCGGAGTCCAGGCGCGGAGGGTGGTGGTGGGGGGCGGTGGTTCGGTCGTGGCGTGCGTTGTATAGTACTAAATGTCATGTGAATGATGTGAATCTTCTTTGCCCTCTAGCCTGCAGCTATGAAACATTTGCTGATGCCCACTGTAGCATCCAGTCTGTTCTTTGCATTTCTTGACTCTTTGGTGTGTTGATTACAAGGTTATGTTTGGTGTTTAGCTCTAGTTTTTGGTGAAATCTAAGCCTTCCCATGTTCCTGATTGCTACAACACCATAGCCTTTGCTAAATGTTCTCTCTATCTTTGCTATAACACCGTGGCTGCATTATGGTGTTTGGACAGAGTATTGGAAAAAATATTGTGATATAAAAATATTGTGTGAAGAATATCGGGATGTCAAAAATAACATCAAGAGGAATATCGAAGGAAAAATATTGTTTTTAGTGTTGTTTTTATTATCATTGTAAAAAATATTGATTTCGAAAATATTAATTAGGTGTTAATTAGTATGGAATTTGTGGTACTTTGTTTGATTCTATATGTTTAATAATGTTTTTATTTGTATTTTTAATAAGAAAAGTCATTAGAAATTGTTGACATTTGTATTTTAAGTTGCATTAATTTATATAAATATTGGTTTTATACTTTTTTTATTAGTGGGATATTGAGTTTTTAGGGGATAAGGGTGGGGAGATTTTTTAAAGTGTGTATTTTAAATTAATGTTTATGTTAATGATTTTAGTGATATGAAAATTAATATTCTACAATTTTCAAATTAAATTTTACATTAATATTTTATTATATTTGAATTTAAAACATATAGTAATGGTCTGAAATTTAAAAAATGAAATATTTAAAAATATTGAAATGATAAAAATAATTCAAAAATGTAAAATATATAAACATTTATTTTAATAAAGTAAAATATTAGAAATGTTTTATATACACATTTTTAATGTTATTATTTTTGTGAAAAATATATCTAAATAATACAAATATTTGTACTTTTCTGTTTTAAAATATCATTTAAAAATATATTTACCTTTTTTCAAATAAAAATTAGATTTTATATAAATTGCACGAAGGTCCCCCTTCCTGCACATAAACAGTCTTTAAATGCCGTTTTGTAACTTCTATGTGTGCTGCTTACTGCAGCACACATAAAAGGTGCAAAACGGCATCTTTTTAAAATGATTGTTTATGTGCAGGAAGGGGGGCGTTCCAGTACATAAGCAATCATAAGCAATTTGCAGTTTCTATGTGTGCTGCACAAGGCAGCACACATTGAAACAGCAAAAACGAGGAGAAATAAAGCATTCAAAGAAGTAAGTGTTTGAAAATGTAATGCATATTTTTATCTCAACTAGGTGTATTCTTAAATTGTCGAAGTATTACACATGTCCTGAGGAAGGTGGTACTTCAATAATTCATTACCACCGAAACGCGTCGACGCCTGTTCTTTTACATTGGGTTTTATCCAGGAACAGCCTCATGTCTAATATTACCAATGAGTGAATAGACTGATGGTCCCTATATACTTGATTTCTGTTGGGAGAAACCTGTGTTTGATGAATTTAAACACTTCACACATTTTCTTTTGTCTCTCATTTTGTTTTTAAAGTTTTTTCATGTACAAATTACCATTGGGGCAATCCTGGGAATGCTTCAAAATGCTACGCCTCCTCAGGTGAGATGTAACGAGGAGAAACATCTTTATTATAGCCTTATAGCCCGCCGTAGAGGGCTATGCTGGCTATTAAAGGCCCTCTCCAGGGTTAAAGGCCCCGAGCCGAAGGCGAGGGCCTTTAACAAGGGAGAGGGACTTTAATAGAGGTATAGCCCATCTACGAAGGGCTATAAGGCTATTAGAACATTCTGTCACTAGAGGACAGAATGTTCTAACAAAAAAAACAAAGCCTTTTGGGAGCGTGAGGGGATTGGAATCCCCTCAGGTTCCCTGAAACATTTGTTCACAGCCAGAGCTGTGAACAAAGAAACATTGGAATGTTGGAGCTCCAGGCTTATACCAGCTATTATAAGCCCAGAGCACTCCATTGTTTTCAATGGAGCTCCCAACATTCCTATGTTCTAATTCTCCTTATTTCCTTTTGCTACTTGTGCTGCATTCTACAGCACGCATAGAAAGAGGAAAATGCCTCCGAGGATTACAACGCAGGCACCCTTTGTACCATGACACAAGTGTGTCTGCGTTGGTGCTAGGCATCCAAAAGTGCGCCAGCTCTGGGAAAGGACAGCAAGGTGCAGTATAATGTAAACTACAGCGCATTCCTTCCCTTTCCTTAAGCACAGCACAGCAATGTGGCTTGCTGTGCTGTGTGAAACATGATAAATATAGGCCCTGGACGCTATTACTAAGGCTTATGTGTGGTCTGGAATGCAGCCAGTAGATGGCAGTGGTGTTCTTTGCGTGTCAAATATATCTGCCATATATAGACTTTGTGTAAAATCAACAATGTAGGTTGAAATTCAGCAGAACGAAAAAAGCTCAAAATAGGAAACGGGTCAATGTAGAGCAACATCTGACAATCGGCGAAAAATAGAAAAATGATTTGTATTCTACTTACTCCGAGCAGAGGCATAATTGAATGTCACAATGCGCACACAGTTAGGTGTGGGCTAGCTTTCTCGTCGCCAAATTAAACAAAACCACTTTTCATCTTCTGTGAGTGCCCAAAGATTACAGTATAGAAAAGGCGCTGCACTTGATTTGTTTCCTTGTGGCAGTGAACGCTATTAAATCGGTTATTTCGGAATCTCAGATTTCCGAGGTGTAGAAGAATTGCGAGTACACGTGGCCTGCTGGAGCGTTGTCTCTACCTTTATAAGCGTCACTCACATGCAACTACAAGTTATGTTTGGTGGTCAGGAGATAGTAGCTGAGGGAAGTAGGGAAGCCTGTAGGTCAAAGCAGAGGGGCTCTAGTCTTGAAGGACATGGGATACAGCCATGAAGGAGCTGTAGGGCGGTGAAGCTCAGAATGGGACTGACCTATGGGGCAACCTGGCTACCAGAGGGCTTGTCTGACAGGTCAGTGTGTGGGACGCTTTTTTTGCTGATTGTGTACCTGATTGTGGAGAAGTGTGGCTCACGGTGTAGAGCAGGCAGACCCGGAAGCTGAGGTCAGACCCGGGACCAGGGTTCAATTCCCGACGCGGCAGGGTCTTGAGCTCAAATGTCCACGGACTCGATAATTCTCGCTTCGGTGCCTGCTCTAATCATGGGTTCTCACTCTGCAACTCTGGGCATTAAGCTTGCTTAATCTCCACAACGGCCCTCCTGCGGCGGGATGCCTGGCTTTCACCTTGGGGATGCCCTGTAGGGGCTATCTCACAGGGAAAAGCCAGGACGGGTTCCCAATGCAAGCGCCGGGAAACCTCCGGGTAGCTGTGCGCTCAATAAATGCAATAATAATAATAATACCTGATTTATATTCTGGTGTGCCGGTTTTTATTGTTAAATTATCTAGCAAGCATAAATGCATGCAGTCTCCCATACCTTGCACAACACCCAGCTTGTCTTTAGAATTTCAATACTGCCCCTGTTTGCAAATGTGGGTAACTTTTTTTGTTATCTGATTAGCTATAAAGGGCCTCTTATTTTGCTGCATAGGGCTACTTCCTGTCCCAGTCCGATTCTGGCGAAACCTTAGGGCCTTAGAGGGTACATTTAAGGGTCAGTTGTCAAAAAGGTATATCTGTCCGAGATGGCCACCTCTTACAAACTCTGCTTCATTTAGACTAGGATGGATGTTACCAGAGCGGATAACTTACATAAACAGCCCCTCTAACAACCTAAGAAGATGTCCCCTAAATCTAAGGAGAGCAGACAGACTGTCCTTAAAGAAGAACCCTGTAAGTGAAGTTATCTGCGAGAAGTGGCGATGGGGCAAGGGATCTCAAGATTACAGGGACCTTGGCTTCTGAAAGTACTAGAAATCTATGGGTAAAATGCTGCACAAAAGAATGCAGGAATAGTGGCTGAAACACTGCTCCTCATAGTAATGAATTACTGAAGGAACTCTGCTAACCAAGGCCATTTCCCTCATTTTAGATAGGCTTTTCTCACTCTAGATAACATTTGAAGGAACATTCTCTCACTTCTACCAAATTGCAAATCTTTATACGGTCCAATTCATCAAACGGAGAGATATCTGGGCCCTTATTTATGAGGCCTTGCGTCAGTTTTGCGCCGCCGGTGCGTCACTTTTTGTGACGCACCAGCGGCGTACAAAATGCGCCTTGTTGCGCCATATTTAAAAAGTGACAAATCTAGGTAGATGCGTCACTTTTTAAACCCCTGCGCCACATTATACCTGCGTCAGGTATAATGTATGCAGAGGGGGCGTTCCCCCGCAAAAAGCCTCGTAATAGTGACGCAGTGAAATCTATGAGATTTCACTGCGTCACTTTTAGGATGCTGTTGCGTCAAAATCTTGCGCCTGCCTCACAGCAGGCGTAAGACTGACGCAAGCCCTTTCACATGGGGCTTTCCCCATGTGAAAGGACGCATTGCTGGAGTTGCGTCACTTTTGTGACACACTCCAGCAATGCGTCACTTTTGCGCTTACAGATACGTCAGAAATACTGACGTATCTGTAACTCCTTGCGACATGATACGTCATACATTAAATATGACGCATCATTGGTGTCGCAAGGAGTGCGCAGTGAAAAGTGACGCATCGCTGTTTTCACGCAGCGATGCGTCACTTTTCATAAATGAGGCCCCTGGTCTGGAGGGCAACATTTTGGATGTTTCACTTTTCCCAATTTCTGTGTGCAATTGTGGAGATTTGGTTCTTCAAACTTCCTAAAATTCAGAGATAATCATTGAAAATTGAGGAAACCGAAAAAATATACTCTTCGGAGCAAGAAAAACAACCACAGACATATTTTGACCATTTCACTTCCAGTAAGATAGGAAAACACATCCTTATGACTTCTTTTTGCTAATTGTGCTAAAAAAAATGCAAATTGACTTACTTTCGTAGGAGTATATAAATACAGAAATTAGAAAATTTCACTAGAAGCATAACTGAAAAATAAAAATCATATTCTAGCAAAGTGATACATTGTGAATAATGTCTGAAAATGATAAATTCCAACATACCCTGCCATGGCCCAATGTGTGTGAATGTGAGCAAGCAGTGTGATGGTTGTAAAGTAAACCCAAAGTAAAGTATGGCCTACTGCCTGACACTGGCAAGACATGTTTATTTCTCAATTAATCTTTTGAAAGAAATCTGAACAAATTCATACTTTCTAGTTTATGGGATACTTTAAGCTCCCAGGAAACAAGCGTGCGTCAACCCAGGGGGCTTATTGTCAAAGGCAGGCAGGAAGGCAGGCAGGCAGGCAGGCAGGCAGGCAGAGGCCTAACAATGGCCTTGATTGCAGCAGAGGGGCGTGCATCATACCAGGGACACTATCTTATGAATTGGAAGCAAATGTAGATTTTCATTGCCCTGTTTCCTGTTGAAAAGCTGCACTGAGACATTATTTGCTGCCAGATTTCATGTGTATTTGCTTAGGTCCTGCCATCTTGTGTCAAGTTAAATCTCTTATGCCAAGGCAATGCTGTCAGGTGCCAAATAAAGCCAAGTCTATCCATATACACACATCATATGCCTAGGTACAGCTTCATATTCCTTGTAAAGCAATTATATGCCAAGGACAGCCATCATCTACCAGGCAATGTCTCATGTGTCAAAGTACAGGCACCATATGCTACACACAGCCTCACATGCCCAATGACTGCCATACTATGTTTAATGTAACCTCATATCATAGGTACATTCATTTTATGTCCATTTGCAGGAATCCTGTATCCATGAACAGCCTCGTATTTCCAGATATGGTGTTCCCTTCACAGGTACGCTTGCTTTCACAGGTCCAGGTACTCTCATTCTATGCCAGATGCAGCCATATGTGCCCAGCTATAGTCCTTGGATATCCTGATACAGCCTCAGAAACTCAGATACAGACTCAAATGCTCTGGTACAGCCATAATATGAAAACAACATGATTTGCTTAGATACAGCCACTATTTAACAGGTACAGCCCCACATGTGTTTGTGGGTATATACTGTCACCTTGTCCTGAGATACAACTCATTGCCCTGATGTTATACTTTTATACAAAATAGATCTTCACGTGCCTAGGTGCCATTGCCATATGTCAGGTGGAGCCTCATATGACAAGGTGCAGTTGTTAAATACTAAGTGCAGCTGTACGTACTGTGGTACAGCTTAGCATGCCCTGGCACTGCTTTCAAATGCTAGGTACAGTCTCACATGTCCATGTGTACCTATCTCCAGTTTGTGGGTCCAATTAAGTCTCACTTGCTGCGTATAGGACTATATACAGAGATTCTGGGATTGTATGGCAGGTGGGATTTATGACGTTACAAAATGATCGCGGTACATCACAATGCAACTTTTACATGACTTGCGCTGTAGAGGGCTGGACTTAGGAATAGTATGATTTACTATTCCAACTCCAGCCTACGTACAGTAGGGAAGGTGTTGGAATAGTAAATCACACTATTCCTTAGTCTAGAGCTCCCTCCAGTGCAAGTCGTGGTAACGACTTGCCTTGTAAAAGCTGCGTTGTGAATGTATTGCGGTGTTTTGACCGCATAGTAAATGTTGTTTCCCTGGCAGGTGTAGCCCCATATACTCCAAGGTACAGCTTCCTACGGCTAAGTGCCGGCCCATGTGCCTATTTAATGCCATTACATGCCAGGTAGACCCATGCACACCTACTAAGATAAAGACTCATCTGTTTCGGTGCAGACTCTCATGCCCATGCAAATCTACTAGATACACGCCTAGAGTGACAAAGGGTCCCGATGTAGTTTAGTAGACTATTTACTTTCATAGTTCATGTACTATCACTTATGGTCACAGCTGGTCTTTGTATGCAAGGTCCATCCTCATGTGCTACAGTATTGCAGTTAGAGGTAAGGCACAGTCTGATATGGTTGGTGCAGCCACCATTCTCAAGCTGCAGCCCAGGGCCAGACTGGCCATACAGGGCAGCTGATTCAGAAAAGGGGGTGGTGATGAACAGAGTGTCTGAATTAAGCAGACCACTCTTACCCAGTCCAAAGATCAGGGCTAGATCCATCACCGTTTTTTAGCTCACTGCACCATCCCAGCTCAGAACTTGGCTATATGCAAATTAGTCTGACCCTGGCCCAGTGCATCATGGGAACAGGGCAGACCAAACTACCAAGCCAATTCTTATACTGGGAAGGAAACAAGCTACCGGGGACCGGTTTCTGGCATTTCAGCCGTCTTCGGCCCGGCTTGCTTGAATCCTGATGGTGCAATGAGCAAGGGACTCACATCTGAGTATACCCTTCCACGCTTATGGTGGACAAAAATGATTCAGAAAAGGGGGTGGTGATGAACAGAGTGTCTGAATTAAGCAGACCACTCTTACCCAGTCCAAAGATCAGGGCTAGATCCATCACCGGTTTTTTAGCTCACTGCACCATCCCAGCTCAGAACTTGGCTATATGCGAATTAGTCTGACCCTGGCCCAGTGCATCATGGGAACAGGGCAGACCAAACTACCAAGCCAATTCTTATACTGGGAAGGAAACAAGCTACCGGGGACCGGTTTCTGGCATTTCAGCCGTCTTCGGCCCGGCTTGCTTGAATCCTCATGGTGCAATGAGCAAGGGACTCACATCTGAGTATACCCTTCCACGCTTATGGTGGACAAAAATGATTCAGAAAAGGGGGTGGTAATGAACAGAGTGTCTGAATTAAGCAGACCACTCTTACCCAGTTCAAAGATCAGGGCTAGATCCATCACCGTTTTTTAGCTCACTGCACCATTCCAGCTCAGAACTTGGCTATATGCAAATTAGTCTGACCCTGGCCCAGTGCATCATGGGGACAGGGCAGACCAAACTACCAAGCCAATTCTTATACTGGGAAGGAAACAAGCTACCGGGGACCGGTTTCTGGCATTTCAGCCGTCTTCGGCCCGGCTTGCTTGAATCCTGATGGTGCAATGAGCAAGGGACTCACATCTGAGTATACCCTTCCACGCTTATGGTGGACAAAAATGATTCAGAAAAGGGGGTGGTGATGAACAGAGTGTCTGAATTAAGCAGACCACTCTTACCCAGTCCAAAGATCAGGGCTAGATCCATCACCGTTTTTTAGCTCACTGCACCATCCCAGCTCAGAACTTGGCTATATGCAAATTAGTCTGACCCTGGCCCAGTGCATCATGGGAACAGGGCAGACCAAACTACCAAGCCAATTCTTATACTGGGAAGGAAACAAGCTACCGGGGACCGGTTTCTGGCATTTCAGCCGTCTTCGGCCCGGCTTGCTTGAATCCTGATGGTGCAATGAGCAAGTGACTCACATCTGAGTATACCCTTCCACGCTTATGGTGGACAAAAATGATTCAGAAAAGGGGGTGGTGATGAACAGAGTGTCTGAATTAAGCAGACCACTCTTACCCAGTCCAAAGATCAGGGCTAGATCCATCACCGTTTTTTTAGCTCACTGCACCATCCCAGCTCAGAACTTGGCTATATGCGAATTAGTCTGACCCTGGCCCAGTGCATCATGGGAACAGGGCAGACCAAACTACCAAGACAATTCTTATACTGGGAAGGAAACAAGCTACCGGGGACCGGTTTCTGGCATTTCAGCCGTCTTCGGCCCGGCTTGCTTGAATCCTGATGGTGCAATGAGTAAGGGACTCACATCTGAGTATACCCTTCCACGCTTATGGTGGACAAAAATGATTCAGAAAAGGGGGTGGTAATGAACAGAGTGTCTGAATTAAGCAGACCACTCTTACCCAGTTCAAAGATCAGGGCTAGATCCATCACCATTTTTTAGCTCACTGCACCATCCCAGCTCAGAACTTGGCTATATGCAAATTAGTCTGACCCTGGCCCAGTGCATCATGGGGACAGGGCAGACCAAACTACCAAGCCAATTCTTATACTGGGAAGGAAACAAGCTACCGGGGACCGGTTTCTGGCATTTCAGCCGTCTTTGGCCCGGCTTGCTTGAATCCTGATGGTGCAATGAGCAAGGGACTCACATCTGAGTATACCCTTCCACGCTTATGGTGGACAAAAATGATTCAGAAAAGGGGGTGGTGATGAACAGAGTGTCTGAATTAAGCAGACCACTCTTACCCAGCCCAAAGATCAGGGCTAGATCCATCACCGTTTTTTAGCTCACTGCACCATCCCAGCTCAGAACATGGCTATATGCAAATTAGTCTGACCCTGGCCCAGTGCATCATGGGAACAGGGCAGACCAAACTACCAAGCCAATTCTTATACTGGGAAGGAAACAAGCTACCGGGGACCGGTTTCTGGCATTTCAGCCGTCTTCGGCCCGGCTTGCTTGAATCCTGATGGTGCAATGAGCAAGGGACTCACATCTGAGTATACCCTTCCACGCTTATGGTGGACAAAAATGATTCAGAAAAGGGGGTGGTGATGAACAGAGTGTCTGAATTAAGCAGACCACTCTTACCCAGTCCAAAGATCAGGGCTTGATCCATCACCGTTATTTATCTCACTGCACCATCCCAGCTCAGAACCTGGCTATATGCAAATCAGTCTGTCCCTGGCCACTATAGGTGTGGCAGGGTATACTCAGACACGAGTCCCTTTCTCACTGCGCCATCAGGATTCAAGCAAGCCGGGCCGAAGAAGGCTGAAATACCAGAAACTGGTCCCCGGTAGCTTGTCTCCTTTCTGGTGAAGAATTGGCTTGGTAGTTTAGTCTGCCCTGTTCCCATGATGCACTGGGCCAGGGACAGACTGATTTGCATATAGCCAGGTTCTGAACTGGGATGGTGCAGTGAGATAAATAACGGTGATGGATCAAGCCCTGATCTTTGGACTGGGTAAGAGTGGTCTGCTTAATTCAGACACTCTGTTCATCACCACCCCCTTTTCTGAATCATACAGGGCAGCTGGCATTTTCCCAGAGGGCTGGAAGGATGGAGGCTGGTTTTGCAGTGGTGGGGGCCGGTTTTGTTAGTGAGGGTTGGTTTTGCAGCTGTACTGCCAGTAACAAAAGCATCAGTGCTTCACACATGGGTCCCCCTCCTCCCCGTGGGGGGCTGGTCCGGCAAAATTGCCAGGGCTGCTTTAAGTTCCTAGTGCCTACAGTTGGCAGGGACTGCAGAGGCAGGGCGTGCATTGGGATCACCCTCCCTCCTCCTCTCCTGGACCTTCCAGGTTCCTCTTGTGTTTTTCCTCGTGGGAGTCAGGGCAGTGGGGTGAGGGGTCTTACAATGAAGCTGCTCTCCTTGAACCACATCACTGCTGTTCATTTGGCATGAGTGGCATAATTGAGGATGCTTCAAGGGGGAGAATTTTTAGCACCATACCAATGCCCGTCAGTGTCTCCTGCCTGTGGTCTGCGCTGGAGGTAGGAACATGGGGTGAAGCCGCCTCATTTTGAGGCTCCTCTGCTCGCGCTCCACCCTCTTCCCTCTGACTTGATGAGTGACATATCAGAGAGCAAACTGTCTGTTTTTCATTTTCACCCTCCTGCCTGCTGAGAATGTCATGGAGGGATGCAGACAGTTAGGGTAGGGTCAGTGACGCCTTCAGAGAGAGTGTGGGGAACATACCCATACCCCCATCCCCTGGCTGGGCTTCGAACCAGGACATTCAGACCCATCACAACGCTGCATTGCAGCCTTGTGATTGTTCCGGTGAGCCTGGGTGCTTACCAATCACAACACTGCATTGCAGCATTATGATTGGTCAGTGGGGCCTAGGTTGAGGTTCCTGTTCCTCGAGTTTGACGAGGAGAGCAGGAGAAGAGACGCATGACCCAGCGGCATGGTACATTTTTTAAATATATTTTTTAATATTGCGCACCCCCCATCCCCCTGCACACACCCCACCACCCGCGAAGTCATGGTATACTTACGGCTTCAGTGGAGAGCATTATGAAGAAAAACGCCATCCACTAGCAACGCTATTTTGTCTACTTAACTGTCAATTTTCTCGTAAATTCTTAGCGGATTTTTTTAGGAAAATGCTGCCCAAATTGGAATAGTAAAATACGTTTTAGGACAAACCAGATATCGTAACACTTCGCCAGGCATATTGAGAGTTTCTCGGGGTCTTTTCACTTAGACATCGAGTATTGCCAAATTATTTCTGTTTTGGAAAAACTGCAGCAGGGCACTAGCCGGGGTTAGATGGCGTCCACCCACTATTTTCACGGGGTGGACGCCATTCACCCTGCCAAGAAGTTGGGCCCCACTAAAATAAGCTGAATTCATCCAGGTGTAAATTTCAGACACCGGGACACCTTCAGCAGCGCCTGCACATTGTCTGCTTTTCGTTCCGAGCAGCCAAGTGCATGCGGATAGGGGACTTTCTTATTTTAAATTCCAGCTGGCCCAAAACAAAGGCCGGAGTTAAGGAGCCATGAGGCCTCCTTTTGTGGAGTATCCTGGCTGGGAGCTATCTGGAACCTCACTTAAATCCAATGGAGGGGAAACAAAGGCACACAGCTTATGCTTATCACTTCACAGGTACTTAAGAGAGGCAGCTTTTGACTTTGTTCAGTCCCTGTATATAAGAGACATGCATGCACTGTAAGAATGTCAGATGTGTTGGTCTGTTGCAGTATTCACACAAATAATAGTTTAATTGCCACTATTTTGTTTTATTTCTTTTATAGTGCTACTTATCCCATTGCATGTTGTCAGAGCACTTTTCATCACATATACACTTTATATATTAATAATTCAACTGTGTGTAAATCCATGTACAGGATGTTGAGTTACATAAGACAGAGAGGGTTACAAGGTGTAAAAGCCAAGCCACATGTCCTTCATAGTTCGCTGTGCTATATTAGAAGGATCACAATTGATGAACTGCAAGCAACTAAAGGGTATTTGTGTTAAAAGCAGTAACCTACTTACCAAGCTACACAAAATAAAGATCTGCCATCTGAATGTTACATGATGTGCTTTGCAGGAGGCACATTAACCCTCTATGCTACTTTGATTATAAACTGTACAAAACACAGATTTCTCCAGCAAATGCGTTAACCACCAGAGTTATCTTACCATTATTATTACTACCCGAGATTTACTGGGCGCAGAAAAATCTCTGCAGCAGGCACCTTAACCCCACAGGGTATTTTACAATGCAGACTTTGCAACCAATTAAGCAGAAACGGTATACTGCCATATTTCTCCTTGCTGCAAAATCCTTTGTGGCAGAGTTTAAAAAAACATAAATGCATACCGTGAGGCCCTAATTTTGTGTTGGGGTTGATTCACTTATTTGGCACAACGCCTACGCAAACTCTCACTAGCTAAATCTCGCAATGCGCTCAAATGTATCTGTAATAGAACTGCTGAACATATTTCTGAGTTGTTGAGATCTGATGTCATATCTTGTAATGTCACTTCCTATGAGGTCATGGGTTGGATGTGATGCCACTTCCCGTGATGCCACATTCAATGTCACATGCGATGTCATTGGCCATGATGTCACTTGCATACCACCTAACTTGGTTGGTTCCCTCAATTCTTTTTCTAGGACTTGTGCACTGCTGAGCAGCATTCTTCGTTTTCGAGCAAGTCGATATTGTGATACAAAGTCACAGGCGTAGTGTTTCCCCTTTGCTGACCCATGCATCCACATTGCCTGGCTGTCCATGCTGAATATGTTCATAGATCTGGATAATAGGAGCCAGACTTTTTTTGTGTCAGGGCGAGCCACAAAAGTGTTGGAATAGGGGGCAGACCAAATGCAGACAGAATTATTTCTGCGACGGCCTGTCTAGTTGCACCACAGACAGCCCTCTGTTCAGAGCAGTAATGTTAGAACAAACTGCAAAGAATGTATTCAGAAGGCTTAACAGCAATAATCTTGGTGAAAACAGGACATTAAAAAGCAGCCTTTTATTCACTTTCATTGCTAAGATGGGCGGCTTTGGTGTGTGGCTGTTTTCCCTCAGTAGTTTCAGAGACTGAAAGAGAAGCTTTCATTCTCCTCTCTTGATTGACAGGCGACCACATTAGGGGGAAGCAGTGTACACCATGTTGGGGAGGTGTGCTATAAACCCCTTCTAGCTCAGTGACACCCTGTTAGCTAAGTACTTAATGAGCGTATTTTGTGACACCTACTGTAGGCAGGAAGTTGACGTGGAACACATTACTCTCCTCTTTGTACAGGGTTTTCACAAATGCCTGCCACACAGCCACATTCCTGGCGTCATAATAGCGCTTGTAATGATCACTGTGGTGCTTTGGCGCCCCAGAAATAGAAGACATTCATGTTATCGGCCCATGTATAGCTGACATTCTGCTGTTGGTAGGGCCACACAGCACTTTTGGATGTTCAGGGACTTTCTTTGTGGGTCTGGAGTTGTCCTCACAGACCAGCTTGTGATAATGGGTTACTAGTATTGTGTTCTCTTTATATTTTTGGTTAGGTGGCTATGTCTTCTTATTCATTGAGATGTGGGCGTATGTATGATTTGGGTGGTTAAGTGTTAAACTTTGTCAGTTGCTTAGGCATCTTGTAGGTCCATAGACATGCTCAGTACTTAGTGAATGGAGGTGTGTATGTAGTGTTACTTGGTGAGTACTGACGATACGGTGTATTTGGGGCATATTGGATATAGGATAAAAGTTCTGGGGGTGGTTTATGAGCTCTTTGCCACACTTTTCGTGACGCAGCAGAGGCATAAACAATGCACCACGTTGCACCATTTTTACAAGGTGACACATCTTGGCAGATGCGCCACCTTAAAAAAGCCATGCGCCACATTATACCTGCGTCAGGTATAATGTATGCAGGCATTCTCATGCAACAAAGCCTTGTAGGAGTGGCACAGTGAAATCTATCAGATTTCACGGCGCCACTTCTCGAACACCACTGCTTCAAAACCTTACGCCTTCCTCATAACAAGCGTAAGGGTGACGCAGTGCTATGTGTGTGGGCCTGCCTCATGCATTGCTGGTGTTGTGTCGTGCTTGTGACACAACTCCAGAAATTCGTGACTTTTGCGCCAACAGATACATCAGGATTCCTGACGCATCTTTCACTCCTTGCAAAATGGAGCGCCAAACTGTAAATACGGCACATCCATCGTGTCTCAAGGAGGGCGCAGTGAAAACTGTTACATCACTGTTTTCACGCAGCGATGCAACAGTTTTCATAAATAAGCCCCTCAATGTGCTGTATTCTATTGGATGATAGCATGTTGTGCGCTGTGATGGGAAGTACTGTTTATCTTGCACATTGGAATATTACATGTAACATATTTGTGCATAGTTTCATGTCCGTGTCGAGCGGGTTGCATGGCACAAAATCAAGATAAGTATTCTGACCTGCATATATATCAATTTCCCAATCGTCAAGGAAAGCATAGATCTGGAAGTTTCAATTTAGTATTCTTGAATCCACATTTACTTGACTTGAAAATATGTTGAACTCGATTTAAGTGCAGGTTGAAGATAAAACGTCTCTTATTTTGTAATACACCATGGGGATGCCTCAAATCACATGCTTGGTACTACTCTCCCAGCAATCACTGAATACAATTGTCTTGATGGAGACCGATTACGTAGAGTAGGAGGGAAGAGTTGAAGTCAGAGGCCCGACGCATAAGGTGGGTCATACTCTTGACGGCATTTTCTCAAATCACACTAATCAAGAGGTCATGTCAGTTGACCCTGTTCCCTGGTCGGACCATGCCGCAATTCACTTTCATATCTCCCTTGGCTCCCCGCGTAGATCAAGGAAGGTTAGGAATCCACCAAGAACAGTTAGAAACTGGAAAAGGAAAGACAGCGAGGCCCTGAAGACACTACTGATCTCCTCACCAGTGCACTCCTCAGGCACGGTCGAGGAGGCGGCTCAGAGCTATACTAATTGGCTAGATACGGCATGTATGCAGTTGGTACCCCCTAAAACATACCATTCTACTCGCTCTAGCCCATCAGCACCTTGGTTCTCAGAACAAATTAGAGACCATAAGGTGAAATGTAAAAATATGGAGAGAAACTGGAGCAAGCATTACAGGGAGGTTGATAAAAAGCTATTGAATGCTGAATTGAGAGTTTACAAAGAAATGATTCGTTCAGCCAAAAAGGCTTTTTTCACGGCCCGTATCCAAAATGCGAGTAACTCCTCAAAGGAATTATTCCGTACAGTTACATCTCTTGCAGCCCCCAAAACAGTGGAAACACCCCCAAGTGGGGAGCTGTGTGAAGACCTGGCTAAATTTTTTCAGGGCAAGGTCGAGAAGATCTTTCACTCTCTTGATCACCTAGTTACGGTCAATCCTCCACTGATAAATCCAGGTAGGTCAGAGGCGGACAGCCATATAGTAGAACTTCACAGTTTCTCCCCGATCACCGAGGAGGAGGTTATTATCGGAATACAGAGGATTAAATTGGGTTCTCCTGTTGACTCCTGCCCAGTCACTATCTTAAAAACGGTCCCTTCCATCATAGCAGCTAGGCTCACTCCACTTTTCAATAACATGCTGGAAAGTGGTGATTACCCTATGCGCTTGTAAAAGGCATCAATCCTACCTCTTCTTAAAAAAACCTAGATGTGAGCGACCTGAATAACTATCGGCCCATCGCTAGGCTACCTTTACCAGCCAAAATCATAGAGGGTCTTATAAACACCCAGTTGAGCGCATTTCTAGGGAAAGCACAATGTCTGGACTTATCACAGCACGGATTCCGGCCAGGTCACAGCACGGAATCAGCTCTGATAAAATCGGCGGAAGACATAAGACAAGTGATGGATGCAGGGGGTAGAGCCGCCCTGATTATGTTGGATTTGTTCGCGGCCTTCGACACGGTCCACCACAGGTTGCTGGTGGACCGGTTGAGGGCCTGCGGAATTCGGGGAATGGCCCTCAAGATCTTGCAGGCCTTCCTTGCCAACAGAACTCAGGTGGTGGCCATGGGAGACTTTGAGCCGGCCCCTTTTGCACTCTCCTGTGGAGTCCCTCAGGGATCTTCCCTGAGCCCGACCCTTTTTAATGTGTACGTCTCCACCCTGGCGCCAGTTATAAGATCTTTCGGCTTTAATGTAACATCTTATGCAGATGACACTCAGATTGTAGTGTCTCTGCTACCGGGTGGAGTGGATGACACAGCGGACAGGTTCAGGGAATGTATGCATGAGGTGAGTACCTGGATGGCAGAAAACTGTCTTAAATTGAACTCAACGAAGACTGAAATCCTGTTATTCTGGGCCAAAGACAACTTTTGGTCCCCAAGATGGTGGCCTGATGAATTGGGGACACCACCCTCTCCAGTCACTAAGGTGAAAAACCTGGGGGTTCTGATGGATGACACTCTCTCCTTCAGGCCCCAAGTCAACGCTCTGTCTTCTTCCATCCATTATATCCTGAAAACTATACGTAAAGTGCTGCCCTTTATCCCTGAAGTATATAGAAAGACCGTGGTAACAGGACTGGCAATATCCCGTCTAGACTATTGCAACAGCCTGCTTCTAAATGCCCAAAAGGGGTTACTAAACAAATTACAAATCTTACAAAATGCAGCGGCCCGTCTGATTACGGGAACCTCCAAATTCTCTTCGGTAGCACAAGATCTGGTAAAGCTTCACTGGCTTCCAGTGCGGAAAAGAATAGCCTTTAAGATGCTTTGCGCAGTCTTCAAAGCACTGAAGGGTTTGGGCCCCCACTGCATGACCGCACTCTTTCAATGGTACAAGCCAACCAGGACGCTTAGGTCTTCTGACCAAGGACTTATCTTAGTCCCCAGAGCCAGGAAGGCTCGCTGGGGAGGAAGGTGTTTCTCCCTGGGGGCGGCTAGGGCTTGGAACGCTCTCCCACTGGCCCTTAGTCAGATATCCGACCTTCTGCCCTTCAGAAGGGCCCTGAAAACCTGGCTATTCACGCACTAATCCACTTCGCTACGGACTCTAGCGGTTATCCCAGCGCCAGGACACCTTTCGGGTAACAGTGCGCTTAATAAATGTGTAAAATAAATAAATAAATAAATAAGTCACAAAATTACAGTTGCAACCCCCTACACAGAAAACTACTTCAGGCTAAAGGGGAGTAGCGGCAGAACAAAAACTAAGGTTTGGGGTCAAGGTTATCAGCTGGACTCCAGCATTCAATCTATCTAAAGGTTTGAACTGTGGATTGCTGGTGAAATGCACTATATTTACTTTAATGCTTTTAAATATATTGCCACTTCTCTCCCATTTAACTCCACATTAAAATATAAGGGTATAAGGACCTTTATAAGGTTATTGAACTCCGAGGTGACTTGCAATATTCTTATAATGCACGCCAGGAAGTACCTAATATCTGGTTGCAACAAATAACTAAGGTTTTTGATGTGTTTAATTTTGTACTAGAGGTTTTATTTTTATTCTTCATGTTTGCAAACATGCTCCCTCTTTCATATGAAAGAGATACACACCAATAGCAATATTATGTAAGAGAGGGGGCACTTCAAAGTAGTTATTAAACTGTAATTTTATTTAACATTTCCTAACTAAAAGTACCACAACTAAGCCCAAAGGTTGGTACCCTATCTAACAGAAGTATCCTGCTCACTTCTATGTGTCTTAGGGTCTCAACACTGTGAGGAATGTAGTCTAAAGTATACTTTATTAATAATTTCCCCTTCCAAACTTCTCCTTCAAATAATACTAGTCTTATCCAGTTGTTAGCCGCCCGACATGTACATTTGCTCAGTTTTAGACTTATTTTTACTGCCTCTCTGAGTCATAACATGACCACCTTAACAATTAGGTTGGGTACGGTTGAGTGTCAACGAAGGCTAAAAAAGCCATTAGGGGGATTTCTGGTATTGTCAATGGAGAGAAGATGGTCAGAGAAGTGTCAGGGAGGTGTCTGAGTTTCTCTTGTATGGAAGTGGCCATACTGTCAATCACCCCATAAGGCTATATGTCTCCAAAGTTGATTATTAAATGTTTGAGGTTTTCACTTCTACAGCAGTCGGAATTGAAATAAGGAGCTTTTGGGCCCAGATGCATGAAGCTAAACACCTCTCGCAAAGGGGCGGATTCTCAGAATCTGCCCCTTTGCGACCGGTATTTTTGCATTTGGGATGCATCATCCCAAATGCAAAAATTGCAAATTAAGAATTCGCTAAATTGCGATTACTTGCATTTAAGGAATCTCAAATTGAGATTCCTTAAATGCAATGCATCAAAGTTTAAAAAATAGCGATTTCGCTGATAGGGCTCGCAAATTATCATGAAGTTCAACTTCATAGTAATTTGCAAAAACTTTGAAAAATGCACTAAAGTGTATGTTATGTTATGTTATGCTATAAAAATGTATATAGCGCGCAGCTGCCCCAGCGAAGGGGCGTCCCGGCACTGAGTCCAGAATAAGAAAAACATGAGCGAAGTGGTGAATAGGCACCTCCAGAGGAATTTTACGAGAATAAATGAGTTTTTATGGCTTTCCTAAAGACGGACAAACTATGAATTTCTCTAATATAAGTAGGTAGAGCGTTCCAAGCTTTAGCTGCAAGAACATGAAAAGAACGTCCTCCCGCTCTACTACGTTTGAACCGAGGAACTTCGGTCAAATTTTGTCCCGCAAAACGTAATGTTCGCGAAGGAGCATACAGGTTCAGAAGCGAGCAGAGCATCCTAGGTGTAGCCAGTCTTAAGATTTTAAACGAAATACAGAGGGTCTTAAACTGTATTCGTTGGGCTACAGGTAGCCAGTGGAGACTTCGGATGGTCGCAGAGATCGGGCTAAATTTAGGCAGACCTACTAGAGCTCTAGCAGCCGCATTTTGAATGCTTTGCATTCGGGCAATTTCTGCCTGATTAGCGCCCAACAACAATGAGCAGGCGTAATCGAGTCCAGACATCACTGTGGCCTGGACTATCATCTGTCTGGTGTCAGAGTCAAAACATTTCAAGACAGGTTTCAAGCTACGCAGCATGCCCAAACAAGTAGCGGCAACTTTCTTTGTATGGGTGGAGAAGCTAAGGGTCGAGTCTACCCAGACTCCCAGATTTTTCTCTTCTATCTTCGGTTCCGGAGCTTTTCCCAAAGTAGATGGCCACCAATGATCTCCCCATAGAAAGGTGTTCCTGCCAACCAGTAGTACCTCAGTTTTAGCCGCGTTGAGCTGTAAACAGTTAGCTGTCAACCAGTCAGCCACTGCAGACAGCCCAGCTCTGAATCTGGCATGATCCCCGGTTGCACCCTCCGGTAGGGCAACCACCAGCTGCGTGTCGTCCGCGTACGAGACGATGTTAAGGTCCCACACCCCAGCGACAGCAGCGAGCGGTTGCACATAGAGGTTGAACAGGGTGGGGCTCAAGGCCGAGCCCTGAGGAACACCCTGCTCAATAGAATGTGCCCTAGAAAGAAAAGGAGGGGTGGAAACATGAAAGGATCTCCCTGACAGGAAAGATCTAAACCATGCAAGTGCCAGATCAGTGACCCCTGCTTCTTCGAGCCGATGGAGCAGGATCTGATGTGAGACGGTGTCAAAGGCGGAACTAAGGTCCAACAGGACCATTGCCCCTGTTTGACCCTGATCGAGAGTAGAGCGAAGATGCTCAGTCATAGCCAGCAGCGCTGTTTCCGTACTGTGATCGGCGCGGAATCCATGCTGAGTATTATCCAGAATGTTATTGGTATTCAATAAGGTGGAAAGTATTGAATTTGCATGGGACTCAGCAATCTTCGCTGCCCATGGAAGCAAGGAAATAGGTCTAAGGTTTTCTGGCTTCAGGGGGTCGAAAGTAGTTTTTTTTAATATGGGAGAGACCCATGCTTGCTTCCATATAGCTGGAACGATAGCAATGAAAACGAGGCATTGATAAGACTATGCAATGGAGCCAGACAGCAAAGTGCGGAATCTCTAAACTGTGACGGCTTAAGGGGATCCGCCGGTGATCCGGATTTAATTTTGCCCTAAGGGCATGTGTGTGCGCAACATATGTGCACAGATCAATTTCAGGGGTGCAATAGGGTGTCCTTTGGATCGCATTCTCATTTTGCGATTCGCTAATTGCGATTCGCAAATAGAGAATGTCTTCCGATTCATTCCTATGGGCCTCTAGGCCCATAGGAATGAATGGGGAGGTATTCCTTAATTGCGACTCGCAATTTGCGAGTTGCAATTAAGGAATTTTAAGAAATTGCTATTTTTAAAGTGATTTTTTCTTGCATAGCATTTTGCGATTCCTTATTTTTTGCTAATAAGGAATTGCAAAATGGATGCTTGATGCATCTGGGGGCTTGTCCTAAAAACGCAGATGTAGATATATGACTGGTATTTTCACAGAATATCTTGAAAGCTACTATTCATGTTCTGTGCATCATAGGATGACTATTTGGGATTAGCTCGCTGATTCACCAAGTAGTGAAATACAACAAGGTGTGAAGTTTGATCAGCAATCTTGTAACTAACTCCCAAAGTGACAGGGCCCGGGCCGATGCTTTCACTGGTCTGGGTGAGCTATAGGGTCCCATTTTGACTAGAGTTTTAAATGGGGCAGCAATGGGTTCTGTACTCTCTAAATGTACTAACTCCATCATTGTTTTAATTTTTAATAGGGGGGATATGTCCAACTTGAGGTGCTGATAGAGCGCGCAGGTCCCCCGACTATAATTTTACCATACTCACCTGGGCCCATAATTCAATCACACATTTACTTAATCAGGTAACCTTCGCTCTACTATCAGTCTATTTTACCTACTAGGTCCCATACCATTGACTTACCAATCCTTGTCACTGGTACCTATAATCTATTGGATCAGGGAGTTAGTTTTAAAGGCAGTTCAATAACCAAGCAGCATTTGCACTCATATAATAACCACAGACTCTGGAAGGTTTAAAACTCTTTATCTAATCTTCATCAAAGGTCATAATCCAAAGATTGAAAGCAATAAGACTATCAATAACCAAAATCAGAAATAGTGTATAACTATGCAAAAGAAATATTATGCCAATCATTTAGTCCAAAGATAAAGGGAAGGTGAGAATATGGAACATGCTATTTAATTAAACAAACTTTGTACAATTTTCTAAGGGTAGGAAAGAGAAGGAACATACTATATAACACAGCTTTACGCACTTATCAAGGAGTGGGTAAAGAAAGGGAACATAATATGCAATGACGAAACCAAATTGACCACATAGCTATAGGGAAGGTAAAAATGGAACACGCTATTAAATCAGATAACCAAGCTTAACTACTTTAAGGGAGGGTGAAAAAAGGAACATTAATGCAATCATGAAAAACGTTTTAGCATTCAACTAAAAAGGTGGGTAAGAAAGTGGAACACGCTAATAAACAGCATAAACACAAATGTATCCTTTATCCAGGGGAGGGTAAGAAAAGGAACATATGCAAATAAAGCTTTAGCAATTTAGGGAGGGTAGAGAAAAGGACACAAATTATACTGACAACTTTCCCACACAGACTTATATTTACTTAGTATGGTGTGAAGACCAACCCTGGCCACGGGTCAGTTGAAAGGACAGAAGAACCCCAAAAGTTGCAGTGTCAGTAGGCCAGCAGGTGCAGATCAGAATCAAGACAGGAAACCCCAGATTTGGATCAGGACCGGACCACCAAAGGTTAAGACCAGCACCGGCAGTTCAGTTGCAACACCTGCGCTACTCCCTCTCTGAAGCTAACAGCCAGAACCCCGATTGGGTTATCGATTACACCGACAAAGTGCTTCGCCAGCACTTCAGCTTCCCAGAACCCCGATTGGGTCAGCGAATCTCCCGACAGTGTGCTCCTCAGCCCTCTGCTCTTAGTCACCTATTGAGTGCGTTCGGTCAGTGACAGGTAGGCTAGTCAGACAAGTCGGACAAATTAACTAGCTAAGCCTACCCTAGTTATACTGTTTTCCCAAGTCAGTCTACCACCCCGATGTTGCAAGTGTAAGGATCCCCAATTTCGATTGGACAGAAAAGGAGGACAGGTCATCACACCACCTACATTTTTAGACTTCAGTGTTGAATATACATTTTTCGTTCCCGCCCCATCAATTTCTTCTCACATGACGACTACATTTTCACCTAACAATGGTTGTTCTATTGACAAATACATAGTATGCAATTTGGCTTCTTCTAGTGGGGTCAAATGTGAGTTTCCCAGGCGCATCTTGTCTGTGACTGTCTTCTGGCTCGGTTTCAATGCCAAAAAGTTCAGCTCCTCGATGCAGTTTGTCATGCGCAGATGGACTTCCAAAATGGAGTAATAGCACCTCCCAGGCCCAAAGATTGTGATACATGAAAAGTAAAAGGAAACAGTTTTAGAACACCAAATAAAATGAATACACTGTATACCATGCATTTCTACACTATACCCATTACTTTATAATAAACTATAGCATTAGGATTAAGCAGAACGAACAGCTTAGAAAAAGCAGCAGTGTAAGCCTCTCGCATGTGAGAACACAGAGCAGCCATATTAGCTCTAGTGCGCAGAAGCGACAGTTTCCCTCCAAAGCTGCGAGTACGTCATGTCACGTGAGTATGACAGACGCATGCGCAGGAGAAAGTCCCACGTAGCAGCAGCCATTTTATAAGCAAGCGTATTAAGGTTTAGTAAACACATAAGCAAGCTTCACTCGGATACCCCATGTCAATATATAAGGGGCAAAATTAGTAAGACAAACAAGTTGGTTACATAGTTAACATTATTCGAGGGTCATGAATTCGAGCAAGTCGCTTCTCGTGAAAATCCTTGCTCCATCAATCCCCTCTTTGATGATATTTTATATCATCACCAATTAATTAAACAGATGCCAACTTTTCACAATTCACCCATTTCAATCTCTTCAAACTTTCTATTCTGCTTCTTCTCATTATTATTATGAGAATTTTTCATTTTCTTATATATTTGGCTATTTATTTCTTCTAATTCGAGTTCATCAATTTTTCTTTTTACTCCTCGCCTATTCATGGAATATTTGTTTTTATGTTTTCGACATTTGCAACAAATTATTATTCCTAAAACTAGTAAACCTATTTCCGCCATTGCCATCAGTATTCTACTCACAAGACTCTTACCTAGATTAGAAAACCAACTACCTACTGAGGAGAGACCATCAGTAAGTCTCTTCCATGCACTATCAACCTCTAGTGGTTTAAGCTCTTTTTCCAAATTAGTAATATTTCTCACATACCTCTTAATTTCAAAACTTTTGTCTGGTATGTAAGTGCAACAATGTTGCGCTTTCAACATTCTACAGACTCTGCCCTCTTTTGCCAAAAGCTTGTCAAGAGCAAGTCGATTTTGTAAAACCATAGATCTGATCGCAACCAATTCGGTATTGACCATCAAGAAACCTCCAGCAGTGTCAGTTGATAACCGATCTACTACTGTTGACAATTTGCAGATTCTGTGTGTATTCAGAGCCACTCCCACTGTTGGTATCAATGCACTAAATATATCACCTACTACTTCACCAAAAATAGCTCTTATACTACATATTAATCCATTAGTTTCTTCATTGCTTCCAGTGATTTTACCCACATGATATATTTTTGGGAAAACTATTCCAAAATAACAGCTCCCATACCAGTGATCTGGTAACTTGTAATAAGCCTTGTTCCCACATATGTAATAGACTCCGGGAAACACAGGTTCCGTTCCATCTTTGAAACCCCAACCCCCAATTACTTTAAAATTGTGCTCACATTCACTGGAACCAATGAATACATTGTTATAATAACTAGTTCTTTCTCTGTGGAGACAGAGTTTCCCCCTCTTTTCAAAATCCAGCAACATAGCGCAGCATTAGCTCCACCATTTGAGGTGTCCCCGTATACTTTCAGCCTATTTAAGAATTTTGTGATTCTTGTCATTCGCCTTTCTTTGGAAATTCTCTCTCCTTTTCTCAACCATATTCAAAAATATATTTTCTTTTTCTTGTAACAAACATGTTAAATTATTCTTGTGTGCGTCAGCTATATCTATGGTACCTATAGTTAGAAAATATTCACTCATGTAACGTGCTACATTTTTGGTAGTATGTACAGGATTCAGGTCTCTACGTATAGGAAGTTCAGAAAATATCACGTCTAACTTTGAATAATAATACTGTAAAGGTTCTTTTTCATAGAATAAACTAGCTAAAATACTACATGAAATTCCATATGTCAGCGGCAAATGGTGATACGTCACACCTTCAGCTACCGAAGTAGGCAGCTTCATACAAACATAGCAGTCTTCTATTTACATTGCTTCTACATAGTGTCCTAACAGGTTTGCAAATACGTTTAAATGAGTTCTATTTTTGATTCTATTATAATGCAGTCCTTCCTCATCTGGTGCTTCTAAGTCTACTTTTCGTTGTCTAATGCTAAGTGCTTTATCTTGTGTATCTACTCTTTTTGGTGTATATAATGTCTGTAGTTCTTGTGTATCTATTGGCAACTGTCCATTAATGTCATTCTTTGTCTCTTTACTCATCATGTAAGGAATAGCTATTGTTAGTCCTATTGAAACTATAAGTACTATTGCTATACTACATAAACATATTCTGCAGCATGTTTTTAAACACTTTCTTTTCGGTCTTCCATTAACAGTATGATCAGCCATTTCTGACTAAAGGAGATTCAACCCTCTTTGTAACTTTCACACAGCCTTTACCCTGTGCGAATTTCAGGTTGGCCTCACTTCTTCATCAGTTTGATCAGTAATCAATTCACTTTTGTCACTTATTTCCAGGTTTTCGAAATATTCCAAAACAATGTAGGTTCACTCAGGGCCTTTGTATTTATTATTCAGTCATTTTAGTCGTGGACTTCTCCTTCTTGGTTGTATCAAAGATTGATCAGTTTGACTTGTTACTTCATTTACTTGTTCAGGTTCTTCATTAATTGTCTTTCAACTTAGTCTCAGTCTTTTGACAAATCTAGGCCACTTGTCTCCTTTTCTGAGTCTTTTAGCTGGCACTGCGCTTTGGCCCTCTTCGAATGCTTTTTTTTTCCTGCAATTGTGGCACATCTATTTCACTGCTGTCTTCCGTTTCCCTCTCTGTCTGACTAGTTCCAGGTCTTATTTCTGTTTCTTCTGCCTGGTCACTAAGCTGGCCTTGTTCAGGACAGTATTTGCTTAATTTGACTTTTGTTTGTTTCTCTTTCTTCTTCCTGAACACTATTGTCTACTCCTGTCTGGTTCTGCTCAAGCTCTTTGAACCCTTGATTTGCTTCTGCTTGAGCCTCCGCCCTAATTTCTATCTGTCCATTTTCAGACTCTGGAGTTCTTGGTGGAGTGTCGATTACCTGATCTTTCCCTATCTGGGGCTCCTCAGAATCACTTTTGACTTGTATTTCTATGATCTGAGTAGCTTCTTCTACACCTGTCTCATCCTCACTATCACTATCACTATCTATCTTGATAAGTTTGACTTCTGGTTCTCACATATTCTGCAGGTATGTCGACTACTGGAATCCAATCATCTTGATTGGTGCTCGGTATTTCTTCTTCAGCTACTGCAGGATCAATATCTTGAGACCCCTCAGCTGCACAACCTTCAGCTTCAGTTTCATCACGTTCAGTCACCTTTTTCGTATGACTGGCATGAATCCAGTGTGGAACTCCTGCACACTTTACAGCTGTGGTGGTAACCAAAATCACTTGTCGTGGTGCTTGGTGCAAGGCAAGATGTTCGAGTATGTTTCTTAGGCACTACCCAATCACCTGGGTTCAGGTAATGTGCTGGTGTTGCTGGTCTGGCGACAGCGTCTTCCCCAACCTGGTGAGAGATAGAACGCACTTGTTCAGCCAGTTCTTTGTAGTACTCCAATACTAAATCATCAGATATATTTAGCAGCTTGTGTCCTGGCACCCATGCTTGCCTCATTGCTCTTCCCATCAGTATTTCATGGGGACTTAAGCCTGTGTTTCAATCTGGAATACTTCTAAGTCCCATCAAAACAAGTGGCAAAGCATCTGGCCACTCCAATTAAGTAGACTCATACATTTTTCCCAGTCTTGATTTGATTGTGCCATTCAATTGTTCTACCACTCCAGAAGTCTCTGGGGGATATGCAAAGTGCAATTGTTCCTTAATCTTGAATGCTTCACAAATTAGACCCATTATTTCACTATTAAAATGTTTTCCTCTATCTTATTCAATTGTTACTGGAAAACCGAAACGTGGTATCAGCTCTCTAAGTAGAAGTTTGGCTTCAGTGATGCTATCATTCCTGCGTGTGGGGTAAGCTTCCACCCATTTTGAAAACAGGCAGACAATGACAAGTACGTATTTTAGTCCTCAACAAGGGGGTAACTGAATTAAATCAATTTGCAAACGTATAAAGGGACCTTCTGCCTTCCCAATCTTTCCTGGTAATACTACTGTTTTCTTTCCTGGATTCATTTGTTGACAAACCAAACACCTCTGGCCTCTGCTATGTTCCTGAATGTCGTATTAAACCATGACTGTCTGAACAGACGTATCATAGCATCTCTTCCCAAATGAAAATCTCTGTGGATCAGCCTAGCCATAGGAGCAAGCAGACATTCGGGTAACACTGGCATTTCATCAAGATAAACAATGACATCATCCTCATCCCTTCTCCGACAGCCTAGCTTCCTCCATTCCTCCCTTTCTTTTGGTTCAGCTGCATTCTGCAAATCTCTCACTTTTTCCCACATATTCACACCATCTAGCAACATAAGTTGGCAGCTGTTTCCGCCCACCTCAATTTTCTTGTTAACAGCCATTTTATATTTTGCACAATGTTGGGCTAACTGGTCAGCATATCGATTACCAGCTGTCACTTTGTTGTTGCCTGATTTGTGAGCAGCACACTTGACCACAGCCACTTCTTTTGGCAACTGAATTGCTTCCAGTAAATCCCTCACATATTGACTATTTCTGATTGGAGTACCTGAAGAAGTCAGAAACTCTCTTTGCATCCATAATTGGCCATAGTCATGCACAACCCCATAATCATATTGGCTGTCAGTGTATATGGTTACTTTCCAGTTTTTCCCAAATTTGCAGGCCTTTGCCAGAGCAATCAATTCAGCTACCTGTGCAGACTTGACTCCAGGCAAGTGGGATGCTTCCACTGGACCTTCCAAAGTACACACCGCATAAGCAGCGCTCAGTCCTCCTTCCTCATGTCTCATACTTGAGCGATCCACAAATAGCTCATAGTCTGAATCAATTAATGGCTCTTCTCTTTTGTCGGGTCGTGGTTTTGTACAATACTCAGTTAGATCAATACAGTCATGCTCAACCTCTCCCTTCACTTCCGCAGCATTGTGTGAATGAGGTAGCAGTGTTGCTGGATTCAGAATGTTACATCTGGCAATGGTTACATTTTCTGTACCTACAAGGATTCTCTCGTACTTAGTCAGCCGACTAGGTGGGAGATACTGGGTTTTAGTTCTGGTTAGCAAAATTACAACTGCATGTGGAACATACACAGTTACAGGATGTCCCATAATATTGGATTCACTCTGCTCAAGGCTCATGCAAGTTGCGGCTACTGCTTTCAGACATTCAGGCAATGCAGCAGACACTGGGTCTAACGTGGAAGAAAAATATGTCACTGGACGTCTCACCAAACCATGAATTTGAGTCAAAACAGAGAGTGCACAATTATCTAGTGTGTAACAGAAAAGTGCAAAATCCTTTGAATAGTCATGCATTCCTAATGTTGGAGCTGTACACAGACATTCTCGTAATTTTACAAAAGCAGTTATGCTTTCGTCATCCTACTCTACTGGGTCCTTGGTTCTTTTCTTTGTCATTTGTATTAATGGCTTCGCTAGGACTGCAAATCCCACAATCCATTGCCTGCAGTATCCTACAACTCCAAGAAACATTCTAATCTCTTTTTGGGTCTGAGGCAAATTCATATTTCTAATTATTCTGATTCTTTCTGAGGTAACTCTTCTGACACCCTTTTCTATCTGGTGCCCCAGATATTTTACTGACGTGGCACAGAATTGCAATTTTTCTGGTGACACTTTATGTCCTCCTTCACCTAAATGATTCAGCAAGGCAATGGTGTCGACAACACAGTCGTTGCGAGTTTTAGACGCCACCAATAGGTCATCGATATACTGAACCAGGACTGACTGTCCAGGCAGTACCAAAGACTCAAGGCACCTTTTCAAAATCTGATTACAAATCGAGGGACTTTCTGTGTACCCCTGAGGGACAAGATTCCAAACGTAAACATGACTGTCGAATTCAAATGAGACAAAAATATGCTATCTGGGTGCAATGGAATCGAGAAAAATGCGTGACACAGGTCTATGACAGTAAACCATCCAGCCTCCCACGGTATCTGATACAGAATCACTGCAGGATTTGGCACAACTGGACAGCAAGGTACAACAATCTTATTAATTTTTCGGAGGTCTTGTACGACCGTGTACTTGCACTCGGTTTCTTTATACCAATTATGGGTGAGTTGCATTGACTGCTCATTATTTCCTGTAAAATGCCTGTTTCAACCAAACGCTTTATTTCTACTGCAACACCTGCTTTTACTTCTGAACTCATTTTATACTGTCGACTATTGGGGTAAACTGCATCTTCTTTTATGGTCACTTTTAATGGGTCAACATTTGCCATTAATCCTACATCTTTTCCAGTAAAGTCCCATACCTCTGGTTTTACCGTCTGTTGTAGTTCTTCTGGTAAGTCCTTTATTGTCAGTCTTTTAATTTCTGTCTCTGGTCTTGCTAACATTAATTTGTAGATTCCGTCTTTGTCTGGGGTTTGAATTTCAACACCATTTGGAGTGCAAAAGATGGTGCAATTCATCTTGCACAGTAAGTCTCGACCTAACAGGTTTACAGGACTTGAATTGCAGACAACAAATCAATGCATTTCTTTAAAATAACCTATTCTGACTTCCATAGGTTCTGTAACTGGGGTACTAATTTGTTTATTAGAAATGCCTACTACTTGGATCGCTTCTCCCGAGAGGGGTAGGTTTGGAACGTCTGCTGTTCTCACAGTAGAACGGGTAGCACCAGTGTCCAACAGAAAGGTGACATAATTTCCTTCAACCTTTCCTTCAATGTATGGCCCTGACTGGTCTACCGGCAAGGAGGCGCCAAGCATGCACTCCTCGTCCTCCCCCCTCAGGCACCGTCAGTAAGGTTCTTCACAAAAGAAAGTATAATTCAGAAGAAATTGTGAAGTTGCTGTATCTCTTTTTTCCCTTCCTTCCCAATTCGGGGTATCTACACTCTGTTGTGCTTTGCTCCTGCAATTTGGCATAGGTGCTGGGGGTAACTGATTTTGTATTACCTGCTGCTGGGTCTTCCGTGGCACCTCATTCTGCGTCTGTGGATTCAAATCATTAATTTGCACATTACCACTCTGCACAGCCTTACACTCGTTCTTCCAGTGCCCCAACTTGCCACACCCATGACATGGAAATTTCCTTTTTGCATCCTCTCTATTGAATTTTCCCCTTGGCTTCCCTCCACTTCCATCACCATGATTCTGGTTGCTATTCATCTGGTTTAACTGTTGTTCTTGTTGCTCTGCTAATTTTACTTGTGCCCACATGACTTTTTCTTTTCACTCTTTTCGTTTATTTTCTAGCTCATCTTCACAATATTTAGCATATTTAAGGACTTCGTCTATGGGCTTAGCCTGCCAACAAATTTTATTGTCTTTAATACACTGTGAAACTTCTGGTCTTGAACCTGACACAAATCGATAAATAAAATGCGTCATATCTTTCATATCCATGTTATCCGATCCACTGTATTGTTTGACTGTCTGTAATAAACGTTCATAATATGCATGCACTGACTCGTCTTTATTCTGAGTGGTTCTATCTATTTTCATCCAGTCTGGTTTTTTTGCAGGCACCTTTCCTTTAAGGTAAAGTATTACCTGATTGTGTTTTTTCATGACATCCTCGGAAGGTGCTCTGTCTTTGGGTCTCTAGGGTACTCATCACTAGGCCAATCAACAGCAATTTTGCATTCTGTCCACAAATCTACTGGAACTACAATGTCAAATAATCCATCTAAGTCTTTCAAAAGACACTTTGAAACTTTTACAAATCTCTTGACTTGTCTGTACCATTCTACAGGCTTTTCCCGAACTTTAGGGAAATCATTCGTAAATGACAAAATATCCTGTCGGGACCATGGAACATGAACATAGCCTCCACCTGGTACCTCTTGCATGGGACATCATTTTTCCACCTTTTCTGCTTCTTTTAAAACATACTCTGAAGTCATTTGTTTTGATCGAACCTCTTCCTTTCTCTTTGCCCATCTGGCTTTCCATTTCTCTAGTTCTCCCCACTTTTGCAATAATGTCTACAGCTCTCTTTTCTGCACCTTTCTTCCTGACACATTCATGTTTTCTAAATCTTTGTCAGAAAATTCTACTCGATATGGTTTCTGCAATAATTTAGATTTACCAATGTCAATTCCCATACTAGCTGCAGTGTTCATTAATTTCTCATGAAACACCCTTGTATTTCTAGTAATGCTTTTACAAATGAATAGTAATTCATCTTCACTAAGTGTATTTAACCTGTCCAATCCTACATTTCCAGCCATCAATTCCTCTATTTCAATTCTCAATTTATATATATATCTAATGGCTTTGGCTGTGTCTTTGGTTTTTCTATTTCTCGTGTCCACCTGTCTTTCTCTTCAGGAGTTACTACAGTGGCACTTCTCGTTCCTGAAGATGTCTCCATCTGTACTTCTCTCGAATTTAAAGGAGTGGTTTTCCTAATTGAACTACCTTCTGGTTCTCTTATTGGTAAATCCTTTAAGGAGATTATCCTATTATCAACTGCTCTTTTCTTGGCTGTACTACTGATGTAGTTATAACTGGACTAGCTTGCTTATCTCCGTACAAAGGAACAACTGGGTCAATAGTTATTGGAATTGTCAGAGCTTCGGGACTTGTATTTAATTGCGAGATTTTCTGAATTAATTCACTTCTCTGTTTATGTAAAGCTTCTCTTTCTCTATCTTGTAATACCCTTTCGATGGAGGTCTCATGTACCACTTGCGGAATTAAAGGTGGTTTTAAAAAGGGGGCGTTTGGATATACAGTACTTGGTTCTTCATTATAAGGTGGTGGATTTTTCATTAATAACTCCTCCATATAATCATGGTCTGAATCACCACTGGTCATCAAATTTTTGGTTATCCCAGTCCTCTTACTTCGTGTGGGTTCTTCTAAAGTTGATACAGGATATAGTCCTTCCACTAACATGTTCTGTCTCCATTGTTTAATTTCTTTATCTTTGGAATCTCGTGGAACTTTAGGGTAGAACTTACTCAATCCATTGTCAGTTCTAGGTCTGTCTCGCTCAAAAGCCTCACTCTCCCATTGTTCTAGTGCTTCATATTGCGTTAATCTAGGTCTAGGGTGTAAATCATTCATTCGAGTCCTTAAATTGAACAGAATTCTGCCATTAAATGTGCCATCTAAGGGAAATGCCAAAATTCAGTCATCTTTAGTGTATTCCACCCAATTTTCTAACCATACACAAGTGTGGTAACCCCTGTCAAACATCATAAATGATGCGGGGGTATTCGGTGGTGGAATAATAACTCCTTCTCTGGTTTTAATTGGTTTATCTTTTTTAAAGAAATGTTTAACTCTGTTTACAAGTGACATTTTTCTCTCACTTCCGTACGTTTTGTGAGATCTACCCTTTAACATCTGTTCTCTAGCAAACCCTAAATATCTTCCATCAGGTCGAGTTTCTGGATTATTTAAATGCCACATAAATCTTTGAAAATTGTGAAATCATACGAAAATACTCAATTCTGTTTACTAAATGCTTACAATACTAGCGCGTCTTTTATTTTCTCTTTAACCAATCAACAACGCGGTTTCAAATAGTCTTAACCAATGATTGCGCGGCTTCTCCCGTGAGATGAGTTCCCATGCTCCTGTGCTCACCCCTCCTTTACAATGCTATCTCAGCTACACCCGCTGTCTCGACCAATACCAGCGCGGCTCTGGGTGACGTCAACGCAGCTCCGCAACTGACTCCCTCCTTCACAAGGTAATACAAACTTCAACTCTTTTATTTTAAAGAGCAATTCTCTTTTAATCAACAATGTAAAAACATTCGCCACTGTACCCGAGTGTCTAGAAAGAAAAGATATGTTTCACTGCATGTAAATCCCTTCAGTTTACTTTTCATATACAGCGAGTAGATCCCTTCCGCCTACCCTTCACACAAGCATTAGAGAACCTGCTACTCCTTCGGTCTCATCCACTCCGGGATATATACTAATACCAAAGTTTCACCAGCGAACCCCTTTGCTATCAATCAAGCTCAGACGAACCTGCTACTCCTTCCGTGTGACCCTTTCTAGGTGATATCACAACAAAAGTTTTGCTAGTGAACTCTTTGTTATCACTTATTCACACATTCATACAGAAAACCCTAAATAGTGCTTCCGGTTTCTACTTAACCATGCACTAACTTCCTGCGAGTAAGTGACCTCACTGCGATGTGGCTTCCATTTACCACCCGCTATTCTGCCCCCGGGGATTCCAAAACAAACATATAATAGGTACGAACGATTTTTGTTAATACATAAAATTAATACAACATCAACAGAATCAATAACATTTCAAAACATTAAAAAAAATATCACATTTGGTCAATCGATAGTAAAAATTCATAACCAACTAACTTAACTACCTTTATTTTACTAAGCCCTAACCTTTCCTCTGCTACCAAAGAAATATACTGATAGAGCGTGCAGGTCACCCGACTATAATTTTACCATACTCACATGGGGCCATAATTCAATTACACATTTACTTAGTTAGCCGCTCTACTATCAGTCTATTTTACCTGCTAGGTTCTATACCATTGACTTACCAATCCTTGTCACTGGTACCTATAACCTATTGGATCAGGGAGTTAGTTTTAAAGGCAGTTCAATAACCAAGCAGCATTTGCACTCATATAATAACCACAGACTCAGGAAGGTTTAAAACTCTTTATCTAATCATCATCAAAGGTCATAATCCAAAGATTGAAAGCAATAAGACTATCAATAACCAAAATCAGAAATAGTGTATAACTATGCAAAAGATATATTATGCCAATCATTTAGTCCAAAGATAAAGGGAAGGTAAGAATATGGAACATGCTACTTAATTAAACAAACTGTATACAATTCTCTAAGGGTAGGAAAGAGAAAGAACATACTATATAACACAGCTTTACGCACTTATCAAGGGGCGGGTAAAGAAAAGGAACATAATATGCAATGACGAAACCAAATTGACCATTTAGCTATAGGGAAGGTAAAAATGGAACACGCTATTAAAACAGATAACCAAGCTTAACTACTTTAAGGGAGGGTGAAAAAAGGAACATTAATGCAATCATGAAAAACGTTTTAGCATTCAACTAAAAAGGTGGGTAAGAAAGTGGAACACGCTAATAAACAACATAAACACAAAGTTATCATTTATCCAAGGGAGGGTTAGAAAAGGAACATAGGCAAATAAAGCTTTAGAAATTTAGGGAGGGTAGAGAAAAGGACACAAATTATACTGACAATTTTCCCACACAGACTTATATTTACCTAGAATGGTGTGAAAACCAACCTTGGCCACGGGTCAGTTGAAAGGACAGAAGAACCCCAAAAGTTGCAGTTCCAGTAGGCTGGCAGGTGCAGATCAGAATCAAGACAGGAAAACCCTGATTTGTATCAGGACCGTACCACCAAAGGTTAAGACGCACACCCGCAGTTCAGTTGCAACGCCTGCGCTACTCCCTCTCTGCAGCTAACAGCCAGAACCCCGATTGGGTTATCGATTACACCAACAAAGTGCTTCGCCAGCACTTCAGCTTCCCAGAACCACAATTCGGTCAGTGAATCTCCCGACAGAGTGCTCCGCAGCTCTCTGCTCTTAGTCACCTATTGAGTGCGTTGGGTCAGTGACAGGTCAGCTATTCGGACAAGTCGGACAAATTAACTAGCTACGCCTACCCTGGTTATATTGTTTTCCCAGGTCAGTGTACCACCCCCCAATGTTGCAAGTGTAAGGATCCCCGATTTTGATTGGACAGAAAAGGAGGACAGGTCATCACACCACCTACATTTTTAGACTTCAGTGTTGAATATTAATTTTTCGTTCCCGCCCCATCAATTTCTTCCCACATGACGACTGCATCTTCACCTAACAATGGTAGTTCTATTGAAAAATACATTGTATGCAATTTGGCTTCTTCTAGTGGGGTCAAATGTGAGTTTCCCAGGCGCATCTTGGCTGTGACTGTCTTCTGGCTTGGTTTCAATGCCAAACAGTTCAGCTCCTCGCTGCAGTTTGTCATACGCAGAAGGACTTCCAAAATGGAGTAATAGCACCTCCCAGGCCCAAAGATTGCGATACATGAAAAGTAAAAGGAAACAGTTTTAGAACTCAGAATAAAATGAATACACTGTATACCATGCATTTCTACACTATACCCATTACTTTATAAGAAACTATAGCATTAGGATTAAGCAGAACGAACAGCTTAGCAAAAGCAGCAGTGCAAGCCTCTCGCATGTGAGAATACAGAGCAGCCATACTAGCTTTAGTGCGCAGAAGCAACAGTTTCCCTCCAAAGTTGCGAGTACGTCATGTCACGTGAGTATGACAGACGCATGCGCAGTAGAAAATCCCACGTAGCAGCAGCCATTTTATATGCAAGCGTATTAAGGTTTAGTAAACACATAAGCAAGCTTCACTCGGACACCCCATGTCAATATAAAAGGGGCAAAATTAGTAAGACAAACATGTTGGTTACATAGTTAACATTATCCAAGGTTCATGAATTCGAGCAAGTCGCTTATCGTGCGAATCCTTGCTCCATCAGTGCTACTGCCCCATTTCCCTCCTAGACTCATATGCAGGGCACCTGGGAAGGGTTGTTTTGCAGAGACCAGAGGACTGGGCATCTGACAATTCCTAACTCTGGGATGTCCGTTTATGGATTCAGGAGGGTACTGGGGACGGTTGAACAATGCATAAACCTTGAACTTCTGATCGGGTAAAACATAAGGGCAAAACCTGGATCCCTTTATTTGTGTATCACCGACCTTAGAGGCTCGTTTACTTTAGCATATCACTCAGTTCTGTGGCAAACCTGCTATCATATGGGGCCTCCAAGAATGTTGTTTGTCTTCTTTCTTTTACAGCCAAGGTTCATTATGGCCCCAACGGTGAATTTTCTCCATCTTTTGGAATTAGGTGGGGTGTAAGACAGGGGCGTGTGTTGGCCCAATTTTTATTTTCACTTCTTAAAAATGGCATGGACATAACTCTTCAGTCCTTGCAGGCTGACACATCTGTTATTGCTGGTCGCCCAGTCCCAGTACTCCTGGATGCAGACAACGCAGTCCAATTGTCTAGGACGGCTGTCAGACTGCGGAGATTAATGGATTCCTTTGCTGAGTTTATGTAATGTAAGAAGTTATAGATAAATAAATCCAAGTCTTTCACAATGTCCTGTGGGAAGACATCAATGAAGGCTAGGCCCTTCTTCTTGGAGGGTACATCCATTGCAAAGATGAATTCTACTTGGTTTCTGGGCATTCTCTTTTCTAGTAATGGTTCTTGGGTCTAACATATCCAGAATCCCTGACTTAACATGAACAGCGTGTGTAAGGGAGTGTTTAGGCTTTCCTGTTAACTTGGCTACCCCCTATTAAGGATATGATTACCATCTATAAAGCGAAAGCACTAGCCGGCGCTACTTATGGTGGAAGTGTGTGGGGTCACATGTTTAGTAGTCCCCATGAAGCGGAGGAAAACGCCTTTATAAGGCGTCTTTTGTGTAGTCCCCCTTCATCATCAACCTCCATTATCCATAAAGAAGTAGAGCTAATGCATTTGGAGGGCACAGTATTACCCCAACCTATTCTATTGTGGCGCTCAATCTGGGCAAAACCTGAGACTGAATTCACAAAAGCAATCATAGAGTATTGTCTAATGTTAGACTTTGCCTTTCGAATCCCATTGCTGTCTTACATTATTGATACCCTTAAGCATGTGTTTGGTTTCCCGGGGCTTCAAGAGCTGTCCAGAATTCTTAATCTCCAAAAGCCAGAGGTGGAGGCAGGTGTTCATGAAGTGCGGGTCGAAAAAAGTGGCACAGATGACGCCAGGAAACCAATGGCTGTCACATACATGTTGTACAATCTGCCTGAGGGTTTTCAACTTTACCTGTCGACGGTGACAAACATGTATCACCATTTTGTTCTGACCAGATTATGGCTGAACCATTACAAAACAATGGAGAAACCCAAATAGTCGTAGCATAGGACATGGATATGAAGTGGTATAAAACACAATTGGTCCTAAGGGAAATAAATGATTCTTTAGTACCCCAAAATTGACAAAAGACACTCAAGAAACGCGAAAACAATTCATAACTTTATCATAAATTAAATAATAAATACATGTTGGTGCAGATATTTTTCATAAAAAGAGCATTCTCCTACATCGCAGGCAAAGACCTAGCACGAGCTCCACGTGAACATCAGACGCTCCCCTACCCTGCACTCGTTCAGGAAGGACCTCAAGACGTGGCTTTTCGACTGATCCAAAGCTGCCTCCCTCCCCTAGCGCCTTGAGACCCTCACGGGTGAGGAGTACGCTCTATAAACCCCTGATTGATTTATTGATTGATAAAATGGAGTTGCTCAATGGTGAGTAAGAAGAAGGGAAGTGATTAGAAAAAGTGCTCATGAAAAGATCAAGGAAGAGGCGAAAGTTAAGAGGTAATACACAATATATACAACAGATATATACAAATTCATAGGACAAAGCCTGGCTGGAATTCCCTTATAATACTATCATCCACAGTTTTATAACGCACCCTATGGTTTTAGAAATCGTTAAGACGTGGATAATACCGTACACTATCTTGTGTCTTTTCATATTATTGATCAATGGCAAAGAGTGTCGGTTCCGTGCCGATGTAATGGAATTTCAAAACAGAGCACCTTGCACTTTATGCTTTCCTGCCAGTTTAATTTGGATGCAAGGAAGCTTTTGTTAAAACCGATTTTTATTGCACATAAAATCAGGTATTACAATGTTGCAATGCAAGGAAGCTTTTGTTAAAACCGATTTTTATTGCACATAAAATCAGGTATTACAATGTTGCAATGCAAGGAAGCTTTTGTTAAAACCGATTTTTATTGCACATAAAATCAGGTATTACAATGTTGCAATGCAAGGAAGCTTTTGTTAAAACCGATTTTTATTGCACATAAAATCAGGTATTACAATGTTGCAATGCAAGGAAGCTTTTGTTAAAAACGATTTTTATTGCACATAAAATCAGGAATTACAATGTTGCAATGCGCTTCTAGTGCTCGGTGAGGTCCCCTACAGTGTGTTTTAGTGCTGCCTCTTATATTTGGAGTGCAATCTGTGTTCGGAAAAGCATTTCTGATTTATTTTACCATTATTTTGTTTGAAAGTCACTAAGCCTAGGATGTATTTTAATGACAAGTAAGTTTTATGATGTAGTGTATTTTACCAGTTGCTCTTTGCACATAATATCAGGAATCACGCTGTTACTCGCGGTTTCTGTGCACTAAGTAGTCTTCTCCAGTGTGTTTTAGTGTCGCTTCTTACATTAAGGAGCGCAATACATGTTTGAAAAAGCATTTCTGATTAATTTTAAGCATTGTTTTGCTTGTGTGATAAAGTTTTGGATATATTTTATTTTCTAGTCTGTCCCACAATGCAGTGCATTTTAATATTTGCTCTTTTATGGCATTTGTTGCCCAGTGCCTAAATAAAGATTTCAAAATGAAACAACAACCTCCACTGTAATGCGTTACAGGAAAATTGATCTTCCACATAATCGTTGTGGATATCTTGAAACCCTGAGTGGATTTTACTATCCCTTAGCAGTGGTGGCTGGCAATATAAAAATATGGGGAGCCATGCGCCCAATTCACCCCAATGTTGCTCTCGCCCTGTGCAGCACTCCTGGCGATGGTGGTGTGACGTCTACGAGCAGGGAAGGGAAGGGCTTCCCTTCCTACCCAGTGAAACCTGACTCCTCACTAATCCTGGACCTGCTCTCAGCATGAGAGCATTTCCAGGATTGGTGGGAGCAGGCTAACCCAATGTTTATTTTGAGGCTGGGGGGCTGTGCCAGCAATCCCCCAGCTGTTTCACAGCCCAGGATTTACTAGGTGTAGATTGCGCATGTTGGGCTGGCCGTGGGTAGCCTGTCGACCAACCCAGCATGCGCACTGAAAGGGGTAGCGGTAATCTTGCAATAGGAGGATTCAGCCCGCCCCCTGCCTCACACTTGTGCTGTACGCAGAGCGAGCAGGTGGCAAAAATAAATGGCCCTATTATGCTTTTTTATTTATTAGTGTTTGCCTGCTGTGCATGCAACAGGCGTGGCGACATTCCTCTGCCTATTTAGGAGGAGCCACCCCTGTCTCTTAGGGATCCCTACGCTAATTTCCATTATTTTGGCCGTTCGCTATCTCCGTCAATCCGTTGTTGCCTACATAGACCTTCTGAAGATGTGGATAAGTAATCTATAGCTTACTCTTAGTTTTCACAGAGTCAAATGAAGACTGGATAACACTCCTCTCATAGGCAAATTAATTAGATTGCGAAGTTTTTTAACACACAAGCATAGAACGTTTTTTTTCTCCAAGAGTGGAATATATATATTTTTTACAACAGTTAACACCACTTCATCAACAAAATATCTGAGATAAGGTGCCCCGTTTGTAGTTAAAATAGATGAAGTGCTTGTGAAATGTGTAGATGCGTGTGAGAAAAACACAATGAAATTTAAATGAAAGCTAATCAATCACAATTGGTGCTGCCTGCTTGTGTTTAAAATAACTTTGCAATGTAATTGACTTGCCTATGAGTGGTCTTCATCTGAATCAGTGAAGTATTTACCATTGATCCGACCGAACCATATTACTCCATGTATTGCCATGAGTCCAGTTTCAGAGCAACCCCGTTGATTGTTGCATATTCTTACTTATGCAGCAAAAGTGCTTTATACCTGCATAACATTGATGACATATCTGTGGTGATTTGTGCATCAATATAGGTTTGAATCAAATATAGAATACTTCAAAAGGTTTTGCTTGGTCAATAGTGCATTTCAGGAAGTAACTTATGCTACCTTCCCAATGTTTTAAGAAACATATCTCTCTGCATATAATGAGAGTTTCTGCTCAATCCTGCCATTTAATTTGGATGTTCTCAGTGCTTGCTACTGTCCTTTGCACTTTCGTTCTTTTCGTCCACTACTTACAGCATTAGCGAATGGGCCACAGCGCTCACAGACATTCAGTAAACAGTTACTTGTGAAACTATTCTCAAACTTACTTACCTGCTGCATGTAGTCTAGCCACATGGTAGCTGGAGGGTTTCTATCCCCACTGATCCATTTCTAAATAGTGAGGATTGAGGAGCGATGTCGCAGAGGTCATAGCAGTAGTTTCCTGGGGGTCCCAGAAGATTTGACCGCCCTCTTGGAGAGCCTGCCGATCTCCCTGGTGTGGAAAGTTCCTTGGAGCGCCTCCCCTATGCCTCTCGATATTCATGTGGTCGATCCCTGTGATGCCTACTTTGTCTGCATGAAAGATGAGTTGTATTGTGAAGGATTGTTATGTTATGTTATGTTAATGTAACTTATTGAGCGCACAAATACCCGGAGGTGTCTTGGAGCGAACACCCGGAGGTGTCTTGGCCTCTTGTACCAAGGTTTAGCTGTTGCCGTCTGGTGGTCCAGTACCTACTAATCTGAAGTCTTGTGAGAAGAACTCTGTAGTCTTCGAAAAAATAGTACAAAGTACAGACGCAATTCTTCTTCTACTGTGATGTATGTAGGAGAGTAGGATCTGCTTACTATGGTTACCCCCACTTTTTGCTGGTGTTTCACTGTTTTTTTACTTTAGTCTGGCTGGGGGCCTGCTATCCAGGACCCCAGCCTAGCTGCTTCCTCTCTAAATTGATTGCATGTACTTTAGGTACACTCCAGTTTGGATACTTGGGTACCCTTGTAAGTACCTAGTATATATCATATGCCAGGCCAACTTCTCACAATGTAGTTTTCAGTATGTCTGACACTTTCTTCAGGGTGTCTTTGCCATGAGGTTCTTTTTCATTCCACTGCCAGTGGGCAACAGTCAGAGCCTTTTGCAAGGCACAGAGTGGCTAGGAGGAGCAGATGTGCTGGCATGAAGTCGGGTTAATTGATTTTCTGTATTTGTCGTATATGATTTATTTAGGAAGCCTTTAGCTTTAACAACCAGATCAGAATCCAGTTATTCACTTAAGTGACATCACAACAGCGGTTAACCAAACAGGTCCTCATCTGGGTCTCCAGAGACCAGAGTGTGGAGGTAGAACCACAGCTGGTGGTCTCACCTGCTATCTCCCTAGTTCCTAGGAAGATGGGAGAATACAGGCGGTGCTATACATGTGTGAGCCACCTTCTCCCCTGTCAGTGTGGGTCGCTGCAGACCCACGTCGAGAACAGATAAGCAGCCAAACTGTCAAGCGCCTCCCGTGGAGCCGCTCTCAGCTCAGTGCCGGCTGGACACAAAGCGCTTGAGAACTTGGATCCTAAAACACAGATAGATCTGCTTCTGTTGACCTGCAGGACTCTTTTGCCTTTTTTAGTGAGTTAGCATTGCTAGAATTGAGGTTCAGGGCAGGTCTATAATTGTGGGCAAAGGACTAAGAACATTTCGGTTTGTGACTCGCTCAAGCTTTGAATATGGTGCAGAGAAGTATGAACTTTAGTCTCTGCGCTACCAGAAGACAACTCAGGTCTTTTAGCGCTATAATGATATGCAAAACTTTCTTAATGTTGAAACAAAGTCCAGGGGAGGAGCTACCAGTGGTGCAGCCGGTGCAATGCACCGGGGCCCAGTCTGCCCTGCTCCGGCAGATTTATGAGTTATTTGTTAATTGTTTGAAATTAATTCTATTTGTGAGCACCTGCCCAGGCCCAGTTTCAGTGTTTACTTCTCCATCTGAAAGGGCTGTGGAGAAATAGAAAGGGGCTGACTTTGGGGTCTACCCACCCGCAAAGCAAGGCAGGCATAGACACAGGCTCTGGCTGCTGCTTTCTAGAGATGCACTCTGCTGCTGCTCTGTAATTGGATAAGACTTCCAGTTGCAAACCTGCTAAGTTCATTCGGTCACGCTTGTTTCAGTGCAGGTCCGGCTCCGATCATGAACGCCCAACTGCATCATGTACCTACTGGCTAGCCCAAGCTGAAAACCGTAGGGGCGTGCTTTACAGTGCTTAATTTATATGAAAAATAGGTGCCAGGGCCCTTGTTAGGCGGCCACTGCAGTTTGCACCACCCATTGCCCTGGCCAGCGCTGCCGGTGAGAATGCAAACACACCTACTAACATCACATTCCTATAAGTACAGAACTGATGACTATTCCAGGTCCCCAGAGCTATATGAATGGCTTGGGTTGCAGTTCTTAGTAAATTTTAATGTTTTTTTCCGTTAATAATCAACTGTTGTTGTGTTAATGTCTAAATAAAAAGACACCAACACCATGTGGCAGACTGTCATAAGTGCCAGTGTTGGCAATTAAGTGCCGGTGCTGAGCATCGGAAACCACTGGCTCAAATTAAGCACTGCACGTGCAGTACCTCACAGCTGACGCTGCTGTGCAGAAAGTAGACCTGGAAGTGAGTCTGCAAACAGTTTGGCAGTGTGCATATGCAGATATCAGCACAGGATGACCATAGGCAACTATGGACAGAATACATGCACAGATGGTTCTGCTCAGTCTGCATGTGTGCTGATGATGCTTTGCATATTGTACTCATAGGGCTGATGCTGTAATAGTGCACGACTGATCGTTTGTATGCTAGTGGTTCAGCAACTAAGCTAACTGTGAACGGGTGGCCAGCATTTATCCGGGAGGGTCGGAGCTATGCCAGATTTTCATGATGTACTCTTGATAGAGAAGAGTGCATAAAATGCATCTTAATTGGAATCATTTTGAATTTGGTTGTCCTTAAAACCTGGTGTGGCTCAGACCTTGGGGAGCAGCACTGTACATCCATATAAATGTCATTGCTGGCCTGGTGTGGAAGTTATATGCTGGGCGCTTACTGCATAATGCATGTGGCCGGGGGCTTTTTCTGCGTAGTGCATGCACACATTGGGAGGTCCTGCACAACGAGAGGACACACCGAGTGCAGCCTGCATAATGTATGTGCATGCTGGCCGCGCTCTGTTTAGAGCATGTAAAAGCTAACTATTTTGGCACTCTCTATCAATTTACCTCAATCCCCACCTACTAACTCAGTTGTCTCTATTTCTTCTGTCTCTACTCCCTCCATGCCCCATTTCTCTATCTCTCTTCATCCCCCTCCACCCCTCGTTCTATCCTTTCTTCTTGCATCGTTCCCCTCTTCTAACTTATCTCTGTTTATTTCTCTCCCTACCTTCTCCTTTTGATTGTTTCCCTCTCCCAAATTTCTCTCTTGTCTAGTTTCCTCTTAGAAGCACTCACATTTGTTGTACATCAATCAATCAATCAATCAATCAATCAATCAATCAATCAATCAATCAATCAGTCAATTTCAATAGCTTAGCTAATCACCTGGGAGAGCATCCAGGTGCTTATGGGGCCTGAGGGACTCAGTCGAACAGCCAGCTCTTGAGTCCTTTTCGGAATTCCAGAAAAGAGGCGAGATCCATAGCTCCAGGGGGAGGTCATTCCATGTCTTCGCTGCGAGATAGGAGAAGGAGCATCCTATATGGAGGCAGGGATCTGTGCTTTTGGGCAGTTCAATGCGGTCTTATCACTGTCCCTGCTTTTTGCTTTCCCAGTAGCCTCTTTTAGAGCGCACAGTGCAGATTTTATGTTATGGCATAGCATTTGTAGCACGCACAGCTACTTAGAGAGTGTCCCGGTGCGAACCAAGTGGGGAGTGAGGAGAGAGGACGGATATATTAGTTTAAAAAATGCTTCTATGCGCAAGTATGAGGCACTTGAAGTGGTTGTCAAGCTCTTTGACTAATTGTGCAGTGTTACAATTGATTGTGCAGTGCGGATCGCACTGCACTTTATGTTAGTATTGGGAAGTGTGAGGGTGGGACTGCAGTTTCCACTGCTCAGGTGATGAAGTTTCTAGGCAGGGCTTTTCCTCTTGTATGTCTGATTAGTGCTGCAGGAAGGCTGAATGACAGCCAGATGTCAGACCTCCACTTCATTTGTTTCTGTTGTGGATGCTCCTCATTGGAGACAGGCCCAGTGACACCTGCCCTGAGAAGCATTACTGTACTTAAACTCACTAAAACTGACTCTGTTCCCCTTTCTCCCACACTGATCGTCAGAGGGAAAGAGGAGGAGCATCTCTAGCACAAACATTTAAAATACAGTATTGATTATATATTTAGGGTTATCAGATGACTACATGTCACCAAGGATGCAATGCTCCACTCCTGGGCTTTTGTTTAAAAATACTGCACTCCTTTTTCACTTCAGTTGATGCAATTGAACAATAACACAAATGTAAACTGTGATTTGTAAAAAGAAAACCCCAGGACTGAGCACTGCGTCCATACCTTGGTTATTTAGAGTGATCTAGTTACCATATGTTTACACATACCATGGTCATGCATGAATATGGCCTTTTCTGGCTCACTTGCTCATGCTTGAGCTTGAATAAATGCAAATGGCTCCAAATTCAATGGGTGTGCATAGTAGTGGCTGTGGGTGACAGGGTGCACTCAATGTTGAGGGATATCACATTGTGGCTGTGTTATCAGTGGTGGCATGGGGGGGGTCTTTTGTACTTGTTTTCACGGGAGGAAAGGCTTCCTTGCTACACCACTGATGGTTCTGCAGTCTCTGGAGTTTCAAAATCTCTGCATATCTCCGGCATAGACAATGTTGAAGACTAGTATCAAACTCCGAACAACACCAACCCTGTCATTAATTTTATTTTATTTGGTAGCTGAAGCAATGGGAGTATCTTATGCAGCAGCATGATAAGGAAGTTAGTATTTTAACTTTTGGCGTGATTTGTGACTCACACATGATGGGCCTTTAACTCGAGGAAGTTTGTTTTTTAACCATCTAGGCATAGGTAGGTCTTCTTCATCTAATGGTTTTTGGCAAACATTACTGCTCGTGCTTAATTTGTAAAAGAATAGGTTCTGGGACCAAAGTTTTTCTCAGAACCCTTCAGCTGGTGCTATTGAATGTCAGGGTACTGAGAACCAAGGCTGCTCAGTTTGATCGCAACTGATGCCTCTTTCATCCACCAGCTGCCCCTTTATCCCGCAAAGTCAGGTTCTTTTTCATCTCTGCTTTCTCCCTTTGTCACTGTTTTCTTTGATTCTCTTTCTTTCCCCCTTCTCTGCTTTTCTCTCTATTGTTCAGAGCCAAAGTCTAATGATGGAAACATTTGTTCCGGTCTAAAAAAAACATAAAGAGCAGGTGGGCCCACTTGCTGTCACCGGCTCAAATTGGGCGCTGCACTTAGTCCTACTGGTCCTCAGCACAGCCCTTATATACTCGTTAATTTTGACAGTGGCCTTCAGCCCAGTTGGGACTTGGCTATGCAGGGTCAAGACTGCATATGGAGGAGTCCAAACTAGGGTGGCATAGTGAACAAACAAATGATGGACTTTAACCCACATCTGTGACTGAGGGTGAATATTTGACAATTTTCAGCATTCAGTCCATCATCTTTTTGTGTTGCTATAGTTGCCCTAAGTAGGAAGGGTATGCCCAGAAAACGGGTCCCTTTTTCGTTGTGCCACTGGATTCAAGCTAGCCTGGCTGATGAGGTGTGATACCTTAAAACTGGTCCCAGGGTGCTTGTTTTCCGGTCCAGGGGGGACCTGGTGTGACAGTTCGGGCTGCACTGTTCCTATGGGGAGCAGGGTCAAGACTGATTTGCGTATGGCTGGTTCCAAACTGGGGTGGCATAGTGAGCAAAGGAATGATGGCTTTAACCCAAATCAGTGACTGTAGGTGAATGCCTGACAATGTTCAGCATTCCGTCCATCATCTTTTTGTGTTGCTATAGTGGAACAGCTGGGCCTCCATTTTAGAAATGTTTGAAATAAAGCTCATGACTCTGAGGGTGGGTGAGTAAGGACGATGGAGAGCATGTCTTGCCATAACAGATCTCAACGCTTACTCTTGGACTAAAGAATTGCCTTCGAGTGACTTGAACAGCTTGGTCTGGCGGCCATTTTATAATGCCCGCCTTCCTTTATGCTAAATCTCCTCTGTGAGGCCTTGTGTGTTTGCAATCTAATATCCACATACTGCGCAAAAGCAAACCCTGAGTGCCCAGTGGGGCATAAGAGGTAACCTATGGGCACCTTGTGAAATGGAAGTCACAACGACCCTCCGATTGGATTATTCCAATGACTACTAAGGGAGAAACCATCTAAGCGCAGTTCTAAATACAGAAATCACCTCACACCAAATGGCTCATCGCTTGAAATAACGATTCAGTAGCCTGCTCGAGCTATCGAATAGGAGTAACGAAATTACTTATTTTACCACTATTTTTGTAATGCATCCTTCCTCGAAAGTGTTTTGGTTATAGTTCTGTTCTAAAATGGAATGAGAAAAAAAATCCGAGTGTTATTTAATTTTTTTTATACAAAATGCTAAAATTGAAATGAAGCACTGTATTCCGAGGAAAAATGCAGCAATATTTAACATGTCTTAAAGGTATGCCGTTCGCTCTCTACTACTGTGGGAAAATGTTCTGAGCCTGGAGGGTTCGCTGAATAATGTGCGGCGGAAAAGTGCACATAATACATGTAAAATAATCGTAATAATGCCAATGGTAAATAATTCAAGATGCAGCCTCGGGCTGCCACCAAGGGCTGGAACACACATAGACTAACTGAGTGTGCAATGCAAAATACATGTTTAATGCTTTGTAAATAAATCATGCTATTAATATCAACACCAATAACTATTATTATAATGCCGGCTTGTCTGCATTGAAAACTACTGTCCTTCCAGTCAACCCGGAGAAAATCATTAGTCTTTTGGTGAAGACGGAATATTAGCTGCATGCATGCCAGAAATGCTTCAAAGAATATTTGTAAAGAGAAATGTTATCCGTCTCAATTGTAACGCGTCATTGCTGTTAACGCAGCGCTTTATTGCTGCTTTTACCTCTGATTGTGTCTTGTTGGTTTCTTCCAGTGGTACTACCTGGCAACATGGACGTCAATTCACCAAAATGCCTGGGTACCGGAAGTGACATCGCATGCCATTTGAACTTTACTTTGCCTCACACACACATGCTTACACATAACACATTCACACACTCTTGCGCACATAAACACACCGTAAGCATGCATACAACATACGTTTAACAGCATTTTTACCTACCTTAGCTTCAGATAGTGTCATATTCCAGCAAATTCTCCATCTAATATTATTCACTATTTGTATAATAAAGAAATGGACAGAAACCGAGCAAATGGATCTCCAACCAGCAATCCATTAGGAAGAGCTGCCCCTGTGTTCCAGGCACTGATTTTGCCACCTCTGAGGCCAGGGTCCCAAAAGCAGTGCCAGGGGTAGCAAGGGACAAGCCAAGGGTTGCAGCTGCGACCCCTGGTGACTCCTACATGGCGGCCAATGCTGACACGAATGTAAGTTCTGGACAGTACTGTAAAAATTCAGCACAAAGGGTCACATTTCAGGACAAAACTTCAGGAAAAAAGGTCAATTTTACAGACGCATACAAGACAAATGCCATAACTCACTACTTTATCAGTTCGTTTTTTAATTTTTATTTGGCACAATTTTTTTTACTGTGCTCTATATGTGATTGCCTCTAGGTATGTCACAGTCAGGTTGAGCATTATGCCCTTGTTCCATTATAAGATGGAGCCCTTGAGCAGAGTGTCAAAGGCATCACCCCCACCCAAATCTACCCAATCTTTCTTGAAGAGAAAGCAACAGAAAGCCTTTTATTGTGTTTCTAAACATTTTAATACCATTGGCAATCATTTTGGGAAGTACAAGGTAAGTGAAGTTTTCACCTTCTGCTAGTGAAGACAAGTTGAACACAACCCTCTGGCTCACTTCGCATTCTACTGGAAATCAAACCAAAAAGAAATAACGCGGGATAGAAAAGGAGCACATACAAACATTTGAAAACTCTCATGAGCAATCCATGATCTTCATACAAAGGATGTGTTAAACAGTGCATCACCATGTGCTGCACAGTGCACATCCTTGTGCTGTACAGTGCACCATTACCTATTGTGTAGTGTGCCCCCTCCAATGGCATTGTGAATCACAACACTTAACATAGTGCACCACCACCCTCTAAACAGTGTATCAACACCCTCAGAACAGTACACCACCAACAACTGTGTAGTGTTTGTTAGTGATCTGGTGGGGACAGTTAGGGCTAGACCAGGCCAAGCTTAGTGTTACAGCAGAGGGACTTCCTCTGGCATGAAACCTCATTTGCATGTGCCCCAACCAGAGCATGCTGGGAGGGGAGCAGTATTCTGGAGATGGCTGACTAAGAAGATGTTGTCAGAAAATGGCAATGTAGATGAATCTTATAAGAGTGCAAAACAAGCAACCCTGACCTGTCTCCTTCAGAGCAAGGGAGTGAAAGCTAGCTCCCGCTGACATGCATGAAAATGCAGCATGTATGGAAAAGTGGAGTGAAGAAAAGAAATCTAAACTAATATAATAAAGAGAGAGCCCAAACCTTTGAGGCGGGTAATCTCAGGAACCACAGCACCAATCACAACACCCAATACAGCATTGGAAAGGGCAGTTGCAGCAGAAGGACATTGGCTATGCAGACGCCCACCATATACATTTAAAAGGTAAAAGAACGGTGCCAGCAAAGTAGTCCCTTGTGGGCGTGTCTGCGTTGTGCTGTGGGCGTGTGCTGGGGGCGTGACAAACGCTGGGGGCGTGTGGTACGTTCCGCCCTTCATGCCATGTCTCATATCGTGTGCTAATCCAACCCTGCTCCCTTTAAATACCCTTGCACCCCATAATCATAACCCACCCTTACTCCTTAAAATACCCCAACAGCCTTAAACACTAACCCATCTTAACCCTATAAATATACCATGTAACCCAAAACCCAAACCTATCCCTAAACCCTATAAATACCCCTGTACCCCAAAACCCAAACCTAGCCCTAAACCCTATAAATACCACTGTACCCCAAAACCCAAACCTAGCCCTGAACCATAAAAATACCACTGTACCCCATAACCCAACCCTAGCTCTGAACCCTAAAAATACCACTGTACCGTAAAACCCAAACCTACCCCTGAACCCTGAAATATCCCTGTACCCCAAAACCCAAACCTAGCCCTGAACCCTTAAAATATCCCTGTACCCCAAAACCCAAACCTACTCCTGAACCCTAAAAATACCCCTGTACCCCAAAACCCAAACCTAGTCCTGAACCCTAAAAATAACCCTGTTCCCAAAAACCCAAACCTAGCCCTGAACCCTTAAAATACCCCTGTACCCGAAAACCCAAACCTACCCCTGAACCCTAGAAATACCCCTATACCCCAAAACCCAAACCTAGCCCCGAACCCTAAAAATACCCCTCAACCCAAACCTAGCCCTGAACCCTTAAAATACCCCTGTAGCCCAAAACCCAAACCTACCCCTGAACCCTAAAAATACCCCTATACCTCAAAACCCAAACCTAGCCCTGAACCCTAAAAATACCCCTGTACCCCAAAACCCATACCTATCCCTAAACCCTAAAACTACCCCTGTACCCCATAACCCAAAACTATATCTGAACCCTTAAAATACCCAAACACCCCAAACCATATACCACAGTACCCCAAAACATATACCTTAGTACCCCAAAACATATACCCCTATACCCATACTTACCTTATCCAAACATTTAAAAAAAAACATGCTTTTACCATTCATGCATTTACAACGAATTTGTTTGTAAATGTATGCGTGGTAAAAGCATATAAAATGTAATGCCATTCGTTATAATGGCATTGTGGAGTCATGGTACTTTCGTAATGAAAGTATGCGGAGTGATTGTATGCGGAAAGAAAGTTGCGGAATAATGGGTGTTTTCCCATCCCCGGTAAGTACATTGGTGGCACGGCGGCCCACATCTCCAGCGACATACTCATATTTTTTCACCACCCATTTGAAAAATGCACAGGTCTCTCTCATTGATGGCCAGCACCGACATACACTTTTAGACACACCTCCCGCCACAAGTTCTAGAATTGCGAACTTTAGAGCTGGGGAGCTACGTTCGAATCTCGGCATCAGCTCAACATCCTGTGATTCCAGGCAAATCGCTTTGTCTCCCCATGCCTACCACAAATTAATGTGTTCTTCTGTAATGTAAACTGTGCTCATGCCATGTTGTCGAGTTTGCGCTATATAATATTGCAAGGAAAAATAAAGTAGGGAAACTCGAGTTCACACACTACTGAACGCGCACTCTTAAGTGCATCAGCAGTGCACTGTGAATCGGAGCGTTTCACAGGCCTGTCACAGATAAGAAATGGTATCAAAACGATATCCTACAAAACAATATACTACTGGCCGGCAGCAATTTATACCCGGACAACGTCGGGACGTGCTGCTAGTGTAATATAAAGAAGACATTCTGTCTGAAAGGGTAGTCAGAGTTGTGTGACAGACAGGCTACATATGGGCATGTTCATGGGTTTGTAACAGATGTTGAACTAGACAGACTGCAAGTCCCTATGCTTGGTTGCAATATCAAGCAACAAGCAAAACTTTGGATTTTTTCTCCATGATGTTCCACAGTGGTCTGTGATGTTCTGCAGGTGTTGCAGTGCTGTGTGAAATTGGGGTCAGCAGAGGGGATTACAGTGTGGAGTGGCCAGTGAATGTCCTAAAAGGAGTTAGTGTTCATATGGCCTAGAACATTGCATTCAGAACTTTGGGCTATTTTAAGCAAAGTAACTCATTAGATTTTGCCCAAGATGCATAGGCCTATTTATAACTTGCAAATAAAAGGAGCACATCCTGGCTTGGTCAGCTCAGCCCTTTATTCTCTTTACAATGGTGAAATCAGTGGGGCTGAGTTTTCTAATAATAACTTAAAGCAGTTAGTGGCATGCCTGCAAGATAAAAGGTCAGTGTGATGGCAATGCATTAGTTTCCACCCTGACATTTTGGTGTCAATCAAAACATTGGGGCCTGATTCACAAAGGTGAACTCACTTTTTTTAGTACGGTTATATCTTTTTTGGTATTCGCAAACTACGTGTCAATAGTAAGCGCAGTGTTTTGGTACAATTCTGCCAGATGAATAGACCTGTGTGTTAAATAAATACAGATCACAGGTTAATCTGGGACAATATCTAAAACAAAAAGTATTTATTTATTTTTTAGTTTATATAGGGCTAAATAGAGCCCAGGGTATCAGAGCGCTTTACATGTTATGTGATTACATTTAACGATGTAAAAGAGGGGATTCATAAGAGTCAGAAAAAAGAGCAATATGTCATTAGGTGGTCATAAAGTCACAACAGTATAATACAAGGATGTATTGAGGATTGGCATCAGGGACAATAAAGGAGATTGAAAGGGCCAGGTGGCAGTCTTTAAGGAGCCAATCGATGAGGGAAATGTAGAGCAGCTTGTGTGCGTGTTGAAGTAGTTGTTGAGAAGTAGAAGTTTAAGGTCCCATTTGAAGGAAGGGAAAGAGGTTTTGCAGCGGAGATCCTTGGGAGTAAGATTCAGTTCTTAGGAGCATTTCCTGAGAAAGAGCGTACCTGGCATGATTTTTTCTTTAGGTTAGGAGGGGTGAGAAGAAGAGAGTTGGAGTTTCTCGGTGCCTTGACTCTTTCTGCTCATGAGATTTTGTTTTCTAAGTATTTTGTTTTTTTGTATGAAGGGTTTGTGGGTGATACAAGCTGGTTGAAGATGTATCTTCCTTTGATGGGAAGCCTGTTCAGACTCTTGAGGGCAGGACAGATGTGATCAAACCTTTTGATTCCTGTGAGGAGTCTGGCAGCTGCATTGAGAACTGCTGAAATGGGCACAAGGTGATATTTAGGAGTTCCTGTAAGGAGAGCATTGCAGTAGTCAAGTTGTGAGATGATGAGATTGCACTACCGTCTTAAAATCGTCTAGGGGGGATAAACTGTTTTTGAGGTGTCTGAGTGTGCTGAATGCTCCTTTAGCTGAGTTGTTAATGTGCTCCTTTACCGACATGTTGTCCAGGGTGATGTCCAGGGACTTAACAGAGTTAGAAAGAGATAGAGAGCAGCTAAGCCCTTCAATATTCTTGATCAATTCTTGGGTAGGTAAGGGATTGTTTTTGGAGGGAGAAAAGTATTTGTTCGGTCTTTTTGGGGTTCAGTTTAAGGTGGTTGTTTTTTAGCCATGCTTGTATCTTAACTAGTGTGGTGTTAAGATGTTGGATTTCACAGGGTGATATTATTTTGTAGTACAGTTGTGTGTCATCGGCATATAGGTGATATTTAACCCCTGCTTGGTTCAAAATGATGATGAAGGGTTCCATGAAGAGGTTAAAAAGGGTTGTGGAGAGGACAGAGCCTTGGGTTATGTGTTGTGTTACTGGAGTAGGTTTGGAGAGACAGCTGTTGATTTTGATTTGCTGACAGTGATGTTGCAGATAGGACGGGAACCATCTCAGTAGTGTTCCATTGACACCCGTTGGGTTTTTGAGAATTCCAAGTAAAGCTGGATGTTTTACTGTATCGAATGCCGCAAACAAGTCAAGTAGGATTAGGAGTCAGGCGTCGCCTTCAACCAAGTACCTGTGGCCGTCATCTGAAATATTGAACATGGCGATTTCAGTGCTACAGCCTTTCCTGAATACTGATTGCAAGGTGTCATGGAGGTTGTATTCCTCTATGTGTGGGTTGAGTTGAAGGAGGACACACTTTTCCAACGCTTAGGCAAGGAAGGGAAGGTTTGTGATAGGTCTAAGGTTGGTCAGGTCACTAGGGTCTGCTCCTGGTTTTTTTGAGAATGGGTGTGACTTGGCTTAGGTGGAGCGATTCAGGAACACAGCCCGATGAAAAAGAGGCATTGATGGCATAGTGAAGGTAAAGGAAGGCAGGGCACCATATCCTAATATCACTGGCTTTCTCAGATTTTACATAGTCATTCAAAACGGTCGAAGTGCAATAAAAAAGTATGGGTCCTGGGGTCCTGAGGTCAATTGGGGTGGCGTTATTGAGGGTGGAGGCGGAATCGAAGGCATGCCTGAAAAAGAACAAAATATTATGTAACAATTTTGTTGATCTTCCACCAAAAGGTAACTGCGTTTAAAGTAATGCATATCTTCAATGGAAAATGAATGAAAGTTAAATTAATCAGTGGGAAATGCACTACTGTATGCTATAAACCTCTGTTAGATAATGTGATCCCTGCAGTTGTTTGTGTGTGCAACCAGCGAGCCACAGAATCTAATCCTGGCCGATGCAGTGGTGAATAGTGTAATTTTAGTGCTACAAGGGCCAACCTATGACAGAAAGCACTGTGAATGCATAAGTCATTATGTTAAACTTGAGTTACACACAGTTTAATATAGACTGCCACAAAATGTGCCAAAAATAGATTTAAGATTAAAAAAAGTAATTCCAAAGTATAGATTTTATTAATACGCAGACTGCACCTAGTCGAAACATTTTTTATAACTGCCCATTAAAAGCAGCCACTCCACAGCTCAGCCATTAACACCCTTACAACAGCTCTCAAAAAGAATGTATCTTTGTCACCCCGAAGCTTCAAGTGACTCCATCAATTAATGCCTATGAAGGCATCCAAGCAGATTTTACATTTGCAAAAAAAACGATTTGCACACATTTGCATTTCTTTTAGGCAGCAGGCACTCTGGCAAGAGGCTTGTTTCTTCTTTAGCTTGCTGTACCGCCCACTTCCTCACAGCACAAGAAAATTCCTCCCTCTTAAACTGAGGGAACTTAACCAGTAGTGGCTCCTCTGCTAGGGCAAAGGAGCTTCACCTACCCGCCAGTAGCCAAAAAAATGAAAAATAAAATGATAATAAATACTTGTTTATTATTGTTTAATTTTTCCTCTCTGAGCCAATATTTAGTGGTAGGGCCAGAATGATGACAGACTGGTGGAGAAGTGTTTTGCACTGGTATTCAGCGCGCATGGAGGTCTGGTCAGCCAGCTCAGGCCAGCCAAACCATCATGCGTACTTAAGCCATCTCCAACCCGAGATGCGTTGCCAGATTGGGGAGAGCACGCACAGGGTCCCAGTCTAACTGGGAGTATAAATCATTGGTGCTAAGGCCAATCCTGCCGCTGATTTCAGCAGCATAAAAGCAGCCTCAGGATTGGCTGCAGTGCACTCTGGGAGACTGTGCCTGCAGAAGAGAGCGGCGCGATGCGGCAATGCAGCGAGGTAGGTACGTTTTTTTAAAGATTTATTTTATGTCTGTCCATCCCATTACCCCCACCCACCCCTCCACTCAATCCACACACCGGCTGCTACTGATCTTAACTGTCAGTAGAAATGCTAAAATTATGGATAAATGCTATTGTTGAAACATCAATTATGGACATGAGGGCTAATTTACAGATTGTCCGTGTAAATTACGGACGGGTGGTCATCCCATGCAGTGGGCGGTGTTCCTTGGGAGGAGTGGGGGTAAGGGGCGATCCCCCCACCTAAATGTGTGCAGGTTCCTGTCTTCCATGCTATCTTTCTCCGTCTTGCTTTATTTTTTATTTACATGTTTTATATAACGCCTGAAGGGTGTCTGAGCCCTGTACAAGAAAAAAACAACACTATATGAACAGACCGTCTTCCTCTCCTGGAGTGGTAATGTTTCTACAATGTATAGGATTTTCAGGGTAGTGTTGTTTTCTTACTGTTGCTGTCTGTTTGCTCTCACTGCCCAAATGATTACATTTATGGGTTACTGTTATAATACGTAGGGTAGTCCAGCCGTAGTAGTTTTCTTGTAGGTTTATTCAAGTATTAGGTTACAAGGAAAGGAGCCCCACCAGGAGCAGCCTCTACGCTGCTCAGCCCATCACGAACTGACACAAGCATTCCAACATTCCACACTCCAACATTCTTACATGCAGTCATCCAGGCTGAGAAGCATATTACAACAGTGACGCCAGCTCGGCCTGAATTAGTACAGTTTGAACAGATTCTTGTGCCTGGTCACAGTGATGTTCAATAAAACAGTAAAACAATAAAACAGAAGTGTGGCTCAATGGTTAGAGCAGCAGACCTTGATGCAGAGCGCTGGCCAGGGATCAGGGTTCGATTCCCGATTCGGCGGGATCGGGCTTAAATTCCTCTGACTGGATATTCTCGCCTCAGTGCTGAATCTAAGCATGGGCCCCACGCTGCAACTCTGGGCAATAGCATGCTTAGTCTCCACAACGGCCCCCGATACACATGGGATGCCCAGGAGTGGACACCTCACAAGGAAAAGCCAGGAGGGGTTCCCTTGTGGTAGGAGTACAAGCGCTGGGATGCTTACGGGTTACTGTTTGCGCTATACAAATACAACACATTTACATTTACATTAAATAAGTGATTTATCCAGAATCACAGGATGTTGAGCGTCCCTGCCGAGACTCGAAACCGGTTACTCAGCTTCGAGGTCGATGCTCTAGCAGTTAGGCCACATCTCTCCCCTTGAAAACATACTTACACATCTTGTCCTTTTTTTGCCTTTGAGTAATATATGTGCATTGTGTTTATTTTAAGAAGCTAAGTTCAACTTAGGTTCCCAAAATGCTGTGTGTATTTGGACCAATGACTTTACATTACCCAGCTATGATTAGATCAGAAAAAAGAGCTGCCACAGAACGTGGGGCCTGGTGCAAATCACCATTTGCAAACCCGAATGTGCAACCTGTGTGCTAATAGGTCACATCGGAAATCCTCCATAAATTCGGTGACAAAACGATCTGGCTAATGAATGCTAATTAGCCAGGTTGCAACCTGGGGCCCTCTGTGATTGGCTGAGAATGCAGTGATAGAGACTTGCAAAGGAGAGCCTTCAGGCCTTTAACCTCCAACGCTGAATTTGCTTTACAAACGTGGAACTTTTTTTTTTTTTTTTAAAGCAGCCTGCATTCATTAAAGGGACAAGCGCTGCTTTTTTTTCTGGAAAAAATACTTTTCGTTTGGGAACACTTTGAGGGGAGCAGAAAGGGGTCTGCAGGACCACTACCTGCTTCTTTCGAGGCTGCTGAACAAGTCCCTAAGGGAAATCTGTCCCATGAAGATAGCTTGCCGTTTGCAAACCACCCCAATTTGGAAGTTGGTAACTGTTCATTGGTTATTGATATTCCTCTGCAAACCACAAATGTGGTGGGGAGTGGGAGGGTGGGGGGGGGGTGTTCATGTCGCCTCCTTTTTGCAATTTTAATTGGATTTGTAATGGATTGCAAAATCCCTGTTAAAGTTGATTTGGTTAATTTAAAAAAAGGTGTTTTGGAGTTGAAAGCCCTGTATTTTTACGACTCACCGGCTCGTGACTTTAAACACCTTTGTACACAAGGTCCATATTTTCCTAAGGCTCTTTTTTCCAGTTATTGGCTATTTTCCTCTTTTCAAATGAAAATGTGATTCCGAAACTTAAAGGGTTGATGTCATTTGTGTTGAGCGTGTTGTAGCTGTGGAGACCAAAATGTATAGCAGTAGCTGACTAAATTGTAGAGAGATGCTTCCTTTTTGCAATATATCAATCATTCAGGTATTTGTGAAGTGCGCTACTCACTTGCGCTAGGGTCTCAAGGCGCGAGGGGGGAGAGGGGGTTTCGGGTAGCTTTGTCTCATCCGAAGTGCCAGGTCTTGAGGCTCTTCCTGAAAGCTTGTAGTGTGGGGGTTTGGCTGATGCTGCGAGGGAGTTCGTTCCAGGTCTTGACTGTGATGTAGGAGAAGGATCGCCCCCTCCCCGCTCTGGCTCTGCAGATGCGTGGGATTTTGGCTAGGGCAAGGTCAGCGGATCGGAGGATTCTTGAGTGCATGGAAGGAGATTCTTTTATTGAGGTATTGGGGTCCGATGTGGAAGGGTTTGTAGGCGTGAGTGAGGAGCTTGAAGGTCACTCTCTTTTCTATGGTGTTGGAAATGGACCTTTTTTGCAGGGTTATCCCCAAACTTTTTGCTTCTATTTTTTTCTGACTTGTTTGTGTTGGTTTTAGGACTCTGGGCACTTTTCGCACTGCTGATCCTGTGGTAAAGTATGTTATGAATTGGTGTTTCCATGATTGGCTGTTTGGTTTTCTTGTCAGCCCCTAGTAAAGTGCACTGAGTGTGCCAGGGCCGGGGAATCAAATGGTACGTGTGGGCCTGCAGCACGGATTGTGTCACCCACATGAGTAGCCTGGAAAAGGCACCTCAGAGCCTGGGCGCAGTTTGTAACTGTCATGTCAACTTGGCCTGTGCACACACTGGGCAGTCCATAACCTTCCCTTTTCTTACATGTCAGGCACCCCGAAGGTAGGCCCAAAGTACCCCTGTGGGCAGGTGCAGTGTATGTGAAACGTACAACATTCCCTGGTGTGCGTGGCATGTTCTGATAGTGAATTACAACATTCACTATTGCAAGGCCATCTGTTCCCCATAGGACAGAATAGGAAGTTTGTTTATAACATCTTATAAACATAACTGGCCCTGGGAACTAGGTGGGAAAATAAAATTTAGGATTGCCTAAACTCAGAATCTAATGGTGCATCTTTTAGTAAAGGTGATTTTTACATTCTGTGTTTGAAAATACTACTTTTAGGAAGTAGGTATTTTCTTGCTCAGTCATCCCGTGTGCCTCTGCTGGAATGTGGATTGCCTGTGTGGGTTTTGGATGACAGATGGCTAGGAAGCAAGGGTGGCTCCTGATAGTCTAGGTAGGTCAGGAAAGCGCTGAATAGACCCGGGCTGCGATGGGGGAAGAGGGAGGAGATTTATTTGCACCTCAAAGGGTCTGGTCTGCCTCTAAAAATGCACTCTCCACCCCCTGCCGGGAAATCACACCAGAGAAGGCAGGACTGGTTCTAGCTAAGGAACTGACACCGTCTCCCTAGTGGATCAAAGGATTTTTGGATACAAATACTAGGGCAAAGACCCCTGAACTTTTGAACTCTTTTGGATCAAGAAGACTGCCAAGAGGAAGAGCTGGAGAAGCTGTGAGGGGGGACTACCACTTTGCTGTGTGCTTTGCTGTTGGGCAGTGAAAGGACTGGACTGAACTTTCTGAAATCTACCTTTGTGAGTTTCTCCAAGGGCTTGAGGTAGAGCTTGCCCCCTGTTCAAGAAGTCTCAAGAACAGCAAAGACTTCAAACTCTTCTGCCCTCAGCACTGGGGACTGTGTGTTTTGTGCTGCAACAGAAGAAAAGCAATTCGACGATGTCTACGACGCCGCAGCCAACTCCGTGTCCTGAAGGCACCACAGAAGGTACTGCCGCAATGCAGCTCCACAACCCTGGTCTCATCAACAATGCCTGCTGACGCCGCAACAGAGCCGCTGCTCGTACCGCGACCTGTGGGCACTGCACTCTGCACCGCCTCGCTTCACGTTGACCACAGAGAGCACCGCCGTACTGCGACCGTGGTCTCACCGACGATGCCTGCTGACGTCGCTACCGAGCCGTTGCTCGCAACGAGACCTGTGGGCACCGCACTCCGCACCACCTCGATCATGACAACGCCTTGGCCTCCCCGACGCCACAGCTCCTCGACGAAATCGACATCGCTGCTTGCACGTGGTTTGAGGGCACCGCTCGAAAAGTTACACGATGCACCGCCCTCAACCCACACCACAGCCATGGCCTACTGATGCCGGCACCATCGACACCCGTTGTCATCCGACGACAGCGCGTCAGCAATGAATATGCCGCTGCTTGCACCGTGACCTGCCAGGACTGTGATGAGCACCACCTTCGCCTCGCACCGTGACCCTGGTCTCAGCGACGATGCCATTTGACGCTGCCATCTAGCCACTGCTCGCACCCTGACCTGAGGGCACCACACGTCGCACCCTGCACTTCACACCGCAGCACCCGACGCCTGCCGATGCCAGTGCTCCAGATCCGAACAGACAGGAGCTCGACCTGCAACGTGAGTGACTTCAAGGGCCTCGGCGCCCTCCATCTCTAATAGGTACTGTTTGCGGGTCTTCCCGACACCATAGCTAGTCCGCGATGCCGCGACCAGTCTGAACTGTTTAGATTTGTTTGCTCAGGATGCCATGATAGCCCCGGACAAAGCTATCAACATCAAGGAACTGTCTTTAAAGCGTATTTTGATAACTGTAGATTTTTAAGTACTGTATTGTGGATTCTTATAATTTTTGGTCTTTTCTTAAGTATATAACAATATTGGATATTTTTCTAAACTTGTGTGGTGTCCTTTTGTAGTGCTTACACTGTATTACTGTTGGTTATGTGCAAATGCTTTACACACTGCCTCTAAGATAAGCCTGACTGCTCATGCCATACAAAGGGGGTGAGCAGGGGTTATTTTAACTCCCTTATCCTGACTAGAGTGGTGGTTTCTGACTGGCTTTGGCACATGCCCTAGTCTGCCAAAAATCCTCTTTCTAACATATGGGGAGCCAGTGGAGTTCCCATAGGTGTTGGGTGATGTTGTGTTGTCATGGTATGCCAAGGACACGTCTAGCTGGGGCTTTCTGGATTGTCTGGAGTTTGAGGAGTAGAGATCTGTTTATTCTGGCATGGTGGGTGTTTCCGTAGTCCAGTCTGCTGGTTATGAGTGCGTGGGTGATGATCCTTCTGGATTCGGGGTGGATGCACTTGAAGGTCTTGCGGAGGATGCAGAGGGTGTTAAAGCATGTGGAGGAAACGGTAATGATCTGTTGCCACATGGTGAGGGAGGAGTCGAGTATGATGCCGAAGTTGGGAGCGTGGTTTGTGGGTGTGGGGGGTTCGCCGAGGGTGGTGGGCGACCAGGTGTTGTCCCATGCTGAGAGGGTTGATCTGAGAAAGAGGACTTCCGTTTTCTCTGGGTTGAGCTTTAGATATGCGTTTCTCATCCTGAATGCGATGTCTTTCATACCTTCCTGGAAGCCGTGTCTTTGTGATGTCTGGTTGTTTGGTGAAGGAGAGGTTGAGCTGGGTGTCGTCGGGGTTGTATGCTGAGTCCGTGTTTTCTGAAGATGGCGGCAAGCGGGCCGTGTAGATGTTGAAGGGTGTGGGGCTGAGTGGGGATCATTGGGGTATTCCGCAGCTGATCTCTGTGGGTTTGGAGAGGAAGGGTGGGAGTTTGATTCTTTGGGTTCGGCCGGTGAGTAAGGAGCGGATCCAGTCGAGGGCGGTTCCCCGGACGCCAGTGTCATGGAGTCTGGCGGTTATTGTGCTGTGGGAGACGGTTTCGAAGGCTGCTGATAGGTCTAGCAGGATGAGGGCTGCCATGTGGCCCTGGTCGAGGAGGGTGCGGATGTTGTCCATGGCAGCTAGGAGGGCAGTCTTGGTTCAGTGGTTGCTGTGGAATCCGGACTGGAAAGAGCCAAGGATTGAGTTGGCTTCTATGAAGTTGGTGAGCTGGTTATTGACGATCTTCCCAGTGACCTTGGCTGCGAAGGGGAGGAGAGAGTTGGGTCAATAGTTCTTGAGGTCTGTCGGGTCCGCTGAGGGCTTCTTGAGGAGGGGCTTGACCACCTACCGTTTTCAATCGTTGGGAACAGTGCCTGTTTTGAGGGAGCAGTTGATGGTACGCCATAGTTCGGGTACGATGGTGGAGAAGGATCTGTGGACGATGTGGGGTGGGCAGGGGTCGGTGGGTGCTCCTGAGTGTATACTTGGCAGTGTCTTCTGTGGTGACAGGGGTCCAGGTGGTGATGGTAGGCTGAGTTGCGTTGTTAGTTGGAGGTGTAGGGTCGGTGTCTGGGTTCTGCTCGGCGAAGTTGTTTTAGAGAGTTCTGATCTTGAGATGGAAGAAGGAGCTGAGTTTTTTGCAGAGGTTCCGAGAGGGAGGGACATCGAAGGATTTGATGGGTGGTTTGGGGAATTCTTGTATGATGTTGAAGAGTTCCTTAGAGTTGCTGGAGTTGGTGAGTATCCTTTTTTGGATGAAGTTCTTCTTCGTGCTTCTGATGAGTTGGTGGTGTTCTGTCATGGCGTTCTTGTAGGCGGAGCATGCTTTGGAGGTTTTGTTGTTCCTCCAAGCTTTCTAAAATCATCAGCATGTGTGCTTGGATTCTTGGAGGTTGGTGGTGAACCAGGTGGCTTTCGTGGTGCTTTGTCTGTCGGAGTTCTGGAGGTGGGTGTGAGTATCTGCGCAGTCGGTGATCCATCTGTGGAGTGCTTAGGGCACGCTGCTGGTATCGGATGTGGTTGGGGAGGAGCGCAGTTGAGGGCAGAGTTGAGGTGATCCTCTGTGATCTTGCTCCACTTCCTGTGCGGGGACAAGGAGTAAGCCTGTGTGTGGTGGGCTTGGAGAAAGAGAAGTGGACTCAGTAGTGGTCCGTCCAGATGGGTTGCGTGGTGTGGCTGAAGTTAATGTTGTGTCCTTCAGTGAAGATGGGGTCGAGGGTATGTACTACCTTGTGGGTGGTGACAAGCTGTCTCAGCCTGATGCTGGCGGGGTTGTCCAGGAGGTTGTGGAGTTTGGGTCGCTGGGGTTGTCGAGGTGGAAGTTCAGGTCTCCGAGGAGTACGTAGTCTGTCGATGCGATGGCGTGGGGTGCGATGAGGTCTACGATGGTAGTGCTGAAAGTGGCGCATGGTCCGGGATGTCTGTAGGTGAGTTATTCTGGGGTTGATCTTGATCTGGAAATGTAGGTGTTCCATGGGGGATGTGGAGTCATTCATGCTGGATGTGGTGAGTTGGAGAGATTGTTTGTGTACAATGGTGGATCCGCCTCCTGGTTGGTTGGGGCGGTCCTTCCTCTAGATCTTGTATCCGTCGGGGACGGCAGTTGTGATGTTGGGTGTGCGGCTGGCATTGGTCCAGGCTTCTGGGAGGAAGGTGATATTGGGCGAGCGGGTGCTGAGGAGGTTCCAGATTTCTACAGCGTGTGTGTGCAGGGAGCAAACGTTGATGAGGATGCAGCTCATGGTTTTGGAAGCACTGGCGTCCGTTGGGTTGGTGGTGGTGGTGGGTGTCCGGCGGTGGGTGAAGGCACAGCAGCAGTGTCGGCAGGAGAACTGGCCTTGGGTGGTGTTCGGGGTTGACAGCTGGCAGTTGTTGTTTTTTCCGGGGTTAAGTGCATGAAGTGTTGCTGAGTTGGAGCATTGGTGGCTTGGAGGACCAAGGTTCTGTGGCGCTGGTCGCAGACGGATCGCGGACGGGCACAGACGTGCGCAGATGGGCTTGCCTTTGGCAGGCCAGTGGCACGCACACTGTGCGCAGCAGTCACCATTAAGTAGGTGGAGCGTGGGAACAGCTGGGAGGTGGAGCAGGGGCAGCAGCAGCAGGAAGCAGGAAAAAAGTATGGGCAAAGCCGCAAGAGCAGCTTAAAAAAGACCCAAAGATGAATCAAAAAGAAATAAAGCAAAGATACAATCAGAAACAAAATGAAAAAGAGCAAAAACACAATAAAATATATATGAGACAGCAAATGAACAATAAAGTGAAAAAAAACAAAGCAGGCACAAGCGAGGCGAGATGCCAGAGTCAGAGGCAGAAGGCAAAGGAGAGTCCTGGCGACTCAAACAGTGCTCTGCTGTGCGGGAGGCAGGGGCACTAGCAGACCGAGCTGAGGCAGAGCTGCTTGTTGGGAGAGCAGAGCCCAGGGGGTCTGGCTTAACCTCAGTGCACAGCAGCATCAATTAAAGAGGGGTAAGGGGAGGCGGGAACAGCTGGGAGGCAGGAGTGGGAGGGTCCGTGGGGGTAGCATCTGTACAATTGAAACTGACATATTTATTTGTACACTTCATACAAGCAGATGTACCATAGGGTGTCAAATCACCCAACAGTGGGTTCAGTATCAATAGCTTGTATAAATTCCATGATTTCTTTAGCACTCACCAGTTGCTATCAGCCTGAATCCCGCTGGAGATCAGATCAGGTAGTTTGGCCCAATCTTCTGTGCATATACAGACAGGAGATAAATCCTGGTGCTACTAGAAGATAATTTGTCCACGGCCTTTTCTCTCTGCCAAGTGGGAGAGGATGTGGCCTAACGGCTAGAGCTGCAGACTTTGGAGCTGGGGAACCATGTTTGAGTCTTGCGTAGGCTCAACATCCTGTTATTCTCGCAAATCACCCAATCTCCCCATGCCTCAGTAGCAGACTGGATGTCAGCTAACACATTCAACTGGAACTGAAAAGCTGAAGGTGCATGCCACGGAGGGCACTTTCCCTCTTTATCTGACCTGCTGCTTGGTGGCTCCAAACCTCTGGCTGATACCCGTGCTAATGAAGTGACAACCCTAGGCTGAATGTTTGATTCAGGTATAACATTTACTCCCTTCATATGTAAGCTGTCCTCCAACCTGTGCTGTCATCCTGAGAAAGTTGAGGAAACTTCGGCCATTTATCCATATTGCTGACAAAAGCCTTGTTATACAAGTGACTATTTCAGCTAGGTTACAATGTGGTAATGCCATTTTAACTGAGCGTGCCCAAATCTTTGACCAATAAACTTTAGATGGGCCAAAACATGGCTATTCGACTGCTATAGGGCCTGCAAATAACTCAATGTTGGCCCATCGCGTAAAGCTGCGTTGGCTTCCAGTACCCAAAATGTTCATCTTACCATATGCCAAGTGAACTGACCATAAATATTGCGCGCATATGAAATTGACCAAGCAGGCACAGTAGGATAACTATTTACTGTGTCCTGTGCAGCTTAGCTTACTCACTCTGTCTCATCTAAATCCTGGGGAGTTACAGGTATGATGGGTGCAGACTACAACTCTAAAAAATGTATCTAAAATATACTGAATTAAAACACAATAGTGCCGTACAAAATACTTAACTACACGAAGGGCTAGGCTGTCTAGATTATTGGGGAATAATTAAGATTTTTGAATTATGCTAGCTTATGTTTTCCTTATAAAAAGCACCTTTCCTTAGGTATTTCAATGTGCTTGAGGTTATACAAAGGTTTGCTCTGTGTGTAATAGCCTATGCCTGTTATAGTGTTAACTTCCATGGATCCTTTTGTTTTTTTTCCTTATGCAAATATAATAACTTGCGTCTATGTAGGTACTTTATACAAATATAAACACTAAGTGTTAGTATTAGTTAACTGAGTGATGCCCAAGTTATTATTCTGTTACGGATGAAATGCTGAAATACCCTTGCTGGGATTCAAACCAGTGGCCCACAAGCTACATGCAGATCTCTTGAAAAGGCACAAAGCTGGCAATTACAACCACATGAATATACTCATGTATAAACATATAGTTATAACGTTAAATATTAACTGCTATCTGTACAAAAAAACACGTTATTCTAATTTCCTTATTTTAGTACTGTACAGTAAGTTAGGAATTGCCTCAAAGCAGGAAGAAAATACACCAAACCAAACCACTACTAAGTTACATTTGCTCTAATTGTATGTACATTTTAATTTACATTTCTATAGTAGGCAAATTCCTTTCCAGACTGTTTCTGTCAGGCCACTGGTTAAAATACCTTGGGGGGAGCTTGCTGTTTCTTCACCTATAGTGTAGTGTGAGTGTTGACGGGGTACGCCGGCTCTTCATTTGTGCAGGAAAATAGGCAACTTCCGACCCTGATGATTTCACACCTGAAACAAGGCCAAGTAAGTGCTTGCTATCCTGAAAGTTAAATAAGTAGACAGGGAAAGCCGATTTTGGGCCTCACTTGAAGCATTACAAACAAGCACTGGCAAAGCCAATTGGTCTCGGCAATATAGGAGCTGTTGGCTTTGGCAATGTCAATGTCTTTTAGCCATGCTATGTAGCAGTCTGGAATATAATTGACATGCGTAGGTTTCACTTAATATATCTAGGGTCAATTGCTGTGAAATGTTTGATTTAGCAACGATTACATAAATGCATTACAATATAATACAACATTTACCTTTACAAGGAGGCCTCCAAATACAGTACTGCCCCCACTCCGGAAGCCCCTGCCCCCAAGTGTTATGATTTACCCATCAATCTTCCTCCAAGAAGCTCCATCTACTTATCTGATAAAATAGCAGTGAAGAATGGCTTAAAGGGTCTGTTGTAACCAAATACACTAAATTTCAGTGACTTGCTAATGGCCGCTTAAAAACAGAAATATAATCCGAAAGGAGGAGAATTTCAACTTTAGACAATTATATTTAATGATAGACACAAGTACATTTTTTCAAATTGATTGGTAAGAAAAAAAAACATTGACCTAATGTAAAATTACAGTTGTTTGAAATCCAGCTTGTTCCATTGAGTTAAGCAACCAGGAGAAGGCTGCTGAACTTGTGCTGGCATCGGAAGACCTTGGGTGAGCAATGCCACTGTATTGGCGTATGTGTATACGTCCCTATCTGCTCCAATCAAAGTCAAGTCCTATTATTGCAAAATGAAAAAAAAGCTGTGTTTCCCATTCAGTTCAAGTGATCCTGGAATGTTTTTTTTCTTTCTATTAGTCCTCATTTATCCAAATGATGCTTTAAATTTAAAGAAAAGGTGCATGAACCAAACCGTTAGGCATATGTTGTGTTATCTCCGGTCACTCCACTATGGGGAGTGAGATAAGATTTAGCTCCGGATCGACAATTTGGCCTCTTGGATATGGAATATCACCAAATCTTAGATTTTTCTTTAGGCTAGTGCTTTTTGAAATAACAGTGGCCCTACTACCAAAGCAGCCTTTTTAGAGTATCAATAATCATAGGACCGTTACCAAGGCTTGTTGGCTCTCCTCACAAAAGATCTTCAAGCTCCAAGAAGCCCCAGCCTCCAGCATCGCACAGCTCCAAGAACGAAGTCCTGCCTGCATCCTCTGCATTGTGGGCCTTCATCTCCTATGTGCTGTTGAGGCTTCCCGTCAACTCCTTGTGCCTGCTGCTAGAGGGTCCTTGAGGGGGCTCCATTGATTCCTGTTGGCTCTCCTGCGTGCTGAGGATTGGCTCTGACTTACCAGTGTTGGGTTAGTCCCACAGACCTTGCTGGTCTGCAACCCAGCATCTTCTTCTGCAAACCATTTTTTTTGCGTTTGCCAAGGCTTGTTTTTGGTGCTGCCAGCCACTGACCTTCCTGCACTCATTGACCGATGTAGGAAGCTTATGGGTGGCTCCTGTGCTCCTGTACCTGTCACATGGAATCCACAGCTGCTGCTTCAACCTCACTGTGCTGCAGAAAGAACATCCAACAAGGGCTGGTATAGTGCTCCTGTGCCTCCTGGTTACCTCTGGGTAGTTTGTACTCTGTCCCCTCTGTTTTCAGATTCTTCTCATCTGGATTCCACAAGGCCTTGGTTACTCAGAAGATGCACCTCCACAGAGTTGCACAACTCGAAGAAACACAGAGACGAAGATGTAGCAGAAATCTACCCGCTGAAAGCGGTCTAGTCTTTAATCCTGGCTTGAGGAACAGCAGAATTCCAGGGAAATAGAAAAGTCTTTGGACAGTCTTCAGACGAAAGGTGTACCAATGCCCTGGGAACCTCAGTACCATACAAGGGTACACCAGTAGCCAATTGTAGGGTGTACAAGTACCATGAAATTTAAAAGAGAGAGCACTGCCACGGGGTCCTGGTTAGCAGGATCCCAGTGAACTACAGTCAAAACACACTGACATAAGGCAAAAAATTGGAGTATCTATGCAAGAAAGATCCTAATTTCCTACAGTGAGGGCAGAACAAGTGAACCAGTAGGCCCATGTGGCGAGCAACAAGATGGTAATTGCTGGTGTGCGTCTAAGAAAGCTCAAGTAAACATGGCAACTGTTCTATCAGGGTCAACGAAGAACTACATTTGTGTGCAACCTTGGAGCGGGTGGGAACAAGAAGGAGGGGTTTGAGGAACTTAACAGGTGCCCTCGGATAACAGCAAATGTGATGAGATAAGGACAAGATTTACAGGGCTGTTTAAAGAAACAGCGCTAGAAGTGAGCGCTCATGTGAAGTGCTCAAAATCAATTAAAAAGTAGTTCCAAAAGCAGTTGCTTTACTGGGAGATGTGGATAGATAGCAGTAATTGGTCCCTGCTCTTGGGGAGGGCTAAACACAGGAAGAGGTATGACACACGCAAGCTGTGAACAAATGGGGAGAAAGAATAGGAGAACAATGATGTAGTCAGCAAATGGGATGCCTGTGGATGGGCTGAAGTCCATGAAGTATATACGTGTCTCTTCGAGACAGCACATGCACTGTCTAGAACTCAGACCTAAAAATGACCAAAAGGCTGCTGTCCACTTGTGAATGGTATTGAGTGGGCTAGGGAGCTCCTTTGGGTGAGCCTGGCTCACCTGCCCCCTCCCCCACAAGAACTGAGCCTGCTATGAGACTACAGAACAAAGGAGATGTGGTCTAACGACCAGAGCTGCCAACATTGGAACTGGGGAACCAATACTGGCTTCAGCTCAATGTCCTGTGATTCTGGGGTAGCCACTTAATCTCTCCGCCCCCGAAAATGTGAAAATTCAACGAGTTCATCTGTAAAGCGCTCTAAAAACCCTGGGCCAAATTCATGCTATACAAGCCGGCAATAATTAAGTAAGTAAGTATAAGGAGGTGCGGATCAGGAATTTATACTGAAGATCACATTCAAACCTTTGCACCTGGTAACTTGTTCACTCCTCGGTGGCTACAGTAGAAGAACCATGTACAAAATGGAAACGAGCACCAAAAAATATGGTGGGTAACAACATATGGTTGACAAGTCAGAAAAAAGTGTAGAACAGGGTGCTGGCTATTTGGTGACGTAAGAGCCGAATGAGTGAAATACATTCAGAGGTGATTTTTGAATCAACCACTTGTGCAGCAGGTGCAGTGGCGCTGTAGCCCAGAAGTGAGAGAGAGCCACTGCTCTTCAGTTATTTCTTTGTTTTACTACTCACTCTGGAGAGGGAATGGGGATGTTGGGTGGTGATTGTGGATCAAGGAAGGTTACATTAAGGCATTTGAGTGCTGTAGGGGATGGACTCTGGACTTGAGTCCAGTGGGGAAATGCTTCCCAAGATTAAACACCAGCAGAGGTCTGTGCAGGTAAACACAGTGGGGCGGGGCACAGGCGGTGCGGAAGGAGGGTGATACACACTCCTGACATACCCCCTACATTCATGGCTACATGGTAGTCATGTACATTGGGGGCTCCCACCTATTTTCCTAACATTTCGGGTGCGTAACAGACCTTATGTATACATTACTTATGCATAGTATTAGGGAAACTGCATTTATGTAACTCTTATATTTAATTTACATTTATTTTCTTATAAATTTGAGTTCTCTTGCATGCCACATCACCACCCTATCCTATAAGCATCTTTTAAACAGTGAATTTGATTGGTGCATATCACAAAACATTCTTCGCCGCCTACACCAAGTCATTTGGGTCTTTGGTGGATGCACTGATATGAATGACGGCAACATTCTTTAACGTTTGTAAATACCTTCAAAGTCACCTCCCTGCTAATCTCCACATTATTCACATTGTATCTCCTTGTCAGTCCACAATTACATAGCGATGAACAGTTTGCACAGTTACACTGTAACTTTTCCAAGTCATGGTATACAAACTCAAGTGCTGATATTACACAAATATGGAATACATCACATAGCCACCACCATCCAATACTAATATGCGGATAACAACATATTGGGGACTGCAGAAGAGGAATTACACTGCAGGGCCTGACACTTGAAAAGTTCAAATATTCAAGCAGGGCCATTTGAAATCCACAACACCGATTATATATTATCTTTAGGGATTTAGCTGAGTTTTTTTAATTCGTGCAGGTGCTTTCAGGTGCTGAGCACCGGCACCTATTTCTTAGGGCCGGGTCTATTGAATTTTTCTCCCATGCACAGCCAGCACTGTGCACAGGCCATTAAAAAACCCCAGCCTCGAGCGAGGCTTGTGCAGCTGTACGTTCAGATTTGGTGCATGCTGCTAGTGTGCTTGCTTTGGCGTGCACCAGTGCCTGGTCCTGAGGGTGGGGAAGGGCAGGTGTGTTGTGTCATGCGCAGTATAAACTGCACGAACGATGAACTGGGAGCATAATTTCAGCTGCGCTACCCAGCAGTCTGCGCTTTCCAGTGTAGCCAAAGATGCAAGGTTAGGTGAGTTGTGTGTGCGTTATTTTACACACAAATGTTATCCAAAAGGTGACAGAATAGTGCTTGGCCATGGGACACCATCGATAAATTCCTGCGCAGTGGCACCCGCAGGAAACTGTCCAGTAAGTGCCTGCCTCAGGAGCCCAGACAAGGCCTTGCTGTGTAATAACAGAATACGGGAAGCAGCTGAAGGTGGTCCAAAAGGGAAAACATTTCTTCCTGCCAGTCGGTGTATTAGTACCACGCTCTCACCTGTCCCAGTACCATCTCCTCTCTATCAGACCCATCCTCTCCCTTCTGCAATGGGCACCGTTGCAGCACAAGCACCTTGAAGAACACCTCCCATCCGTGCCACTGTGACTGTGCCCCACCGCTACCTCCGGCAGTGCCCCTCTCTCCACAGTGGCCTCCTCCCACTATCCCAGTGCCCCTCTCTCCACAGTGCCTTTCTCACCTGTATCTCAGTGCCCCTCTGGTTCCAGTACCCTTCCTCTCTGTATCACAATGCCCCTCCCTGCAACAACACTCGCTCACTCCTGTTACAGTACCCCTTGGCTCCCTCCCTCACTCTCAGAGCACCCCTCCCCACCATCGCTTTGTATTAAAGCATGCACTGGGCCCTAAGTATCCATACTTTGAGTTTGCACGTGAGACCACAAAGCCCTTCTCAGTCTTGGCCACTCAAACCATGAGGCTTTCCCAACTACCCTGTAACCAGAGAGATGATACACAGGGAATTTCTCATCTTTGACCTGGAGAAAAATAGCATTGATTCAAAATGTGCTATCATAGGGGCTAGGCTGTGTTGGGCGCTCTGTACCTCCCCCCACACCCACAAGCCTGCTGAGATCTATCGCCCCACACCTTCTCCTCACCTCCAAAGACCCATGCCCCATAAACCCCTGCTGCATACTTACAGCCTTATGTCCCTGTTGGAGAGAGATCAGAGTTTTGTCTAGTTGAAGTTTTGACTGTAGCACAGAGGGGTAATGTACAACATGTACCATGCAGATGACAGAACTATATTATGTGGATAGCTCAGTGGGTTTCTGTTTTTTGCCACAGATTTCCTTTTGTTACTCGCTGATCATAAATTCCAATCCTAATATAGCATAGGCGACAGACTCTGTTGAATTTTGTACTTTATTAGTTAAAAAGTATGTGTGGAAGTCTGTCTGAAAGGAGTTGAATGTCTGACTTCATTTGAAAATAGGTAGCAGTGGGATTTTGCGACTTAAAGTCTGATCTTGTAATAGAACTATTTGTTTGAAGCATGAGAGTGTGGTTCTCCATCAAGGCATAATCCCAATAGTTTAACTGGCACTCATTATGTTTTATCAGGAATACCTATTGTGACGTAACAAAACATCTTTTTATGGCATAAAACTTACCACAGTTAAAGAATCGCTATTGTGTGTCTTGGACAACACTGCTGTGCATTGATGAGACAGGCCAAGAATGATACACTCCTGTCACCTCTCAACTTTACATAATTAATGACTGTATATTTAATAATGAAGAACAAGGAGGGGTTTGGCCCAGTAGGGAAGAGGGTAGGTAGGGCCCATTAATACCAAAGGAGAAAAAATTTACCTATGCCTCTATACACATAATTACAACATTTAATGTAACTAAAGAGTAAACCACACTGTTAGTCAACTCAGACAATTGATTTATGTCAGTTATTTATCGAAACTCATAAATTATTCATACTTTGTGGCGAGAGAAAAATACATAGTCAACTTTACATTGAACACACAAAAAGAGATTTTTGCAAGGGAAAAAGCAAAACAAACCACATATAAACCAAAAGTGTGTGGATTAAGATGAACAAATCATCAACAAGTGCATATACATTGTACACAGTGAATAAATTGTGTCAAAAACAGTAAACAACAGTTTTTCAAAAGTTATAATGGGATCAAAAAAAGTTTTGGGGGTACGTCTTATTCAATGCTTGCCCCACTACCTGTAACACTATTAATTATAAATACTATTTGTGTGAAATACAGGAGAAAAACCAACGTAAATTGGGATATGCCAAGAAATTTTTGGGCAAAACAATGATGCTGAATGCCAACGCGTTTCGAATGCCAATGTGTGAATCATCGGATTCTCATCAGGGCGTGGAATGTATCCATTGAAACTGTTGGGGGAAGAGGAACAAGGGGTTTAATTTACAAACTGAAATTTTGACTTAAGGAAGCTTATCCCATATGAATGCACCATCTGATGCAACATACCTTGTGCGACCAAAGTACTGTGGTCGATTGGGTCTTTTTTTATGTGAAAACAGTCATCATAAGCCGTGGAAGTCAACCTGCAATGTAGTGACATTGGCATGGTAAGTGATTGTACACTGAAGTACAAGCAGGCACTAATGCGTGCATGCATTGTGAAAAAATTACCTCTGTGTTAGGAGCAGCCGCTCCGAGGTCGAGGCTGGGGAGGCACAGTTCTCAATTAAATAATGTCCCTTTAATTAGAATCTGCAAACACAAGGGAATTATGTGTTAGCGAGGGAGAACGGTACATCTTGTGCCCAAATGAGTTTAGTAAAAAAGATTCTCTTACTTGTGTCCAAAGGCAACAAGGCTCATCACCGTATTCTGTGGAAAAACGGAAAAGAGCGGGGAACTGATGAATGCCCTATATTTGAATCTACCAGGTAAAGCGGAAAATGACTGTGCGCCGAGTGGCGTCTTACCGTGGAATCGGACCCTCAAGGCATCGGGTCCCCGTCTGCTATGACGGAACTCGTCACTTGATAGGAATTAATTTCTGTGGGAAAAGCAGAAGAACCAAGCGGGTAAATGCCCAGTCATGCTGAAAGAAAGCGCGTGTATGTGCGCTAATTGCCAAAAACGGGTCTTACCTGGGTTGTTGAGTAACCGCTCAGTGTATTTGGATTCTGGAAGGACACAACAGCTCGCCGCCGCGAGTGAAGTGGACTAAGTTGGATTTTTTGGTCACATGGTACCGGGAGCCAACCGGCGCCGAGGGCCCTCTCCCTAAGGATTGTGGGACATGTAGTCCTGGGGACATGAAAAACGCCAATTATATTCTAGTGACTTCACTAAGGACATTAAGTCCGTTATTGACAGTGTTAAATTTCATAATGAGGTAGGCCTCCTTACGTAATAGTGCCGCCTCAATGTCCTGTACATACTGTTTAGGATCCGCCCATGCAAGGACCGTCCATTTGAAATCAAGTTCCCCATGGTTATGGCTCATGAAGTGTTCAACCATGGGTGCAGTGCACACTTTTTTCTTTATGCGAGATCGGTGTTGTGTGATGCGTAAATTGACAGGTTGACTGGTTTTGCCTATGTACACTTTGTCACAGGGACAAACCACGGCATAGATGACATTTTTTGTACGGCAATTAGTGAACATATCATGTTTCCATGTGACCCCGTCATGGTCAAATATATTACCTTCCAAGGTAGAGGAACACGAAATGCAGTTGCCACACTTATGATGCCCGCTTATTGGTTTTAGATTCCATTGTGAAAGCAAATCACTTTTGGGTTTCGGAATGTAGCTGTCTGCTCGAATCAGTTGTTGACCAATGCTTTTATTCTTGCGCATGGCAAAAATGGGCTTTTGTAGCGGACTTGGTAAATCTTCCAATAGATGCCAATTGTTTAAAATGATACGTTTGAACTGGTTCGTGTGTGATCCATAAGTTGTGACACACACCAACTCAGTCTGTTCGTTTTTGTCTTTTTTCACCAGGAGGTTTTCCCTGGCAGTGCATCTAGCTCGTTTTTTTGAATGATTAAGAAGTTTCTTTGGATAGCCCCTTTTGGCCATTTCTGCGCAGAAATTTGTGGCATGTTGATCAAAATCCGATATTTCAGTACAATTTCTTCTTAGTCGGAACAGTTGCCCAAAGGGGAGATTTTCTTTCAGGCACTGTGGATGCGAGCTTTTAAAGTGAAGAATGGTGTTTCTGTCTGTGAGTTTTTTATGTAGGGTCGTGTTTAGAGTGTTTTCGCGGACCCCTACTGTGATGTCCAAAAAAGTCATTTTGCTTGTGCTGGATTCAATAGAGAAGCTGATGTCTCTGTGCCTGGAGTTAAGCCAATTGTAGAACTGGTCTAGTTCCGTCTGGCTCCCCTGCCACAGGAGCCAGACGTCATCAATGTATCTAAGCCATTGAGTTATATGGCCCAGAAATGGATTGTTCTCAAATATGAATCTTTGTTCATATTGTGCCATATACAGTACCGCCATCTCAGGTGCGTATGGACAACCCATAGCGATGCCTTTTATTTGAATAAAAAACGCATTCTCAAATTTGAAATAGTTGCTGCGTAATATAATTTCAGCCAGTGAAAGGATGAAGGCGGTGGGGACCCGGTGCGGTCTTTCACGTTGTTCAAGGTATATTTCCAAGACCTGCAATGCTTCGTCCTGAGGGATTTGGGTGTATAGTGAGGTGACATCTAGGGTCACCATCAACTGAGTTGTTTGATCAAATGGTTGTCCCTCTATCTTATTGATGAAATCTGTTGTATCTCTGAGATATGACTTGACCTGCGGTAGAAAGGGTTTGAGAAAAAAATCTATGTATTTTGAGACCGGTTCTAGTGCGGAATCGCACCCCGACACAATGGGTCGGCCAGGCGGTATTTTGTCATTTTTGTGAATTTTTGGTAAAAAATACAGGACAGGTGTCCTTGGTGCTTTTTTGTTTAAGAATTCAAATTCCTTGGGGCCTAGGAATCCCTCATCAAGTCCTGTCTTGGTTATGCTAGCAATTTTGCATTGTATGGCACGCACAGGATCCTCCTTAAGTGGTCTGTACCAGTCTGAGTTGTTAACATGCGCCGTTCCTTCCTCCAAGTACATGGTACGGGGCCATATCACGACTGCCCCACCCTTGTCTGCTTGCTTTATTAAAATGGACGTGTCAGATTTGAGGTTTTGAATGGCAGATGTTAAGCCTTTAGACATGTTTTTGTTTACAAAATGTTTTTGTTTCTCAAGTTTTGAGAGGGAGGAGAGGACGGCTTGTTCAAAGGCCATGACCTGTTTCGGAATGTTTTGGGTCGGAGTAAACCTGGATTTAACCCTAAGCCCTGTGGTTTCTGAATTAGACATCACTTCGGTGTCCGCGAAAAACACCTTCAACCTAATCTTGCGGCAAAAGTCTAATGCCTCTAATTTCAGTTGGGTGAAGTCCGTTCTTTTATTGGGGACAAACTTGAGGCCCAGGGATAGGAGTGTGATTTCATCCTGGGTGAGTTGCTTATCTGGAAGATTAACTATGGCTGATTTCTCTAGCTCTTGTAAGTTTTGTTGCGTGTGCGCATCTCCCATGGCTGTTTGAAGCGGACCCGTGACTGTCCGCCTCTGCCTAAAAAAGGAGTTGATGCAGCAGCCCCTCGTCTTTTTGAATTATCTTGTCGAGACTCAGATGACGAGTCAGACGATGTTGTATCTGAGAAAGTGAGGAACCTGTTCCTAGATCTGCCTTGGAATGATGTTAGAGCCCCTCTTGATTCCCCTGACGTGTAGAAATCCTCCTTCAAGAATGGATAAACTTGCTCTAATTTGAAGGATTTCGAGTCCCTTTCAAATTGGGCTACTTTAGCGTTAAGTGTGTTGTCCTTAAAGAGTTGTATTTCTTTTTCAATCTTATCTTAAAGATTCTTAGCTTCAGTAACCGTTTGGTTGTCAGATATGGTCTTGATTAACTCCTCAATTTCTTTTTCTTCTTGGCTGCAGATACGTTGGGCTGTCTGTATAGTGTGGACCATGAGGTCCCGACTACATTTGGTATTAATCTGACTAAATCCCTTTTTGTATTCTGCGTCCTCGGTGAAAATCACCGGGATGTTCTTTACCTGGAGTCCCCAAGGAATAGTCCCAGCTTTCAGGTGTTTAAGTAAAAAGTGGCCATGTAGTTCGGTTCGGATGTGTTTCTTTTGGAGACGGGTCAATTTGTCTGCCTCATTTTGTTGTTTGGCTGAGGTACTCAATGTTATGTTCGAAAAAGGAGATGATTCAATGAGACTCGCAATGTGGCTCTCCGTAAAGGACAGCGTGTCTTTCTCTGCCATGCTATGCAGGAGACTTGTCCCCTGCAATGGAATGAATCAGTTGTTGATAAGGATGACGAGCAATGTCAATCCCTACCCACTCGGGTAAATACCCGCACTAATAATGAAGAACAAGGAGGGGTTTGGCCCAGTAGGGAAGAGGGTAGGTAGGGCCCATTAATACCAAAGGAGAAAAAATTTACCTATGCCTCTATACACATAATTACAACATTTAATGTAACTAAAGAGTAAACCACACTGTTAGTCAACTCAGACAATTGATTTATGTCAGTTATTTATCGAAACTCATAAATTATTCATACTTTGTGGCGAGAGAAAAATACATAGTCAACTTTACATTGAACACACAAAAAGAGATTTTTGCAAGGGAAAAAGCAAAACAAACCACATATAAACCAAAATTGTGTGGATTAAGATGAACAAATCATCAACAAGTGCATATACATTGTACACAGTGAATAAATTGTGTCAAAAACAGTAAACAACAGTTTTTCAAAAGTTATAATGGGATCAAAAAAAGTTTTGGGGGTACGTCTTATTCAATGCTTGCCCCACTGCCTGTAACACTATTAATTATAAATACTATTTGTGTGAAAAACCAACGTAAATTGGGATATGCCAAGAAATTTTTGGGCAAAACAATGATGCTGAATGCCAACGCGTTTCGAATGCCAATGTGTGAATCATCGGATTCTCATCAGGGCGTGGAATGTATCCATTGAAACTGTTGGGGGAAGAGGAACAAGGGGTTTAATTTACAAACTGAAATTTTGACTTAAGGAAGCTTATCCCATATGAATGCACCATCTGATGCAACATACCTTGTGCGACCAAAGTACTGTGGTCGATTGGGTCTTTTTTTATGTGAAAACAGTCATCATAAGCCGTGGAAGTCAACCTGCAATGTAGTGACATTGGCATGGTAAGTGATTGTACACTGAAGTACAAGCAGGCACTAATGCGTGCATGCATTGTGAAAAAATTACCTCTGTGTTAGGAGCAGCCGCTCCGAGGTCGAGGCTGGGGAGGCACAGTTCTCAATTAAATAATGTCCCTTTAATTAGAATCTGCAAACACAAGGGAATTATGTGTTAGCGAGGGAGAACGGTACATCTTGTGCCCAAATGAGTTTAGTAAAAAAGATTCTCTTACTTGTGTCCAAAGGCAACAAGGCTCATCACCGTATTCTGTGGAAAAACGGAAAAGAGCGGGGAACTGATGAATGCCCTATATTTGAATCTACCAGGTAAAGCGGAAAATGACTGTGCGCCGAGTGGCGTCTTACCGTGGAATCGGACCCTCAAGGCATCGGGTCACCCGTCTGCTATGACGGAACTCGTCACTTGATAGGAATTAATTTCTGTGGGAAAAGCAGAAGAACCAAGCGGGTAAATGCCCAGTCATGCTGAAAGAAAGCGCGTGTATGTGCGCTAATTGCCAAAAACGGGTCTTACCTGGGTTGTTGAGTAACCGCTCAGTGTATTTGGATTCTGGAAGGACACAACAGCTCGCCGCCGCGAGTGAAGTGGACTAAGTTGGATTTTTTGGTCACATGGTACCGGGAGCCAACCGGCGCCGAGGGCCCTCTCCCTAAGGATTGTGGGACATGTAGTCCTGGGGACATGAAAAACGCCAATTATATTCTAGTGACTTCACTAAGGACATTAAGTCCGTTATTGACAGTGTTAAATTTCATAATGAGGTAGGCCTCCTTACGTAATAGTGCCGCCTCAATGTCCTGTACATACTGTTTAGGATCCGCCCATGCAAGGACCGTCCATTTGAAATCAAGTTCCCCATGGTTATGGCTCATGAAGTGTTCAACCATGGGTGCAGTGCACACTTTTTTCTTTATGCGAGATCGGTGTTGTGTGATGCGTAAATTGACAGGTTGACTGGTTTTGCCTATGTACACTTTGTCACAGGGACAAACCACGGCATAGATGACATTTTTTGTACGGCAATTAGTGAACATATCATGTTTCCATGTGACCCCGTCATGGTCAAATATATTACCTTCCAAGGTAGAGGAACACGAAATGCAGTTGCCACACTTATGATGCCCGCTTATTGGTTTTAGATTCCATTGTGAAAGCAAATCACTTTTGGGTTTCGGAATGTAGCTGTCTGCTCGAATCAGTTGTTGACCAATGCTTTTATTCTTGCGCATGGCAAAAATGGGCTTTTGTAGCGGACTTGGTAAATCTTCCAATAGATGCCAATTGTTTAAAATGATACGTTTGAACTGGTTCGTGTGTGATCCATAAGTTGTGACACACACCAACTCAGTCTGTTCGTTTTTGTCTTTTTTCACCAGGAGGTTTTCCCTGGCAGTGCATCTAGCTCGTTTTTTTGAATGATTAAGAAGTTTCTTTGGATAGCCCCTTTTGGCCATTTCTGCGCAGAAATTTGTGGCATGTTGATCAAAATCCGATATTTCAGTACAATTTCTTCTTATTCGTAACAGTTGCCCAAAGGGGAGATTTTCTTTCAGGCACTGTGGATGCGAGCTTTTAAAGCGAAGAATGGTGTTTCTGTCTGTGAGTTTTTTATGTAGGGTCGTGTTTAGAGTGTTTTCGCGGACCCCTACTGTGATGTCCAAAAAAGTCATTTTGCTTGTGCTGGATTCAATAGAGAAGCTGATGTCTCTGTGCCTGGAGTTAAGCCAATTGTAGAACTGGTCTAGTTCCGTCTGGCTCCCCTGCCACAGGAGCCAGACGTCATCAATGTATCTAAGCCATTGAGTTATATGGCCCAGAAATGGATTGTTCTCAAATATGAATCTTTGTTCATATTGTGCCATATACAGTACCGCCATCTCAGGTGCGTATGGACAACCCATAGCGATGCCTTTTATTTGAATAAAAAACGCATTCTCAAATTTGAAATAGTTGCTGCGTAATGTAATTTCAGCCAGTGAAAGGATGAAGGCGGTGGGGACCCGGTGCAGTCTTTCACGTTGTTCAAGGTATATTTCCAAGACCTGCAATGCTTCGTCCTGAGGGATTTGGGTGTATAGTGAGGTGACATCTAGGGTCACCATCAACTGAGTTGTTTGATCAAATGGTTGTCCCTCTATCTTATTGATGAAATCTGTTGTATCTCTGAGATATGACTTGACCTGCGGTAGAAAGGGTTTGAGAAAAAAATCTATGTATTTTGAGACCGGTTCTAGTGCGGAATCGCACCCCGACACAATGGGTCGGCCAGGCGGTATTTTGTCATTTTTGTGAATTTTTGGTAAAAAATACAGGACAGGTGTCCTTGGTGCTTTTTTGTTTAAGAATTCAAATTCCTTGGGGCCTAGGAATCCCTCATCAAGTCCTGTCTTGGTTATGCTAGCAATTTTGTATTGTATGGCACACACAGGATCCTCCTTAAGTGGTCTGTACCAGTCTGAGTTGTTAACATGCGCCGTTCCTTCCTCCAAGTACATGGTACGGGGCCATATCACGACTGCCCCACCCTTGTCTGCTTGCTTTATTAAAATGGACGTGTCGGATTTGAGGTTTTGAATGGCAGATGTTAAGCCTTTAGACATGTTTTTGTTTACAAAATGTTTTTGTTTCTCAAGTTTTGAGAGGGAGGAGAGGACGGCTTGTTCAAAGGCCATGACCTGTTTCGGAATGTTTTGGGTCGGAGTAAACCTGGATTTAACCCTAAGCCCTGTGGTTTCTGAATTAGACATCACTTCGGTGTCCGCGAAAAACACCTTCAACCTAATCTTGCGGCAAAAGTCTAATGCCTCTAATTTCAGTTGGGTGAAGTCCGTTCTTTTATTGGGGACAAACTTGAGGCCCAGGGATAGGAGTGTGATTTCATCCTGGGTGAGTTGCTTATCTGAAAGATTAACTATGGCTGATTTCTCTAGCTCTTGTAAGTTTTGTTGCGTGTGCGCATCTCCCATGGCTGTTTGAAGCGGACCCGTGACTGTCCGCCTCTGCCTAAAAAAGGAGTTGATGCAGCAGCCCCTCGTCTTTTTGAATTATCTTGTCGAGACTCAGATGACGAGTCAGACGATGTTGTATCTGAGAAAGTGAGGAACCTGTTCCTAGATCTGCCTTGGAATGATGTTAGAGCCCCTCTTGATTCCCCTGACGTGTAGAAATCCTCCTTCAAGAATGGATAAACTTGCTCTAATTTGAAGGATTTCGAGTCCCTTTCAAATTGGGCTACTTTAGCGTTAAGTGTGTTGTCCTTAAAGAGTTGTATTTCTTTTTCAATCTTATCTAAAAGATTCTTAGCTTCAGTAACCGTTTGGTTGTCAGATATGGTCTTGATTAACTCCTCAATTTCTTTTTCTTCTTGGCTGCAGATACGTTGGGCTGTCTGTATAGTGTGGACCATGAGGTCCCGACTACACTTGGTATTAATCTGACTAAATCCCTTTTTGTATTCTGCGTCCTCAGTGAAAATCACCGGGATGTTCTTTACCTGGAGTCCCCAAGGAATAGTCCCAGCTTTCAGGTGTTTAAGTAAAAAGTGGCCATGTAGTTCGGTTCGGATGTGTTTCTTTTGGAGACGGGTCAATTTGTCTGCCTCATTTTGTTGTTTGGCTGAGGTACTCAATGTTATGTTCGAAAAAGGAGATGATTCAATGAGACTCGCAATGTGGCTCTCCGTAAAGGACAGCGTGTCTTTCTCTGCCATGCTATGCAGGAGACTTGTCCCCTGCAATGGAATGAATCAGTTGTTGATAAGGATGACGAGCAATGTCAATCCCTACCCACTCGGGTAAATACCCGCACTAATAATGAAGAACAAGGAGGGGTTTGGCCCAGTAGGGAAGAGGGTAGGTAGGGCCCATTAATACCAAAGGAGAAAAAATGTACCTATGCCTCTATACACATAATTACAACATTTAATGTAACTAAAGAGTAAACCACACTGTTAGTCAACTCAGACAATTGATTTATGTCAGTTATTTATCGAAACTCATAAATTATTCATACTTTGTGGCGAGAGAAAAATACATAGTCAACTTTACATTGAACACACAAAAAGAGATTTTTGCAAGGGAAAAAGCAAAACAAACCACATATAAACCAAAATTGTGTGGATTAAGATGAACAAATCATCAACAAGTGCATATACATTGTACACAGTGAATAAATTGTGTCAAAAACAGTAAACAACAGTTTTTCAAAAGTTATATTGGGATCAAAAAAAGTGGTCCAAAAGGGAAAACATTTCTTCCTGCCAGTCGGTGTATTAGTACCACGCTCTCACCTGTCCCAGTACCATCTCCTCTCTATCAGACCCATCCTCTCCCTTCTGCAATGGGCACCGTTGCAGCACAAGCACCTTGAAGAACACCTCCCATCCGTGCCACTGTGACTGTGCCCCACCGCTACCTCCGGCAGTGCCCCTCTCTCCACAGTGGCCTCCTCCCACTATCCCAGTGCCCCTCTCTCCACAGTGCCTTTCTCACCTGTATCTCAGTGCCCCTCTGGTTCCAGTACCCTTCCTCTCTGTATCACAATGCCCCTCCCTGCAACAACACTCGCTCACTCCTGTTACAGTACCCCTTGGCTCCCTCCCTCACTCTCAGAGCACCCCTCCCCACCATCGCTTTGTATTAAAGCATGCACTGGGCCCTAAGTATCCATACTTTGAGTTTGCACGTGAGACCACAAAGCCCTTCTCAGTCTTGGCCACTCAAACCATGAGGCTTTCCCAACTACCCTGTAACCAGAGAGATGATACACAGGGAATTTCTCATCTTTGACCTGGAGAAAAATAGCATTGATTCAAAATGTGCTATCATAGGGGCTAGGCTGTGTTGGGCGCTCTGTACCTCCCCCCACACCCACAAGCCTGCTGAGATCTATCGCCCCACACCTTCTCCTCACCTCCAAAGACCCATGCCCCATAAACCCCTGCTGCATACTTACAGCCTTATGTCCCTGTTGGAGAGAGATCAGAGTTTTGTCTAGTTGAAGTTTTGACTGTAGCACAGAGGGGTAATGTACAACATGTACCATGCAGATGACAGAACTATATTATGTGGAAAGCTCAGTGGGTTTCTGTTTTTTTGCCACAGATTTCCTTTTGTGACTCGCTGATCATAAATTCCAACCCTAATATAGCATAGGCGACAGACTCTGTTGAATTTTGTACTTTATTAGTTAAAAAGTATGTGTGGAAGTCTGTCTGAAAGGAGTTGAATGTCTGACTTCATTTGAAAATAGGTAGCAGTGGGATTTTGCGACTTAAAGTCTGATCTTGTAATAGAACTATTTGTTTGAAGCATGAGAGTGTGGTTCTCCATCAAGGCATAATCCCAATAGTTTAACTGGCACTCATTATGTTTTATCAGGAATACCTATTGTGACGTAACAAAACATCTTTTTATGGCATAAAACTTACCACAGTTAAAGAATCGCTATTGTGTGTCTTGGACAACACTGCTGTGCATTGATGAGACAGGCCAAGAATGATACACTCCTGTCACCTCTCAACTTTACATAATTAATGACTGTATATTTAATAAAGCAGAGGTGTACTTTTTGCCTGCTCTATCTCAGTATCTGCTTTTATTCCTCCCCTTCACACCTCACTCCTTCACCTCTCTCCAATCTTACTTCACTTTCTGCCCTACATCTGACTTTTCTCTTAATCGCCACCTCCCCTCATTAAATGCTTTTCATTGTTCACCTTTCCATCTTTCCCTTCCACTCTACTCTCACACGCTCCCCACTGTTCACTTTTCTTCCCTTGCCTTTCTCCTCTTTTCACTTTTCCTTCTCATCATGTTCCACTCCAATCTTGCAATCCCAAACTCTGCTTTCCACATTTCTCTACACATTGTCTACTGCATCTATCTTTCCCCTTAGACCTCTCCTCCTCCCTCACTCTCCTTTTTAAGTTTTTTCCTTATGGCACATATGTTTATATCTACTCCAGGAATCTGTGTTCGGTCTCAGGGTCTTAAATTGAAATCTTGGTGTGGCCACTCAGTCTTTCATCTTTAAATAAAATTAGTGCAATTGAGCTGTATAACAACATTTGTATTTGGTGTCAAGGCCCCCTCTGGTGAATATGTGCTTTACAAACATACATCCCTTCATTTCTCCCTTTCACATTATTTTCTTAATTCCTCCTTCTTTCAACCATTACTTATTGATTTCCTTACTCCAGTGCTCCTCTTCCTGCCTGCATTTTTTACTGCCTTCCGTAATGTATTCCTTCCTTCATTCTTTTCTTTCTTTTGAACAGCTCAGTGCAAGCACATTTTCTTTTGTTTGCAAAGCTGCCTCAAGTCCTCAAATGACCTTTCTCTAATTTGAGTTCACTTTTAAGTTTTTGTCATAGGCTTCCAATATGTTATATTATGTTATATTGATTTGTATAGCGCACTAATCACCCAGGAGGGTATCCAGGGATTTGGGCAGGGGTGTAGGTGTGAGGTGCCTGAGTTGCTTTTGTGAAGAGCCAGCCCTTCATCCGATGTGTTGAGGCTTGCGGATGTGGGTGTAATCAATAAAAGGAAGTGGGTGGGGCCACTGGAGGGAGTGGGCGGAGCTCAGGAAGTAGGTGTGGCCTTGTTAAAGACTGTGAGCACCTTCACTTCATATTTTACAAATTAAGCACTGATTGACACTGCTGAATCTAAATAACTCCAGCATTGTATTTAAATGTTGTTTAATAATGCATTGCACCATCACCAGGTCTGTATTATTAATATGTTTTTAAGGCGTTGTAAAAATAGAAGTCCATCTTACATTCCCGCCTCCAACCTTCCATTTACTGCCTCTCCTTTTTATAGCTACTGTGTGATTGCACTAAAAATGTCAACGTGTGTATTTTTGATGTGTCCCACATCATTTCTAAAATGGCACTAAAAATAGAGGATTAAAATTCTAGTTTTTCTCAGCATTCCAAACTATTGAAAAAACAAATATATGTCGATTATGCGCAACAATAAACCTCTTTCCCAGAGGAAAGATGCTGATATCATTGTAACCTTTTCCACAGCAGGTGGTGGTCAAGGACTATTTCAGGCAGTCAGTTTACCATCCTATGAATTTCAGGTCTTCAGATTAAGCAAACAATATTATGTCCTCTCCACAGGGTGTTGTTTTAAAATAAGGCACGGCCAGCCATTGGAAATGCCAAAACACATCAGTGACCCCAATCCCTATTTTGATTGATTTTTGAAGGATCGATACGGGTATTTTGATACAGTTTTGGATTGCAGAGGAGTAGAAAGACAATTCCACTTTATTCATAAATGTATCAAATAAAAAAAATTATGTCTGGCTTCAAATTTAAAAATGTGTGCTCTGCCTATCAACTTCGCTGTATGATGTCTGCTAAACTTTGCTGTACTCATAACTTTATTTATGGAACCAGAATCAGAAAAATTGATTTAAAATCAAATGTCAGAGTATAAATGATGATTAGAATTAATTCCAACGTGAAACAAGATCTGCAGAATTCAAACCTAATGGAGTTGATGGCAAATTTAGCTGCTGTGAGATCATGGATTAGTTACTGGGGACAGGAGAGCAAGGTATGAACTACCACAAAGTTGACAAATCTGTTCCTTGTTAGCTGCAGTTGAAATTAGAAAATCTGAACTCATCCCTATGGCTATGTTTTAAAAGCAATTGTTTTTTTTTCAGAGAAATGTATGAAAAGGACCGAAACAACATTAAAGTAAGAATCACTACCATTCCTAAACTAATGTAATAAATATAATGAAAAATGTAATGAATAAAAAAAGACAAAATGGAAGAAAATGGATCAGTGGGACTAGAGATGTGAATTTTTAGAATGAGAATGTAACAAAGTAGCAACAAATATGAAAATACTTCGTTGCAAAATGGGCCTGAGTGATCAGGTTTTACGCCCCTTTTTAGGCAAAACGAAATGGAACACAGGTCGAACTCACCCTAGCGGCTCAACAGTTTTACCTTCTGATTTAGAAGAAATTATGGAAGTCAATATCTTCCAGCGGCGTAAAGCAAAAGACTCTTGCTGGCACTTTCCATGAGATGCTCTGGCGGGCAGGTTCCATGAGATCCTGCTGAATCTTGTGTTTTGATTTCAAAAACTTCGAACAGGAACATCTTGAAGAATGTAGCTGCTGAAGCTGCTTTGTTGTTGATATCACTTTACCCCCTTATCTCTTTCTCACATTCACCTTAAAACCTGGAATAAACCATGGACCTCAAAATCCACATGAGGATTAGGTCGCGAGCTGTAGCTGGGCAGGTGCCACAAGGCTTGATTAACATATGTGCAAGAACCCACTGAAGCTTATTTTCAAGTGGTAAAAAGCTCAGAGTGGGGCAAACCAGGAAAGCATGCCTTTCTCGGGTATCCTCTGTACCTCGCACTGTTCCTACTGAGGTCTAATTTTCCAAGTCTCAAATTTTCTTGAATGGTGAAGTTCTTAATCTTGGCTACTTTTAAATCTCATTCCTAGATAAAGTGGGGTAGATGTGCTGTAATTAGCCCCTACCTGGCTTCCTGTTAAGACTCTGCCTCTAGGCCTTTTTCTCCTAGAAATCCTTTGTTATTCCTTCTTAGCCACTTCACACATATTCATCCCGGCTGGGGGAATACAGCCATTGCAGAGGATGGGGCTGCCAGACAGCTTTTTGGTAAATGTGCCACAAAGCTATTGTTTTTAGTTCTTCTTCTTAGGCTGAAGTCTGCACAGTCACCTGGACTTAGCAGGCTTCAGGCTGAGCAGATCAACTTTTTCAAAAACTGCTTTGTGACACAATTGCCAAAAAGCTATGCTCACTAATGAATTAGATTTGTGATAAATATTAAAATGGTGTGCTGATGGTGTGTTTTTTTAATTTTCTAGCTTCATTAAGTACTAAGTTGATGATATTTTTTAAAAGTCTGAGAAAAGGGTCCATACTTTGCAGTGGAAACTTTCCCATAGCTGCAGCCCCTGACATGGCAGCCACTTTACTTTGTTTTAGCTGCTGGTACCACACTCTTTCTCCTCTATCCGCTGCCAGAAGTCTCAGGGTGCCCTTCTCAGAGTATAAAAAGAATATTAGATGGCTGGGCAGTGGCTAGGGTGTTTCCACACTGCCCCCGAGTTGACGGTGGGCATAAACAAATCTCTTCGGTTTCCATGCCCATGTTGGATGAAGCACCTGTTGCAAGGTAAGGCCAACGTAGGCTACACCATTGTCTGATACATTTAGAGAACTTCAAATGTTTTAGTGAAATTCCCTCAATTTGACCTAATATGCATTCATAAATAAACATACACCCTAGCCCTTACACAAGTGTCCTAATGTCTCTGGTCACAGTGGTGCTGTTAGGCCTAATTTAACCCCTCCCCTGCTGGTGACGGAACCACTCCGTAATCAGCCGTGGTCACGCTGTGCTGATGACGGAGCGGTTCCGTCACGGCCCACTCGGAACGCCTGCGCGGCGCGGATTCCGCGCCTGCGCTGAGCGTTCCATTGAGCGGGCGGGGCCGTGACAGAACCGCTCCGTCATGAGCACAGCGCAACCGCGGCTGGTGACGGAGCGGTTCAGTCACCAGCATGCGCCCGCCGCGCGGCTGCCCCGCCCCCTTAGTATTGCGGCGGAATAGCCGCCGCAGTGAAGGGGTTAAGAAAAGAATTACTGCGCTATCTTGCAATATACGCTGCTGCTAGCTGGTCACTACCTGCCAGAATACTGGTACAAAGGGTTAAATCTGTGCACTCCTATAGTATCACAATACAAAAAAACAGAAAAGAATGAAGGAAGGAATACATTAAAGAAGGCAGTAAAAAATGCAGGCAGGAAGAGGAGCACTGGAGTAAGGAAATATTTGCCTATAGACTCATTGAAATAGCCCTGCCTTCTTTCATGGCAACGGTAAGGGTCACTATGTAGTTACACTTTAAGTGTCTATTAGACTACTTTGCTGTCCAGCCGCCTTCGCTTGAAGTGCCCTTGGGGACATGATTTTGTGCAGGTTCCTGGGGAACTACAAATCTAGAAATGCTACTAGGTCTACAGTTTGAATAGGAGATTTCACATGACAGTGATATCAAAGTGTTTAACCCCTAAATCCTTGAAGACAGGATACTTTGCTATCAGTAGGTCTGTTCCAAGAATATTTGTGACTAGTGTGGTATGTTGGTGCATCTAGGGTTCAGCCTGAGGCCTAGGTCGGAGTGAGCCCTCTGTACAGCTGCCCAGTGGACCCAAGTAATGCGCGACACCTTCAGGCACTTCTGAACTTTTAGCAAGTGACACTTAGCATGCTGGGATATTTTTAGACCAGCGGGTCTTAACCTGTGGCCCAAGAACCCCAGGTGGTCTGAGAGGGCTTCCAGGGGGCGTCTACGACTCTTTCGCAAAATTAAATAGTATTGTAATTAATATATAAAAATTAAATAATATATACAAATAAAGAAATAGCAAAATGTGAAAACTTTCGCTATATTTGATTGTGATATTTGAGCATTTGTTTGGCGTATAATTGATTTTGTATTTTGGTGCATTGATTTGAGGTTGAAATCATAGAATGTGCTTAGGCCGGGGGTCTCCGGCGTCCAATAAGGACTCAGTGGGGGTTTCTGGATTTCTGTAGTAATGTTGGGGGGGAGGGGGGGCAGAAGGCAAAAGGTTAAGAACGCTGTTTTAGACCATCTTTGCAATGTTAAAAACAGCAAGTACCAGAATGTAACGATCTGTTGGTTAAATAAGTCAGGGATCACTAAAGCTACCAGACATGGCATGGGGACACTTTGCAGCTATTGCTGTGTTACAACAAAAAATGGGTGGCCAGTGGCCTGGTGGCCACGGGCGAAAAAAGGGGCTAACAAGGCTTCATGCTATTCGTGTGCCACAGTGGCCGGCGTTAACTTCTGCAGTCCGCTGTCCAGCAGTCACGGGGTGCAGCGGACACGGAGATTTGCCACCCCCACGTTGCACTTGTGGATACAACACTGGGTTCGTGCGCCCCCTCGTGGAGCATGGCTGTATATACCCCTTGCGTGAAGTTTATCAGACATCAATTTTTGCTGCCATGGCAACCAGTCACCCTGGTCGCGGAGCGGACGCACGCGTTCCCGCCACTCTCATTGCTGCTTTGGTTTCTTATTGTTAAACAATCTTCACGACATGAACCCTGTCACGAACCACAAGGCTTTAGCGCGAGACTGCAGTGCAGCCGGCGCAGCCGCCTTCAAACTCCAAGGGTGAACCCCGGAGAACAGCGCGTGCGGGACAAAGATCTCAAAACTGGAATACAAGTTAGAGAAGGACAGTCTACCAATCCGCGCTCTCGTTAATTCCATAACGTACCTGGGGCCACCATATGACCTCAACGATTAGTTTGATGTGCCCTATAAACCCACTGGCCATTGAATGTAGAATTCGCTACGTCATTAACTCGCTACGGCCTGGCTTTCTCAGTAGCTTTACACATCACATCAGATAGCGATAATAATACCAATAGTAACCGTAGTAACTGGAATAAGCACTACTTGCTTAAGCCTCTTCTAATCAGATGGTACAGTAATTCTCGCGTTCAACCGATAGTTTTGTGCTAGTTACCTTAGAATCCCCCTTAGAAACCTCCCATCAGAAAATAGTAGAGTTGAGAATACAAGTCACCTACATTGGCGCACGTATACTCACGCGCCGACAAGATGTTTTGTTTACAGCGCAGAGCATCATGTCATTTCGAGGCGACGCTCTGTAGGGATTCTTTCTCCGGCATCTCTACAAACTTTATTTGGTTGAAAGCCTGTGGACTTCTCCTCTCTAGACGCTAGATGGCGATCTTCCCCGCGCAATGGCCCACCAATGTTCCCGGTCTGCAGATGGAAGTACACCATCCCCGCTCCTTCAAGGGGTCCCCAGTTAGCTCTATTTTAATGAATACCTATGAGACATCGGGATTGAGGGGACACTATTCACACAAAATAGAAGGCCGTGCCCCATTAATGAGGTTACTCCAGGGCGTCTGCTGCCCATAACTAATGTCTACATTTGTGCATCACTGGCTGGCTTTACGTCCGTGAAGCTGGCGGCCAATTGACAGTTTGAATTATAATTAATAATTGATGGTTCAGTTTCCAATATTGTTGGCAATTTTAGTTTGAAAATATTTTCTTCGTGTGTTCACCACAGATGTTTGGAGTTTACACAATGTGAAATAAGTCCTCCTAGGGACCTAGTGTAAGTTTCAAACATTGTAGGATCGCCCAAGAGAGCCATCGCACGGATTGCAAAACGTCGGGGACATCATCAAAAAGTTTTAATTTTCCAGAGATCCCTGCGGAAAACTCTCAACGCACTTTTTCACCACATGTTTTTTTCTAATTAGGAACCTGTGCTGTAGGGCTTCCCCCGTCACTGCCTATTAGGTTCATTTGCTTCCTTCCTGCCTTTCCTTGCAGCTTTAACATGAGGATGTATTATTAAGCGAACTCTTTAGGGATCATTGTATCGACTTCAGTGTGAGGAAGAGCTGAATTGGCTCCGCGCACAAACAGCACATGCGCACGCGAGTCCGACGAGGTGTCCGAGAATATTGGGCTCCAGCAAAAGTATTTTTAACCAAAACTCTCAATTAATTGCGGCGACAAACTGGTAGCTTCCAAACTCCCGAGTGTAGCAAAGCTACAACATAAACAAGCACTGAAGTGTTCGTCACAATGACGTCGTGGAACGATATCTTAAAACAACTACAGTATTGGCAAAACTCTGAAAAAGTTATTGTTCGGCGTCCAAAAACGAATCAGAGCCCACCCTCGACCCCTCACTCCATTTCGCGCAAAGCATCACTCAATAGAGAGAATTAAAAATATATATATATGTATGTGTGTGTGTGTGTATGTAAGTATGGGTATTAGTATATATATGTATGCCATCGGTGCTTGTATCCTTGCTATACTTTACTGAGAACGTAAGTACATCACCTCATCAGCGCTACGAAGCGCTATATAAATGAAACTATAAAATATAACCAATGTGCACGTAAGAAGAACTTAAGAGTTTAATTTAAAAGCACATGTACGGTACAAGTTTAGTAGAAATGGACCGTTCCGCGGTAAACGAAACACCATTGCGAAAAATGCTGAAAGATGATTGAATTTATAATTTGACACGATCTAAAAAAAACAACTAAATACGCAGATGCATATTGGAGGAAATGAGTCACATCCGTCGCCCACAGGCAGGTCACACCTGGCACTGTCTATAGAGAAACAGATGAAGGAAGCGCCATATCGCAAAGGGCATCTGACCCTTCGCAATTTATTGGCCGTATTTAACATAACCCTTTACCGTCCTTTACCGGGAGACGCGCGTCTGTGTGGCCTTCCCTGCCTCGCCTTCCTTTATTTTCTAAATTATTTACTTAACCGGCCCATGAATAGTAATGAAGGCCGCGTTCTCCGCAGCGCTACATTTCCATCGCATCCTTTTTATATTGTATTTCAATTACTCGAGGAGCTCAATTATACGGACTGCCTTGACGCTGAGGCGCCCCGGGACCAGTTGCCCGTGCCTTTCGTGAGTTTAAGGTGGTACACAAACCTAAATTAAAAGGCTGCAAGGGCCCTTGGATTCTGCCTCAGAACAGGCTGCTTGGTGCGCCGTCACAGCCTCCAAGCATTGATGCACATCCCAGCGCCGCCAGGCAGTTGTGTTGTCACGTGCTCCCTTACATCTTAGACTAAACGTAGCGATCAACGTGCCACACGGCTCCTCTCGTTATTTTGTTCAAAGTGCGACTATTTTTCAGTGACAGAAATGACAGACGGCAGCTCTCTCTCCTTCCTACAAAAAGAACAAATATGTTTGTTTACTGCTATTTAACTATGCATTTTCTAGGTAACAGTAAATAAACAGCTATACGCGAAGGTGTATTTAGTGTGATATTATAAAGACTTGTTTTTCTATACATCTCGTTATACTGCACTAATGCTGTTTCCAGGCGCTGTCAGTAAAATGCATGATGCAGGCAGTGGAATTTCTACCGGTCCGTAGTATAGAGTGAAAGGCATAGTCAGAGCACAAGTCCTAAAAAAAGAAGTGGGGGGACGCTGTCACTTAAAGTGATGTCACAACAGGAAGTGACGTCACGTAAGGTGGCTTCCAACATTGGGATCATTGCCTCCCCTCACTCTCCCCTTACAGATGCGATTGCATCTGAGTAGTCAGCGCGTGAGCAGCGTGCTGTGAGCTTCGAGCCCCTCGTCCCAGAGAGGCCAAACAGTGAAGTCCAGCTGTTTGGCAGGTGTCCCCCCGGTAAAATAGGTGGGGGACGCCGTCCACCCACGTGGTAACCCCGACTCGAGTCCTGGTCATATTTATGAGTGGGGTTGCGTCACGCTTGCACCACCCAACTTGGTGTAAGCCCTAGATGTGGTTTATGAAGCTTGGCAAGGCCACCTCGCGTGGCCCTGAGTGGCTTCATAAATCCAGTGTAAGGCAAAGTAGTGCAAATCGCTGCGTTGCATATCTGTGCTCCAGTGAGACGTTCCATGGGTGTTGCGTGGGTGTTCCCACACAACATCCATGGATTTTGATGCATTTTGATGCATTTCCATCTTCATCAAAAGTGGTAGACCTGGGAGTGCGTCAAAATGCTACACCTTCCCCAGTGAGGCGTAACGAGGAGAAATATCTTTATTTCTCTTCGTTACTTACTCTTTCTATGTGTGCTGCATTCACACATAGAAAGAAGAAAATGCCTCAGGGGATTGTTTTTGCACCCTTGCAGCATGGTGCATTGGTGCTAGCCAGTCAAAATGGCAACAGTGCAGGGACAAAGGCAGGAATGTGCCGCATGTTTTTAAATATGGCACCTTCCTACCCCTTCCCTGTCTCGCGACTTGCTGCACTGCGCTGCATGACTTTCTTATAAATAGGCCCCTACATTTGTAGCAATACTTCAGTTTTCGAGTTTCGAATCAGCATTCTGCCTCCCTGTTTATATCTCCTCCGTTTACACCTCAAGAGGAGACTTTCTGTTCCTGGATGTTTATGTGCTTTACAATCATCTACACACTTAGGGCCTCATTTACTGTATTTTGATGCACAGCAGCACAGCAGGCCTTCCTGCAGTGCGTCAAAATAAAAGGGCAGCAATGCATTGTATCTACAAGATATGGCACATTCCTGTCCTTCTCCAATCTGCCAGTGCACAAACAGCAGCCGTGCACTAATGCAGACACCCTTGCACCATGGTGTAAGGGTGCCTGCATTGTAGGGATGATTGTTTATGTGCAGGAAGGGACATCTTCCTGCACATAAACAATCATTAAATACGATTTGCTCCTTCTATGCGTGCTGCAGAATGTAGCACACATAAAAAGAGTAAAAAAACGAGGAGAAATAAAAGTAATTCGCCTCGTTGCGCCACTCCTACGCCTCCCCTGTGGAGGCGTATGATTCGGAAGCATTCCCAGGTGGACGCCAATTTGTAAATCTGGGAAAATGTCAAGATCCATGGATGCTGCATGGGAACACCCACAACAACACCCATGGAACGCCCCTTCCATGCAGATTAAAGCATGAAAGAGGTCATATTTACAAGGCCATGAAAAGTCATGCAGGGTGACTTTACGTGGCCAGGTAAACATGGGGATTATTTCAAGATACTGGGGTAACCCAAAAATAAACCCATAGGACCTGGGTAACATGTAGTAGGTAAAACAGTGTGATCCTACTGGTACGTAGTCAACAGAAGATGCAACATTTAGTCTGCACTAAAGGCGAGCAAAAAACAAAAAAAAGAATAAATGAATCATACTCAATGTTGAGTCAAACAATCAAGTTTCATTTTATATATTGAAAAATTAATTAGTAATAAATTGGCAAAAGAAAAATAAAATTCATTGTAAAATGGTTGCTCCAAAAAGAGAGAAGAGAGAGGTGTTTCAAGTAGTGCTCAAGTGCGCAGTGATAAGGCAGACAAGTAAAGAGGAGATTAATATTGGTATTCAAAGTAATCCTAGTTCAGTGGCTACGGCAATGAGGGAATCCAGTTTAACCAAGGCCAAATAGCCTGTCTGAGGACTTGTCCAGTTTCTTATTTCTCCTTGTACAGAATTATATATATATATCAATCAAAGCTGCAGTTCCTCAAGGGTACCCAAAACAAGGCAAAGCACTCACGGGGAGGAGTTTGGTAAGATACGTTAAACCATGTAAATAGAGACTGCGATTTGCAATTGAATACATTGTACATAGTGTCAAAATGGAGGAACCATTAGTAATTGCAACTGTGGTCCCTTTTCAATGTTGTCAATGGAAATGGATTGACTGTTTGTTTAATTAATGGCGACGGGGACGCTCTTCACAAACATCGAAGATGGCGCCAGCCGAAACGCGTCTTTTTGGCCGAGAGACCACTTTTGAATAAAAATAACGGAACTCATCCCCGTGAGTGCTTTGCCTTATTTTGGGTACTGATACCCTTGATTTGATTTTGATTTGATTTGATTTATCAACTTATATAGCGCGCGAATGCCCGAAGGCGTCTTGGCGCTTATGACATACAGCAGTCCTCTCTGAAACGGGCCACCTAACAGACCGCAGTAAAAAGCCAAGTTTTCACTGCTTTTCTAAAAGAGCCTAGAGATGGGTTATTTTTTATAGTGAGTGGCAGCAGGTTCCAAGCCCGTGCTGTATGTACAAAAAAGCTCCTTCCACCCCAATTGGCCCGTCTGATTTTCGGGACTCTAATTAACTTCAATTGGCTCGATCTGAGCAATCTGGAAGGTTCATACAATTTCAGATTAGTTCTCAAGAACTTTGAGCCTGATCCCTGAACAGCCTTGTATGCCAAACACAGTGATTTAAATTGCACTCTTTTTGCAATTGGAAGCCGGTGTAAGCTTTTTAATTTATTTGCAATTGGCTCATATTTGGGAATACCAAGTACCAACCTTGCAGCTGCATTTTGTAGGCGTTGTAGCTTAGATAAAGTCTGTACTCTCGCCCCGGCATATAAAGCATTCCCATAATCTAATCAATAATGCTAATGCCGACACTACCGTCTTTCGAGTGTCATCTGGTATAAAAGGTAGTCATTTTTTAACCATCTTCAGAATAAAAGTTTTGCTACTAGAATAGTGGTAACTTTACTAGGTGTAGGCGCCACAGAGGAATGTGCACTTGTCCTGGTTATAGGTAAACAATTTTATAACGTTTCAACGGTGCTACAAAGAGAAGAGAACCACTTTCCCTCTTCTAGTTAGGCAAATGTAACAGTGTATACTAAACGTGTGCTAAGGAGTCTCAAGCATCTTCAGAATAAACCAGACTGAGGATGCCAGTTTGCTAGCTTGAGCGTCAAATGAAAGTTTGGTATCAAGGATCATACCCACATTTTTCACTTTTTCTGCTGGATCTGAACAACTGCCCAAGCTGTCGGGCCACCAGGCTGGGGACCAGATGTTAGAATTGCCTCCCAGCAGCAGCACTTCGTTCTTATCCCCATTCAGCTTCAAGCAATTATCCAGCATCCACTGGCTGACCTGTGACATACAGTATTTGAATTTTTCTGCCGTCTCGTTCACCTCCTTACTGATGGACACCACTATCTGGGTGTCGTCGGCATACGACACTGGAGTGAAACCACATTCCCTTATAATTTCAGCCAAAGGAGCCACATATAAATTAAAAAGGGTAGGGCTCAAGGAGGACCCCTGGGGTACCCCACAAGGTGAGCTAAATGAATTGGACTTTGCCTCTCCCAGCTCAACCGAAAAAGTTCTATTATACAGATAGGAGGCAAGGAGGGCTGAAGCCAAGTCATGGACCCTTGCTTCTGTCAGACGGATCAGGAGTGTCTCATGACTGACTGTATCGAAGGCCGCCGATAGGTCTAATAGCACCAAGGCGGCCTTCCCTCCATCATCCAGCACACTCCTGAGTTCTTCCACTGCGGTCAGTAAAGCTGTTTCCGTCCCGTGACCCTCCCGTAATCCAAAGTGAGAATGATCTAACCAGTGTCCTTCCACCAGATATCTGGACAACTGTTTGTTTAATAGTCTCTCCAGGACTTTTGCTGCAAATGGAATCCTGGCTATAGGTCTATAGCTGCCAGGTTCCTCGCTATCCAAATTTGTTTTTTTTAGGAGCGGTCTGACCGAAATAATTTTCCATACATCTGGAAAGATCCCAGATTTTAGGATTTGTGAAAAAAGTTTCTCAAACAGTGAGCTCAGTAACTCAGGAAAGAGCTGCATTACTTTGGGTGGACAGGGGTCCATTGGACTACCTGAGTGAATGGTGTTTACTTCCTGCACAATCTGTTCTATTGTGGGTGGAATGAATTGGAACAGTGGGATCTGCGTCGACCATTCAGCTGCTTTTATTGGGTCCGAAGAAACCTGATTTAAGTTACCTGAATGGTGACTCCTAAAGGAATTAAAAACCGAGGATACTTTATTTACAAAGAACTCACCCAATGTGTTACAGAATTCTGATGTCATTGTCTCTGAACTATTATCAATTTTTACTAGTTTCTTAACGGTGGAGAACAGTGCCTTGCTAGATCCCTTTGAATCATTGATTTTTTGCACAAAATATTTGCTTTTTTCCGTAATGATAAATTTTTTGTAGGTACCTAAAGCCATTTTGTACTCTTCTTTAAGCCTAGTGTCATAGTTTGATCTCCATTTTTTCTCGGCTCTTCTGCAGCTCTGTTTTTGAGCCCTAAGTGCTTCCGAAAACCATGGCTGTGAGGGGGTTTTCCTTTTAAAAGTGACTTTCCTTAAAGGGACAGCCACCTGAACTGAGGAGATGGAGCTGTGAATATGCGGTAGCACCCCCGTAAAGCAGGCACCGGTCCGAGAGTGCACGGGATGAATTGCTGCTGGCCAGTAGTATATTGTTTTGTAGGATTTCGTTTTTGATAGCATTTCTTATCTGTGACAGGCCTGTGAAACGCTCCGATTCACAGTGCACTGCTGATGTACTTAAGAGTGCGCGTTCAGTAGTGTGTGAACTCGAGTTTCCCTACTTTATTTTTCCTTGCAATATTATATAGCGTGAATTCGACAACATGGCATGAGCACAATTTACATTACAGAAGAACACATTCATTTGTGGTAGGCACG